>NC_140296.1:24300740-25704238 GCF_964211825.1 Aythya ferina
CAGCATAAGAGAGATTAATGTGATTACTTATTGACAACAGACAAGAGCAGTGAGAAACTAAAAGCAAACGAAAAACAACTTCTCCCCATCCACCCTTTTGTACCTCCCCTATCTGAGCAGTGCAGGAGAACAGGGGTTGTGGTCAGTCCATAAAACTTTCTCTGCCTCTCCTTCATCCTTGCTCTCCTCCCCTGATCCTTCTCCTGAGGGGGCTGCCCACAGGCTGCAGCTCTTCAAGAACTACTCCCACACAGCTCCGTACCATGGGGTCCATCCATCCCCCAGGAGCAAACTGCTCCAGCACAGGTTGCCCCCAGTGGGTGGCAGCTCCCCCCAGACCCCTGCTCCTGCGTGGGCTCCTCTCCACGGGCTGCAACTCCAGCCTGGGGTCTGCTCCTGCGGGGGCTCTCCATGGGCCTCAGCCTCCTCCAGGCCACATCCACCTGCTCCACCGGGGGCTCCTCCACTCATGGGGGGGCTGCAGCGTGGAGATCTGCTCCATGTGGGACCCATGGGCTGCAGGGGGACAGCCTGCTCCACCAGGGGCCTCTCCACAGGCCGCAGGGGAACTGCTTCTGCCTGCCTGGAGCACCTCTGCCCTCCTGCTGCACTCACCTGGGGGCTGCAGTGCTGGTTGGTGCTCACTCCTCTCTCTCAGCTGCAATTGCACACCATTTTTGTGACAGCACTGCCCTGCTAGCAAACCCTTGCCATGTAAACCTGATATAGATGTCTTATTCAGTGTCCTTTGTGTGGGAGAAGGGAAAACTTTCTCTCACCCATAGGCAGGTGACCACCCCTTTACAGCAGGAGCCAACTGCTCACGTACCCATTAGGGCAGTTTGGGCTGCTTCGTAATGGTATGTGGCGTCTATTACAGGGACAAACAGGAAATTGACTGTCTTTCATTATATGCACAGGTTGTGCCTGAGGAATTACATTGAGAAAACTGTATTATAATGGAATTATATTATAAAGGCTTCTTCACTCTGCCAGATCATGTCAGTTCTTCTTGCTGTTTGAAGGTGTATTGCTGCAATTGTAATCCAATTTGCCATATGAGGGGTGTGAAATATGAAGCCTTGACACCTTCAGTTCAGACTTTGATAGACCTAAATTTTTTTCTTGGAGATGAAGTTGCAAACTTTCATAGCCAGGTTTGACCTAAATCTATGAAGGTCAGAGATAGCCCTTCAGAGTTTCCATTTTAGTCTATATGTTTTACCAGCTGCAGTATAACACACTTTATTCTATAAAAAAAGACAATGAATGAAATATTTTTGCTAGTTAAGAGTGACCTTGGAAGTAATTCACAAATGTGGAGCACAGTTACACAGCTGCATGGACAGATTGTGTAAAGCTATACCCATTAAGCAAAAATATCTCAAAAAGAAACTGTGTACTGAAACACTGTGGTCAGACATATGCAAAATAATAAATCTTAAAAAAAAATCCCACTAGTAATAGGGAAATTCTTCATGATTGGTAGGTTTTGCCTGTGTCCCAGCTGATTCAAAGTCAATGGTCATGCATTCATGCTATACTGTATATCATCTAAAAGGCAATTTTCCCTGTATTTGCAGGAAAGCTTCAGATTTGATCGATTACATTGCTTTTTGCTTGAATTTTACCTGTACAGATTGATGACTACCATACTATACATGTAGTACCTGAACAAATAAAATAATTTTGCTATAATTTTATTTATGGGGCACCTTCAAGGGATATTTACATTCTCTATATAATATTTACATTGTGATACATTAGGTTATGACAAATGGTTTTCCTTCAGGTTGTTTACTCAGTTGTGTGGCTTGGCAAATATGATTTCACTAACCAGGAGGTAATTTTGTTTGTTTTTCCCCAGGCAGGTTTCCATTTGCTAGTAAAAAGAATCCCTCACATGAAAGGAAGGGTGCTGTCTGGGAGCGTATGGCCAATAATTTGCAATTCAGAAATGGGAAATTATTCCATAATTGCCATAATGGCTTCTTTTTGCTCTCTTAACCTGGTTTGAGTTAATTGACTTAGAGTAAGTTGTATTATGCCTGCACTTCTGTGGTAGAACTGCCTGACCTGTTGCACTTCTTTTCCTGACTTACTTTGTGATTTATTTTTTTTTTCTGGTGGGACAGTAGCATCAGAGAATGAGAGATGTATGTAAAGTAAAGGTAGGTGGGAAGTCAGGAAAGGATATATTTCCACCCCCAGCTAACCTCCCCAGAAACCATCTATGCCATTAACCACCTAAGAACTTCTGGGAATCCAAATTGTCATGGTTTTATTTCCCAAAGATGAATAAAAGGCTTAGTTTATCACTTAGAGCTGAAAGCTAGGCTCAAAACAATAATTAAGATGGCTGCAAATTAAGTGATAAAATACTTTCAAGCTAAGTGGTAGCATTTTGTGTTGACCCAGATTTTGTTGGTGTCTGTTGGGCATGCCCTGAGGACCAGAGCAAGTAGCTGGAATTGGGCAGAGGGTACCAAATCTGTCAGGGCACTGTGTTTGCAGACAGGCTGCTTGGGAATCTGTTTGCCTTGCAGTAGAAGTCAACTCAAATACAAATAGTCTGTGCAGAGGAAGTGTCTGAGTATGCAAAGAGAAAGTTATGCTACATACATGTCTGGAGAGCCACAGAAACTCTTAATGACCCAGAGGACTAAGTGTATAACCTGGGACTCTGGATCAGTTCAGCAATCTCATGAATGTTTCCATGCATGTGTGAGTTTGGTTCCCCTCTTTTTTTTTTTTTTTTCTTTTCCCTATTTATTTATTTATTTATTTATTCTCAAGGTGAGAAGCTTGCTCTGGAAACAGAAGAAGCAGTAAATACTGGTAAATGAGAGTTTGTTTGCTTGTATTTTTAGCCCTTTTGTGAAGTTTTCAACTTCAATTCACTTTTCAACTTCACTTGTTTTCCTGTGTACAGGTAGCTGTCCTGGTTTCAGTTAGCACAGAATTAATTTTCTTCCTAGTAGCTGGTGGAATGCTGTGTTTTGGCTTAGAATGAGAAGAGTGCTGATAACACCCCGATGCTTTAATTGTTGCAGAGCAGTGCTTATACCAAGCCAAGGACATCTCAGCCTTTGCTCTGTCCTGCCAACGGGCAGGCTGGGGGGTGCAGTAAGAGCTGGGAGGGGACAGACCCAGGACAGGTGACCCAAACTAGCCAAAGGGGTATTCCATACCATCTGACGTCATGCTAAACAATATATAGGGGTGGCTAGCCGGGGGGAGGGGGCCGGACTGCTCGGGGTTAGGCTGGGCATCGGTCAGCGGGTGGTGAGCAATTGCATTGTGCATCACTTGTTTGTACATACTATTATTACTTTCGTATTATCACCATTGTATCATCATTATTATTATTGTTATTATTATTTTGTTATTTTTTTTTTCCTGTCTTATTAAACTGTCTTTATCTCAACTCACGGGCTTCACTTTCCATTTCTCTCCCCCGTCCCAGAGAGGGAGGGGGGAGGGTGAGCGAACGGCTGCGTGGTGTTTAGCTGCCGGTCGGGTTAAACCACGACAGTAGCTCACCATCAAGATGGAAGGAAAGCAGTGCCAGGTGAAAGATCAGTAAGCCCTATTGTTTCCGCAGAGATCCCACAAGTGGTTTAGGTCCTGAAGGATGAGATCCCTGAACCCCACTGACTGTTCCCTGCTCTGAGAAATGCTTTTGTCCTCTCACTCCATTTGTTTGCAGGGCTAGGATGGAGGAGGAGAAATTACAGCCCCCTAACTCTGTTGACACCTGCTTTTTCTCACAGCCCCACCAAGGCTGCACTCTTCTTTGGCACACCTTCCTCACACTCCTCAAAAACATCCATATCACAAGGGTTTGCCTGGCGAACACTTCAGAATGAATCAAGCTTTTATTTTCTTTTTAAGTAAGCATTTGAAATAAGCCTGTTTCTGAATGGAGCTCACTATGAAGGAAAATCCAAAACTGAGTGTCCAGCCTAGTGTACCCCATTAGCACTGGATTAGTAGTCTGCCACCGTGCCACTGTAGAAGTTGCAGGCTGCTTTGTAACACAGCTGGACAACTCGTTAATTGTTTTTAATTAATGAAGAAAGCTTCCCTTCCTCAGCTATTTCTTAATGAAATTGTGGCTTCTTCCTTGGTTAGTAAATCAAATTAAACTGCATTTGCACACATTTTGTGACCAGCAAATTGAAGTCTGTACAAGAACAATATCCGAGTTTCCATCACAGCTCATAGATAATTTATGCACATTCTATGCTAATAATTAAAATTGTCAACACATAAAACACTGCATTTGACAGAAAATGTTGTGTTAAGAATACTGGATCCAATACAGAAAGAGAAACATTAGGAAATAACCTTTGACATTAACTTAGATTGTATTTATCTTGCAAAAATGATTTATAGTTCAAATAAATATTTCAACAGCTCTTTATAGAATGATGTGATGTAATTTGTAGTAAGTATGTGACACACCAAAGTGCTACTAAGAGACTGTTTTTCTTGCCCCAATCACTTGATGCAGGTGATTGTTTCATGAGATTAATACTCCTGTCACATAACACTTACCTCTGTCTAGTTTTATATCATCCCCTTATTGTGTCTGTGAATCAAATGCAAATGAAATTATGGTGCCAACTAAATTTGACAAAAATAAAATAGCATCTTTAGTCAATTTTGTGATGCCTCTGAACAGCCAACAGGGATTTTTTTTCCCCCATATTATTCAACTTATTTGGTGATGCACTAAGAAACCATTCCCTTATGAGGTCTTGGGCTGGACTGGGGTGGTACAGACAGCACCTTCCACTCCTCTGCTCCTCTGACTGCTGCTTCTGCACCGTGGTGATGCAAGTGTACTGCAGCAAATGCATAGCAGATGAACAAAGGACAAATATCTGTTTGTGTTTTCTAACATTTTCTCGTGGTAACAGGAAGGCTCTGAATGGTGGCCTAAATAAGGACTGCTGGTCCCTGAAGTACACACTTTGAAAGCTATCGTAATTGGGACACTGGGTCGTAAGAGTGCTTACAATTGGAACAACCTTTCTAAATATAAGAATATGAAACACAGTGTGTAGGATCATATCCTGTGTGATTATAGTGCTAACACTGGAGTAGGAGGGATTGTGGAAATCTGTATCTGCCACTGGTCCCATGACCTACTGCCCCACTTAACGTAGCATCAAAGGATGCTCTCCGCAAACTGGTGCAGTGCTCAGATTATAGCATGGGCCACTTTAAACAGCAGATTGTCACCCCTGACTCTCTGCTAAGCCCTATTCCCTTTCTCTTTCACCTTTCCTGTCAAAATTGTTGGTACACTGGCTTCTCTGGGGTGCTGGAGAAGCAGCTCTCTACAAGGAGAAACTCCTAAATGGGAACAAATAATGAAAAGGCATTGAGAAGAGGCAGAAGAGAGAATTTCTGAAGGTCTCTTTAGGGTCAGAGTGTAAGGATCTTCATTTTCTGAGAAAAATAAGTCTCATTATTTCAGTCCAGAATGCCTCTAACAGGAGGAGCTGATTTTTTCAATGGCTAGATTCCTTGAGAAACACGTTTATCTTGGGACAATTTAGGAACATGAGTTGAGATTTGAAGCAGGAAGGGAGGTGATGAGGTGGGAAAACTCCCAGGAGGAGGTATTACTTCTTCTCTTCACACCTATTCCCTTATCCACAAGGATGGGAACACTCTGTGAGGTGTCAGAAGACCCAGGTTCAGTTCTTTCTTTGCAGCAGTACAAGGTCACATTGTTTTCCCAAGAGAACAGAACTGTGTGGGGAGGAGAGGAAAAGGCCTTTATTGACAGTGCAATACTGCTTTGCAAAAATAATCCTTAATGAGGGGATTGTAAATCAGCTTTCCTATCTCCCCGATGCACATCCCCACCGGGACAGTCATTTAGTCCTAGCAGCTGCCTCAGTATGCCCTGTGGAGGGCATGGCTCCAACACAAGTGATTGAGCATCTGCTCCTCCAGAACAGTGACTCTTGCATCCTCTTCAGTGACATAATGCCAACCCAAATGCCCTGAGGGCCCACATGGCTGGAGCAGCTTTAGCAGGAGGAGGCCAGTAGCATTTTGCAGGGAGAGGACCTGAGGAGGGTAGGATGCTGAGAGTGCTATTTCCTTTCTGCTGACAGGGTAACCCAGCTGTCACTGTTTCGTGCATGTCTGCCCACATCCACGTCAAACAACATGCTGTTTCCCTGATTGCTGCCATGAATGAAAGGCCTTTTAGTTCCCCGTAAGTCTGCCCTGTGACTTCTCTGATTCTTTTTTAACCTCCACCCTGGACTAAATTTTCCATAGAGAAGTGTATGACTGAGCAAACAAGCATGGTTAACCACCAGCAACTTGGTCTTGGTGATAACTTCAGAAATGGTTCTCCAAATCAGCCAAGAAGCTGCTTTTCTCTAGGTTGAAACTCAATTGAAGGGGTAAGGGACAAATAGCAAAGCCACTCATGTCCAGATGAAGTCCTCAACACCCATGAAATACTGCATCCTCATGAGGAGGTCCTAGAAGCTGCTAGAAGGCAAAATCTGTTTTTCACAGGGAGCATAACTAGGACATTTTTGATTTCGAGCCTTTTAGACACAGGTTTGCAATCTAGCTAAGATTTACACAGGTTTCAACCTTCCAGCCATATCAGTGCACAATTTGCACCTACCCTCATATATTCCCACAGGTCAGCTCTAATAGAGTGGATTTTTTTAAATATATTTTTCATTTTTGATTTTTGATTTTTTATTATAGAGGGATATAACCTTTGTTACTGCAGTGAGAGGAAGAGGGGAGAGTAGGAGGTGCTCAGCACTGATTCCGGGACAGCTGGGCACTGGGGTGCCATTTCTTTAGGAGAGGCCCACATATTATCTGAAGCCAGGGAGGGCGACCATGTCATAAGCCAGAACCTTTGACCTGAGTCATGCATGGTCAGTGGATTTAGTGGATTTAAGGGTATGTAGCATTTTTGAAGGAGTTCATCCTAGATCACATACTGAGCAAGGATATGCAGAAGGGTTATGCAAGATTTGAACATTTATAAAACAGACCATGTTCCTCAAGAAGAATTTGTCTCCCCTCAACTAATGCCATAAGTGAAGAAGATTAGATGTACCTTTTTTTTTTTTTTTTTTTTTTTTTTTTTCTGAACATACAGTAAATAAAATGCTGGCTGCTGCTAGAAAAGGCTGGAAAAAAGTTCTCTTAAAATAGTTATCTAACCTGTACCTTTTCCTTTCAGCTGCTATAATTTCTCTGCCACTCAGCAGCCCAGAGAGCAATGCTCAGCATGTTTTACAAGCACTTTATGTAACTTGAGGAGAAGAATAAAAAGGTCATCTTTCTAATGCTGTGTAATCCTGCACACTATTAAGTACCAAAGTACTTCTCTTTTGTACCAATTGTACTGAAAAACAAGAGTGGAAGTCATGAGCATTTAGGAAGTGTTCTGTTGGGCATATACATGACCAAAGTCAGGAACAGGCCTTTGCTAAGAGAGACATAGTGGGTACTTTCAAGTTGTAGTACTTCTGTTATCTTGCCCAAGTGTTATAGCATATATTCTCAGCTGCATCCATTGGAGCTTTGCAGTGCATTTGCCTTCATTACCATGTGTCTGCTGTATGTATTGATTATCTGAGCAAGTGATGCTAAAGAAGCTAAGTGAAGTTTATCCAACTTGAAAAGATAACTGGCCAAATTTATCCCTGATGTAGCTGTTCCAATCGGTGAAGTTCTGTCAAGGACAAATTTCTCTTGAGAGAAGAATTCCCCACGATGTGCCTGTTGAACCAAAGCAGTTGCCAAAAATAAATTAGGGAAAACAAAGCAGATCTCCCAGAAAAACTCCACATCTCAGCCAAATTGGTGTTTCCCTGCTGGGATCCAGTAAGACATCAGTGGAGGGTGAGTTTCTATGGCAAGGTGTTGTCTGCAGGTCTTTTGTACCTGCTCTTTGCCCTAGTGGCTGGTCTGCAGAGGCTGCTGCTACCTGAAAGGCTTGGCCTGGGTCTTTCTCTTGATGGACTTCCATCTCAGTGTGGGGGCAGGCTGGTGCCAGGGTGCAGTCTGCAGAGACCTCCCTACCTCCTGTAATTCTAAATAAAGCAGTATCTGTGCCTGATAGCCCCAACCATGCCTATGGCTAATACTGCTTAGAGTGGATGTGAACGGGAAACAGCTAGTTAGTAAGGCTGAAACAGAGCTCTTTTTATTTATCAGCATAAACATCCCCGGGAGGCTGGATTAAATGTTCGCATGCAGGGGAAAACAGACTGTGCCAGCAGAAAGGATGAATCACGCCTATAGACAGATGCATCTTACATTCAGCTTATGAGCCTGCCAAACTGCCCTGCACCCTATTACCCAGAATACTCAAGCCTCTAGTGTGATTTTCTAGTACTACTGGATATTTTTAGTCAAGTTTTCTCTAATGTTCACTCTCCTTAAATGCTAGCCATCAATGCAATGCACGTTCTCTTTGTGGCATTTTGTTCTTTGCGTTTCCTGGATGGATGGATTGTTTTGTAATGCAGGTAACCCTAATGAATAAATAAATGTCAACTCGATATTTCATAAAGTAAGATAATACAGCTGGTCTTGGTAATACGCTAAAGTAGTTTTACCTTTATAGCAATTCTGATCTCATTTTCAGTGTGTTCTCAAATCTATTCAATATAGATTTGAAAGAACAATTCATTATGAATAATTTATGCAGCAGATTTGACCCACTTTTCTGTTTGCAAATTACTATAATTCCTCTGTAATAGTTGTGCTTTCCCTTCCAGATTTTGCCCTCCAAACGTAGATTGAGGCCAAGTAAGGCTATTCTAAACTAAATGGTAATTCAAGTCTACCTACTGCTTGCTTCCAGGCTGTGGATGCAACTAATCTATGAGCAAATATGATATCAAAACCACATTGTGATTATTTAAATTTTGTACTATTACTTGTTGGGAATAAGACATAGAGGTAGATTTATTTTTTTATAATGGTTCCAAGAAATTATCAGTGGCACACTTATAGAATTTACTGTTTATTATTTGCTTGTTGTGACTGACTGGTCATCTCTGTATTACTATTTTTGATAATTAATTAATTAAGTTAATCTTCACAAATATTTTTCTTTTTTTTTGAAAAAAAAAAAAAGTAAGTAATAGGTGTAGAAAGATCAATGAGAACTGCTTGATATTGTATTTTTCTCCTCTTTCCAGGACTTTGTCTTTGAGCCTCAGTTCTAAATAAATGCGTCTTCTTTCCTGACTGATGAAAAACCTGGCAAACACATTTTTCTATGTCTGTTTATAAGAATTTACTCCCCCCCCCCCCCCCCCCCCCCGACAATTCCTTACTTTAAACAATGAAATTGTATTTACCTGGTCTTACTCATGAACTATGTGGTGATATTTTTCCTCTTTCTGTTTATGATTAATTATTATAGCACCTAGGTACTGTCCTGAGACGTTGAGGAGATTGTGCATGTTGTCTTCTCTACACAGTTCAGAAAAAGAGTATCTAATTGTGCGTGAGGGAATGAAGCCATATGCATTTACCTTTAATAATCCCAGTAGTTCTGATTCTGAGAGATGGTTTATCTCCTGAACAGCTCTTTTAAAATTGTACAGCTCTTCAATTTGTTCTTTTTTATTTTTATTTTTTCTTTTCAGAGTACAGCCTCAATAAGGTACAGCATTTGGCACTCAACCTCTTTAAAAGGACTCTTATCCCTTTATAAAGATGGATAGCTTGCTCATGGAAAGCAGAATATAGCCTATGACAGAGATGGGAATAATGTACAAATGAGGCAGTAAAAATAAATGACACATTAGATTCACTAGCCAAGCAAGATGCTACAGCCTATGTAAAGGCAAAGATGCTGACTTCACAGGACCCTCTAAGCAGAGCTTCTGTAGGCAGCAGCAATTTAAATTCACTGGTACATTAATGATAGTACGCGTTAAGTGAATTACTGAGACGTTGGTAAATGCTATTCTCATTAAAAGTCCATCTATTGTTGGCACCAAACTCATAGTTTTCAAAAGTGTGTACATATTGCACCATTAAAAAATGTCATTCTGAGTAATCAACTGGCAAGTAGAGTCTCAGCTGAGGGGTGAAGACTTATTTTAGTAGGTGCTGTAGGGGAAATCCTTTTAAGCCATTGAAAAGCCATACACATATAAGAAGATATTGGAAGAAACCTTTCCATTAATTTCCTGCAGAAAAATAGAGGAAGTAGGTTAACGATCTTTGAGTTAGCAAGTTCATCAGAAGTGTCAAAGTGCTGCTAATTCTGAGAAATGGTAGAGTGCCCTGACAGAGGGCTTGGGGGATTTTATATTTCAGTAGTTGGAAAAGAGATTCTTTGAATCTCTCCAAGATTGCCTTGTCACCTCTGCAGTGGGGTGAACTGCCTTTTAGCTATCATCTTAATGTTGCTGTTGGTTACTTATATTCAAGTTGGTGAATGGGTTTAGGCTTCCATTTGGTTTATGTGACCTTTTGATGTTTGCTGAGGGAGACTGATCCTAGAAGACAGAGTCTTAACAGACATTGACCTAACAAAAAATGTGGAGAAACCAGGGAAATTGGGGAAATATATACAAATGGCAATGTTTTACTCATATTCAGCTGAAGTTAGGCATATCCTAGATTTTTTTGTGGTTTTAGATAATTGTGTAGAAGGTCACTGTACTTAAGGGATCCAGGCTAAGAAGTCCAATTAGAAAAATAGACCATGTAGTTTTCCAAGGTGAGAGCTGAATAAGGATTCTAAATGAATATGGAAATTAACTGGCCCTTGGAAAGCATTATCTGATGAAACAGTGGATCAAAATAAATTCTGTTTGATTTCTTGTTTTTGCATGCACCTGCCAGCACAAATTTGTCTCAACAATTTAACTGGACTGCTAAGTCTCTATAAAATGTGAAGGGTCCAACAGTGATGTGAATAGACTAAGATGTATACATCCCAGAAAAGTGATCTTTGACTGGGGAAGAGACCAGTGGGATGTGCAGAACAACAGGAAAGACTTTGCTGAATCAGCCAAGGGATTCCATTCACTTTTTTTTTTTTTTTTTTTTTCTGGCTATTTTGTTCTTAGTCATCATGGTCTATAGATAGCAAGCATAATTAGCTTCATTCAACCTTAGTCTTGTTCAAAAATGTCTCTTAAACATCTATGGACTGTGATAATATCCCTGCTTTCTTACTGTTTATTTCATGTTTGCATGACTGTTTTCTTGTTAAGTGGCTCATGGAACACATGAAATTATCTGTTTCCCCTATCGATCTGAAGTATGCTTAGACAAGATTGAAAGGAATGTGTAAAGTGTGTGTAAAGCACTTTTGCCCTGGAAGGCTAGAGGTTGCACAAGCAAGAGTTTCTGAGTAAGTCATATGCCCAAGTAAAAGAATGGCAATAGTATTTATACAGCTGTAATCTTGAGAAGGTGTATAGATGCATTACATTCCTTATGGCAAGAACTGGGTGATGCCTCTTCTCTGACAGGCTTTATAAAGACGCTCTGTTACTGCTCAAGTCTCAGCGTCATAATGGTGAAACTGATTAGACCTAAAGGCTTTCTTCTGTACGGCCTTTTGGAAAACATACCCTCTGTGAAGAGCATGCTTGTTCAGAGTTTTAGTAGGCTCCTCAGGGGGACTTTGCTTCTTGGAATCATTTCCATCTTCTTGAGTTATTCTTCAGTCAAATGTTCTGCAATAACCTCATGTTTCTCATTGACATGTTGACATAATTGTAGTAAGCTATCATGTAAAGAGGTACTGCACACAGATTGAAGGCATTGGTTGTCTTGTGCTTCTTCAAGAACCTCTTAGGAATGTTAATGAATCCCATTGTTACTCATTCCATCAACTGCCTTAAATTTTTTTTTTTTTCTTAAGAAAAGGATGAAGTGCAACATGTTTTAAAATGCTTATTATAAAGTGTTGAAAGCAGAGACTCAGAATGAGAACAATACTCTCTCTTTACCGTGCAAGTTTAAAAGAAAAGATGTAGCCTGAGGTGCAATTTCAGTTTTCTTAACTGGTGATCTTTATCTGAACTCATATTGACATCAACTGAATTTTCCTCCACTAAGTACAAAGCAACTACTCTATTTTTATTGATATTCCTATTCATATTTTTAGTGTTCATATTGCAGATGAACCAGATTGCCCATCACGCATCTGTAATACCATTACATTTGAAGATGTGTCTCATCTCTAAGACTGTATGTTTTATCCCATGTAATTGGACTGATAAAATTAAATTTAGAGGGTTTTTTTTTTTTTTTTTTTTTTTTTGCATATCGTTCAAATGAAGAAAAAAATGATGACCTGTATCTGAAAGGTTGTCATACATACTTTTTAAAGCAATATTGTGATAGCCTGAAACTTTGGGAAAATAAATTACTCGTAATTAATATATTATATATTAACATGTATCATATTTTAAAATATTTTAAATATATATATATGTATGCATGTACACACACAGAAATGCACAATATCCTTTATACATGATTGGACTTAAAAGACATTTCGGGACTCAGTTTGACAACAGGTTAAGCTTATGTTAGTGAGTATGCATTCATATTTAAACTTCTTTGAAGAGTTTTTAATTTCCTATGGCTCCAGAAGACTTTTTTTACTCACTTTCCTATGGCAGAAACTTTAAATTCTACCTCTCTGTTTTTTTTAATAGAAAAATATATAGAATTATTTCTTTTTAAAACTTAAAATTTAAAGCACAAGTCTTTGAAGATACAGGAATATCTCCCTATTGTGGATCAACTGGATTTCATTCCCAATTCTCATATTCTTGCAAGTTGTTGCATGTTTGGAGGTTGCCATCTGGAGCATACTTACTGGTCACTGATGTGAGCAGATCTGAAGTGTGCATGTGGCTTCATCCTGGTGGGTACTCCCTGCCCATACAAAGGTCTCCAAAAGTACCCTTGAAGCTTCATATTTCCCTCCAGTCCTCACACCACACATAGTATTCCCTCTTCACTTACACATTCCCCCCCTTAACTGTACACTGTTAAAAGCTTTTTGTGACACAGAGCCATCAATGGCATCTGCCTCCAGTGTTCTTCCAACCCTGGACCTAAAATGAGATTCAAGTCCAGAGATCCCTGGTAAACACGTACACAAGGGAGTTTTATCAACAATAACCTCATCTTCTGGCCCAGGTCTACTGCCCACAGTGGGGTCAGGCTGGAGAAGAATGATCCAGAGGCCTCTGTCTTGCTTTGCCAAAAATAACTTTCTAGAAGCTGTTATTCAAAGTGCAGTCATTCTGACAGCACTAGAGATGCTCTCAGGGTCAACACTGAGAGTACCTATCTTGATGACAGCCATTCAAAAGTATATGTATTTCTTCATGAAATAGTTGATGCTGAAGCTATTATTCAACTTGTTATGGCAAGTACTGAACAAGACTGTGTGATCTCAGGCGGCAGAAGATGAGTGCTATCACCTACAGAGCAGAAAAAAAAAAATAAAAAAATCTTTCTTTTCCAAAGAAAAGGTGTTTCTTTCCAGTGATAAGGAGAGGGTGCCAACCTATGCATACCCAGGCAGTGTGAGTACACTCTTTGGGTCTTGTTGCAGTGCCCACAGAGTGATCTCTGGATATTAGCAATCTGCCTAATGACAAGGTGACAATTGTTCCTTGTGGTTTCTGCCCACAGCAAGTGTTGTATGCAGAGGAGGATGACAACTTATGGTTTAGTCAAAGAGGTTGTATCAGAAAAACTGTCATGATGACCAAGCAGAAATGCAGAGTATTTTGAATGACTTCATATGCTTTTTTGAATGACACACAGCAAGTGCATATTCATGTGCTTTCAAAGACAGCTAAAACTTCCCTTCAGTAGACATCAGCAGATATGTTCCTGAGTTTACATACAGCTGTACACACTTATGGGGTTTTCATGAAAGGCCCTGTGATTGTAACTCCAGATAACTGTAATGGCTTCTTTAGCATTGAACCCATACCATATTAAATAGTGATTATAATGGTTAAACTGATATCTCTCTGTGTGTTCTGTTTAGAAAATTTCTTCATGCCCTACCTTTTTTTGTACTGTGTTTTCAAATGTTTTTTCTAGGTTATCTCATCTAATTTCCCTGTCAGTATAGGAAATGAAGAAGTGTTTTTGTAAACCACAAGTAATACAAGACAGCACTTGACTTTTTCTCTAATGAAAAGAGAAAGTTTAGGAGACAAGATACATGGAGTGAATGCTTTGGTCCCGCAGTGGACAAAGGCTGATGTAGTGCACCCTGTGGTACCTAGGGACTCAAAAACTCACACTGAGCAGGATGCTGCCTAGAGCTAGCTGACAAGAAACATTAAGAAGGGGTTAGTCAAAACTCCTGTCTATTGTCAGACACCTGAAATTGAAGTGAGGGTTGCAGGGAGGCATCTTTATTCGCTCTGGCTACAAAACATTCCTGTGCATATATTAATGAAAGTGTTCTTCTGATGAACCAAAACTCAATCAAATGAATAACAGAGGTACAACCCAATTATTTTTACACAACAGCACAGGTGCTGGAACACATCCATGGAGTTAAAGACTAGGGTCCAAATTGTTCTTTGCCTTAAGGGAACTTTGCTATATATCATTGCACATTGGAGGGTCTTCGCTCTACCAGAGGCTGCAGAACAGTGACTAAATGAATCTATTCCTTCTTGTTATTTCCTTGACTTCAGCACATGGTGCTATCCCAGGGTTTGGGTTCTTACCTGGGATAGTGAGTTTGAACCCTTCCAGGGTGTAGGAAACGTAGGCCGTTCACTTCCTGAACAGTGTCTCTTTCATTGTTTTCTGTGCAAGACATGAATAATTCTTCATTGTCTTCTGGCATTATCCTCTAAGAGAAAGCACTGTTTTTACAGTGATTTTAGACTGTAAGATCAACTTTCAACCAAGTAAGTTAAAAATGCAAGTATGTACCTTAAAGACAAAAGGACAAGATTTCTGGAACAATGTTTTTTATGTTTCCTTTGGTTGGACTAAGTGTTCTTCACACAGCATGTTGGCTACTGTGACTCTCTTTTAAAATTGGTTAGTTCTCCTAGATACCATACAGGAACCTGGACTCTTTAACTTGGGTTTGTGATTAGCACCTTCACACTGGGATGTATCAGTAGCTATAGTGTGGAGAGAAAAGTAAAGGACTTGAGGAGAAAGGACATCTGGGGGATGGGCCATCACTGATGACAAATGTGGCCTCATATTATCTTCTTTGTACTGTATTTCCTGTGGAGGAAAAATAGTGAGATTTATTGTAGGGTATCTCAGGATCTCCCTTTTTCATTTACACTGGGATAGAAAAGAAAACAGAATAAACTTCTTCACTTTGTTCCTTGGCATCACCACTGTTATGTTGTCTCTATACTACAACTTCCATGTGGCTTCCAGTGAGACTGACCACAGCCAGGAAGAGAACAGAGAAATGTTCTTTTTACAAATGGAAAACATCTGCTTAATCCTGTCAACAGCCCTGTCATGTGAAAGCATCACTTTTTACCAGCTGCTGCCGCCACAGCCTCCATCTCAAAAATTTCCCAGTTCTGGAGATCAAATGGTAAATACCGCATGGTAGCCATAAGCTCCCTGGCATGTTAGTTAGATGTGAGCATAGATTCATATATCCCAGTTTAAGACAGCGAGGTAATTCATATTTTTGATAGACTAAAGAAAAGCTTCCAGTAATATCAGGCATCATGGTCTGGCCTCTTGTTGTCCAGGAAAGCAGAACAGCCCCGTGCTGACCAGGAAAGCAAGCTCTGACAGGCTCTGGAATAGGTTTCGGAAGGAGCTGCCAACTCTAGATGAGATTTAAAATGACCATAGCCAAATTAGTAATTAGAGAAACAGGATCCTTGGGATTCACTGTGACACCCTCTGACCTCCAGATATCTTAAGTCATTGAGATAAACGAGCCTATTGAGCATTTGCAGTAACTCAGTTTCAGTGGGTACGGATATGTTATGATTAAATCCAGCAGCACAGAGTGTCAGGAGATGGATCATATAGAGCTTAACACAATCAGAAAATTGTATCTATTAAAGACACTTTCTGGCCAGCTCAGCCATTAACAGTTAAAATATAAAAGCGTTGGCCTGAAATGCTGAATCTAAACAAAGCGCAGCAGATGAAACACATTACTTCATGGGATTATTATAGTCCTAAATCTAAGACCATGGAGCCAAATCTCAAAGGTTTTTCTCCCTTGGTGATTTGTTGCTTGAGGAAAGGAAAGGTTCCAGAACACTGACTGAAGTAATGCTTTAAGTACACTGACCATACCAAGTACTGAAAATAATGATGATCTACAGCTTACATGATAGCAGCATACTTCCTCCATTGTTTCTTTTAATTCAAACTGATAGAGTCTTAGAACTGGCCGAGTTTTGCATAAATCACCAATAGTAATACTTTTTCAAGGGTAATCACAATATTCATATCCCAAGCAGAGCAAGAAATAATTAAAATGTAGTAGAGTCAGTATAGGGTTTTCCAATATTAATGTGAAGCACCTTTAGTCAATAAAAATGAACAGTATCTTCAGTTCATAGAAATGAATATTTAAAAACAATACCAGAAAGCATTTGCTTTCAATTGCTTTTTTTTTTTTTTTTTTTTTTTTTTTTTTTTTTTTTTTCCCTTGCAGCCTTCATTCTTGTTAATAATGGCATTTTCTTTCGCCAACTAATAGCTTTCATTTTTCTTTTATAAGAGCTGGAATGATGACACATCTCCCACATCCCTCCCCCATCACTGGGCAGCAATATATAGCTCCATAGATACATCTCAGATCTATTGGTTAGCAGATTGCTCTTTCCACAAAAGGAATCAGACTTCAAACCCTTTTATTATGGGCCCAGCTCATCTGTCCCTGTTCATGTGGAAGAGTTTGCATAAGAAAACTGAGATTCCCCACAGAAGGTGGCAAGCTCTGGCACATGGCTACAGCTGTTGAATACAGCAGTACTTCAGAGGAATGTTTTCACATTCTCAAACATACGTATATATTTTTTCTTATTATTATTAGCTTTCACATATATAGCCATCTCTAAGTCTGACCCTATTAATACACAACTTACTGTGACATTTCTTTACCTTTTATAGACATCCATAAGAGTTTTGCAAACAAAAAGCAGACTGGAGTGATCACTCTGGATTCCTTACAGACTGAGGTGTTTAGATTCAATACCAGGATTAGTGACTTTAGATTACTAAGGAAGCAGCTAATTAACAATATATTATTTGACCCCTACTGGTACAGAAAAACAAAGCAAAACAAAACAAAACAAAACAAAAGGATGAAGTTACAGATTCTTGGCCTCTTATTGGAATTTTCCATGACAAAATGACTATATTGCAAATAATTGAATTGAATATGAAGAGACAATGAAACCAACTCAACAGCTTTACCATTAAAAAAAAATAAAAAAAAGGACTTCCCAGGAATAAAGCAATGGCACAGCCAAATGCCGGTGTTGGAGAGTTACACTCAAAGCCAGGTTTTGACATCTGGCTCCTGTGACTGCCAAGTTTATTCAATGAGTGATTGCAATGGATGACTGTGTTAAAAAGAGATAGAGCTGAGGAGGGATGCAAAACAACCACCTTTCCCTCCCATCTCTCCTCCTCCTCCACCCCCATATGTCATAGTGCTAGAGAAAAGAACGATATCCTGCCAAATTAACGGTTCAATTCCATGCCTGCGACAATATTTTTGGAATGCTAAAGCTGTTCTAAAACCTAAGCTTGTATCAAAGTCTAATCCGTGACCTACAAGACAGGATGTGTTTGGAGAAGAGCTCAGCAAACTGGCCTTTTTGAGAATCAGGTCACCCAAATCCCGTGTAATCACGTTGCTTTAAAATGATGTTTTATACCACTCTGTTATTGCACAACAGTGCGCTGTGTCAGCAGACTGATGGTAAAACCATGGCTTACCTAATAATACTGGATGTTGTTAATGGCTAATTAAGAACCATGGCATTTCATCTTGTGGTTCTCTGGCAAATGAATTTGACTCTTTTTTGACAATTAATCTTATTTCTTGAAGAATATTCTTAACTTATTCTTAGGGGCTTATACACTAGAGCAAATAACTCCCATTTTGAGCTTGTCTACATTTTGTTGCTGAGGGAAAATGATCTGAATTAAACAGTGATTTTGAAATTGATTATTGAAGTTACAGTAATTGCCCATGCCAGTAGAAACAACTATGCAAAATGAAAGATACTTTCATTTACTATAATTTACTTCCCTTTGGACTTAAGAAGAAAAGTAAATTAAATTGTGTTTCTTTCTGAATAACAGTGTCTGTGTAAGAGGTTTAATCTGGTTTTACAGCTATTTAGACTAACTTTACTGAGAAAGATGACAGAAATTAAATGGGAGAAGGTAAATAGAGACTACAGACAAGTCCTTTAGAGTACCTAAATTCTTTCTTGTTTCCTTACCCTTATTTCAGCCTTTCAACAGAAACTGCAGATTCAGTGGCCATTTTCTGTAATTAGACTGTCATGGGAATAGTAAAATTACTTGCAGTGTAGGCTTTACTCATACTAAAACATATACATATAAGCACTTTTGTTTTTGAAATCTGTGGATTACTCAAAGTATAAAAGCCTACCACCTGTGCTAATGCTCACAAGGTACTGGCCTTAAAGTACAAAGCAGGAAAAAGCAGCAGAAGAAAATAACTAATTGATCTGTTTCTGAGCTCATAATGGGGTAACGAGTAGCATTTTAATTTTTATTTTGTAATTTTCACCATGCTTCACCCAGGGATGCATGCCACAATTCCCCTAGCGTGGACTTCATTGACTACCTGCAGACATCTAGTGTGGACATCTGTGCCTGAGTTTATCATTTAGAGTTTCTTTTTGCTCATGGAAGGAAACAAGAGCTTCTATGGTGCTGTTCATCTTGTCTTAAAGTAGCTGCCAAGTCACACTTTAAAAGTATCTATTTCCCTCCTTACCAAAAGAGCTCTCTGTTGGGTCAGACGTTGGTGTCTATTACATGGATATCCAAAGCTGGATGAGATCAATTAGTCTTCTTGCTGTACTGCATTCTCAGAGACTCAGAAGAGTATTAGAAAAGTGTAGTTCTCGTCCTCTGATAATGCAGATGCTTTCTATTCATGATGAAAAAGGCATGTTTCTGAGAAAATTCATACAAAAAACGGCATTGTCATTTTCAGTTAAAAGTTTCTAGGTATGTTAGTAATGAAAGTCACATTTACAGAAATCTGGGTGGCTTGGTATCCTCCTCAGGAAAAGAGAAATGGAGAGAGAAAGGAGAATTTACTTGATGCTGTTCTGTCTGTTTGCATTCTCAGTGCAAACTACATCAGGAACTTTAATATTCTAGTTGAGACCACCTTACTTTCAAAGACCCAAGGTAAATGTTTTTGTTTCTGTTTTTGTTTTTCTCCGACTGCTTGATTATTAAAATGTACTGAGCAGATTTCTCCATTCAGTAGATCATTATAATTCACCATTTGGTTCTAAGCTTTGTTTATGCTTTCATCAGAAACTAATTTAAAATCATTTCATTTTGCATATAAAATTAGTAGAACAAACAATACAGATATTTTAAAACCAGTTTCTTCAGCTACCTGCTTAAATGCATTTCATTTACATTTTTTAACATTGTGTTGTGTATCTATGTGAGGCACACAGACTGGACTGTCTCCCATCAACCATATCAGAGAGTTATTTAAGGATATCTTCATATTAATCTTTTTAATCTTTGCCTATGGAGGGATATGGAAACTCAAGTGTGAGTGCCCTCTGCTGCCTCATTCTCACAGATGCCCCCCAAATGAATGTATGCACTCCTGCTGCAGGAGTGGTGATTTCCTGATGATTCAACCAGCCTCTTGGACTTAAAGAACAAAAAATTAAATTGCCATGGTCTGAAGCACCCCCTTTTTGCTTCTTCACTTTTGAAAGGACAGGAACAAAATACAAGGTGTGTTCTTCTCCCATAAAGCAGGTAGAAATTTGATCAGCTCCAACTAGTAACAATTACCTAAAGTCACTAACAATTAGCTAAAGTCACGTGCGTACTGCCAGTTCAGACCTCAACCATTCCAAATATGAAACCCAGTTCTCCAAGCTCATGAAACAATAGCCTACTGCAGAAACCCTAAGAGAGGCCATCTGGGGTCATATCTCTGCCACACTCAAATATAGTTCTGAGATTAATGAGCTGATATATTTAGGTAACTGCCTACATGTTTGCCATCTGCATTGATGCAAGATTTCAAATAAGCTCCTGCACTTTTGGTCCTGCAGCAGTTTATTACACCTGTCATTGGGTTGCCCCGTGGTGCATTGTTAAGTGGAACTGTTCAGAGGCCATGTGGGTATTCCTTCTCTATGAAATTGCAGCAGTACGGCATTTTGTAGAGCATCCTGAGCTCTCCAAAGGAAAAAGGTGCCAGATACAGTTCTCCACGGAGCATCAGTGCCAGACAGTCTGGCAGTCCAGCCTGACCTCCTGAGTGTAGTTCAACTGTTGCAGCCAGAAGAGGAACTAGACTCAGGGCCAAAATTAGAGCCATCTGGAGAAAATAAAAGGGTGGTGAAGGTTGGATGGGAAGCAAAATTCTTTGCTTCACACAGCTCCAGATTTCAAAGCATTTTATTGTATTACCAACTTCACAGTTTTATTCTGTGCAGACAACTGGCCAGCCAGATTTTTTGCAGCAACTAGAGAACTGATGTCTCTATATCCCAACGTGCTCATGTGTCACTAGATCAGAAACACCTGGAACATGTGTGACTTTCATCTGCTAATTCCAGAAGATGAAGGCTGATGATAACTGCTTGGGATTTATTTATTTATTTTTATTTTTTTTCCGGCCTTTCTGCTCATCAGAAGTTAGGCTTGGCCTGGAACAGGATGTTGATGTGTAAAATGGGATCAGGACACAGTTGAGAAATTGATTGCAAAAGTCTTATGCTGCTGCTCTCTGCCTAGTTTCACTTTCAAGGACTCTGGGAATGAAACAGTATTTAAGAACTTCAGATGCAGCTTACATGTAATTTGCTACAAGAGAGCACTTCTTCTCTCCCCATAGTGTTTAGCTTGCTTAAGCAGCTGAAAGATCTGAGGTTTAGTGACAAAATATTCTCAAGTGCACAAAGTTATGCTCCTGTGCAAGGCTGGAAATGTTATCACTTAGTTTGAGCTAAGCATCCATCTGTTTATTTCTCTCCGAGAACTTCGCAATTCAGCCTCAAGCACACAGCTGACTAAGGAGGTCTCCCTCTGCACAGTGATGCCTGAGGCATCTCTCAGGAGACCAGGGCCACCAGCACTCCCATTCAGCAAGCTTGGCTCTACATCCCTGAATTCAGCACAGCTCTGTGTGGCTGTGGTGGGCAAGGCTGCTGTGCCAGGATGTGTGGAGACAGAAATGCAAGGTTTGTGAGCCAGAAGGACAAGAAGAAGGATTGGTCTTCCTCTGCAATTGTGTTACCTTATGGAGATATGCATCTCCAGGGCAGATGCAGTACTTGTTATCAGGCTCTTTATTCACTTGGGTAAAACACCAGAAAGCATCTTGGATATTATGGTCAGAGTATTTCCCAAGTAGGGACCCTGACCATCACACTTTCCAAACTGCACATGCTCTGTGATTTTGCCCAGAGAGTCTGAAGAGTTTTGCTATGCAGTATGATCAAGTCAAGAAAAGAAGCATGGGTGCCAAACACATCCAGATTAGGTTGCTTGCTTGTTGACTTAGAAGAAGCTACTTGAATGTGTCATTTGCAACCATAACCTGAAGAAGGAGGTAAACCTTGATTTCCTACTGTCTACTTCCTTACTTTGGTACCTCCAATTCTGCTTACTGTGAAGAAAGGTCTCTGACTTCATCCTTGCAAAGACTGTTCAGTGAGCAGGACATTGTGCTGTGGATCCAGAGTGTACATATGCATGTGTGTGTATGTGTCCGTGTATACATGTATACATGGAAAATACACAAGAAGATATGTTCTTACAGTCTTGTCTTAGTTAAACTGTTGAGAGACAGGCTTTAAGACCTTCCACCATACTTAGTGTTTCCTAATAGCAAGGCTTAGGCACCTGCTACTGAAGGCATCATTTCGTTTTTATAACTGTCTTTTGAAGTCAAATCTCAGCTCTGGGATTCACCTCAAGAGCCAGAAGCCCTGGCAGAGGCCTTTCAGAACTTTATTTTCATGTATCCATTTTTTTCTGGATCAAGACCTCAAATATCAAAACAGATTTGTTGTCTTCTTCTCTGGTAACCTGACACTATGAGGAACATGAAGTGAATTTCTATGTAATGTGGCACAGGGAATCACTTGTGTACCAAAGGAGGCTGAAGAGCACAAAAGGTCACAGGAAAGGTATTTAAAGTTTTGCGCAATGTTATTGTGGGCACCTGCATTTTGGGGAGGATGCAGGAAGGAGGAGGATTAAAGGTTTCTCACAGTAGGGCCACATTCTTTCCATGATTATTTAATCATTACTTGAAGCAGATTCTAGCTCACACAAATATCCGATTAGTGCAGCTAAGACTGACGTGGAGCAGATACTTAGTGTGTGAGGACAGAGTTATTTTGCTGGAATCAAATGTGCTTAGGAAAAGTATTCTGGTCCACCAGGGGAAGGTTTAGGTACTCCGAACCCTTTCTGAACATTTTGTTTACTTAGTTCAAGATGGAGTAGACTTCACAGAATTTATGAAATGTCTAGATGAAAAATTCTTGCTGAAGTAGCTCCATTAGCAAGGATTGCGCAAAATGCAATTTGTAGACAGTTTATTCTGGTAAAAAGTGCCAATATAAAGGCTGGTGTATGTGAAGTCTGATGTAATGCTGCCAGAAAAATAGGTCCTTTTTCAGATATGAGCTGCAACTTTGATAGGTGGTTTTGACAATCTAATTTCAGTACTATAGACTAAGCCATAGAGAGTCAACTGCCTAGATTTTTATTTATTTATTTATTTATTTATTATTTTATTTTATTTTTTGGCCAGGAAGTCCTTGGAAACGGTGACTGGTGCAGCTAGATCAGTTCTTTAGCACAGACTGAGGATGAGGATACACTTTGAAGCAAACCTCCCATTTGTCCCTGTGTACCCTGCTCTGGGTCATGGAGCAGTCTCTGAGCAACTGAACTTTTGTTCACTTGGTTGAACTGAACAAAACAATGGACTTCATGAAAACCTTTAGAGTGTTCCAGCCAGTTGGCCTACGGGATGGGAGTAGAGCTACCTGAAGTACTGCACCCTGAAACAAAACAAAGTGTCCAGACCCTTCGTGCCTGTGAAGTTTGCAGGTTCACTCCAATTGCACCGCACTTCTTACCAATGCAGACATGAAGCAGTTTTTGGAACCAAGACTTTGGTATGGAAGGGAAAAAAAAAAAAAGCAGAAAGAGCCATATTAAAGCATTTCTATTCCTCTTCCCCACTTGGCTTCAGTCTTGGTTTTTGTCACTGAGCAGCACAGGCATTTTTCCCACTTAACACCAAGATTTGCAAGTGATTAGACTGGCATTAGGTTTTTCATACTGCATTTACTAACTACATTTATTATTTCATAACAGATTTTATTTTCCTCTGCATGAGCAAGCAGAACAGCATGACTCCTTGTCTCCCTTCAGGACTCAGGCCATAAGTGAAAGGCTGATGCAACTGAACCAACAATATTTTGACTTTGCTTAAGAGTTCCCTCTGTGTGGGAGCAGAGGTCTGTGATCTATATGGCTTACAATTTAAGTGCTGGTCTCTTCTTGTGGCTAGGATAGTCTACCCCCTTAAAATAATAATAAGAGAATAATAAAAAAAGAAGAATGAATGTCATGGGTCTCCCTAGAGGAGACTACAGACTGGAATCATTTAATCTGCCAGCTTTCCTGCAAGGGCAAGCCATTTCATGTTGATTTTGCTCAAAAACATTTGCTTCTTCAGTGCAATGGTATATTGTATCCTGATTAGCAAAATATTTTTGGCATAAAAATGAAACACAATGACTAGCTGTGACTTTGTTAGTATTTTTATTTTATTTTTAATTTTACTTTTATTTTTTGGGGTGGTGGGGCTGGGGGAAGGAATTGAAAAGGGGGATAAACTGCCTGGGAAAATGACCTAGGCTGCACAAGCAAGGACAGCCCAATGGTTAGGTACCCCTGTGGTTACCTAGGAAGCAGGAGCACTGATGAAGGTAGGACTTTGGGCTTCAGCTGTCAGAAGGCTGCCTCAGCTCATGTCACCATCAGTGGGGAGAGGCACCTTCAGAAGGCAGTGTGCCTTAGCCACTTATTTTAGTATGTGATGTACTCTGCTTGGGAGATGTCTCTCTTGCTCTCTTAAAGATGATTTTAGACTGGATATTTAATGTTTAGATTGCTGAAGTGCTGAGATGACTTCTACCCTAAATTCTTGTTCCCTGCCTTCTCATCTCCAGTGTGCTGCAGCAAGGTTTATGTTAGTTTGTCTGCAGGGCAGACTCCCATTTATAAAACTGGGATAAAACACCTTCTCTACCTTGTGGCATCATTTTTTTGCAGTTAACTTCAATAAATATTCTTGGTGATCAGTTTTCTTGGTACTGGAGACAAGAGATATTAAAAGATCCTTAAAATAGTCATTAAGTGTTACATAAAGTGTTTTTCACGTCACATATGACTTTACATTGAAAACATGACAGATAAGTCTGTGATAATTGTTTGTTGAGTATGTTCTTGTAAATATCTTAAGTAGCCTTGCAAATATAATTTCACTTAACATCTTTTCTGTGAGGTACTGGAAAATCTATACATTTGGGCTTAATTTACACAAGGGTTAACTAACTCACAAAGCATTAAATGACTTTGTTAGACAGAGGCCAGACTACAATGCAATGTGGGGCATCCTGATTACAAAATCCATTACTGGTTAGATTGCTTGTTCCAGCTGGAGGGGTGAGAGAATGTCCTAGTGAAGAGAGTAGTGTGGCATCCTCAGCCTGTCCTTCTTTTCCCTCAGTCTTCTTTCTTTTCTCTTGAAATAGAAGGAGAGTTTGCAGTGAATTGATTAAAAAATAAAAAATAAAGATCTGCAGAAGACTACAAGCTGAGGGGAGCAATTCGTGCTGTAAATGGAAAAGGATCTGATAAGTGTGGTGTACTTTCAGTCTGAAAAACCCAGAGACCTGAAAAATAAGGTCCTTGTGTGCATTACCTGTACTTGCATGAGAACATCTCAGCTCTTACAGGTAATTCTTACACAATCCAAAGTAAGACTTGTCATGCTAATCATATGTTTTTTGCTTTTCTGTAGTGAACCAACCACTCACAGGAAGAGAAATCCAGGCAGCACATGAAATATATCTGTTCTGGGCTATTAGGAGCTTGGGATCCCTTCTGTCTTTCTGTATGGCTGTTTCCATACAAAGCCTTACTTAAATATTTACATTTATCCAGTACAATACTATTGTAATACCAATTAGGATAGCATCTGAGGACCTTCATCTTAATTTAGGTGTTTTTGCTTTCAGTGTGAACTGTATTTTTACTACTCTATATATGTGCCTTAGCAATGAACATAGGAGACAGACCCTTGCATATTGAAATAAAGATTTTTGTTGAATTTAAGATTTTCATTTATTTATTTACTTATTTTTCTGGGGAAAAACAGAAACAAAAATGTGGAGGATTATTGAGATTAAAGACATCTGTTAAGTAAGTGGCAGGGCCAACATGCAGCACTGCCCAACTACGGCCAAAGCCAAGTACAAAAAGAAAGGTAAAGGCTGTTGTCCTCTTTCCCAGCCTGCCTCTAGCTGCTGGAACTGGCTGGGTGTCCAACAGACACCTATGATCAATAATCCTTAATTATTCTTATTTGAGGTTGTGAATGAAGTCTTGGGAAGCTAAATACGCTCCAATAAAATGTACTCAACTAAAAAGATGCCAGCCTGCAATTTCTTATCTCCTGGAGAGGACAGGCAGAGAGCATCCAACAACCTGATTGCCAAACATGTATGACATTGAGTGATGCTTGGAAAAAGAGGACAATAGAGATGGTTCTGGATGTGGCTGACAAATAAACAGGAATTATGTTTCTATATTACGCCTTCAGTGCTGTCCTTATTATCCTCTAGTTGGTATTCTTCTATCTTTAATTTTGTTTTGAACATTGCCAAGACAACTATTACGTGGTGTCTGGAGAAAAGACACAGATAGATCCTGAGCCTGATCTTGATCTCTCTCTTCAGCTGGTGCCTTCAGGAAAGGAACAGCCTTGTCACCAAAAGGCAGCTGTCAGAGGAGGTATAATACCTGGGTGCTTGCTGAAACTTTCCCTGAGTGTTGCTTATTTCCAGAGCCTTGGCTTCTCCTTGCTCTGCAGTTGGCATTCAGACATGAGTAATGACAGCCAGGCATTTGCTTTTCAGGTGAACATCCATATATCTCAGTCAGGGGACAAAAGAGCAGCTGAGGGAAATGGGATATGTGAATATTTACAGGCACATAAAACACATGATTTTCTCCTTAATGCTAATCACAGGCTTGAAAAAGCCACACAAGGTTGGCAAAGGAAAAACATTAGTCCTGGTTTAGTATTTGGCTGACAAACAAATAGGAGGTGTATTTCCATTCTAATGTTTTCATTGACATTTTTAGTGTCATCTATTTGGTGTTATCTTGTTTTGATTCATAAATACTTGCTGACACATATTTGAGCTGCAAAATATACTCTGCATGTATTTTTATAACAAAGTGACCTCTACTTTTTTTTTTTTTTTCCCTTTTTTCCTTTAGGGGAACAGCAAAATGCAGAATACTAATTGAGCTTTGGTCTTTGCATTTTCAGGGAGCTTTACATATATTAAAGTGCTCAAAATTAATGATCCATTGATTTGTACAATAAAACAATAAATTAAAGCAACTATAGGATTACCAGCTCTTCCTTTAAAAGTGTCAGCACCTGTGTACCATGCTGATCTGAGAACTATCAATGCTTAAAATGCAAAGTAATGAACATCAATAAAAACCTGCTCATTACAAAAAATCTACTAATTTAAATAAAAATAGCATTTTGGAAGTTTTAAAGATCTATTTGCATATCAGAGAAAGAAATCCAGTTTGGAAGTACTCTCATAGCACAGTTTACTAGCTGGTTTGCCTGAGATTAGACTAATCAGCTGGCACTGAAAGAGCTGGCATTTGGTCTTAGTGATGCATTACAAAAGTACACTGTTGCATTCCCTGCTCCTGTAAGCTTTAATTAAGGTTTTACATAGCTGTTAGAAAAATGCCTTGTTGCAGCAGTGAGAAAATTTACATTCTCCAGGTCCCTGTGGTTGGATGTTATGAATGAGAAAGGATTGTGTCAGAAGGAGTGTGATCTGGATTAAAACAGGCAGAGTTCTGCTTGTCGGCTCTAACAGTGCAGCAGAGTGTAATTTACCTTGTGCTTAGTAAGCAGGTAACCTAAAAACAAATGGGATCTAAGAAGAGGGAGGAGGGGAAAAGAGAGAAGAGACTGCTTGGGAAAGTGGAGGAAAGTTTGCTGCTGACTATGTACGGGTGTGGGTGTAATGTGCTCAAGGGTAGGGATGCCAGAAGGACCTGGGCAGCCTGGAGGAATGGGCCCAAAGCAACCTCCTGAAATTCCATAAGGAAAAATTGAAAGCCTTGTCCTTGCGCAGAAAGAACCACTGGCAGCAATACAGACTGAGGACTGAGTGGCTCTGCTGTGGGTGCCCTGTGGAGCTGGAAGATGGGGAGGTAGGGATGAACCAGCAGTAGGGCTGGAAGACATTGCCCCCTCTGCTCAGGACTTCTTAGACCACATCTGGTATACTGAATCCTGTTTTCGCCCTCCAATTCAGGAAAAACACTGATAATCTGGGGGGAGTTCAACAGAGTTTACTATAATGGTAGGGAGATGGAGTGCTTGCCCCATGAGGTGAACTCAAGGGAGCTGGGCTTGTTCAGCTTAGGGAAGAGACAGATTTGGGAGGTCACAGCAACACCTCCCCCCCCCAGCACCTACAGTGAAGATGGAGCCAGAGTCATCAAAGTGGTGTCTGGTGAGTGGTTGCTGAGTTTGTAGCTGACTGTGCTAGGAGCAGGTGCTTGAAAAATGATGTCCCTTGCAAACTGTATTATCCTGTAGCCCTATAAATAGCAAGAAGGGGGAATAAGTCAGGCAACTGAAATGAGATTTAATCAAATAAAAATGCTGGAGCAACTTGTCTGCCAGAGATTCACATGCAGAAAGGTCTGTGCACAAGTTGTGGCAGCATAAAGAGGCGGCATAGTGGATCAGCAGACAGGTTACCTGGTGGATAAGCATTCAAAAAATGCACTCCAGGAGGAAAGTAAAGCCTCTGAAATCTCAAAAATAGGCAAAACTTGGAGAGGGAAACAGACAGACTCCAAAACAGTTGACTTGGCAAAGTAATTTGCAAGGCTATGGGAAGTGCTCAGGCAAAAACAAGTTAGTCTGGGGCTGAAATGTGGGTTTCTGAGTCCTGAAGAATAACTGAATAAATACCCATTTAGGTACAATAACAAATGAAACCAAACAAAAAAAAAGCCTTAGAAACATACTGGTTGGTTTTATTCAGGAGTGACTGAGCTCTTTGTGGGTAAAAACTAAAATAAGAAGATAAAATGCATAATTCAAAGTTATAAGAGAACATGAGTCACATGCTGAATGCCACAAAATCAGGTCTCAGGCTTGGAGATACCATTAAAATACTGTTGTTAAAAATCAGCATTCTGTTTCTGAAGGAAGTTGCAGCCAATTTGCTGATTAATCCTCCTTCAATCCTGTAGAACAAGCACTCTTTGGCCTACATAAAAAGCAGCAGAGGCTAAAACTCCAGGGCCCTTGAATACATTTTTTAATGAAGCTATTTTAATCAGTGTTGAAGAATTAAATATATTCAAGGAGACTGTATGCTTTAGGTGACTGGTAAGGGGTAGCAGAGCCTTTCATTCTGTGTCCCTGACTTGAATAGCACTGAGCACTAAAGCAGTTAAAAATCATCACTACTTTCTGCTGGTGTCAGTCCAATTTCTATTAGTGAGGTGTCTATACTGGGAAAAAATGTTATTGTCAATAATCTGTATCTTTAATAAGAATCACAATAGAGACGCAAATATTCAAATGTGCATGACTCCTGAAGGAGTTTTTCAGAGACAGGAATGGGGTGCAAGAATAAGATGAAGGTATCACTGGAAAATACTCATGGCCTATATCTATGTTTTTATATACACATATAGGTACTGTACTTACAATCTGACAAAAGAAATACAGCTTCCAACCCTTTTAATCTTACTGTTCTTCAAAACTTTACATAGAGAAAAAAAGGATGCATAAAGTTTACTTTCCAATTAAACTTTCTAAAGTTTATTGCATCACAACTGCTTCATCTAGTGTTATTCTCAAAGTATTTTCATGCGCAAGAGCTTTTCCAAAACAAAATCAGAGAAGACAGCAGTACCCCCACCCTTTAGCTTGCCTTGTTGCAGTCACAAGAAGTGAGAGCCTGAGCACCACCTGAGTCCCACTAATGCATGAAGCTCCCCATCAGCTGGTTGCTGTTTCACATAAGGAAAGTGTTTCAGAAGATGTTAATTGAGTAGTGGCCTGGTTGTTGGATTAATTTCAGGTTTTGTCAGCTACTCTGTACCTAAAATGGCAGAGATGTACCTTCCGCCTGCATTAAGAATAGAAAGAGAAGCCACGTCTATGCATACCCTGTCCCTGGATGAAGTCCTGCTCAGCCTCCCAGCCTCAGGTACTCAAAGTGGCAGATGGTGTTGTGAGAAGGAAGAAAGAGCCTTATGGCAGAGAAAGTTATAATGATAGATTTCTCCATCTTCTAAATGAACTGTGCAGTGAAATAGAGCAGTTGTTGGGGCATTAGAATGAATGATGCAACCAAACATTCCATGGATGTGGTCCATCATACAAATAAAAATGTCTCCTTTGGTCACCTTATCTCCATGAAAGTGAAATATTCACCTAACCAATCTAGTTACCACCCTATGGTCTATTGGTTATGGTCATAAATATTGTTCATATGACCTGGTGGTAGTAAAGGAGGTAGTAGAGGGAGGCTTAGCCAAAATAGGGACAGAAAGCAAAAGGGGGATACGCAATATTAAGTATGTAAATGTGTTCCCCCCCCCCCAACCCCCCCTGGTAAGCTTTCAATAGAATTGATAGAACTTTTTAATGATTTTATATTCAAATGATTTTATATTCATTACTGCAATAAGGACGTATCCAATTAAGCCAATAAATACAAATATCTTCAGCCTAAGGACATGACTTGCCTTATCCTTCTCTTTCTTTTTGTCAAACTTTCTTCCCATGTTTACCTTGTAAATGCGGCACATGACGGTGCCTAAGGGTTATACACCCCAAAGAAATCTTTTGTGGAATTCAATTTCTGACTGCTGCTGGATGTTGATTGAATGAAAACAATCTGATATTTAGCCTTGCAGGCCCAGCCAAGTCTGTGGGAAATGAAGCTTGTACTCTTTCTGCTTTTTCACCTGCCATAAACACCTAACTTTCATCAATTCATGCAACAGGGACACTGTTGCCTGGCTTTGTCATTTGCTGTTAAAAACACGACTTAGAAAACAAATGCATTGTTGCATTTTCTTCATCATGGTATTAGTTGATTCCCTAATGAATAATAAGTGTACTCAAAATTGTTCTGAGCAGGTTTAACAGCTGTCAAGAAATTTAATTGTACTTTTGTTGAGTAGTTTTTGAGGATAGACTCCCTTGTGTCTCTGTAGACATTCTCACAGTCCTTAATAGCAGTGTCAAAAATCCTCCATGAAATGGCTGTGCTGCCAAGGAGACAGGGATTAGAAACAGTACAAAGGTTTGTAGATTTTTTTGTTGCCATTTCTATTCGTTGTCCCTTTTGGCTGTTCTGAATGTTTGTGTTGCAAAGTCACAGACTTGGGAGAGTTCTAGAAAAGTACTCAAGACAGTTCACACAGCCTGTGAAAGTTAGGTACCTCAAGGAAATCCACAGTTTCCAGGAGAGCATGACATGAGACAACAGCCCTCTTCTCTGGTGAAGCTGGGCCATTTTGCAGTTATAGGTCCAAAAGTTCTGGGCCAAAAAGCAAAAGGAAAGACCCTGACTTCCACACTTACTGACATTCTCAACATCTGTGAACAACTGTAAAGTATTTGTCTTTTAAATCACATATTTAGGAAAAAAAAAAAAAAAAAAAAAAAAAAAAAAAACCCAACCAACCAACCAAACCAAACCAACAAACCAACCAAACAAAAAACACAGAAAAAAAAAACAACAACAACAAAAAAAAAACAGTTTAGTAATGAACGGTTTGCTTCGTATGACCTGTGAAGTTTTTGTAAGAACAGTCCCAATCAACTATAATACATGGAAAGGAGAATTCTGTCTAGAGACCTAGAAGCTTGGTTTACATGGACAAAGAAAGAGATATGACAGAGTTTTTCAAGGTTTGCCCATTTCTACCTTGTATTAGCTGTAAACAGAGGAGAGTTATTTTCATTGCCCAATGTAGTTCAAGTAATGAATGTACAAACCTGGGGTTGTAAAAATCCTGTAGCCCCTAATAAATCATACCCTGTGCTCAATAAGAATGTGATCCATCACCCATAGAATTAAATGAAAATATAGCCATGGTCTATTGGACTGTGGTTCAAGCCATCCCATCACAAGACTAAGCAGATGCTTAACCCCAAGTCATGACAAGAATCAAATTCAGCAAAGGGCTCTGTCTCATATCTCATTCAGTATGAGACTTTTATGTCATCTCTCCTTTTCTTTGTGTTAGTCCAGTCTCTCACATTCTCTGGCTTTTCCTTTAACTACCTGAGTTATGATTTGAACTGAACAGCACTTCCCAGTGGTTGCATCAAAGGGAAAAGGATTATGAATCAAATCACTTTTATATTCTACAGGTACAGAAGATCATTGTAATTGTAGCACCTATGTGGTTGCTTAGAGCTCCAAAACCTCAGAACAGAGTCCCCTTCTCACTGGGGGAAAATAACTTCCTCTACAAAGTGAAGACATTCCCCTATGATGACTCTTTGCGGAGAATAGCTTTCTTATTGTTAAAATGACACACATTTGTACAGAAAGCATTGTAAAACAGGACTTGACAATCACCTGATTGCAGCATCATTTGGTTGACATTTTAATATAAGTGGCATTAAAATAATATTGGATATAAAAAATGTAAGATGAAAATAAATGAGACTCTTGGACTCTATGCTTTTTTATAACAGTGAGTTATTTTGCAATATTCATATCTTTATCTACTGATATGATTCAAAGGGTAATCACATCTTAGTGCCAGGAAAAATGCTGAATGGAGAAAGAAAAGCCATATTGCATGTAAGAAGAAAGATCCCTCCCCAGTGTAAATACAGTTTTGCCCAGCCTTCTGTTTTACAACAAAATACAACCATGCCAGTATTAGGAGAGTATTAGTGGGCCCAAAGTTGTCAATTAAAACATTTGTTTACTACTCCCAACCATGCTCTTCCCAAAGAGGATTTTTTATATCTTTCCGGAAAGGACAGAAGAGTCTCAACACAGTGAAATTTTTATAGTACTTTTTATTATGAATGTCTGTAGGCAGTGAAAAGAAGTATTACAAATACTGTGGTTTTGGGGCTTTGTTACATAATCCAAGGGCCTCTTAAAGTCCATAGCTAGCCCATTGGTCCTAAGCAAAAGGCACAGACTTTTAAGGGAGATTGGGCTGTGTGAGTCTGAGGTTTATTGTGTTCAGCCAACCCTCTATCACCCATTAATCCTTGCAATCTCCTTGCAGTTTTTAGTCTTCCTGCCCCGTTAAAGGAATTCTTCCCTCTAGTTACGTCTTGCAAACTCACTTCAACATTCACCTACTCTGAGCCCTTCAGAATTTCTTAATTAAAGGAACGTTGCTAAGACATTGAGCAGAAGAACAAAAGCAGTATCAGAGATATGACTGATTTCCAGTTGCTCCATGATTATTTATGTATCTTTGTGAGCTCACCAAAAAGGAGAGGGGAGGAAAGACTTTGAGAAAAAAAACAGGTCATGTTGCACAGAGAAGGGAAGACTCAATATGATTTTGAAATATGAACTTCCTCTCAGCTCTGGTCCCCCATGGAAAGCACTGGTTCACATTCCTTATTTGCATGTACTCTTCAGTGTGTCACAAAATACAAGTGTAAGTTTCAGTTTTTCCAAAAAGAAAACCACTAGACATGTGAAGTATTATGATACAGCTCAATTTTATATCTTAAGGTCTTTTCAATGTTCAACTGATAAAAAATTATGGCACTTATCAGCCTTGTAAATCCAATCTAATTCTGGAAAGTCAGTCTCCTTTTTACCACTTCCTCATAACTTAAACAGTTCAAATCACGACTTCTTTGAGAACATCATTGTCTGTAAATAAAACCTACCCTGAAATTTGTTCATCTGCTGCCTCCTGTTGCTTTGTGAATTTGAGATTGTAATTAGAATTTGCAAATTATAATTTGCAATTGGCTTCATGACTGAATGTTAATAAATGGTTCTCGCACAGCTGAGAAGGAAAAAAAAAAAAACACTAGTCCAATGCTCTAGCTATATTGGCTCTATAGAGTTAACACAGGCAAAAAGTGATAAAAACTTACTTTTGTCATTAAAGTGAACAGATCTGCTTCTGAATACATTAAAGTGACAAATCTGATGAGTTAGAAGGTGACATTTTTACTTTGTCACTTTTCAGAATAGAGCTGCACTATTAAACATAATGTTAAAAGGCAAGGTTGCTTGTGCTGATCAGGAGCATATTCCACCCAAGGAGAAAAGAGGCCACAATCACAGTGCAAAGAGATTGAGTCAACCTGTCATTGAGCCCTTGGCCTTTCTGAGTGCAAAATCTTTCATCTAAACACCTTCTTATTGCCCACTGTGAGTTGATCTGGCAGGGGGCTTACCCACAGGCTTGAACAATGTGAGATTCAGAGCTGCTTGGTGCAGGGGACATGGGCCTGGGGCACCACCAGCTGCTGTCAAAGCTACAAGCTGAGCTGTAGGCTGCTGCTTGCCAGGCAACTGATCCCTCTTACAGAGGGAAGTGCATGGCACTGGCTGCCTGCTGGGTATGCTTCTGGGCTAATTCTGCTTTTGACTTGCCCAGCTCAGTGCTCATTGCACTTGTTTTACGCAGTTCCCTGGATAATCAAAAATCCTTCTGTGTTTTTATGCAAGATCACCAGCAGTTCTTGCTAGAAACACCCTTAACAGTGACATTTCTCCTTCCCATTATCAGGGCAGGACTGTAACATCCAGAGAAACTGTAATACCCAGAAGTATTAAGGAATAACAGGAATAACAGTTCACATCTGATTGATGTCCTTTCTTTTTTTCTCTCTTTTTTTTTTTTTTCTCTTTTTTTTTTTCTTTTTTCTTTTTGACCATTAGGCAGGAGGCAGCAAGCTTAATACTGTGAATTTAGTGAATGTGTGTGATGCTGTAAAGACATATCCATGCGTGGATGCCCGATGTTGTACTGTATCACTCTCCCCTCCCAATTAACACCCATTGCATTGTGTCATCCTGACCCTAAAGTATGGGCTGTGATGTTGAAGAGAGATACCCCCCTTCCTGTGGCATATATTGCTACTGCAGCCAGCCCTCTGGCCTCCTAATTTTCAAATAGGCTTCCCATCTGTTAAAATTGTTTAGCCACAGGAGAATTTACATATGTGCCTGCTTAGCAATTATACGGAGTAAGGAATTGAAGGTCACAATAAAATTCATTGAAATAATACTTTGAAATCACATGGATACTTTAAATTGCATTTTGGAGGAGATGGAGAAAAAAGTTGAAGGTTTCCAGCAGCTAAAAAGTCTCCCCCCTTGATGGTATTGATGACATCTCCTGTCCTACCTCAAAAATACCCAGAGATATTGAATAGAACATAGACAAAATTGATTTTAGCGTCTCACATGCAACATTTGCAGAAAATTAGGAACAGAAAAGCTAAAGAAAGTTGATGTGCAGCAGTCATAAAGGTAGCTAAGGATGTTCAAGACAGAATTACCAGTAGATACCCACAGGGAAAAATCCAGTTTGCTGTCTTCATGACAATAATCCTGTTGATAGGGATTGTAAATCAATAAATGGCAAGCAAAGTGTTTTTCCTAGAAACTGCCTATTGCATACCCAATGTATCTGCAGGAGAAAGAGGCCTAATGTCATGTGCTCTTGGGTACCAAGACTGTTCATTATCAGACTAGAAATGTATTTCATAGGCCAAACTTTGTCTGAAACAAATCATTTTAGCTTTATAGGCTCTCCTGGGGCAAGTCCAATTTACACCAGCCAAGGATATTGCAGGATATCTGAAGTCTTCAGAACTATTACCTGCAGCAGGAAATCTGGATTCTCGTTCTCCCAAATGGCAAATTGATATTTTGAAATAGAAACAATGCCCAACCAATTACTGAAACTAAATGAGGACTAGCAGGCCTGATTTCTCATTATGTTACTTCAGCGGGCCAACGTGCACTAACATGGAGGTGAATGAGTCCCCCAAAGCATACTACACTGTGGAGCATGAGTTTATAAGCACATTTACCAGGCAGACTTGCTTTTTTGGATAAAGTGAAAAAAAATCTAAGTAGAGAAAAGCAGTAGATATGTGGATCTGAGTCATGCACACTTCTTGCTGCATTTCATTAAACTTTATTCTTTAAAATGTATTCACATTCTCAGGACTCACAATCCATGTGATTGTGTTATCATGTGGAAAGAAGGCTAACTAAACACTATTTGAAAATGGAACATTACGAAGCACAGTATCTTGAGGGCTAATTATTTGGTGAGGTAAGAGCTCGAAGAGAAAATAAACAGCACTAATGAAACTAACAGATGATACTTTAAGAGAACTTCAGCACACTTGTATGAATGTAAAAATTATTTCTTGAAGAATTCAGAATAAAATAGAGTATAGCAACATAGGATCTACTTCAGGAAAAACTTGTAAAAATGCCTAAAATGAGAATCTCTCAATCTGAGAGAAGAGAACTGGAAAACAATGGCGGTAAAATAAAGTTAAGAATGATTTATCATTATTTGTTTATTAAAGGGGTTCCAACGATGTGTTATACATTATACTAAATGAGTGAATTCAGTCAGACCCTGATGGTCTTGGAGACATGTGCGCCAGCATGACAACACTTCCGTGGACACGCTAACATGGGAACTGTAGCTATTTGAGCTGTTTTCACACATCCCTCCTGGCTTACAGATTCTGTAGATATGGAAACATGATATTTCATGTTTACCCTACCACATCTCAAACAGCACCAATCACCTCTACTTTGTTACAATTCAATCAACCCCTGAATGCCAATTACAACACTGGAAGTTAGGTAAGGTGTACATTACTCTTCTTCAGGACCTTTAGAAAGATAAGAAGAGTAGAGTGTGCAGAAGGACATGAGTAGGTACTTACTGCGAGATACTCTAGCATATCCAAGATATCCACTTGATAGAGGTCTTACACCATACTCACCTAGCAGCCAGAGGACAGGCAGGATACACTTCAGTACTGAAAGACATACTGAAACTCTGTGTTTAGGTGACTCCGTCCCATCCAGCTCAGATCTTTCCCATCCCTTGTTCACATGGCAAATGAGATATTATCTTGATACGTAATATGACAGAAATGGACCTGCATGATTTTAGCTTATGAATTCAGAGGCATTATACAGTGACTGGTGTTCAGCTCCAGATACAGTGAAGTGTGTCAGAATGTGAGCTATTTATCCAAGTTTCCATTACAGTGAATGAAGATTTAGCTACTACATTTAGCAGTCTTGACACCATTGACTAACATTTGGGCAGCTGAATAACTCTTGAGGCTCTACTGACTCATGAAGGTAAGAAATGATTGGTACAAGCATTGCTTTGAGCTTTGGGAACCACAGATATGTTCAAAGTAGTACAACAAGGGCTACAGAAACTGTCAAGAAAGTGTTGGTGGGTAATGAAACTCAGAGACAGGGAAAAATCCTGGCTCTATTGAGTGTCTGAAAAGAAGCATTTGTTTCAAAAGGCTGCTTGACTGAGACACAATATGGTCAGGACTCAAAAGGTCTTTATCTTGAAGGAGTCACAGCCACAAATAAGTCATAAGACACTCCAGAGGAATTTTTCTGTCAGCAAAAGAGGTAATAACTGTCGTCTTCCAGAAAGAGAAAACAGGGAACGATACATAGCTATGCCACTTCACTTTGAGAAAGACATGATATATTGTATATCTTCAAGCAGGGATGAGAAACTATTAAACTGTCATGAATATTCATGCTAATCTTTAATTCTTGAGAAGCCTTTTGGGGGGACAAAGAACAGTGTGATGTGGGCCTTCGGGCTTATTGGCTTTAAAATGAATGGAAAAATAAAGTTCAAGTAATGAATCATAGCTACAGGTCTATTTTTAAAAATGGCAGGTAAGGAGAATGCTCCTGTGATACCTGAAGGAAGCCAAATGGACCAAAGAAAGAGGACATCTGCTAAAGGTTGCACTGCAATCCTGGAGACCTCTCTTTTATCTCATGAGTATTCTGAGAACAAAGCAACACTTAGTTCAAAAATGGCAAGGTCACTACCTAAATCATAATCATAAAGTACAGTAAAATCCCCCCTAAGTGTTCACCCTGATGTCAGAATGCATACATGTTAATTAACAGGAAAATGTTTAGCAGCATTTTTGCTTAGTTCCTGGTTCTTGTAGGATGTCAAGTATTGATGGTGGGGATGATAATTTCTAACATGTAAATTTTTTCAGTCCAATCTACTTTAGGCTAAGGGGTGTACTATTAAAACCCTCTGTTTATCCTTTTGTATTTGTTTAGCCCATTTATGATCCTTTCTCAGGTACTCCACTTCTGAAACATCACGGATATGTCTCCTACCATATGCATCTTCCCACTTCAGGGTGGTAGCTTAACAGAAACAAGAAACTTTTCGAATTTGAGACATCCTCAAGAACCTTTTTAAATGTACCTTGGCTAAGGTCATAGGTAATCTCCAAATACTTTTTGCCTAAATAACCTTTATTGCAAGTTGAGAATATTCTCTAAAGGTATACTCATTATATTCTTGCATTGCCTGTTCTATGTTATGTGGTTATCCTGCTCCATGTATTGTAGACTGTTTATTTTCAGGGAAAGACAAAGGTGGAAATTTATCGTTGTGATTTTTTATGTGCTGATAGGCCAGGCACAGGAAGAAAATCTTGAATCTCAGATCTGCCTCTCCCTCAGCTTCCTCCCCACACCCCGCTTGGTATTATTTATTTATTTATTTATTTCCAGAGCACAATGCTGCAATACAAAAGGGTATTTTACCAGCAGAAAATAAATTTGTTCTAGCTTTTTTTTTTTTTTTTTTTTTTTTTAATCCATTTAATTACCCATTTTCCCATTGTATATGAGGTCCTAATAACACGATTTCAAGTTTTGAAATACTAGAGGAAAGATTTCTATCACCCCAAGGGAAAAATGTTAGTGCCCTAATTAGAAGTTTATTGATGTATTTCCTTATATTCAGAATTATCCCACATAAACTTTCAGAATGTTTTTCTTTGCAAAACCACATAAATAAATAATATTTCCTGAGGGCATTTATTAGTCAGGAGATAGAATATTTTAGGGCATACTCCTGGCAGTTAGGATAATGAAATACGAGATTCTATGCACTTTTTCATTTTTTTCCCCCTGCAATGTCTCTATGTTAATTTGAAGATGCCAAAGCTATAGTCATGAAAGACTTGATCTTACAGTATTTTACACCTTGTATATTATTTAAACAGCGGTCATAATGGGCTGATTTGTCATATGGGCTGTATGTCATAACGACAGTTCTCCAAACATCAAAGGTATCTGATGATGTTTTCCAGGCACAAGTTGCAAGATGAATAAGCTTCAGGACTTCTAGACTTCTAATTTGGCAGTTGTATTTGAATCTGTACAGACAGAGTGTTGTGCACTGTCACCAGGGTAAGTACATTATGAATTTTCACTTGGAGATATTTTGCTTCCAATTTAATCAGCTGTAAGTTCTCAGTGATCATCAGAAACATCTAGTTAGGGAAGAAATAGATCCACAAAATGTAAAAGACTTAAATTATGTTTTATGACTTGTTCTATAAATATAGAACAATTTTGAACCTTAGTTATGCTCCACCTCCTTGCTCCTTTTTTTTTTTTTTTTTAATTAGTTACTATTCAAGATTTATTTTGTTGTCATTTTATTTGTCTGATCCATAACCTATCTTCATCAAAGAAATTTCTGAATACAATCTGAAGGATAAGCCACCCTTTTTCCTTCTCTGTCACATATCAGAAGAGGAATGAAATTTAAAAATAAAAATAAAAATCAGGCAAAACCATAAGAGGATTTAATTAATTTCTCTTTCCCCACAGTTTACATGCTTTCCTTACTGCTTCTGCATAACCAGAGCCTAACAATAAAACCAGTTGGTCTCCACTTATTCATGGTAAGATGCAGTTGACCTCACACAATCCTAATTATCAATTTTAAAGCAACTGATTCCGATACTCAGATTTTAGTCTTGGCTGCCCTTACATAGATGGATTTTGAAATGCCATAATACAGCCAGGGTATCTAGACTGTATAAGCAGATCTCACACTGGACTTAGAGGAAAGATATGCCTTCAGGGTCAGAAACTGGAGACCAAAGTCCCTGAAGACATCTCTGGTTTCTCAAGTTCCATGTCTACAATTAAGCCAACTTTTTTCATCTATGGTATAAATGGTGGGATTCAACTGCCTAAATGTCACTGATTTTTACCATTTTTTTCTGCCCTAAAGTATCCTTTCTAGCTTCTAGTTCTAATGGAAGGACATGGACATCCCATTGAGCCAGTGTCAAGTCTGCAAAAGTGTAAAGTCTGCAAAAGTGTCAAGTCTGAAAAGTCATTAGAAAGTCATACTTAAGTAACCTAACTTTGCCAAAGGGAGTCTAATGAGACTAGTCTCACACCATTTTGGGGATTCTGTTTTTGATTTTGCTTTTGTTCAGTTCAGAGCCCAACTGCATTCACTGTCAGTGTTCCTTCTGGGAGATGCAGCTGCAATACCTTTCCTTTCCATCGTGTTAAGTACCCTGGACCCCCTGCCAAGTATCATGGTCTTTTTTCATAGCATCTGCTGAACCTAGTGTGCAAAGTTCTAATTCAAAATGTTAATTTGGCCATATATATTTTGTCCTCATTAAATATTTAAGTTAGTATGTAGGGTGATTACTTCGGAAATAATAAGTAAGTTTGTAAAAAATGTTGACAGGAATGAAATAATGGAGTGAATGAAGGAGAAAAAGAACCTGGTTAAACTGTAAAATGACCTTCAGCAGTACACAATTAAATGCACATTTATCTGCTGAAAATAAAAAAGAAAGAAAAATGACTATTTAAATACTCTAGCAAAGAGTATTCAAATAATTTAATCATGGATAACAGTATTCAATCATACATTATTCTCTAAGAAAGAAAAGTAGCCTTTGCCTCGTATTTTTCTTAGATTCAAGCAATGACCCACACTTACCTTTTACACCAGCTTAATCACTCTGTAATCTTCTAGACTACTGATGTGTCTCTCTACTTAAGTGTCGAGTGCCAAATGCAGTGTTTGAACTTTAAAGAAACTTGACAAGACTTTCAAAAGCACATGAACCATTGGCCAGTGTAAGTTACATGGAATCTGGTAAAACTGACTGGGTGACAAAGAAACTGGGTGACAAAATGCACGTAAAGCACTGCTTCTCAAAAATGCTTATACCAAGCATCTGTTTCCTTACCCCAAAGTAGTTACAAATCACTTTCTCTGTTCAAATCACTTTCTCTGTTCATCAGAGGGCTTCCCTTGCAGTTAGAACAAGGAAGTTGTTCCTCTACGCCATTTGTGAACAGATATTTTAGGACTTTTCTTGGGCTATGGTCCCACTTAAAACCGGTCCATCATAAACAAGAGTAGAGACTACATGCTCAGAAACCAGTGAAAGGCTTCTAGCAAACCTATCTCCATCGAAATCAGACTATAGTTGTTGGCTTTTTTTTTTTTTTTTTTTTTTTTTTTTCTCAAAAACCTCAGAGACAAAATGCCCACTGTAATCTACCCCATCAACTTTGGTGTGACCAAGTGGGTAAAGTCCCACTACACATAATATATGTTGCTTTCAAACCCAAGGAAAGATTTATGCAAGACTGAACTTCAAGTCATGCTCTTTCAGTAGTGAAAACCAAAATACAATGCTAAGTTAGTATGACAAGTGAAAAAAAAAAATTGATGAAGATTTGTAATAACCTCAAAGAAATTTCATACATCACTGAAGATGAAGAAAACTGAAAATAAAAGAGATTGGGGTTATATTTCTTTTTAATAATGTCAGTCAAAAATGTTCCAGTCAGTAGTCTGAACACACCATGGATGAGGACAGATTTACCACTTCACTTCACTGAATAACAATTTGAAAGCTTAGCAAATCTTTGTAAAAGGAGATGGTGAAGCTTAAACTTCCTGTCAACAAAACATCCCAGACAAATAATGCATTTTGATAAAATAGCTGCATGATCCTTGAAGTGGAATGTCTTAATGAGACAAAATGTTTTAAAGGAAGGATGAAAGGGTTTTTTTGAGGCATTCACAGTACTAAATGGACTCACGTCCAGGTTTTCTATAATGTAGGGGCAAAGTTGCATGAAAGAGATAGCCTTGTAAACTCTACATAATGGGCAATGGTGGTAAACTCTATAAGAAAAGGTGTGGGTTTACTTCTGACTTAGGGAAGAAAGATGAAAGAGCACAATACTACTGTGAATTCACTCAAGCTGCCTGCCCAAATGGTTGCTTATAAGTGCATTAGAGCAAAGTTGTTTTCCTTCCTTCCTTCCTCCCTCCCTGCCTTCCTGCCTCCTCCTCTGATATGCTGAACTATGTGATTGCTAGCATGGATAAAAGGGAGAACCTGGGAATGCACAACCCCTTGAATGAGAATATGGTCTCAAACTATGAAACTACAATTTTTTCCATAATAATTTATCATCAACATATGCTTGCTGAACAATACAGAGACATTTTCCACATGTATTTTCTTGAAGATATGTTGGATTTGGTTGTTTTTCTTTCAACCTTGCTGATGACTTATGGGCTAAGTGATTTACTGAATAATATTTATGCTTTCAGATAGAACAAAAAATCTTATAAAAAGGAATGTAGCTAATATACAACAATTACAAGAGTGTTCCATATTAAGTTTCTGATTTTTTTTTTTTGATTTTACAAATATTTTCATGAAAAATGCGAATGCCTAGATGTTTGCAGATTACCCATGACATATACTATGACAGAGCAGGATGAATGCCATTTTATTTATACTTGCTCATTTATTTTTCCTTTTTTTCACATTTTCTTTACTGACATATAAGTTGGTAGCAATACTAGGGATGAAACTTTACATTGGCTGCACATTATGAGAACAAATTATGATGAAGGTGGGAATACAATTCTAAAAAAGAGTGAAAGTTAAAAAAGGACAGGTATTCTGGTAATTTTTAAGGATGCCTCATCTAAAATATTGTACAAATCTGCTGATGCTGGAGGTCAAGACTGTGCTTAATTCTAGGTATCAAAGGAAATTACATGGAATTACTACACAAAGAAATTGGTATTTGTGACAATAAAAATACACAAAACAACAATAGATTATTTTATTCTTGACATTTGCAGTTGCTCTTTCAAAAACTGGATGAATAAAGTCACCTCACAGAACTTGCACAGTGTTTATTGAATCCTTCAAACTTTCACCAGCATTCAGAGAGCCATTTGTGCTGCAAAAAAATATTGTGAGGGGCATGCCTTGGAATGCTACACTCTTCTTAAATGTAAATAAAGCGCTAGATAGCACAAAAAAAGTCTTCTGCTCTACCAATGAGAACCAGAGCCTGCCTCTTTGAACAACAAAGGAAGTTTTAAAATATCTCCCAATGGCACAAGATGGAATAATTTTTGATTAATATTTTAATTCTGTTTTTCATGTGTTTTTAATTCATAGTGATATAAACTTGAATGTCTGAAGCCAGCAGAGCTATCCCAGTGTGAGATCAGCTTGAGTTTTGTTGTTAACTCATTTTAGCTCTTATTTCCTCATTTAATTTATTTGCTTTCAATAATTTTCCTTAACTTGACAGAACTTAAAGCAACTGCTTTTATGTGGTTACTTTAATGCAGTAAAGTAATAGAGCTTTGACTTTCAGATGTTCAAGGACATATTTCTTGCCTCATCAAACCTTCCCATCTATGGAAGTGTATGCACAGACATGCATTCATGTGTATACACATATGTAGAAGAGAGATGAAGCTGAGAAATGAAGCTGAGAGTTGAAGATGGGTCACTTTAAACTTTCATAGACCTGATTATTCCCAGCAGTAATATAAGTTGCTGGGAGACATGGTGAGATTCAGTGGGAAGGTTCATCTCAAAAGTTATCGTCCTAAAAATAACTTTTAAAATTCTGAGCACTCATAACAACAGAGAAAATTGTCACTGCTGGTGCCACAGAGCAGCAATAGTAGTCTTTTTTGAAAGCTAGAGATAGCTGCATCTTCTATAGCAGCATGCTGTCTCATGTCCCAGCCTTGGAAAGAGGGAGCCCCAGAGGTGACCACAGGCAGCAATAGTAACACTGGTTGAAAAAAAAATAATTATATATATATAACATTAAACATTATTTATAAAAGTTCTTGTTTAAAAGCCAGACTCTTAAATGGGTCAATTTAACATGAAAAGAGCAGAAAGAGAAAAAGGTCTTGGTACTCCTGGACAAAGGAATTAGAGAGAAGGCTTTTCTTTCTTTCTTTCTTTCTTTCTTTCTTTCTTTCTTTCTTTCTTTCTTTCTTTCTTTCTTCCTTCCTTCCTTCCTTCCTTCCTTCCTTCCTTCCTTCCTTCCTTCCTTCCTTCCTTCCTTCCTTCCTTCCTTCCTTCCTTCCTTCCTTCCTTCCTTCCTTCCTTCCTTCCTTCCTTCCTTCCTTCCTTCCTTCCTTTTTCTCTCTCTCCTCTCCTCTCCTCTCCTCTCCTCTCCTCTCCTCTCCTCTCCTCTCCTCTCCTCTCCTCTCCTCTCCTCTCCTCTCCTCTCCTCTCCTCTCCTCTCCTCTCCTCTCCTCTCCTCTCCTCTCCTCTCCTCTCCTCTCCTCTCCTCTCCTCTCCTCTCCTCTCCTCTCCTCTCCTCTCCTCTCCTCTCCTCTCCTCTCCTCTCCTCTCCTCTCCTCTCCTCTCCTCTCCTCTCCTCTCCTCTCCTCTCCTCTCCTCTCCTCTCCTCTCCTCTCCTCTCCTCTCCTCTCCTCTCCTCTCCTCTCCTTCCCTTTCTTTTCCTTGAATGAAATACTATTTCATTAGACACACTGTCAGGATAGCCTTGAGCACTTGCAGTATAGACAAACAGCAAAGGATGATGTGTGTGGGTGTGCATGCTTTAAAGGAGTCATAGCTAGTAATGGTGACCCCCACAGAGGCTAATGAGACTAGGTGAACGGAGGGAAAGGAGAAAAAAAATAAAAATTGACATCCTTTCTATTGCTGTAAGATAACAAGGGAGAAAGGCACTGCTGGAGGCATGCCATACATTATGTAAGCAGTCACAGCTGTCCAGCTCATCCAGATCTTCAGTAGGGTTAGCACCAGTGTAACTCGCAACACCAAATGTATAATGAATGGGTGAGGCACAGGGAACAGGCTTAGTCACTGAGCAACTTCATGCATTAAAGAGTTTCTCTACAGAATCAAAATGGGTAATCAGAGAAGGACCTCCACTCATGCCACAAGGAGCAAACCTGCTGCCTGGGACTCAGCCAGGAGCTTAATGGTACTGTTCCCTGCTGGTTCCCAGTACTGATGAGAGCTGGGTGATGTTCTGGGACCTGCTGAAGGCTGGAGGTGGGAATGATGGTGATGCAGTGGAGTTGAGATGTTTCTGAAGGGAAATCATGAGGTGCTGATGACAGCTCAGACCCACATACTAAAGCCTGGTGCTGAAAATGTGTATTTTCCAAAGAGCCTGTAAGGCAGTCCTCAAGGTCCCTGGTAGTGGTTGAGGGGCTGCATTGTGTTGCATGGCCCAGTGGCCAACTCCTCCACTTCTTCCCCATTCCTCCTCCAGTCCAGGCTCATAAACCTTCCTCCATGATAGAACAACAGGACCAAATATCACCTTGCTCCTGCCCCTGGAGCAGCATTCACACTTGTTGCTTCTCCTCATCCTGCCTCCCAAAAATGTGATTGATAATCCTACATCCTTGTGCCCCCAGAGTCTCACTGACAGGGCAACAATGCATCACTGCTAAATTACACAAGAGCTTGAGAGGTCTTACTGGTACTACAAAAGGTGATGCTTTTGACAGACAGAAATCTGCATTGGTATCAGTAAAAACAGAATCTCACCAAAGTAAACAGAAATCTGCTAGCAGGCATTCACCTTATCTGTAACTGCTGATATAGCTCAGGACTGATACCTTCTATGTTATCTTTTTTTTTCCATATAAATTTTGAAAATGCATTATGAAAAACACATTCTGTTTGCAAAAACTGCCTTAGATTAAGAACTTTCTTTTACACAGCTCTAATCACATGAAACAGCACCAACCAGTATAAGTAAGTGGGACAACATGGGAAGAAATGGCCACAGCAGTATCTCTGCTATTGTCCATTTTCTCCACTAAATCTGCTTCTTATAGTATCTTCCTATTCTAAAGTCCTTCTTCTCCAGTTTTGCTCAGTGACCCTCCAAACTTCCATGATGGCAAAATAACCATTCTGAAGACATATGAAAAAAGGAAAATTGTTTCCATCCGCCTGAACTGATTGCCTTTATAGCTCTGATTTCTGCAGTGATCAAAATGGACTTGGTGCCTCAGAGCAAAGCAAACACATATGTTTGAGAAGGCTTTTAAACTACTTGGCACCAAATCACCTCATGCCACCCGGAGAATATTTTTCAGCCTTAAGGACTTCTGATGTGTATGAAGCACTAGCTTTCAGACTCCACGTTTCTCTTTGAGATACAGTTGGTGGTATGGTGGTACGTGTGACCTCAGACATCTGGACTCGCTGTCAGCCAGAGCCTTTAGTGTTTGCAGCACCATACTGAGGCTCTTTCACATCAGATGGAGAGGAAAATATTCCCAGATATTGGCTCTCTCCCAAAAACAGTACTTCCCTTGGATCACACCTCATGAGAAGCTCTATATGAACTGAACAGAGAGATAGATTATTGGCTTATTTTGCACAGCCTGTCTGTTGGCTTTATTGTAACTGACGACAGCTCCAGCCTGGAGGAGGCATGACTGCATGTTGCTTTCTGCATATATACTGTTTTGCCTGCTGTTTCAATTTGATTCTGTGTTTTCTCATTGAAGAAGATAAGACAAATAAAAACTATCTCACTTCTATAGCAAAAAGTACATGCCAGTTGCAGGTACTCCTGCAAAAAAGATAAAAGTGTGCACATAGAAACAAAAAAGAAATACAGTCTTCATATATACTAGACAACTGGGACACTATTTGAAATAAAATCTATTTAATCTTTCTTCCATCCTCAGTTGTCAGAGAAAGAAGCCACAAATTGGTGTTAACACTGAACAGTATCGCTGAGATTACTCTACAAAATGTCCTCATTAGAAATTTGCATCCAGATCCTGTGGGCTTTTGAAAGCATTGCTGCAGAAGTAAGAAGCAGCTATCATTTGCCAAATAATCCTCTGGGATAAAATTCTCTGATGCCAGCTGAGTTTAATCAAGCTCAGAGCAATGTCCCAAGTTTAGGCAGCTACTTAGTAAGCACTCTTAATGCTGCTGCTGAGCAGCCAAAAAGGATCCCAATGAGAATGACTGCAAAATGTAAGTAGGTATCAATCAGAAAATGTGCACTTAAGCGGAAGCAAACCATGAAACTTGCTGTCTCTGTTTCACCGCTGGGCTGTCAGGGAGAGATAGGGCTTCTCCTGTGGTGGAGGTCAGCTGTGGCAGACCAAGTGTGGTACCCACCTCTCTCCATTGAACCTGGTGGGAACCTGGGGCAGCAGGAGAGCAAGTCGCTAATCACAAGTCACTCCTAATCTCAAACACCATAGGAAGTTTCAAACCTGTCCCAATCCACCCCAGTTAATGTTTTACGACTTGCCAGACCAAAAGTCAGTGTCCTGAGCAGCTAAGAGTAGCCCTGTAAGCTAGTAGATGCAGCTTGCCATTGCTAGTTACAGACTGGTGTCTTCACACTAACGCTACTAAGCCTCTAGATTTGTCAGGCTTTGACTGGGTTTTTCTTGGGCTGCCTGCAGCTCTGCTTTAGCTTGTTTGGCTAAACAAGCTGTTGTTAACAGCAGTTTCCTAATGACCAGGTGGCCATTGCTTAATTTGTTTTACTATTGCTTAGCTCTGTATAATCATCTGGTATAACCATAATTTTTAAATAGATAACATTAACAAGCTGTTATTTTGTGTGGAACTAAGTACTTCTGACCCTGGCAAAATGATGCAACATAAAGGAATGGTATCATAGCAGAGGTCTCAATGAGGGATGACAGACCGTGGAATACAGAGGAGTGCAGGAATGAGAAGATAACAGAAGGGCACGACATGATACTGGAGACCGCAGGGCTGTAAACAGCTCTTGAGTGGTCAACCACCGATAGTGAAAGAAATGCCATCCTGAAAACTGAGAGCAAGGTGTACAGTGTGATAGAAGACATATAATGAGAGCTTCTTGTGGTGAGCACAGAGAAAGAAATGCCCATCATCAGCATCATACTCCTCTTGGCAAAGGACCTGGCATACCAATGACCTGCAACACTGAAACAAAGGAGCTTTACACTCAGGGAGAGTGGAAGGTGGAGCACAGCAGTGGAAAAAAGGGCAAGTGTTAAGAAGTGGGTGTAAAACAATTTTAACTGTATCCTTAATGAAGTCTTTTTTATAATACTATGACTTCCTCTGGTGGTTTGTCTCTCTCTCTCTCTTTTTTTTTTTTCTTTCCCCCCCCCCCCCCCAATAATTAGATTGACGCTAATAATAACTCCTTGATTAGATAGTTAAAACTTCATTACACTAGCAATAAATCTTTGGCTTTGTTTAAAATCTGCACTTCTTTCTGCCTATAGCAAGATGTTAAGTGTAAACGTGACTGTATTCAGTGCAGGACTGCAGTTGGTACTTTGTTGGCAAGTGAAGAATTAGTTCGGGAACAAGGGAAGGAACAGGGGGGTGGGATTTGCATAGAGGTGAAAATCTAGAAGGTTTCAAAATAAACGAAAAGGTTAGATTAGAAATGGGACTGAGATGGGACTTCAAGAAACAAGAGATTGAAGAACAATGGCTTGGTGGAGCTCAAAGAATGAAGAGCCTTTGTCCTACAACAAGCCTTGCAGGAGATGGCTGTGAAGTGTCCCATAAGGCTGAGAACAATGCTGGTCAATGCAGAATGGTTTAGTAACAGGGCAATTAAAATTTAATGAAGAAAAAGAGGAACTATGTAACATGAATGCAATAAAATTACTTTGTATGTGCTGCTCATTTCCTGCTTAGGGACTATGCTGTGATTCACGCAGACAGTTGAATTGGGGTTTAGAAAAACTTCTACTTCCAGCACTGCCAGGAACCCCTAATCAACAAGATTTCTCTAAGAAATGAGCCTAGATAGGAGGTCTTTCCTGCCCCCAGGTGAATACTGTGACCCTAGCCTATTGTCTATTCTTCAATAACACTTTCTTTTTACTTTTCTGTAATTGTTTGCCTTTTTTTTTTTTTTTTTTCCAGATTCATTCAGCATCAGAAAAGAATCAGAGAATCAGATATGAAGTCTTCAGAAAGTGTGTTTTTCAATCCTTACTGAAATCCAGTGCCAATTTCAATTTTCTGCCACAGGTTGACTAATTCACAGTGGGGAACAAAACTGAAGAAATGTGACATTATGATGGAAGGAGTAGGACTCTGAGGAAGAGTTTTAATTTCTGAGTCCAAGGACTCCGTGTCAGAAGTACATTGGCTATGAAGTACATATGGCTGTTAGTAACAGCTCTTCTTCCCAACACAGATGACCCTGGGGTAGGGAGCTTTCCTTGTGGATCCAGAAGGACAGGTTGCTGCTATCTGGGCTAATCGCATGGCATCATTTGTTGGCACATATAAAGAACTCCTATTGTTCAGGTAGAGAGTTACTGTAGCAGCCAATGATGCTTTTGGTCTGAGCCTACAGTCTTTTATTCTTTCTTTCTTGTGTTTTAGCAATTGTACCAAAGGCTCAGTGCTATTGATATATACACACTAGTGTAATTTCACTGTTGTCAGAAGAGATAATGTCAATGACAACGTCAAATCTTTTTTGTCATGTACTTTAGCATAGGCTTCATGACTATTTCTCTGCTGGCAGCATCACTTAGAAGAAAGAAGAATACACAGGAGAATGACAACAAGAGTCATCTCTGGCAAGGATAAGTGGCTTTAAAAATGTTCTTCAGGTAATGTACATTCAGAAGGATTATTCTGTACTACAATGTGCTTGCAAGCACACTGTGATGATCGCTCTTGCTAAGAACAGTAGTTTTTCTGTGTGCCTTTCTTTGGCAATAGCAGAGGGATTTATGAGGCCATGGATAATTGCCACTCACCCCCTTGGGCGTCCACTACCAACAACTTCAGTGGCACCCATATGAGCTATCCCCAGTCTGTAATGTAGCACATAATAGAGCAAAATCACATCGCCTTTTTATATGTCTTTTACTTCGTGTGGCAGCAGATGTCCAAGGTTTTAAATAAGTGTACTGTGAAAACGGAAAATGAAAACAGCTTGGATGAATTCATAAGAGGTTACAGGATGAAGTGCTTATATTTCCTTTCATGCTAATTTATATATATAAATTATATGAAATATATTTCATAAACAGCTAATTACTAGCATATTGCTGATCAGTAGATACACTAAATTTCTGGTAGCAAATCTCTGAATGCATAGGTACCAAAGCATATAGAAATAATAATGATTGACTTGACAGTTATTACTGTAATGAATGTAAAGTAGTACAAGTAATCTTAGATACAAATACCTGAAATGTAATAAAAATGTGGGGGAAAGGGAAAGTTTTGAGATTCTGGAAGTCCATAGGAGAATACTAAAATCTGTGAGAAAGCTGAACGGGGAATTCCCTGTTGGTGAGAGCTATCACCTGCTCCCTGGTGTGATGGAATTACAGGCACAGCACCCATAGGCACAGCTGCATTGGTGAACACACAGTCGCAGCACCATTTTTACAGAAAGCATGTTTGCATGGTTCCAGGTCCAGCTTACAGAGCATGGTTTCATAACTTGTCACTTCATTCAAGTGTATTCACTAAGGCACAGCACCACACTTAAGGACCAGCTCTGAGCACAGGCAAAATGATCTCAAAGCTCTCTGCATGTACTCATTTAGACTTACCCTTATAGTTCTTAAACACATTTTTTCTGTGGTTGCCAAATTCCCAGTGGTGACAGTTTTGACAGTCACAGTCAAAATACAACTGTGTAATAATAAGAATAAGTTTTCATGTGGCAGCTGCTCATAAAGTTCTTGGTGACTACACGTAGATAGCAAGAGACATTAAGAACTGCTGCAGTAAGGATGGCATGATATTGGTAAAAGCTTTTTGGGTGTTCAAGTAACTAATAATGTCATCTTATACACTTTTGGAAGTCCACTCCAGTGACAAGAATTGCCTTTTCCTGTGTTCTATTTCTTTTCTTTGAAAGATTAGAAAACTAATTTCCATAGTCCTCAGAGCAGAGCCTGTGTAAATGAATTTCTTAGAACAGTTAAAAGGATTGCTCAGGAAAGGCTGATATTTTGCCACCATGACGCCATCCACTGTCAAAGAGAAAGGTAAAATCAGTAGAAGTTAAGAAAGGTTTTAAATGTAGGGTTTTTGTTTGTTTGTTTGTTTGTTTTTCATTTCCCACCCCACTCCCCCCCTGTTTGTTTATTAAAAAATAAACAAAGCAATGGTTTAAAGCAATAGTGGCTACAATAGAAATAAAGACTTGTCACTTATACACAGTTATGGACCACAGCAAATGTCTTACATGTTACGATCTCTCATCCTCACTGGACCTAACAGTCTCCTCTTACAAACAAACAAACAAAAAAATCCATGATCTGTGCAATTTTCTGAAAAAGCTGTGTTAACCTGATCTTCTCCTTCCTTTAGCTTCTTCAGTTGCTGCATCTTCCTTCTTCGTTAGCATATCAAATGCACTTGTATCAAAAGGCACGTGTTTGTCTCATCTGCCTTTTGGAGGACAAAATGTCTTAGACCTCATTCATCATTGACTATTTTAGTCTCATCAGTTAGCTGGCATTCAAAATGTTTTTGGATGAAGAATCAGAAATATGAGTCACTGTGATCTTTTTTATTCACAGTAAGTCCAGTTCTACAGACAATTTCCCAATAAGTTTATCAAACTGTTGCTCTCTTCCTCTCTGTCTTTATCAGCCTGTGATGCTACAGATCTGCTCTGCTTCTGGAGAGTCATTTTGTACAAGCGTGCCATCTATTCCAGTGTTGGAATTGATCAAATTATTTCACACTTTCACATAAAAATAAGGGAGGGAATGAGCCAAACCCGGGAATGAGCCAAACCCTAATGCCTATCACTACTTTCTTAAATATTTTCACTTCTTGGGGGATGTAAGCCAACGTAATGAGACACCCTTGTACAGTTCTACAAAGGAGTCTTGTTGATACAGCTACACTGCTAAATAAAGATGGGACCTGGCAGAGAGACTTCTGATTGTCCACACCCTAGAACCACTATTTTGCTCCCAGTTTTTGTTTTGGACGACTCCAACTAACTCTCTCGAAGCCAATGGTCAGGTACAAGTAGGGATATTATTCAGTCCAGGGACAATCCTAAAACCCATTGTTGATGAGACTGTATCAGATCTGGCTCTTTCCATTCTGCACAGTCCCAGGGATCCCAGAAGGCTCTTCATTCTCATAAACACCATGCACCTGCATCTCAGGACAGGCAACACAAGCCTTGATTTCTTATTGATTGACTGCAACATGGTACTTTTATAATTTCTGAACTTTGAGATAAAAAGAAAAACACATACAGGAATAATTACATTCTAGATCCTGGACCAGTTGCTATGACACTCATGACAACATTGCATTCTGACATGCTATGATCTAAATGATATCTGAAGAACTACTGCTAAGCAACATCAACGTGACCAGCCTACTCTAGGTCAGGATTGCCCTGAACGGTGCCCTCTTCACCCTCCCCATCGCTTGACCTTGGTGTCACAGATCGTTCATTGGAAAAGATGCATTTAATAACATAGATGTGGCTCTTTGGAGGTTTGCAAGCAGAGACACAGGGCCATCTTTTGATGTCCTCGCCTACTGTTGTTGATTTAATAAAGGAGGTTGAGAGCAACTCTTTACCTAAAGTAAACACCTCATATTCCTGGTTGGAGCTCTAAATCTGCCTTACTCCTGACATGAATGATATGCCCACATTGCCTGTAAACCCAGCACTTATGCAATTAATCTTTCCTATACTGCAGCTGGCTCTGTCAGTGAAATTCTGTTTTGTTTTTGGGGATGGTAAGATTGCCATTTTGAGCATAATTTACTGGTGTGGAAGAAGGAAAATATGCCAACAAAACCTGCAGAAGGGCAGAGAAAAACATGTGCCAAACACTCAAGGATTTAAGGTAGTAGATAGCAGCATTTTGGATAGGCTGAGGTTGTCTTCATTCTCATAAAAATTCTGAGCCCATTTGGTGATATTTTTTGGCATTTTCTCATCTAGACTGGGTCAGGTTATTTTTAATTGTGCACCTCTCAAGCAGCTTGCAAATGTAATACTTCCATTTTCTATTAAGAAGTTCTTTTCAGTTAATCTTCTATGATAGAAAATGAAATTATATGTGAGCCAGCCACTAGAGAGTCTGAGGGAAGCAATATCTGGGTTAACAGACTGTTTTAAACACATTCTCTCAGGACCTTTCTCTTCCCCTTCAGCATTTTCAGCCTGTCTGCTGCTTCTTTCCTGCTTGTTTCTTCAGTACTCAAGCCAATTGTGATTTACTTGAAAAGGTAGACTAGGTGTGTCAAAGAATGTCTTTTCATAGCAAGTGAAGATTCAGAATAATCTGTCTGTAACAGAAGTGTGTTGGAGAATAACACCCAGGGTAAAACTGGAGGTATGGTGGGTAAGACATATTGCACAGGACAAGTAATAGATGCACTAGCAAACAACTAACTTTTATTTAATTAGTTACCCTTAAGGTAGAATATGTATTAGATCTTAATTTACAACAGTGCCAAAATGAAGAGAAATCTTTACTCTTGTAACTACAGTTGCCACATATTTACTCACATTTTTATAAGCCTCATAAATATACTACTAGTATGTACGTGACAGTTGGACTACCATTATGCAGTCTATCTGTGACACAAAGGTGCAGGGACAGATTTTCAAAAATGACACACTAAAAAAAAAAACACAAACAAAACAAACAAACAAACAAACAAAAAACTTGTTTCATAGAAACAAAAGTATATGTGTACACACAAGTATTTTATTTTGCACGTTATAAAAGTTTTCGTAGCCAGCTCTTTGTTGCAAGACTTCCAGACTTCCATTTGCAAACCTACATTATAAAATACTTAGTCCCAAGTCAGTGCTGTGCACTGCCTTTGATAGCAGAAGCCTCTATTTTTTCTCCCAGCAGGAATGCTGGATTTCACTGCCAATTGCTTCGAGGTAGGCTGATGGTATCCAAACTAAAAGAGTGCAGAAAGAATACTTATTTTGTGCCTGAAAAGCATTAGCAGGTCCAGTGAAAAGAAATCAAGTTACAACACCCTCAGGGCTTTGAAATAACACTTGTGACAACATTGCATTGTATTCTAATGTAGTATGATCTAACTCTTATCTGAAGAACAGGCATTTTGGACTCTACAGGGACTGAAGATAGTACTTTGTACTGACATAATGACGGACTATAGTCCTGCAGGACTGTGTAAAGATCATCAGATTCACTCAGAACTTCAGGCTAAATTATCAACCGCAGCACAAATAATAAAATCCCCTCAGCTTAATTATGTGGCTTAGCCTGAGACATCAATGTGTCCAGTTCCTACACCACATTTAACTGCCTTGTGATGGATGTAACAATAGTGTTTCCATCAGAATAGTTTTGAAGCTGATTCCATGACTTGTGTCAGGGTTTTCATATTAAATCTATTTAATCAATGAACATTAGACATGAGATTTCCTAAAAAAAAAAAAAATTACTCTTAATTCACTGAAGATGATAAGAAAAAAACATATATTTGCATTGAGTTTACATGGCAAAGGTTTGGTAGTTGAATGGGGGGACACCGATTGCAGGGGTGGCTTCTGTGAGCACAGCCCAGCAGCTGCCCAATGTTAGATAAGGGACAGTTTCAGCTGGCTCCAAAGGGACCCGCCGCTGGACAGAGATTGGCCATGAGTGATGTTGGTTGGGCCTCTGGGAGAGCAGATGTAAGAAAGGGGAAAAAAAAGTGTGCAACTGCAGCTGGGAGAGAGGAGTGAGAAGCAGCCCTGCAGCCCCCCAGGTCAGTGCAGCAGGAGGGCAAGAGGTGCTCTAGGCTGTGGTGGTTTTACTGTGCTAGGCAGCTAAACACCACAACCGCTCTCTCACTCCCCCTCCTTAGATGAGGAGGGGAAGAAGTAAAGTAAGGAACAACTCACAGGTTGAGATAAGGGTAATTTAATTAAAGGGAAAATGGTAATAATACTTATTAAGGAAAGATTATTATTAACTAAACAATTTAACTGAAGGAAAAAAAAGGAAAGGGGAAAAGGGAATGGGAAAGGGGAAAAAACAAACAAACAAAAAAACAAACAAAACCACCAACAAATAAAGGCTGTGTGGAAGTGCAAAGGAAAGAAATTACTCTCTGCTTCCCACAAATAAGTGATGCTTGACCACGTCCTTGAAGCAGGGCCTCAATGCACGTAGCTGGTGTTCAGGAGGAGGACTGACATTTTCACAACGAGAGCCCACCTCCCCCCTCTTCTTCCCGTTTCCACCTTTTATTGCTGAGTGTGACATCATATGGTATGCAATATCCCTTTGGTTGGTTTAGGTCAGCTGCCTTGGTGATGTTTCTTTTCTCACTTTTTTGCCCACACCCTAGGAGGGTTAGAGAGAGCCCTGATGCTGTGCCAGCACTGCTCAGCAGCAGACACAACACTGGTGTGATAACACTGCTGTTCCAGCTACAAGTGCAGAGCACAGCACTGTATGGACTGCTGCAGGGAAGGTAACATCCCAGCCAGACCCAATACACAGGCAGGCAGCAGCATTTCCCCTGCAGCCTATGGAGAGGCCCCTGGTGGAGCAGGCTGTCCCCCTGCAGCCCATGGGTCCCACATGGAGCAGATCTCCATGCTGCAGCCCCCCCATGGGTGGAGGAGCCCCCGGTGGAGCAGGTGGATGTGGCCTGGAGGAGGCTGCAGCCCATGGAGAGCCCCCCCAGGAGCAAGCCCCGGGCTGGAGCTGCAGCCCATGGAGAGGAGCCCACGCAGGAGCAGGGGTCTGGGGGGAGCTGCTACCCACTGGGGGCAACCTGTGCTGGAGCAGTTTGCTCCTGGGGGATGGACCCCATGGTACGGAGCTGTGTGGGAGCAGTTCTTGAAGAGCTGCTGCCTGTGGGCAGCCCCTGCAGGATCAGTTTGGGAGGGACCCCATGTGGAGCAGGGGCAGATAGTGACCGTGAAGGAGTGGTGGATACAAAGCATTAAGGACTGACCACAGCCCCCATTCCCTGTTTCCCTCTGCTGCTCGAGGGAGGAGGTAGAAGAGGGTGGATCAGAGGGAATATGTTTTTAATTTGCTTTTAGGTTCTCACTGTTCTAGTCTGATCTCTCTATGTTGAGTCTGTTTTGCCTGTGATGGTAACTGGTGAGTAATCTTCCTGTCCTTATCTCAACACTTGAGGCTTTTTCCATTGTAATTTCTTCACCTCTTCCACTGGGGAAGAGGAGTGAGAGAGTGGTTGTGGTGGAGTTAAGCTGCCCAACCAGGTAAAGCCACCACAATATTTTGTTTTGGGACCAGAAAAAATGAAGATCATTGCTTTGTAGATATAAAATTCTAGAATATGGTAATTTAGCAGTTATTATTTTCAAGTTATCTTTTACTTTTCAAAAATAGGCTGATCATATCAATGTAGCTTTGAGCCCCATATTAATCTGATCAAACTGAATTCTTTCATCTCATCAGTTTGGCATTTCAAATGTAACTGAGATGTCCAGACACCTTTGTTGATAATAAATAGCAGACATATTCTCTTAGTGGAGGCAGCACATGGTAAAAATACCAAACTGTGATTTTAGATGAATATAGCTAGATAAAAGCATAATACGATGAATGAACAATTGCCTGATGGGTTGTGCCCAAAGGGTTCCTTTAAATGGGGTTACACTGGGATAGCAACCTGTCACTAGTGGGGTTCTCCAGGGCTCAATTTTAGGACCAGTCCCCTTCAATGGTTTCACAATTGATTTGGATGAAGGACTTGAATGTTTTTTTTTTTGAGCAAGTTCACAGATGATACCAAATTGTGTGGAGCTGTTGACTCCATCAAGGGTGGTGAGGCCTTGTAGAGAGAGATGGACAAATTAGAGAGCTGGACAATCACCAACAATATGAAGTTTAACAAGAGCAAGTGATGGATTCTGCACCTGACAAGAGGCAACCCTGGCTATATGTACAGCACAGGGGACAAGCAATTGGAGAGCAGCTCTACAGAAAAGGATCTGGGGGTTTTGGTTGACAGCAAGCTGAATATGAGCTAGCAGTATGCCTTGGCAATCAAAATGGCCAACCATACCCTGGGGTGCATCAGGCCCAGCACTGCCAGCTGGGCAAGGGAAGGGATTGTCCCGCTCTGCTCTGTGCTGTGCGATCTCACCTTGAGTACTGTGTGCAGTTTTGGGTGCCACGGTATAAGAAGGGCATAAAACAAAGACAGTGTCTGAAGGAGGGCTGCAAAGATGGTGAAGGGTCTGGATGGCATGTGAGGAACAACTGAAATCCCTTGGTTTGTTCAGCCTAGAGAAGAGAAGACTGAAAGGAGACCTCATCCTGGTCTACAGCTTCCTCACGAGGGGAGCAGAGGGGCAGGCGCTGAGCTCTGCTCTCTGGGGACAGTGACAGGACCTGAGGGAACGGCATGGAGCTGGGACAGGGGAGGGCCAGGCTGGGTGCTAGGAAGTTTCTTCGCCAAGAAGGCACTGGGACAGGCTCCCCAGGGCAGTGGTCATGGCATGAAGACTACTGGAGTTTGGGAAGTGTTTGGACAATGCTCTCAGACACACGATCTGTTTTTTTGGGTGGTCTTTTGGGGACCAAGAAGATGGACTCAATGACCTTGTGGTTTTCTTCCAACTTCTATGGATATTCTATGATTCTGCTGCACTTTCTGCTGCATAAAATGGAAAGAGTCAAATTCATAGTGGTTCCTCATTTTCAAGGGTGGCATTTGGGAAGAACAAAGCTATTCTTCTCATCTATCACATTTTTGTTGGGAATCACTGAGAAAATACAGTTACAGTTACAGATTTAGAGTTGAGTCTAAATGTAAGCCTGCATTATAATTTTGCTCTACCTGTGGGTGAGCTGAGTTCTGTACAGACTATTAAATGCCTTGGTGTCCAAACAACAAAGATGCAATCAACTTTCAAAGTTATCTCTATCTGAGTGGTACTCTTGCTGAGCACTAGTTCCTGCTGGAATGATGCACTGAGAATTGTACAAAAGCCACGGTGTAGGAACAGTGCTGCATTTGAGAGGAGAGTGGGCAGACTTGGCAGTGAAAGGATTTTGTCTGGAAGTTTGCCACACTACATAATTCCTACACATGAACCAAGGCAGGGGTCTGTGGCTGGGCTATAGGTAGTAGACACCTTTGGTGCAGGGTAGACCCCTTTTGCCACTACAAACAGGGTTATTCTTTCATCTGAAAGAATGAGTCACACAGAAGCCTACAAAAGCCTTCTGACATATTTTGCTACGAAAAGGGATAACCTGACCAATCTTATACCATGGTCCATTCATGCAGGAAGACAGTTCTAGAATTTTTTTTTTTGGGAATCTTCAGTTAATGCAAGGAGATGTGAGACTGGGTAATCTGGGTGAAGGCAAAGACAGGACTGGGACTTTGAACTCCAGAGCTGCATCCCCAGAGACAGCTTCCCAAATCCAGGGTTCCTATTATCTGAAAGCCTGTGACTGTTGGCCAAAACAGGCATAAGCAAATTTAGGCTCAAATGTTAAGCCGTTCCAGCGTAGATAGTGGCATTATACCATGACAAAACCAGTTTCAGAGATTAGTCCCAAGCCCTATGGGTAATGACACAAGAAGACTCAAATATATTCTCTCACTTCACACATATTCATGCTGGAGAGTGTGTCAGCAACATGCAGTTTATCTCAACCCACAGAAATCTATCCATAAGGCATGTACAGAAACACATCACAACATAGTGACTAATCCTCCACCAGCAGCACTGTTTTCTTAGTCACTTGGTGGCTTGGAAGATACCCACATTTAGAACTGAACTGACAATTGGAAGTGAATTGCACTAATGGATTAAATAAACCATTTCCTGATTACTTATTTGGAATCTCATGAAGATTTCCTTCCATACTGTAATTATCCAAAATGAATCCCAGTTTATCAGTGTATATATATATGAGATTATGGGTTTATTGAGAGGTATGCAAGACAATTTTCAACATCTTTAAGTGACAACTGGTTATATAAGTAACATGGTTCTGTCTCTTTTCCCTCACTGGATGAGTATAACTGTCAGCATTTGGACTTGAAGAAGCCAGTGTGGTGCTGAATACCTCAGAGGAGGGTGGTGTTTTAGGGATAGGTTGTAGCTAAGAGAAATAAGAGCTACATGAAAGACTTAAAAATTCATCCTTTCCAAACTACATAAGACATTGCTTAGGCAGGATCCTAAAAAATCCCCAGCCTCCTACACTATTGATATAAGTGCAGAATTTGAACTTAATTTTGGCTCACACTACTCATACAAATGAATCATCTGTGGAAATGCTGGATGCACTGGCAAAAAATATCAAAATTTGTTACTTTGGGCCTGGAAGGGTTGACAGATCTAATATTGGCCCTGGTGATGGTGTAACTAAACTCCCCACTTCCTTACTTGATGCCATCAGTATGTTCTAGACATAACTGTATCCCCATGGATGGAGTTGTGAAGCAACTTCCATCCAAAATTGGATGGAAGCAAGGATACATCCAAGTTGCCCTGTTACACCCTCACAGGCAGTCCCTGCCTCTTGCACTATGCTGCCAAAGGTTAAATAAAAGTTCATATAATTTGATAGTACTTACCTAGCGTCCTCTCTGCATCGTTTCTCTTTACTGATACATTGTTCAAACACACTCCACACATAATGTAAGTTTATCTTTTTTTTTTTTTTTTTTTTTTTTTTTTTTTTCAGGATATTGTGACCTTTGAACTGAAATATCCACAGTCTGCTATCATAACAGAGCTGCTGACATATCAGTATAACCCTGCTTGGCAGGCATCCCTGCAAATGCTATAAACAGTTTTATTGCTTATAAAGTACAGATTTCAACTACCTTGCACTCTTTTAAGGGAAGAGGGCTCATGTATACCACGAGGAAATAAGACATTGTGAGCATGTAAGTCTACTGAGGCTTTGTTTTTGGGACTATATGTCATTGGTCTTTCCTAAGGAACAAGAGAAGAGGGAGATGTGGAATGGCTCCAGGTAAAAGACAAAGAGAAATGGTGAGATACATAACAAAACTAATAGCAGGACTGGTCACTGATAACGTTATAGAAGACAACATGGGACCAGTGTATTGCTTCCTTGGGGAAGGGCAAAATTTTTTCAAAAAACAAAGACAAATTGAGAGAGAGTATATAGCCTGCCTGCGCTCAGATATCAGAAAGATCCCTCAGGTGACTATGGGATCCACATGTGAAATCAAAGGAGGGGTAAGGATGGTTTCTGTTAGAATATACCTATGATTTAATGGAGAGCTTATGGCAGCTAATCTAGGCATACTTGAGTTAGCTGTAAATTAACAAACCCATGTCCTGCTAACAGTGGACTTGATTAGTAATTACTAGTATCCAGGGTCCAGGGAAAGATTTATAATCTGTGCTGAAAGCTATGTTAGTGTACTGAAGTATTGTCAGTATGTACACTGGCTGGGTACTTAGCCTATATACCTTGGATAAGATATATGTCTTGAACATTTAACTTGAGTGTTACAAATATTTTTCTCTCTGTGTATGAGGATCCAGAATACAGTATATAACATCATACCACATTGCATGCCATCTTCCAGCAGAGGTCCAGGGAGAACCTCACCTCCTGAGATGTTTATGTCCTAGCTGTGGTAGCTGGTACCTTGGTAATTTCAAATGGACACAACAATTAGGCCAAGAAGATAGTACATGGCTAAGCAGCAGGACCAAGTGTGTTGCGTGGTGTTGTGAGTAATGATGACAGCGAATAGGTTAGGAAGGCTCTGAATGCATTGGTCAGCCTTTCGCTGTGGCTTGGGAAGGCATTGCTAGAACTCATTTCTGTATACTCTTTACAGCCTTTGAATGTTAACTGCAGGTTAACAAGCTTTGGTTCACTCTGACTCTATAGATCCCCACAGAAACGCTGCAGTTCAACCACTTTTGGACTGACTGTGTTTCAAACACTTTTCACTAGGACTGGCTTCTGTTTTCTGGCTGATCCAAGTGGGCTTGGTCTCTGGAGGCAATTATCCTTTCAAAGTTGCCAGCAGCTGCTGCTAACAGTGATTCAAAACAACCTTCTAAAGAACAGTTTATAACTGTTTTCTGCAAATGTAACTATGTGAGGAGTGCAGTTAAACTAGCACTGAGTTTTACCCACAACTCAGCTTGCTTTATAGGTTTTATTATATTTGTTTTGAACACCTATGATATTTGGACTGAGATGGACAGTATCTCCTACAGTTACTGCCTCACTGTCTGTCCACGTTGCCCTTTCCCAAGTAGCTTTGCTCTCCACTTTTCTTCTTCTCTGGGAAGGTTTTTTAGCAGATGGATGTCCTTTGATCTCAAGCCATAGAAGTGGGACAATAAGCTTGTTAACCTGAGCCTGAACCAGGCAGGTAGGCACTTTCAGATTAATAGCATACCTATTGTTCTCTGAAGGACTCTTGGTATTTCCCCTGGAGATATCTTATCTCTATCACTGAGCAAGCAGGAAATGAAACATAGATTCATAAAGTTTAAGCCCAGAAGGGACCATTAGAGAAGCTATTCTCATCTTATATATATCAGAGGCCCTTTAATTTCACCCATTTATCCTTGTAGTGAGTTCAATAACTTCTATTTGACTAAAATGAGTACTCCTCCTAACAGATGATCAAGATTTAAATTCATGCAGTCAAACAAAAGGTGTCAAGCACATAAACAGAGACAGGAAAAGCAGTCATTGAAAAAGAATACAGTTGTCTCCCTCATTCTTTGTAACTGTGCATGGCTATATTTTGCAGCAGTCCTGGTATGTTCTACTATGTCTGCACGAATGACTTTAATATTCACCCATCCTCAGCATAAGAGATCCTGCAAATTAAGATATGTAGCACCCAGATTAGACATCGTTATAACCTTGTTAGGTAGGTTGCAAACTATAGTATATTGATATCAATACAAAATCAGCACAATCACGCATGCAGGACTCCAAATATCATCCGTTCATAAATCTGGACTAAATGAAAGAAGGTCACTCCAACAATTCACTGCTTAGTTGTTATCTCACTCCCCAGCTCTGTTATGACTTGCAACAACTCTTGCTGCCCAAGACATATTTACCCTAGGGAAGCTTTATACTGAGTACAAGACATCACTGGTACAAGACACTCAGTGCCAAGACATTGGAGGGTGAGGGCTCAGTCAGCTCCTAGCCCTCTTTTATTTAGCAGTGTAGACATTGTCAGTGAGTTTAGGTAGCATATAAAAAAAGAGCTGAGGCCAGCAAGGAAGTCATTATAGTAAAGTGCAAAAGAGTAATGTACTCCACGATGCTTTGCTACAGAGCAGAGAACACTCCAGATCATCATTAACTGAATTAACCAGCCCATCTAGCCAAACTGATCTTACTGTCAAACATAAAGCAATTCCATACAGTAACATATTTGGACATTTCTGCTGAGACAAGGAAAAGCTGAGACCTGTTGTTTCTATATGTTATGATGCTGCACATTCCTGAATGCACAATCATACCTGCATTCTTTCATGGTGTTTGCAATCAGTCATCGAAAATGGGGAGATTATGAATAATACTTCCTGGTGGGATGCCATCTCAAGAAAGTTAATAAGAAATGCAGATGTGGTTAAAGCATTTATTTTTCTAAAGGTATTGCAACATTTAAAATTGACTTTTGTCCAAGAGATTGAGAAAGGTTGTATTTACATAGAATTCACTTGATTTGACACAAGTATTGGCCTCCCAAAGTTATGAACACAGTTCTGTCCAGGTCAACTTCAGGACCATGTTACTTAGATTTATTCCCTGGTGGATATAATTTGCAGCATGCCTGATCACACAACACTTCAGTCTGGCACACAGTTGGCCATGGAAATCCAAAAAGACAATTCTGCAGAGATTTTGAGCTGTCTTTTTCTATCAGCTTCTGAATTTGAGAATATGCTTATATGAAATAATTCAGTCTGGCGTCTCACCTTTGGCATAATCCATAACTCTGGCTCTGGGATCCCAGAGCAGAATATTCTTTTATTCCTCTGAAATCTCTGCACTTCTTATTACTACCTAAATGAAATTACAAAACCCATAATGCTGTGAGGGAGTATAGTTAAAGGAATGTGTGAATGTGGCCATCCAGGGAGAATATTTTGCTAATCCAGATAAAAATTTTGTGGCATCCCTGATCTAACAGAAGTTTTACTTCACCTTCCCCAGTGCAACTGTTGGAATAGTATTCTGCTGAAGCCCATGAACTAATTTCTTGGAGAAAACTAGGGAAGAGCATGCCGAAGAATGGAAGGCAAATGTGGAAACTATAAAATTCAATCTGTCTTCTGTGGGATTCCTTGAATTTCAAGAAATTAACTACATTATGTTTTCATTTGAAGAATAATTAATTATTTAAACCCACAATATTTTGTTAGAATACATATGGTTCAATTCCAGGACTATGGATTAGCACAAGGAATGAATTTGTAGGATATTGCACAACGTTCACTTCAGTAAACAGAGATTTCAATGATGTCTTTGTTTTCAAGCATACCATCCAGGATTAAATCAGATGTTAGTTTCCAGTTTATATTTTATACCTATTCTTTCTTCCCTCCCTCCCTCCCTCCCTCCCTCCCTCCCTCCCTCCCTCCCTCCCTTCCTTCCTTCCTTCCTTCCTTCCTTCCTTCCTTCCTTCCTTCCTTTCTTTCTTTTAGACTAATAGCTGCTAATAAGAATATGCCCTAATCTAGCTCAGCAACCACTCTATCAGTATTAATAACTATCAACAGACTCATTAATGTGTGCCTGCTGTTTGTATTTCAACAATATGAATGTCTTACTATGCAGCAGGTGTCAGGTAGTAAGGCAATTTTAATGTGGGCTTTGTGACCCGATTGTCATGGAAAGCTGAAATATCTTATGTTCTCAGTGCAGTTCAGAAAACAAAGGACAAACTTTTGGACTTTGGATGCCACTTCTTTTTAGGTGTTTGATTTATATGCTGGGTTTAAGCACTTTTATTTTACCATTTTATTCTGAGTGTAGTCTATAATTTTCAACAAGGTAAGTGACTTCCAAATTTATCTCTTTATGTGTATTGTTCTCCTGAAGTCCAGTTCATATTGAACGCACTTTTTGCAAGCAAGAATATCTTTCTTTTATGCTAGTTTTATTCTGAAGTAGCCTTGGTTCATACCAGGGTGCCTGAGAACAGAATGAGGTCCAGTGACAAAAGAAATAGTGCATAGAACTAAATTTCAGTTTTGCAGCCATCATAACAGACAGTCCAGTCATTTAGAGAATCTCGTCTATGATATCTTCTTTACTGTACAACAGAGAACCATTGGAGCTTTCACCTCATTACCAGTGTTTGCATACAAGTGCAAATTCATGTTTTCCTATAACTACAAAGGAATCAGTGGAGTAATGCCAGACCTTCATTTTCTTTGCTACATGCATTTTTTGTCCTTATTGCTTATTTGATATTGTCATATTCAGCAATAAAGGTCATAACTTCAGCAATACTGCTCCTACTAACATTTCTAAGGAGTCAGAATAGTGTTTGAGAAAAAATGTTATATATATAAAAAAGCCAATCAAGTCATTAAAGTAGTATCTTATTCTCCCATAATGTTCCTACTGTAATATTCAGCAAGAGTTTTGGAGTCAGTTTGACTGACAAGAAGACAAAGATTTTTTATTAAGTGTATGGATACTCTGAGTCTTCTCTGGCTTCAGGAAACATGGTATGCTCCTTTCCTTCATCAATAACATGATAGATGTTTACAGAAATCATTTAGATTCCCAAGACTTCTTTTGAAATCTCAAATTCCTAACTATGTCATTGTCTGGGCTCATTGTGAATGTTAAGTGCTGCAATGATCTTCACAAGTGAGCAGAGGGGAAAGCTTTTGTGTATGTATTCCCTGTTTGCCACTATCAACAAGCATCTGCCTCCACAGAGACCCAAACATTTTCAGTTGATAAGCAGATAAGTCAGCCTTCACAGACAAAGTACTTCTCAGGAAACACTATCTGCAATGACAAACTCTCAAAAGAAAGGGAGCTTGGCTGTCACAGTAGGACAATAGCAGTACAGTTTGTTCGGGACATTGTCACCACTTACAAATCCAAGCCTTAGCCCTGGAAGTCTTTAAAAGACGTTTAGATGTAGAGCTTAGGTATATGGTTTAGTGGGGACTGTTAGTGTTAGGTCAGAGGTTGGACTCGATGATCTTGAAGTCTCTTCCAACCTAGAAATTCTGTGGATCTGTGATTCTGCCTGAGAGCTGCTGACTCCTCCATCCTGAGGCCCAAGAGGCCAAGCATTGTCTTCACCAGGAGAGAGAGCTGTGGCCTGGGGGATGGAGTTGAAGATCTGCAGGGTGCTGTGGGGAGCCAGCATTGGCTACAGCAGAAAGATGGGGCGGGAGATTGAGGGCTTTTGGTGCCTGTAGGGCACTGCCTGGAGCAGCCTTCTGGGGATCAGAAGGCTGCAGTCTGCCTGTTTCGTTGCTTTTGGTGCTGAAGACATGTTGGAAAATGTCCTTGGGCATTTACACCATACATTTAATCCTTTAACTGTCTGAGCTATGAGTGTACCCATCCCCAGTCAGCAGCTCCTGAGCCATGGGAGCCCCAGTCTTGCCTACAGCCCTGCCTGTACTTGTATGGCACCAGATACTCTATTATACTTTGCTCCTCAGAGCAAAGATGAGGCCCTTGGGGCAATTTCTGCCTTGTATCGTGGTTACAAGGGAGCCAGATATAGGGAGAGCCCTTGCACAAGCAGTGGTGGTGGCTGGGAAAGGTGAGCAAGCTGCCCTACCAGGCTGGGAAGGTGACCTGGGGGGGCTTGTGCAGTGGGGACAGTGCTGCCAGCCCTGAGCAGCTGCTGTCACGGTCCCTGCTGTGATGCTGGGAAGAGTCAGTTCTTTACATGCGATTGATGATTTTGAAATGTGACAGATATATTGATGCCCTGAGAGCCTTGGAGGGTGTTCAGAGTTTACCTAATAATATCCTGAGTTGCTAAGACAGATGTAGTTGTTGCCAACAACAGAGAAAGAAATGGAGCCAATGATGAATGTAATAACACTTCCCCACATTGGAGGAAGGCAGTTGCTATGTACTGCAGAACAGCTTTTTTTTTTTTTTTTTTTTTTTTTTTTCTAAAGGATCTAATACACACTCTGGGTACATTGCAGGGGTTGCTGATGCTTTCTTCAAGAACTGAAGTCCCCTGTTGCCAAGTTTATGACATCTTTACCACGTATTTTAAACAGACTTCATGGCTGATTTCCATTGTCATAACAGACACTCTTTGAACTCAGACTTCAGCTTTTCTTTACACAGTACTCATCAGTAGATTGGTGTGGCCGTGACACCCATGTGAAACTGATAATATCTGCATCACCTTATCTAATATATATATAAAATTCCTGTTGCATGATGCATATACAGTTCTTTAAATGTTTGATCTTTTTGCAATAGGAGTAATTAATGCTGGGAGTTTAGTGTTTGGTGATGTTGCTTTGACTTCATTAATATGCTCCTTTGTAATTCACTTCATTCAATATTTGCTAGCAGTGTTTGTAGTGTGCTCTCTTCCAGAGGCAATGAGCCGTAGGGCCTCTCTTTGTTTCTGTTGGTTTACCTGCAGCAGAGCTTGAAAGGCCTGTTCTGCAATATTTTTTTTAAGTAAACAGTAGCGTTAAAAAATTTCTATGTCATAGTTTTGATTGCAAAGAATTGAATCCACACCTTTAAAAGTCCTGGCTACAGTTGTGTTTAAAAGCAATTTAAGCATCTCTGCCTTGACAACAGTGCAGCATTGCATAATGCTCATCTGCTCAAAATCAATAGGCACCTTGTGGCCAACCTGAAAGCTTGCCAGGCACTGAAGTTAGCCTCTGTACGTGTTAATTTGAGGCTTCAGAGAAACTAGTGTAGTGCACAACTTTTACACAACAGTTTTGCGGTTGGAGCAATCACCCAGAGGTGAGGGACCAGAAACTCAAGGTGTGTTGTTTGAATAGAAATCTTTCAACAAGTGGGTTGAAGTTATACTCCTTGTCACCTGTTTTTCTTTTAATCATGTGAGTATAACATTCCAGGCTGAGGTATGGCCAGGCAAACACCCTCTGTCTTCCTTTCCTCCCACCACAACCCTAAAGGATGGGTCTGTAATGTGGTCTATTTTATAATGTGGTCTTTATATTTTATATATCTATATTATAATTCGTAATGTGGTCTATTCTATACCAGTAGTCTATTATAAAAATGGAATGAACACAGCCAACAAGCAGCCTTCAAAGGGTTAGAGTTCAATTCACCTGTACAGCTTCATTCAGCAGTTGTGGAAAGGCAACATATTATGATCCTGGATCAGAAAGTGAAATTTCAGTGAGGGTAGGAAGGATTTTCGAGCTCTGTAGGTTTTCTAGCTACCCCTATGTGGCATCCTGTTCAGTGTCAGTTTTCAGGGGCACTATCTCTACAAAGCTCTAGATCATCCAGACATCAAAAGTGGGTTACATGGTCCACCCTTTGGAAAGCAGGAGGAAGTGGCTAAAAACCTCATTTTTTTTGATAGCTCTGATAAAAACTCAGGCACTTCAGGTAAACTGCCATGCACTTTTTTTTTTTTAGTTTCTTTTTTTGTTTGTTTGTTTGTTTTTTTTTTCTTTTTTTTTTTTTTTTCTTTTTTTCTTTTTTTCTTTACATTCATCTCCCCACCATCTCCAGAGCACTGTCTGCCAGGTGCAGAGGAACAGAGGGAGGTTAGTGTCAAAGTGGATCTTACCACGTTTTCCTGGCACCTCTGCACTGGAATCAATGGGATAGTTCTCAGGAGTCAGTTCTCTTTATGGTAACTCTGACCAAATTAATTCTGTTTCAGACCAACTCTGAGTTTCAATTTAATATTAAATATCTTAGAAGATGTTCTTCATCACGGCCAGGTTTTCAACCTCTGAATGCCACGTGTTCAAAGGCAATTTCACCATGTTTTTTAAGGATTCTGAATACATTACTAGTATCTGAAGCTTAATCTTATATTCTGTACTGATGGTTTCAATTGCCTATGGTTAAAAAACTGCAAAGACTCCTTATTAAACCAAGTTATACACTGCTTAATATCAATAAAGTCAGCTATTTGTTTCACTCAAGCAAACAAGATGACTACCCACCCCATCACAATGAGGGGTACACACAATACATGAAAAAAACTAGTTTCAACAGTTTTTGAAGCATGAGGACAAAGCGAAAAAGTTTATTTTTAGATAAACTTAGAAATGAATATGCATCTAATGGAAATTTGATCCAGCTTTCTCCATCTCCTGGTGGGTTCTTGGAAGATTTTCAGAAACTTTTAAGACTACAGTGATAGTTTGTGCATTTTGTATTTTTGTTTTAATTTATAAGGGAGGTATTGGCATTATGCCTGAAATTCCAGGGAGAAATGTTGGCTCTGAAAATTTTATGGTGCTCAGGTTGTGGTTCTGTGATGTCCCATAAAAATGCTACCCACTAAGAAAAGGATTTAGATCCAGGCTCTTAAACTTAGGTTCTGATTCAGTTACTATTCACAGACATCTACAGCCATTTGGTATTCTCTGAAATGGCTCTGTCTGCAGTTCCTGAAGGGCACATATCTTCTCTAGGTTCTCTGCCATAAGCCACCAACTCTGTGTGAATCTTGGATGTGGTAGGCTGAAGCAAAAGGTACTGTGAGCTATGAGCTATGTGTATAAGCTCCCGCTGTAGCCCATTGAAACCACTGTTTTTCTCACCGTAACGTAAACACCTTCATTTGGTGAAAAGCTTTTCAGATTCCACTGACTCATACCCCTAATAATTCCTTTTAAATGTAATTGTAAATTTGCAGATCATCCTCACTGAAATGAATGGCATTGGGAAGAGATGAAACGGAGAAAATTGCCATGCATGCCTAAAAATTCAAATTCTAACTGCGTTAAGCTGGTAGCTCTTGTGCATATGAATGGGTTTGTGCACTACATAGCCTAACTCTTTGAAACATTCACAGGAAGCAAACACATGGATGTGGGAGCACATCTGGGAGCTGAGAAAAGGTGGTTCCAAAAATGTCTTTTCATTCAATATCTGACAAGCTGTAAGTTTTTGCTATTTATTCTCAATTAAAGTAGCATGATAACAATTTTGAAGTATATCATATATGCCTTACCAACTTAAAATATTGCAGGTTATAGCAAAAAATTATACTTCTCATTAATAACAGCCTGCTGCTTTCACTCTAGACTCCTGTTGGAACACATGGCTTTCCATTCTTCGCAGTCCTTACGATATATGAAAAGACACTTTGACATTGTGATGCATTGTAAAGCATTTTTAAACTTTGTATCTGGCTAACCATATAAGCCTCCTATTTATTTCCTTATTAATACAGTGTTGTAGCCAGAAAAAGGCAGAACCAGCAATACAATCTTCTGGAAAATAACCTGAAAATTGCGAGATGCAAATCAGACATTCATATGTATTTTGCTCTGCCTTATGGCAAGTGATAAATCACATCATAGTACAATTTCAAGACTTGTCACAGGACTCAACAAAAAAATAATTTTTTCCCTTGTCCTCAGGTTTTTGGAGAGGCCTAAAAATCCTTTATGCTGATAAACAACTAGATGAAATCAGGATCAAAGATAGAAGGCCAAGACTTTTCCCCTGACAGCAAAACTCCTGCTGCTGTCAGTGGGGAAAGGAGTTTGTCTCAGGTTGTCATGTTCTAAGACACCATCGTGCCTCAGTGAAGCTGCCCCTGGTAAGTTCCTTTTGAAACAGACTCCTTGGAAGGATGAGGAAAATGTACTTGGCAAACAAATTAAGAGCTGTAGCAACTGCCCAAACACACCCACTACATGAATGAAACCCCTCAGTGCTATGCTCCCATCATTCAATCTCTGATTGATAAATCTGTGCACAGAACAGCCAAGGGACGTTTGCACATTGCTGGAGGGAGAATGGGGGAAAAAGTCAGGGCCAAATGCAATAAATTTGTTGTGCTACCTATACTCCAGATACCTCTAATTCTACTGAAAATCACAACGCAGAAAATATTGCTATCCTTGGCAGCGGTCCCCCTTGGAAGCAAACCACACAGCTCACAGTTGGCTCAATTTTGGTACAGGATAAATCAATGGGAATTTGCTATTTACTTCACCAGGAGAATACCTGAATTCTGTTTTAGCAAGTAGCAAGAGTTCCTGGTGGTACTAAAATCTACCCTTATCTGTCTGTATATAAAGGCATATGCATTTAGTCATTCATTTTCCTTATATCTATAGATTTTTGCCATTTCTAAAAATAGAAATCTCAAAACAAAAAGTAAAACACAACAACTTTTTTTCCCCAAGTGATTATAACAGAAAGTATTAGAGATGTAACTTAAAATCTTTATCTCAGCAGATGAGTTTTTCCTTTTACTCAACTCGAAAATATTTTATAAAGTAAGGTTAGAGGAAAACTACATTTGCTCAGTAAATCGGGAAAAATGAAGCATAAAAAGTGAAAAGGACCTGTCTGTGGAAATGGCGTTTCAATTCACTGACTGAGCAGGGAACCAAATGGGAAGCTGGGAACCTTCTGACTTGTAGCCCAGTGCCAGCTGAGCTGGATCATGCCTCTCTCCAAGCACACAGGTGTATAGATCAATCTGACCAACTCTATTTGCCAGCTGTCCTCCCTACAAAACCACTTGCACATGGAGATAGGAAAGCTTTCAGTAGCTTTCAATGATTGTCTACTTGGTGCACTCAGAAACCTTTGCTGTACTTGTATTAGTCCTCTCTGTTTCCTTTTAACTCCATTTCTCTAATTCGTTCCCTTCAGTTTTATATCCTCCCCCTGCCTGGAAGACACCAGTTTCCAAAGACTGTACATTTCACAATCAGCTGTCAACAGCACTAGTAAAAGGAAAAACCCTTACAAGACACATTGCTTCATCCCTGTGCATTGCTCAAGGTGGTGGTTGGGACCTGCCCTATTTCCAGGTGCTCTCCAGGAGAGGAGCTGTGGCCATTCCACTTGTCCCTTGAACCTGGGGAGTGCTCCCCTGTTCAGCACTCTGTAGGACTCCCCAGTGGTAATTCAGGTATGAAATCATCTCACTTAATTTTAGACATCTAAAAGTGAGCTGTCTGATTGGAGGTTTTGCATCAAGCCTGTTTATGCAGTCAGTGAATGCAGGCAAGCAGTTCCAGAGGACAGTATATCCCAAAGGCTGGAGTCCAGAAGAAGTGTGATAAACTGCCCTTTGGAGGTGCCCGTGTCTCTTTCTATAGGCTAAAGACAGTACCTAGCTAAGTGGAGTAGACAAGGTGCCTTATGTTTAGGTAGCTGTCGTTAGGTAAGGTAGAATGTGCCTTTGATATCTTCACACCCTATTTTCCCCATCTGTTAACTGGGATTAATACAGCTGTCACAGGAATGCCAGGTGTCCACATTTATTAATATCTGCAATTATAGGGAGATCTTTGAATGTATAACTATGGAAGTATGAAGAACTCATTATTCACAGCTGTGACAGATGGCCGAACTGTTTTTGGGCACAGTTTACTGTAAATATTCTGTATATTATATTTTGCTAGGAGGTGTAACAAGGCGGCAGGAAGATAGGATGACTAGTTGCATTGCCTTGATTACAGAAATGAGGGTCCAGTAGCTGGTCCCACAAAGAGGAGGAGAGCAGCACAGCTTTTTCCATGAGTAGCTGGGCAGACTCATAAAGGAGCAGCTCCAAGAGGGCTACATGGGGCAGAAGAGGAGCTAGCAACCCCTTCAGCAGGGAACTGTGGCAGTGGAACAACCTGTGGGATCCCAAGAGCAGGCCAAAAGCAATGCCTTCAGTTTTCCTGGGGAGCCAGAGGATATACTGTATAAGAGTCACAGTAACCCAGAAAGATGCTGAAAATTGCTGGACTGGAAAGCAAAACTGGAAGAGAAGATGCCCCTTGGAAGGGCACGTTGAGGAGGGAGATTTATTTTCCAGTCTTTTAATTTATTCTATCTCACCCAGCAATGTTGAGCTTATGTTGTTAAAGGAGTTATTTTTTTCTCATTTATTGTTTTCACACTCTGATAAATCTTGCTTTTGATTACTGCAGTCTTCAGATGTCTTGCAATGTCCATGCTCTGAAGAAAAAGCAAGGTAATTTCACCTCTGGCTCACAGGGAGTCATGTCACAACCATATACTTTTCTCTCATGCTGTCTACACTGGCATGAGTGGTTGTCTAGTATAAATGACTACAGAACCTGATTCAGTTTTAGTAATGACATTCATAAATAGGTATTTAGTCCTTTGCCAAGGGTATAGGGCCTGGAGTTTTTACATGATGTTTACAATTTGTTTGGCTTAAGATATGTTACAAATGCAAAGTTATGTCTGAAAGCAAACAAAATACTGCTGAAATAAGAGTTAAGCTACTTAGGCAGCTATTTCAGAGCAAAGCATTTGCTATAAATCAATACTCTCACTTAACTCACAATAACTTCTTCAGAAATGTACAGCGGATAGACGAGCATACAAATGCCTTGGAGCTGGTGGAACTGGAATGCCTTAGGCCATTAGGGAATTTGGCCCATCACCTGCGATTAATATTAATTAACTTGAAATAAAGAGAGTCTTTTCATAATCAGAAAGGTTCTTTGGTTGATTTCAAATTACAGGCAGGAGGCCAGTTTTCTTGCTCTATCATGCCTAGCTCAAGCCATTTTGACCTTGGCAAAAACAAAAGAAAACTGGGTATTTGGAATGTAATAGTGGCAGAAATAGACAGTAGAGCAGCTGGAAAACTAGCTCATGAGAAGATTCATGGACATGCAGAGGGCCAGGACAGGATGTCATCTTAATAAAGGCATATTTTGAGGATTTATTTGGTCTGAAATGAGATACTGATGTACTGAAATGAAACTCATGGAAGGTAGGGAATTTTGACAGATAGTTTGTCTTCTTTTGCATTAAATATTCATTTCTGGGGAATTTTTCAGCCTTGAGATTGTGTGTGCATGGTGTGAAGCACTGGAGAATAGGGCTCACCATTGTACCACCCTATCCTCTTGTGTTTTTATAAAGTTGATAAATTAAGTAGAGCTGGACCTCTCTCTACTTCAGGTTTTCTAAAAAATAAATCCCATTCATACTCTTCTACCTGTATTGAATTCCTTTCACTTTATCTCACAGGAACAGCACATGATTTGCGCCATAATATATGGAAACCCACACTGCTCACGCTTCTGTTGCAAATGTCAGTGTAATGTGCAGCATCTGTTTACCGCTCTCATGAACAATTATGCTGAGGCACAGACTTAGACTGGTGTTAAGAATTATTTGGGTGTCCATAACAGTTCTCTTAGAAAGGACAGCTTCTGTGGCTGAACTAATGTGCTGTCACATACATATAGCAATCCACAACAGACTAAAAACAAAAACAAAAACAAACAAACAAATAAAAAACAAGAAAAACGGTTAGCAGAGGGCAACCTAATTATTTAAATTGGGTGGGGAGAAGGGTTGTTTGTTTGTTTGTTTGTTTTTGTATGGTTGTTTTTTTTTTTTTCTAATTTACAGTAATATCTTCAAGGGGATCAGTTACTGAATACTCAAATTATTTACCTAATAAAATTTCATATAGGCAGGTGTTTGCCCCTAGGAACTGCTCAAACAACAGAATTTCTGTACGACATTTCTGTAAGAAGTACTCTTAATAACACAAGCACCAGAAGCAGAGTGCAGCTTGCATTAGCAAGCATTTGCCTCATTCCTGAAGACAGGTGACAGTACATTCATTTTTCTTATACACAGCCACTCAAAAATTGGGAACCAACTTCTGAGAACAAATATTTCACCGAAAGGGCCCAAAAAACAGTAAAAATTTATTCTGCGAATCCACCTGAGAATATACAGTTTTAAAACATGTTAATTTATACAGATCTAAACCATTCAATTAAGCTCATGTTCAAAATGGTTTCCTCTGACAGGAGCTGCCTGCCATCTGTTAAGTCAACTATTTCTATTGCCAATGATCTTGAGTTCATCATTTATGTTAGATTGATTGAGACTGTTAATCACAAATATAATCTGTTCTTTTCCTTCTTGCTTTGGGTCATGATTTTTTGGGGAAATTTCTTAATCAGCAGTTTCTGAAAGTGAAACCCATCCAGGAAGGGGAGAAGGGGTGGCTGTTATCATTGCCTGGTAGTTTACAGAGATGGTTGGTTGACCACAGTACTATAAGCGTGTGTGCATTTTCCTTTCATTTGATACATTGCCATGATTAAGAAGGATGGTGACTAAAGCTTTGGGTCACCTATTCATTCACTTTCCACACTGACAAGAACCTTTTAATTTTCATAAAAGGGTCAGATCCCAGAGGAAGTGTAAGAGACATCTGAATCAGCAATATTTGCTTCAATAACCCCCAGAAGTTTGCTTATGCAGTTATTGCTAGCAAATCCTTGTATCTGGAACTCACATGGCAAACATTTATTTTTAACTAAATTAGGGACAACTTCAGACAAACAAAAAGGAAAGAATTGTCATGGTGTCTCGTTACTCCTTTTTGGAGATATACAAAATGCGAAGATGTCTTGTTCCATTTAGCAATACTTTGCTGTTTCTCCTTTTCTGATACTCATATCCACTTTTTTTTTTTTTTTTTTAATTTTTCTTTTTTTACTTTTTTTTTTTTTTTTTCCTCTGGCTGTTGTATCTCCTGGTCCATTCTCTCTCTCCTTTGCCAAGCCTTTGCTGTCAGAAAGTGAGCTAAGAAAGGAGATATGAGGACCATCCCCTCCTAATGCCACCATTCTGCACAGGTGCTGAACTTGTCTTTCTTGCTCTGTAGCAGCACAGAGCATGGAAATTTATGCTTAAATTCTTGCTGCTGATGTTAGAGTCTACTGGGTCATAAGTTCATCCTGAGAGTGTATATGTATTGGCTGTGCAAAACTCATAAAGCCAAGCTGGTGCAGCCTCTCCAGAGCTGCAGAACAGTCAATAAGTACCTGCCACCTGGGAGCTGTCATGCTTGCATGAACAACATGGATTGTAAGAACCTCTCATGGCTTGTTCCACCCCCACCTCATCTCCTACTGTGTGTTTTGACCTAATGCAGCAACTCAGGCTTTGTGCTGCAATAAGAGATAGCAGGGAATAAGAATAGATTAATTATTGACTTTTTAACCATATACTTCAGGGTTGTTTTATTTCTCTTTGCCTTTTCACTGTGGGTAATAGGCATCTCATCCGAGTATATGAAGAGCTGGGTGAAATTCAGCATTGAAGACAAAAGGGTTTTATCAGCTGGGTAGCAGTGAGGGTGCTATTACTTTTGCACCACCAGCTGCTTACTACATGAATGATTTATGAAAGTGTGAATGGCTGACTTCACATTAGCTCCTCTTATTTCAGCACCCTTATTAGTGAGAATATTAGCAAAAATTATCATTCTTCTGTGTTTGAACAAGGATTTGGAACCTTATCTTGTACTTGTAAAGCAAACAACAGTAACAACAATAACAACAAAAAACTCATGGATTGCATTAAGAACAAGATACACTGATGTACTGAACTTCCACAACTCCCACTGAGACAATGGAGTGAAGGCACTCTGCATTTCCTGGGATGGGGAAATCTAGTTCGTTCAGTACACTGATAAATTATAAATACACAGCTGATTTTACAACTAGGTCTTGGTGAAGAATGAACAATCAAAGAGAAATCAGTGGCCATTTAAATTTAGCAATACTCAGTTGATACGCAGAAATGAACCTGCATAGTATGTAAGCCACTTGGAATATTTTGAAGTGTGTTACATTTCCATGCCACATTACATTTCCAGAAAAACAACAACAACAACAAAAACATACAGCCTTTTGATTGTACTCTACAATATTCCACAGTCATTTCCTCACTGATACATAGCTCTAATTTACTCAAAATATGTATTGACACTCCAAAGCTACAAAGTTCACTAGCAATGTGAATTGTGAAGAACCAAGACAAACCAGAGGAGATAAAGATGCTGTTTTAACATGAAATGTGAATTCCCTTGGTTAAAATGCAAATGTATTATTACTTTGCTGTTCTGACTCTAAGGAACTGCAATGTAATTAAGCCTGTTTTCTCTCCTATTGCAAGCTCTGCCATTTAGCGTTTTATCTACTTTGTTATCAAATTTAACAACAACATAATAATATAACATAAATCCCAGCGATAGTAAGTCTTTAACCTGATCCTCCTCAGGAAACTAGACTGAATTTCATGGTATGCCATTATTGCAAGAAAAGTGCATGTTATGACTTCTATGAAAAAGATATCAAAGCAAAGAGAAAAGCTGTATCTTCATGAACAGCCATACATTACCATGAAATTGATTTTTTTTTTCCTCTGAATTTGGATCTCAAAAACTAAGGTGTGGTTATTATTCATGCCTTTTAAAGGTAACTGCTAACCCACAGCTCTCAAAGCTTGTGAGTGTGTGCAGTGCAGTGACAACCATTCTATATGACCACAGGGTAAAGCTCCAGCAGTATTTATTATTATGAGGAAAGAACTGCAATTTAGGATCAGATCCCCATAGATATTTAGGTGCCTAAGGCTAATGCTGGCATTTCCAAATCTGCAGCTGAGCTTCTGTTCTTCCTGAAGGTGACTGTTTCCCCCCTTCAGTGTCTGTAAAGTGGCAAAGCTGTTTCATTGCTGACTAATTGCTCATAGACCAAGGTCAAGCTGAGGCCCAGAAGATTCTCAGAAGTGAGGTGATCAAGCAAGTATGAATTTGATATAGAGAGGAAAATCTCAGTAGTTTTCTTTTCTTTTCTTTTCTTTTCTTTTCTTTTCTTTTCTTTTCTTTTCTTTTCTTTTCTTTTCTTTTCTTTTCTTTTCTTTTCTTTTCTTTTCTTTTCTTTTTTCTTTTCTTTTCTTTTCTTTTCTTTTCTTTTCTTTTCTTTTCTTTTCTTTTCTTTTCTTTTCTTTTCTTTTCTTTTCTTTTCTTTTCTTTTCTTTTTATTTTGTATTTTTTTATAGCCTTAATGTCTTGACCCTTTGTATTTCCAGTTCCTCAGCATGTGCTAGGAACATGGGTGCTCTGGGGGCAGGGAATGGTGGCAAAGCTCTGCCCATTGTTTTGGCTGACAGGGGAAAAGTGATGTGGTCCCTGGGGGCTGTGGCAGCAGGGACTGAGCTCTGTATGTCAAGCAGTGCATTTCAGTGAAGCAAAGACTGTGCTGAGCAGTCATGCATCTAGGGCCAGCCTGCCATTGTTGACCTCAGCATGTCCTACTGACCTAATGGCATCCCTGGGGTTTGAGAAAGAGAGAAAGAGGGACAAGATGTGGTCCTTCATGCTCTGGTTATGTCTGTTCCTGCTTTTGCTTGTTTTGCCTGCCTTCCTAGCCCAGTAGGGTACCCTCCAAGCTTAGCTGACCTTCCATACGGAGATCCAGTAACAGTCCTAGTTGTCAGAGAAGGAGTAGAACAATTTCACCACAATGACCATCAGATAAGTGCTACATGCAGTTTGGCTGCCGGGGTTTGAGATATCTAAGCAGGTGATTTAAATGAAATGGACTGATGTTATGGGTTCTTGGTTGAGTAGAGGACCCCTATCATCTGGCTCCACTATTTTACTCATCTAAGTTCTTCCCTTTCTCTCTTCCTGTCCTTGGCATTTTGCTTCTGGCCAGGTGGATCCCAACAGCAACTACAAAGAGATAAAAAAAAAAAAAAGCAAGCTTTTTCCTTGTTTGGAATTCACAATTTGGGATTGGTAATCCGAGGTTTATTTGTGACTGGATTATGAAAAAAAATATAATAGAAACACAAATTGGTCTGTAATTGCATTGATTTTGATAAATATTACCATCCTCTTCTATGCATGTATGTGTGTGCAGGTTAATCAGAAAGTTCATAGCCTTGCCTGTGAAAATCTACCTTTTTAAAATGTAGATTTGAATTTGGAAGTTTAATGAGATTTACTGAAATCTTACAGCATTTTCTGCTCAGAGTCACAAAGCAGAAGAAGCAATACTACAGTCTGTCTCCTGACCTTTTCTTGAGCAAATTGACTTTCTTGGATATACAAGCCAATTAATAACTCCATAGACAGTAATTACATCCATACAATATTTATTGCACACACACTCACAGATACACACACAAATAAATAAATAAATCCACAGTATTCAACACACAGCACCCGCATGAGTGCTGCTTGGATTTTAATCATGAAGCTCAGAATCACAAAGCTCAGAACAAGCAACCCACAGGGTAAAGCTTTAGGAATGACTGCAGAGAGCTCCACCACTTAAACTCATAGAACAGCTGACAGCAGAAGCAGGGGATCATTTTGCTGGGAAAAGCAGAATATAGGATGGTGTAGTTTCCGCTGAGTGTCAATCTAGCAATGGCCAACACTGGGAGCCTTGGCATCCACTCTCAGCTCTCGAGAGGAGTGTGCACAATCATATCTGCCCTTCTTACCCCCGGGTGATCATTGTTGTTTAGATAAAGAAAAAGAATCATACAATCATGGAATATCTGAGCTGAAAAGGACCTGCAAGGATCACCGAGATCAACTCCTGGGTCCTCAAAGGACCACCCCCCAAAAAAAACATATACAGACCATGTGTCTGAGAACATTGTCCAAACACTTCTTGAACTCTGGCAGGCTCAGTGCCATGACCACTTCCCTGGGGAGCCTGTCCCAGTGCCCGACCACCCTCTGGGTGCAGAACCTTTCCCTAACCCCCAGACTGACCCTCCCCTGTCCCAGCTCCATGCCGTTCCCTCGGGTCCTGTCGCTGTCCCCAGAGAGCAGAGCTCAGCGCCTGCCCCTCCGCTCCCCTCGTGAGGGAGCTGCAGGCCGCCATGAGGCCTCCCCTCAGCCTTCTCTGCTTGGGGCTGAACAAACCCAGGGACCTCAGCCACTACTCATATGTCTTGCCCTCCAGACCCTTTACCATCTTTGTAGCCCTCCTTTGGACACTCTCTGAGTTTTATGCCCATTTTATGCCCTTTTTATATTGTGGCACCCAAAACTGCACACAGTACTTGAGGTGAGGCTGCACCAGTGTGGAGCAGAGTGGGACAATCCCTCGTCTGGCTGGCAGTGCTGGGCCTGATGCACCCCTGGGTGTACCCCTTTGGGCCTGATGTACCCCCTGGTACAGCTGGCCCTCTTGGCTGCCAGGACATGCTGCTGGCTCATGTCATCTGGCTGTGACCAGAACCCCCAGATCCCTTTCTGCAGGGCTGCTCTCCAGCATCTCATCCCCCATTCTGTACATATAGCCAGGTGCAAAATCCATCACTTGCTCTTGTTAAACTTTATATTGTTGGTGATTGCTCAGCTCTCTAATTTGTCCAGATCTCTCAGCAAGGCCTCACCACCCTTGACAGAGTCAACAGCTCCACCCAATTTGGTATTGTCTGCAAACTTACTCAAAAAACCTTCAAGTTCTTCATCCAAATTGCTTATGAAACTATTGAAGTGGACTAGTCCTAAAATGGAGCCCTCAGCTCCATAGTAACAGAAGGCAGGCTGCCCTATCTTGTGTGTACTCTGTCCCAGTCTCAGTCTCTGTGCCTGTCTCATATAGATATATACAGTTGCCTGGGCTTCACATCCTAAAAGTAGCTTTTCTGCATGTCTATTTTCAGTCCTCTATTTTCTTCCTTTCATTCTACTTATCCATAATCCCATGAACATTCCCCACCTCTTTTTCATCAGATTCTTACCTCTTGCCTTGCCCTCTCTTTAGTCACTCTTTCCCTGAAAACTAACTGTCCTCATCTCTCTGTTGTGAATATGGAACCAGTTTCTGACAGCCAGTTCTCCTACAGCTTGTGACAGCTTTTCAAATTCTGCCTACTACTCCATGAAGATCAAACTCCCCCAAAGCATTTACAGGCTTCTAAAGGTTGGCAAGAGAAAGTGACGTTGCTTTCCTGCTTCCCCAAATAGTCTATAGTAGCCTGATTTGTAGAGCTCTCACCTAGGAAGTAAACTCAATTCCATATTCAGGTTGAAGCATGTTTTATCATTCCAGCAGTACAATTCAAAATACAGTTTCACTGGGTGGGGAAGTGGCACAAGAGCTGGGCTGGCTAACCTAGTGGTTAGACAGCTGTGGTAAGGCTTGGTTCTGGTCTTTTCTACTAAGAATTTACGTGCACTTGGCATTAAAGTCATGAAAATAAAATGCAGAAAGACTTTGCGAGACTTAGGCATTTGTTTCTTTTCATTTTGTAGAAACACTGTGGTATCAAATAAGACAGTTTTCTCTATATACCTTATCCAATATATTTTGTACTTTTTCTGTATCACCACAGAGTGTGTACTGGACTTTCACTGGAGATGGTAAGTCTCCTGTTTTGCAGCAAACACATGGACTATACCATCTGAGTGACAATAACTTCCCTTTTCTTCATTTTTTCCTGTGGCCCTAAAACCCTATGAAAATAAGCAAGACAAAGTATTTTCAATCACATTTCAAGGTGCTGAGTGCAACACTCAGAAGCTCTAATTTGCTCAAGATTACCTTGTGACTCCCTGCAGGAATATTCTTGAGGGAATTATGAAAATGTAGTTATTGATACAATAGGAATAGTTCTGGTAGCACCAGCCCTGGGAACTTCTTCCAGGAAACCCTTCTGGCAATGTGTATGATCCAACAGTGGGCGTCTTCCCACATCAGCCTCAGTTTGAACTACACCCAGTGACACTTTGGTATTTCTCCAGCTCTAAGAACACCCAGCACATGACAGCCCCCAGGCAGGTCTATGTTGGTAGGTGTGTGGTTGTAGAATTTACTTCAGGGATTTAGCTTCCATCAGTAGCAAGCTCTTGTGATTCTGCTGGCTAAATATTGACACGAGTTTGCAGGAAGTGCAGGTCTGCCTGGAAACCAGTGTATTCATCACTTCTTGGGCTCTTTGCCTATCACTTTGCCTATCACCTGCTTTGCTCAGTGTCTGGAGTTATTCAAGATGACTATTACCAATGGAATGTCTGAGAAAGCTTTCCCATTAATGTCCTGAAGTATTGGCATCAGCAGAGTCCAAGGCCTGAGACCCTGACCTGTTGTTGGAGATATCCAGTGTCCAGGGCTTACAGGTCCTAAGGCCTGCAAGAATGACTGACTTCTTTTTGGATTTTCTCCTTGAAATGTGGATTTTCCATTTGCTCATTCAGGTTATGTGTTTGGATATCAAAGCAGTACACAGTTCCGTGTCCCTCCCCATCATCTTCCCAGAGGGGTTCAGTGCAAGATGACCAGAGGGGGTGAGCATATTCTAAAAGGGCACTTGGTAGATCATGGACCATAATTCAGTAGATTCACATATGCATCTACTGACATTTGTGAGGTCCTGGAGTATCCAAGACGTCCAGGATAACCAGAGAGCTGGACATAGAGAGAAATCTGTGCCGATAGGGGTCCAAATCATTCAGGGTTGAGAGACTTCAGGGATCTACAAATACCACTAGATTCCCATGTGTCTGCATCCAGGTTGCACAGGGTATGGATTAGCTGGGGATGGGAAAGAGGAAATTACCAAGTGGTCCATCTGAGCCCAATGGTCTGCAATGGAGGAGCCTGTGGGACCTAAGGATTTGCAGACAGGTGGAAAACTCCACTCCAGAGTGTTGACACTGAAATATTTCTCAGAAAAGCTCTGTAAGAGTTGTGACAATGTGCCTGTTCCCCAACAGACTGTACCAATCTTTCCAACAAAGACCACTGAAGCTGTGACAGCTGAGCTCTTTTCATTAACCCAATTCAGTCCTCATTATACTGTTAGCTGTGTTTTTTGTTTTGTTTTGTTGTAGTTGTTTTTTAATAGAAAATACAAACTAACATTTGGATATTAAACTGTGAAGAAGTGAAATGGTTTTAAATGTGATTGGTCAGGAAATGTCTCCATCTTGATAAATTTGCTATGATATGATAACTATAGCTTCTACAGAATAAAAGGCATAAAGTAAATGGTGGCTAAAGTGCAATGAAGAGATAACTTGTATTTTGCGGAAATTAATATTAGGGAGTTGAGCTATAACCTTATCACAGTCCTTAAGCATGGATGATAAGCATCTAAATATTACATTAAAATTAAAGTCTGTCACTTTGTAACCTATTCCAATGATTAATTATTAGGACAGGCTAATAAAGTTGCAAAGAGGTGGTATTTCATTAGTAAATTATACTGTCCATATGACATGGCTTATCATCATGGTATTAACAAATTCTTGCCAGTAATTATAAATTCACTAGAGCAAGTCCTTAATGGGAATTTTTATTGGTTTCAAAACAGAAGCTAATAATAATCTTCATATGGAGACAGCTCTGGCCTCTCTGCTGCTCTCATGAAGGTGAAGACAGAACTCCCATTGCCTTTTGCAGATGCTAATCCATCACTTTTTGCTTTTCCTACAAAACGGACACTGATGTTCCCGACAGATATCCTTCTGTCTGCTGTAGGAATAGTGACTGTCACTCAGTGTGCCTCTAGGTCTTGGGTTCCTGTGCAAACAGGCAAACATCACAGCTGCAGAATGTACCTACAGCTGGTGATATAAATATATTGTTGTGATACTTCCATAAAAGAGTAAAGAAAATTAATGCTTTGCTTGTGTAAATAAAATTTTTGAAAGAGATGCATCCATTCCACAAGAGTAACGAAAGAGGAAACTAGTCTGAAAAATAGTTTCGGGAAACAAATAGAGAGATGCCATCCATGTATTCTTACTGTCCCATAACTTCAGATTTTAAGCTGGAACATTTTAGGAGACATTAATCATTTTTTTTACAAATACTAGTCAAACAATGACCTTGCTTTCTTAGTGTAATTTATATTGAAGGTCATATTTATGTCATAATTATTTTCTTTTTAGAACAAGATTGCTAATAGTAACTACTTAGTTAAGCAATAACTTAGTTACCTGGTTTCCCACTGGTTAACAGGAACCGTTGCATACATAATGTCTCATGCATTTTTCAATGACAGGAGAAGCAATTTTTTTTTTGTTTGGCAGCTACCAAATGTCATTTTGCTGTAGCACCTATGTTAGGAATGGATAAAATTTCTGTTAGTGTCTGGGAGGTTTTCCAATTAAATGAGTTGGAGCTGACAGGACTTGAATGAGTTATTGTCTGTTTTTATGTCTTTTTAAAATTTGACTGCTTGATTTTTTTAGCACTTCAGCTGGGTTGTTAACATAACTTAGACTTTCTGTTAACTTCCCCAAAGTGACCTACATGGTTCCGATTTTATATGCAGCCCTCACTTAATCTGATTTCAACTGCATCTAGATTCCTCAACAGCTTTGTAGTTCTGTGCCTCTGTTCCTACACACCTGCTCTAATTTGAATTTATCAATCATATCATTTTATTTTAATATGACTTAAATAAAATCCAAAAGAATGAATTCATCTTTCCTCTTCAGCAGGGAAGAAATATATTATGCTTGGATAGGAATAAACATCATCACTAATTATCATTAATAAATCATTAAATATGTCTTAATAAATTATTTAAAATTACAAAGGAGCAAGCACTTAGTGCCAACAATTAATTATATTTGAATTGAACCTCTGATTTTCCTAAAACAGCATCTATTTTATTTAGGGATTTCACAACTTCTTGTACCAGTTTGCAGTGTGTCCATTATGTCATCTGCTCTTCAGAAAAAATAAATAAATAAATAAATTTGGTTGTAATGAGAATTCCTTTTATGAAATGATACCCAATAATCTTATAATTTTTATTTTTCTACATAACAGGGAAAGTTTCTAAGCCGTTACTGATCTTACTCAGTTTATTTCTGTCAATTATTTATTTCACGCATTTTTTTCCAACCTAACCAATTTTCACTTTTTTTTTTTTTTTTTTTTTTTTTTTTTTTTTCCCCACAGTCAGGCTTGGAAACTAGAAACAATCCAGTTAGCTGAGGTGATGGCTTCAGTTAAATAGAATAAGGAAATCCGGTATGATGTGATTTATTTTATCCAATGCATACTGAACACCAAGGAAAGTTCACTATGACTGATTTCTGTGCAATTTACATGACAATCACATTGGGCACTTGGTACTATTAATGCTTTTTGAAGTTGGGCCTTGATTCTTTTTCTGTTGTATGTGAATGAGGGTTATTTTTCTTTTCAATTGCCAATCCAAGAATCCCAGTTTTACACTCTGTTGTTTTACTCTATGAACAAAAGCCAGATAACCTGGATTAGGAATATTTAGGAATACCATATGTAGGCAGAATATCAGCAGCCATGTGCCAAAGAAGGGCAATGCTGTGGATGCCAAAATGCTGTAGCTTTCCATCTGATGCACTGAATTTCACAATGAAGACCCAAGACCCCCTAGTTGGGCAGTGCAGAAACTCCACATGCTGCTTGCTGGATTCCAGGATCCCTATGGCTGCATGTACACACAGCTACAGTCTCCTCCCAGTGGGGTTGTTAGCCCCCAGCAGAGACCCAGAAACCAGCTGGGTTTATCTCGTCCCACACCTTAGGGCTCTTGGGTCCCAGCAGGTACTCCTGGACATGACCATGCTCGCTAAAAATGCACTTGGATCCCATTTCTTTGGCAAAAGTTGAAGGAGGACATGATTGTGAGTTTTACTTTCACACAGTGCTGCAGTCACAGGGGTGTTCTCAGGGGCTGTGTCAGGAACAACGTCTACTCCCACCACAGCCACTGCCACCACAGCTTTTCCTGGATCAATAACTTAGGTTTTACTGTTTAGCCTTTAGGTAACTACATCTTCTCATCTTCAGAGTAGCTTCAAGTCTTCAAGACTTGTAAAAGAAAATAAGGAAAGTAAGAACATAATTTAACTCTTAGGGTCTCAGAAAACCAAGCTCCTTTATCTCTTTGGCTTTTAGAGTGTTTGCCCTGAAAGAAACAGCTATATGCCATAGAATCATAGAATGGCTCACGTTGGAAGGGACTTTAAAGATCATCTAACTCCAACCCCTTTTTCATATGCAGGGATGCCACCCACTAGATCAGGTTGGCCGAGGCCCCATCCAGCCTGGCCTTGGACACCTCCAGGGATGGAACATCCACAGCTTCTCTGGGCAACCTGTTCATGTCTCAGTACCCTTACAGTGAAGAATTTCCTCCTAATGTCTAGTCTAAAATCTGTCCTCTTTTAGCTTAAGACCATTCCCCCTTGCCCTGTCATTATCTACCTGAAGATATGTGAAGACATTGAAAAGCACCAGTCCCAAGACAGAACCCTGAAAGACACTGTTTGTCACTGGTCTCCACCTGGACGTAGAACCATTGACCACTACTCTCTGGGTGTGGCCATTCCTTATCTGCTGGATGGTCCACCCTTCAAATCCGTATCTTTCCAATTTATAAATTAGTGTGGGACTGTGTCAAATGCCTTACAGAAGTCCAAGTAGATAACATCACTTGGTCTTCCCTTGTCGATTGATGCAGTAACTGCATCATAGAAGGTCACCAGATTAGTCAGGCATGATTTAACCTCAGTGAAGCCATGTTGGCTGTCTTGGACCACATCCTTGTCCTGCCTGTACCTTAATATTGCCTCCAGGAGGATTCATGATCTTGCCAGGTAAGAGGTGAGACTCACCAGTCTGTAGTTCCCCTGGTCTTCCTTTCTACCCTTTTTAAAAATGGGAGTGATGTTTCCCTTTTTCCAGTCACTAAGGACTTCTGCTGCCTATGTTATGGTAACCTCAAGTCTCAAGATAAACTCCCTCAAATCTTGACTTAAATGCTTTGTTTAGTTATAGTCTCCATCTTTTTTACACTCAGTTGCTCCAGATGATATCAGATGGAGTCTTGTTGAGAAGCTGCACAGGTATACAGCAGGGAGCACAGGAGACAGGCAGCATTTGCTAGGGAGGGCATGTACGTGGCTAGATGGCTAGATATTACAGACAGATATGGTAGATGGAACTACATGTAATGTGCAAACAGGGTGATGGCTTGTAGCTCTCAGTATTACCTCTATGATATTTAGTTTATTCTACAGTTGTAAAGGGTTTTTGCATATTTTGTTCTGTTTTTATTGAAAGCTGGTATCTTGAAACTCCAAAGGAGAGCTATAGATAAGCAATGAACAACATCAAAGGACTCAGTTTAGATATAAGAGATTTCGAAGAATCTTTTGTTAAACTGCAGTTCTGCAAATATGACTGGACTAAAGAACATCTTATTGTCAGTGAACCTGAGCAGACACTGATATTTAAACAGAAAAGAATTCTAGTTTGCCTTCAACATATCTTACTGTCGTCAGTTTTGTTCACCTCACTTTATTACTCCACTTTGAATAACCAGTCCTACTGTTCATGAAGAAAAAAATTAACTTGACTTTTTGTTATTTTCTTTGGTGTTTTCAATATTTTTTTCTCTTAGTGACATTGGTTTTGAAGAATTTGTCTTCTTTTCCCATGTTTGCAAAGCAGCCAAATATTGAAACTATCTCACTGGGACATTTGGAGAGAAGTTCAAAAGAACTTAGCCCTCACTCACTTATAAATTCTAATAGACATTGTTTTACATTTTTATTGCACTGATGATTATGGTCTCTCTATAGCAGTAAGATTTTCACATTCACACTTGCACAGAGTCATTTTCACTTTCAATCACACCAAATTTTGAAACTTGTCTAGCTAAAACCAAAGGCATTTATCCATACATAAACACGTGATGAGAAACAGTCTCATGTTGGGTATTTATGGTCTTCTAATATTAGGTCCTTAGGTAAGTGCACTCATCTCTTTTCCAAATGAAAATAATCTGCTTTTCAATAGAAGCTAAACCTGTTCTTACATACTGTGCTGAACTATGTAATGATTACTTGCCTCCTAAAAATAAATCTTTTTCTGTTTTAAACATTCTTAAAATGCAAAAAGGCTATCAAGATTTGCTAAAATGTCCTTACACAATAGCAAAATCATTTGCCCAACTTTCTTATGCCAAGATTCCTTTATATCTTTTCAGTTTGGAAAACTGGGATTTAAGCAGCTGTGAGTGGATTTAGGGAAATCACTCACCACACTGCCCATCATTTATAGATTTGTGCCCCCATTCAATATGATGCCTAGCAACACAGATCTTTAATTAGGCTGGTCCAGCTCCTGTTAGCCAAGCCAAATTAAGATACATTCTCTTTAGAGCAGAATTTTTCAAACTTTTTATCAGTGAGTTGTTAACTCATTATGTAAGATGGTATAAATGATATCTTGCAGAGAAGACACAAAAAGGTGTAGTAGGAAGATATCTCTACAGTACACGGGTATACAATAACAGCCCTAGTTTGCCTGAGGTTACATATCTCATCCTTGCAGCTATGACACAAATGAGAGGAGCAACACTACATTTGTGGGAGCTCCATCCTGGGATGAAGTGCAATCCCCTATAGAGTAATTAAAATGTTATTTTGTGACTGAAGTGGATCATGGAATAAAAATATTGAACAACATTGGTTTGGAGATATCCCTTCTGATATATCATACATATTTCATACACATTTATCTCAGTCATCTTCTAAGGGGTTCTGGGATAGGAGCTTAGGGGCACAATAGATTTATTTAAAATAATGTATTTTTAAGGAAATAATAATATTTCCATAGCCTATAAGCCTAGTCCCCTGAAACAATCTGTCAAATGTAAATCCTCTATGATATTATCATGGAATCAATAATTCTATTATTACGATTCTTCATGATTATTACCTTGTGTCTATGATATAGTACATATTTATTAAAATTTCCGTAATGATCAAGGCATTTGCATAATTGAATAGACTTTACCTTGATTATTCTGTTTGTTCTAAGATGAGCTCTTCTTAATGCTCTGTTCCCAAAGGACATAGTTTCATTGCTCAGTTGGCATCAACAAGTGTTTATTTTCTACAAATGAAAGCAGTCAATGATCTCCCTGTTCTTCTGTTATTTCTTCCTCTTCATTTTTTTTTTCTTTTAATTTTTCCAAATGAGTGATTGTGAAAAGCTGTTTTCATTTCTGCCATAGCTTGACCACTACTTAAGCAAGCAGCTTCACGAAATATTCTCGTTGCCATTATTATTCAAAATGTCCAGAAACATGCTTCTGACCTATACAAAAACTGTCAAGGGTGAATGACAAAGTATTATTCAGTCTTCAGTAGTTGTCTAAGTACACGCTCACATGAAAATGGGGAGTTCAGGAGTTCAACATGAGCTCAAACGTTATTAAGTCTGCTTTCCACTAGGGAGAGACAATCAGTGATAAATGGTTATAGTAGGGTATCGTAGTCAAAAATATATGTTATGGCTTCTATGTCCATTTAAAATTGTTATCTGAGTAAATTGTACTACTGTGACTGGACAAACAATTCAAGACAATGACCAGCTAAACATGAACAGATGGGATTTGGCTTAAATCAATGAACCAGTGGTCCTTAAAAGATGCAGGTGACTGTGTGTCAGACTGTGACAATTAGCATGTGCGATTGGAAAATGCTGCAAACTGATCCAGAACAAAAAACAGTGACATCAACAACACAGATTGTAAATATTGGTGAGTGGATGCCACACACTTTTCCAGGATGAATCTGACCTTTTTATAAAATTTGGTTTAACTGATGAAGTGACAGATGCATATCCAGTACTTGAGGTTTCTTTAAGCTCTGAAAGAAATCATAGACTTCATTGAAAGAAAAAGCTATAAGGAGACCTTAGAAGGTAATTGATCTCATTCCCAAATCAGGGTCAAACAGTATCTGGGACAGACATTTTTCTAACTGGAGCTGTTCTTCAAATTCTTAAGTGCTAGGATTTCTGTTACCTTCAGAGATAACTAAATCTGTGCTAAAATATATTTTGAAAGCTAGGATTTTTTATTTATTTATTCATTTATTTATGTAACATCTAAATATCTCTTGTTTTAAATTAGGCCAATTATTCATCTGGTTGATCGCTGCCAACGAGAACAGTTTATTACTGTTCTAGCAGTCTCAAATATCTTAATATGATTATAATGTCCTGTCTCAGTCTTCTCTTTTCTGGCCTGAACATTTTCTTCAGCTTTCCCTGTAAAGTTTTTTAGATCATGTAATTTTGTCCATTTCTAGGACATTCTCTCCAGTTTAGCAGTAACATTATTTAATGATGGTTTTCAAACTGGGACATAATATTGTCATTGAGTCCCCACTTGTTCTGGGGAGTGCAATAATGACCTAGTATTAATAATTACCTGCATGTTAATATTTAACTAGCAGTGTCTTGTATGTAATGAGATTTCAGAATGAGACTTGTCTCTTGTGACAACATCTCAAGCACTGACTCATTTTGTGTGTATCCCCTGCACGCCCCAAGCCTTGCTTGCAGTGTTGCCAGCTGCCCAGTTACTATGCTTTTTCTCATTTTGTATTTATGAATTTAATTTTTGTTTCTTTCCCTGAGAACTTTTCATTTGGCCTTATTGAACTTCATTATATTGATTTCAGACTAGTCCTCTAATTTTCTGAGTTCTTAATTCTGCTCCTGTTCAGTGCATGTTACACTCCTCAACTTCATCTCATATGGAAATTTTATGGGTCTAACCCCCTTCTTCATCATCCTGTTTCATAATATTTATATTGAATATTAATGGGAAGAGACTTTGGCAGGTTCTCCCAATTTGTCAGGTCCTTCCATTTTGAAAGCAAATTCTTGTTAAATCCACTTCAACAGTATTTTCCAAATTTGCGTAAGAAAACGTAGCAGGAACTGTGCCTCAAACTTTTCTAAAGTCAAGATATACCATATTTACTCTTTCTATCCTATCCACTAGAACTTGTTAGCCCAATGAGAGAGGGAACTAGAATGATATTTCTCTTGAAAAATCCATATTGAGATATTGATTTTTTTGTCTGTTTTTTTTTTTTTTTTTTTTTTTTTTTTTTTTTTTTTTAGCTTATTATCCTTCAAGTGGTTACAGGTTGGTGGGTTTAGGAATTTGTTTAAACATTTTCCTGTCACCCATGTTTAGCTAACTGGCTGATAGTTGTCCTTTGCAGTTAGAGGCCATATTTAGGCTTGGTCCTCTGGTGAACAAGTTAAGGAAAATTATACCTCAGTTCTGGTTTTATGTCCAAAAAGAATGTGAATACTATCATTTGGATTTCTTACAAAACTGAGAGTTTTGAATGGGGGAGTTTTTATGCTCTTGAAGTTACGCTATGGCTTTCCTGTGCTGACAGCCTCTGTGAACAATATCTACTTGATCCACATTGACACAGAAAAATAGGAGATAACTGAATTTGAATAAGGCTAGCATTCCAGAGGATGCATTCATATTCCCATTAATATTTACAGCTGACTTTGCTAGCATTATAGACAGTTCCTGGAAGCAGAGTCTAGAAGGAAAAAAAATAACTTCTGCACTTCAAGGGAGGTGGAGCAAGAGAAATTCAAGAGATGTTATGGGATCATTCCTTAAGCAGTGAAGTAGGTTGCATTCAGAAGACTAATAATAGGTTATAGCCTTTACCTGAAATTTCTTGTCAGTCACTTTTGATGGTCCCTCAAGATGACTATTTGAAGGTACCTGAATATTTCCATTATTTTCTTCACTCTCTATTTGAAAAGTGAAACCAGTGGAATTACCTTTTTTTTTTTTTTTTTTTTTTACACAGTTTATCCCTAGATAACTTAGCATAAATATACCTAGATGCTTTCTGATTATATTGTGTTTTATACAATGAGGCCCAGATACCTAAGGACTCTATGCACTGCTGGAATATAAAATAAATAAATAAATAGATAGATAGGTAGATAAATAAATAAATCACGTGCATGAAAAAAATGAGCCAAAGGGGAGGAAATTGTTCTTTTGCTCCTTAGATGACTGTATAAAAAATTCAGACTCAGCTAGCTGGAGCATGTAGAGAACAAAATTGTTCAAGGAGTGCCAAACATGATTATACTGTGAGAAAGAAGTATATAGAGGGAGTGTGCATGTGAGAAACAAATACAAAGAGATGTGGGAGCAGTGTGAGAAAAGGACACAACATGGCATATAAAGGACAGGACAGTGAACAAGTGAGAGACAGAGAACAACACTGAATCTGAGCAGGTAAACTGTCCCATTAAGACGGGGTATGCTGTGTTCTGGTCTCTGCTTCTGTGATTTTGTTCCTCGTCACTTAGCAAAAGGTTATTTACTAATAGAGCCATTCCAGTGTGTGTTGTGTGAGAGGTTGGGGAAGTGGTGCTGAGCAGCAGAGCTCTGGTCTGCAGGGAAGACTAACAAAGGCACCCAGTGTTGTCTGCACAGGCAAGGAGATTCGGACCCTCTTCAACTAATCCCACCTCAGGCAATATGATATTGGTAGATGATAGCATTGTTGTTGGTGGAGTTACAAACCAAAAATAAATGCACCTGAGTAATGGTGATACTTCTGGAATTAGGAGAGAGTCACACAAGTGTCAGGTAGCAGTGCTGGGCTTCTGTGCATGCACCTATGTGCAAGGGAAGCACCTCCATTCCCATATAACCTTGTCCTACTGCCTCCCTAGGTGAACACACAAGAATGTCCATCCAGTCAGTCCACATGACATCCAGAAGTGAAACTGTTAATGCTTTCTGTCAATGAAATACATAACACAGACGTCTACATGCTGGGATTGCAAAAGAAGCCCTACAGGGGGGAGTGTGACTGAATTCAGTTACTCTAAATTACTTCAAGAAAAAAGCAAACAGACAAACAATCCCCCCCCCCCCCAAACAAAACAAAACAAAACAAAACAAAACAAAACAAACAAACAAATAAACAAGCAAAAATGCATTTAGCAAAGCTTTCCTCCCTAGATTGTGGGCCAACAGAAAGCAAAGTACTATCAGGAGACAGATAGCATGAAGCTTCTTCGGAGTTAAATTTTTATCCCTGGATACAGGGACAAAACTTTGCTGTAATTTGTCTCAGCCCATGCCCCCAGGTTATGCTAAATTTAGTCAACCAATTGCCAAGCTAAAAGCAAATAATACACATTTTATCTAAATATTTGTCTAAATATCAAGCAAATTCTGTGATCTGATATATATATGTATATATATATATATATATTTTTTTTTTCTTCTGCAAATAGGGTATTAATTTATAGTAAAACCCGTAGAAGACTAAGACAACAATACCTGTTATGACCTGTTATGTCTAAAGCAGATAACAAATGACCTCAATAAATACATAGATAAGGTGCTAGCTGGAATACGGATGTTGAAGACCTATAAACAACGACACCACAATAAACAAGTTGTTTAGCCTGGAAAAGTGATGAGAGAGGACTCGGTAGAAATAAAACCTGACAAAGAAGCTTAGCAGTACACTGAGATTTAACTGAATTTAAGGTAAGTATGAGTTAGATTTACATAAGATCAAAAAAAAAAAGGGTTTTATATCTTCTATTGTTAACCTAGGAAATTAATTGATAATATCCTGGATATCTGTGTTAGATATTTAGTAAGATTGAAAACAGAAATTAGACATTAATAGGGACTAGAAGAGCAATACAACTGTCTTCCTAAACAAATATTTGTATAAAAATATGCACTACATAGTTGAAAGAGGAGAAGAGATAAAGCTAATGTCAACTAGTGGAGATTTGACAAATCTTTTGGTGAGGAAATTACAGCATTAATTTTTTACTAAATTTTAATATAAAATGTCTTATCACTGTTAGACACATAATGTTTATAAGCGGAAAACCTGATATGATCTTGTATTTCATGCCTATGTATCTGTTAGTGCACTAACCTGATTGTTCTGGACAATTTGTCTCTTGAGCTTACTTAATTCAAAGAAGGTTATTGACTAATAGCCACTTGAATCAATTCCTAGAATGGCCTAAACATTCTGGGCAGAATATACATTTAGGCATTCATTATATATGTTTGTACAATGTGTGTTTATTATCAAACAAATAATAAAAAAAAAGAACCAAAATAATCCAAGTGGTTAAAAAATGGCAGACTAGTTAAAATTGAGATGTACTGGAGGCTTTCTTTGTCACTAAGTGTGTGACATGTCAGTATTATTCCTATTTTATTATGCTAAGCATGCAGTTCACTCAAAAAGAGATTTTTGTAATGCATTTTTCTGCTAGAAACAAAATACGTATCTGAGATGTTTCTCACAAAATAATGGCTTTTGAGAGAAATGCATTTTATACAGCTGAGGTTTTATATTCAATGCTTGCATACAATTGGTAGCAATTGCAAAGATTTAGCTGGAATTAGTGCCTGTGCTGGCTTTATGTGGCAAGGGTTTGGTTAAAGTGGCTGCAGGGGTGTCCTCTTTGAGCAGAGCCCAGCAGCTGCCCCATGTCAGATCAGAGCCAGCTCCAGCCAGCTCCAGCAGGACCCACTGCTGGCCAGAGATGGGCCATGAGCAACACTGGGTGGTCCTCTGGAAGAGCATATTGAAGAAAGGGGGAAAAAAATATGCAGCAGAAGCTTGGGCACAGGAATGAGAAAACGTGAGTGAAACAACCCTTCAGCCCCCAAGGTCCATGCAGAAGGAGGGCAGGAGGTGCTCCAGGCAGGCAGCAGCAGCTCCCCTGCAGCCCGTGGAGAGGCCCCTGGTGGAGCAGGCTGTCCCCCTGCAGCCCATGGGTCCCACATGGAGCAGATCTCCACACTGAAGCCCATGGAGGAGCCCCCGGTGGAGCAGGTGGATGTGGCCTGGAGGAGGCTGAGGCCCATGGAGAGCCCCCGCAGGAGCAGGCCCCGGGCCAGAGCTGCAGCCCGTGGAGAGGAACCCACGCAGAAGCAGGGGGCTGGGGGGAGATGCCGCCCACCCGTGGGGGAACTGTGCTGGAGCAGTTTGCTCCTGGGGGATGGACCCCGTGGTATGGAGCTGTGTGGGAGCAGTTCTTGAAGAGCTGCTGCCTGTGGACAGCCCCCGCAGGCTCAGTTCAGGAGGGACGGCATCCCGTGGGAGGGACCCCACAGGGAGCAGGGGCAGAGAGGGACTGAGAAGGAGCAGTGGAGACGAAGCACTGTGGACTGACCTGACAGCAGCCCTCATTGCCCATCAAGGGGTGGAGGTGGAAGAGAGTGGAAAGGAGGGAAGGTGTCTTTATTTTATATTTTCTCACTGCTCTAGTCTGTTAGTAATATGCAATAAATTTTATTAATCTCCCCACATTTAATCTGTTTTGCCTGTTATGATAATCGCTGAGTGATCTCCCTGTCCTTATCTCAGCTCTTGAGGCCTTTTCCATAGTAATTTCTTTGCCTCCTCCTCTGAGGAGGGGGAGTGAGAGGAGAGCAGTTGTGATGGAGTTTAGCTGTCCATCAGGGTGAAACCAACACAGTGATGTCGTATCTCACAGAAATCCATTAAGTCTTGTTTAAAGTAAGAAATTCATAAATTTGTAGAAGTAAAATTGCTTTATGTAGTTTTGCTGTAAGTTCTTCTATAATCAAAAAGTGATATTAGTCCCAGTATCCTTAAACTAAGCAATTTCCTTCATATTTTATTACTGTATGTGCTACCACTCTTTCATTTGGTCTCAACATGGCTTGCAAATCATGGAAGTAATATTATCTTCATTTTTCATAACAGGAATTTTTCATAAAAGGAATTGAATCATACAGAAAATAAGTGTTTTGTCTGATCTGCCACTGGAAGGCCATGGCAGGGTTAAAAATCAATCCTGAGCCCTTTGCTGTGTAAGACCAAGGCACACAGCAAGACCAGGAAAAATGTGACTGTTAGCGGGAGGAATGCGTGATTTGAAATGACTAACACAGTGTTGCAGACCAGCATTCTTCCTTGAGTTTTGAACTTAACCCTTTTTTTTTGCAGGTGGGTATTTCTACCTAAACAGAAATTAAATTCCTCTGGGAGGAGAAGGGAGGTCCGATTGGATATAGCTCTTGGTGTGCTGGGAAACTGTTTAAGTTACAGTTGTATAAACTTTTTGGGCCTACAGTATTTAACTCTGACTTTTCCCATCTATGACTAGCATCCTTCCCATGAGCTCTCATTGTCATCTGCAAGGAGCAGTGTCTGCCCTCCAGTATCTACTGGAGCATTTATATTACCCTCTGCTTTTTTTAACCTGAGGAACAGAATAGTTGTTCACACTGAAATTTAAGTGATCCAGAGGCAGCTGAGTAAAAGTTTGCTGAGACGAATGGAGAAGATCAAATCACAGATACTCTTGTTGGTTTCAACCATCTCATGTAGTCATGTCTGGTTTGAATGAGTCATGGGTGAGTTTTTTCACAGTTGTGACAACTGGAGACTTATTTTCACAACTTTGTTTTTGGTAAAAAGAAATAATTAGATCATTTAGTCTGACTGGTCTGCCTCTTGCTATGCATCAACTCTAAAACTCCCCTGTCCCATTACGTGGCAGCATTAGTCCTTGTAGATAATTAAGTTTGAAAGTCTGACGTTGAGATTGTAACCTTGACCTTCAAAGTGGATAAAGGATATGAACATTGTGATTTATGTGATACAGAACCAAATTACATTGCTTCTTGTCTTATTGCAATCATAGATCTTCACATGAATCATAAAAACTACTTAAGCCTCCTCCCCTAATTTTTTTTAGCAAAACTGACACATTTTTACCAGTGTCAGTTCCATAGTGCGTGTTCAGTGATTCATTTTATTAATTGGCTATAGAACTTGATGTAGCTCTACCTTAGAATGACAATTCTTCTCAGGCTCACTCATTTCTTTCCAAAATGCAACCAGAGAAGACAATATGTCTGTGCTGATAGTATTTGCCATTTGCATCACACCCTTCTGTTTGGTACAGTTTCCTAGAAAGCGTGCGATCTAGGTTCAAGTTTACAACCTGACCTTACTTATTTTGTGAGATTACTGTCATATCCAGCTACAGGCAAGTTCTACAAAGCTCTATATCCTCTGCAATTTGTGTGTGTGCTTTACCTCCCTGGAGCACTCACAGTGCCTGGTTTCTCAAGGGGAGTGGCATTACCTGGCTGTGTTTCTAGATCCCACTGGGTCCCAGGTCTACATGGAACAAGTCACAGCCAGAAGCAGAGCAGGAGGTGCTTTGGAGTTTGCAGGTCCAGCATGCACCAATCAATTTCATAAGGTGCCTGCAAAGGTATGGTAAAGGCTGAACACAACTTCAAACACACCTGTCCAAAATTTTGCCTCAGATAACTACACAGGTCTCTGACATTATAATTCTAATCCACTCTACACATAGAAGTTTTGGAGAAAATATTTTCACATGTAAAACTAGGAGACCCTTTATGTACAAAATAAATGTTTTACATAGAACAAGAAAGGCTTTAGAACTAGGCAGCTTCTCTGTGGATTGCCCTGCAGTATTTCAGCATCCTACAAATGCTATATTTCTATGTAGAGATTATCAGAAGATCTAGTTGCTATTGCCTCATTGTGCTACCTAGCATATTCGCTATGGATAGAATGAAAAGAAGCTGTTTCTTCATGTTTTCCCAAGATCATGCTAATTACAAATGTACCTGCCAATGCAACCAATTCATTTTTTCAGTTTGATTGCAAGTACTGCAATAGTTTTTTTATGAACATGATGATTTCAGGCGTGAAAATTTTACTAGTTGATTCAGTATCAGTTCTCCTTAACTTGCTCTGTCTTTTAATTTGCTTAGCAAAATTGTACTAAAGGAAAAGCTAAGAGTTAAGCAAAATTTTGCTCTTTTATCTTAGAAATGGCCTTCTTCCAATGTGCTTTGGCTTGCTCATCCTTTGTAGAAATAATCAAGAAAACACGTAGCAGGTATATTCCATCAAATGGAAATGACGAAGTAATTCAGTACACTATAATTCCAGACTATTACTCAAACACGTTTTGGTGTGGGTGGGAGAAGGAGGAGGTAGTTGCTTTAGAATTTCTTCAGTCAGGGAGTGTGGCTAATCAGAAAATGACATTTTCTACTTGTTTTTCTATGTCTGATGTGAGTTGACCCACAAGCTCAAGTACAGTGCATGTGCTATTAGTTTTGCCCCATAAATTAAGGACAAGAAAAACAAGAAGAGGATGTGTGAGTACAACTTGCCAGAAACCTGGAAAATCTGTCCACATTTCTGTGGGGAAAGAGAGCCATTTGGCTTATCCTTCTATAGGAAGACTTACAAAAACCTTAATTCAAATTGTAGCACTAATATGGCATCACAGGAATACACCTAATAACTTCTAACCAGCTTGCAAGAAAGCCTTATGCCGTACTACTGCCCATAGCTGCTGGATCCCATGCCTTTTCAAGCTGTTTGCGCCTAAACACTGTGTTTAGATCTAGACCTGAAGACATACTTTGAAGCTCCAAACCTTTCCTCTGGACAGGGATGCAACACAACCAATACAGAAACTAAAACACCATTTCTTTCTTACATGTGACCTTCCCTTTGGGCTCTTGCAGGTGCTTGCATGGACTTACTTCTACATGGGAGTAGAATCAGAAGACAACCATGCTTTGCCATGCTATCTGAAGAAATTACCACCAACTCTGCTCTGCTCCTCTCTGTCACCTTTTCACTGGATACTGCTGCTAATTCAGATCTGGTGGTGAGCTGTGTACAAGAGGCCTCTCTTGAACCATTTCTGTCCAAATGGGGTGGGCAGTTTAAATAGTTGGTCTTTGATAACTCTCCACATTTTGACTGAAGTGATTTCAAGACCAGCTCTGAGAAAAATAGTACCTGACAGCAGGAACCACCAACAAACGTCTGAGTGCAGGTGAAGGGAAATTGTAATTTCCTTAGCTCAGCCAGCCAGAAATGGGCATAATCAAGCACCAATACTGCAGAACTAATCAAACCTGAAGTGCCGTGTTAGCGAGTTGGTGGTTTCTCACCTCTCCAGGCCAAGGCAGCTGTCAGGAGCACAGTTCAGCAGGCACACCTTTGGCAAGTTAAGACGTGAACAAAATGCAGCTCATAATTTGTCACTGTCACTGTTGCCATCACAGCAGTCTGTATTCTTGGTTGAATGCAGTCTTCTTTCTTGTTTATTACAATGTGGGGGAAATAAAGAAACCTGAACAGTTGGAAAATTAATAAAGGGAAATTGAGAGTTTCATGTTTTTCATGGAAAAGGAGAAAGAACTGTATTACTTTGAACTTAGCCTTCACGCAAGTAGGAAAAAAGGTTTGTGGATAATGATAATTCAAAACATGAGGGGATTAGTCCTAGAAAAGGAATTAAAATTAAATCATAGTAATCATTCAAAATAGGGCATAAAGGAAGGTTTAAAAGTGCATTTAATTATACAAACTTAGTGAATTTATATAGTAAAATTAACACGTAATCATGTTCAAAGGCTGTGTTTAAAGTTAACAAATTAAGTTATTTTTGAAGACATGATAAATAGATTACAGTCTTACTGACAGAGAAAATTATAACATGCAGCACTTCTGCTCTTTGATAGTCCTTTTTACTGCAGGAGAGGGATGGAAACTTTACCACACCTGGGTGATCTGAGTCCTACAAGGAAAACCATCCACAGAAGGTGGCTCTTCTCTGACTTAATCCTCACTGACTGCCTGGGGCCACTCCAGGAGGCTGCTCAGAGCTCTCCGGTCAGGCTCCTGCTGCGAGATGTTCCTGGAAGAAACCTTTCCCTTAGTTACAGAAGGAGACTCAGGAAATTAGAACCTCACAGCTAAACATAGACTTCATCAACAATCTTCCTAATTTCTTAGAGTTTTTTCCTGGTTACTGGTTGTGTCTTACTGTCAGTATGTTCAAACACACTCATGCATCTCCCTGCACTTCCAGAGATACAGATATGTCTCAAGAGCTGTGATGTATTGCACATGTAGAAAAATAAGCACTCTTTCCTTCAGAGACTTGTTGTAGACAGACACCTAATTCAGCATATTATATAAAGAGACACCACAACAGGCTACAAACATCCTTTCAATATCCATCTGAACTGTTTCTAACACAGCACTTGTTTGCTTTCTATTCCTTCCTAACAGACTCCAATTGCAGAGCAGATGGGAATAGGAAGGTCTGTAACTTAAGTCCCAGTCACACCTTGCTCAGGAAAAGAAATAACTGTGCCACAATTACTGACTGACTTCTTATTCCTGTAATCCTTGAACTTTAATGAACTAGAGAGAGGAGTATGGAAAGAAAAGAGTCAGGAAAATAAGGTCATCTACCCAACTGATCATATGCACACTTTTGCTTTCTTCCAGTTTTTATTTTGGTATTTGAAGGAAATGTTTCCATCAGTACAAAATGGGAATAAGCTGTTTGAACAATGACTAATCAGAAATGCAGTGTAATGCATCTGAAACACAAATAAAGAAATTTGATTCTCCCTTTCCTTCATATGACATCTTTCTTCATTTCCTATTTATCTCCATTCCTGTACTCTGCTCCACTTTCAGGAGTTTCTGTTTAATGAAGGGGCAGAATAATTTGTCAGCAGAGGTTATGTTCTGTCGTCATTTATCCGTGAGTCCAAAAACTTAACATTATCTCTTGAAAATGAGTTAAAAGACACTTGCCGACCTGGACATGCATCTGAAACCAGTCTGAAGTTTCCAGAAGGTTTTTCTTTGATGATACCAATTACTTCCTGCATTTCATTATGTCTTTGTTGCCCTTCACTTTCATAATTCCCTTAGGCATCAGCAAATAAGGTCTAAATTGAAATCTATTTGCCTAAACAGATATTTTCTATCTCAATTTACTTGTGACAAGATTAACGAAATCATTGGGGCAATGTGTATTTGTGTACCACTTAGCTTTCAGAAATTGTTTGCTTATGTCCAAAAAAGTTAGGTTGTAGAACTCTGATGTGTCAAAATATCTGGACAATATAGAATATCTCTTATTTGCAGCATCATTAGCTACCTGCATATTCACATCGTAGGACTTCTTTCTGTTTCTTTGCTTGCCTGTGTTATTGGTCACACAGTGTCACTCAGAGAAAAAAACTCAGAAAAGTCACTCAGAAAAAACAGTGTCATTCAGAAAAGCTAGAAAATGGGGTTCATTTCCTGCTCCCTTAAAGACACTGTAGAAAGGAAACAGAGAGAAACGTAGTATTTGTAACACATATGCCAAAAAAAAAAAGTCATGTCCCCCACAAGCAACAATGACAAAACAGATAAAAAAAATGAATATCCATAAATAATAAAATCCTTTTGGCATGGGCTTTTTATTTGAAAGTAAAACAAAAAATAGGATGGAGGGTAGGAATTAAGATAGAGAGAATGATACAGTTTCTACATAAGCAGACGTGATAAGCTAGCTGATTATTTCCAGGAATCTATAAAGATTTTCAGCATAGGCTTTCCTTCATGTATGTAAAATTTCATGATGCCCTGAATTATTTCAGCCTAACATAGAGGAGGTGTTTTTCTGAGACAGACAAAGAGATGGCTCTGCATGGACTAAAGTGGATGATCAGGCAGAATAAAAAGATCCAAGACACCACCAGTTTTTAAACATACATACTTGCTGCATATGCACTGTTCCTAATTCATACATCAGAGTGCAATAATATTACACCCATTCTAGTCACCTAACTTTTTCTGCCCAGTGTTGCCAAAATATTAAAAGAGACAAATCTTTTTTCCCATACCTATTATTATATTCCCATACCTATTATCTATTTTCCCATACCTACTAGACACCATTTTAAATGTTTTTTTTATTTTTTTTACAGTGATTTTTTTTTTTTTTTCTCACAGTGTATGTTTTTAATTGTCATTTTGGTCTGTAAGGTAAAGGTCTAGACAGGCGTATATAGTCATGAGTTATTCATGCAAAAAATATATTATTTAGAGAACACACTTGTAATGTCAAGGGATTTCTAGAATTGTGTATATTCATACAGTGATCCTAAGGCTGTGAGTAGGTCAAGCTGAAGAGAAAAAAGTAAAAGTGAAAGGTCAGGATACAAGTTAATTTTGCCACAAGGGTTTCCGTTATATGACAGATACTTAGTGTTCAAGAAGGAAAATTTATTTAACAAATTGTTTGCTTGAAATATAGAGCATTTCCTCAAGAACTCCAAAGAATTCCCTTTTGAATATACTTTCCCTTCCACTGCAAGCAGAGGCATTGTTTGTGAGTTACACTGCAGAATAATTTTTCTTGCTGACTGTAATGGGAACATCTCAGAGTCATTAGCTGGTAATCAGTAATCTTTATGTGGTCATTCCATATTACAATTATTGGTTCATCATATGCTTGGAGAAAAAAAAAAAAAAAAAAAAGAGAGAGGATAGAAAACTGAAGTGAAGATAATGCATTCTGTAAACAGAAATCTATGCAAGAGTTTCTAATTCCATTTATATTAATTTAAACTGGACTCACTCCTGTAGCTTCAGAGGATTATTATAAATTCACTGTGGTGTTGCTCAGCACCCAGACTCAGTTTTTTAGAAGTAAACAGGTTACATTTGTGTGGTATCATGACCAGAATTTTCTGTTATTCAGGAGACTTGAGAGTTAACAGCCTAGAGTTAAAATCAGTAAGACATAGATCAGAAAGGTAATGCCTTTTGGCTTATGGAAATAATAGAGCACACATGCTGGAAGGAATCCCAGGGACTGCACATACTCTGCCCTTGTTATTTTTTTTCATGGCATTTTGCATATAAAAGCACACATACATCTCGCTAGGTGGGAATTGTTTGTGCATTTAGAAACCGTGCTTCAGCCTGGAAGCCTTTGTAAGCCTTCACTTTTCTTTAAATTCAAAAGTACCATTCATCAGCTTGAGAACAGCACGTTACATGACCTCTGTGGCCAGCCAGTGGGTTACTGATGCAGTGATCTCTCCCAGGCTTCTCTCTGCTAATGCAGGTGGGCTAATAGTTTTGGAAGAGGTGTATTTGCGCAGTGGGGTCACTTTAAAATTCTTCAGGAAGTTTCTCCTTTAAGTTATGTGAGAGGTAACAAAGGGCGCTACCTCATACACATGCGCAGCACTGTGCGCTACCTATTCACCCATAGAAGTACCCAGAAAGGGACTTCTCTGACCAAATGTAACCAAGTGTGTGCAGGTATAATGACATTCATTATGCCTGCACACACTGACTTGCACACCCACAAATGTGCATGCACCCCGCTCTCTGTGCGTCAGCTCTCTAGCTGACCCTTTTTTATTCCTTTACTCCTTCTGTCTTCCCACTCTGGCTGCTCCCCAAATCACTTTGATCCCCTCCTTTCCCCACTCTTTGTTCTTTCCTAAACATCCCATAGTAAGTCATATATAATCCCAAGTAGTGTTTGCCCTGCATCCCCTATGCTCCCCACCCATGTAGACAGTATGCCCCCTCAGTCTGTAAGCTTATCTAGAGAGTCTCTTCTGTTGACTAACTGACTGGTACCATCAAGATGATGGCTGTCCTGTGATGACCCAGGTCAGGGTGTTTTATTGTTTTATTTTCTCTGATTAGGTTATTGTGGTTCCCCTGCTTGTTACTGTTCCTCCTGTTCCTCTATTCTCCTTTATGTTCAGGGAGATTATTTATTTATTTATTTATTTATTTTTGACACACGGAGTAACAGCCATTGCAAACCCAATGTGAATGTCTGAAAAAGGTCAAATGAATGATGCTATAAACATTCCCATTCTCCCCATTGACTGCTTACCTAGCTCAGGCAGTCATGTGAATCTCAGACCTTCTGGTCATATTAAATGCAAGGAACCATATGTAGTAGGGAAAAGCATGAACATTTTCCTCTTTACATCAGTATAGGTCCTCCTGCTCTAAGACTTCAATCCACTTTTATTACCTTAAGCTATTCCGTGCTTGCTCAAAGGCAGCACACATTCATGTGTTTATCCCATGTGTTCTTACAGATTCCTCTTGCTCCTCAGTAAGCTGCACTGGCTTAAGTTTCCTTACATATTGGAAAAGGTTTCTTGGCACTTAAATGGACACGAAAAACTCCAAATTACTATAGGCAATTCTAATCATTATAAAGTAGCTGAATAAAGATAACAGGAAAGAAGTATTATTAATGCTGCTATACATGTATTTATAGAGGCAAGGCTCTATTATTCTGTACTGCTGACTTATGTTAATCAAACTAAATGCAATCTGAAAACTTGTAGTATATACATAATTAGGGCATTTCAGACCTAAAAATCCATCAAAATGCCACAGAATTTACAAGAAATATTTCAATTCAATCTTTTTGTTACTGACTGATATCTTTCCATTAGAATGTTAGAAAGTATTCCTGATGGACATTTTGGCAAACAAAATTCCCACCACTAAATTAAGAGAACATTCTGTGTTTCATCTTTCCAGATGCAGATAAATATAGATGGTTATAAAGAACACCATTTATAAACATCAGAGATTCTTTTAAGGAGAACAATGTATTCTTCTAAGAGAATTAGTCATGGAATTAAGACCAGATAGCCTCCTGCTACACAAGTTGACATGTCAAAGAAACTATACTACCTAGAATGGGGAGCAACTCAATGTGTGCATATGTCTGCTTCATCACATAAAAAGAAAAAAAAATAATTAAAGGCAAACCTTCTTAAATTAGAGATGAGATCCATCCAAAAGAAATCAAGATATTTTTACTCAAGAATTCTGAAGTAGTTGTCTCATTTCAGTTATTCTAATCCTGCATAAGAATACAGGAAAACCAAAATGTCATGAAACTGGATAGCTGAAGAAAAAAGAAATACCTAAGTGGATCTGCTGTACTTTCACAATGATGAAATGACATCTCATTTATACCAATGCAGATGAAAGAAAAAATAGTCCTCATTGTCTTGGTGGTATTGGCATTAGTGAGAGCTCATCTGAGCAGTCCAAAAAAGAGCAAAGACCAGGGTGATTAAGCAGTATGGTTGTTGATGGGTTCAGCTCTCAAGTTCACTTTCTATCTTTCACTTCTCAATACAGAGATAGTTTTCTTTCCATGTTTCTGAATTACAGATGATAAAACTTCAGTCACTATACACCTTACTCTTTTCAACTTTCTTTCCTGAACAAGCCATTGACATGGCAGTAGTTACAGGGTCACCTCCCACTCACTAATTACAGTGGATCCCAACACAGAACTCAGGGAGCACTTCTACTTGCTATGCTTATTGTGAGGACAGACCCAAGAGGTGATGCTGAGAAAGGTGATGCTGAACAAACTGAAAGAACTGAAGCTTAAGACAGGAAATAGCATTTCAACTCTTAATTGTAGGATGACACTGGAACACTTCGGATTAGATGTGATCCTCCTCCTGCTAGAGATAAAACACCTCTTGGAAGGAGCTATTCAAAGAAAGGCATAATTTCCTCCCTCACAAAACCTGACACCCTGTCCCATCCATTCTGAGAAGAGAGTTACAGAAGCAGTTCTCAGACAAGGAACAAAGAACAAATGATGCCTTCCTAGTAAGGAAAGAGGTTTCTAGATAGTTCATTATTGGACAGTTTCCAAATGTTGCAGATGAATTAGATGGCAAAACTTCCCTTGGTTTCTGTGGCAACAATAGCATTGAATGACAAATGGATGGGCAGGTAAATCCAGAAATGTTTCTCTATCATGTCTCTCTGTGATAGCAAAAGCACTGGCATATGCCACCAAGCCTGGTTTTGAGTCTTAGCATTGTGATTTCAAACGTGGATATAGCTGAATTTGCGGCTCTAGTGTTTTATAGAAAAAAAACATAAACCAGCTTATCTCTATTGCTCTCTAAATCCAGGAACTATTTACAATAGTGATTATGTTGGTTCAGAGTGGTGTTTTGCAGGGGGGAACCAACACCACATACCTGTGTAATCATACTCCAGCAGTCCAGAGGTCTGTCTAGCTTTATTGTGACCATTTGAAGCTGATGGCCTTAGTAAGTTTGTAAGATGCAATTTTTCAAACTACTAGGAGTGAAAGCAGAACATAGTTAAGTTGCCAGGATATGGTTTGTGTGGAAAATTTGTTTACTGTATTAATGGAGGTGGTCAAGACCATACTCATCTAAAGAGAGCACCAGCATTTTGTTAGGATTGCCAAATCCAGTAGACCAAGAGATATGAGGTAGCTGCAGCTTTGTCTGGGTATTCCAGTAGATCCACATGCACATATACACAAATACTTTTATGGGTGTGTGTGGCCCAGGAGCTGTTGAGCCTCCTTGGACACTGGGCAGTGGCCAGGGCTTGGCACCACCAGGTAATGGGGGTCCCACTGCTGTTGCTGCTCTGCTTCTTTACATTTGTAGCAGTCAGCCCTCAACCACAGCACCTAACAGACTCACATTTGAGATGCTATTTCTGGTTCCCCATCTGAAGGCTTTGGCAAGACAGTGAAATAAAGCACATTTTGTGACTGTAAGCTACCTTAAGAAATGTTCCTGAATCACAGTCTCTGCAGGTTAGGAAAAAAAAAATTACCTAGGAAAGGAGGAAATAACAAAGTAACATATTTAACATATTCTGAAGATGTTCCTGGAATTTTTTTCCTTTTCTCTTTGTGCACATTGTATGGTTCCTGTACATCACACAAGACCATAAAGATATCCAGTGTTTCTCTTTACAGCCAATCTCATGTTCAAATGAGTTCTTTCAACTGTACCTTAATACCAGTGAGGACAGTGATATAAGATACTGAAAACTAAGATTAGGAAATAAGGCTGAAAATAGCAAAATAACATCCCGCTTGGAAGAAAAATAAGTTAATTTACCTAGGGAAAAATGATACCAGATACAGCCTCACTGGGAGTGCAGCTTTGGGAAAGGAGGTATAAAGGATTTGAGCTTTTGTGTGCCAGAGCACAGCTTGGCTCTGACCGTTTCAGAGATGATTGTGATTGTTCTGTGTCTTTCTACAAAGACTTAGTACTAGAAGAGTCTTAAAACCTCCCATTGCTCCAGTAAATTGGAATGTAACTTAAGTGATGTTTTAATTTCTGCTAACTTAGCCACAGTCCTACAAGATTCGTTTTTCTTTCTCAGGATGAAAAATCTTTTTTACCTTTTGCTTTTCTTCCCTTACTCTTTTTCTGATTATTTTTTTTTTCCCTTCTGCAGGAGCATCCTGTATACCAGATGTAGAGAAGCCAGTATATCCAGCCTAGAGCGAACACATCCTTTCATTTACTCCCCTTCCTTAAATGTGGAGCCCATTTTGAAGTAAAGAGAAGGAAAATGCTGTGATTCATACGGTATCAATATTTACATCTATGAGTTCACAGATTTGTTAAACTGTTTAGAAATCTCACAGAGATTAAGCATTCATTTTCTTTAAAGGAAAAGATGAGCAATCTATTTTACCAGGACCTTCTGTGCTGAAAATACTCTGGTCCTTCTCATAAATACTTTTGTGACAGACCAGTGAGGCTTGCTTTAAAATGTCAACTATCAAGAGGTTGCTAGCTTAATTCTCTTCATCTGAGAAACTGTAGATGTATCCTGGTATAGATTATATCTGGAAACAAGTATTGGCCAAAAATTGACTTCAGAGATGTTTGCTTACCTCTTTCTTGGATCGTATGTCCTTGATTGCAAATATAAACTCTTCAAAGTTTACATTTACATTTACATAAATTAACATTTACATGGTTAAGTAGGTGAGGTATTAATTAAAAAATAATAAATTAAATAATAAATTAAAAAATAAAAAATAATAATATGTGGGAGACCAGATTTAGCCATTACAGAATCATTGCTGTTCACCTGGAGCACAACAGTGCCAAAGGAGAAATCTCAGAGAAAAAATCACAAAATTACACCAGTGTAAATGAGACTGGGACATGGCTTAATATGTGTAGCTGAGGGCAGGATGTATTGATGCTGCATTTAAAGGCTGCCTGGGTTCTCTGCTGTCACTTAACTCTTGTATACTGGCAGAGGGGAGAGCTAAACAGTGGACTTAATACCACTCACACTATTCACCAATAATAATCCATATGTGAAGAAATGGATATCTTTCAACATTTGTGCAAAGCTATTGTTATTTAAATCAATAAATTTGGCATTCCTGAAGTAGAATAAAAGGAAGAGTAAAGTAGGGAAAGGCAGCTGCATGTGCATTGTCAGCTTCAGGTGAATTGTCTCATTGTTCTTATCAACCAACATCCTCAAATCCTCTGCATGACTGTTCTCAACCTACTCATTGCCCAGCTTGCATTCATGTTTGGGATTGCCCAAGCCCAGGTGCAGGCCTTGCACTTTGCCTTGTTGAACTTCATGAAGGAGTTGCAAAAGCCCACGTCTGAAGCCTGTCTAGGTCCCTCTGGATGACATCCCTTCCTCCCTGTGTATCAACCGCACCACAGAGCTCAGTGTATCGAGCAAACTTGCTGAGGGTGCACTCAATCCCACTGCCCATGTCACTGACAAAGACGTTAATCTGAATCTGAAATCTGGATGAATACAAATCTTGCTTATGGAATCCAAATGAAAACAGAGTCTAAAATGACATTTTGAAAGGTGATTTAATACAGTTAGAAATATGTAAGAAGATTTTTATGTACACTGTTGGAACATATTTGTCAATACAAGGGGTTCCAGCCCTAAATTAAAAGGCAGTATCATTGTTTGAAGGTTGTGCTTAGAAAGGAATAGGTACTGCTGACTGCATTTACTGTTTCCCAAATTATTTTTTGGTGTTATTACTATTTTTATATAACATGCTTTTTAAATTTCTGAAGTCAGGATATAACAGATTTTTATACTTCTAAGCTTGCAAATCACTAAATGCTCAGAAAACCTCTTTCTCCAATTACGTATAAAAATTCTTCACTCACAAAGATGTTGCATGGGTTAATATGTTCAAGAACAGAAAGCACTGAGATGCTATATTTACAGTATTTATATGTTCACTTGAAATATTCAAAGAAAACAGAGCATGGATAGCTCAGCCACACTTCCTACCACCAGAGGTGTTTCTAAGCTCCCCAAGCTGCATGTTCATCCCTGCTCCCTTCCACCTCCATAGCAAGATGAGACAAATGCACAGGAGCACACATACTGCTCTGGGTAGCAGATGAACTGGAGCAAACTAAGCAAATGATTCGGGTGCAGGAGAGACAGGGTCCCAATGTACAATGTGTAATAAGGTAATAGCTAGCAATGTTATTTCATAACCAGTTATGGCTCAGATGGTTTATACAGAAAGATTCTATTGTTAGACTCTGGTGGATCCAAAATTTGTCACAATTTCCTATGAATGAAATTGCTAGGAAATATGACTCAAACCCTGAGTAAAAGGAAAGGACTTTAGTATTGCAATATGGAGCACTGCAATACCCAACTTATAAGCAATTCGTTTCCACCATAAAATCTGAAACCCTGCTTTAGGTAAATGGATTCCTCTTACGATGACAGAAGGGAATTAGTGACTCTGACCGGGACTTCCCAAATCAATCCCTCTGAATTAATTAAGCTCACAGGGAAGGGAGAAAAGGGTGGATCTCACTCAGCACCCTGAAAAATGTGGTTTAATCCACTGGGGTTTAATAACCCAGGATTCTCTCTTGCAAACAGATATTTGTGTTCTTACTTTGTTCTAAAATGAAATATAGATCACTGCTCAGCCAGAGAAGATAATGGGCAGGCCTCACTGGAGGACTGATCAGTATGCATACTCATCTAACAGCTTCGCTGAAACACCACTCGAAGCAGTCCTCAGAGACAGCTGTGATTGATAGACAAGTTGTCTATTCAACATTGTGTTAACTCAGTTGGAAGGGTGGAACAATATGCACGGTCCTGCAAAAAAAAAAATAAATAAAATTATTCATTGAACAGAGGGTGAATCAAGGTGAAACATCCAGACTGGAGGTAAAAGCAGTTTGAAATGTTTCTCTGACCACTCTATCAAGGGGAGTCAAAACCAATGTAGCTTAGCTTTTGGGCCTGGAGATATGGGAAAGCTTTGTTGTGGGTTTATATGTGTTAAGACCTTGCTGGACAAAGTATTTTTTGTTTTGGCTATGCCTTCATGACCAAAAACATGGCTATGACTTTGCTACCAAACTGAGCTTACAGCTTTGTTTTACAAGGCAAGATTAGTGCTGGAGTTTCCAGACAGCTACCATGAAGATTACAATGCCAACATTGCACATCTACCAATGGCAGACAAAGGTAGAGAAAACATGTTTATAAAATTGTTTTATTGTGTGTGAGAGACAGGGTTCATTTGCCTATTTTGCCTCAGGAAAGATCTAGCCTGCAGGTGGAAAAGTCTTCCATATAAATGTCCCCTGTGACCAGCCTACAGGCTGATGTTAGGGTACACTCCTGGCAGATGTGAATTTGAATCCCTTCAGATGCAGAAGTATTCTTTGTTGTACATGACAGTGCTCTAACCAGCTGGCCCTCCTAGGAGAAAAGCATCACCTTACCAAGAATATCCAAAAAAAACCCAACAAATTCCACCATTGTGTCTTGTAAAAATCATGGTCTTACATGCTTAAGCATGCTGCCTGGATGAAGTTGTTATAGGAAGGCCTATATTGCTGTATGAAAGAGGGTTATATGAAGGAGTAAGCTCAAACACTGACCAGCCACGCTGTTTAATTCTTTGTCCATGATTTGAACTGCTTCGTCTGTCTCTTTCCACGAGAGGTATGCTGTAAAATGGCTTGTCCTCAGCAGCATGGACAGAAGCCATTCCACACCATGAAGCCCTCAAACTGGACCTTTCCTATTTAGTATTGCACAATAAGCCTAAGGAGACACAGATCATACAGTGTTTTTGATGTCAGTGGAGAAATTCACTTGCTTTAGCTCAGGAAATCACAAAATCTGTGTGGTTTTCCTACGCTGTCTTTACAGTCAGTGGAGAAATAGACACCTCTGGGGGTGACACAACTCAATCCAAGATTGGTATTTACACTGTCAGCTCTCATTCCATTCCCAAGTCCTGACTGAGAGTGAAATTCAGATTGTCCAGAACTAATGCCTACCTTCAAGGGCTACACATCTCTCCTAGAGGAGAGCACTGGGTGCTTTTGGCAAAGTGGTCCTCCCTAGGTTGATAATATAGCATCCTGCACCTGTGGTAGTCCTATAACAATACCTTGCACCCTTACGTGGCCAAGCATGCCCACACCATACTCCTTTGCACACAAAACATACAGTACGTTTCACACAATGAAATAAATCCCTGAATTATTTTGGTCACTTTGAACTGAATCTTACCCCACAGAACATTATTTTAGGAGTCACCACAAAAGGTCTAGAAAAGATTGGGCCAAATGTGGATATGGTCATTTATCATTAAAGAGTGATAACAATGTGGTCTTCAGATAGTCAGTAACACCTAGCTCAGGGTTCTTTCCCTTGTCTGATGATAGAGGTGGTGCAAAGCTGGCTTTAAGGTATGTCCTAAGAATCACCTTTTTAAATTACCTTTTTTCTATAAGGGGAATCTAGGGTGGCATGCTCAGATTTAGACATCTAACTTTTACATTGTTATGGATGAGCCTTGTAAAGTGATTTTTCATGACAAGAGCAGCAAAGGTGTTCAGGAAGGCATCATTTCCAACATAATAAACAAACATATTAATCCTTATCAAGTACCACAACATTTCTACCTGTAATGTCCATGCATTAATGACTGTATCAAGAAAGGTTCTTTTGCTGTATAGCACAACATATTAAAATTGCTCTGAAAAACTGGTTAATATTTATTATGCTTGTGACACCGTGAGAGTTTGAACGACTGATTTGACAGCTGTAGTTGATGATAATAGACTTAGAAGCCATTAAAGAGTTGATAGCACAAAACAGATCCTTCCATTCATCATCTAGTACTGTGTAATAAAGAAGATACAATACTTAACAGATCTATAGTCTACATAGAGGCAAGAACCATTCTCCTGAGCCCTAAATCATTTTACAGTTACAGAACATGAAGTACATCTATGTTACCATGTGATTCATGTGTTCCTTTCAATGGCTGGGCAGACCAGGTCTGACTAACAAATACCTGCCCTTGTGGCCCCATCATATAGTTGCTCTCTGGTGGGTAAATTAATTCTGGGTTCTTTTATAAAAGGGCCTGATATCATATGATGACAGATGAAATGAGTTTAAGGCAATGGGATTTCTTAGTACTGGGGGCACATCTAATCTTAGAACCATTGCCTGGAACCCTGGTTATGTGGGACTGCAGAAATGGGTCGGGGCATATGGAAGTGTTGCACATCTGAGCATATAGATTACAGATTGTATAGATAACTATACTCCCATGGACTTTATCCAGTCTGGTTTTGTGTAATTCTGTATACTCTTTTTTTGATTCATTTCTTCAGAACAATGACTTTAGAAATCATATAAATTCCAAAGGGCTTTGTATGCAGACTGTACACTGCAGTTTGGCTTGCAGTGTTTGCAAATGAACTAGTACCTTCAGGCTCATTATGAGATTTGTGTTACAAAAACCAACTGCACAATCACCTGAAAAATACTGTCATCTCTGAAGTATAAAAAAAAACTTTTCTTGTGCCTTTAGAATTCAGACTGACATAGAAAAGCTTTAGGTCTTTTACAATTCCATGAAAACAAAACAAACAAAAAACAAACCAAACCAAAACAACAACAATAAAACACTCCAGCAGTTCTGAAATGACCTTTACTTCTTCCAGAGAAATAGCAGATCATATCTATATGCTTTGTTGCTTCTTGAATCTTTGAATCTTTGAGCTTTTAGGCGGGAAAGGCTAGGTTCTGTTGGAAAAGTGAGAACATTCAATTTGAGGCAGGAAGGTTTTATTGAATTTCAGTTTAGTTGTATTTAATCAACATTCAAGTGAAAGAGAGAAACACTTTTTCTTTTATTTATTTATTATTTTTTTTTTACTTTTCCAAATGATAGAAGATAAGTTAGGAAGAAACCCAGAAAACCCTCAAATCCCTCACCCTGACAGTGCTGGATATGCAATACTGAGCCCTCAGGTAACTTTATAATGATCTAATATATATATGTATATTAAGGTATTCTTTTAGTAGAATTCTGGGCTAACATTTAGCTTGTTTTTTCTTTCTCTGTTACTACAAAAAGACCACTTCCTACATCTAACTGTCACTTAGATCCGTTCTTCACTTTCTAATTGATGCAAGGTCACAAAGGATATGTCAGCTGTAAATGACTGCTGAATCCAAGGAGCAAACCTTTGTCCATTTTTTTTTTAACAACATCTTTCTACATAGTTCTTGGCATTAATTATAATCTAAAGGTTTCTACCAGACAAGAAGGACAGAATTTGCCAACCCATATATAGACAGTGATGGCAAGGCCAAGCCTTTTCTCATTAGCCCTCAGTTTGCTCTGCTTTGTTTAGCTGTCATCAGCTTGATCTACCAAGTGAGTAGGTTTCACACCAGCAGTAAGTGGAAAGCAACAGCAACCTAGACTATAAAACTAATGTGAACTACAAAACAGCTAATTCTAATAACATTCATCATTTGTTATTCTTCTTCTTTGATAGGAAGTCACATGATATTGTTCTTCAGTATATCATGACCTCTTTGGCCATCCCATCCCACCCATTCTAGAGGAATAAGGTGTACAACTAGCTCTATGTACCCATTTCACCTGTGCAAATCAAGAAGTACATATCCCAGTAAGTTGTTCAAAGAACTCATATTGTCCTATTTACAGATCAGGTAGATCTGTAAAGAAATCCCAGAGAACTAACTAATAATTAAAGAGGGAAAAAGTATAAAGAACTGTTGCTCTTATCCCTGGAAGTTGACAGAGCTCTACAAATAAAAAAGGAGAACAAACATTAGCAGCTGGAGTAACAAGTATACTAAAGGAAACTCTAACAGCCATAAAATGGAGAAATAATAATATGCTTGAAGTCTATTGAAGTTACCACCATTTCTCTCTCTAGACATCAGTTATTTTTCTCTTAGAGGGAATAGTACAAGTTTGGCAGGTCTGTATCCAATTCACAATATCGTAGCCAGGGAGAAAAACATCCCTAAAAACCTCAATACAAAAGAAGCAGCTGGCTGAAAAGATAAATTAGTGCCAAAGTACTCAGCCAGCCTATTCAAACATAAGCAAAGGAGGTAAATACTACCAGTTGATAAACACATCAAATGAAGCAATTGATGCTCAGCTCATGTGGTACAAGGTAATAACAGCCAGTGCATGTACTCACCAAGCAGCTTTCCTCTCTGAAGGATAGAGATTGGGAAGGGGATTATGCTAGTTTCAAAAGTTTTTGCAATGACACTTGTGCAAAATGAAGAGATGGTCTACACATTTTCTAATTTGAGGAATTTGGGATTTATAGTTCTCTGGTCAATATCTCTCTGACTTGTTCTGTGTCAGTCTACTCCCTCCACTGAGCTGTACTCATCTTTGCTCTGAGAAGGGAGTAACATATACACTGCTTTCAAGGAAAGAGCTCTGTCACTTTTATCTTTGTAGCTTCGTACAAGAGTTGACAGAACCCTACACTGTGAGAAGGGCTACCTCTACTCTGTGGCTTATGAAGCTGAACCAGAAAGCATACTCCCTAAGCTGTCTCCATGCCTCAAATGACACATATAGCTTTCCATCCACATCTCCAGCATGTGCAAGGCAAGCTTGATGTCCTGGTTTCGGTTAGAACAGAGTTTATTTTCTTCCTAGTAGCTGGTAGAATGCTATGTTTTGGCTTAGGATGAGAAGAGTGCTGATAACACCCCGATGTTTTAATTGTTGCAGAGCAGTGCTTATACTAAGCAAAGGACATCTCAGCTTCTTGCTCTGTCCTGCCAATGGACAGGCTGGGGGTGCAGCAAGAGCTGGGAGGGGACAGACCCAGGACAGGTGACCCAAACTAGCCAAAGGGGTATTCCATACCATCTGATGTCATGCTAAACAATATATAGGGGTGGCTAGCCGGGGAAGGGGGCCAGACTGCTCGGGGTTAGGCTGGGCATCGGTCAGCGGGTGGTGACCAATTGCATCGTGCATCACTTGTTTGTACACATTATTAGTAGTAGTACTATTATCATCATTGTATTATTATTATTATTGTTATTGTTATTGTTATTTTCCTGTCTTATTAAACTGTCTTTATCTCAACTCACAGACTTCACTTTCCATTTCTCTCCCCCGTCCCAGAGAGGGAGGGGGGAGGGTGAGCGAACGGCTGTGTGGTGTTTAGCTGCCAGCCGGGTTAAACCACGACACTTGATCACACAGAATTTACTAATCTGGGTTGCCTTTGCAGCAGTCTGTGGTGGAATCTATGTAAGAGACTTCATCTGAATGACACATATCAGACAGGTGATGGAACTCTAGATGTTGATGGGACCATATGGTGGATACACATGACATTGTCAGTCTGGTCTAGCTGCACTGGAGGTAGGTGGTGTGACACTGAAGAGGAACAGTGGACCATGTTTCTTTTTCCTAGGAATGTGTCTCAGTTGAAAGGTCTACAATGTGGTCTGAACATAAGCTTGCATGCAAACTGTTGCTCAGTGTGCAGTAGTAGCCAGAAAGACAAAAAAGTAATAAGCTTCATCAAGAAGGGATGAGATGAGACATTTGAGAACATAACAAAGGACAGCACCTTGCTTCTATGAAAACCTTGGTACAACCACATCTTGAGAAGTACATGAAAATATGTGTATTTCCAGTCTTTAAGAAAAACATAGCAGAAGCAACCAAAAGATCAAGACCATAGAACAGCTGTCCTATGAAAAGACACTAAGGCCAGGAAGAGACTCTTGTTCTCCCCTTACTCTTTGGAGACAATAAGCTGGATGAGCTATGACTGAGATTTACCAAGCTCTAAAAACAGTAGATAAGGTAAATATAGAACTGTTATTCACCAAATTGTGTAATCCTTGAATATCATTTAAAATGATATTCATTTTAAATAACAAACAAACAAACAAACAAAAAAAACACCTCGTTTAAAGTGATAGAATCTTTAGTTAAAATACATAAAAGAAAGTACCTGTTTCCAGTGGTTAGTGAACTTACGTAATTTATAGCCAAAAGAGTTTGTGGATGCAGATCATATCAATGAGTTCAAAAAAGCATCACACAACCCATGTGCAATAGGTCCACAAAATATACTAAAAGCCAAGAAAGTAATGCACTTTCTAACACTTCTGACAACAGCTGGGGACGTAGGAAGTACAAGGAAAAGGGACAGCACAAAATATTGGGGCCTGTGTGTCTTCCTGAAACAGCATCTGCTGCTGCCAATGGAGGGACAGAAAAGTGAGCTGGATAGACCCCTGGTCTAACCCAGACAGGCATTTATTCTCTTCTGCTGTTATTATCTTCACTCTGCCATGAATACAGTTATGTGCTAGGCAATTCATACTCTGTTGACTTCAACTACTTCACTACAAATGATTTAAAAAAAGGAAAAAAAAAAAAAAAGTCTTGTCTAACAATGATCACTATGAGCTTGAATAAAAATGCAGTTCATCAAATAGTGAACAAGAAAGAAAACAAAATAAGTATTTCTCTATATTAACATGTTTAATTCTTTATGCAAGCTTTTGTTAGTCAAGCCCATGCAGCTGCTGTAGTAAAAGAATACATCTGTTTCTGACATGATACAGAGTATAAAGGTGGAAAATGACCAGGTAAGAATATGGTTATCTAGTATTCAATTTGTGTGTGACATTCGGAAAGCAGCAGGAAGTGAATAAGGATAATTCTGTCATTATCGCATAGTGCTCACACTTTAATGCTTTTATAATGTACAGTAGACTTTCTGGGTCTTTCCACAGTAATTGCTGGGTTGACTCAGTATGCCATCAATATTCTGCAACTCCATTATACTGCAAAATGGTAATGGTATTAAAGCATGATAGTGGGCAAATAATTGCAACATGAAGCAAACAAAGAACCAGGAAGGGACAGAAGCATTGTGTAGACAGTATGTTGTGACTCTTGATGAGGTGGAAAGGGAGTTGGAGATACTTTGCACGGTTAATATTCCCATCTGTAGGGGTCTAGATGTTGGGTTCAAAGAGCTGTTCCATCCAGCCACCAGTGGAAGATTTGATTTAATGTATCCGTGAACACATTTCTCCGGAGCACACGAACAAGCCTGCTGAAGGTCAGGTTACTATTCAATTCATTAACAAGAAGTCAGATGGTTTTATGGATTTCTATATCAGCGTCTGCAACAGTGGTATTTCCAGAGGTTGCAAAGGAACATGTATCCTCAGATTTCAAATACAAAGCCTAAAACTTCTTGATTGAACAAGGTCTACATAATGTTTCATGATATGAAGAACTAGCATTATATACTTAATTAGAATGTTTCTTTGCTGCACAATATCTACAGCAGCTGGGACACAAAGTGGCATATGAAGAGTGGAGCATAATAAAATCCTCATTCATAGGTGGAGATAATACCTGAAACTTCAAAAAGACATCAGAGCTAAAATAAAATATTCCATTCACACCCAGCAATGAGTAGGAAGAAACAGGGACTGTCATATACTCTTTTTAAGCTCTGTTCCTTACAAGCTGACCACATTTATTATAGTTAAAATATATCTTAGGCTTTCTGCAAACAAAGCATGAACTACAAACGTAAAATATTTAAACCGTTTTTGTGAAAAGTTGATTTTCAGTACTTATTATTTTGTTGTTTACTAAAAACAGAATAAATTGAAAGCTTATTTTTATGAAAGGGGTGTCAAAGTCTTCTGAAAACTTTAAAGAAAATTCTTTTGAGATACCAAAGGTATGAGTGTTTAATTATTGACCACATATATGTCACAGAGTCACATAATGGTTGAGGTTGGAAGGGACCACCAGAGATCATCTTGTCCAACCCCCCGTATTCAAGCAGGGTCACCTAGAGCATGTTATACAGTATCATATCCAGATAGGTTTATAATAACTCCAAAGAAGGAAACTCCACAACCTCTCTGGGCAGCCTGTTCCAGTGCTCTGTCACCCAAAATGTAAAGAAGTTCTTCCTCATATGTCAAAGAAACCTCCTGTTGTTCAGTTTATACCCATTACTCCTTGTCCTGTCTCCGGCCACCACTGAAAAGAGTTTGGCCCCTTACACTTTATATTTTCCCCTCAGGTATTTGTAGAGGTTGATAAGATCCCCTGTCAATCTCCTCTTCTCCAGGCTAAACAGGTCCAGCTCACTTAGTCTTTCCTCATAAGGCAGATGCTCCAATTCCTTAATCATCTTCGTGGCTCTATACTGGTCTCTCTCTAGAAATTCTATGTCCCTCTTGTATCTCTTCAGGCCTCCTGACAGTTCTGCTTGGCTTCCTGCATGTGGGGGTGGATGTGACTTCCTGCATGTGGGGGTGGATGATTTTTGAGCTTGGAGGAAGTGATCCTTGAAAGTCAACCAGCAATAACATTAATAATCAACCATTAATGCCAGTTTTGATTACGTTTATCTTGTTTTGGCACTTTTCCTATCTTTCCCCATTTGTGCCTATGTAGTGCTCTAATTTGCCCTGAATGATCTATACAAAAGTAACATTCTCAAATGAAAGCAGTAGTATTGAGTGTATTTCATCCCTGGAAGCCTTCAAAAGACGTTTAGATGTAGAGCTTAGGAATATGGTTTAGTGGGAACTGCTAGCGTTAGGTCAGAGGTTGGACTCGATGATCTTGAGGTCTCTTCCAACCTAGAAATTCTGTGATTCTGTGATTCTGTGATTCTGAGTGTGTTAACATTCTGAAATACCTTCTGGTTCTTTTTGAATCAAGAGGTTTTGGTTGTCTGTATGAAGTTATTTGTTAAGTTAAGTTAATTTGTTAAGAAGATAAGTTATTTGTTTCCAGTTCAGTTCTGGAGAAATAAACTTTCACTGGAAAACCTGAAGTTATAGTCTTCCAACCACACTGCATCAGAGAAAGAAAAACAAACCAATAACAATTTTTTAGTAAGCTAATTAATTTTAGCTTACAGATGCTCATATCAAAACAGTAAGTAGCAAATCAAACTTCTTGCACATAATGAACAGAATTTGCTACATAGTGCTGTTATGAGATGCGGTGAGACGTGTTTTCTCATTTTGGATCTATTTGAATCTACTTTCTTTTTACTAGGAATAAAAAATATAAAAAGCCAAAATTCTTTCAGATTTTCAACTTGAATAAATGTTGGGTCCCCAAAACCTTGCATAGAGTTTTCCAGTTTTCCATGTCAGTTGGTCTTATATCACCTCTATTTTCCTTAAAATCTTTCTTCCTTTTCTTCCGTTCTGCCCTTGGAGAATACCATCACTGCAAAAGGAGTTAAGTGATTTACTCTGCACTGCAGCAGTTAATTGGAGGAAATATTAAGGAATTATTCTGAAACTATGGAAAATGGGCAATTCATGAATCTGTCATAAACACTGGTCTGAGGCCACTTCCCTCTCCTAAAATACTTCTAAGGTCAGAATTCTTGGAACTGTTACTTACAACACCATATGCAATTAGGACTTTCTGTAGCTACGCCACAGTTACAGAAATGATACTGTGTAGCAGAAAAGCCCTGGGGACATACTTGTTAAGAACAAAGAGTCTGCTGAATATTCTTGTTTCATGTGTTCTATGAATATACTTGAAATATACTATTTTGTTAGGCAATTTTTAACACCCCTTTTCACCATTCTGTGGTGATGGTACTGTTTTTTTTTTTTTTTTTTTTTTTTTTTTTTTTTTTTTAACTAACTTATTTTCCTTCCTCCAGGATTTTTGTGAACTATAGGCTCCTGGGATTAAAAAGAATAACTTGATGTAGGAAAGAGAACTTGCCAGTTTTGTAGAATAATAGGCCTTTCTGTTCTCTAAAAGCAATCACTCTCTAGGTCTGCATTTCTGCTAACAGTGGTCCCCAGTGGCAGTGTGCTAGCCAGCTGTCCTCTGCTTGCAAAAGTTATGGTTAAATGCAGCCAGCCTCACTCTGAAAAAGAAACAGAACATCTCAGTCATGTTGCTGCTAGTTGTAAAATATAAATAAAGAAATAAATAAAACTCTTGATATTATGACAGATTTTATGACTAACATAAGGACTGAGATTTTTGTCCTCAATAGAAAATTCCTATTCCTTGACACACTCCTTAAAACATAACTGAGATGAATAGCTATAATGGTTTTAGTTAAACTGTGCTTCTTACCCTGTTACAGGAGGATTACCAAAAAATCCCTGGATTTTGTAGCATGACAGTTCTTCCCTTTCCTGGAAGTATGAGAAAGCCTTCAAAGAGTCAGTCTGCATACATCCTGCTTATGCATTTGCTGCTGGGAAGAAGACAAAAGTGTTGAATATTGATCTATGTTGGATGTGGAACCATACGCTGAGCAGGCTGTGCTGGAGAAGAAACATGAGAGATTTTGTTTTTTGATTCCCCACAGCAGATCCGTGCTCTTGTTGCTCGAAGATGAGTAAAATGAAAAGTCTGTTCCAACATGACAGCCTTGGCTGATAATGCTACCCATTGTGTTGCTCCAGGTAATGACTTGGCTTGCTATCTTGGAAAAAGAAGAGAGAAAACATTTATCAGTTCCTTTTACTTTGTATATTTGAAACATCTAGCATTTTGTGCATTTTAGAGAGGCAGACAAACTATTTCTCTAACAGGTTCTGTAAGATGCTTTTTGTGGGTAGCCCTTTATACTTAAATGAAAGCTATAAATTCAGATGGATTTTGAGCATGCCTACAAACCAATCTACTGGGGAGTACTAATACCATTGCAAAAGATCTGGTGAGGTCTCATCTGGTATAGACTGTACAAAAATATTCCATACACAAAAACATGAATCCGTGTTTGTGCTGAGTCTAAAGAACTTTTAATTATGTGTGAAAATATGAAATAACAAACATTTCGGAATAGAAATGATAAAATTGAATTATGAGCTCCCACTGCTTTCTCTATTTTTTTTTTTTTAATTATTATTTATTTACTTTTATTAAAATGTCCGAATACTTTGTGTAAGTCTGGTGCCATCATTGTGAAAGGAATATATGCATACAGTGACCCCATTTGACTGTATGTTGAGAATTTTGAAATGAAAGATGATGTCTGTACTCTTCTCCAGCCATCATCTTGGCTGGAGAACTGGAGTCCAGGCTGAGCCAAGCTGGTTTTGTGGGACCACAGCAAGCATTCTGTGATAGCCTTCATTCACCTAGCTGGTCTGAAGACAAAAGGATAATTCCTGAGAGAGCAGAGTAAAAGTGCCAAGTAACAGTGAGGACTGTACAAAAGAAAAAGTTTGGGAGCTTTCTCTTTTCCGTGAAACCCTCAAGAACATCTGAAATTACGTGCCACTGCTTTTTGTTGCTGGGATACTTAGAGAAAGAAGTGGGGGAAGGCATTGACTTCTCTGCAGACTAGCAGAAAATGCCCCAAAGAAAATGATTTTTAGATCCTGGGGACACCAAGCAACCATTCAGGTCAAACTTCCTAAGAAACAGAACTGGAGAAGATCAAAGAGTTTTGTCTCCCAGTCATCTAGCATGACCTTCTTATAGTGCACATGTAGAAAAAATGTCTTTAAGATCTTCCTGGAAGTAAAAATTAACCCATCATTAAATCAGTCAGTAGAGTATTCTGTTGTATTTTTTTAATTATTATTATTATTATTATTATTTAAGGACTGTTACACTTCACAGAATCACAGAATCACAGAATTTCTAGGTTGGAAGAGACCTCAAGATCATCGAGTCCAACCTCTGACCTAACGCTAGCAGTCCCCACTAAACCATATCCCTAAGCTCTACATCTAAACACTTGTTACTGTGTATATTTTAGCACTACATCTGTCATCAAATTGTGGTAAAGAACAGCTGAATTAAATGCAGTTGTCAATAGCATAAACAGCAGTGAATTGTACAGCAGGAGTATTAACAAAACACTTTTGCAAGCATCAGGCAGCAAAGGTTCTTCTGAAGTTACCACCAGCAGTTGGTGTCTTCCTTGGCAGGGACCTTATAGCCAAAGACCTGCACTGAATAGGTTTCACCTCATGCAGATTCTCACTGATGAAATGAAGATGTCCATGTCAAGGTCCTGTGGCTGACAAAGGTAAATAGGTAAATAGACACTTTCAACATCTATTGAAGAACTGTGTCAACTGTGTCACAAAAGTACCTTTTTTTTTTTTTTTTTTTTTTTTCTCTGATGCCATTCAAAGGTGTCATACAACCCCTATAGTCAGCAATATCCTTCACCAACATGCAATTTATTCAAAGCCTTCAATAAATGGTCTGGGATGTTAAACAAAGCAAACTTGCTCCTCAAGTACTTTTGGAGCAAGATTAACACAAATTCTTTCTAAAGCAAAAAGGGGATAGAATAAATATGCTTATTCAAGGTTGTAAGTAGGTATCTAAATCTAATGCTAGAGATATCAGAGTTCTTTTCTCTTGTGTGTATGTATTTATGTACATATATACACATACATTTATTTACTTTTCTTTTGGCACCTCCTCTTGTTAAGCTTATATACTTCACTCTTCTTTGCAGTCATCTTTAGGCATTCAGCCTTTCTCATCCAACGGAAAAAGAGTTTTTATGTCAAAATCAGAATTGTGAATTCTATTCCTAGAATAAAGTACCTTAAAGTCCCTTTGTAGAGCTAACCCTTGAAATCCTCATAGACAGGTTCAAGAAAGATGAATTCAGACTGAAGCAGGTGCACAGAAGAGCTATTATGATGATGAGAGTAGTAGAGAGTATATTTTGTGTGAAAATTAAATGTTCAGATAGTTTAACAAAACACAGGTCACAGAGAGGTGATGCAAATGTACTTTATAAATACACTAGAGAGAAAGTAAAACTATTTAATGTAAAGGAAATGCTCTTACAAGCACAGACATAGACTGCCAAAGGAATAAATTAAAATTGGTACTAGGAAAAAAAATATCTATTTGCTGTTCCAGTGAAGCTGTGGAAGAGCCTTCCAGCAAGGCTAATAGGGAAGAATGGGAAGCATTCAACTTCACATGGCTCCCAAACACCGAAAGAATTCATCTGATGCACCTGAATTGTTTGTGACAACAGAGGGCTGTCGATTTTGCTCACAATCTTTTTTTCCCTATTTTTTCAATGCAAACATGGCATTTTCACTCATTTCTTGCTGGAGTCAACCTGCAGCTTTAGCAGCCAGTTTCAGGTAGGGAAATAAGCCTGGAAAGCCACAGATCTCTGTGGAGGCCAGAGATACTATTTTGTTGGCATTGATAATATCAGGTCTTGATGGCATGCTTCTGCTTTTTATCCTTAATCCCTAGGTACTCTATATCCTTGTAATGGCATGCCCCAGCTCAGGAGGCCCAGCTACAAGGCATGGCTGCAGTTCCAGCTGCATCACAATGATGAAGAGACCAGAGAAGGATGAAACCTATCCCAGGCAGGCTTTATCAAACATGTACCTGTGGTACAGCAGAGGGTCAGGTGTTTGCTGAACTAGGAACAACTCTGACCCAAGGTGCAGCTGAAGAGCTGCTGAAGAGCAAACTAAGTGCCATGAAATGCATTTGTTGTTCAACCAACCTGGTTGTCTGATCCCAGTCTGTTTTTGGGGAGAGCTTTGCCCTCCCTTCTTTTCACCCCAGCTTCCCAGAGTGAGGAAGAAAGGAGCTGCCTCTGCTACAGCCCCAGGACTTTTGAGCAACCCTGAGAAAGAAAAATGTAACTGAGTGTTCCCTGCTTCTTCTCCTTACGTTTTGGGTGATCCAGTATTTTTTCTACCTATTCTACTGTGACTTGCTAGTACCTACTTGTAGCACATGATCTTGATTTTTTTTCTGTATCAGAGATGATCTGCTGTAACCCCATGAATATGAAATATAACATTAAGCATTAAGAATTGCTCTTTTCTGTAGCTGCAAGATGTGAATGAAAGAATATAACTGCCAGGCATGTATGAGATCATTATGTTGTTTTTGTTTGTTTGGTATTAATATTTCCTGACTGCTATGAAATATGAGATTTACATGGCCAAAACAGTCTTCAAAAGCACTGGTCCTTCATTCAGTAGCAGTGCTTCTAAAGGAAGTCCCCTTCCAATCCTTATGTTTGAAACATCCCAGGAGCCCAGAGTAGTGCTTTATAATCCTGCTTCTGCTCCCAGCTGTGTTATCTCAATAAAGGACCAAGTGCAAACCACTGTTCCACAGTTCCGGCACTACAAAAGCCAGCCAGTTTCATTTAGTGACCTCAAGAGAGTCAAGATTTAAAATTTCCACTAGATTTGAATTCCACTCTTGTGCCCTGGACTCATTTCTAAAACATAACCTGCAGTGGTTCTCAGAATTAACATCTTACAGCACTTAATACGTGGCACTGTGTTAGCCATACTGAATATGACACTGCAAATATACCAGGCAAACCAGGGTAAACTAACTAAACTAGATGCTAAATTCTCTCTGGATCAATTTCAATGGAACTAAAGCTTTTGGTTAGATTGCTCTCACACAAAAGGATTGGTGGTACATTGTTGTGGTACATAGTGATGTTAAATGTTCCTTTTATGTTCAAGATCAAAAGAAACATACATTTAACAGACTGACATATTTAGGGGAAAACAAATTTCCTTTATGCACACCAGATGGAAATTATAGATGCTGGGCACAAAGCAACAATATCTATAAATCTAGCATTTTATCTACCTATTTGAGGCCGTACAATTAGAAGTTATCAATTATATTGCCACTCATGATACATACCTGCTGAATTGTCCCCTTCAGGAAGATCAAATGTCGAATGCATCATGAGACTAAAAGATGTACAACACTGAAATTACACTACACTCCCAAGTCATGAGCTGGGTTATCTGGAAGCAACTGCATTGCACATGGAAACAATGTCAAGGCCCAGGGAATGCCAGAATTTACACTTTGCAGTCTATGATTGCACAAAGCAGATCACTGGGAACATTTTCATGAGGTTGGTTATCTTCATGATCCATACCCAATGGATGATATCTTTCAAATATTGGAAAAAGTATATTATGGATACACAAGGATTAGAGCACCTCAAATAGTCAGTAGAAAATGCCAGGAATATAAATTTTTTTTCGGTATTTTTTTCTCCACTGATTATGATTCCTTTCTCAGGGCAGCAGCACAGTGCCTCTGTGACACCAGCCTAGATTCATCCCATCTACTTTTATAAGCCTACATCTGGGCTTGTCATCCTTTTTATAATGAGCAGATAAAAACTCAAAATTTCAGGCACAATTGATGTAATTTCCTTTAGAAAGCTACCCTAAGAAAAGATAAGTCATGCCTTAGTGCCTTTTTCTCCCCCATCTTTAAAAATAAATATATAAATAAATAGAGAAACTCAAGTGTAGGCATCTGTGTTTCATCAGATGAATTTTATCCTGGCATTTGTGGTTGTACACTACTGCCTGTATGGAAGCTTTTTTATCTGTGTATCAGAGGAGGAAAAGTACGTGGTCACTTCCTGCACAAGCAGGAACAGATTTGACAGAAAGGTCCCTGGGCTCTTGCCCGTTCACTGTCTTTCAACAGTATGAGCATTATCCCATGCCACCAAATGCAGTGTGAGTTATGAAAGCCCTCTCTTATCCTTACCTTATTCAGATTTTCCCTATATTATATCTTAGTAATAAAAAATGAAAACTTGCTCAAGAAATTAAACATACCACTTCTAGACCTGTTTCATGTGAAGGAGACAAGACTGAATTCAGAGTTGTTTTTTCCTGGGAGAAAAAAGTAATTAGTACTTTGGGAACTCTCCTCCTTCCTGTTTAAGTTGGGCTTATAGCCAGGAGCGTAAGAACATGAGAACATGTAGGTCCATAAGAAAAATCGAGAGCTGAAGTTTGGTCTTGGTCTTCAAGTACTTGACTGAGATTGGGTAAAACTGTTGATTAGAAAAAAGCTAATTATGCTAACATAATGATTTGTGTCAAGTTCATGGCTGTCTCCAAAATTAAGTGAGTTTTTATTTTCCTAATTCATTACTTTGGTCTGTTTTTCTCAAAATTAATCCATATCTATTAACACAGGTAAAATTAAGCAAGCAATCCTGTTTCCTAAAAGATAATACCACAAAGAAAGTACTGCTGCAGGAAATGATGCTGCCAGCATTCCAGCTAACCAAGGTTTTTGGCACTATAGAAACATGGCATAGAAACAGAGCTTTCAAGAGCTATAGTTCCAATTATAATGCAAAACATGATAGTTCTCATGCCTTTTAACTAGTGTTACAGGTAGAAAAATACAACTGCTGTACTACCCTGACCAATGTGTTTTTCCTCTGTCCCCATGTAGTTAGAGCAGTATTATTTTTCCTAAATGTTGCTTCCATCATCCATTTTAATTATCTTCTTTTACAACTAAAAATAAATGAACAAAAAGTTTTCAATATTAAAAAAATTAAAAGTATAATGGTGCTAGGAGGGCTAAACAACCTCAGCCAAGGATCTATCCAGTCTCCAGCAGTGAACAATAGCAGATCCACATGAACACAGCAAGCATGTTTTGACACTGATCTGAAGCCTGTAGCTGCCATGTTGTATGCGTTTAAGACAGAGAAGGCAATGGAAGAGTTAAGAAGAACCAGGCCTCTACCAACTTGCAATAGGGAATTTGTTTATGAAATTATGTGTTCTAAAGAAAAAGAAAATGGAAAAATTCCAACTTGTTATGGTTTTAAATTTCTTATGATTTTTTTTTTTTTTTAATAGGATACTTCTCTTCATCCTTCCATTCCCTGGTCCTAGCTCTGCCTTAGGTTCATAAGAAACCCCAGATTTACAAGCCCAGCAGCCAGTACCTGATAAACTGGGAGCAGAAGAGAGAACTTACTCCCTCCTCCCAGCATAGCCATGACAAAGATTATAAACTGGATGTAGATTTTCTTCAGGGTGGCAAGAACGAACTCTGGGGACATATTTCAAGTTGTGCCTTCAGAGTATGGAGTTTCCAATACAGTTGCCTGATTGTTTTTTTTATAGCTTTAATTGAAATGGCCTGAAAAATTCAAGCAGACAGCTTGGAGAGTTTCAGACAGAAGTTAGCAGAATTCCAGTTAAGTCAAAACCATAGAACAATAACATGAAGTTGAGCTGCATAAATAACACGAACCCCTCAGCTCCCCTCATTGCTACTCAGCCACGTCACCTTTCACAATTCACTCTCTTCTACTACTACTTCAGTATTCTTCTATTCACTACTTCTACTACTACTATTCACTACTCAGGTTCTGCACTGCTAGGTCTGAATTTACATTCTTGGTGTACCAGGCTGCCAGGGGTCCTTGTCGCTGAGACAAATAAGTGCTCATTTTATTGTCACAGAAGTTGTTGGCATATCCTGTTAAAACTGTGTATCTCATATGTGTGAAAGTGACATTCAAGCAAGCCACTCCCCTGTGATAACATTCAAGAGGTTTATAATATTTATAAAGTCAGTGGGTTTATATTATGAGGGGAGGGTGTCAAAGGGATGGAGCTGGTCTCTTTTCAGTTGTGCCCAGCAACAGGATGAGAGGCAATGGGCACAAACTGAAGCCCAGGATGTTCTGGCTGAATATGAGGGGCACTTCTTTACTGTGAGGGTGACAGAGCACTGAACAGGTTGCCAAGACGGGTTGTGGAGTCTCCTTCTCTGGAGATATTCAAAACCCACCTGGATGCCATCCTGAACAATGTGCTTTGGGTGGTCTTGGGGGGTTGGACTAGATGATCTTCAGAGGTCCCTTCCAGCCCTATCCATTCTGTGATTCTGTGATCATCTTTAATCTGATTTACAACTTTTCTGTTTATCAAGTATTTTGTTATAGAGACAAACAGAAAAACATCATGAATCTTTCTAAAACTATAACTAGGGAATTGAAATAGTTTGCAGAAGAGCCTTGTTATTGGACTCCACCCAGGCAGTCTAGCTATGATTTATTTTGATTTAAAAATTCCTGAAAGAAAGAGAAGGGTCTTCCCTTCTTGGAGATAGTTTTGAAGTTACCCTTCTAAAACTAATTTTTAGGCAAACTTCTCCAGGAGCTTTCTGAAGCACTGCTCTCTACTCTGCTGGGAGGCAGCCTACTTCAAAACAAAAAAGATACACAAACACAAAAGCCTTTGAAAGTGAAGACTTTGGAACGCAGTTCAGTTTCACTAATAAAGCAAAGATACCAGCATTTCAGTTGCTGATGTGGAGGACCCTAGAGTTCGATTTGCCTGTTTGCTATATAGATAGTACCGCAGCAAAAGCTGCCTGTGTGAGGAAATAGGTACAGAAGGAGAAGAAAATACAAAAACAAATATGGTTAAAAAAAAAATCTAAGTTACTAGTAGAGCATAAATGTTTCAGAAGTAGTGGGAGTACCAGTTACATGCAGGTGATACTGGTTACATACAGGTGGGTAGAATGGCCAAGGCTGGAGATGTAATATATGATGAACTCAGCAACCTCCACCCCTGACACCCATTTGTATGCACCAGTCTTTTCCTTGTGAACACCAGTGCCTGCTCCATGGGAGGATGTAACAGCAACTGGGAAAGAAGGAAAAGTGCATTCACAGCCTTTGGACTAGTGTCTATGGCAGTAGGAGAGTTTATTTGCTTCTGGCTGATGCCCTTGCACAGAGCTCTTCTCTCCTCCCACTTCTTGTTGAGGCCCTGGCTTCATCTATATCATAATTTATTGTCTGGTGCTAACCAGACCATGTTCCTAGGAGTGAAATCATGATTTCCTCTGTGTTTTCCCAAGATCTTGCTGTCTGGAGCATTGTTACCCTTATAAGTAATATGTACTATAAGTGTGTAATGCCTGCCAGTCCCTTCTCTCATTCCAACAGATGCTTTAGGGCCTTACTTAGGAATTAACTCACGGTCCACTGCCAGCCAATACAAAGGCAAGCAGGAGACATGGAGACTGCTGGGTCAGGCCTTGCGTGTTAACACTGCAGATAAGGATGGGTACACCTCAGCGTATGTGTACACACAGCTTGCATGTCCAGGTGCAAGGCAGTGTTTTTCCCCTGGCAGACACTACGTTTCATAATAAACCTAGCACAAGTGCTTTTGTCGATGTAAACAGTACGTGAATTTGACAGAAAGCATACTCTGAGAAAGCAGCTCCGAGCCTAGGAGTATTTTTGACAAAGAGAGCAAGAACTTGAGGCATGTACATGCGGAGACGTGAGCTGCTTGTCCCATGAGCTGGAGGTGGTTAGAGGTATGGAAGTGTAATGGCCTTTTACAAACAATTTAGGAATCCCCACAGCAGTTCTGACCAGTTTTTATGTTTTTGAAAAAGAGCCAATAATTGCCGAAAGAGAGGAGGGCAGCAATTTGCAGTCCAGCATGTAGCTCTCTGGTGCTGTGGAGTTTCACGTTTAATGAGAAGATGGGGTAGGAAGTTATCACTGTGATGAATATCTGGTATTAGGACAAGTAAACCAACAAATAGAAGAGATGTTTATGAGAAAAACAGGAAGACACAGGGATCCGTTCAGCTGCTTATAGGCTGCTATCACCTGTTTAACTAAACAACTAAAGCTGGTTAAATGAGTGCTAAATTCCAGCACAGATTTAAAAGGGTGAGACACTCTCCCAGCTGCTGTACACTGTGGCTGGTAGCACACAGCATGTCCAGCCAGAAAGTACATGCACGATCACTTTATTGTAATGAGCCACAGCAGCTTCCTAGGAAGGTATCTGGGGGTGTCCACCTACACCTTGTGAACACTGTTTGAAACCAGGGACACTCTCAATGTATCTACATCCTTCTGAAAGCCCCATTTTGATTGCAGGACTGGTTTTCGCTCCCCTGCTGTCTTCTGACCTCCATCTTGATTAAGATTCCACGCTGAAGGTGGACAGTAGCACAGGGATAACAATAGAGGAGCTTTAACTGTCGAGAAAATAAGCTGAACAAAAAGATTGCAACTACCCTCTGCAGGGCAGGTTTTCAATTCTGAACTCTAAAGATAATGTAACTAGACATCAAAATAGTGGACTATAGGCTTTGATCACAGAACAGAAAGCTGTGGATTTATTACAAATTGCAGTTGTATTATAGCAAGCCTATAGCATGTGATGAAGCACAGGACAGAGAATGCTGAGCTACCGGAGATGCTTCCAATACAGCTACACATAGTCCATTGTTAGCCCAGTGTTGTGCCTGTGACAATCTTTATCTCTTGGGAAGACTGATCTATCCAGTCAAATACCACACCCTGACTCTACCTGCCTCACAACCAGAAAACTAGAAAATTAGTTGCACCCCACTACCCAGTACTTCAGATTTTGGAACTGTCACAGGAAGAAGTTCAGGTCAATCTGGACATGACAGAGCAATCAACTTGAGACAATTTAGAAAAGAAATCTGCCCTCCTGCAAAGCCCTGATCTTATTGAAGTAAGTGCTAAGCACTAACTGCTGCAGCTGCAGAACAGGTCATTCTCTATTATACTCCATAAATTTAGTAAGTATAGCATTCAGAAATCATTTTCAATAGCACATTAGTCTTGCAGCCTGCAAAGGCAGCAAAGGGTTAATGTTTAGCTTCACTGAAACCAAGGAGGCTTTGGTGAACTGCAGTGGAGGCAGTATTCACCTTGTGATAGGTAACAGCACTCAGATTAGAAACAGTTTTCAAGTCCTCACAAATGTCAGTACACTATTTTCAAGTTACCCTGAAGCAGAATGAATTGTTCTTGCAGTGTAACAAACTGTTTTGGAGTAGGATTAAGCACACCCTGCCCCATGCTTTTCATCTCCACATCCCATGGAGCATGTGCTTGAAGCCATATTTGATGACCGACACCACTCACCCCTCAGCTCAGGTTGTGGCATTGTCCAGCCTGGGCTTTTGGAGACAATTTCATGTGAGCTTTGTGGTTCACGTTTAACCCTGAGCCAATTTACTGCATCCAGCCCTCTATAATCTCCAGCAACTTCTTCTGCCCACCTCCAAAGATATGTTGGGCAGAAAAGAAAGACTCACATTCTCTCTGGGAGGCTCCAGGCATGGGTTGCTGCAGAGCAGGAGGGTGTTGTAGGCAGAAATGAGACTGGGCTGAATTCAGGCTTCTTGAAAAGAAAATATGGATACACATTCTGGGCTGCTGACATAGCCTCAGCTTCAAACTGCTCCAAGGAAGTATCTGGTACAGGATGGAAATGGAGACTGGAAAAACACAGCTGTGGATATCTTCCAGACTTCTGGACTGTAGTCCTGACCCCATACAGCTCCTTATGTACATCAGAGCTTGGCCTGTGATGAGGTGATGGCTGTATTCAGCAGCCGTTGATGTGTCCCTGGTATGACACCAGGGTGCTGTTGGTGAGCCTGGACTTCCTGTTGGACTTGGACTTGCAGGTAACTAAAGGTGCAGTCTCAAAGACTGTGGAGCAAAAGATAGCCCAGGCATGATGAGACTGATGTCTGCTTTCATACATCGCTGGGCCTTTGCTGGAAATTTTGATCTGCTTTTATACATGAGACAATTCAATCTTCTTCTAGGGAGGTAACTAGACTTTTATGAAATGTATAGATGGTATGCGAAATCTAGATGATATATGTGCTACTTTCAGAAATAAATACTTCTGAGATATTGTTGCTTATTTCAGATCACCTCGAGTCTCTGAGACCCAAACAAATGCCCTGCTCTCTTTGAAAAACAGATGCAGAAGCCAATACAGCAGTACTTTTCAAGGGAAATTTGAAAAGTGAAGTTAGTCTGTTTGAAACAGGATTTAATTTTATTAATTAATATGTAGCTTTAAAAATAAGAAGCAGAAGCAGAAGGATTCAGTCCCTTTCAGATTATCATCAGTGAAGTACTCTCATTCAGCGTTTCCAGATAGGGAGGAATATATCATTATTTCGATTTTCTGATGATACTTCATTTTAGAAACCCAGGAGTATTTCAAACCTCATCAGTTCATCCAAAGCTCTAGTAGGTCAATTTTAATTAGCTCAAATCCTTGAATGGTGTAAATCAGAATAACAGCTGTCATTCTCTCTCCCCCCCCCCCCCCCCCCCCCCTTTCTTTTTTCCTTTGGTCTTATTTTTCTTTGAGGATTTTAATACATGGAAATTAAGCCCTCTACAATAGTGCTTTAGTTACATTTAAATGTCTCTGAATACTTCTTCATTCTATTGTATGCAGTTTATTTTAGTATTTTTATTTAAATAACAGTAATGCTTTTTGTTGAATGATCTTTATTTAAATGAAGTGCTCGAAAGCTTTAATAGGTTTGAAGCTGCTGGGTGCTGAACATCCAATGAAGGGGCCAAATGGCAATGCTATTAATGAAGCTGTCTGGGTGGAAGTTTTGGTCTGACAGTAGACTGAATTGGCTTCTTTAGAAAACTTTGGCACAGGGCTGCCCAGTTTGTGGACCCCTCACAGTTGGTGTCAGTGGAATATGTACACTTAGATCAATAGCTCTAGGAAGATAGGCATGCACCAGACTGGTTTCTAGGTAGAGGAGGCAGGATTTATCTAACCTTGCTATTTGGATGTCCCCAGTATGAATGAATATATCTTGGCTATACCATATACCATGTTTATGAGCAGTGACATAGGCCATTTTAAGATCTGATTCATCTCACGTATCTTAGAGACGTAGATAAGAATGAAAACAACCATTTTCCAAAAATACTCATAAATCCCATTAATGACAAAGGCATAGCTCAACACCTTCTGTTTGATGAAACTGCTCAGTACTGCTGATATATTAGCTGCCTAATGGGGCTAAGCAGGTATTTTTGAATTACTCTACAGGATCAAAGTGTCTTGTGTTCATGTAGATTTAATCTTAGGCACTTAAGCATTACCTGGATCTTGTCTTCTAAGCTTATTTGTCCATACAGACACAGGAGAGATGTATAACAAGCAAAACCTTTGGAGATGATCTGGTTCCTAGTCTATTTCACAGCACTACATCTATGTATTTAGGACAGTGGACAAGCCATAGCTGATCTCATATGCAGAAATGCATCTTAAGACTCCTAAAAAACTTAGCACATTTAATTAATCCATTTCCATTCTCCAATCTGTAATGTTTTCCCTGGGACACTTAACTGTATATGTCATTCAAAACATTTGAGGAGTGAGGGACAATGAACATTTATTATCACTGCAATACAGCCCTGCAATATGTTTTACGAACAATCCTCCAGGTTTAGTCATCTCCTTTGCCTTCTGTAGCTACTGCAGAACATGGAAGTTCTCTGTCTGTAGGAATATCCACGGCTTGTTTGGTTTTCAAAATCCACTGTGTGAAACAGTTCCATGAACCTGTATGTTAGACTGATACTATAGTGCTCCCGAATTTATGTACAATGCAAAAATAAATAAATAAATAAATAAATAAATAAATAAATAAATAAATAAATGTCTGGGGTTCAGGACTTAATGGAGATGCTTCAATTAGGAAGTAGATACTCCCCAGCGCTCTCAGTAGTCCATAGGGATAGACAGGTACCTCAAAAGAACCATTCAGATCTAACATATGTAGAACCACTCTTTGCAGGTATTTATGTCTGCTGGTCAGCCTGAAACCACTGTGTGTCCTAGAATAAAAAATAAATAAGTCCTACCTCTGGAAGCTGGCAACATCATAACACAGAAAGTACATAGTACAAAGTCAGAACTGTCCTAATCTCACAGACAAATAATTGAACAGTGGGAATATTCTGTTTCTAAGTACATTTAAATACTAAAATTTAGATAAATTTAGATTTAAACACAAACCAACGTTAACCCCCTTTCCCTCCCTGTCCCTCCAACTTCCCCTGGTGTAGGAGCAATTTAAAGCCCCCAGTTCAGAGAAACAAAGAATGAATGAATGAATCCCGTGAAATGTGTTCTGTGGGGAAGAAAAAAAAAAAATCAGATGCAAATAGAAACGAGTTTTAAATGTGTATATGCCAGAGCACCAGGATTCAGTGGGCTGAGAAATCTGCAAGGGAAACCCCAACCTTTTGATAGGATTTAATTTTTTCTTTGGTTCAGCAGATTCCTTTTTCATTACTATCAGAAATATTGTAGAGCTTGCAAAGCTCTGGATAAAGTACAATAATGGTTTCAGCTGAAAGAAAAAAAAATATCATGAGTATGATACGCAGGATTAAAGGAAAGGCCTTCTGCCACAATAATTATTAGCTTTGGCCCTTACTTTCTGGTATTCTAGGAGATGAAACTGATATATAGAAAGGTTTAGAGCAAGAAATCTATTGACTTGAAAGTGTTGGAACATTACTATTGAAGAACAGAAGAAAACAAAGCAAAGCAAAGCAAAGAAAGCTTACTCAACTGACACTGAAGGCAAACAAAACCAAAATCACAAAACTCCAGCAGCTCTCTGTTGTTTCAGAATCTGTTTTGTGCATTATGCCCATAACATTCTGCTTGAAATATATTTTAACATCTTCAAGGATTAAAATTTAATATCACACCCAAGTATGAAATTGTAAAGGCTTTGAGCTAAAGTGGGAGAATTGAATCTTAAAAGGAAAATTTTCATCTGTGATTACAAGCAAGTGAATAAGCTCTAAAAGGCAGAAACTGAATTCATTTTCTCCTTACAATTTCTATGTTGCCTGCGCAATGCATGAGATTTTACCATAGCTAGTACATGAAGTGGGATTAAAGGGAAGGTACATATTAATGACAAGGTTTTACCTTAATATCCATTTCCAAATGCAGTTCAGTAGAGCGGTACAAGCAGTAGTGAGGTATGGTGTAATTAGTGACATAAACATCAGAGTGGCAGCTGATAAAACATGAGGTATATGAAATCCCACATCTGCCTTTCAGTGAGGTCTGCAGGAGTGATCTGGGCTCTGAGAAAAGGCAGTACACAATCACCTTAATACAGAAATAAGTTTGTAATTTTGGTAAAAACAAAACAGCATCAGTCACAGATGCTTTTGCAGATGTCTCCAATAATGTCATGTAAGTGATTTCATCACACATGAGCAGAAAATTAGCTGTGTTACTGATGCAAAAAAATAGGTATTTGTGCTCTAGTAGTATGTAATAAGAGAAATATCCTTCTTCCTACCCTTCATGATGTTCATGAAGTGGTGATTTAGAGCTTCTATTTAGAGACATGTAGCAGAACCAGCAAAGGCATGAGCATAACCTAAGGGACTTTGCATTCCTTTCCTCCCAAATTGGGTTTTGTAGTTTTTGTTTGTTAGCTTGTTTGTTTTGCCCCAGTCAAAAATTAGATTGTTAAGTCTTAAAAGCACAGACCATGAACTTTCATTTGGTTCAGTCAAAGTCACTGGAGTTTCACTAACTGTCAACTTGCAATAGTGGGCAAAGAATCAGACTTGTCTTACTCTTTGTCCCCAAAGTCCGAAGTATACAAATGATGTAATCACTTGAGAAAAGTTCACTGAATACTACACAAGTTGCTCCAGCTTCTCCATCGTCATTTCTTTCATTATAACATTACCACAAAAAAAATTCCCTGGTGTTATTCTTGTACCAGAAGAGAGAAGTGCTTCCTTGGCTCTTCCAAGGGTGGTTACACCTCCTACACTCCACTTGCAGTATGACATATTTGATATATTTATTATTTATTGGTATGATATATTTATTATGGTCGTATGGTTTTAATATTTAATATACTTTTTATTGTTTTGACAAATGTATTTCTCACTCCAAACCTGTTGGCCTCCCTAACATACAGTTATGAAAGGATTTAGGTACTCAAGTTCAAAATTCAGATTTTTAAAAACTCTATGCTTAAAATTCTCTACACAGGAGGGATCAGATCAAGTGATTCTCTACACAGGCGGGATCTCTACATCAGGAGGGATCAGATCAAGTGATGCAACTACCCACCCAAGGGTACTGAGGGAACTGGCAGAGGAGCTGGCCAAGCCGCTGTCCATCATTTATCAACAGTCCTGGCTATCGGGGGAGGTCCCAATCGACTGGCGGCTAGCAAACGTGACGCCCATCTACAAGAAGGGCCGGAGGGCAGACCCAGGAAACTACAGGCCTGTCAGTTTGACCTCAGTGCCAGGAAAGCTCATGGAGCAGATCCTCCTGAGAGTCATCATGCAGCACTTGAAGGGGAAGCAGGCGATCAGGCCCAGTCAGCATGGCTTTATGAAAGGCAGGTCATGCCTGACGAACCTGATCTCCTTCTATGACAGAGTGACGCGCTGGGTGGATGAGGGAAAGGCTGTGGATGTGGTCTACCTTGACTTCAGCAAGGCTTTTGACACCGTCTCCCACAGCATTCTCCTCAAGAAACTGGCTGCTCTTGGCTTGGACTGGCGCACGCTTCGTTGGGTTAGAAACTGGCTGGATAGCCGGGCCCAAAGAGTCGTGGTGAATGGAGCCAAGTCCAGTTGGAGGCCAGTCACTAGTGGCGTCCCCCAGGGCTCGGTGCTGGGGCCGGTCCTCTTTAATATCTTCATCGATGATCTGGACGAGGGCATCGAGTGCACCCTCAGTAAGTTCGCAGATGACACCAAGTTAGGTGCGTGTGTCGATCTGCTTGAGGGTAGGAAAGCTCTGCAGGAGGATCTGGATAGGCTGGACCGATGGGCTGAGGTCAACTGCATGAAGTTTAACAAGGCCAAGTGCTGGGTCCTGCACCTGGGGCGCAATAACCCCAAGCAGAGCTACAGGCTGGGAGAGGAATGGTTGGAAAGCTGCCAGGCAGAGAAGGACCTGGGAGTGATGGTGGACAGTCGGCTGAATATGAGCCAGCAGTGTGCTCAGGTGGCCAAGAAGGCCAACGGCATCCTGGCTTGTATTAGGAACAGCGTGACCAGCAGGGCTAGGGAGGTGATCGTCCCCCTGTACTCAGCTCTGGTGAGGCCGCACCTCGAGTACTGTGTTCAGTTTTGGGCCCCTCGCTACAAGAAGGACATCGAGGTGCTTGAGCGGGTGCAGAGAAGGGCGACGAAGCTGGTGAGGGGCCTGGAGAACAAGTCCTACGAGGAGCGGCTGAGGGAGCTGGGCTTGTTCAGCCTGGAGAAGAGGAGGCTCAGGGGTGACCTTATTGCTCTTTACAGATACCTTAAAGGAGGCTGTAGAGAGGTGGGGGTTGGCCTGTTCTCCCACATGCCTGGTGACAGGACGAGGGGGAATGGGCTTAAGTTGAGCCAGGGGAGTTTTAGGTTAGATGTTAGGAAGAACTTCTTTACAGAAAGGGTTGTGAGGCATTGGAACAGGCTGCCCAGGGAAGTGGTGGAGTCACCATCCCTGGAAGTCTTCAAAAGACGCTTAGATGTAGAGCTTAGGGATATGGTTTAGTGGAGGGCTGTTAGCGTTAGGTTGGAGGTTGGACTCGATGACCTTGAGGTCTCTTCCAACCTAGAAAATTCTGTGATTCTGTGTAACTACATGCCTGTAGATACCACACAGAGGGAAGACCTTCCCAGAATTGCACCATAAGGCATCTAAACTGTGTCAAGAAAAGGGTTTAGCCTGCAGCCCTCCTTTCTTTTTCATTTACAGATGCCTGTAAAAGAAAATTTGTGCCTATGTTGTGCGCCTACGCACCTATGCTAACTCTTGTGAATTTCTCTATTTAGCATATACTCATCACTGTGTACTGTGTGGAGAACTTAGACAACTAACTTAGCAGTGAGAGCTTCACATACGTGGCAAAGAGCCAAAAGGCACTATTCTGGATCTAGGCTTATCAACAGTTTCTTGCATTAGCATTGAGAGGAACTGCTGCAGAAAACAGGAGGGTTTGCACTACGCAGGGATGCTCTGACAGCCAAGACAGAATGGCTGAGTGCAGTGTGACTGACCACTGCTGCAGCTTTACTGCAGAAGTGCCAATGTGGAGCTGGCAGCAAACAATAGGAGAGCTGTTCATGAGTCTGTCTTGTGCAGTGCTTAGTTTACTGGGCTGACCAGGGACAGGAGGATACAGCCTGAGTATTCACGTAGGTCAATGAGTTCTGCAGATCCATGAGTTCCATTTCAACTGTCCTGGGAAGGGATCGTAAAAAATTTACGTGTGCAGCGTGACAATATGTTAGAAGAAGCAGGACACGTTGATTCACTTGCTTCCAGCTGGAGCAGCTGCCCGAGCAACCATAGGCAAGACAAACTTCACATGTGAGTAGCAATCTGCATCTGGCATCTGGAATTTGCCATCTTGTTGTTGTTTGTGGATGCAGCCAAGATAGTGACTGTGATTTGAAAAGTTTTCTGGATCCTCAAGGATGGTTCTAGGAATCAGAGCATTCTGCCTTGCTGTGAACAAAAATCATAGGATAAAAAGGATAAAAAAAAAAAAAAAAAAAAAAGAAACATGGGAGAAAAAGGACATCAGAAACCACTGCACAAGCCATTTTCAGGTCAGTGAGATAGTGTGCGTATCACATACAACAGAATGACAAAAGCAGTGGGTATCAAAGGTCCTCCTGAAAATGTGAGGAAAAAATAACTGTTTGACTAGGTCAAAGGTCATACAGAGGAAGGGAGCATTTGTTTAGCTTATATTACCTTTATCCTTGTAAAATTTCCTTCAGCTACCCACATGTGTATGTATAGAAGTATGTATAGAACTAACTAATCCCCAAATATCAGTTGATCATTCTGATGTTTTCTTTATAAATAGTATAGGAATTACAGAAAATAAAGGTATTATAAATTGTGAAAAGCCAGTGTGATTTGATGTATTCCTGTCACTTAATGAACCAGCTATTAAAGTATACCTTTGTAATTTATTAGCCATTTTATACATTAAACCTTAACCCAATACATGACGTTCTGCTTTATAATGAGTGCATTTGTTCAACATGGTGCTGCAGTATTTTAAATAGAAATTGTTTTCACTTAAGTTATCTTAAAATGAGAACTATAACTGTCAAACAATAATAACCAGGTACAAGCACTGTCAGCTTGAAACACAGTGAATCAAAAATAGTTAAAATGAAATTTTACCTACACCTGACAGTCCTCCTGCCATATTTATGGATTTTATTGTTGTAATAAAATTTGAGGGGGACAGGGGATTTGATTGATATTCCTTTTGTCACCTCTTAATTCTACTGTGCATTTTGAAAGATATATGCAGACAAGGGAAATAATTAAAACAAAAATGCTCTTAATAATATGAAGAAAAGAAGCTGAAAATAACATTTTGAGTCTCTTTCAATTACAGCAAAGATAATGATAAAATTGGAATACTTTCAGAGAGGACTGTTTTAGTTTGTTTGCTTTTATTAGGCTAGAAATGTCCCTTTAACATTCTAATGTAAAATTGAATTATGCACATTCTCTCATGGCTCAGAAGAATGAGACAAATTTTAAGGAAGCAATTAATGTCAAGCATGCTTATACTGGCTTGTCTTGAAGAAGTAGTAGGGCTGACATTTTTTTTTTTTTTTTTTTTTCACTTTTCCTTCACAGTTACTGTGAGTTTATCAGTAAAAACTAGATCTGTAAAACATTTTATTGTTATATATTTTACTTGTTATTTGTAAGTACTTTGGAAGAACATAAAAAATACTACTCTATTCCAAGCACATGAATCATACCTGTAAGATGTTGTCTGATTGCTGATCTAGGGAACACTTTGTTATGCTAAAGTTCTTCTACTGAGATCTTAACAGAAGGTCAGAAAACTGTTGATTACAGCATGTTGTGGTTTGATAGGTTGATTATTCCACTTAGATAGTTGCTATCAATAATCTTATTTCACCTCGGATGAAAAAGAACCTGCATTTCATGGTTTATATAGCACAGCATCAGCTTTCTCTTCACCTAAAATTCTTTGAAAATGTGGGGTATTTTTGACATATGAGTTCCCAGGTGCTGACTTGAGGTTGGCGTGGCTTACCTCTTGGAGCAGAGGACTTCATTCAAGCACTGAAAACACACACCAGTCCTGAAGGCTTTTGGTGGGTTATTGTCTCCAAAAAACAGCCAAACACCCCCAGATCTGCTTGCTCACTCCCCCCTCCTGCAGGACAAGGAGAAAATAAAAGGAAGGCTATAAAACTCATAGACTGTTATAAATTAGGGAAACCAAAAGCTGCCTGTGCAAGCAAAACAATACACGGATGTTATTCACTACATCAGGTGGCAGAAGTCCTGCCACCTCTTGGAAAGCAAGGCCTTAGCACCCATAGTGGTTGCTTGGAAAGACAAACACCATCACTATGACTTTCTCCCTTCCTTCCCCTGAGCTTTTATTGCTCAGGACAACATCATATTGCATGGAACACACCTTTTGTCTGCTTGTGTCAGCTGTCCTGGCTATGCCTCCTCCTAGTTTTTTGCCCATCCCCAGCCTACTTGCAGGTGGTGCAGAGTGGGAAAAAGGGAAGACCCTGACACTGAGCAAGCATTGCTCAGCAGTAGCTGAAATACCCTCAACACCGTTTTAGTCAAAATCTGGAACAAAGGACTGTGTGGGCTGCTATGCAGCAAATTATTTCCATCCCAGACAGACCCAGTACAGGGTTTCAGCTCAAAGGGTCGCCTGTCAACCTCTTCTTTTGCTAGCTATCAGTCTGTGTTTGAACTTGGACAAGTCACTTCTTGGTGCCTCAGTACACTGAGGAGGAGGAAAAATTCTGCTTCAAGACATCAAGAATCATTATTCAGAAAGGGCATTTAGAGACTTGGATAAAAAGAGTGATAGAGTGCCAAATACATTGTATTATTTTTAACCTTAGAATTTTAATGCTATCTCCTCTAGATGTATTCAGGAATTTGGCTTAGATTTATGCACATTGAATTTTATGGTTTTCATCAAACTTAGTCCTGCTCATTAATCCTTTCATTTACATTTTCTGTGTATGTCAGGTCCCTGTTTGGTGAATTCATGCCCTGAGAAGACTTTGGAGATAGTTTTTAGAAACAGTTAAATATTTTCTTCCCACTGATATATAGGACTGATGTTGTTTTATTTCTTTATGTAAGCAGGTTAGAATAAAGCACTGATTAAAGTTACACTTTTTTTTTAGGTATTACTTTGTATGAAAAAATAATAGCTACAAAATTAAGCTTTGGAGTAACAGTGATCTACAAAAGAAAAAAAAAATCCACTAGCAACACAGAGAACAGATCTGCTCTAGGGATAAATACTGCTTGTTTAAAGTTACTAACAGAAGTTCCAAAGATAAAAAGAGGATGGGATTTCATAGCAACTCATTAGATACTGACTACTATGTGTACAGAAAGGATGACAATGGCCTCAGGTACTGTAAATTAGGCCAATGCAAAATTAAGAAAATGAACCAAGTTCAAAAGGATGAGGGAGAGTAAGAAAAACCATTCTGGTGGGATGTGCTAATGAAAGACAAGTAATCTGCACATAGATCCCAATTGGTTTCATCTTATTCATATGACTAACAGAGCATTAAGGGACAATACTTCTAGAAGTAACACAAGGCTGGAACCAAAGTTTCTGAATGCAATCAGCTTGAACATTCGGCCTGAGAAAAGCTTTAACTAAAAGGTAGGTGTCTAGCCCCAGCAAAGAGCTGCTTGTGCTCTTCATCATCATCAGTGAAAGATTCCCCCGTTATGAAGGTGCTGCACTGTCAAAATCACAGACCACAGGAGAGCAACCAAAGTCCTGCACCTCCCAGACCAGGATCTCATAACCTTCTGTTTTAACTCATGTGAGTGAAACATAACGTACACATAGAGTTTCGTGAGTGAGCACCAACCCATCAGCTGCATGTGCCTCTGATGCAGCTGCCAGCTAGTTTTGCCCAGCAGTGGTGAGGTTCATGTTGGCTTTTCACTTTTCTGGACTTAGTGCTTTTGCATTGGTGGGCACCTCACAACTCCATCTCAGCAGCAAGGCTACTGTGGAGTGAAATATGGCCACTGCTGACCCTTGCAGGTGGTGCAAGTTGCAGAGATGGGCATTTCTCCATGGGGTTGTACCTTTGTGTGTCTGGAGCACTGCCACTGAGGTCACTTGTTACCTGAGATTTACACCCACTGAACTAATCTGATTTAGTCCTCACCCCTACCTGCAGGTACTTTCCATCAAAATGGCATAGCAGTAACAGTCAATAACATACACAGAAAAGTCAACATACAAAATGAAAAAGTTTAATACAAGATTACCCAGTAGGTCTTTTAAGTTGTTATTTACTGTTTAAAGACCAACTGTAGAGTCTTTACACTATCTAATAACCAGCTGACATCAAATGTAAATTCGACTTTTCACCTTTTTCTCTACTGCATGATGCAGCAGTGACTCAGGCTGCATGTGAAGGGCAGTTCTGTAAAAACATGTTTTTGATCATTTTTAGTCTTGATCCTTTTTATAGGGTATGAGTTTCAGTACATTGCTATTACCCACTAATTTCATGGTCCATGGCTGAACATAAGGCTATAATTCAATCGTGGGTTTTTGTGATATTATAAACAGCAAGAGTAATGCTGATTTACATTCTCAGTATTCACTGAGGACTGTGTATTGTTATTTAGAATATAGGCAAGGGATTTGCAGACACCTAGTCATTAAGTTATTTAAAGTCTGTCATGCTGGAAAAGAAGACTTAATCCATAGAATGTAGAAAGTAAGGGATTACAGTGCAGGAGATCTCAAAAGGAAGAGATTACTGAGAAAAAAAAAATGAGCACAGTGTGTTCACTTGCTGTGGAACAATCATTTGTAGGCAAGTAACAGTGTGCAGTGTGCATGTACAATCAATTTTTTTAAAACAAAAATTATTATGTAGTTAATCAAACACTAACAAATCACTGCATTATAAGATATTTATAACTGAATACAGTGTCTACATAATAATACAAGGGAATTAATTGACAAAGTAATGAGGATCTCTTATATCTACTTATGCTTGTTCTGGCAGATATCTATTTCATGTTATGTTCAAATGAATAAGAAAGTATAGTCATAATTGCAGTAGGAAAAGCTATTGAAAGATATGAAATCAATAGCTGTCCTGAAACTGGTACCAGAAGAGAAATATTTTGCAGAACGATTCACTGTGGAGCCACGCACTGTTGTAGCATTTGATCTTACAAGAAGCTGAACATTTTCCCTCTGCTCCAGCAGACCACTCATGTGTGGATGACAAATACAGTCCCCCTGACAGCACTGGCACTGCTCATATGCTTATATTTAAACTGGTCCTTAAACAATTTGGGCTTTAAGCCAGGATACACAGCACCTTACAACAATGAGCCTTTAATAAAGATTGATTTACAGTCCAGAACTGAATTCTGCAGTCCTCAAGGTCAAAGCAGGTTTTGCTCATTCACAGCTTGTGACTCATGCTGCTTAAGGCACCTGGGTTACATATTTAAGTTATCCTTATTCCACAGTCTCTACACAGGCAAAATGTCCTTTGGTCTATCTACTAAAGCAGACGTATTAATTCTACAGATTATATTCAGGCTCTTTATAATAGGTTAATCCTTTTCCTTTGCTTATTAAGCATCCTCTATACCACAAGGTTTTAGGTTGATGGTGTGTGTCACAAACAAACAAGCGATTTTGCTGCCATCACCAGATGTAGTTGTATCCACATACTGTGGGTGAGTGAGAGCAAAAAGGAGGAACCAGAGATGCTCATGTATGGGGCTGGTATCTCTGTCTTGTCTCTATCCTATATCTTGGAGGCTCCCACTCTGCTGGCTGCTTTAGAGGCTGTGAAGGCATGAATAAGTCACAGAAGTTGTGACAGGGCTGGTAAATCTATTATCCATCTATCTTGATGTCTGTTGCTTGCTGGAAAGAAGAGATTCAGAGGTATGGGTGCCTGCTTCCACTGACATGGGACAGCCCTCTGCCCTCCTCCAGACAGAGATGTAAGGCTCTTGTTCATGCCCTCTCTCCCTAATAACAGAAGTTCAGGTACATCAATTTCTTCTTCAGGTGGCTGAAAATGAATAGAGATATTAAGATGTTCCCTCTGTTATGGAGTGTCCTTACCATGCATGTAAGGAAGTTAATTTTATTAATGTCTATCCACTGAGTTAACAAAAACTAGAGCTTGTTCAGCTAAATTTGAATTTCTTTATAATAGGGAAGGCTGGTCAATAAAGATAACAGCATTGATCTAACTTCGGCAGAGAAGAAAATATTTGACTTGATGTCATACATTTTGATTAAGAAGCTAGAATAGCAGAAAAAATTCATGTGATAAATGGATTAAAAATTAGTCATGTTATTGATCTGAAAAATACCTGTAAATTAATAGTCTTCAAGTGTGTGTGCTTCTCATAAGTACCTCCAGGTATCTGGGTTTCATTCTGTAGTGTGTAGCATTATTCTCAGTGACCTGAAAGGAAACATAACATCTTTGCAGATAAGATTTACAGATCACAGAGTGAGGAGTTAGGAAGAGTGAACAGGCTCTGACACTGATGAAGAGAATGGTGTTAAGCAGTGCTCAAACAGACAAAACATGAAGCAAGAGGGATAAATATAAACTTATAGCCAAGATTACAAAATGCAGATTATACATTCAGGTGGGGAGAGCCTTACCTAGTTGCAGTCTAAAAAGCATTTGAGGATCACAGTGGAAAATCTGAATATAAAAACCTATGCTGACATTGCCCAAAGGGTTAAAACAATTCTAGGATACATTAAAAAAGGAAGTTTTCAATTTGAGGATAGAAAATTATCTTTTTGTGTGTGATGGGAGCATGCCTCCATGTGTCAAGAATTCCAGCTCTAGGTGTCCAGAAGACTATTGAAAAATGAGAGTTCAGGGAGGAGCCATGACAAAGGCTGAAGGGTTGGAAGCTCTGCCCTATAACTCATTCTAATTTGCTTTTCAAAATGAATGTTCAAGAATGGATAAATCAGTTTGTGAGAATCTATGTGGGGAATAAAACACCAACAAGGAAATCCTCTGTCTCACAGATAAGGTACACATTTTTAAATCTTAAAGCCTGCCCTGAATTCCAAAACACTTCAAGTGTTTAAACTTACACTGTCAGTTTCACTAAAAGAGGCATTTTTGTGTTTTCACTCAAATAAGCAATAATGAAAGAAAGGACAATTTTGCCTGAGCTACATAAAAGGTCAGTGTATTGCATCTTAATGGCTCCTTCTGGCCTTCTGGTTTTTCAGAGTATATTCTGCAAACTGGTTTACCTCTATAATCTCTTATTTCAGACCTGGTGTTTTGAGATTTTTCTTCTTTCCTCTGACCTGGGAATTTCATTATCCAAGGAAAAACAACTTTATTAAATTGAACTAAATGTCATCTACTGGCCTGGCAATTTATGCTTACAAAAGAACATTATATGTAAAACATGCTGGACATTTTACATTCTTCATTTTTTTGTCTTCTGTGTACCTTGCTCATTCACAATCCCACCTATACAATCCATGAGGATTAAGTCTGTCAAAATAATTAAATTTTCCATTTCACTGTCAAACCAAAACCATCTCCTCAGCAAAATAAACCTAAGGAAAACAAAAGTATTAAATTTAGAGTAGAATAATTCATTTTCAAGTGTATGACAGAGAAAGAAGAGACAGAGACTAGAGCAAAACAAGACGGATGGGAAAGAAATAGTTTTCTCAGTAGTTCATTCATGATGTCAGCAGACCTGTTTAATTTACAATTTACACTGGACTGCTCAATGTATTCTGTTTTGAGGTGCCAGAAATCCCTCCTGTTGAAGGTCTTGTACTAGAATTGCCTGCCTTTCCTCCCTCCCTCCCTCCCTCCCTCCCTCCCTCCCTCCCTCCCTCCCTCCCTCCCTCCCTCCCTCCCTCCCTCCCTTCCTTCCTTCCTTCCTTCCTTCCTTCCTTCCTTCCTTCCTTCCTTCCCTCTTTACTATGAGAACACTGCAAAGCTAGTCCACTGTATCTTTGCTTTTATTTAGTGTTTGAATTGAAGGGATTTTGGAAGCTTTTTATCTCAGAAAGTGTGAGAATGATCTCTTTTGTCTTTTCTAGCATTTTTATAATTTTCACTCTAACCAAAACTGCCAATTTATAACATGATTGTGACTCTTCCAACACTAGAACTTTTTTTTTTTTTCAAATAAAAAATTCATGAAAGTTATGAAAAAAAAAAAAAGAGAAATAAAAAAAAAAAAAGAAAGGAAAAAGAAAAAGAGAGAAAGAGAGAACGAAAGGGAGAAAAAAGGGAGAAAGAGAGAAAGAGAGAGAGAGAGAGAAAGAAAGAAAGAAAGAAAGAAAGAAAGAAAGAAAGAAAGAAAGAAAGAAAGAAAGAAAGAAAGAAAGAAAAAGAAAGAAAAAGCAAGCCTTGCCTATTCCTGTTATTATAAGCTCTTGCAATCACAGAATTTGTCATGGAGGAAATAAGAGTTGAAAGTTGTGTGTTGAAAGCAGTGTACCATGCTTCCTCTGAACGTCTGTACTGACTTTCTGCCTTCAGCTTGGATCTGCCTCATCACCATGCATTAGCTTGGTGAATGCTGGTCTGGTACTGGTTATCATAATGGGCCTGCTCTGCACTTCTCCTTGGGTATAGTGGGACAACCTGGGCTGGTGACAGGCTCCCAGCTCCCCTTCTACTGCAGAGCTGCAGGTTCCTGCCTCTCCCTGGCAGGCAGTGTCCTTGGCAGTTATTTCCAGGCTGTTTTTGATTTCCTACGCACTAGTTCAAATGTAGCTTATCTCAAAATGCCTGGAAGTCCCTATTCAAGTTCAATTGCCTTCATAAAATGAGTAATATCAAGTCAGCTTTGTGACAATGGCTGTCCATGTCTTAATTCACACATCATCTAATGAGAGCTGGCACTAGTATTCTTAGAACCAAAATGCAAGCATGGCTGACTATACAAAATCATTGGAATTACAAGTGCCTACATGGAAACAGGCCCTCTGACCTGAAGCACTTAATTTCAGAGCTCTGACATGAAGCATGAGGGCTCAGTAGAGAAAACTCATTTGCTCCTTGCATCATGATTCTTACAGAGGCAAAAGGAAGAATTCAGCCTTCTTGCCTCTCAACATATCACCATTTTCCACACGGAAAGGAATTCTCTCTTAAAAGCAAACAGAGGAAAGAATGAATTAATGAATAAATAAACCAGCAGAAGTATTTGTCAAACACAGAGATACAATTAATGTGATACATGGCAGGAAACAAGAGTTTCCTGGGGACAGATGCTGTTACACAGATGTCTTGCTTGTGCAAAGATCCACTACATTACATAAATACACATTTAAGAGAAACCTTAGGCAGGAAAATTTCAAAATCTTGAGTGTTGGATTTAATGCCAAGTGTTCTTGCCTTGTTTCTAATCCCTGGCAAACTTAAAACTGCTCCCTGCTAATAATCTTCTCCCAGGACTGGAAATTAAAGAACTACCCCAATCTCTAATCATCTGTTGGGCAGGACAGTAGATGACCACTGACACTCATAGCTTAACCAATAATGTTTTTGAAGAACGTAGTACATACACTTTTTGGTCTTTGCAAAGAACATAGTAATTTGAGATCCTATAGAAAATAGGTAATTAAATGTAGTATTAAATTAACACAACCCCCTCTTAACCCATCCAGAATGAAATCTCCACAAAATGTTCAGAGTGAAAAATTTTGCTAAATAATCACTTGTTGATAAAGAGATTTTTATTTTATTTTATTTTACTTTATTTTATTTTACTTTATTTTATTTTATTTTATTTTATTTTATTTTATTTTATTTTATTTTATTTTATTTTATTTTAATATTTTTTTCTTCACTAAAACTGTAGGTAAACTGAAAAACCTTAATGGCAAAATAGGAGGAAGATAAGCATGTTTAGAAACTCATCCGGTACTTATGGTGCAGATAGAGAGGAAAGTGAATCTAAATCTACTTTTGCTTTTAAAGGTGACATCCTCCATGCACAAATCAGAATTCTGCCCCTTGTGATAACCTTTATGAAGCAGTGAAATATAAAAACAAGAATGTTAGTTTAAAAAATCACGTTAATACAGCAGGATTACAACAGTTGCTAGATTTCCTACAGACTGATTTTTCTCAGAAAACCATCCAGAACACTATGAATGGTAGAAGCTGTGAAGATTTCTGGCTTAACATGACATACACAGCAAGGAGGTACAGAAAAAGGTTAAACTCTGAGGAAACTCTTAATTTTATAAATTTGCACTAGCTACTTTTGTCACCATTGAACTAAATCAGAAACAGCGGTGATGCAGGACTTCTTTAGGTAGTAGAGGCTGTGAATAGCTCCTTAGATGCTCACAGGGGCCCAATGAGGTCAGTGCAGCCACCATGCACTCTGCTAGGCAGATATAGAGGACACAGCATGTATGATACACTGATCTCCTTCTACAGGGACAGTCAGCATTGCCTTGAAATAGTCTTTGTGTAAAACAGACCTGCAGAACTGCATTAGACAGAGATGAGTGTGATAAAAGTCACCTAAGGAGTCCTACACCTGGCTCAGAGGAACTCTTGTAGAAATATAGAAACCTTGACTGGAAGACAGGTGATTTAAAGAGATCTGAATGGGAAATGTGTCATCAGTGTTATGGGAATTTGAGAACACAAAAAAATATATCATCATTCTTAATATAGGTTGTACTCTACTTTATTATCACTATATATGGCTATATACTGAAAATCAGATAAAATATCTGAACTCAGAAGAAACTTCTGAGAAGTGTATAAGCAAAATTTATGTCACTTACTGTGTCTTTGTTTTGCAAAATTTAATAGCACATGATTATGTACAAACCTATCCAAAAAAAAAAATCTTACATGTACATTTAGTTTCAATTTGAATTAGTAGCTGCTAAGCAAGCATTTAAAAGTTGATGAATGGTCCAAACCTTTACTGAATATAAATTGGGAAACTGGGGTTTTAGTTATAGCTTGGAAAGCCCAGCTCTGAGCTGGGATATACATGGACGAATGTCCACTGGGTTATAAATTCATACCTTCTTTCTCTTGTTAGGTAGCACTCCATTTTATTAACTGAAGTTTACTGGCTACCTTAAATGAGGATAAAAAATTGGTCCAAACGGACTAATATACATGTATTCCAAAGCAGGATATTTTTCAGGAAATATTTGGAAACCAAAAATCCTCAGGTGTGATGCAAATTTTGAATCTGAAAAGATAATAAGTACACTTCAGAAAGGATCTTAGATCTACAGCTGTCATTCCTTGCAGAATAAAATACTAAAAGCTTTTACATCCTTAACAAAACCTAATTTTTGCAAAATTTCTTCTAAGGAAAAAAAAAAAAAAAAAAAAGCAGCTTCTATTGCCTGAATTCAAACTGTACTTAAACACATCTTTTTTTTTTTTTTTCAAAATCAAGCCTGCCATTAAATAGAGGGTATATTTATTAAATGTGGGTGTTAGATAATCAGAATTGTAGAATGGGTACAAGCTGTGCTTTTTCATCCTAGACATTTACAGCAACTGATTCCAGTTTTCCAGCAAGTAGAGAAAGAGTTTAGTCAAAAAAGATGTTGTTTTTAGTGTAAAATATACGCTAAAGTGTTCTTTATATTCAAGGATTTTCATATTTGCTATAAAGGAGACAACAGTCAAATGAAAAAAACACAAATATTAACTTGAACAAGTTGTTCATGGCTGCTTTCCGTTCTTAAAAAAAAAAAAAAAAAAAAAAAAAGGAAAAAAAAACACCTTTTGTCATGTCATAATAATGATTACTTTCAAGGGCTGCCATTTGACAGTCCCACACAGTGTAGGAGGGGTGAATGAAAGCTGCTGCTTCTGCCTTCAGGCTGAAGCATACAGCAGACTCACACAACAAGCAAGAGCCGATAGGATGTTACATAGCATTATCTCAGTCATTGTCTAATGATGCTTTGAGTTGTCCTTAGATTTCATTTTGTTTTTCAGGGGGTTTCAAGAAGAGTAAGTCTTTCTTGCCTTCTAACTCCAGTGAGCCACACTTCATGGTTTTAACTATGTGCTTCATTTTGGTCTGCATTTCAAAAAACATGAGGCATGAAGAATGATTATGTTGTTCAGGCAAAGATAAAACAATCTCTTGTTAGACTTGATTCCAATTCCCCTGCAGACAGCCTACACAAAACCATGGGCATTATTATCACGGGTATTATTTAAATCACAGTTATATTCTTGAGGTCTGACTGACACTGACACTGACTTATGGCAGTTTACATAGATGATTCCTGAACCCTCGCTGACAGGCTAATGGAATCCATGAAATCCTGAGCAGTAGTTCATTTGTACTGAATTGCACCTGAAAATACAGTATGTGGGTAGATTTAAGTGTCTGTGTCCAGTCTTTCAGCAACAGCTTGTGCAACCAATTTTGTGCATATAAGAAAACACATTTGGAGTAAAACTAAACGTCTTAATTAGTTCTCTTACATTTATACTGAAAATATTTCTAACTGATGCACTTTATTGTTTGTTTATGGTCTCAGACATTATCTAGTACTATTTTTAAAAGTTTCAGTTTACTGTTGCACAAAACAGGAGTCTGATCCAGCTTCCTTTAAAGTCATAGAATCATAGAATCACAGAATGGTTTGGGGTGGAAGGGACCTTAAAGACCACCAAGTTCCAACCCCCTGCCATGGGCAGGGACACCTCCCACCAGATCAGGTTGCCCAAAGCGCCATCCAACCTGGCCTTGAACACCTCCAGGGATGGGGCACCCACAGTTTCTCTGGGCAACCAGTCAGAGGGCCTCACCACCCCCTGTCTAAATAATTTCTTTCTAATGTCTAATCTAAACCTACCCTATTTTAGTTTAAAGCCATTCCCCCTTGTCCTAACACTCTACTCCCTGACAAAGAGTCCCTCCTCAGCTTTCCTGTAGTCCCCCTTTAGGTACTGGAAAGCCCAGTGTAAGGTCTCCCTGGAGACTTCTCCAGGCTGAACAGTCCCAGCTCTCTCAGCCTGTCTTCATAGGAGAGGTGCTCCAGCCTTCTGATCATTCTCATGGCCCTCCTCTGGACTTGCTCTAACAGATCATAGAATCACAGAGTCATAGAATCATATGCCCAAGTCTTTCTTGTGCTGGAGGCCCCACAGCCAAATGCAGCACTGCCGGTAGAGTTTCATGAGAGGAGAGTAGAAGAGGAGAATTTCCTCCCTTGCTTTGGTGTGTGACCATCCAGCCAATTCCTTACCCACTGAGTGGTCCATCCATCAAATCCATGTTTTGCCAATTTATAGACAAGGACATGAGCCAGCAATGTGCCGTGGTGGCCAAGAAAGCCAATGGTATCCCGGGCTGCATTCGGAAGAGTGCTGCCAGCAGGTCAAGGAAGGTGACCTCCCCCTCTGCTCAGCCCTGGTGAGGCCACACCTGGAGTATTGTGTCCAGTTCTGGGCTCCCAGGTACAAGAAGGACATGGAACTCCTGGAGCGAATTCAGAGGAGGGCTGCTAAGATGATTAGAGGACTGAAGCACCTGTCGTACGAGGACAGGCTGAGAAAACTCAGTCTGTTTACCCTGGAAAAGAGAATACTGAGGGGAGACCTCATCAATGTGTATAAATATCTGAGGGGATGGTGCCGAGAGGATAGAGCCGGTCTCTTTTCCGTTGTCCCCAGCATCAGGACAAGAGTCAATGGGCACAAACTTAAGCACAGGAGGACTTGCTTGAATATGAGGGGGCAGTTCTTTACTGTGAGGGTGACAGAGCACTGGGACAGGTTTTCCAGAGAGGTTGTGTAGTCTCCTCTGGAGATATTCAAAACCTGCCTAGATGCCATCCTGCACAACATGCTCTGGTGATCTTCCTCAACAGGGAGGTTGGACCGGGTGATCTTCAGAGGCCCCTTTCAACCTCGGCCATTCTGTGATTCTGAGATATTATGAAGGACATTGCCAAATGCTTTGTACAAGTCCAGGTAGATGACGTCAGTTGCTCTTCCCCTATCTACATGTACCAATGCTGTAACCCCGTTGTAGAAGGTCGCCAAATATGTCAACCACAATTTGCACTTAGTGAAGCCATGTTGTCTTTCACTAATCACCTCCTTACTTTCCATGTGCCTTAGCATATTTTCTAGGAGTATCTTCTCGACAATCTTGCCAGGCACAGAGGTGAGACTGACTGGCCTGTAGTTCCCCTGGTTTTCCTTTTTTTTCTTTTTAAAAATGGGGGTTATGTTTCCTCTATTCCAGTCAGTGGGAATTTCACCAGACTGAAGTCATTATATGTGCATTACCATGGCTATTGTAGGTGAGCACTGAGATTTTACGCAGTTGGATTCATATACATTGAATGTCAGCAAACCCAGCTGTGTTCACACCACAGACCCTAATAGCACCTTTATACTAGTCCCGTCACTTTCATCCTCCAGCTTATTTACCATCTTCATGCTGCCCATGTGAAGTATATTGTTTTGTACTAGCAGTGCAGGACATTGTTATTCCTTCTGTATTTTTTTTTTTTTCTAGCCATGAAATGCAGTGGAAGCAAAGAATGGAAAGTGTGGAGAGTAAAGAAGGAGGGTAAGTATGACACTTGACTGAAAACTTTAGCCCCTCCTCCTTGCAGCTAAACATTTCACAGACACCAACCGTTTTCAGCTGTCTACCTGACCAGCATCCCAGAATACTCTCACTTTGTTTTGATACTCTGAAACTTGAAACACAATCTACCTGGATCTCATGTTTTGCAGGGATATTGCCAGGATGCATCCACCCAGCAAAACCTCTAATCATAATTTAGAAGCATGTTGTGATGGGACCATAACAGTCTAGATGCATGCCACTGCCACAAGCTGTCAAGACTTTTTTTTCTTTTTTTTTTTTTTTCTACTTCAACCCCAGCAGGCAGCCAAATGCAACCCAGACTCCCAGGTGGGATGGGGGAGAGAATGGGAAAGGTAAAAGTACAGGAACTCCTCGGTTGAGACAAAGACAGTTTGCTAAAAGTAAAAGGTAAAATCACGTGTGGAAGCAAAGCAAATCAAGGAATTCATTTACAACTTCCTATTGGCAGGCCACTCCCAGGAAAGCAGGACTCATTGCATGTAGCAGTTTCTTTGGAAGACAATTTCTTCACTTTGAACATTCCCCTCCTTCATCCTTCTTTCCCCCAGCTGTTATAGCTGATCATGATGCCACATGGTATGGGACATCCCTTTGGTCAACCCTGGTCAACTGTCCTGGCTGTGTCCCCTCCCAGCTCCTCCTGCACCCCCAGCCTCCTCACTGGCAGGGCAGCACAAGAAGAACAGTCCTTGGCTCTGTGTAAGCACTGTTCTGCAGCAATGAAAAATATCAGTGTGTTATCAACATTATTTTCAAAAAAATCCAAAGCACAGCTTTATGAAAGCCTCTACGAAGAAAGTTAACTATCCCAGATAAAACCATGACAAGATGTTCTTACCTTGGCATATCTTCATATAAAGGTTAATTTTATATAAAAACTTTATATATATATGTATATATACACATATTTTTTTTTTTTCCTAAAAGTTACTTTTCCTTGGGACAGAAAAAGTGCTGAAAGAGACATGGCCTTCTGTGCCCCTAATATTTCATTCCTTGCATCTTTACCTCTGTTTCAGACAGCCAAACCTGTTAAAGTCTATAGTTGCTACCCAGGTTCACAGCTACTGGCCTACCCCACTGCTTTTCTGACTTTGATGGCATTAGTGCGAAGTAACAAAGACAGGGAAAAAGAAGTTACAAAGACGGGGAAAAAAGTAACTCCGTGTAGACTTTTGTATACTGACAGCTGCTAGTTGTCACCAATGACTTTAGTGAGTTGGAATCATTGTGAATTTCTGATTGAAACAGATATGGGTAAGTCTGTAACTGGTAGTGCCTACTATAATCTATGAAAACTAGAAAAAGTTCAAAGAAAGGAAATTTGGATGTTCACATGACTGAAATGGATGCCAAAATAATAGACTAGGAGCACCCAAAGTGGAAAAGAGAAGACTGAGGCAGGAGATAATACCGAAATATTAAACAAGCATAACATGAAAGTAAATAGAAAGTAATAGTACTAAATACATAATATAAAAATCATACAAAAACAATGAATAAGGAATCATTGTTCACTATTTCTTATAAAAACAGATCCACTCAACACCATCTGAAACTAACAGCTTAAAAATAAGACAGTTAAATTAAGATCTCTAGCCATTATTTGCCAACTTTATTTTTTCTATAACGGTTAATCTACCTATGTTGCCATTTCAAAACTGAATGAGAGACTATGTATAAGAAAGTCAGCCTTAACAGCTACATATTGTCACAAGTGCAGGCAAGTGAAAATAGAATTCAGAAGAGTGTGAGGGATCTTTATTGCCCTTTGTAAGACCTGGCATGAAAACTAGAAGTATTTGTCACCATCATTTAAAAACAGGTATCTTCATCTTCAAAGAATCAACATTTTCTCTTCTGCCTGTGCTGCTAGTCATATCAGATAAATCATGATTCCCCACATAACTGCTTCATTAAGTAATACCAAAGATACCTGCAAAAAGAGCTGAAATAGTTACCCTTTGACATGGAAATGAGCTGTGCACTGGCAGCTGCAATGGCAGCTGCAATTGAGAAGGAAGCTTTTTGTCCTGCTTTCAGCACTCCCAGCAAACTATGGACATCATGTTGAAGGGCTTGCTGAATGTCAAGAAGACATATGGGATATTGGACATTTGTCACAGAGTGCTCAAACTTCACTAACTGGCAAAGGTAATTGAAAGAGAAGAGTGAGTGAGATTTAAGGAAAATAACAATAACAAAAACAAAAACAAAAACAAAAACATGATACACATGATACCAGAGAGCCTGAACTACTTCGAATTGGGACAGCATAAAGTCTTTTTGTATTCAGAGCACTGTAATACTGTTAAACATCATATCCTTACGATTATTAACCTAGTATTTATTTCAGTAAAAACAGTTACACCAAGACCATCAGAAAAATGCAATATAAAAATGATACTTACATTTTTATTACTCTTCAGTATGTCATAACAGAAAAGTAATTTTAGGGAGGACATAATAAGAAAATTATATCAAAACATACAATAAAACAATCTATTTTGCACTTTGGGGACTGTAAATAGTTCTCAAAATAAAACTGCTAGGCTTCTGGGTCTCAGTGAAAAGTCTACAACAGCTCAAGCTAAGTGAAATACTCTAGTTGCATTAAAATGGTGGAACTCTGCATCTTGCTGTTATAAATCCTTAATGGAGTAACAGCCTTATCAACTTTATTGCCTATCAGACACCTACTGTATCTTTTTCCAGTATTGGATCAAAATAATATGGGAAAGAGGCCCAGGAGAAACAGTGTATTAAGAAGCAGAGGGATGGGTGGAGTGGGACTGAGAGGTCTGGATTACAGAAGCACAATGTTTGCCTGATGAAACATGTTTTGGAAGAACTATCATTATTTGAATGGCATGGTAATAAAAGATACAATTAAAACTAACTTCTTTCTATTCTTTCCTTCTTTCCCCAAAAGCATGCAAAGTCATGAGCCTGATGTGTGATTTTTTTGCACTGGTAATTACAAAAATATGATTACTTAAAAAACTCTGAGCTATCCAAACCGGTTGCAGTGGGAATCTTCTGGCAGAGCAGACCAATATAAAGCACAATCTCTATGGGAAAGAATCCCCTTCCTGTTTCCCCTAACTGCAGAAATTAGTCCACAGGGTAAAGACAACAAAGATTGTTCTAGGTATCTTAATGGTGGAAGGAAAAGGCCTGTTCTTTTTCTAGGCCTCAACAGGAAAGAGGAATAGCCTATCGGCTTACAGATGGTGCAAAGACGGAGTTTGCTAAGTTAAAGACAAATAGAGGGTGAAGTGAGAAATGCTAAAAACGATCATATGTATGTCAATAAATGTAAAGAAGCTGCTATGGAGCGACAACCTACCTTCAATTAAAAGGGAAGATTGCACAAAAGCATTACCAGATGGAGAGAAATGACCAAGCTTGTTTGTTTTGTCTGGTTTTGATTCACCTTTCTTCCTTCACTAGCAGGTAGGTTGAGTCTTGTTATTATACAGAGTTTGAGGAGACAAAAATATGCCCTGATGCTCAGTCAGTGAAGTAACTGACTTCGGTAGAAACAGATTTCACCCAGGGTCTTCTAAATACAGAAGAACATCTTAGATCAGGGGGTACTTATTGTTCTTCTTTTTCAGCCTAAGATGCTACAACTGGATTAATTCTAAGACAAAGTACAAGGCAATTTCATTTAACTTGCGTTGTAATGCAAAATATGGAACGGCTCTGTAGGTGTCTTAAGCATGGAATATTCTGTCTCTACCCTAGATAAAAATACAGAGTGGACCTTTTACCCCTCAGACTACAGGGAATAAAGATGGCTGAATACCAGATGTCTCACATCTGGTATCATGAAGTGTTTAACATTTTGCTTGCAGAACTGTGTTTGTCAGAAACAAAGTAAATTCAGTAAAAAATGGATCTTTTCACAGTCAGGCTATTTTTTCCACTCTAATGACTTCTAGATTCTTTAAAGAGAAGATCTTTCTTCAAGATCTTTTCAAGATCCTTGAAAAAGATTTGAGGACTGTTTTTTACTGAATCACTCTAGTATTTTATTTTATGTTATTTATTTTATTTTATCATCTATTTACATTGAAAGACTTGTAGGAAGCAAGTTGCTTGATCCCAACATCCTCTTAACTACTCTCAGAGATAACTCTGAGATAAAAGACTTGTATTGTGAACAAGAGCTTGTTACTTTTAAAACTTCAGATTACTTTTCATTTCTCATGGAGAAGAATTTTAGATACGGCACATAAGTGTTAAAAACATTGTTTTCCCAGTGACTTTTATATTGACCTTTGGTAATCAAACACTGTTTTTTCACAACCCAGGGAAAATTATGCCTATTATCTAACAAAGGAAGTTAGAATCCTCATAAAATGCTTCAGAGACTTTACTTCAAAATTAAGTCTGGAAATAGGCTAGTTATTATGGACTTTCTACTTTCATATCGTACCTTTAATGTACACTACTGACAAAAATCAACAAACTTGCTTCAGTAAAAAAATAGTATTTTTTCTATGTAGGATTTAATGCTAGTAAATAACAGCTTGTGACTGTGGGTCACTGGTATTTTCGTTTTATTGTTTCATTAAAAAAATCCATATCCACCTATCTGGACAGATAGGTGGATAAATGTTCTAGAAGAAGGTTTCTTATAATTTTCTGATATTTTTTTTTTTTCAAGTCAAAGGAGAAAGACTTTAAATATGGAAGTAAAACCAGTCAGGGGAGGGCAGAAGCAGTGAAAAGATTGAGAAGATAATGCTGTTTCACTCTTGAAAAGACAGTCATAGACAATAGAGAGGAAAAAAGAAATGGTGACAGGTCACCATCAATGTCATGCCTCTCACTGTTTCTAATTTTTACAAGAGGGAAAGGAAGGGAAGGGAAGGGAAGGGAAAGAAAGGGAAGGGAAGGGAAGGGAAGGGAAGGGAAGGGAAGGGAAGGGAAGGGAAGGGAAGGGAAGGGAAGGGAAGGGAAGGGAAGGGAAGGGAAGGGAAGGGAAGGGAAGGGAAGGGAAGGGAAGGGAAGGGAAGGGAAGGGAAGGGAAGGGAAGGGAAGGGAAGGGAAGGGAAGGGAAGGGAAGGGAAGGGAAGGGAAGGGAAGGGAAGGGAAGGGAAGGGAAGGGAAGGGAAGGGAAGGAAAGGAAAGGAAAGGAAAGGAAAGGAAAGGAAAGGAAAGGAAAGGAAAGGAAAGGAAAGGAAAGGAAAGGAAAGGAAAGGAAAGGAAAGGAAAGGAAAGGAAAGGAAAGGAAAGGAAAGGAAAGGAAAGGAAAGGAAAAGGAAAGGAAAGAGAAAGGAAAGGAAAGGGAAAGGAAAGGGAAAGGAAAGGAAAGGAAAGGAAAGGAAAGGAAAGGAAAGGAAAGGAAAGGAAAGGAAAGGAAAGGAAAGGAAAGGAAAGGAAAGGAAAGGAAAGGAAAGGAAAGGAAAGGAAAGGAAAGGAAAGGAAAGGAAAGGAAAGGAAAGGAAAGGAAAGGAAAGGAAAGGAAAGGAAAGGAAAGGAAAGGAAAGGAAAGGAAAGGAAAGGAAAGGAAAGGAAAGGAAAGGAAAGGAAAGAAAAGAAAAGAAAAGAAAAGAAAAGAAAAGAAAAGAAAAGAAAAGAAAAGAAAAGAAAAGAAAAGAAAAGAAAAGAAAAGAAAAGAAAAGAAAAGAAAAGAAAAGAAAAGAAAAGAAAGGCATTTTTGGATTTTGCTCAAAAAAATCAGTAAAGTGCAAGTCTATTAAAACAGCAGTACCTGAAACATCATGAATGTAATTCAAACTGTTCCAAGGCTGCTGCAAAGCCATTTAAACACACTGAATCAAATTATACTTCAAAACTGTTTTTGGAGCTCCCTAGCAACAGTATTAATTGCCTAACATAAACTATACTCTCTGCAAAATCTTAATAAGCCAGGATGTTATTTAACTACAAAAGAAATGTCTGTTAAAACTCTAGAAGAGTGTGTCAGTAAATAATACAATAGAACACTTTGTTTCATTGAAGTCATTAGTACCAGGCAGCATATACATATGTATCCATATACATGTATATATAATATGCATAGTATACATACAATCAGCTGTACCTTTAGTAGATTAAAACATGTTAATGTTGCAAGGAATCAGTTCATGTGCATTTCAAATGTACCTGAGATATTCAGGTACATTTGATTCCCATTGAGTCTGCTTGGATTCAGCTTCTAGCCAGCAACACAACTGTTCATATTTGGGTCAATATCAACATCCTCTCCCACTGGCATCCTCCAGATACTGTCCCCACAGCAGGGACAAGTAACATACATCTTTGCAAGCAGATGAAAGAGCCATCAAAGTCACACTTCAGGATTTAATTACATGTCCAGTTTATTTCGATAATGAAGATCACAGTCAGTTTGATATAGGATGTAGTCGCTGGCAAAGTGCTTTGAGGTATAATGAAAGCCAAATTCAAGTTTTCTGATGAACTGGTACAAGTTATGACTTTGAAAAGCTTTATTATGATATTTTTGTATAGACTAAAACAGTTAGCTCTCCAAAGCCCACTGACAAAGCTGGATTGTAGCACTCTCCTTGTAGTCCTTGTTTTTACCATTTTTAATGGTGAAAGCATCTTCACAGTTTTATATCTGTTGCTTTTTTACTTTATTGACTAAAAGGCTTTCTTGTAGCCCACTTTTGTGTTCTTAGTAAGAATTCTTCTCTGCCTGGGCTATCCATCCTACTGTAGCACTTCCAGAGCCGGGTTCAGTGCCAACTGGAGGAATGGCCAGAAACTCAATCAGGAGTGCTTATTTCAGCAGCGTAAGGCACCCAGTCCACACTCAGGGTAAGAGAAGAGGCCTTCACCTCACCTTCTAAAACACCCAGCTTTGGGTTCCATCTCCAGACATCTGAGAATACCACCCCCCACTTTTTTTTTTTTTTTTTTTTTTTTTTTTTTACAATGTCACTCCATCTTTGGTTTCTTACCCATTAATAACACATCAGCTTGCTACTAGGTCAGCTCACTGTGCAAGTTTGATATTTATGGGTGAGGCAGAACTATATGTCCTTTTGATTACTCAGAACACAATATATAGTGTTTAACCGGTCTTTTGTCATCTACATGAAGACAGATACCTGATCCAGTCAAAGATCTGATGGCACAAAGTTTCTCCTTCAGAAATTTTTATGAGTTTGAAATGGCAAAGTGAGGTGAATAAAACTCACTGTGGCAAAGAGGAGGGCTGTTTTGTACACATATGCCTTGGGGATCTTTTATCTGCTGTTCTGCAGTGCTCACTAATACTTGGTAGAAGTCCATGAAAGCCCCTGTACCAAAACCATAATGATCTGAGACTACCCATTTGTAGACGGGTCTACATGAGGTACAGGTGTGAAGCTGATCATACTAGCAGCAGTTGGCAGGACTGGAACCAGTATGATGCACAGGCAAGTAATAAAGGGACAGGGAAACAGGCTATGGGAAAGATGGGAGATAGTAAGATACAATATTGTGCATGTTTTGTTTTGTTTTGTTTTGTTTTGTTCTTTTTATAATAAAGGGATCTTGGAGGACAGGACACAGCCCTCCTAGGATGAGGACTGGTCTATTTTTGCCTCCTGTGGCTGAGAATACATGCATGCAGGCTACCAACTGGTGTTAAATGAGGTGCAGGGACAGATATATCCTTTTTAGTTCCAATAGAACATAAATTCCTGGTCATTGTGATTTGGAAAATACTGCAAAAATATACTAAAAGCATTCTGATTTGGGGTTCCTGAAAATCTGTGCATTTACTAGCAATGTTTATAGTGAATCAGTTTTAAAGTTAATTCAGAAAAAAAAGCATCTTATTTCTACGGAAAAGATATGTGGCAAAAGGCTGGGGTTTGATCAGATATTTTTCTTCACATCCACATTTTGACCTGTTTGACTATTCATTTAGAATTCCCAAGCCTTTTTATTATTTGTGTAATCCTGTATGGGAGCTGCTATCTACAGGTTTTGAATTTATTATCTCAGGCTGCACAAAAGGACCATAAGATAACCTCCTCCCCTACCATTCTGTTATGGCTGATAGCAACTTTAAACATTCTAATAATGGAAAAGATCAGAGCTTGGCTGAGCAAGCTGCTAGCTTTTTTAAAGAGTATATACTAGTACTGCAACAAACCAGAGCCAGGAATGGAAGAGGAAAAGAGAATAGCTGGCGGAGAGGGGAGCAGGAAGAAAGCATGGAAGGCAGCAGGCAGAAAATCCTTTTAATATAGTGTTATACTTTGGAAAATCAACCAAAGTCTAAAATGAAAAAAGGAAAATTCAAAGCAATTCTAAAATGTGAAGCTATTTCAAGCCACTCAAGTGCCTTGGAAGGCTTTCCAAGATGACTCTTGCTGACAGTGACTAAGGCAGGACTAGCTGTAAGCTTGCCTGCAGCTACATTTGTCCTGTTTTATACTCTTCAAGGTCAGCTGTGAGTGTCACAAAGTGCACGTGTCTCCTTCAAACAATGCACCCTTTTTTTTATATCCTATTGCACGCATTTTTTATTTATCTCTCTCCAAATGAGAGAGATGGTTATGCCAGAAGAAAATTGTTCAGCAGCAGTGAAGGTCAGGAGCTGAACAGATTTGTTTAACAAACCATCTCAGTACTACCTTTTTAATCCTCTGGGAGAGGAACAGAGCAGAAGTGCTGTTAAAATTCAGTCTACTTCATTATTAATTTGCCTCTTTTTCTTCCCTATTAACTCATATGCCATAGTACCTTCCACCTCTATGCAATGGCCCCAGGCAAAACCAGCTTCTGGCCTTAAGTGAGAAACATGTCTGTGTCTTACAGGAGCTCTCCAACTTGAGGAGATCGTGGGTCCTCCAGCTGAGTGAAACACCCACACATACTCCATCACCCTCATTCCCATACCCCAAAAAACTCTACAGGGAAATGTGGGATGCATCCACAGTATTAAATTTATTTTTTATTTCAAACTCAGCAACTGCCATCTGTGTTCACATGGTTGCACACTTACCATGATCCCCCAACTCTGGAGATGCATGGAGTACCATGGCTTTAGCACAAGCATGGACTCTCCCACATGCAATCTCATCTGCATATTTAATGCAAGCTTAACAACATACAATACACCACAGCTGATACTTTTTCTGAGCAGAGCCTGTGGGTAAGTGTTGGGGTATAACCAGCACCAGACCAAAAACATTTGGTAAATAGAATTTCAGGTGTTAAATTTATTATTTGATCCATGGAATAGATCTACACAATTAATAGCCCACAAGGGATTATTTATATACAATGTATGCATTCACACAATCTGAGAAAACAGTCAAATACCTAAATTAAAGCATAGAGTAAAACTGACTAAAAAGTGGCAGAAAAGTTGTTATAAAGAGCTAATAAAAAAAAAAAAAAAAAAAAACATACTGATTCCATCCATTGTGCAACTGCCTGTACATGTGAACTAATATCTGAAGCTTTACACTAAAATATTTCATCCTGATGAGGCTGGCAAGGCAGGATATGGTGGAAAAGGAGGCCTAGAAGAAAACAAGATGGTAGAAGTCTCTTGGGATTCATGGGCTTCTTTGGTGCAATTATTTGATGAGGGGCTTAGTTTGCAGTCCCTAAGAAGGTTTACTCCCAAGAAAGGCAAAACTGAGCAGCCTTTGGGGATAAGATTTTTTATTAGTTAAATTATGGGGAGCAGGATTCTTTGTTACAACCAGGGTGGGGTCTTGGGAGGTGAAAAGGAAAATTCTTACCGTCAATATGTCTATCAGGATGAACATAAATATTAGACTTGTGAGTATATTACTTTCTTGTGCATGCTTCTCTATTTCTTTTTTTAGCCACCGTGAAGGACCTGTACTCAAACGTTTTCTTGTAGCTCAGAGAGAGGAAGGCACATCAGGGTGGGAACTTGTTGTGTCTCTCACAGTATTGAACTTATACAACTTATGTGGCACATGGGATTCACAGTCCAGAAACGTCGTCCTTAGCTCATGAACCTGCCTTTTCTTCTGAGTGCTGGTGGCTTGCTCATAAAAAAAGACAAAAAAAAGGAAAACACAAATATCCCATGCAGAAAAAGATGGTGCTGTCACTGATACTCTTCTTCTTATACAATGTCCTAATGTTTAGATCACTCATGCCAGTGATGGACAGATGTCAGACTAATGTCTCATGTCAGTCACATCCTTTCGCTGATGGAAAAAAAGCCGTAACCACCAACAAAGAGCATCTCCTCCCCCTTTGTGTTGGTACTGGCACACAAGCTGTCTTGCAGCACTCCCATTCAGGAAACTGATAAACCTGAAATCTAATCACATATTTCAGGTAGGTCACGCTGAATGCACCCCTGTGTTTGTATGGATGTGAATCTTTAGCAATGTTCAAGCCTGAAAGAACATTTTGCAACAAAACTGGAGACTTTCAGGGAGGGTTTTATGATTGAAGAGACACATCTGTGTCTCTGCATGACTGTTCACAAAACCTTTTAAATGACATGCCCACTTGGATTTTTCAGAGAACCTAGAATGGAATAACAGAATACTGTATTAGTATTTTATTTTTTATTTCAGAGGTGGGAGAATAAGCAATAAAAGACAGTATTTCAGAAACAAAATGTCACCCTTTCATATTATATTATAATCAATGAAAATCCTTCTGGAGCTTCATCTGAGCACCAGAAAATCATCCCAAGTTTAACAAAAAATATGGTTACCTTTTTTTATGAACAAACTCTTTCTGCTTTTTCTCCAGGCATGTTGTAAAATCTATGCACCAAAGGCCATGTTACAGGCTATAAAGGATGCAGTAGCTGAAACCACTGTATTTTTCTTCAAGAAGCCTGAGATGATCTCTTGCTTCCACCTTCTTGTTTACAGTAATGGATTCACTTCATAGGTTGGATATTATTGTTATTTCTTCAATGTTTCTATGCAATTACTGTTCTTGCTTTAGTTCTCTGATTTCTGATTAGGCATCATGCTTGATAGTGACTTCAAACATTTTCAAGTAGCAGCTGAATTCCACCCTATTATCTTTATTAACCAGACTTCTGATTGCTACTTCAGCACTGGTCATCTAGGAGTAGTGAAAAAGTAAGAGGCGTAAATCTTTCAAAAACCAGTCCCAGAATGAAAAGTCTTTCCTGGGAACTGTTTTAAGCTGGTTTTATACCTTGTTAGTGAAGACGCAGTGGCCTTTTGACACAAAAAGTCTCATTAAAACCTAGATGTCAGTGAACTTTCTTGATCAGGATTGATTTCTATTTCATTGTGTTGTGCTTAATTGAGAGAAAAGAAGCAGTATTGGAGTAAACTAGCCAAAGGTTATTTATTTAAGTACAATAATATCTGCTCAATCAAGAGACCCCACAAGATGGCTTTTTGTTCTGATTAAGATATATAACCGATTAAAGGCTTCAGATCAACTCCCTCTCAAATCAATGGGAGCTTTCTCCATCAACTTCAATGATTGTTGATTAGGCCTGCAGAGAGGATGCTCTTTCATATTTGAAAATGTTCCCAGCTCACTCTTTTTTTGGAGGTAAATTACTTGTTGAAATAGGAGAAGTAAGATCCTGAGACAAGATGTTGCTTCAGAGATTTCTGAAGTAGAAAATTTTTGCAAAGAGGAAAAGTCAGGAGTTACTTCTGAGAATTTCTGCATAAGACCCATTTATTTAAGCTGGTGTACTGAATTGCGAATTACAGGTGTACGTATAAGAATCCATTGAATAACCAGGAGGTGTGCCCTTATTTTTGTTTGAGAATGCATTTAAATTCATAATGTAGATTAATAAATAACAGCAGCAGAACTTTAAAGGATTACAAAAGATTTATTTATTTATATTTTTTTTCTCCACAAGTGTTGGTGAGTTGAAGAGTACTAGAGAACTATCACATTAAATTTTCCCCAAGCTATTATTTCCTCTAGTAAATACTTGAAGTCATTCAATTTTAAGGAATATTTTAAGAGTCTGGGTCTTGCATTCAAAATGACTAACTCAAACCACCTAACAGAGCTGAGTCTTCATAGTTTCTTGATTTAATTCATTGACTTCTTGTGACTTAAGGATGTAGGCTGTAAATCCATACCCTTCAACAAGATGCAAGTCTTTCAATGATTAAAAGCAGTTAGAGTCCAAATTGTATCATTTAAGACCCAAACTAGCCAGAGGAAAAGCCATATGTATTTCCAAAAAGGTCAGAACAGACAGAAGATGGCAGCTTCAGGTATGGCTGTCTTAAATTACTGCCTGCTCCAGCAGGTGTATCAGGTATATTGTGTCCCCAGATATGTTCATAGTTTGATTTGGCTATATACAAAGAGAAAATTTGGGCATACAAACAACAATTATCCTTATCCATGAATGGTTTGGCTATCATTAATGCACTGCCAGCAATATGGAAGAAAAGATTAGAGAAGGGGAAGGGAAGGGAAGGGAAGGGAAGGGAAGGGAAGGGAAGGGAAGGGAAGGGAAGGGAAGGGAAGGGAAGGGAAGGGAAGGGAAGGGAAGGGAAGGGAAGGGAAGGGAAGGGAAGGGAAGGGAAGGGAAGGGAAGGGAAGGGAAGGGAAGGGAAGGGAAGGGAAGGGAAGGGAAGGGAAGGGAAGGGAAGGGAAGGGAAGGGAAGGGATAGAACTCCTCATTCCACACTGATCTGAGAAGTGCAGGTGGATTTCAGACCATTTAGGGAAGAATTTGTGGATGCTTAAATTCCCTGGTATTTGTGAGTAGCTGTTTTAGTTTCTCAAAGGGACTTAGAAAACTATCAAAAGCAGCTCTCTGTAGACTAAGTGAGTTAATATCTACTAATCAGTAAGGAATTTGACACAATTTGATGCCCTAACTCTGAAATGGCCATGCTGGATTTTTCTCACTTACATTATTTCTTTTGAAAATGCCAGAAGCCTGTGTTTCTGCTACAAAGCCATTGTGTGCCTGAACAAGGCTGAAATCTACCAATGTGGGGCTTGCAGCTGACTGTACTCAGTGTAAACACAATGGTTTGTGAAAGTCATCATCTCGTATACTGTCAGCTGATGACTTCCTAGAACCCAGGACTCCCTGCTTCTGCCAAAATATTTTAATCATTGGGCTACACTCTGTCACTTGCTTTCTTTACCTCCATGAATGCTACATTCTTTCCTGTGCTTTGACATAACTGTAAGAGGTTAGGTAGAAGACATCATCACATGGAAAGCGATGGAAGATCATAGAACAGATTCTCCTAGAAGCAATGTTAAGGCACATGCAAGACAAGGAGTTGATCTGAGACAGCCAGCATGGCTTCACTAAGGGCAAATCATGCCTGACCAATTTGGTGGCCTTCTGTGATGGAGTAACTGCATCAGCAGACAAGGGAAGAGTGACCGATGTCCCCTACCTGGACATCTGTAAGGCCTTTGACACAGTCCCATATGACATCCTGATTGGAGAGAGATGGATTTGAAGGGTGGACCATTCTGTGGATAAGGAATTGGCTTGAAGGTCACATCCAGAGAGTGGTGGTCAATTTCTCTATGTCCAGGAGGAGGCCGGGGATGAGTGGCATCCCTCAGGGGTCTGTTATGGGACTGGTACTGTTTAATATCTTTATCAACAATATGGATGGTGGGATTGAGTGAACCCTCAGCAAGTTTGCAGATGACACTAAGCTGAGTGGTACAGTTGATACAACAGAGGAAGTAATGCCATCCAAAAGGGACCTGGACAAGCTACAGAAGTGGATCCATGTGAACCTAATGAAGTTCAACAAGTCCAAGTGAAAGGTACTGCACCTGGGCCTGGGCAATCCCAGATGTGAGTACAGACTGGGTGGAGACCTCACTGAGAGCAGCACAGCAGAGAAGGACTTGGGGGTTCTGGTGGATGAAAAGCTTGACATGTGCCAGCAGTGCGTGCTTGCAACCCAGAAGGGCAACTGCATCCTGAGCCGCATCAACAGAGGAATGTCCTGTATTGGTGGAGGGACGTGATTGTCCCTTCTGCACTGCCTTTGTGAGGCCCCACCTGGAGTGCTGTGCCAGGTCTGGGGCCGCCAGCACAAGGATGTGGGGCTGTTAGAGCAAGTCCGGAGGAGAGCCACAAAGATGATCAGAGGGCTGGAGCATCTCTCCTATGAAGAAAGATCTTATTGCAGCTTTTCAATACTTACAAGGGGCCTATAAAAAAGATGGAAGGCAACCTTTTCTTTGCTCAGATAATGACAGGAAAATGAGGAATGGTTTTAAATTAAATGAGAGGGAATTTATATTAGATATTAGGAGAAAATTCTTCATTCAGCAGGTGGTGAGGCACTGGAACAGGTTGCCCAGAGAAGTTGTGGATGTCCGGTCCCTGGAGGTGTTCAGACCAGGCTGGATGAGCCCCTGGGCAACCTGATCTAGTGCATGACTGACATCCCTGCCAGTGGCGGAGTGGGGTTTGAACTGGGTGATCTTTAAGGTACAACCCAAACTGTTCTATGATTCTAAGAATAATGGTTGTTTTCTGAGTGAGCATCAAATGACATACTGTTAATGTATCACACCATTTTGCATGCTCATGCTTCTGAATGAAGAATTACTTTGAACACAGAATAGATTACAAAATGCCAAGAAAGTCTTGCATAATGCCAGCTTCAAGAGAATTAGCGGGCTATGGTGAGAAGAAACATTCTTGGCATCTCACAGTTTTGATCCCTTTGGCTAAGCTGTTTGCTTTTAACTATTTCTTAGAAAATGGTTAAAATTTCAGTTTCAGGTTGAAAGCATCATTACTGTTATTACATTTATTATTATAGTACTTTTGGACATGTCAACACAACATTTTTAGTGTGCATAATTCTATATAAAGAGAAAAAAAATACAATTTGCCTCTTTTTCTAAGAACACCTTTTAAAGTGCTAGGCCTCAGCATTTTTACTTGTTTGGAATTAAAATTTTCAATCCCCCATTCTTGCCCTAGGATTAGTGAAAAACATCCATATGATGACCAAACACTCTTTTCATACGATTGAAAGATTGCAATGAATAACATTCTTGAAACATTTTTTTTCCCCCAGAACTTTCTACATGCAGAAAAAATATGCATATAAAACACAACGAGCCCATCCAAACATCAGTGAAAATTTAAAAGAATAAACAATATTTATTTGTTGTTATAGACTCACCTAGTTTGCTTCATGATAGTCTGAGATGATAGTTTTGAGTTAAAAAAGGAAAACAGATCCAACTGACCTGCTTGAGCAAAAATAACTTCATCTCCATTAGCTTCTCAGAATATCTGCTGTCTCCTCAGGGATCTTAGACAGCACCAGTTCCTCAACATATATATATTTAAAAATAAAATAAAATAAAAAAAGGCGTGTGTGTACTCTTATTCTTTATAAAACATCACCATCAAGCTGTTAGATGTTTACCAGACTTAAAGGATGTTTGTATTGCTTGTTAAGCTGAGGGCATGGTGTAGTGAGTCTTCCGGATGTCAGTTAGTGTGGACATTCACATACATATTTTAGATGCAAGGCAGTAGAATCTGGATAACTGGGGAAGTACTATTGCTTGTTACCTCCCCAGTGTGACTGGCTCCTGTGCTGTGGGGTTGCTTATTCTTTTCTGTACAAATCAAACAAGTGAATTTGAACCATCTGTGCCTATAAATAATTATGCTTTAAGATCCCCTGTTTGACTTTGCATTAAAATGAAAGATAATTAGCAATCTCAATGAGGAGATGGAGAACAGCAGAAATACCTTTCAGCTTGTAGAAGTTCTGTGCTGAAGCAGCAAGTATATCACATTAAAGCAACTATATTCAGCAATTTCATATTTACCAGGTAATATACCTTAACAAGAAAGATTTACTAAAACTTGTTACACTGGACAGAAAGGTAAATATCCATCCAAGGCAGCAAGAATGTTACTTTTGCTTCATGGTTCTCAGCTCCTACTCCCTTGGATTAATTCATAGAGAATTGGCTCAGCAGATAATATAGAGCCAGTTCTTCATTATACCTCTGGCTTTGGAGAGAAACAACATATCATACTGTCTCCTTGTCCAGCTAGATGCAATACTGAATGCAGAGAAAAATTCTTCCTTACAAAAGGTGAAAGAGAAAGGTACAAAGAAAGAGAAAACGACCCTGTGACAGTATCTTCAAGGAAGGAAGAAAAGATGAAATCCAATATGGAAGGACAAAAGTGAAAATATTTTTAATGAGTGGAAAGAAACCTTCATTCTCGCATTTTCAAGGCTCTAAATGGTCATTCTCCCTTCCCCAAGATTAATCTCTAAGGTTATTCTCCCATGACAGTCTAATAGCGCCTGTTCTTCTGACAGAAATCCATTCCAAACTCAAGTGTGGCATGATGGGTTTACATGATATTTTGAGTCCTATCTGACATATATCATGTATATATCACATGCATCATTCATTTTGATTTTGCCAGAAATTTGTTTATTTTTCTTACTCCCTTCTTATTTGAACAGGACATCACTCTTTTATTTGCCATCTGTGAGCTCCATATGGTCACAGCTGATGAAAATAAGTAGTCTAAAAAAGATGACACTACTAAATAACCTCAGTTTGACTAAATACATTGTCTGCTTCTTTCAGACTATCCTTCCTATGATTGAATGTCAAGAAAGATAGTCTTCTTGCAGGATCTGAAGAGGCGGGGTTTGGAATAGCTGGAAAAAAAATAAATGTTGCAATTCCAGTGAAATTTGCTGAAAACTCTCTAGAATTTAAGTCCTTTGGTATCTTTCTCCCTCGGGTAAGGCACATTTATATTAGCAACATTCCCTAAACCCTCAGCTCCATCAGAAATTAAAAGGAATTTTAAGAATAATCACATTTTTTCTCTTCCAGCCTTAGACACTTGAACCCCTTAAACTATATAGCTTATCTCTGACTCTATCATCTTGTTTATGAAAACACCCAAGTCAGTGGGATAAGTAGCATGGGAATCCTGTGATGTGCACTCAGGCACCACAGAAACCATTGTATTTCTGAGCACTTTAGATGAATGAGAAAGAACAAAACCAGATGTATCTCCCTTCCACTTGTCTATCCCATCAACATCCTTTGCATTTAGTAGACAATAAAATAATCTTAAGCCTACATGGATATCTGTAGCAATAAGACCTTTTGACCTCTGCACTCTGCCTTCCCCAGAGGAAGTCTTAGCAACCACAATAGCATCTGTCAGGTGTCCCAGTGGAGCTCTCCAAGGATGCTGCTTTTGCTGAAAACTCTTGAGAGAAGAGGCCAGGATTTGCTCCTGATATATTTTTACACTTTAGGGATATAATTAAGGCTGGCTTACATCTGTGAAACCACATTAAAGCTTTGGCAGCCAGAGTCAGGACCTTTTAAGCCAGTGGGTTTCCAAGTTTGATTTTTGTAACTTGTAATGTATGCCACCATTATGTGGCTACAGCACTGCTAATGTACACATGAGTAGTGGTATTAATGATTTGTTAAAATCCCTAGTGTGTTGGATGAGGTTTTAAATATTGTTTTAAAATATATTAAATTGAAATAATTAAATAATGTATTGCTTTTGCAATGCAACTAAAAGTCTATGTAATTAGAACAAGGGCTAATATACAATATTTAATTGTGGCCCCGGTGTTCTTTATAATGAAGTTTGAGTAATTAGTGGGATGATGACTGAGTACTTATTACTTAGTATGAGGTTTGTGTTCCATAGCAAAAAACATCAATCACTGCTTCGCCTAGACAGCTGTTATGGCAAAGTCTCTATTTTTCTCTTTTCTTTTGACTCTTTTTGCACAATTTTACAGTTTTCACAATTTTACATTAAGCTTTTCTCTGTCTGCCTTGGTTGTTTTGACAAGCAAGACCAAACTCTATTGTGGTCTATATAATGTAGCTTGAATGACTACTAAAAAGGAGATTTATTTTTCCTTTTGATAAAACTCTTCCTTTCATTGAAAGGCATGATGCAAAAATGGCAGGTTTAACAGAATTTTCAATATAGCTGTGCATCTATGAAAATTTTACACCATGCCCATTTATTACAAAATTTAAAAGACCTTTTTTTGTCATCTAGGATTTTTTTTTTTCATATATCTCTTTTGGAGGGTTCTTCCCATGCTTTCGCATGCTCCTTAAGACCATGGGGAAAAACATAATAAGAAAAAAATCATCATCTGAGATTATGTGGCCTGATCCTCTCAATGGTTTTGAAAAGCAAAACAGTGATTCTTGTTTTGGTGTTAGCAACTAGTACCAAAGAAATGCTCTTCTCAAAATGTTTGAAACATGTTGAAGCTATTCCCCTCAACACCACCTGAAGTTTCTTCAGTATCTCTGATCAATCTGAACTTTTAAAATGAGGTTAAGTTGCTCACAAATGGATGGATTATGGCCCTTCTTTTTGTGGCTAGGGAAAAAGTAAAGATGTTCTTTCATTTACTTCTTGCCATATACATCTCTATTAAAGCCATGCTAGGGAACAAGCCAGAGCTATTTTAGTGACTGTGGAATAACTGGAATAGCTGGCACTCTAAAGGTAATGAGAAGGTTGAAAAGGTACTAACTGGCTCTTTAAAGGCTGAGTACAAATAAGCATTTCCTGACTACATCAAGACAGGTGTTCTTCATTCAGCATCTGATATCATACAGGCCTCGAGGACTGACAGTATTAGTGTTTGGAGTGAACATGAAAAATGACAGCATCTTCTCAGTAAAACTAAGGAGATTGTAGTACCTCCTTGCTAGCCAGCCACTCTAGGATATCCAAGGATACTGCAGTTAGTTTTCTATAAGAGTGTTTAATGGCCAGGCTAGCATCAATAGGCTTCCCCTCACACAACACACTGGTAAGGGACAAGCCATGTGTATTTGATATAATATAGCAAGAAGAAACTTTACCAGCTGCAACAAAAGATGGCCTGCTATGATAGCTTCTCAGATGCAATGACACATATGTTACCTAAGTTACTGGGTGATACACTGTGAGTAGAGGTAAGGAAAGGAGCTATATTGTTAATATCTACACTGAAATGACCATAGTGAGGAATCTAGTGACTCTTCTACCTAACCAACAGCATAAGGGTCAATTTTAAGATGCCCATACCTAACATCATAGCAACATCTGTCTAACAGAAGAAGGAGTAAAGGGCCTTTTGTGTAGATACAAATAGACTAAATAGAGGAAACTGTTCTGCCCTTTAACTTTTTCTTCTTTTCTACTGAAGAAGCAGAGAAAGATCGATTTGCATAAGAACTATAGAAGTTGTTAGATAACACTTGGTCTGAACTCTGCAACCTTTGGGTTTTATTTATTTATTTATTTTTAATTTTGTTTGTGTGTTTTTATCCGATATTCAAGGAACAGTGAAAGACAACTCTCTTTTACAAGAAGGCATCCTCGTGAGAGAAATAAAACATGTATGTGGCAAATTTGAAGCAAAGATTCAGTTCTGAAAAGATGATAATCTGAAGTTGCTTCCTTTTCAGAGCTGGTCAAAGGACTAAGGAACCTTCTCTTACAAGCATTGTTGTTTGTGCTCAGATTAACTCATATAGTTGATTTCATTGATTTCAATCTAACTTTGCAAGATGCTTAGTGCCCTTAATTCTTAGGGTTTCAAATTAGGTTGAAAGCATATGGAATAAAGCAAACTAAGATGAAGGCAGAATAGACCCAGGAAGAGTATTAGAAGTGAAATGAAAAATGAAAGGATTAAAAAAGAGAGATGAGAACAAGACATAGGGCAAGTACAGTATGACTTAAATTTGGTCACCTAAAAGCTAGAATGTAATCTGTGTTAATTTTCCAGATTTCTTCCACTGTCATGAAGAGAAAGTGAAATCTCCACAGAGTTATAAATTACACAAATCTTGGAAAATTAATTTTAGGAAGGGATGAATCGTCCTTCAGGGCATCTGTGTCTCTCCATTGAGGATAAAAGTCTAGGGAATAATTTGGAATGCAAGTTGGAGAAATTAAACCTTTTCTAGGAGATAAATGCATTTATTTCAAAGAAAACAAATGAGTAGAGCAAAAAAATACCACTATCCTGAAGATAAACCAATTACAAGTTGGTCATATTGTTGATTTTTGTTGATTTGCTAGGTGCTTTATTGAACTATAAGATATAAAGATCTGAAAGGCTTTTTCGTATAGTAACACTGATAATTTTCGCTTCCAGCTCCACTCACTTTTAATCAAATGAACATAAGTGTTTTAAAGTACCTGAATGGCCCTATATAGGAAATAAACCAGCTGTTACATGCTAAAAGGATCTCATATGCAGCCATAAACATTCACATTATTACCACTTAATCCTTGGTAGGTGTATCCCATAAGACTGGTAACTCCTTCTCTGTGGGTTAAACCACACCAGAGCTGAAGCACCTTAATCAGGATTTGGTCAGATATAATCTTACTTTATGATCTTTAAACCACCACTCAACTGTAGCCATACTTCCTAATTGATTTCTGACAGCCTCCTTTGCAGAACTACTTTTATCTGAAACATCAAGTGCATCATTCATTACCAGTAGATACCTATGAAAAGATGCTATGAAACTCCCTGACCACTTGTGCAATGACTAAGTTTCAAACATCTGGAAACCAGCCTGGCATCAAAGACTCAGAGGTGGAAGCTTAACAAGAAGTTTCAAAAAATTCAGTAAGGAGACATCTTTATCTAACCACTAGGAGAGCTCTAAATCAAAATAGTATGAATTTCTCTTCACAGCTATCTGTTAGGTTGTAAGAAGTTGTTATTATGCATGTAATATTCAGAAGCCAAAGTCCTCTCTAGAAGGTTGAACTAGGATCTGCCTGCCATAAATTAGGCATTTCTGAGATAAATAGCTAGGGAACAATAAAATAGATAGGAATCAATGAGAGACAGCTTTAGAGACAAACATAGATAGTTAGGTAGGGTCTCCAGTGTCACAGTGTCACTTAGGATTGGGAAAAAAAAAAAAAAAAAAAAAAAAAAAAAACATTCCCTGTGAAATTAGTGACCGTAAGATCACACTTGGAAGAATTGTGAGAGAGGGCTCAGAAGAAGAAGACAAGACAACTCTGTCAGAATATTTTGGCCTGGCCACTAGCTCTTTAACTTTCCTGGCCTTTTATTGAGAGGTTCAGAATGAGGATGGCACACCTGCCTTTTGGACTTCCTTCAAAATATCATAGAATCGTAGAATCATTTAGGTTGGAAAAGACCTCTAAGATCATCAAGTCCAACCTTTAACCTAGCACCAACAAGTCCACCACTAAACATAAGTTCTAAATTTACATGTTTCTTAAAGACCTCCAGGAATGGTGACTCAACCACTTCCCTGGGCAGCCTGTTCTAATGTAACAAAACCTTTTCAGTAAAGAAATTTTTCCTAATATCCAACCTAAACCTCCCCTGGTGCAACTTGAGGCCATTTTCCCTCATCTTATTACTTGGTACTTGGAAGAGCCTTATCCACACCTCACCACAACCTTCTTTATGGTAATTGTAAAGCAAAATAAGGTGTTCCCCAAGCCTTCTTTTCTTCAAGCTAAACAACCCCAGCTCTCTCAGCTGTCCTCATAAGAATTCTTCTCTAGACCCTTCACCAACCTTGTTACCCAATACTCTTTTCTGATTGTGTAGCCAAAAATGCTCCCTTTATTTAAGGTATGTTTAACTGTCACCTAAGCAACTTGGCCACTGATTCCCTCCAGCATCTGCTGAACAGTTGATCAACAGGTGGTGGGAGCCTGTTTCTGCTCACTTGTTAACTTGAGGAGTTTAGATGTCCACCTCTCAACCCTGCTGCCCTAAGACGACTGTTATAGCCAAGACTGAATGCAGAAATTCTCCTCCCCTTCTGCTGAAGTTACAACTTTGTATGAGGAAAAAATAAGTCTAGATTTCTATAAATAGAAACAAAGAGAACCAATATAGACAGATATCTGCCTGGGAACTGTGAACCTATTTTTGCAGAGAAAAATTTCTACTTGTAATGACATGGAACAGCTTGTACCCATCCCATGCACTTCCTTCCTAGGCGAATGCTCTGATTACTAGCTGAGGAATCAAGAGTTTTCTTCTACATTTTCTTGCTGAGCCTTATATCTTTTAAATAAATTCTTAGTAGCCCACTAATTCCTAACTAACTTTAGGAGCAAGGTTATTTTATATGAATATTTTCCCAGACATGGCTTCTTTACAATGCAGAAATCTCATCTGTGAGTGCTTCAAGAAACTGATGTTTGTTCTAGATGTCCAGCAGTGTGCTGCTCCTGGCCTCCAAGTACAGTACAGCCCTCCAGCAATGATAGCACATGTGCTCAGTGGGGTGTGCTGGACCTGTGTAAGAGCTGAAAATGTCAGAGCGCACAATGCAATAGATCCAATACTTTTTGGAAGCATTAGGTTTACAGCTCATGCATCACAGATACTCTGGGTATGTACAATAAGTATGAAGCTGCCTAGGAAAATATAGTTTACTGGCACTTCCTAAATATCACATGTGAGCTGACTGTTTCTTGACACAAAGATGTTGCTCCATGTCAGTATACACAGTGAGAGGTTATTTTGGTTTCCCATCACAAGGAATTGAAGTCTCCCCATGTAGAGAATAGACATCTAGTATGGACCTGACTAAGTTCCAGGAGCAAGCCCCACCACATAAAGATTTGTACTATGTAACTTGTGTGTGTCTAAGTCCTCTTCTATATTTTGTCCCAACTCTCTGTTCCTTTTTGCTAATTGGTGATATTCTCTATGTTGTGTTTGTTTTAACAGCTATGTAGCAGGAATGTAAAATGTTGTTTTGATTTAATGACCTTTGTGTTGATTTCAGTCAGATACATACACAACATATGAAGACTCAGGCTACTGGCCATTGAGCCTCTCTCTGTTTTTAGTTGGCCCCAAATAACAGCATTTTCTTAAGCAAATTGATTCATGATAGTCAGGATCAGTTTTCCAGGAAGTAAAAGTTTTACATTCCCCATCAAATCCAGGAATAATAACATGAAGCCATGACCAAAAAGAAAAGGTAAAAGTAGAAAAAACAACATTTCTCAGAAAAGTAACTGAAAAGCAGTTCTCATTACTCCTAGTCCCTTGAAGTTATTACATCACCTTCCAAGATTACATTTTTAGTCTGAGAAGTTCATAACTTCAGAAGAATTCTTCATATATTTTTCCCTCTTAGTGGTTCAACAGCATCAAGGATGCTAACACTTTCTCCATCCTGATGCATTCTCCATCTCCCTCTCTTACAAACGCCAGTAAGATGAATTTAGCAATTTCTCCTGTACTTTCACAAAAGACAGCAACTTGAGGACAAGAGAGATTGAGTGGTGACGTACTCATGATGTCTGTTAACTTCCCTAAGCCAAATATAGCCAAGCTGCTTCCTCATGACACCACATTAGCTTCATAACTTTGAACAAGCCTCCAGAATCTGCTTATCAGTCTTGTCTCTTACCTCATTTTAGACTCTCTTCAAAACTTAAGTAACTAAAAAAACTATACTGTTTCTCATCCTTCTCAGTTTTCTAGCTGCATAGAAAAAGTTTGATTTTTTTTTTTTTTGCAAAGTCCATGTGTTGACCTGTTTTTTAAGTTCTGTATTACACTTCTCACAAAAAAATACAGTATGGTAAGAAAAAATAAATATTGCCTTATACCTAAATTAACATGAATACTGTACATTGGGAATGAATTTTGAAGCATGAATTTAAAAATTAAAGTTGATATTCCAAGTCCAGATCTAATAAGGATCAAATTTGAATGTAATAGTCAGTGGTCTAGTGAGGAGCACGGTCAACAGTTCTGCATCAACATTAGCTGTAGCTTGTTTGCCATTACTGCACCTTAAAATGGCATGAAAGGTACAAGTCTTGTGTCTCATTTCTGAAAAGTGCAACAAACAATAATCTGATGCTAGTCTGGGTAGATGTCTGAGTAAACCCAGAAATATGAGTACTCTAATTTTGGTACATAATTGATATGAAATTATTATTTATTTCCCTAGCAGCCGTAGATTTCCAAAGATAACTATAATGTGTTTTTACCTGGGTTGCTTGCATGAGCATTTATTCTTTACAAATTGTAATGGACTCAGCTCCGAGTAACTGAGTGCATGGGCTTTCATGGAAAGCATAACTGAAAGTCACCCATCTGTGGGAATTAAGTGTAATTTTTAATTTCACTTGGTTTTATGGATTGATATAAAAGCATAGACATAGGTCTCTAGTACCGTCTGAGACACCCAGAAGTATCCTGTATGTATTCTACCTGCTGTTTCAGAGTAGAGTGAATCTCCCTCAGAGAGAAGGGGACTTGGTTATACCACAGCATCTAAGACATCACAAGATACATACATTCAGTTGTCTTGATTGGTCAACACATGCCCAAGTGAGTTGTCTGAGATAGTTACCTTTCATAACAAGTAGAGTTTAATTCACCATATTATCAAAGCAGAGAAGATACTAATAGGACTGTGTAGTTAAGTTCAGGCCATTTTTGTGTAAAATTCAAGGTGCTTGTCACAATGGTATTATGTCTTTATAAAAGAATTGTGTTCTGAAACTAGCTACTGAAAGAACTGTGAAAGAACTGGTATATTTTTGAAGTTAAGACAATTAAGCTAAACTAATCAAAAGTCTCACAAAAAAAAAAAAAAAGAATCAAGATAATAAGTTCTGTGCAAAGCTAATTGAAAAAGTTCAGGAACTGATAGACAATTTAGAGAATGTTCAGCTATACAGATACTAGAAAGGAAGGTCTATAGGTTTTGACCTGCTCTATACTTTCTTGGACATGTTTTTCCTCATGATACGAAAAGTCTTATAACATTTGCCCAGCTTTTTGAATTAGGCCATGATCTAAAATTTGTTAAATTGAATTGAGGAAATTCTACTCATTCCAGTCAACTGGAGTCAATCTTTACCTGACTTTTCCTAAGACATACTTCTCCAAGTCTTGTTTTGAAAAAAGACGCCATCTTGCTTGCCTGATGTTCAAAAGGAAACCAGCAAATTCAGAATTTCATCAAGCACAAACTAATTTGCTCTCAGAAATGAAAATACCCTTTTGTTGTTGTTTTTGTTGTTGTTCATTTATAGTAAGACAAGGAATCCAGACATATAAAAATTCGATTCACCTCTTCCTGAGACTTGAGATATGTATAGATGAATGGAACTGCTAATGTTACAGTGGCATAACAAGTAGCTTCTCAGCAACTGAGCTGTGGCAACTGAGAGTGTCCATAGTCCTAGGAAATTTAAAATGTGAAATAAAACATTTTACCTTGAAGTTCCCTGAGAGCATGGAAGTTTATCACCCTGCATCTCAAGATAGGTGATGTACCCAACATGTATGTTGTTGGAGATGAGTTAGATTCAGTTCAGAAGGGTACATCCTCTATTCCTTGTGAGTATACTGCGTACCTGACCACAAACAGAAATCCAGACCAGGCATTTTCACTGCCACATTTTTTATTTCTTCATTTCATTAGTTTCTGTAAAACTACCAGGCAATACAAATTAGACTGGGAGAAAAAAAAAAAAAAAAAAAAAAAAAAAAAAAAAAAAAAAAGAGAGAAAGAGTGAGAGAAGAGAGAAAGAGAGAGAAAGGGTGAGAAAAGATTAGGAGGGTGCATTGCATCTTGTAACATCATGATCAGTTAACTGTGAAATTACTGCTTATCACCACTATACATTTCTATTACCCTATGGACATTTTCAAACTCAGTATGTTGCTGACATAAAAATAAATTTTTTAAAGCTGCAGGTTAAACTCAAGGTTAAGCATATATGTATGCATATTTCAAAGTAAAAAACAAAACAAACAAACAAACAAAAACAAATAAAATAGAAAATGTTACTTATATTTTTATTGCTTAGGAAAAAATATTCAAAATCAAGGTGATTATCTTCTTAAGATGAACATCTGAATAAACAGATATTTGCATTAAGAAATCCAGGCATTTTTAATTTGCAGTAGATTTATGTATTGAGAAGCTCTAAGAGTGTCTTACCATCCATAACAAACAATTCCCTCTGTACCATGCAACTTGGCTGGACTCCAAATCCTGTCCCAGAGAGTGTATTTTCTGGTAGATATAAAAAGATTATATTTCTTCTTTAAGGAAAACATTGTGCACATGATTAATTGCCACAGGGATGTGATATTGATCTAGTCAGAAAACAGTATTTAGAACCAAGATTAGGAAGTGCTAATTCACAAAAATTCCAGTAATTCATTAAAACAAAGAGGCAGGGGTTGTTTATGTATTTATTGCAATAACATCAATCATAATAAAACTGTGACATTTGATAATAACACAGATGACATACATACTTACACAGAAATAGTTTGTTGACTTTTGTACAGCACAAGTGAGCCGAGTTTAGTATTGTCAAATGTCTTAAGAACAAGAAGCAAACTAATGTTATTCTGCAGTAAACATCTTAAAGGGATGAGCTAAATTTCAAAGACAAAAAACTGTTCATTTTTAAGTCATTCTTCTTTAATATAAGGCATTGCAGTAGCTCACTTATTTTAAATAGCTGTACATTAATTTTTGGAATATATGTAAAATTATGAAAGGAATTGTAAATATAAAGATGCCAGGATGCTTTGTCATAGGAATTAGCATATAAATAGTGAAAAATAAACGCTCAAACTACATTTCAAAGTTTTCCCATAAAATACCTTCAAATGACCTCAGAATGGTTTATAAAACAACAGATCTATTAAGCTATTTATCAGAGCCTAAATCTTGTAACAGAAGTTAATAGTCTATATTAGAAAGCAAATAAATACAATAGTAGCACACACACACACACACACAAAGAATTTAATTCAAGAATGGAATATTGCACTAGTCTACTACTAGTCTTCATTTTTCCTCTCATATAACTCCTACTGAAGTTGCTGAAAAGATTCCTAATGACTTCAGTGGAAAATAGACCAGTAACTGTATCCATTAGTAGATGCACACATTAAAACAGAGTTATTGGCATAAGCCAAAAGCCAACAGAATATAAACCAGTGACCTCAGTTCCAGATAAAACGCTCAAAAACTCCCATTAAGTAGCAGTGACAGTAAATAGTATGCCTATTAGTCTATCCAGAGTGTTAAAGTTTAATAGAGCTCTCTGTGAAGAAGCCATGATGTGGTCATTCTCATATATATACCATTTAATTACACCTTCTAACAATACAACATTCAGTATGATATAAATTAATCAGCCTAGTATTTTATCACACAAGGAACAACCTTAAAATAATTCACACAGACACAAAATTAGTATCCCTTCATCATATGACACTTTGAATCATCACCTTTGCTGTTGTGGGCCCTATATGTATATCTACAGAATATCTATATATTTATATGTTTATATTACTGGTTCAGTCATGTCTTTCCATATGGAAATACAAAACCTCTTGGAACTGAACTGAGCAATGGCTCTCAGGTTCAGCATTGTTGGACACTCTGGGGACGGGATGAAAATTCACTGACCCGGAGATAGATGGGAGCTGTTACCACAAACTTATACCTGGGAAAGGGGCTTTCCCCTCAGCATTAAACCTGACCGACTTTTCATAAAAGGAATTGTGCTATGTGAGCTGGCCAAAAGGATATCACAGGCATGTAAGCCTCTAACCAAACACTTGAGCTTGGTATTTTCAGCCGAGATTTAAAACCTTGCTCTTCTAAGTCCCCTGTCTGCCTCAGCAGGGTGACATAGACATATGAGTCTGGAAGCATGAATCATTGCTGTTATCTGGGTTTGGGGGTTTGGCTCATAGGTATGAATAGGGCTATAGGGTTGTACCTTTTACTTGTCAGATTCTTTTTTTACTTGTCCTTTTGTTGTGGGAGTCAGGATTAACTGGTATATACAGACTTAAGACAGACATGACACACTGGAAATGGAGGAATGTTTAAAAGGTCCATGTACTCTTTAAATATAAATTTTAAATGAAAGACAATTCTTCTGAGAAAGGTAAATAATGAGAGTTGCTTTATGGTGTGCAGAGTAAAGATGAGACAACATAATCACTGTTAGAAATGAGCCCATTTTTATTTCTTTTGACATTTGTGCATGTTCATTCAACTGAAAGGGCAGACAGAACATGAACTCTGCAAGCCAGTGTCTAGTACCAGTTACACAGCTACAGATACATTGACGTCTTGCCAGATTGTATGAAGGGTTTAGGTTTTTGAATGGAATCATGTGGTTTTATTTACATTAGCCTATTTAGGCCAGCAATGGAATAGTTTTAGATAAAGAATGGGAGCAAAGTCACTGTCCTCTTACATTGGATCCTTATATTACATCCCTTATTAAATCATTTTCTCAGTAAAAAGTCAAGTGTATTTACTATGAAATATCTTTTTCTTAGAAAAAAAATATTAACGTACATTCACAAGACTTTGGAGAAAACATCATTGATACATCTCTGAATAATCTGTGTAACCCTTCTGTTTTTAATATATTCACAAGATAGCAGTGATTTTCTTTTTCCTTTTCCTTTTCCTTTTCCTTTTCCTTTTCCTTTTCCTTTTCCTTTTCCTTTTCCTTTTCCTTTTCCTTTTCCTTTTCCTTTTCCTTTTCCTTTTCCTTTTCCTTTTCCTTTTCCTTTTCCTGTTCCTGTTCCTGTTCCTGTTCCTGTTCCTTTTCTTTTTCTTTTTCTTTTTCTTTTTCTTTTTCTTTTTCTTTTTCTTTTTCTTTTTCTTTTTCTTTTTCTTTTTCTTTTTCTTTTTCTTTTTCTTTTTCTTTTTCTTTTTCTTTTTTTTTCTTTTTTTTTTCTTTTTCTTTTTCTTTTTCTTTTTCTTTTTCTTTTTCTTTTTCTTTTTCTTTTTCTTTTTCTTTTTCTTTTTCTTTTTCTTTTTCTTTTTCTTTTTCTTGCTCTTGTTCTTGCTCTTGTTCTTGTTCTTTTCCTTGTTCTTTTCCTTGTTCTTTTCCTTGTTCTTGTTCTCTTTCTTTTTCTATTTTATTTATTTATTTATTTATTTATTTTTGCAATTGCTGTGCAGCTTCTGGAACAGCTTCTGAGATGAAATATATTTTACACTTTTTGCAGATTGGTCACCCCATACATCTTCACCTTCTGATTCTTTCTGTGGTAGACTTCACTATAATGACTTCATTATATATTTTTTTGAATTATTTAATTATTGTAGAAAAATATTTAAATCAGTATGCAGAAAAAAAAATACAAAATTGCTCTAGGAACACCTCTGATGTATATTTCTTCTGTATTACTTTTTGCAGTCATTGTGCTTCCATTTTCAGCATAAACTCTCAATTACTGAATGTTTACAACTAAACCAATATAGTGATTTATAAATATCAGAAGAGTAATTTTATGAATTTTATTTTCAGAAAACAGAAGATATTTTACTTGTTGTATGAATGTAATGACAGTTGTATGAACATAATGACACACTGTCTAAAAGATGAGCTTGCATAGACTTAGAGTTACATCTAAATTTTAAAGGCGTAGCTGTAGAACATAAAAAAGAAAACATGAATTCACCAGACATTTAGGCAAAGGTATCAGAAAAAAACAACAACCTCTCTACCCTGCCCAAATGTCAGAAATAATAATTAGACCAGAGTTTCTCTTAGAGTTTTGAAATATTAAGCAGAGATACTAAGAAACATTGTAAAAAAATAAGAAAATTGCTTTAATATTTTGAACATGTGTCTTGAAAACTTAAATATAGTAGATGAACCCATATTGACTTTTGAATTTAATTATATTCAATACTTATAGGTAAAACTTGAATTTCTTACTCAAATTTCTGCTGCAAGGACTGGAACTTAGCCATACAAGGACATGCTGACAGCTGAGCTGATTTTGTTTTCTTCTGCATGACAATACTGTGTCTATGTGACAGCATTTGTTTTCAGTTCATAGAGTTCCTCTCCCAGTTTTCCACATGGACAGAAGCCTTAGTATGTTTGTCCCCTCTTTCCTTCCCCCTGCCATCCCTTTCCAAAAAACAAGCAAACAAACAAACAACCACCACCACCAAGCAAACAAAACAATAAAAACAATAAAAAAACTCCAGGAAAAGATCTGAATAATGTAAATGTAAGACAGTATTTTTAATGTCTCTAAAATGAAAATTAAATCAAAAAAAAAAAAAAGTTATTTGGTGTCAGATCTTATAAATATTCATTACCACCAAATCAGATTGAGCAAGCCAAGTTCAGGCAGACAAGTCCCAGAGACAATCTAAGCCATATATGTACCAGAAAATGAAACAAAACTGGTATAGAAGAGCTTGCAACTGTATGCTCAAATTTCTTATTCCTTGATAGTCTTTCCTGTCCTCTGAACTGAATGTTGTCTGGAACATCCTGGTTCTCAAGGACCAAAACTGTTACATAATGTAGAAACCTATAGGCCAGTTTTGCTATGTCCTGGCAAGTCTATGCTTGTTTGCTTGTTTTTTCCCCCAGCACAGAAAAAAAGAGAGAAAGAGAGAAAGAGAGAAAGAGAGAAAGAGAGAAAGAGAGAAAGAGAGAAAGAGAGAAAGAGAGAAAGAGAGAGAGAGAGAGAGAAAGAAAGAGAGAAAGAGAGAGAGAGACAGAGAGAGACAGAGAGAGAGAGAGAGAGAGAGAGAGAGAGAGAAAGGAAGGAAGGAAGGAAGGAAGGAAGGAAGGAAGGAAGGAAGGAAGGAAGGAAGGAAGGAAGGAAGGAAGGAAGGAAGGAAGGAAGGAAGGAAGGAAGGAAGGAAGGAAGGAAGGAAGGAAGTGAACCTATTAGAATGAGTCCAGAGGAGGATTACAGAGATGATCAGAGGTCCAAAGCACCTCTCCTGTGAAGAAAGGCTGAGAGAGTTGGGGCTGTTCAGCCTGGAGAAGGGAAGATTCTGGGGAGACCTCTTTGTGACCTTAAAGGGGTCTTATAAAAAAGATGGAGAAGGACTCTTTACTCGGGTAGATAATGATAGAACAAGGGAGAATGGTCTTAAATTAAAAGAAGATACATATAGACTAGACATTAGGAGGAAATTCTTCACTATAAGGTAGTGAGACCCTGGAACAGGTTGCCAAGAGAAACTGTGCATGCCCCAACCCTGGAGGTGTTCAAGGCCAAGCTGGAAGGGACCTTGGCCAACCTGATCCAGTGGGTGGCATCCCTGCCTATGGCAGAAGGGTTGGAGTTAGATATCTTTAAGATCATTTGCAACCTAAGCCATTCTATGATTCTATGCTCCTTGGCTATGCTTCATTTCGTACCACAGATGTAACCACCATGTCAGACAAAAGGCATATCTAGTCTCATACCCTGCATCTCAGAGGAGCAGATGCTTGCAGAATAGGAAAACGGTGGATCAATAGATGATACCTTCCTGAAATCTTCTCCCAGACTCACCAGATGTGTCACTCATAGACTTCTTGAGGATATCTTTATCCTTTATATAGATAACTTGTCTTCAGTGCAATATGCTAACTTGCTTTTGAAATCCAAATAAAGTTACACCAACCACAATATTCTGTAGCAAAATGGTCTGCTTCCTAAACACATGTTGTATCAAGAAGAAGCTCCTTTCATTTTGTTTGAACTGCCACTGGCTATTTTCATTTGGTGCACCCAAGTTCTTGTAATAAAAGTGACATTGAACATTCTATTGACTTTTTCGATGCCATTCAATCTTTTATAGACCTCCATCAGAGCTCGACTTAACCAATTCTTTTCAAGGCTGCTAAGTCCAAGTCTTCTCAATCCATCCTGTGAGAAACTTTAATCACTCTTGCATCTTTTCCAGTTCTACCAAATCCTTTCTAGATGAGAGAAGCAGAACTGCAAGGAGAATGGAAAATACTGAATATAGTAAGCCTACACAGCAGGGTATGATTTGTTTCTTATTCTCTATTATTTTTTTACAATTTTCCTAATAACATTTTTGTATTTGTTTTAGAAAAGTGCTAAGCATTGTGTTGGCACATTCATACAGCTATCATATCTCCAAGTTATGACTTATCTTTCCTGAACAGTAGCTAGTCAAGTTAACATCTGACATCTTAATTTAGTATTTGTTGTTGTTGATGCTATGAAAAAATATATTTTAGTTGTTTATATTAGATTTTATTTATCATTTTATCACATTGTGATTCACTGTCTTCAGCCTGTTTCAAAACTTTTCTTCATCAGTTCTCCTCTTTATATATCCCCTTAAAACTTAGCACTGTTAATAAATCCAGCCACCTCAACTGTCTTCTCTTGTTTCCAGATCATCTGTGAATATGCTGAATGGTTGCAGTGGGGACCTCCAGTTCTAATGGGGAACAGTAGCTGAGAACCTCACTGTACTGGGAAAACTAGTCATTTTTTATTAGCTTTTTCTTCTATTTAACCAGGTCAGAAACTTCCTCCTTAATTCATGTGAGCTATTTCCTTGAAAGCGCTTGGCGAGCACTTCACAAAGGAAATCCATCTAATATGTGATCTTTTTTGTTAACAGAGGTCTTTGAAGATTTGTTCTCATTTCTTTGGTCTTTCTAACATCTCTTCATGAGTAATATACATTTTCTCTGAATGTTCTCTATGTTTTTTAACTACTTAATGCATTTTCCATGTCATATAAAAATGTTCTACCATGTGTTTGCCCCTTGTTTTTTTTATTATTTTTATTTTATTTTTTTTTTTTTTTTCTTTCAAGAAACTATATTTCCTCATGATTACATTGCCTTAGAGGCCAGAGGGTGGGGATGTGAGGGGTGAGGGAGACAAACGATACACGGGACTTACTATGGCTGTAAAATGGCTGTTTACTTTATAAACAAAAGTACTTTTTAAAGTACTTTATAAACAGCTTTACATTAATAATTTTGTGGTGTTGCTCAGCAAGCCACTAATTGCATCTCTTTCTACCTGTTCCTTGACTAGTTGCTCCAAAGACCGGCCAGTCCTCTTGCTGAGGAATATAGTCTCAGCATTATCCTCAGTTGTGACGTGTATCCTTTTGTCTGGAGTGTAACCAAACCTTCTCTGTTATTCTTCCATTTCTCATCCTTTTGGTTTGTTGATTGCTCTGATCAGATCACAGAAATCATTGTTGTCCTAGTTGGATATTACTAGATGTTTCTTAATTAGAATGGAAATTTCAAGCAGCCAGCAGGGTTTCAATGTCACCTGAGACACTAAGCCTATTTATTTGATGTGGTTAGTCCCTTAAGATATAGTACAATTACATTAGAGTCTATTTCCCATATAGTTTACGCCTTTCTGTTACTTTGTCCCTTTAATTATTTTCCTCCCATTGAATTTTTTGCATGCTTGCATATCAATATGCCAGTTTTAAACAAGAGACTAGTTTTTCTTATTTCTTAGGGTTCTGGCATTTGTATACAAAATTTGTGTTTTTCAGTCCACTGTCTAACTGGGAATCCATTTACTGAGATTGTCCCTTATCATTAACTATTTTCATTTTGTCAGTTTCTCTTCTCTTCTTTACCTGAGGATACACAACTCATCACCTTGTATGTGTTGTCCTTCTGCATCTGCCATCTCCCCACCTCCCAGTATGTTAGTTTAAATTTCTACTTTTTTTTTTTTTTTTTTACCTTTAAGTGAAAACAACCTTGTTTCATTTTAAATTAAAATAATAATATATTTATTATTACTATTTTGAAGGATATATATATATGTATCCTTCAAAAACTTCTCCAATTTCTGTCCTGAAAATGCCAGAGTGAGGATCTCTTATTCTCTAGTTCTCTCCCCCACATTGCAGGAGCTGTTAGTCAGGAGTTAGGATTGTTCAGTGGTGTCTCTGAAGACACTGTGGAAAAAAAATCTCTGCCTCCATGAAGGACCCAGTTCTGTACCTCATAACCTGCCCAGGGGGTTTTCTCAGTGTGGGTTTCTGTAATGTAACAGGAGAAAAATAGAAAAAGCTAATATAGTTTTAGGCTGTGAAAGTCTAACGATACAGAATAATCCTAGGGAGAAGAGAAAGTTACTCAGATCTCTAATTATGTTGAGGTAGACCTATGCCAAGCATGCAGAGGAACTTTTTTTTTTTTTTTTGTGAAACAGGAAGAGAGTTGCAGGTACTGCTGACACAGGTGTCTTTTGCAGAGTGGGTTTCTCCAAAGTGTATATGATCAGAAAGTGGAATAAACCTAGGGTAGTCCCTAATGTAAGTGAAAAACTGAAGGTTTGGGACTGCATAGCAAACACCAGGATTTTGTTTGTTTCTTCAAACAGAGGGTCTGGGTTGAATTTTAGTTACAAATATTTTTGCAGTTCTGAAGGAGAAACACCTTCTAATTTAGCAAAGGATCTGAAAGAAGGGAACAACTGTGGCAAAACAGAGTGTGAACACAGTAGATTCTGCCAAAAGAGAAATCCTTGAGGGAAAAGGAGGATGAAGGTGAACTCTGAGTTTTTATTGGATTAGTTCCAGTATAGAGCTGCATGTTGAAATGAACAGCAGTGAGGCTTGAAACAATTTCTGGTCAGGAATCTGGATTTGTTTTCTCAGTTCCACAGTGCCACAATTTATGTACTTGTCATGTTCATTAGCTGCACATCACTAACTAGCTATTAGGGGTCTATAATTATTGCAAACTCAAGTGATTTCATATTTTTTAAACTCCTTTTAAATTTTAACTTCACTTTCTTTGCCCAGCTATGTAAAAACTCTTCATTATTTTATTCAACCACGGGAGTCTGGAACCCTTGACAAGTTAACAAGAGTAAGAACGTCATAAATTTATGACACTACGATTAATTTAGAACAAAATTTCAACAAATAGAATTGAAAGAGACAAACAGAGACTCAGCTGTGGAGAAGGTTGTGAGAATTTTTTTGGTCCTCCTGTTTTCTATCTGACACATAGGTCTCAGAGCTGGTGACAGACTCAGAAATCCAGTTACTGCTTTGGAATTATCAACATTTTCTTCTCCCTGTGGTGATGCCAGGTACCTGCAAGCCACTGCAAAACAGTATTAGCCTCAATGTGAGCCAGAACTAGAAATCTAATTTAGTGTTTTAAATCAATGAGGAAGTCTTGCCAGGTGTCGTTAGCTCCAAATCTCAGTTCTTTGTCAAGAGGAAAATCCAAGTCCATAGAATTGTGCAAGCAAAATAAAGAATAGTGCAGATCAGTGTAACAATAGAGGTATGTTTCATTTAATATAACCAATTTAAAAATTGTAACAGCTCACACACATATAAAATAGCAGTTCATAAAAAACAACAACAACAACAACAACAACAACAACAAACATAATTAAAATGAATGAGGAGCATGTTAATTGAATAGCTATATTAAGAAAGAAAAAGCATTAGTCTTCTAATGCATTTCTATTCATCAGCTGCTCAATTTCCTCTGTCTCTCAAAATAGGATATGAAAATATTCTCTTGCTTTTACAGGTAACATCACATAAAAAAATTGGAATATTTGGAATATACCTTTTACCTGAAATCTCCATGTCTTTATCAAATTTCTAAGTTAGCTATGATATCTCCTTTTATCAGAAAGAAAAAAAAAAAAGAAAACTGAGACTAAGTCTCTGCCTACTGAAGAGCTACCACAAAAATTAAAAGATGAAGAAGTTTGTAGAAAAAGAATAAAAACCTTCAAACAAGATTATTTGGCTATAGCTACTCTACTATTTTTGAGAAGGTAACCCAGCTTAATCTCAGGAGTTTATGGCTCTAGCTTTGACACTGCTACCTGTTCTATTACTTCATGAGGCTCCTCCTGAGTGAGGAAAATTTAAACTACAGCTCAGCTTCTTAATGTATGCATGAACAACATAAGGCCCAGTCTACCACAAAGTAGTCAAAACATAGTTCTTCAGCCCTGAGTGCTGTAAACCCAATCTACAGTTAATCTAACACATGTGGGAAAATGTGGTTTATGAGGTTCAGTGCAGTTAGTGCAGTGGCAATCTCCAAGGAAATCTGCTAAGGGGATCTAATGCTGGGAATTTGCTACTTCTTTATGACAGATACAGAAAGCCTGCAATATTTCTTGTCATTAAAAATGCAAAGAGCAGTGTTGGTAGAGGGGTAAATTATACTTGGACAAATACTTGGCTGTCATATGGAAAGCAGTTTAGCAGGCTATTTGGGATCTACTCAAAACTAGGACAGTTTCCAGGCAAAATTTGTTTGTCTTTATTTCATCCTACAGAACGTTTAGCATGTTTTGGGAAAGGGAACTGTCTCCTGACTCTTCCAATAGGGGATAAGCATTGCACACAGCAGGAAAACAGTGAATTGATTAAGCAGAAAAAGAATATGCTAATACAGGTGTATGCCCATGATTTATGTAAGTGCACTGCTGAATCATCTGGAGAATAATATTGCAATTACAGAACAAGTGGGACTGTAAACTCTAGTTACTGCGGTGCAAGTTTCCATCCAAACTGCCTAATTTCAGTCATTAACAACTTTCAGGAGCTATCATCTACCAGGTTTTTCAGGTAGCTTTACTGTTCTATGGTAATTATTTTTTTTTTCAAAGTTTAAGAATAAATAATCCAATTATTTCTGAGAAGAGGAACAGTAGAAGAATACTATTCCCACAGCAAATAATGATAACCATTTATAATTTTGTAAAAGCTTCAGCGTCATCACTGTTATCAGACCTTGAATGATATCCCACATTTATCTCTGGAGAAATATAGCTCCCTTTCTTGAAGAGCAGGAGGGAGTCAAAATGTACTGGAACAATGCTGCTGAAAACCATGCAAGGGGTGCAAAAGGCTCCAATCTGCCGTGTTTCCTATCCCCCAACCCCCAAATGAAAAAAATCCCTTTAGATATTTACTAATTCATGTTTGAGAACGTAAGATTCTATTCATTGTAAGAGGGAAGTTGGAGATCATATTTAAGTCCTCAGCAAGGCCAGCACTCTGATAATGAAAAGTCTTCAGGACTCCTCCACCAACATTGCAGCTCTTGGAGAAAGAGCTGAAAGACCCAGAGGGCCACCCCCATCACCCAGGAGCTGCTTCACAGATAAAGCCCTTCATCTCCACCAGAGCAGCACTGTGTCACAGTTATGTCCCTGCTTGGCCACAGACCTCATGGATCCAGACCCCACATGCAGGCTAACATCCCCATACCCATGGAGGTTCCTGATGGGCTGGCTCTGTCCTTCATGGCCCTGGTGGAACAATCTCAGAATCTCAGCTGGTGAGGCTCTGCCCTGCCTGCCTAACTGTAAGCCTTGGCTGGCAGCTCCCCTTCCCTTACAAAGCAGCCTGCCCTTACTGCCCCTGAAAAACACTGTTTTCCAAGTTAAATATGTTAGAGCAAATGCACTGTGAAAAGAAAAAAAAAAAAAAAGATGACGGATTGACTTTAACTGCTACTCTCTGCTCATGGCAAATGGGGTGGGATGCAGTCATGACTGTCAAGTAGTCACAGATGGACATCACTAAAAATGAACAACTAAATGGGACTAAAGTTAGGACCCTTACAGTAAGAGCACAGAAAGCTTACTCTCTCTCACCTACAGTAAATTCTAGTAAATAACCTTCAGACTGTGCTTTCCAATTCACCTAGTGTTTTCAATCTGAGGGTTAGGCACCTTGAACATCAAGACTCTCTAAATAGCTGATAGACAGGGACAGGCATTTACAGACTGTGATTTATCCCACCTGTCTTGGACACCTTTCTCAGGATAATGCACACATCTCCTTTTGCCAGACACAGAAGGATCTGAGATGGCTGGCTTAAGCTAAAGAATCAATTGCAATGACTTGAGATACACATAGTTTTGCGTGAAGTGTAGCTGATGACAGCAGTGCTTAAAAAGTTTTTTAAAACAGTTACTTGGAACATTTCAATTACAAAATGTAGTACCCATGAAAATAGTCTTAAGTGCATAGAAGTAAAAAGGAAAGCAACTACACCTGCAAATTTAAATAGCAAATAGGTTATGCCTGTGTTTTACTTCCCTGTATGAACCACAACCCTCACAAAAGTTTTTACATATTAGGCATCTACATCCACATTGCTGGCTACTACAATACAGAAGCCATCAATGCATTGGTTAATACATGAATGTTACGGACAGTTTATAGTGATTTATTTTGGCTAAGCTTCAGGTCTGTGTGTTAGAGTGGGAGGCAGGGCGGCTGTCTGCAGTCTGGGGCTCTCGGGGGAATTTCACTACAAGGGATGGCAGCTCCTTGCAATTAATTACAAAGAATTAGTATTGCAGTAGCAATCTTGAAAAGGGTTTCTGTTGTTATTTTCTCCATTCTGAAATTTTTGCTGGCTTGAAAGATCCCTTGAATGGGAGTCTGACTATAATGGATCTCCTGAGACTGATATTGATTTTTAGCGTTTAGTCCAGAAACATGAGGCTTAGAGGGAACTCCACAATCGTCAAGGACAATAGTTTGCAGGCAATCACTTTATGTAATCTGTCTTTGAAAACTCACCTATTTCTGTCTTAAATATCAGTCTTGTTCCTCCTAAAAGGCTGTACCAAATCTTAATACCCTCTGTCTTTACAAGACTTTCTCTGCTTTCCAGACTGAATGTGGTAATGACAAATGTATGTTTATATGTTTTTTATGTCCAAACTGTGTTATCCTGATAACTGGTGCGCTCCTATAATTTCTGCCTATATCTTTAATAAATGACCAAAAAATATCAAAAATCTTCTTTTAGGAACATTAATCATTCCATAACTTAATGCTTCCTTCTATGATACAAATAGTTTTCTTCTCCTTCTTAGCTTCCTTACATTTTTGAACCTTTCTTCTTCAGAGTTACTGTCTCAAATGGCACCATAGAGCCATATATAAAAACATTATACCATATAAAAATATGGTGAAAACACGTTACATTCTTGTCTTCCTTGGATCATTTATTTCCATGGTATTAATTAGTATTTCTTCCAAATGTACTTTAGAGATTTGCTTGCTACTGAGATAAATCTTTTGTGGCTGATGTTTCTCCATATTTTTCTTTTTTGAAATATGCAATTCTCTAGTCATAAAGCACCACCCAGAACTGACAGACTAATTTTAAAACTTGACGTTGAGAGCTGTGATTTCATATGAATGTTCTTTACAAATTCTTGGATGTTGATTCTCTGATTGTATTGCATTTCTTGAGTGAGCATATTGCATTTCTTGAGTGAGTTTTCCACTCTGAGGTAATTTCATTTTTCTTTTAAAGCATGCATAAATTTTTTTATTTGCTCTGCCTTTACTTTCTCAGTCAATAACATGGTAGTTACTTAACTAAAGATGCTGTGGAGGATGCCAAAAGTGAAAAAGTAAGTGTTATTTAACTTCAATAATACAATTTCTGTATATAAATTTCCTCCTTATTTCTCTGCTTAGAAGCATAGAAAAAATATACTGGGTCAGACTAGAGGTCCACCGCCCACAATACCATCCTTCCAAGAATAACCTGTTTTCATTCCAGTAAGAGTAATAACATGGAAATTTAGATGATGATTACCTTATACTATCTGCCTTTCAAGACCTGGTATTGTGAAATACCTTTAAGCAACTTGAAAGACTCATTATTTTTTTGTCTATTTCAATTTCAGATGTAAAACCTAACTTAATTTGACCTATAGCAAGTTTCAACTTTCTCTTTCCTGATCTATGTTGTCTTCTTTCCTGTTCTGTCTCTTTGTTTTCTACTACTGATTACTCCTGGTGTCTTTTCAGAAATGGTAGTTCAGCCTGTTAGGCCTAGAACTCTCACCTGCATATTTCTTCTTTACTTTACTTGAGATGCAAAATCTAAAGACCTTTTACATCTTTGATTTAAGGAAATAACATAACAACAATTTAGAGACCCTATTTTGTACAGTTTAAAGCTTACAGGCTTTTGTTTGTTTGTCTGTTTTTGTTTTGTTTTGAAATTGATTGTCTTAGACAAAAAGCTAGTTTTTCTCATAAGTAAATTTGCATGAAGCAAAGCCTATGTTTTATTGCTGAGTCCAAGATTATATTCTAAAATATCTTAGAATAACATTCTCTTACATTTTAAGAAACTCAGACTTAAATAGCACCATTTCTTATTCATGTAAGATTTATGTGAATAAATGTTTGAGCCAACATTTCTAGAAATACCTTTACCATATCCTTCATTTTCATTCTATCTGTTCTTCACTTTTATGTGGGTAGTTAAAATCTCCTACCATCACACAATTCCCAAAGGTATCTTTTTCTAGTGATATTTCAGATATCTCTGTTTCAGTTCACATCCAATTCTTGGGTACCATATAACACCTCTAATCCTTAGACTGCTTTTTAAAATGCCTCCTTAAACAATTTCTGACTTATCAGATTCTGTTTTGTCTGTACAATAATAGCCCAATTCATAACTATCTATCACATCATTATCTAGTGCTAACACAATAGCTTAATTTTTATTTCTCTTTTTTCCTGAAGAGTATGTAACTTTTAACAAACCCAATCCAATCATGTCTGCTTTTTTACCATGATTCCGTTATCCTTATCATGTTCCTAATTAATCTTCACTATACTTGCAATTATTTTGTGTCTTAAAAAAAAATAGAACACTTTCCTTACTGGTGTAAAGATAACACATTTTGACTTGGTGCATTTTTTTTTAATCTGAAACAGGTATGGACTGTGTACCCTCCACAGCAAATTGAAGTAATAAGATGTTTATACTTGAAATTCTCAGTCTTAAGTGCTTGTAAAGTCCATTTAAAAAGAAATCAGAAAATACATGACTATGAAAATATACAAATATTTTGAAAGTTAATACCAGGTTATATAGTATTCCACTTCAAAACTGTTTTCCTGTATTAAGTATATACAGTCAGTCTTGGAAACACAACCATCTGCACACAATTCAGGAGGTAGTATATTCTTTTTGAACACTTTTAAGAACATTTTTAAGATATTTTTATTAAAGATAGATGACTGCATGTGGTACATGAGAAATGTAAAATATGCAAATGGTAATTGAGTGTCTGTGGAGAGTTTTTGGACATTCTGAGACTGCTAGCTACTCAGACCTGAGAGATCTAAATAGCAGCTTTGGAGCCTAAACAGCTCTTAGCATTTGCAGACACACCCCAAAATTCTCAATGTATTCCTACACTGATTCTCTTTCAGGGTAGTTATTGTACCTATAGAAATAAAGTACTATTCTTTGACAAAATGTCATCATTCAATCATACAAAGTTGAAGTTTGTGAATGTATGGTTAGATATTAAGAAACACGTATTTCCTGTACTCTGTCAGTGTCCCATATTGATTTACATATTTCAAAATCTGAATGAAGAATTTCTTTTAAATTGGAAGAGGCTATTAAATCACCTTCTAGTACCTTCTCCTTTAAAGACTTTGGTTCTGTGGAGGCACTGCTTGAGGCTGTATACCTCAGGTTCCCTTTAGCAACTTCATCTTTCACCATTGACCCTCTCCACCAATACCCTGCACCAAGAAAAGCTGCTGCCTCCTCAGCCCCATGAACCAGTAATGTCTAGAAATAATGCAGAAAAAGACACTCTTGTGGTTAAGCTGTTGGATTGACATCTCCAAATTGCCCCATAATAAATATATGACAGTAGGTTGTATTTATCATATATAACTGCAACAATTTATCATAAATAACTGTATGACATGTCTAACATCTGTTAGGACTCTCCACAGAGCAACAGAGATGGTCTTATTGCAGGACTATAGTTAGATGCCTAAAGTTAGGTGTCCTGAATCTTGGGAGATTGCTTCCAGTTCAGAGAAAAGCTGAAATATTGGACTAGATGATCTTGCAAGTCCTTTCCAACCTTCTGTTTCTATGATTCTATGATTCTATTCTCTTCTTGATGTTTCTATGAAATGTGCGTAAATTCAAGTTCTTGAGTAGAATTACTGAAGTCAGTGGGTTTTAAGAACATGATAAAAATAAAGTTTGTATGTGTTTTGTCTAATGGAGTTGAAATTCTGAAATTAAATATGCATAAATATATTAATGAATTTTCCTTCTGTGTACTTCACTTTGTCAGTAAGAAACAGAAGACATTTTTGTGTTTTATTTTATTCAGCTTGTGCTATATCAGAAGGAGTCTCTAAAAGTGGAATCAACAAGGTCTGATGCTGTCTGTGACTGTATTTCTTTGTAATGTTTTTCTCCTAAATTAATCTGAATACTCTGGAATCCAGAGTTTCATTTCAAAAATGGAAAGCCTCTATTCTTCACAGAAATGGAGAAAAGTTTGAATGCATGTTAAAATTTATCTTGGCAGTTTAGCAATCAGATAACAAAAAAAAAAAAAGTAAAATAAAAATTAAAGCATCATTACTTTTAAATTGAACTAATGATAATTGGAGCTTCATTTACAGGTCTTGAAATGTTAAAATTGGCAATTCTGATCTCAGTAATGCAATGGTATAAAATTTTCACAGGAATCAAGTACTGTAAAAAAAAATACCTTATTAACAAATGCACACTTTGATTGCATGACCTCACATACAGACATTTCTTTTTTATATAGACATATTCCATATTCTTTGTCTCAGATAGGGACCTAAAACATGAGCTCTTCCCATTGCTCTTCTTAGTTAAAGCACTTATTTCAAACATCCCCAGTTATGGGCAGCAAACAGAAAATGTAAAATCAGACATTTCAGGTAAAGGCTGTCTATTCCCTGTTTTTGTTGTTGTTGTTGTTGTTTTGTTTTGCTTTTGTTTTTTTTTACTTATTTACTTATTTACATTTTACTTATGCCATCAGGTAGCCTATTCACAAAGAATAAAAATATCCAAGATGTGCTTACATGTGCTCTTCTGTTTTAGAAGGAACCTAATCAACAAAACTACTGAGCAATCAGAAGAATCTTTTAAAAATTTTCCCAGGTTTACACAAAACCTAGAAACACTTTTGGTGGTTACTACTTGCCATAACCTTGAAATACAAACAAATAAAACCACACTTTTTTTTCATCTCGTGAAGGTTCGGCTAGGGTTTATTTCACCTGTATTCATTTGCCCATCCACAACTGTTCGCATTCTGTACGGGTGTCTGGTCCCTAAGATAGCTTCAGGTATTAAAGTATGTCTCAGCAGGTTAGCTACTTATAACTGCAGCCACTTGAAAACAGTAGCAGTAGGAGAGCAAAGTGAGATTATCATATGCTTTTGAGAACAGAACAAGAAGTCAAGGAAAACAAAAGTGTCTCAGAGAAATAGATACTAGAAAAAGAGCCCAATTATAGAACAAGCACATCTTACGTTACTTCTTATGTTGTTTTTTTGTTTTGTTTTGTTTTGTTTTGTTTTGTTTTTGTTTTGTTTTGTTTTTTTCCTTCCTCTATACAAGAATAACAATGTTTCAGAAACTGAGGAATCTTTTTGTATTTAAGGACCAAGTACTTTTCAATTACTTCAAATTAAAGCTTGAGTGAGGTAACAGTGTATTTTTGCCTCAATAAATGTACTTCAAATTAAAACTAGTGGAAGTGAAGAACGCCATCTTACCAAATACATAGAAAGCAGGATATATCCTAGTACCCACATGATAACAGATTTCACCAAAGCCATTCATTTAACCAGCCAGTAAGTGAGAGGCAGCATAATCCTTGATATTTTATTTGTTTGGATTACATCTAGTTAGTAATTCAAAAATGGAGTTGTTAAAATTCAGCTAGCCAATCCATACCCCAAAAATTAAACTGAAGAGTAAGAAAGGAAAGATGAAGAACAGAAATGCTCTCCAGACTTCTCTCTAGACAGATAATAAGGGAAATTTAGAAACTTATTTAGAATATCTACTGAAGTCCCAAAATACATAAAGTCAGGAAGAAGATGTATACCAGAAAAAGGAAATAGTGACAATAGGGCTTGGTCAAAATATGTTTCTTAACAAATATATTCCATACAGTATTTAATTCATTAAATACTATTATACTAATGGTATCATCCCTATTAATAGGGATATCTTAGGAGATAGGTATAGTTGTGAACAAGAATATTAATCTCGATCTGCTAAGAATAATCTGAAGATTTATTTCTCCTAGGGCTCTTTCTGCTTTTAATATAAATTGCCATATACTTTTTTGTTTGTTTGTTTGTTTGTTTATTTGTTTTTTCTTCCCCGTGGGATTTTATGTCTGTCCATTTTATGCTTGCAACGAATGATTTTATTTCTTTTTTAAAAAATTTTGCTCTTTATCTGGCTAGTAGTGAGGAAAATATTGACAGATTGTTTGTTTGTTTGTTTGTTTGTTTGTTTTACCAGTTCCAATTACACATTAATCTGTTAATTTGTGATTCTGTCATTTAGATGTTTCTGCAGCCCTGTTTCTTCCTCCTGAATATTTGGAAGGGATCAGTTTCTACAGAAACCATACCTGTGCTTTTGGTAGGAGTCCTCACCAAGACATTCCATCTTCTTGAGAATGCAAATATTTAAACAAGACTAAGGAAATGTTGTAAAAGAATTGGCTTTTCTCATACAAAATAATCCAAGCCTAAACATCAGCAGCAGTGAGGCAGAGAAAGCTGGATGATCAAACATTCTTTGACTTAAAACATTTACATTTCTTTCAAGTACAGTGCATAGAAAAAGTTACCAGTAATGCAAGCAAATACCAAGGCAGAAGGCATAAATATTGCTGCCTCTGTTGACTCCAGCATTTATGCAACATTCAGGATTCTGCAGCTTATTTCTGTCAGGGGATGAATGGGTGGAACCGGGTACCTTTGATGCTGTCCTTTTTATTTACAAACAGTGGAGACAAAGTCCTTTTTCTCTCAACACGGCAGGAATGAAAAAGCCAGAGGCAGTTTACTTGCTTGCAATTCTACCCCCCTTCTCAGCTCACCACAGTTTAATAAATAGCTTCCTCTCATAGCAGAAATTTGAGAAAATGTAACTGTACTTCTCCGTTTGTATCATGGCCTCCTTGTTGTTTTCTTTGTGGTAAATGGTGGTGGTTTTAGTAATTCTCTTCAATTTATCACATCAGTCTTCCTTTACCTCCTTTGTTAGTATCAGATATTCATGAAAATCCTAGAACAAGAAGACCAAAGTTAACATTCAGATATATTATTGCAAAACTAAGAAAAGATTTCTCAATAAAATGAAATAAAATAAAGATTAAGGGATGTAAACATCCAAAGTTCTCTTACTTGTAATATTTCTATTGGTTGTTTCTTCTTTGGACCCACCACAAAAAGGAGAATACCTTGTCAGGAGCCAACTAATCTACCTAACCTCAATGATAGACATCAATTACATTCAACTAATTTCATTGAACCACATAAGTGTACTACTGATTTATTTGCTATCTGGGGGCACTTTTTCACATTGAACAATGTAGACCATGCATACAGTGATATTGACTGTCAGGCCCCTGAGCACATCACTGTGCTCCTGGGTATTTATCTGCCTGGGCTCAGGGTCAGCAGGTAATGGTTGAGGTGCTTGGCCTTGAAGAGAGCTGTTGGTGAAAACTGCTTAAATGCCTCAGTGAAGGATCCCCTAAAAAAAAAATCTGCTAAGACACCCCTGTGAGGAATCCATCTCCTTGCGCAGGAGCCGATTTTAAGATGAGGTTTTTTCCCCAAGTCACTGCCACAGCTACACTGCAGCCTTGCCATGTACATGTGTAGGTAACCAAAAGACTATCTGCACTGTTAATAATGGAGGCTACAGTCTATTTTCAAGGATATCAAAAGGTGCTACATGCCTTACTCCTAAGCAAGCCAAAAGACACTTTGCAAACTATGCCTATCATGAAACACATGGTCATGACTTAAATCAGGATTTGGCCCTGATTTACTGCACAATCTCAAAAACAAAACAAAACAAAACAAAACAAACAAAAAGCACTTAAATATAATCTTTGTTATCTCTACATGAAATGGATGACATATTCATTTTTAATACCATTTTGTTTTAAAATGAGTCTTAGTTCATTTAACAAGCCACAGATTTTAATGAAAAAAATATTTGACTGTCTACAATAAGAATTATAATAATTAAAACTATTTCAACTGTATTATTGTTAGAAGCCTTAGGTTAAATGGATTCAGATCAGCTTGTAACAGTTAAACAGATCATAAATCCTCTTTTCCTAAAAAAAAAATAATTAAAAAATAATTAAGAAAACATTTGAAACTTGTTCCAATAGTGCTTCTTGTAACCATCAGTTTACAGGGAAATGCAGTCTCAGCCACATTATTTTATTATTTCTGTATTTCTGTGCATTTATAGAGAAGAATCTACTCTTTCTAATGAAGGCATGCTCCGTAAAGAGAAGTGCACCGCTGAATGAATAATAATCCTGATTCAAAATGTAAGTACTTGGTAAATTCTTACTTAGCCTGTAAACTAGAAGTATGTGGTGCTTTTTGCATTCCAAGTAAAATGTAGATGCATTCTTGGTAAGTGTTATCTTACTCTGTAAGTTATTTAGATGAAATCAGTAAGAATTCTTCACACAGTGAAGTGACACCTATTGTGAAAAAGTAACAGGGAATCTGATCATCACTGGATAAAAATAAAAGGCCAAGACTGAAAAATACTATTAGCATTCAGGAATACTTACAAGATGAAAAGGAATACAATGTTAAAAAATAAATAAAACAAGAATAAAAGACACTATATGCTAATTTGGTGGTGGGATGAAGCTTGGAGTTAGCTGTATAGACTATGATCAGAATATAATACAGGAAAAGAGGATGGCCATGAAGACTAAAGAATAATCAATGAACAGAATGTTAATAGCACAAAGTGTACTGCCATGTAGACAGAAAGAGTTCTGAGAATTTATTTGTAAACATGGAGTTTATACTTAGATGAATTTCAGGGAACAGAATGTCACTAAAGAAATATGTCTGATAAACTGATGAAATCATGAAAAACAGAACTTTAAATCTAGAAAGCATCCCTTACTACAGGGAGAAAGAGAAGTATGAGTAGTATAGTCCTCTGGAGGTCCCATCAGGCAAATCATACTGTTCCGATTACCTGTGTTCATGGTGATGAATTCAGATAAGATAAACTCAGGGAAGATTAACTAGACTGTTCCAGAGAATGGAAAACACATTTTAATAGCTGAGACTGAGAAGTGTGGCTTGCTTAGACAAGCAGAAAGAATGCTGTGAGGGGGTGTCATTGTAGTCTATAAATATCTCAAGCAGAGAAAGAACAAGAATGATACAGATCTGCTTATGCTAAAGAGCAGCTTTGGCATAGGTATGAATGGACCATGATGAATTTACTGATTATTTCTAAATATCACAATGAAGTGCTGAACAGGTTGTTTGGAGATGTCTCAGCAATTCATCTCCCATCTTGTTGAAAATGTTGTGGCACAGAGGAGGTAAAAAAGACTAGCAAAAAAAACCCTCAGATATCCTAGGAAGAGGTTGTTGGACTAAGATTGCCCTCCTAAGGTATCTTTTGCATAGACTTGCTTTGAAATACTTGAACAATTATTGGTGGTGGAATTATTTACTATTGTGCACAGAGAATTTATATACATCTCTATTGTGAAAACAACAATGACAGACAAATCATCGTAACATTATAAAATGCTATTACAGGAACGTTTATTGTAACATCACTCTTCACTAGAGCCATACCTGATCTGATTCACATTCTGTATTTAATATTTAATGTGGATACAGAATGGGTAAGGGCAAAAGGTAACAGAGTTGTCTAGCTTCTCCCAGAGTCAGACATTACAATGTGGAAGGAAGTGAATGCCCTAATACTCAGAGTGTTTCCCAGATTAGTAGAGCTTAATGTTTTTTTTTGTTGTTGTTTGTCTGTTTTGTTTTGTTTTGTTTTGTTTTGTTTTTCCCCAATGACAGAAATCAGTTGTGTTTTGCAACTTTCATATAACTTTTAATTGTGATATCTATTACTTCAGCTCCTTGCTGACCTTCCAGTTTTTTCTTTGGCTCACTGAAACTCAGCATGGTTCTCACCAGTGAAGATGGTTTATTTTTCCCTTTATGCTTCTGTTTAAGACCACATTTCTGCTGGGTCACCAGTATCAGAAATTGCACTGAGATACAGAAAATCGGAGTTCTATATTGCTCATGCTATGCTCATTTCTTCACTGTTTGCTGTGACATTTTGTTTGTCTTCATGCCTCTCTGCATGGCATTTAGAATGAGGAAACTCTTTAAATCACAGTGCCATCAGAAAGCTGGAGCTCAGGCAGGGCTAGAGGAGCAGTCAGTGGTCAGTTAATGTGGCAGCGACAGTTACAGATTTTTCAAATCAATGTTGTGGGCTTTCTGAGGACAGTTGTTAAGGGCGGGTAATGTCCCATCCAGATTCCCTGCAAAGGACAGAAGAATTATTCTGAAAAAAAAAAAAAAAAAAAAAAAAAGAAGAAGAAGCTCGGTGCCTTGCTCTGCAACCTATAGTACTAAAACTCTATTCACCATTTTGCTCTATACTGATGGTCTAAGCATACTCAATATTCAGAAATCATATCACATATCCCAGGCATTTCATGATTGATTCTCCATACAGTTCTCTGAACTACTGTCTTGCATATGACTACAACATTTCACACGTACTATAAGGCCAACAACTGTAAGGTCAATTCCTTGGTCCTGCTAACTTTGGGGATAGGTGTGTCCCCAGCCCGGAAAATGAATAACAGACAGCAGAGTCCCATGAGAAAGTGCTTTTCAATCCTATATCTATGTTACCTTCTGGCCCAAAGGATATGCCAGCAAGGAAGGCCAAGCCTTCTTCACTTATTTCAGGTCCATAAAGTACTTTCTGCCCTTCCCAGTCATCTTCACACATTGCAAGTTATTTGGGGATTCTTTGGGAAGGTCTTGAAGGTCCTTATGATATCTTTGGCAAGGCCATTCCAGACCCCAGGTCACATTCTAGTTTGTCTTCAGTTCATATGTTTTTAATCATAGAATCATAGAATGGCTTTAGTTGGAAGAGACCCTGAAGACCACCCAGTTCCAACCCCCCTGCCATAGGCAGGGGTGCCACCCACTAGATCAGGTTGCCCAGTGCCCCATCCAGCCTGGCCTTGAACACCTTCAGGGATGGGGCATCCACGGCTTTTCCAGGGCCTCACCACCCTCTGAGTGAAAAACTTCATCCTACAATCCAAGCTAAATCTCTCCTCTTTCAGTTTAAAACCATTTCTGCCTTCCTCTCTAAGGGAACTGCCTCTCACAGTGATCCACACTGCTCCTGCTCTGCAGCACACTGCTACAAGCTATGACTCACAAATCCGAGAAACAGTAACAGAAAGAGCAAATATGCTGCAGCATCACAGTGCTACTGCATCATTGTATACCCAGGCAAGACTATAATTCTTCAGAATGGGATGATCAAAAGCACACAATTAAATTCAGGATATGAAAAATCTGCTTTATAGATCTTTACTGTTTTCTGGAGAGCAGCACAAATGCTCCCAGGATCCTATCTGAGTCCAGAAGGAGAGCATCACTTCCAGAAGTGTGATCTTTTGTGAGACAAACTTACACCCTCTACTTATCAGACATGCTGAATCCGTGGCATGAGAGTACACAACAAAGCCTTTGGAAATTGTATGTACCTTTGTGATGCAGTTTGTGGTAGTCCCAAGCACACTGGGAATATTCATTCTCAGCCTCTTTCCTTTCTTTTTCTGTGTGTCTGTCAGATGCTTCTTACAGACACTTAAAACCATCAGTGAAGTCTACATCACCCTGAAGTTGGTACCATTTATTGCTGTGCTCTGGGTTGTGCTTTCTCACAGTAACAGCTCTTAATGAATTTGAGAGGATTTGTATTTATTTGTTTGTTTGTTTTTTTGTTTGTTTGTTGTATCTGGGAGACTAGAAAGCTCATGAGTATATGCATCAGCAGATCGGTCCCAGACCCGGTCCCCCAGTTGGCCAAGCATTAGTTTATTCTTGAGCTCTCTTGCCTGGTGGACTAGTTTCCTGTAAAGCAAAATCCTCTCATTGTTCTGCTGAGAGATGATTTGAGATGGCTATCAAAAAGTGGTCATAACAAGAATGCACCAGATTTGTCTCCTATCATTCTGTGTACCTCCAAAAAACTTCACATACCTGTATTCCTGTTGGCATGCTATGCTCTAAGGTGTGCAACACACATCCTTAGTTTCATGACATAATTGGTTATGTATGTGTCCTGGTTTCAGCTGTTATGGAGCTAGTTCTCCTCATGGTAGATGATATGGTGCAGTGTTATGAATTTAGGATGGACATAATGTTGATGACACACTGATGTTTTAGTTGTTTCTGAGCATTGTTTGCACTAAGTCAAGGACTTTTCTGCTTCTTGTGCTGCCCTGACAGAGGAGTCTGGGGGTGCACAAAGAGCTGAGAGGGGACACAACCAGGACAGCTGACCCAAATGGACCAAAGGAATATTCCCTACCATATGATGACATCGCACTGAACAATGAAACTGGTGAGAGTTGGCCACGGGGGTTCTCAGGGACTGACTGGGCATTGATTGATTGTCGGTGAGCAATTGCATTATGCATTGTGTTTTTTGTTGTTGTTGTTTTGTTTTGTTTAGGAAATACATTCTTTTCGATAAAAAACAACATTTGCAGGGTGGAAGATGTCAGTTTAATGCTAAGGGGACTTGCCCTGTGTGAATGCAGTCACCCCACATCAGAGGCAAAATTTCGTACTCTGAAACAGACGCTTTAGTATTAGCCCATGTACACATCATTTGCATTGACAGTCCACTATAGCCTTAAATACCTGGACAAGCCAGTCTTTGCCCAGCCTCAAGGTGCCTATTCTGTTCTTACCAACTCTCTTCTTCAGACTTCAAAGGACCTTCCCTTACTTTTTTCTACATGTTCCATCATTTCTCTGTTGCCATAACAATACCATAACAGCCTGAATTAAACAGCTAATCCATGGCAAATTTCTCAGCCCTTTCTCATCTAAGGTTTGTTATTTGAGAAGATATTTATTTATGTTGTTCTGTACGCTGATCAGAATCTATTATGAAGTAAAACAGGCAGCTTCTCCTTCCTTCTGCAAATCCCAGGAGCTAGGCCTACCTTGAACTACACATACATTCTAACAATTTTCCAACTGTTTTCCACTCCTTCCCAGATTTTCTGCCAAGAGGCCAGGTGCCAGTACTGTATCCTATATTCTCACCTTATTTCATTCTAAATGTAAAACTTTGGAGTGCTCTCTTTTCAATGAAAACCACAGTAGTGCCTTAACCTATGTAACTGGCCCATAATTCCAAGGACTGTGCATAAAATACAGTACTTGGGGTGCTACTAATCCCAGAGGATGTTGTGTCAAGGGAACCAACACATATTAAACATAACTATTTTTTTTTTCTGTTCTATTGCAGATAATCTTTAAGTCTGCTAATGTAACAGGCCAATGAAAAAGGCAACCCTAAAAAACAGCCCACATCTAAGAGCACTACATTGTTTAGAAGGGTAAATGAGTGTTCAGAGAACATATTTATAAAGAATAGGTGTTTTCTAGAGCTAGAATGCCAAATCTGAAAAAATCTTGTAATACATAGGGAGAGGCTCACATTTCCACTGAGAACACTCTGTGTTACTTAGAATCAGTGGCTCTGAAACACTTTTTTCCTTGACCCATTGTTTATTTGAGCCAGCTTCAATTAGACCAGGTGCTGTCACAGAGCAGTGACATTTCAAATACCTTTATTTACTTGAGTCGCCAGGAATCCCTCAATGACCCTTCAGACTAAATACACAGATTAAATACCAATGACAGCAGGTTATTTAAAGAAAGAAAAGGAATAGGAGCATGCTATTCTCTGAGAAAAAAAATTTCTTCTTGTGTCCAAGAACATGGCAGTGCTGAGGTAATGCCTCCCAGGTGCACAGAGGAGGTTCTGTGGTGAGGACAGAGGAACCTCAAAGACCCAAAGGGGTCCTACTCCATCTGATACACAATAGCCCTTCTGGACCTACCTGCCAGGTTTGCAACCCCAAAGAGTGTTGTTTAGCATCATGCCCTGGATAAACAACATAATTCTGCTGCTTGCTGTGTTAGTAATAGGTCTCTAGTAAATATCAAGTAGATACCTGGGTGCCTGTGGGGAGAGGAAACATCCACATACATGTATATGTTTGTAGTTTCAGTAATTCCCTCGGGGTACTAAGTTTGAAACTCTGGGGGTCTTTCTCTTCCTTCCCTTCCTTCCCATAATGATTTTTTCCTCAGTCAAGATTAGGCTAAGCATGACCAAGGGCCACCTAGCAGCTTTGTTGATGAAGCCTTTATATAAAACCTTTTAGCTGTGTCAGGACTGCCCATCTCAGATGCTGTTTGTCAGTGTCAAACTTTTAAGCAATTCTTCCTTAAATGTCAGGAAGATCTGGGCAAAGACTCATAAGCATTCAGTCTATCAATGGAAAATTCAAAATTATAGAATCAAATTTCAACTATCAAACAAATATTTTTTGTTTGTTTGTTTGTTTGTTTTTTAGTTATACACGTACTTCTGTAGAAATAGAAAAATTTTGAATAATATGTTTGTTGATGTTGTTTTTGTTTTAACACAGAATTCATTATCCTTTGTCTGATTTAGTTCCCAGTGTTGTTTTATTATACAAATACAGTAAATATTTTTCTTAAGACTATTACACTTCAGGAAAATGCGAAGAAGCCACAGTGTAAATTATTATTAGGCCCATGGATTTTCTTGACCTTTTTCTTTCAGAAATTTCCTTATATAATTGTGTCTTTCCTTTTCGTTGTTGTTGTTCTGCTATGCTTTTGAAAGGCTTGGATAAAGCAATGTATTTTACTGTATTTCCTTGAATAAAGGGGTTAAACTAATTGTCTAAGGAATCACACTCGACTAAGATTAGACATCATTGTTGGAAGCCTAACACTTAGGATTTTGTGAAGAGAATGAGGAACATAATGGGTATTCCTGTAGAGCCAAGGTAAAGTAGCTTTATGTCTGAAAGTTAAGAGAAGCTTCAAGAGGCAGAGGCATCATTTTACCCCTTAATATACCACTCACTGTTTGCACATGATGATCTAAATTTAATGTGAAGAAGCTGTAATTCTTAAAAGAGAAAAACAGCCAAAGGGAGAAGTCATCTTTCAATATACAGCAGACACAGTCACTAAAGGTATAGCTTTAACACTTTAACAAATAAAAGGTCATATGAGTTAATTAGGCTTTTTTTTTTTTCTTTCCGTTTCCATTTAATAAGAAACAAAGTTACCATGGAGACTGACTGGATAATGCATTCTATTTTGGTACAAAAACACCTTTTAGAAAGAACATATTTAGTGAGGAAATTTCAAAGGCAGTGAGTGCTGTGAAAAAAAAAAAAAAAAAAAAAAAAAAAAAAAAAAAAGCCTTTACTTACTCTTTACTTCCTTTTTTTTTTTTTTTTTTTTTTTTTTTTTTTTTTATTTGTGAGTGCATTAGTGGTTCTGACCCTGTTGTCTGGGGGTTGTCTGCAAAGATTTCTGTGCTCTCTGTAGAATAAATATGTTGCAATAGTAACTTTGGCAAGGGTAGCAGCTATACCTATGTTGAGACTGCAAACTACAGTCCATATTATCCATGGATCTGATACTTGTGGCTCCCCCAAACCCTTTGAAACCTCCACTCAGTTGCTTTCTAATGCCATAGACCCTAAATTCCCTATGTCTAAGTTGCCTTAGGTCTCACATTACAGCTCTTAACCTGGCAGTAAGGCCTTCACAGGAAAGAGAGAAGGGAGAGAAGGATCTTTCTGGACCTCTCTGTATTAATTCTTTCCCCAGGGAGCTGAGCCAGGACTAGGAAAAAAAGGTGTTAAAAGGAACATTTTCCCTCTTATTTATTTCTTTGTTCATTTATTTATTTATTTATTTTCATTTGGTATAGGCACCTAATTCAGATGAAGGCCTCCTCAGGTCGGTTTTCTACTGAGACCAATTTTTCTATGCAATTTGTGTCTTGATAGTTGGTGGTAAGTACTTTCTCAGGCACCAATCCTCTGTTTCTCCAGACTGTGCTTTGAACAGGTGACTGTCTCAGACTACCATTTTCTGAAACACCTAAAATTTTCCACAAGCCAAAGGGATTGCCATTGCTATTTATAACTATTTTAGTTTTTATGAAAAGAAATTTGTCTTATCGAATGTATTGAGACTGTGACTGTAACTCTGAGACTTGTTAACTATTTAGTATTCTAGCTTTATATTTCTCAGTAATATTTCATTCAGGTTATTGGAAGATCCATTCTTTACCTTGAGAAACTGTTCCAAAACCTTTTCTGATTTGTAATTAAGTTTAGCTTGACAACAGATTTTTCATGTGGGCTTTCACATGAACACAGCATGAATTTGCTCCTTCAGTCACAGAAAAGCTAATGAAAATAGATAATAATAATCAAAAATTAAATTATATACAGAAGTGTTTGAAATGTGACTTAATATTTTTTTCAGTATTCACTCAGTTTCAGAATAGTAAGGTCTAATAAAAATATATTACTCTTACTCAAAAAACAAGCTTATACATGAATTGCAAAATGCACATAGTAAGAATATTTTGAAGGACAGTCATTATCTGTTCACTAGATTAAACACAAACAATGTAAAATACTTATGCATCCTGATATGTGGAAAACTCTCTATAATGGCAAAGGAGTTTTTCTGTGTGTTTTTTCTTTTTTCTTTTTTTTTCCTCACTGATTTTCAATTCCATTCTTTTTCTTGTACCTAAAACAATTTAAGGAAATAACTGCACATACTCCAGTTTAAATATTTCTTTTAAGTAATATACCATTCTTCCAGCATTTATATACACAGAAAAAAACCTTGACTGAAAGTGGGCTATTTTAAAGTCTCACAATGAGTCCTTATCTAGAAGGCAAGGAGGCAAAAGCATCTGGATGAGCTTGATTATGGTCCTCAAACAGAGCAGGTAGTAGCTGTGTGGAACCAAGCATAATTTATCATACGAAAGGCTTACTCAGGGCACTTGGTAAAAGTGAGACCATTTAGAGAGGAAGTCATTTTTCTTAAATTTATTCCCTGAAGGACAAGAGGAAATATTAAATATTTAACAACTGCGCAGAAAAATAAAATTGCCAACTTTAACTCAATTTCCAAGATTGATTGATGCTGTATTATTTCTACAGCTACATAGGTGACATGTGCCCATAGTTTGTTATAGATGTACAGAATAGTAAGCAAAATATTAGAAATTTTACTAACTTTGATGTATTTCGTAATTGACCTGAAGAATATTACAGTATATTTCTCTAACACACAAGCCAGATAAATAATTTGAAAAAGGACATGTTCAGGTTCTCATTAACAGTGATAATGGGAAATTCAAATAAAGTGTTTGTAACATAAAATTGATTTATAATATGTACTTCTAATGACTTTTCCAAGAGTTAAGTCTTAGCATACAGATACTTTTAGTATTTCATTGATTTGTGTTTGATATTTACAGAGAAGGAATGAAAACAATTTTGCAGTAGAGTTCTAAATAAGTAGTATGTAAGGTCTTGATATGAATCTACAATACAATTTAAAAAAAATAAGGAAGGAAAGGCATCAAAAACATCAACAAGGGTAAAATTGGATATGTATACTAGAGATACCTAGTAGTGTTGTTGAAGCATAAAATCATTTTTTCTTTCCACCAGGTATGCTTCTAAAGGCACGTAGGAGAAGACTTGTTGAGTGGGAGCCATATTGTCTAGCTTAAGGTATCTGACAGTGAGATGTCAATAATGATCTAATACCTGTAAGATACTTTAAGATAAAGAGATGAAAGTACACACCATAAAAGAAGGGTTAATAATCCTTTTGTTGGACTCTGATCACAAGACAACATAATTATTTTTTTTCTCTCCACTGGTAATAAAAGGAGCCTAAGGTGCCTAGACCTAATTTTCAGATGCACAATCTAACAGTGACTCATCCCCCTTGTTGTTGAAAACATACTTTCCTTTCAATTTATTCTCCAATTTAGGTACAAGAACTGATATGAAGGAGGAAGAGTTCACTGTGTTTCATTAATACAGAGAACAGACTGAGCATCCCATGATTGTTGACATCTTGAATTAAAGGAAAGGTTCAGGGAATGTTTTGCTTGTTTGTTTGTTTTTGTTGTTGTTGTTTTGTTTATGTGTTGCATTCATTGCGTATATTACAGCTTTTCATAGATATACCAGTGCTTGAGCTTAGGATGCAAAGTATAGTTACAAGTCCTTTTCTGTAGAATTATACGTAATTTAGTTACAGTCTTATAGCCAGAAACTGTACTCAAAAAATGAATTCAAAATTGTGAATTTGTGTGAAAAGGATTATCCAAATTCTAGTATTTATTCTTTGTGTGCCTTGAGATCAGGTGATTACTAGTGCTCCTCATGTCCTTCCAGACACTTAATGATTAGTAGCCCTAAAAGATAAAGAAAGAGAAGTGTTACTGTTGCCACAATATACCCAATTTATATACGCATTCCACATAAACTCAATTGTATGGGAACTTATAAAGAAACTCAACACTGAAGAAAACAGAAGAAGTAAAGCATTTCTGTAATGTTATTAATATCAGTAAAATCAAAGTTCTGAGTTGTTAGAGGATCATGCCTTGTGTTTTGTCAGTTGAACTGCCCTTCTGTGCTATGGCTATGCCCAGGCCATGGCTGGCTGGGCTTCGATGCTCCACAGGCACCAAAGACACAGAAAGAAAATTACTGGTTGCTGTAATGAACAGTGCTCTGTTGGCTGGAAGAGCAGAGACACTGGGAGGCTTTAGAATCTTCAAAAAACACATAAAAGCATGGAAACAATAAAATCTCTGAATGAAAATAAGAATTTCTCACCTCTCAAACTGCCTCATGCTGGTCACTGCTGGTTCCAAATGGTTCCAAAATCAACAGTGCTGACTCACCCTTTGATGAAACACCATCCTGTCAGAGGAGTCTGTGGCACCGTGGCTCAGGCACATTTCATCTCCTGCAGCCAGAGACAGGAGAAGACATGTGGGGACACACGTGAGGGCTTATCAGAGGATACAAAGAGGGACAAAAGGTGCTTTTCCTAAGTGTTTATTTAATGTTTGTCTCTTTTGTTTCTGTTGTGGTTTAACCCGGCCGGCAGCTAAACACCACACAGCCGTTCGCTCACCCTCCCCCCTCCCTCTCTGGGACGGGGGAGAGAAATGAAAAGTGAAGCCCATGAGTTGAGATAAAGACAGTTTAATAAGACAGGAAAATAATAATAATAATAATAGTAATAATAATAATAATAATAACAACAACAATAATAACAACAACAATAATAATAATAATACAATGGTGATAATAGTACTACTACTAATAATGTGTACAAACAACTGATGCACAATGCAATTGTTCACTACCCACTGACCAATGCCCAGCCTAACCCTGAGCAGTCCGGCCTCCCTCCCCTGGCTAGCCACCCCTATATATTGTTTAGCATGACGTCAGATGGTATGGAATACCCCTTTGGCTAGTTTGGGTCACCTGTCCTGGGTCTGTCCCCTCCCAGCTCTTGCTGCACCCCCAGCCTGCCCGTTGGCAGGACAGAGCAAGAAGCTGAGATGTCCTTGGCTTAGTATAAGCACTGCTCTGCAACAATTAAAACATCGGGGTATTATCAGCACTCTTCTCATCCTAAGCCAAAACATAGCATTCTACCAGCTACTAGGGAGAAAATTACCTCTATTCTAACTGAAACCAGGACAGTTTCCCAACAGAGTTAGTAATTGAAAACTTACGTTAACTGGCAATAAATAAAACCAAGTGAAATTTCCTCAGTTAAGACTGTTTTGCTCGTGACAATCTGATAGTGGGCTTCATTTCAACCAGATTCATAGAATCATAGAATATTCCAAGTTGGAAGGGACCCATAAGGATCATCAAGCCCAACTTCTAGCACTACACAGGTCTGCCCAAAAGTTTAGCCCATGTGACTAAGTGCACAGTCCAATTGCTTTTTAAATTCAGACAGGCTTGGTGCAGTGACTCCGTCCCTGGGGAGCCTGTTCAAGTGTGCAACCACCCTCTCGGTGAAGAACCTCTTCCTAATGTCCAGCCTAATCTTCACCTGCCTCAGCTTAACACCATTCCCGCAAGTCCTATCACTGGTGTTTACAGAGAATAGGTCACCTGCCTCTCCACTCCCCCTCGTGAGGAAGTTGTAGGCCATGATGAGGTCCCCCCTCAGCCTCCTTTTCTCCAGCCTGACCAGGCCCAGTGCCCTCAGCTGCTCCTCATACGTCTTCCCCTCTAGGCCCTTCACCATCTTCATCGCCCTCCTCTGAAAACTCTCCAACAGTTTAGTGTCTTTCTTGTACTGTGGTGCCCAGAACTGCACACAGTACTCGAGGTGAGGCCGGACCAGCACAGAGCTGGTCTAGTGGCAGATGGGACAGAACTCTTTTCATCATCACCTGAATGGAGACAGCACGAACAGTAAGATAACACATTTCTTCAGTGTCCTGTCAATGAAATCTACCTTTAACTCTAGCCAGAGAGAGTAAGTGGGTACAAGGCATGTTCTTATTTCACAGTTCAAACCTCTGATAACGAGTGCAGAGTAGGCAAAGCTATTTGGCTTTTTTCCTCTCTTTGTACAGATAATCTTTACATGAAGTTTACAAATTATCCACTCTTTTGCTTTGCATGATTATGCTTCCATGTATATAATCTTATCCATGTCTATGAGAACCATTTCCAAAAAATATCCTTCTAACTCGCACTGACAGGGAACAAAACAAATGCATCAACTCTGCTGCAGATTCAGTCTGAAAATGCCGGCATCTTCAGCATCAGCCAAGTGGACTTTTGCCTTAGTATATACAGGCAAAGTGCTTAAATTCTATGGTAGGATTGAACATGCTTCTATTAGGGTTAACTAATGAGTTAGAAATGTCTGTGCCACCCTGGAAATCGCTAACTGAATCATTTGGTATTGCTCTTCTTATCAGAGAGAAAGGAATTCCTCCAATACTTGCTGATGATAATACATGCACCAGACACAGAGCAAGTCAACCAGTGAGTCTCTTCAATGTTTTCATTTTTCCCTTCTTTTTTTTAATCCCTAAATAACAGGCAGGCATATATTTTTTTGAGGTACCCAGTAATTGCATGCTACAAAACTTTTAAATTTTGCTTTTAGGGACACACTTATTTTGCTTTAATCTGTGTCTTCTTTTACAGTGTCACTGGAACTCCTTTTACTCGGACTTAATAAAGAAAGAAGACAATGTGTAGACCTCCCATGTTTGCACTACTGATTTTCCTACATGCAATATTTTTATTTTCTTCTTCACTGTAAACAACTTCATTATTGTGTTGATGAACAAGTAGGGATGTGCCAAGGCATGCAGCTCAAACTGCTAATTGTTAATGATGTGATCCTTCAAGCAGGAACAGCAGCCTGAGAACACAGGGTTTGTTTTTAGTAATTTACGGAATTTACAACTGTGTTCATCACCTCCACTGTAATTTAAAATATGAAGTGAGAAACACATTTTGTACAGAATTTCATCATTTGATGAACGAAAGTCATCAAGTAGTGGCATACTTTGTTTAGGTAAATAATTTTGAGAATTTGATTCAGTTATCTGATATTTTCTGGAAAAAAAAAAAAAAAAAAAAAAAAAGCAAAAAAAAAAGCAATAGTAATTCAATAGATGGGCATACATTTATGCAACCTGCGGAGGATCAGCTTGTGACATTTTAAGGATTTGCATTATAGACAGGGGAGAATATCTTCTTCCCAGGGTTTATCCCATAGGCTTAGTCTGTTGTTTGTAGAAACAAGTAGACAAAGGCAACAACTTCAAAATAGCAAAAGATGTATTTTTGACAGAAATAGAAATTGAACAGAAAGATGAGCACACAGAGCTATAAAACAGCTCAAAAAATGCCATTTAATATCAGGACTAGATATTTTGACAGCATCCAAATCCTCTTGAAGCCTGACTGGACTGTTCCTCTACTGTATCACTGGAGGAAATATGGGTAGGAATTTTACCTCAAGAGTTCCCATGTTGGATTTCTTCCTACTGTCTTCAAAACCTAGGATCAAGTGTCCAAATTGTTCTTTCAAATAGCTTAAACTCAGCCCTAATTCAGACTGTTTACAAACTCCACCTGCCCTTGTGACTAGGCATATGAAAATGTTCCTAGGAAAGGCTTGGTGTCCTGTCAAGGGAGGACCCAAATCATTTGTTCCACTTGACATACTCACTGCAAGGTTTCCTTTAAGAATGCCAGCTATATAGCCTCCTACTGCTAGCTTATAATTAAGTTGCTACTACTAATAAACCCATTATTCTTAATATTAATACTTATAATTAATTAATATGAAACTGTTTGGGCTTGAGTGCCCTCTGGCAATGAAGGCACAGTCTTATAAAATTCCAGCAGGGTTTTTACAAGCCTGCATGCCTTCGTGTGCAGAACAGAACACCAACCCACTAAAAAATTGGATGTGTATTAACCAAAGTGTACCTGGAAATCATGAAATTGTTCTCAGTCTGTCTTTTAGTGATGAAAGTAATTTACAGCATCTCTTTTCACTTAGGTTTCTTACTACTCAATCTAGAATGTAATATTTTCCTCTTTGCTGTATCTGCATTTATAAATTTGAATTAAGTTTAGTTTGCAAACTTTATTTCAAATTTTTTACTTTGCTTTTTAAAAAAATGAGATAATTGTAGACAATAAAGGCTAGGTTTGTTGTTGTTGTACAATATGTCTTCACTGGAGGTACTTAAAAAAACAAACAAACAAAAAATGCCCATATGATAAGCTGTTTTAAAAATTGTTTTTAGCAAATGCAAATACAAGTGAGAATTAAACCATTATACCCTGAGTGGAAACAAAGCATTACAGCTTTGTTGGTATGAAGGGAAATGTATTCTGCATTTGATACCCAAGCCAAAAATTGAGCAGTAAGGGTTTTTTTTATTATTATTATTATTATTTTTTTCAAATTGAATTATAGCCTGTTTTGTGGTTCAGGTTTGAACTGTTAGTCACATTCACTATACTCTCTGAACACCAATGGAAGGATTTAAACATATTTCACTTCCTCATGAAAGGAAAGCTACCATTAGAAATTTGGCAACTATAGTACATTTAATTTAATATTCAAAATAAAATTCACTACAGCATGTTAATGCAAAGAGATAAAATACTCAGAGTCTTCATTAATTTAGAAAAATAAATAATATATTGTCAGCATGGGAGGGAAGGGAATGGGGAGAGAAGAAGCTGCAATGCCCTTCAAAATATCTCCTGTTTTGGGTAACTAAGGAAGGAAGACCCACACTACATATGAGATACAACCATTTCATAAAAGTTATACATGATGTTTATTTGGTCATGCTTCCATTTTGTCAACAGCGTCTGAAATCTCAACAGCATAAGTCAGCTCTGTGTAGGACTCTTACTTGTCAGTATTTATTGACTTCTAGTCTATGAGTGAACCCAGAAATTTGAAATTTGTTCAAGTAATTTCTCAGAGAAAGATAATTCAATAAAATGTAAGGTATCCCATGAATAAATAGCAATTCAAGACAGCAATACACAGTTTAGCAATTTTAGAATTAAATAACTGGTTTGAGCTTGACCTTCCCGAATTAAAATATTAGGTGTTCTATATATTTTTCTAATTGCAACAAGCTATGATGAAAAATTTGATGTTTTCACTTATTAAAGTGTTTGTTGTATTTGTATTTGTATTTGTATTTGTATTTATGAATATGTGTGTATATGCTTCAGTCTTCTTGAATAAATCCTTTCTTTCATTCATCGGTGGTTTCCCAGGCTTAATTAGAATCATTCACATCACAAGCACTGTGGCCACTGCATCAGTGAATCCATGGATGAGATACTTACACCGTAAATCCATTCATTAAACAGTATTATTTACAGCCCTCAGAAGAAATTTCTGTAAGTGTTCCTGGAAAAATGCTATCACTTATTCTGTAATGATGATAATGGTTTCCAGTGAGGATGAAAATGCTTGTATGTTTATATGGTCTTTTTTTTTTTTTTTTTTTTCCTCAGCACTTCCCTTTGTTCTGGAGGACACACCTAGAACATTTTTTCTGTAGCTGCCAGTATTACATATTTGAAAATCTTGTCCTATATTTGCACCATTTGTGGAGAATGCCAGCTATATTTTAACCCAAGCTTTCTATATTTTCTATAAAAGTGACCATGCCCCATTTCATTTTTTTTTTTTGCAGTAAGCTCAAAATTGCTGTTTTCATGTGCCAAAAGTGGCAGTTGGCAGTTAATATTTTAGCCCATGCAATTAAATGGTCTTGGGCAGTGGGCCATGCCCATTGCATACAAGCAGGAGAGGACACAAGTTTCTGGAAACATAAGCGGAGAAACTGCAAAACATTCCTCAGCCTGCTGCCCATCCCCATCTGTATGCCCTGCATCATGCCACTACATACTGTGAAAATCTGGAGAAATTTGCCAGTTGAGGTGAGTATTGTGAGAGGCCAATCTTAGCCTGTGCACATCATGGCAATTCAGACACAACAAAAAAAGACCAAGTACCCAGCCGAGATACATTCTACCCCCTCAGTGCATGCCTCAATTCTTTCAAATCAATGGTGCTTTCTTGTTTGCAAAGTTTATCCAGCTATTAAGCCACGGAGACCTGAACTGACAGTAGAGAACTGAGGAAAACTACATGCTACTACAAAGTTTTGTCATTGTATTTTTATGTTTTACTCATAGCTTGTTCATATCTGCCACTGATTTACATCCTTACAACAGCAAGCTCTGTTATATAGTTCACCTTGGTACTGGCATGTCGGCAGTAGCTTGACAGAGTTATATCACTGTGTTAGGTAGAGAAATCAGTATTTGAACACTACTCAGGAAAGGTACATTTGCTCTACAGTAAATGGAAGATCACCTTACAGGCATACAAACATAACTATTCAAGACTAGGCTAAAATTGGTTGGAACAACCCGTATATTTGTGTCTTGAATGAAGCTACAAAATGACTTCCATAATTTTATGGCCTGATACAAAGAAGTAACTAGGTTATTAAATCATATTTAACAAGACATTAACAAATTATCATTAATTTGTAAAGCAGCCAAGAATAGGACCATGGTTCACAGATCAGGTGGAAGATTGATACCAGTTTTTCTGGTACAGTTGTCACACATCTTATCTGTGCTTTTGCAGAGCACTTATTACGAGGTTCTGATAATGGATCTGATATGTTATTGATAATTCTTTAATGGAATTTAACAAATTGACATAAAGGCAAAGATTGTGCCCTGTGTGGGGCTTGGGCAAGACCATATCTAAACACACAAAAATTCTACTTAGTTCCAAAGTCACACAGAAAGTATCTCAGATGATGTGGAAAGTGATTTCTATTAAAGCTCTCTACTATTACCATGTAGTAGAGAGGAGCTCCTTTCTAACCTTGTCAAGATGCCCAAAGGAAGTAGAGATGTGAAAAAACAAAAAAACAAACAAACAAACAAACAAACAAACAAAAAAAAAAAAAAAAAAAAAAAGACATAGTGAAAGATACAGTCATTAGCTGTATTTAGCCCAGCACTGCATGAAAGATTGGTCATAATAAATAATCACATGAAGCAGAGAGGCCAGGAAAATGAAGATGACATTTCCTTTTCTTATTTGGGGGGAGGTGTCATTCTGCTCTCTTTGAGTGTAGATGGGCTTTTTACATGCAAGCATAAGTGTATGAACAGAAAAGGATATCTATAGACTCCAAAGAGCCCAAACTGTGAAATCATTATTGTCTGTCTTCTAGAAATAAATAGAAAAAATAATAATAATAAAAAAAAACAGACAACATAGCTTTTCCATTCAGAAGCATCCACTGAATTTTAAGTTTCCTAAATTTTCTACTTTTATGTATGAAGAAAATAGCTTAGAAGAAATAAAAAGACTACTTTAGTGGATATGAATTCTAACTAGAAACAGTGAACAGTAAAACAGTCACTTCAGTCTCTGAATTTCTGTAAAACAGGTAAAGAAAATTTTACTGCCTGTCTTGGTTAATCTTCCTTCCTAAAAGGTCATCACCTGATCAGTGCTCTTTTTCTAGCTGGAGCACCAGTTAGATTCAAGTGAAAGGAAAAAAAAAATCTCCTTCAGCTACTAGGGCAGAAATAAAGAAAAGAAAAAAAAAATCTTTCTTCTGCCAACCTTATAATTAAATTTAAGTAGTTGTATTAATTTGGTGACTTGATAATTTGATACGATTGATTTATTGATTCAATTTCAATGATTACCTTGATTTAATTCTTGTATTAGTCCATTTTCAATTAATCTCACACAGCAATAGTTGCTTTAATCAGTGATGTATACATTTAATTATAGATTACTTTGTTCTTTAATAAAATTCATAAAAGTAATCAGTTTTGAAACATTCTTTCAACTTTCATTCCTCTAAAACAAATGTGTTTGGTGTTTGGAAACCAAATGGTTTTCCTTCTAAATTCATAGCTTTTCCTCTCACAGTTATGTCATTCCAGTCAGCAATAATGTTTTGATCCATGAATTGCTGTTTACTGGCAGTCCTGATAAGGAGTTGTTTTGGTAATGTTATCTCTATCACCAGCAGAAATGGAATAAGCAACCGGAGACTGTGATTTAAAAGAAAGTAAAATGTAACTATATTATGATGTGTCTTTTGCCTCAAAATAAAACTCTCAGTGTTCTCCCTTAGCCAGGACAACATCACTTTATCATCCCTTTGCTCTCTAAGCAAAAATAATTATTTTATTGAACATTAAGAATGAGAAATATCAAGAGTCATGGGAGAAATAAAACACCAGATTTTTTTCAGTTTATTAAATTTAAGAGAGGATGATGTGCATAGCAAATCATCTTTGGATTTGAATACCTATTAACTGGCTGTTCTAGTGTAGTGACTGTCTGTCATTACAGCACATCCATCCTCTAGACCTATCAGGAGACAGCAGTGGAAGGATGCAAAGAAAAATCAGGTGTGCAGCATGCTGTCCTAGCACCCAAAGGCTAAAGACAGTGATTTGTCAAAGTCAATACTGTGCTGTAGCATTATTGTTGCTACCTGCCTCAGTTTCTACCTACAATGTACCTCCAATATGTTAATGCATAAACTATCATGGTCATTCATCAACAATGTGCTTCCAGATGTGGCATGCAGCACCTGTGAGCTGCCTTCCCCTCCATCACCTTTCACTGAGTAAGGGCATATTAAATTAATGCATATTTTGTGATTCTGCCATTGTTTTTGGCAACCTGTGTCACACTTTGCTGGCAACAAGATAAAGCTGTTTTAGAAGCCATGCTAAAGAACATTACAAATGATTTATCCATAAGAATCTGACTGTCTGTGTAGCCAAATGGGAATTTATACTCATTAAACTTTCTAGTCTTTTGTAGACCCTAGAGGTCTTACAGAATTTAGCAGATAAAGGAAATAATAAGAATCTGATCTTTTCTCCAAGAATGTCATTAGATGTCCACAGGGTCTTCAGAAAACATTGTCATTATCTGCAACAGGCTAAAATTTGGATTAATGCTAGAAATTTGTCCCTAGGAAGTAGTTGTATTAAAGCAGTTAAGCTCACCATTAGTATAGATGCAGTCTGCAACGATAGGCACATGAATACATGTGAGTACTTGCTACTGCTCAAAGACATAATGTATAATTAAGAAAACTGTCCACTATATAAGGGTCTTCTAGTATGCCAAAGATGACAGCTATGTCTGTAGCTTTACTGAATTTAGTAAAACTTTCTACCCTTCATTGAAATAATCTTTTTCTGGAGTTATGAATTTGACAAATTAGATTTAAGAAAAATCCAAATGGAACCAAGTAATAGGTGACTACGAATAAATCCTGCACAATTTAAAGACAAAAATATCTGGGTTTTGAGATATTATTTTCTGTTATTTCAATTATCTGTGTACTCCATGTTTTTAGTAATAATTTTGAGGCTTTTGCTCAGGCATGACATACTTGAGTAGTGAAAAGGGTGAATAAAGGCATGAATAAAATTTACCTCTTCCCTCACAGCAAAGAGAAACAGGCAAAATGGTTCCATTTTTAAAGACTGTTAGTTGACTTCAAAGATAGCAGCCAGATGGCAGGTGCCATTCATACAGTAACAACAGGGAAATCCAAGCTTAGAAGCTAGATACAGATCTTCCACGAGTTCAAGCTGTGGGTTATAGAATCCTTGTCAGAGAAATTTAGATTGGGTCTTAATGTGCTATGTTTAAGATATAATATCCATTTTTTTTGGCAATTTCTCTCCTTTCATTACAATGACATTTTCCCTTGATATTTGAGGAAAAAGAGCAGAAAAAAAAAATGTAATAAGAGTAAAGAAAATAGGTATTTGGAAGGTAGCATGAGGAATGTTAAAGTAATAAAGGGACATTGTCATAAGAATTTTAAATACTAAGAGTATTTATACAGAGCAGAGATACCAACATGAAAAGCATGTGAACAACATCAGGTATATAGCTTTGTGTCCTCTGGATTTGGCTTTACAACTGTAACATAATATAGTGAGGAATGCATCCATCAGATCTAAAATAGATGTGGCTACTGGTGTGTGCTACTGAAACCTGTCTCCTAATAAAGACTGGCTGGCAAGACTTTATTTGTCCACTAGCTAGTGGACACACAATCAAGGTCTAACATCTAGTCTTGATGTCAGCCCAACTCAAATATTTATTCCACTATTACACTGATGGGAAAAAAAAAGGGATATTCATAGGAATGCATCTCCTACTTATAGCTTTCCTATGACAGATTCCACAAGTGTCATGACTACATAAGATGAACCAGCCACTTTTAGAGGAAAATACAAAATACATTTTTGTTATACTTCATACCCCATGCATATTCGTTCACATCTCAGAGACCCTCTGGAAATGAGAAGGAAAACCAGGGGAGTATCAGCCAGTTCAAACAAGAAAAACAAATAGAGTCCTATGGAAAGAAAGTAGATTGTTGCACAGATCATCTGTTTAGAATGCATCAGTAGTGAAGGTATGCTCATTCTACAGCAGCTAGTGGCATAGATGGCTTAAAGGAATTTAAAATAAAATTGAAAATTATATCCAGCTCAGATTCTAGTGCAGTCACTTGGTTTTATTTTGCTGAAAACAGTGTTTTACCTGATATTCTTGTATAAGCAAGAATACAATACCTGTATAGTTATTTCCATGAAATTAAGGACATTCTATAATGTAGAATAAAACCTTTATAAAATATAAGTTATTAGTTTCAGAAATCATATTCACTTACAAGCACAGTTTGGTCTAAAAATTTTATGGATTCGTAACTATCAGCATACTGCATCTAATGTTATTTACAGTCAGTCTTTCTTAGGTCCCATAAAACCTATATATACTTCACATGAAAATTTTTGAATACTTTCTTTTATAGACCAGCTTTCTAAATAATGGACAGAGGTATCTACATATGAAATACTCATTAATTGCCACTCTATTAGTCAGAAGAGCTATTACTGCCAATAAAATTGTTGACTGTAGCAGTTTTCTGTTGGTAAAACAATTCAGAGCTGCAGCCAGCAATGACTAGAGGAACAAATTTTATGCACACACATATGTAGTATGTACAAGCATATCTATATACTGATATCAGTGATGGATTTCTTACAGAAAGACCTTCAATATACAACCAGTAAAAAAAAAAAAAAAAAAAAAAAAAAAAGTTTGCTGTTTGCACTTCATTCCCAGACATTTAGAAGCTGCTACACTAACGGATGACTCCAGCTATTTTGGTGCTAAGAATTACGTTGAAGATGGCAGATGGCAAAGAGGATACATTGATATGATACATTTATTTGGATTTTGCGTGTGTAGAAGCCTCTCTGGCCAACAAAGAGTACAGTTAAGATTATATAGAAGGATGAGAATATATATATATATGCATTAATATATACTATATATATGCATTACGTAGATCAATCTGAATGTAGATAAATTTAAATTAATATCCTAATCTGATTCAATTACTAATTCAGATGTGATTGCTTACAGGGAAAAAAAAAAAAAAAAGAAAGAAAAAAAAAAGTAATCTTTACATAAACTTTCATGATTGTTACTCTTCAATCTGTAAGTCTGAAAAATGTCTATGACACACAGTTTTGGTGTGCCTAAGCCACGTTTAAATGGACTCCTGATGTCTCATTCAGAACATTTTTTGTGATTTTAGGATCTTTGCTCATCCTCACTATATATGAATTAATGTCACATAAAGCTTTAGAATTTCCTTTAAGGAATTAAAATTATATTAATTCAGAAATCCAAAATATTGCATACATGTTTATATACAGTTTGCCCGTATTGCTAACACTTTCAGAAGCAGATTTTTATGTTTTACTTGCTGTGATTGCATAGGCTCCCCACCAGGACTAAAAAAGGATTAAAGGGCCACCCATTGAGAAGAGGCACCACATCTGTGAAGCCTAGTTAGTTTAAGGAGCAATTATAAAAGCTTACTGGAAAGGGAGAAATAATCAGAAATTGACTCCTACCATGAAGAGTGTGGCACATTGCTTTGTCTTCTTGGAAGAAGTAGGAATTATTGTTGAAAGAAGAATAACTTCAATGCATGGATTTAGAAAATACTCAAAATGGACTCCTGCAAAAGAGAAGATGCATAGGATAGCTTTGCCAAACTTTCAACACATTTAGCAAAAAAGGCTTTCTGATGTCTGGAGACTTCAAGTGAAAACTGATATACATGTTTCTGTATGCTGTATCTTTTTCAAATATTGAGTACTGCTTTTGGAAATATAATGGATATTTGTACTGATAGTTCTCATTATTACGTCATACAAAAAAAGAAAAAAAAAAGTCCATCAATTTGATCGAGAAATATTTTGATGTTGATTTCAAAGTGAAACTCCCTCTCCACACTTTCTATTTCTTCTTGCAACAAAATAACTTGAAATCTTTAGAGGCTCATCTTCCTTATCTGAGCTGATTATTTTTTTTTTTTTAATTTTTATTTTTTAAGTAGAATGAGCTTGTGAATGATGAAAAGAACAATTTTTCCAGCATTTCAGATTATGAAAAATGTTTTGAACCTACCTCTGTTAGAACATTTTTTTTATCTATCAAATAACTAAGTTGTCAATATACATGAACGTCTTTATATAGTGTGAATATCCATACTACTATTGAGTAATTTCCAACTAGTTTCATACTTTAGACCATACCTAAAACTTGAAATAGACTTTGAAGTGTGGCTTCTTTAATAGGTTACTCTAAGACTTTGTTCAGGCACAAAGAATAAATCTTCTCAAGATATTCCTTATTGCTCTTCAGACAATCACTAGAAGTTTAATCTCAACATATCAACCTTACCCTCAGGAACTGATGATTCAGAGTAGTCAATCAAAAACATTTAATTAATAGATACTGTTCATTACTTTAGAGGACTGACACACTCAGGAGATATGCCCTCATATTTTCAAGTTATAGATTTCCTAAAGGAAGAAAGGTTTCTGCAATGAAGCACTCTGAAAAATGGAATCAATCTATAGGTATGCTATTTAAGTCTTTCACTGTCTCTCTATTTATTACTGAATAAGAGCTATCTGGTCCTGTAACTATGATTCGTCTTTCAAACCATGAACTAGTTGAGGGAATAGAAACAAATATCTATTAAACTAAAGCACTGAAAATACCTAAATAAATAACAATATCTATCAATTAGAATTTATACTGTTTCCATTTTCAAAAACCCATGCATATATTAGTTCACTGTTGTAATATCAACTCATTTGCTACATACTTAATCTTTATTAGGTCCTAATCCTTTCTTACTCAGTCTATATAAAATATATGGTAAGAAATTCACTTTTCTAAGCAGCACAGAATGCCTGTTTTCTTTATTGTTACATTTTTTTTCAGCATCAGTCACAAATATAGTGCTTGAAAATTTCCTCCAAAATTCTTCCACACTTTAGACAAAATAAGTATCTACCCTAGCTCAGTAAATTCCACCTCCACTTTGTTTCTGCTTCTTAGAAGGATCTCACTCCAGCTTTCGGACCAGTTATCACTCATGTTCTGCTATTTAGGCACAAATATAAAACCTTTGCTTTTGCATTTTGCAAATTCCTTTATACCAAACAAGATAAAAGTATGAAAGAAAAAGAACAAAGATTTTTTTAGACACAATAGTGGTTTTTGTTCTGTTTGTTTGTTTGTTTTCCTGCAGTATGTTACAGCACTCTGACTGGCAGATTACTCAGTTAACATTAATTATTAGTAAATTGTATCCAGTGAGTCTTTATTCTTACAAAATCATGACCCACCCCACAAAAATCACTGAAATTTGCTTGCATTCTCTGCTGAACTCGGATACTTTTCTGCTTCAGTATGAAAATTATGTAGCATTGTGCATTTGAATATTTCCAAACAGTAACTCTGTCTGTTGTTGTCTGTTTGTTTGTTTGTTTTGTCCATAAGGAAGAATACAAATGTTTAAAATCTTTCCCACCTATAGGAATGCTTCCCACCATTGCCCCTGATAAGGTCAGGGACAATGCTGTTATGCAAGTATCAACCTAAATAGATTGTTCTCTCCTTATTTGGCCAACTAAATTAGTCACCTGGACTCCCTGTGTATTACTGGAAGGACATAAACACCTCTGGGACGTAAATTCTACCTGTCCTTGACATTTTTCTTAGGATGAGCTCAATTGTTGTCTTTCTTTCAAACCTTTCTATAAATGTAGATGTGCACTTTGTAATCTTCAAGGGGATAGCTGAGTTTTAGAAGGTTAAATTCAGGCAGATGTACATCCATCATTTTGTGTCTATTCTGTTTTCTATAAGAATCATGTTCATTCCTGGTGGAGCTGGTGAAGGGTCCAGAGAACAAGTCTTACAAGAAGCAGCTGAGGGAGCAGGGGTTGTTTAGCCTGGAGAAGAGGAGGCTCCAGGGTGACCTTATCGCTTTCTATAGGTACCTTAAAGGAGGTTGTAATCAGGTGGGGATTGGTCTATTCTCCCAAGTCACCGGTGACAGGATGAGGGGGATTGGGATAAAGTTGTTCTAGGGGAGGTTTAGGTTGGATATTAGGAAGAACTTTAATGAAAGGGTTGTTTCTACAGGCTGGGAGATGAGTGGTTGGAGAGCTGCCAGGCAGAGAAGGACCTGGGAGTGATGGTTGATAGTCGGCTGAATATGAGCCAGCAGTGTGCTCAGGTGGCCAAGAAGGCCAACAGCATCTTGGCTTGCATAAGAAACAGTGCGGCCAGCAGGGCTAGGGAGATGATCGTCCTCCTGTACTCGGCTCTGGTGAGGCTGCACCTCGAGTACTGTGTTCAGTTTTGGGCCCCTCGCTACAAGAAGGACATCGAGGTGCTTGAGCGGGTACAGAGAAGGGCAACGAAGCTGGTGAGGGGCCTGGAGAACAAGTCCTACGAGGAGCGGCTGAGGGAGCTGGGCTTGTTCAGCCTGGAGAAAAGGAGGCTCAGGGGTGACCTTATTGCTCTTTACAGATACCTTAAAGGAGGCTGTAGCGAGGTGGAGGTTGGTCTGTTCTCCCACGTGCCTGGTGACAGGATGAGGGGGAATGGGCTAAAGTTGCGCCAGGGGAGTTTTAGGTTAGATGTTAGGAAGAACTTATTTACCGAAAGGGTTGTTAGACATTGGAACAGGCTGCCCAGGGAAGTGGTTCACTCACCATCCCTGAAGGTCTTTAAAAGCCGTTTAGATGTAGAGCTTAGGGATATGGTTTAGTGGGGACTGTTAGGGTTAGGTCAGAGGTTGGACTTGATGATCTTGAGGTCTCTTCCAACCTAGAAATTCTGTGATTCTGTGATTCTGTGATTAGACATTGGAATGGGCTGCCCAGGGAACTGATTGAATCACCATCCCTGGAGGTCTTTAAAATACGTTTAGATGTTGAACTTAGAGATATGGTTTAGTGGAGGACTTGTTAGTGTCAGGTCAGAGGTTGGACTCAATGATCTTGGAGGTCTCTTCCAACCTAGATGGTTCTGTTAATCTGTGACTCCCTTATGGTGTAAGAAGAAGACGAATCCAGCAGTGACTTTCCAAATTTTCTAATCCAATCTTATCCTACACTTTCTAAATTGAGATGTAACAGTCTTATAGCAATTCACAGATTTTGTTTAGTAAATGGGATTGCTTGATCGCTTTTCTAAACTTACCAGAACTGACAGTTGGTAGGACTGAAGGACTTGAAGACATTTCTGAAGTTCTCAGGTTCAAGTGATATTCTGATGAGTTTGACAGCATGGTATGCCTTAGCTGCATATTGTATAATTGGTACATGGAAGCCATGTCATAGTTACGCTGCATTCTGCAGAGTTCTCTGATCTGACATTCAGTGGACACAACTGCAATAATACTGCAGCATTCATCTGCTGTTCATTGTAGGTGAGTTGAGATCCTTCTTCAGCAATGTTCCAGCCTCCCCTCTGCAGACAATATACTTCCATAACTTCAGGCACATCTTGTCAAAGGATGTGAGCATTTGAATACAACACCCTTTAAATTAATGATAACATGACCTTTTGAAATCATTTGATGCTTGAGAATGCTCAGCATCCTGTTGTATACATGCTGATTTGGAGAGTCAAAGCAAGACAAAGGACAAAATGTAATCATTCAGTCACTGCAATCTTAAAATTAAAATGGTGTTCACCACAAAGATGGAGAGCATCCTACTACACTGAAACAGTCCACCACAGGTGGGTAGTGTTTTGCTACACTATTGAAAAATGAATGGAGAACTTTTTAAATAGGAAAGTGAGTCCACATGGAGATAAACAGCAGACTGTGTTGCAAATATAAACAAAAGCACTGCATTCATAAGAAGAAAACAAGGAAACAAACAAACAAAAATAAAACTGCAGTAATCAAATTATTTAATGTGAAAATGTTACCTATCTGAAAAATAAGCAAATAAGTACAGGGCAAAAGCCGTTTTTTTATTATTATTATTTTTTTTTATTAACTGAACTGAACTCTTCTACAGATAATTATTTTGTCTCACATTTCACTGAAAACTTGGTGTATTAAGAAATATAGTTCTCTTTTTCTTTTGCAATTACACAAGGTTTATTATGGTAATACAATCTGTCATTCTTTAGACAGGCACACAGCAATATATGAAAAAGTTGGCTTAAAAAAAAACACAATTCCAAACTTTCCTTGTATGGCATGTCATTGCCTCTCATAGATATCACAAAAATGTAATTATAGTGTCACAGAGTTTTATCATTCAAATATGGTTCTTATTAGTCTGTCTGAGTCTACTGTATAGATCTTTGAGTATAAACAAAGTGTGAAAGCAAAACATCATCTGACAATGCTTTTTGCTGTCTCAGATATCCTCATCAGTCATATGTTGGTGTGTCTATATCATCTACCCTGATCCTCTATTTTATCGTGAATAAAAATTTATTTTCATTTTATTCTATTTTATTTATTTTCAAACTGACTAGCTGTTCATACAATGCCAGAGTTGAGAATTTATGGGACTTCCATATAACAAGCTTCTACCAATTCCTTGTATTTTTAATATAAATGAATATATGACACAATATATATAAACAGTATTTGGAAAAAAAATAATTAAATGTGTGTTCAAGGGAGTAAATAACAATACATTGTCTTGAATTCTGAGAATTTCTTTTTCTTAGTTAATATGTCAAAGATATGCACAATATGGATATTAGAATGGTAATGATGAGGATAAATTAATGGTCTATGACATTATAACTATAAGCCTGTTAAAATATCAGGACACATTATGGAGAACCCACAGTATGAAGAAACTGTAGTGTTATTTGCTGTAGACACAAAGGTAAAATTAATGAAAATACAGGTGCAGTTTGAAGTAAATTTTGTTGAGATGACAGTCTTTAAGATCTTTCAATCAGTGGGAGAAAAGGATATTACTCTTAAAACTACAAAAAAAAAAGAATTATACTTCTGTCTTTGTTTCATATCTAGAAATATTTATTTCTGAAATTTAAGTATTAAAATGCTGTCAAGCAGTGCATGTTCATATTCTCACATTCTCATCATTCTACTAGAAGAAATAGTAGAATATCTAGTTCCAATAAAGTACAACTTTACTAAAGTCATAGATCAAATTGACATATAAAAGCCCAGAATGAGATGAAAGAAAAATCTGAAGAACTCACTTACATGAAACATTTCGTTTAAGATATTTTAACGAAGTTAAAGTACCTTAAACCGTATATTATGCATTATATATATTTTACCCTAAAATTTGATGATAGTTTAAGAGAATCTACTTCCATTCCATCTAGTGAGGCTATCTGTAGGAGCTTTGCTTTTCAGATTATTTGAATATACGTTATTTAAGATTTGAGATGCAAACATAATAAAAGACAACTCTAAATTATGTGATATACTTCAGCAATCAAGTACAGACAAATGAAGTAGGCATTCATGGTCTCAATTTTCTCAGAAAATGAATAGTTGCTAATTACAGTAGGCACTATTCTATCCTTCTTAAAATACCTAGTAATATTGTATCTTTGTTACTAGGAAACCATTAACACATTATAGGGAACATGAAATACCATAGTAATGCATAATTTTGTTATTTAGTCTTTCCTTTTCCCCATGAACCCTTCAAAATGGGCATTTTTCTGTGCTTTATAGTGAAGAAAATAAATATTTTTAGCACTCATGGAAGGCATCATATTCAAGACAAAAGTCCTTAATATATTCATATGGCTGAAAATAAGAATTTACACATCCTAATTTGTTAATATACATCGCAAACTAGAATAAGCCTTTGCAGGCATAAAGGATTTCTCTGGTACTTCTGTGAAGTTTGCCAAAAAGGTTGCCATTTGATATCCTTGGCTATAGGTTATGTGGTGGTACTACGCCCACTAGAAAGCAATTTAAATTTGCATAATATCTTGGTCAAATAATGATCATAATAAAAAAGCATGAAATAACAAAAATTCTTATGTTAAATGAAGTAGAAATAAGCTGAGAATACCAAGCCACAATATAGTATCAGAAAAGTCTGCTTAATAATTTTTTGCTATTTTAATCACAGATCTGTACTAATTTGCTGATATAACTGACACAATGAAGAGAGCATCATACACCTGCAGGAGGAAGGGAACAAATATTTAGGCATGCAGGAAGCATAAACGTGTTGAGCCAACATTGCTGTTGAGCTCTTTAAACTGAGAAATTGAGGTTCCACAGAACTCAGAAGGTGCTTTTGTAGCAAACAGTACTAAAAATAAAGTGCCATTTTGTGCTTTTAAAAATGAGCAGGAATAAATCATATTATATTGAAGATATAATTTTCAAGTGGATTTACCACTAGGAATGGCAAACAATAGTGGAAATCATACTAAGGACGTTTAAGACAGAATCCATGTAAGGAAAAACATTTTTGAGAGAGCTTCATAATGAGAACTATAAACTAGAAAACAACTCAGAAAAGATAAACAAGTGACAGTGGACAGATAGCTCAGAATGATATCCTAACATCTCTTTTCAGTGTAAACACAGGGGAGTATTTGAGATGATCTTTTCCCTCAGTATATGACATTCCAGGACTAGAACATCACATTCTTGCATTCAAACCCCAAAGAGTGTGGGAAAAATACAGTAGGAACAGGAAATATCACTCAAATTATTCAGAGCTAAGAAAATAATTTTAATTGTAGACTGAAGGAGCGCACTAGGTTCTGCTTATCAAAAGGGTGTATGAATGATTTGTATACATGTAAACAGATGTTCCGAGAGATAAAATAGTAGATATAAAAGGGTTCTATTTGGACAAAGATTTGTATATTGTCTGTCCTGGTTTCAGTTAGAACAGAATTAATTTTCTTCCTAGTAGCTGGTGGAATGCTGTGTTTTGGCTTAGGATGAGAAGAGTGCTGATAACACCCCGATGTTTTAATTGTTTCAGAGCAGTGCTTATACCAAGCCAAGGACATCTCAGCCTTTTGCTCTGTCCTGCCAACAGGCAGGCTGGGGGTGCAGTAAGAGCTGGGAGGGGACAGACCCAGGACAGGTGACCCAAACTAGCCAAAGGGGTATTCCATACCATCTGACGTCATGCTAAACAATATATAAGGGTGGCTAGCCGGGGGGAGGGGGCCGGACTGCTCGGTTAGGCTGGGCATTGGTCAGCGGGTGGTGAACAATTGCATTGTGCATCACTTGTTTATACATATTATTATTATTTTCCTATTATCACCATTGTATTATTATTATTATTATTGTTATTATTACTTTTGTTATTATTATTTTCCTGTCTTATTAAACTGTCTTTATCTCAACTCACGGGCTTCACTTTCCATTTCTCTCCCTCGTCCCAGAGAGGGAGGGGGAGGGTGAGCGAACGGCTGCGTGGTGTTTAGCTGCCGGCCGGGTTAAACCACGACATGTCCTAAACATCCATTTCCACATATTGCTGAAACACTTCAGCTTCTAACGACATTACCTCTTACAGATAATTTCAGTCTTACCAATAGGATTTCTTTTTACCAAAAATACAAGTAGTGGTTGTTTTTTAACTCCCCTGTGACCCCTGTGCTTATGCTTCACAAATATAAGAAAAAAGTAACTCGGTTTATTGGATTTTGAAATTGGATGCAATTGTTCATTCTTTTCTTAAAAAAAAAAAAAAAAAAAAAAAAAAAAAAAAAAGGAAGAAATGTGTAGCTTTACAAATGTACATGGAGATGAGCATCAAACATCTATAATTTCATGAGGAAATAATATGGAAAAAATTAGAAATGGAAGATTGTGTAAGAGTGTCTGTCAATCCTTAAAACACAATATTCTTTCCTCCAAATGTATGAGAATTTTTTTTAATTGTTAAAAAGCAAACAAACAAACAAAAAACCATGCTAACAGAGAAGAATTTGCCAGCATTTCATTAATCAAAACCCCCAGAAATTCAGACAGACTGATTTTAACAGCAAAATCTATCAAAAATATAGCAGAAAAAAATATGTTACAATGGTAAAAAACAAACTCTCCTTTCTCACTGTAGAAGATAAGAAACCTTCTAAGAACTGCTTCTTTCCAGGTAAGGTGTGCTTTTGTTTGTTTGTTTGTTTATTTTGTTTTTGGTTGGTTGTTTTGTTTTGTTTTCAGATTTGGTGACATGAGAAATGATGTCAATAAAGATCCACTTTGGTAAATAACCAGAATGTGTGTACAAACATGCAGTGTACAGTTTCTCAGTATTGTCGGTTTGAATTAAAGATTAACATTTCCTGATTGTTTATTATTTATTTATGTTTGCTTAAATAAACAGAAGAACACAGGTGCAGCAGTAGAGTACAATAGCATCGTGTTATTCATCTTGTGCTTTCTCTGAAAAAAAATATTAAAGCAACACGTCATATTTATGACATTCAGGAGAAAGGATCATTGTAATAAACCTGTAACACACAGTGTGCTGGCAGGAGACTGATTGTTTTTTTTCCTGGCACCAGTCACACAGTCTGGATAATGGCCACCATATTGACTTTCACAGTGTAGGCCACAAGAGGACAGGATGCTAATCTTATAATGTTTGTAGAGTGACTCATCTTCCACATAACTAATAAAGGCAGAGAAGCAGTAATGTCATTGTTGTAAGTCTTTCCACAATAGACATTACTAGAATCTGTGGGGTGAAATATGGGAGACAGTGAGGGAAAGAAGAAAAATCACAAAGTATGCGTAAAAAGGGAAGATGTGTAGAATTGCTGAGCTTTGCAGTTCCGTTTCTGTTCTTTCTCAGAAATGAAGATTATTAATTACCTACTCTCACAGCTAGGACAAATAATAAGAATTGAGATTTAAGCCCACCAAATCTCTGCATTCCAGAAAAATAAATGCAATTATGATCTTCACACTTTCAACTTTCCTTTAAGGAAAATATATATAGAATGATAATCATTTATCATGCAGGAGATTGAAAGAATAAAGGGTAGGAAGTGCCAGGGGAGCTGGATTACTTACACTAGACAGGAGTATAAGACAGAAGGATAGCAACTGGTTTATGGAAGAGCTCAGTTTATCAGGCAGGGTTGAGCAGTAATGAAGTGGCAAGAATTGCAATAGGACATCTGCAGCTACTGCAGGGTGTTGGCATGTGTAAGTGTGTGGTGTTGGGTGGTTTATTTGCTTCTAAGTTGCTTTCTAGGTTGCTTATATGTCAGGGGTGAAAGTCAGAGCCCTGGTATTGGAGACAGTATTGTTCTTGCTCTTTCTCCAACATTGCTCTTCATATCTGTGGCACTTCCTCAGAGATGCAGGGTGTAAGATCAGTGAAAAACAATGGAAAAAAATCACATGACTGGATGAAAAACATACAACTGGATGTTAAAGTAAAGGAAGAACTACCGAGTAATATCATCTGTCCTGATGAATGTCTAGCATTCCAGCAGATCTGCTAGGGATGCAAAATACATATGGCAGATTAGAAAATAAATCTAAGCTCTGAAAATGCTGTTTCTTATTGCAGTTTTTCTCCTTTTACCTAATGTAGATTAGCTTTCAAGATTAGTTGTTGATGCAAGAAAGGGCTATGGGTTCAACAAAAGGAGATGCATGTCATTAGAAAGAAAAGTCCAAGCAAAACACTTAATTTCAGTCCTGATAGACATGTTGGCAAAGATAAGTAATAAAAGTTGGTGTGATGAACACTTTGATGGTCCAAATAAGAAAGCACAAGAAAAGACTGAAAGGGAAGAAGACTGCTGGTTGGAGAATTTGGATACGAAAGCGTGCTTGCTTTGTTAATACCAAAATTGAACTTTGCATGAACTTTAAAGCACATATCCATTTCTCATTTAGAAGGCAATTGGGACACATGGGAAAACTAAGAACGGATGAGGGAATATTCATTTTCTAAGAGGGTCCAGTTTAATGACTGTGAATGGGAGGGGAACAAATACATGCTCTGCAAGGCCAGTAACCACAGAAGATAGCATCTTTGAAGGGAGCAGCACAGTGCTATGGAGAATCATTTTATTTCAATGAGCAGGAACAGCCCTACATAACCGCATGCTGTAATCAGAGGGAGGAGTTAAAAGAAAGTTGTAAAAAATAAAGAAATATATACAGAGTAATATTTGTCTGAAAAGGGAATTGATGATACAGTGATAAGGTAAAGGAGCAGAAATAGATCTACAGTAGGAAACTGCATTGTAATCAACAGGAAAGCTATTTAGCAGAATGTGACAGGAGATCAGTGGAAAGGTCTGGAAAAAAAAAAAAAAAAAAAAAAAAAAGCCAGAAAGGAAGCAAAAGTAGAAGGAAAAAAGGTCAAGGGACACATGGATTACATTTTCATACCGTACATCAAAATGTTACATAAAAATGTTATGTAAAAAGTATTTGGGGGCTTTGTGTTTTTCTGAAGGCATATGACTTTTTCAGGAGTAGGAATTGTATTGAAGACTTCTATTCTGTAGAGTACCTGCTACTTTGAGGTCCTCATTTTGACTGAGGTCTCTGAAGTTTGTTGTACTACCAATATTGTGCGACAGTAATTTTATTACTTCTGTACAACAGCTAGTGTGGAAATAATACAGCTTTGGATGTATTATTTGTGTTTGCACATATAAGATCATTTCAGACATGCATACAGACTTAACTCATTTGGACCTGGAAAACATAAATACAGTGCTCTGTGCACCCTGCCACAAGAGCTATGTGTAACACAAAGCAAATCTGATGATGGATATCTTCCTTATCTTCCTGGGCATCATAACAGAGGCAGAGAATTCTTTATCTCCCATATAGCCATGACACAAATTTTAGTAAACTTGTCACCATCAGCTGAATCTTGTATCTTTCCTGACTTGTATTTTAGAATTACTTTGTTTCTCAAACGTGTCCTGAAAACCAACGAGATCATGAAGGACAAGGTACTAGCAGAATCCAGGATTAAAACAGACTTGCTTTGTGGAAAGTTTGGATTTAAGTCATTCTACTTTGCCCTTTTAACTGGACTATGTTTTCTCCAGATTTCTCTTTGTAAAGAAGAGAAAAGAATTAGGTCTTATTTCTGAACATAATATTAATATTAAACAACGTATTATTAAAAACAGCATTATTAGTCAAAAGAAATAAAATGAATAAGAATTACTTTTTTATGCAGAGGAAAAAAAAAAATAAAGCGAAAGAGTCTAATTAATAAACGAAGAGGAAGAAAATTAGTGATGATGATATAATTGCTGAGCTGCTGACTACTAGGTTTTTAATGAGGGGAAAAAAAGGAGGGAAGTAAGTATAATTAGAAAGTAATGAAGCTTCTCTAAATACAGCTGTTGATAAAATAGAGGTAAGAGAACATACTGGAATGTTTAATGGCAATATTCACCAGCATAGTTTTGTACCAAAAGCGCTAACAGAGGCCAGATTCTCCTTTTCTTACATGTAGACAGCTGTCACAACCTATCAAAGGAACATAAGGGTTATCTAAGGTTTTCTGCAGAAGTTAAAAATAACATTTAACCTAAAATATTCTGAAGTGAATTGTCTAACTAATTTACTGACATTGTTCTTGAAAAGTCATAAAGAAATGAGAGCACACTTCAGATAAGTTTCTGGAGTTAAAAATAAATAAAAATATTTTCTGGCATTCAGTGTTTGTTGGTTCAACCCTTGTCTTCTGAAAGCTGGTAAAACGGCTGGAAGATATGTCCTATGAGGAGAGGCAGAGGACACGTGGGTTGTCCAGTCTGGTGGAAAGAAGACTGAGAGGTGACCTCGTTGCTCTCTACTACTTCCTGAGGAGGGAAAGCATAGAGGGATGTGCAAGTCTCTTCTCCCTGGTAACTGTTGACAGGATGCATGGGAATGACACAAAGCTGCACCAGGGTTCAAGCTGGACATCAGGAAAAATTGATTTCATCTGAGGGTAGCTGAACACTGGAACAGGCTTCCTAGTGAGGTAGTTGATGTCCCATGCCTGTCAGTGTTCAAGAGATGTTTGGATAATGCATTCAATAATAATTTTTAACTTTTAGTTAGCCCTGAAATCATCAAGCACTTGTACTGTACTAGATGGTCATTAATAGTATAATCAGATAAAGGTCCCTTCCAACTGAACTATTGCATTGCATTGTATGTTATTCTGTTCTGTTCTGTTCTGTTCTGTTCTGTTCTGTTCTGTTCTGTTCTATTCTATTCTATTCTATTCTATTCTAAAAAAGAGAACCAGTCATTATCTACATTATCATTGTTTGGAAACAATGGCTGCTACATATCACAGAATCACAGAATTTTCTAGGTTGGAAGAGACCTCAAGATCATCGAGTCCAACCTCTGACCTAACGCTAGCAGTCCCCACTAAACCATTTCCCTAAGCTCTACATCTAAATGTCTTTTGAAGACTTCCAGGGATGGTGACTCCACCACTTCCCTGGGCAGCCTGTTCCAGTGCCTCACAACCCTTTCAGTGAAGAAGTTCTTCCTAACATCTAACCTAAAACTCCCCTGGCGCAACTTTAGCCCATTCCCCCTCATCCTGTCACCAGGCACGTGGGAGAACAGGCCAACCCCCACCTCGCTACAGCCTCCCTTGAGGTACCCATAGAGAGCGATAAGGTCGCCCCTGAGCCTCCTCTTCTCCAGGCTGAACAAGCCCAGCTCCCTCAGCCGCTCCTCGTAGGACTTGTTCTCCAGGCCCCTCACCAGCTTCGTTGCCCTTCTCTGTACCCGCTCAAGCACCTCGATGTCCTTCTTGTAGCGAGGGGCCCAAAACTGAACACAGTACTCGAGGTGCGGCCTCACCAGAGCTGAGTACAGGGGGACGATCACCTCCCTAGCCCTGCTGGTCACACTGTTCCTGATACAAGCAAATCTGAAAATGGTTTTGTACTTTCAGTTTATTTAGTAGTGGACAAAAGTCAATTTGTTCTGAAGTCATTGGCACTCCTGTCAGACAGTACAAGATGGAAAGAGGTATTCTAGAGAAATTAACTTTACCTTTTAAGGATGATCATCCAAGGTCATACATGGGGCACCTAACTGATAAATGTAAAGAAATTTGTAACATTTCCTGTAATGTACTCGTACACAGGCTAGCTCCTGACTACAGTCTCTGTGATTGTGGATGAGTTCTCATGAGTAGAAATTTCACAAACTTTTTTTCATATAAAATACAAGACAGTAAGGGAGTTCGTGGAGCATATAAACAAAATTGATCACATAAATAGTAAACTGCAAGGACCAATTTAAGGCAGAGATGTTATATTCAACACTAAAAGTTCACACACAAAATGAACAGTCATATGAATGGCTGGTGATATCAACACATGGAGGATATTTAGGAATTACAGATAACTTTGTATGAGTAGCAATTTTTTTGGCCATATTGGCTTGGTGGCAAGTAAGCAAATTAAATATGTTTTACATGCAAGAAGATCTGAAGAGAAAGGGTAAAGCAGAAAAACAATATGTTCTTTATACCTGGTGATCTGCAAGAACAAATTAACTTTTTTTTTTTATATATATATATATATTTAAAATTATGTTTTACATTTTAAAAGGTGTTATATACCAAAGGAAGCACAGATATTTCCAAGTTTCTTTTTACACTCTCACCTCGTGAGAGCCAAATTCAGTTCTGATATCACACAGAACTCACAGAGTATCTAACATCTTATCTATTTATGTTCCAGACTCTACAGCTATAAAGGATACTAGAAATTTTTGTTGCAAATAAAAAACATTCATTCTAGGAAGTAATATGTGTACAGTGTCTATTATGACAGGATATATCTCTAATTGGTGTCTCTGGCAACATTTTAAACAAGAATACATTTAGTCTACACAGTACTAAATAAAAGCAATACTGAGTTTATCCAATTCAATACCAAATAAATACAAAATGAAGCAACAGTACTATTTATTCCTATTTTCAAATTCACTGAACATAATCAATTACATTTAGCATATTTTAGATCAATCTGTTCAGATAAGATTAGTGAATTCACCTTACCATAACAAACAGTTTCTGTTATTTTTACAACAAAATAAAACAAAACAAAACAAATAAAATAAAATATTGAGCATGCTGACGAGGTCTGCTTTAACTAAATCTATTCTCTTCACTTCTTCTTGATCTTCAGTGAATGATGGTAAATGAAGATGTTCTGTCCTTTGTAAGTCACCAGGGAATGCAGAGCTTTTCAGGGATATTCCTTGGTGGGGGACTCACTAAAAAGACAACTCAATACGTTGCATGCTTCAGTTCATCAGGTTTATGCATTTGACACAATTTATGATACATGGAACCTTTTTTTTTTATTTTTTTATTTTTTTTTATTTTTTCCTTTTTTCCTTTTTTTTTTTTTTTTTTTTTTTTTTTCCTTTTTCTTTTCAGTTTTATCATTCCACTCCTACAGAAACCAGTTTTGCCTGATTATCAGGAATGAGACATTGAGACATTGAAAGACTAACTGATCTGTCATTTAGGGCACCTACATCCTCTGTGGCAGTAGCATAGTGCAAATAAAGAGTGGGCAAGCTTTTTTTTTTTTTTTGATGTATATGAGATGAGAGTACACTATAATTCCCAAATGACAAGTGGATAAATTCTACAAACCTGTGTTATCTTCAGCTATGTTCCAACCATAATTCAGAGAAGTGAAATGGAAAATATCTTTAAAAGAGCAGGTCTGCAGCTCTTCAGCTCTTTCAAGAAACGTGTCAAAAAGATGGGACTTAATAGCAAGGCAGTTGAGAAAGAGTGAAGACCACTAATTATCTCAGGAAGCTGGAGATTCAAGTAATCACCCTTCAACCTGTGTTACTGATGCTGGGAGGCAACAGAATTATTGTTCTGCTGTTCTTGCCAATCTGTCTTCAAACTTCAGTTTTCCAGCTTCTTCCAATGACTCCCTTCTTTCTTTCTTCTCCTTGTCACACTCAGCAGTCTCCACCATTTACTTCCTGAGAATGTGCAGGTGCTCTTCAGGAAAGGTGTAACATCCCTCTAAAGCATTCTACCTGACCCAGTCAATTTCATCTTAAGAGAAGATAAAAGGTGAATTCAAATCAGTCAGTGAAGAGAACATATACTGTGGATTGTGGCTGAATATATTGGTACCTGGTAGAAGTAGGTATACCCTGCTCTTCTGAATGATGATATATTGAATTCCCGTGGACCTTCTAGGTTTAGGTCAAGATCTCAGAGTTTAAGCTTTTTTTTTGTGCTCTGAGTAAACTTGGATTACAAGTTCTAAACCCCTCTTTCTCTCATATGGATATTAGTATGGTTGCAAAGGTCTACATGTTCCTCAGAGCAATGGTTTCCAAGACACTATCAAATGAATGCTCAACCTGCATTTTGAATGTCTGTGCTCCCACCCCTCTAAGAGGTTGATAAATGGGATAAATACAGTGACAGAAGTAATATTTTTAATTCTGAATCCTTGAAAACACAAGACTAAAACAAATATCACTAAACAATTTACTTGAGGACCAATGTGTCAGAAAATACAAATGAGTTAATAAGAGTCAGGTTAGACCATCTGCATATTTGGCAGGGCTTTAACTGGATAAAAAGACTAACTGAATATTGTAGAGGAGGGAGGCAGTATATTACAAAAGATGGTAGAAGGGGTAAATGGAATATTATCTGTCATATGTTTAATTTTAGTTTCACCAACACAATAGTTAACTATTAACATTTTGAGAATTATGACCTGCAGTTTCTCTCCATGTCCTTTTAGTAAGTCTACCTTCCAAATATTTTATACCATTAATTTTATTTCTATTCCATTATAAGAAATCATATAGAGATTCTGTAGATGGGGCCTATAAATATATTTTAAAGTGTTTAAATTTCCACAGTGGTATATCAAATGTACACGATATATAAAACACATTTAATGAATCTTATTTCTTAAGGAAAAAAAAAAAAAAAAGTGAAACGAATCTTTCAATTTTATTCTCAGAAAATCAATGCCAAATGTGCTAACACTGTTGACCCTTTTGCTCTTGTATGATCCTGTCTATATGATTTCACATTAAGACTTGGGTTCATCTCATCCATCTTGTAGCTTGAATGCTAAATGCACAATGGTGTATAGTGACCCTAAATACCTCTATCATAAACAAAAAAAGGTGTCTTCAAGGGTAAATAGAAGAAGAAAAAATTAAATTTGCACTTACCTATGTCTTAACTTTTATTTGTCTGGTGTCTGAGCTTTTGATTTTGCTATATTCTGGAAGGACATAAGACATAATCAGGAAACCTTTACTTTGTATTATCAATGACTCATGACACTGAATATAGACATCACACTCAAAAAGAAAGATAAGCTTTCTTTTCATTTGGCATTGCTATGACATCATCTAGAATAATTCATTCTAATCTTAATGATACAGAGATTTTAATAAAACTGAGAGACTTCAGAAGTGAAAAACAAATTATTAGGAAGACAGCATGGTAACATTCTGTTGAAAGGTGAGTGTTTATGCAAATAGAGAAGAAGTGAGACTGTGACAGCATTTGGAAAATACAGTAAAGTGTAAACACTGGGAGTAGCTGAAGTTGTTCCAAAACATTCTCACTTGTTGAAGCAAGAAAACTGTGTAAAAGAAAATGATTGAACAGTAAGAAAAAATAAATCATGGACAGTTCTTTAAAAAAGGTGATGCATGTCTCATTGTAATTGCAAATGGTACTGGGAGGCACATAACGGATAATGTAGGGAACAGCCTCATGTTTTTAGGCACAGATCTCCTAACCTGACTATTTAAAGCCATTGAACATATGCAGCTATGGGGAGGTCAGAATGCTCAGACTCTCTAAAACTGTTTGCCACAGGTAAGAATATTCTGTTCTAGCTTCAGCATTTAAGTTAACTAAAGTAAATCATTTAGATCTCTAAGTCAGACTTAGTAAGGACAGATAATCTTCATAGATAATAGCCAGAAACATGCATCTGCAGTGAGCAATGCAATCCAAGACATCTAAGGATCCTTGACATTAATGATCTGGATGATGGGGCAGAGTGTATGTTCAACAAGTTTTCTGATGCTGCAAAACAGTGAGGAATGGCTGATTTCAGGCATTGGAACAGGTTGCCCAGGGAGGTGGTGAAGTCACAGTTTCTGGAGGTGTTTAAGGATGTGGTACTTACGGACATGGTTTAGTGGGTAATATTAGTGGTTGGAAAATGGTTGGACTAGATGATCTTAGAGGTCTTTTCCAACCTTAGTGATTCTATGATACATTAATGGGTCATGCTGCCATACAGAGGGACCTCAAGAGGTTAAGGCTGACAGGAACCTCCTGGAGTTCAACAAGGGGAATTGCAAAGTCCTGCACCTGAGGAAAGTCCTGCACATGTTGCACAGAGTGGTTGTGGAATTTCCCTCCTTGTAGATATTCAAAAGCAACCTGGATATGATCCTGAGCAACCAGCTCTAGGTGTGAACAGGAGGGTTGGACCAGATGGTCTCCAGAGGTCCCTTCCAACCTCAGACATTCTGAGATAGTTTGAAGAAAACTTACATACTCCATCCTCAGCAAATGCTTGCTTCTCTCATTTGATTATGAACAGAAAAGATGGTGAATAGCCCAGTATTAGAGGTTTGGCTTCTACATATAAAATTAGGTGAAATGATTGATAATTTCCATTCACTGACAGTTACTTAAATATAGATTGTTAAGTAGCTGGATTTTGGACTTAAGGACATAGGCAAGCCCGTAAGATGATTTCTGCATTTTTTCCTACAAGTTTTTAAATTTAATTTTCAGTCCAGCAAACTGGTCCAAACTTGAACATGAAGAATATAAAACTTATTATTCCATAAATAGCAGTTCTGATCTGAGCTAAATTCCTTTTCTGGAAATAAATTCACAGTGGAAGAAAAACAAAATTAAATATTGTAAGCACAGCAACCATAGCATAATTATTGTCAACATAAATTACCATATAATTGTAACATAATCCTTCAAAATTGTCACCTTTGCCTTATTCTTAGTAAATGTTATTCCTGTAGCTAATTTAGTTGTAAGTAGAAATTTTGCAAACTGCCTTGAAATAGCTTAAGAGCAGAGAAACAACAACATATAAAAGTTAGTCCATGTGACGTTTTGATTTTCTCAGTATTCTCTTCCTCAGGTATGAATATAACCAAAGTACTCATTGGAAACCACTCAGTGAACTGACATTACTTAAAGCTTTGTAAATACAAACCAACACAAAATTACTGTATACAAGTCTTCTGAATTTCTTCTGAATTTCTTCTGAGTTTTTCCTTTTTTCCTTTTTTTTTTTCTCCTTTTTTTTTTTTTTTTCCTGTGTAAGTAGGATCCAATAGTATAAAGAATCATAATTTCTCAGATGAAAGGTACTGTTTGTGTGCATCACATTCCTAAGCTGAAATATAGTCACCATCATTGTGACAAAGGCTGGAAGTGACCCTGGGAGGTCTCAAGACCAACATTCTGCTCAAAACAGGGTCAATGCTGAATTCAGAGCAAGTTGCTCAGTTTAAACTATCTAGATCAGAAAAGCAGAAGTAAAAGGAAGGAACATACAGCTGGGGATGCAAAGAAAAGCCAGAAACAGCCACCTCTGACTTAGACTAAACTGTCACAGAACTACCTACTCAGCTGAATGCCAGCACTTATCCATGTTTACAATCCTTGGAGACAGACATCTGAAAAAAAAAAAAAAAAAAAAAAAAAGTCATATTGTTCTAAAACAGGGGCAACAGTCTTCTATATGTTCTTGACTATGGAAGCAGCATGGGATGACTACATCTGAGACAAATCATTATTTGATTATTGCTGATTTCAACAGTAGTTTCAGCATGAAAATAGTCATACCTGACCTGCAAAGAGATGGCTTGTAGGACAGTACAGAGGAAAAAGCACACAGTGAAGCTAGGACCTGTTTATGCCAGCACTGTCAGCTAAAGAAATGCTGCTCAGACTGCATCCTTGCCTGAAAAAGTTTTAGATATCTGAAGCTGGTCTAGACAGATTCCACTGTACACAAGGTAACCCTGGAAGTTTGTATGTGTGAAATATTCAAAGTTCTGTCTTTTATAAAAATAAATAAATAAATATGTACCACCATTTTTTTTTGCTATTCCTCTTTGTACCTGCCTTATGTATACATAATAAAATTGTGGAAGGCTTATTACAGCTAATGGTAAGTTATTTTAAAATATCGACCTAGGAAGTTGGGACCAAAGACATGAGCATTGCCAGGTATGCACCAAGTACAAGGTTTAATGTAATAGTTATGGTCTAATACTTGAAGATTGATATCTTTTGGATGTGAATGTTGGTTTGAGTATTTTCCTTGTTTTGCTATTTTCAGTTTTAGGAAAATTCATCATTAATTTCAGAAAATTTTATTCTAAATCTAATCTTTTGGAGGCTTAGTTTAGAGGAAGTTAATATTTGTTCTCAGTGGAAGAAGTAACAAACAGAATGTTAAAAACATCCATGTCAATAAATAAATGTTTAGAGTACATTGAGTTCTAAGTAAAAGCAATTTCTAGCTTACTGTAAAAGTTCAATTTTTTTTATTTTTTTATTTTTTTTTCTGAAAGACTCTTACACTCAGCTACACATGCTGAAGTAGCTTAATGATTCAATAATTAAATGCATTCTTTAATTATTTAGTACGGTGCCAGAGTAAAAGAAAGCAGCCAATGTCACCCATGGATTTTCCATTTTTCTAAAAATTATCACAATTGCATTGACATTAAGAAGGAAGTACTATATATTACTGTGCTTTGAAAAAAAAAAAAAAAAGAGGTGAAAAGGGGCTGTTGTGCTGTTCCTGGTGCCATAGTTGCTACTGAAAGAGTTTTCATCCTGTTGTTATAAATGATCTGGCCTTAAAATTTCCGCTCTAGCATCACTCAGAGAAATGTTAATACTTTTCAATCCCACTTTTCTTTTTTAATGTCACTGTTCTACCTAAGTTCAAGGCATTGTCTTAGAATATACTTATGCTCATCAATTAAATCATCAGATGATCAATGTTTAGTGTTTACACTGCAGACACATCAAGATTCTCTAACACTTTATTTGTATTATCAGATTAATCCAGCAAACTCTTGGACTACATTCTTACCCACAACAATATATATTATGACATTGATTTCAGTGGTGTCCCATTGAATTGTTGATTTATATGAATTAAAAATCTAGCTCTCAGTGTAAGAGAGATTAAAACTGTGTGGATGCAGGTACAGGTATGCCTTTTTGTCATTTTTATCAGACTTGCTTTTCCAAGATGGATTACAAGAAATTCAGAGAAAGAAAACTGTGGTTTGTAACACTTACGTTATTTCCTTATATTGCAAATAATTATAATGTCACTATTAGTGGTAATTAAGACTATTTTTGTGACAAGTTGCACATCACCACCCATTCAGCCTTAGGACCAAGCTGTACACATGCATTTATTATACATTCACCAACATAAAATACAAGCATAAATGTTCACCTATTTTAATTTCCCCCCATTCCTTCAATTTTAATATAAGGAAATAACCGTTATGATATAGCAAAAATTCTCAGTCACATAAGCAAGTTTCTATCTTTCCTCCTTCTGTTCTTTTCTAGATTCCTAAGGGTGGCATTCCCAAAGCAGGTTTCAAAAATGAGATGAAAAATTCATTTTTCATATGGAATTACTTGTTCCATTGATTAATCAGTACATCATTCATTTTATGATATGAATAAAAATAGGTATTTTAAAATATTATTATTTAGTAGTATTAGTAAGAAACTTTAGTTTGAGTCAGGCTCCTATTACATGTACTTTATACAAAAAAGGGAAAACCAATTTCTCCTGGCTATGCTAAAACGATGAGAAAGACAAAAACTGCTGTCAGGTACTAAAAAAAATGAAAACAAGAGGAGAGGGTGAATTTAGCAATAACAATAACACTGACAGTAAACCTTTATAAAGCCACATGCACAATTTCTGTGGTTCAGAATCATATTTACATTATAAATATTAGTAATAAAACAAGTGTCAGTAAAGAATATAAGACTTCGTTGTAATGTATGTGAAAAACGTATAACATTAGACATTTGTGCAAGCCTTGTTAGCATTTATGTTATGTGATAGTTAGAGTAATAAATGTGAAAAAAAAAAAAAAGAAGGAAGGAAGGAAGGAAGGAAGGAAGGAAGGAAGGAAGGAAGGAAGGAAGGAAGGAAGGAAGGAAGGAAGGAAGGAAGGAAGGAAGGAAGGAAAGGGTTCGACTTTTCAGTTCAAAGAGAAGGAAGCTCCCAAAGAAGACTGAGTCCCGTGTTCCAGCTGCTGAAGAGAACTTCATTGTGAATGGAGATATGGTATATCCTTGATTTAAGTTCTTATTCAAGCATGCTCTCTTAGTCATTATTTCATATTGGTCATCTCTAGGCAGTTATTTACACAGTAATACAAGAACTCTAAACCATCTCTGGAGGTAATTATGGAGAGGTAGTTGCCTCATATAACAGAGAAATAGAAGTACCTCACTTAGATCTTCTAAAAGATGGTTTTGTTGGGAAAATTCTTTTCTCTAGAGAGAGACAGAGCCCACATATGATTCAAACCATACTGATGCAGTATATCAACTTAATAGCAAGCAGAGGACATCTCAAAATCTGTCACTGGATCTGGTCAATTGGTCCATTTTTGTGAATGCACAGGAAAAAAAAAAAATATTAGACAAAGACATCTGTCCCATCATGCAGTGCTTACTCTGAGAATGAAAATGGATGCTGAACAAAAAATAATAATAATAAATATATACATATATATATTCTGGAAGGGCACTGGTCTGAGTGCATAAGGCAGAGCAAATTGTCAATAAATATAAAATGTTTATCAGAATGTTCTGGATCATCAACAAGCCAAAATGGGATTTAATCAGTTTTGCTAAAGAAACATTTAGCCAGAAGATCAAAAAATAATGACTCTATTTTTGCTTTTAAATGCAAGAATGAAAGTCCAATCAATAGTGGAAAGTATTCACAAACTCAGCTATGTTTGAAAGGAAAGCCTTTTATGTCTAAGCTTGCTAGAGCTTGATTTCAGTAGGCTGAGAATAACTCCAAATGACCCTACCCGGAATAAAAAGCAAGTACAATATTCTGTAGCATGTACTGAGCAGAGACTACCTAAATTCCCAATGAATCTTTAAAAAAAAAAAAAAAATTCTGTACAAAAAAAAAATAAAATAAAAAGGAGGGATGATGTAAGAGTGGAAGGGCAATCTTAGGTATAATTTTGCCTGCTGCTGCAAAAATATAAAGATACAGGTTAGACAGACCAGTTGTTGTGATAACAGCTCCCACAGATAGTGTTATGTGCAAAGAAAGCTGTCATAGATAGGGAAAATATGGAGAATCTTCAAAGCTTAAAAAAGAAATAAAAGTAGAAATAAGATACTATAGTAAGATCTTTTGGGTTCTTCAATTAAACTCAGTGAACAACTTTGTGAAAGGAAGAATTACTTATGTAACATTTATCCATACTCAATTCTGAAGTTACAAGCTGAGGTAAAGATTGTTTCCTTCATACCCGCACCAAACTCAAATACCTTGCCAGCTACCTATAGAGAAATTAAGGATGACATTGATATGTCTACCTAAATTTGAAACCACAAGTAATTGAACTCCGTGGAGATTAATACAAAAACACAATAGTTACCAAGAAAATGAGTCAAAGCTGTGATTATTGGTGAGTCCTTCCCATCTCCCCTCCTGAATATGCAACTCTTTAAGACGCAATGTGTACCAGGCATGATGAGACTGATTGTTTTGATCAAATATAATTTTGGCACTGTTCTAACATTGTAACTTTGTTACTACTTGCCAGATCTGTATAACCTGTAGCCTGATGTTACACTACATCATGTTAGTATACACAGAAATAGATTGAAGTTATTTCAATGTAAGAACAATAAAAAGAATTAAAAAAAAAAAAAAGTTCTATCTAAAATAAGTTGTATTAGTGTATTCTTTAAAGCTACCTCCCACCTACTCAATAAAAAAAAAAAAATAATAAAAGCTGTAGAAAGCATGATTCCACAATCCAAACACCCCAAATTTAAGTTTTCTTGTGCAACTTCCCTTGTGGTTATGTATTATGACAGCCAAATTGCTTGATCACCTACTAATTTTCAAATGATATATTGGAATGTCTTGCAATAAGTTCTACACCTCTTATGAAACACATTTTGGAAGGTATAGTTTTCCTGGAGACTTTCCCTCACTGGTTATCTTGGTAAAAAAATATTATGAATGGACTTTGACATACAAAAGACCTGTACATTTATAAATAGGTTGCTGAAAATGTATATGTTTTTATCAACAAAATGATATGTAACTGTGAAATTCAAGGCAAATTTGCCACATTTCAGAAGTGTGCAAATGGCTTCAGTGAAGCTTACCAACTTTACCAAATTTCCCATCCCCTTTCTCTCTGTAACTGTCCTCTTTATTGCAGTCCTAGGAAGATCAAATCCTGTCAAGAACTTCAGCTAGAGATGTATATGTTGAAGAAGTTTTCAAAACTTCTTCCTTTAACATTCCTATTTTATTGACAAATGCAAAACACCTAAAACTTGTGGTTTGTTTCATTTATTTGTTTGTTTGTTTCCCTCTTCACCTGCATGTAGGGGCAATTTACAAAAAGTTGTCTTAACATTTACAAGGTGAGTGTATCAAGGCCAGGCAGGTAACCTGGGAGAGAAACAGGGTAGTGCTGATCTCATTTAATTAACACCTAGGGAGTGCCACTGACCAGAAATGCTGCAATTTGTATGAAAACAGCAACTCTGCAGTCAATAAATATGTTCACACAGGAGGGAAAAACAAGTAAGCTTAAAGAATGTTTCTGAGGCTGAACAGTACTGCAGGAGTCAGCACAATGATGATGGTGATATGCCAGAATACACGATCCCCAGCAGAAACTAGTGACCATTCCTGGCACATCAGAAATCTTGACACAGATAGAGCTCCTGAAAAATGACTTGGTCATTAATTTTTCAGGCTATGCAAAGTTCCTGCTGCTTCTCTCCAAGACTTAGCTAGAAGTGATGGTGCCCTCATCTGTATGAGATGTGCTCTGCTTAAGTCATTGAGTCACCAAGTGAAGGAACTGAAGGAGATGGTGAACAGACTATTGGAGAGAAGTTCTCCATAGAGACCTCTCAGGGGTCAGCCAGAAGCTACATTTGAATGGGTGGGGGCTGGAAACATGTGGGATTTCCACCAACAAAAAGAAAGCTTTTGCTATTACTGTTGTGCAACTGGAGGACCCTTACAACAGGGGAAGAAGAACAGGTTTTATAACAGGAAATGTGTTGTAAATGTGACACCAGGAGAGACTAAGAGGCTGCAGTGCTTAGAGACTACTTTCTACAGGTAATAGAGACAGTCAGCTGCTGATTGGACCTGCTATATTTGGAGGTCTGTTTCCAGGAACTTGGATCTAATATGTTGCAAAGAGGTTATGAAATCCATGAACTGAGGGCTTTCCCAGACCTCAGGTTATCATCTCTACTAGCCTCATGAGCACCAACACAGTCAAGGGAGACTACAGGGCTCTGGGAGATAGGTGAAAGAGCATAGGAGCCCAGATAGACTAGGGTAGGAATGGAAATACACTATGGATCAGCATTTGGCTGTGCAGCTGGCTTGGTAGGCAAGGTTTGGGCTTTTATGATGGAGAGGTGATATCTGTAAGACAAAATGGGGCATCTTTTTCAATAGGCTTGCCTCATGAGGAGAGCTTTAGTCTATGCTTATCAGAGGTTAAATTGCAAAGCCTGGGGAGAAGGTAAAGAAAGGAAGAGTGTGAAGAGGGGCCTGGGGGACAATATATTCTTCCCCTGAGAAAACAGCTATAGATCCAGAATGCTGGGAAAAATTCCAACACAGCATTGGAAACAAAAAGGAGAATTAGAAGTCCATGGAGTCACAGAGCTGTGGTGTACTGGGTCTGGCTGGGATGGAATTAACTTTCTGTCCTGGTTTCAGTTAGGACAGAGTTAATTTTCTTCCTAGTTGCTGGTAGAATGCTATGTTTTGGCTTAGGATGAGAAGAGTGCTGATAACATGTTGATGTTTTAATTGTTGCAGAGCAGTGCTTACACCAAGCCAAGGACATCTCATCTTCTCGCTCTGTCCTGCCAACAGGCAGGCTGGGGGTGCAGCAAGAGCTGGGAGGGGACAGACCCAGAACAGCTGACCCAAACTAGTCAAAGGGTATTCCATACCATCTGATGTCATGCTAAACAATATATAGGGGTAACTAGCTGGGGGAAGGAGGGTTGGACTGCTCGGTGTTAGGCTGGGCATCAGTCAGCGGGTGGTGACCAATTGCATTGTGCATCACTTGTTTGTACACATTATTATTAGTAGCACTACTATCATCATTATTGTTATTATTATTATTGTTATTATTATTTTCCTGTCTTAATAAACTGTCTTTATCTTGACTCACAGGCTTCACTTTCCTGTTTCTCGCCCCCATCCCAGAGAGAGAGGGTGGAGTGTGAGCAAATGGCTGTGTGGTATTTAGCTGCTGGCCGGGTTAAACCACAACACTTTCCCTGCAGCAGCCCATAAAGTGCTGTGCTCTGCACGTGTAGCTAAAACAGTACTGGTATCACAGCAGTGTTGCGTCTATTGCTGCACAATACTGGCACAGCTTCAAGACTCCCTCTAGTCCCCCAAGAGCCAGCAGGCTGGGGGTGGGCAAGAGATGAGGAAGGCACATCACCAGGGCAGCTGACCTAAACCAACCAAAGAGATATTCCATACCATATGGTGTCATACTCAGCAATAAAATAGAAGGGAGGGGTGGGCTCTCATTGTGAAAACATCTGTCCTCCCAAACAACAGCTAAGTGCGTTGAGGCCCTGCTTCAAGAACGTGGTCAAGCATTGCTCCTTGGTGGGAAGTAGAGAGTAATTTATTTCCTCTGCACTTCCACATGGTCTTTGCCTGTTTTTGTTTTTGTTATTCCCCATTATCCCTTTCCCTTTTCCCTTTAGTTAAATTATTTAATTAATAATAATTTTCCCTTAACAATTATTTTTCCTTTAACTAAATTATATTTATCTTAACCTGTGAGTTATTTCTTCTCTTTTCTTCTTCCCCTCCTCTTCTGAGGAGGGGGAGTGAGAGAGCGGTTGTGGTGGAGTTCAGCTGCCTAGCAAGGTGAAACCACCCACATGTGGTCACAGTTCTATGACCTCACTGAGGTCACAGAGGCATAGTGAGATAGTTCACATGGCTGGAGCACTTCAGTGGATGTACATAAACTGTTTGAGAACCACAGGCTGGGAGACAAGGATGAGGGCCTCTCCACTACACAAAGAAGAAGCTTGAATGCACAGAGCTCTAATATGAAAAGGTAGCAGGTAAGTCAAATCTCATGGAACAGGATCATAGTGGAAGTCCACAAGAGGAAGCTGTGATGACCATTTACTACAGACTACCTCAGTAGGAATAGGAGGACAAAGCTTTCTTTAAACACAAAGAAGCCTCATGATTGCAGGTCAAGTTCTCATGGTTGGGGAGTCTTTAACCAATCCAATATCTGCTGGAAGGGTAACTAACATGGTGGGGTGAAAGCAATCCAGAAGTCTTCTGGAGTCTTCTGAGGACACTGCCTGGAGTGTGCAGGGATGGAATTGGGAAAATGCTACCTGTGAGCTGGTTATAAATTATATAAGCTGGACATATACCCACAGTCAATACTGCAGAGGAAGTTGGCCAATATCATTGTAGGACTACTTGCTAGCATCTTTGAAAGGTCACAGTGAACAAGGGAAATTCCTGATGGTTGGAAAAACCCAGATGTCACAATCATCTTCAAGAAGGTTGAGAAAGAGAATTGTAGGAACTACAAGTCAGTCAGCCTCACACCAGCCCCAGGAAAATTGTGCAGCAAGTCCTCCTGGAAGTCATTTTCTGGCATGTGAAGGAGAACATGAGTTGAAACAGTCAACATGGATTTATCAAAACAAAATATACTTGATGAACCTATTTGTCCTCTTTAATAATTTGGCTGGTTCTGTGGGTAATGGGAGAACAGTGAATGCTGTTTACCTTGGCTTTAGCAAAGCTTTTGACATAATCTTTCATAGTATTTTTGTAGATAGGAGACAGAGGAACTGCATGGGTGGACTACAAAGTGCATGGATAGCCAGGTTTATAGCACAGTGGTCAGCAACACAAAGTCCAATTGAGAGCACGTTATTACTGGCAATCATCAAGGGTGGATACCAAGTTGTCCACATGGATTTTAGTAAAGCATTTGGCCATATTTCACACAGTATTCTCCTGGAGAAACTGGCTTCTCGTGGGTTGGACAGGTGTACAGTTCACCTGGTGATGAACTGGCTGGATGGCCTGGATCAAAGAATCATAGTGAATGAAGTTCAATCCAGGTGGCTTGTCTCTAGTGGCATTTCCCAGAGATTAACATTCATACTAGTTTTAACATTTTTATCAGTGGTCTGGCTGAGGGAATTAAGTTCACCCTCAGTAAGTTCAAAGATAACACCAAGTCAGTGGGGCTGTTGATCTTCTTAAGGGTAGGAAGGCTCTGCAGAGAGATCTGGAGAGGCTGGATCAATGGACTAATTGTATGACATTCAACTTGGGTAAGTGATGGGTCCTGCATTTGTGTCATAACAACCCCATGTAGTGGTATAGGCTTGGGGAAGAGTGGCTGGGAAGTTGTCCAGCAGAAAAGGACATGGCAATGCTGGTCAACAGCCAGCTGAATGTAAGCCAGCAGTGTGCCTGGGTAACCAAGAAGGCCAACAGTATCTTGGCCTGCATCCGAAGTAGTGTGGCCAGCAGGACTAGGGAAGTAATTGTTCCCCTGTATGTGGTGGCACTGGTGAGACCACACCTTTAATACTGTGTTCAGTTTTGGGCCCCTCACTACAGGAAAGATACTTGTGCACAGTAAAGAAAGAAAGCTGATGAAGAGACTAGAAAGCAATGCTTTTATTAGGAGCAACTTAGCAAACTGTGGTTGTTTAGTCTGGAGAAAAGGTGGTTGTGGGGAGACTTGATTTTTCTCTACAGCTACCTCACAGGTGGACGTCAGTCTTTTTTCTCAGGTGACAAGTAATAGGATGCAGGGAAATGGCCTCAAGTTGCACCAGGTGAGGTTTAGATTGCACATTAGGAAGAATTTCCTCACAAAGGGAATGGTCAAGCATTGGAAAGGGCTGCTCAGGGAAACTGTGGAACCATTCTTGGAGGTATTTAAGAGGTGTGTGAACATGGCACTAAGGGATGTGGTTTAGTGGAGAACCCAATATGTCAAGTTGATGGTCGTACTTGATGACCTCAAAGGTCTTTTCCAACCTAAAAGATTTTATGATTCTCTGATACCAGGGCTGATTATAAGGCAGCAGTGAAATCCTACTGCTCCATGAGGGGTGGAGCACTAGAACTCAGGAGCTGAGTATGAAAATACAGTCAGAGTGACAGGGACCTTGCAACTAAGGGCCTAGTACCACCATACCAGAATGAGTTAAGCAAGGCAGGTGGTAACCAGCTCAGACACAGTCCAATGATCGCAGGGCAAGCCCATCAGGAAATAAGTCCACAGGTTGGGGTCCAAGTCTGGATCATCAGGGCTTGTGAGGAGGCACAGGAATGTCTGCAACACAATGGGAGCTGTAGCTCAGCTGGGGACCAAAGAGGTTTGCTGCAGCCTAAAGCAGCTCCCAAGACAAAGAAATCAGACTTCACTGAGACTTTCCTGCAGAGCTGTCTGGGAGCACCTGGTCCAAGACCACCAAAGAAAGCACATCAGACCTCAGCTACCCTGTGTCTAAGTGGGCTTTAAGCCCAGAGAGGCAAACATCTGGGAGGGAAGATACTCTCAGGACTCTCATGCTGATATTGTTTAATGCTGTCTTTATTAAAAGGCAGAATGACAGCATGGAGTGCATGCCCAGAACTGTGACTAACACCACTGTGAGGAATGGCAGATAAGGTGGAGAGCCAAGCTGCCATCTCAAGGGACCTCAGCAGGGAGGGAAACAGGCTGATAAGGTTTGTCAGTGAGCAGCAGGGGCTGGCTAACCTGCAAGGGAAAATGAACAGGGAGCCACAAGTGGCTGCAAGGCAGTCAGGTGCAGACCTCACTAACAAGGATCAGAACGCTGAGTCTTTAAGCCTGGGTCTGGATCAGGTCCAGACACAGTGAACAGGTCAGGCCTCAGACCAGTGATCACCCCAAAAGTCTGCAATGACAAGGTGGGTCCAATGCCAGGCCAGTGAGCTAAACCAGAGGGACTGGGCCAAGGTCATGATCAAGAAGGTACAAGATCGGGTACAGATATAGATGGTACACAACTGCGATACAGCACAGGCTGGAGCCAGCAGTACAGCCTCAGTTAAAAAACAGTTCCCAAGGGAACGGAGGGGCATGCCCTCACTTGTCTTGCTTCATAACTGCTGTTACCACTGAAGGAGCTGCCCTTGGACTCAGACAGCTGAACTCCTTAACTCAGACAACCAAATTACTAGAAGGGAGTTAGTCCTCAGGAACCTGAGAGTGCCTCATGAAATTCAACAAAAGCAAATGCAAAATCCTGCATCTAGGATAGAATATTACTATGGCACAGTCTGACTATCTAAAAAGCAGATCTGTAGAAAAGGACCAAGAGTTACCTAAAGGACAAGAAGATAAGCATGAATAAGCAGTGCACTTTTTCAGCAATGCAAGGTTAAGAGCAACTGAGGGAACTGAGGTTATTTAGTCTGGAGAAGAGGAGGCTCGGGGGAAACCTTATTGCTCTCTACAGCTACCTGAAAGGAAGCTGTGGGGAGCTGGGGGTCGGCCTCTTCTCACAGGTAACCAGTGATAGGACTAGAGGGAATGGCCTCAAATTGCACCAGGGGAGCTTCAGGTTGGAAATGAGGAGACATTTCTGCTCAGAAAGAGCAGTCAGGCACTGGGATGGGTTGCCCAGGGAGGTGGTGGAGTCACCATCCCTGGGGGTGTTCGAAGAGAGGTTGGACGTGGTGCTTGGGGACAGGGTTTAGAGGGTGACATTGGTGGTAGGGGGATGGTTGGACCAGATGGTCTTGGAGGTCTTGTCCAACCCTAATGATTCTATGATTCTATTATAACAAGTGAGTCAGTCAAAATTATTGTTCTACCCTAGCTGGCACTAGTGAGAAGGCCTTTGGAGAACTGTGTCAAGTTTGGGGCTCCCCAGTATAAGAACGACATTGACCAACTAGCAGAGTGAGTCCAGCAGAGGTCATCAATATGGTTAGAGAACCAGAAGACAAGACGTACAAGGACAGGCTGAGAGAGTTGGGTTTGCTCATTTTGAAGAAAAGGAGGCTAAAAAACAGCTATTCACTGTCTTCAGATACCCAGTTGGTGGAAGTAGAGAAGACAGAGCCTGACTTCTCAGAAAAGTACAGAAGAAAGATGAGAGGCAATGAACAAAATTTGTAGCAGGAGAATTTCCTATTAGTTAAAAGAGGAAAAAAAATGTCACCATGAGTGCAATCAAATATTGGAAGAAGATGCCCAGGGAGGCTGTAAAATCTTCAACCCTGGAGGTATTCAAAACTTGACTGGACAAGGTTCCTCAGCAACCTCAGTTCAATGTTAGATGTAACTTCAAAGTTGACCCTATTTACGACCTCACAGTGTTGGAGGTTGGAGGGTCAGAGAAGGAAGAATTAAATCAGCTCACCTCCCAAGGACCCTCCCAGCCAAAATTACTCTATATTATGCACCTCAGTGTCAGCTCAGCTTTTAGGAATGTCTTAGAACATATTTTGAAAGCAAGACTTTGAAACATGGTCTGTATATAAATAATAAGATTACAATGTATTGTTACAATGAAGAATAGGTATCAGTGTCTCACTGTCCACATGAAAAACTGTCTTGTATGTTTCCACAGGGATGACAAAGGCTAGATACTATACAAAAATGTCATTAATGATCTGGATTATGTGTGCTTATTAAATCTACAAACAACACAAGGCTAGAAGCAACTGTGTGTACACTGGAGGACAAGATTAGAATTCGGGATGATCCTGACAAACTGTAGGAATGGTCTGAGGAAAAAAAATAAATAAAGATATTTCTGTCACACAGACAGAATTGTGAGGCATTACTTTTAGAAGGCATACCAATTTGCACAAATACAGGATGTGGCTCATCCAGCTTGTTTGTACTTCTACAGAACAGGATCCAGGGGCAAGAGAGGATCACAAGCTGAATAAGAGTCAACAATGTCAGGTTGCAGCAATAAAAGCAAACAACCCTGGCATTTTTTTCTTTAAAAGGTGTAGTCTGCAAGACATGTGAAATAATCTTCCCGCTCTACACAGTACTGTAAGAACTCAATTGAAGTAGCAAATCCAGTTTTAAACTCTACTTCAGGAAAATACAGAACAATTAATTCAAGATCATGACCTTAAACATAAACCCTATTGGAATTCTGATGAAAGGGTAAGTCTGACTTACTTTCCTGGGGCACCTGTAAACATCCAGAAGTACATCTTTTTCTCTGCTGTGTGCCACACCCCTTCTACTACAGTCATAGATTGAAATGATTAAGCCAAAATCAATAAAATATCATGAAGGGTAATCTTAAAGCAAGGAAAATTAAATAATATTTGGAACTTGAAGTGTATCGTGGCTCCTTTATAGATGGATTTTTTTTTATTTTTTATTTTTTTACAGTAACATCAGAGGAGAAAAGAACTATCCTGAATAACACATTCTTTTCATTGTAGTGCATGGAAACAGGCAACTAAATAAATCCCTTTGGGCAAATCCTGCACTTACTTTCATTCATGAAACTTTTCTGAAATCAAATGTTTTGCGTGACTGTAATGAGGACTATGTTTATTGGGTATTTTTCTAACTATTTATAATGTAACTGATATAAAAGTTAAATGTATATTTCATGAAGGTAACATCTAATAACACTTACAGTTACTGTAGGTTCCTGCTGATATCAATATTTCGGTAAATTGTTGATTGTTCCCAGATGATGAAATTAGGCCTTCAGACATATATACATCTCTGACTTAAACTAGACTACCAATTTTAAATCTTTCATCAATCTCTATTCCTTGGTGTATTATAAATAAAACTGATAAAATTATAATTTGACATTATCTGTTTGGCAAAAGGCTTGTAATCAGATATGAGAGTTTGTCATCCTTTTTGTCACCTGTTATTGGTCGTAATGTAGTATCTAGACAAAGATGTGTGACCAGCATACTTTCTCTGTAAGCATTTATTAGGTTCCAAGTGCTTGAAGGATGAACATGAAGAAGCATATGAAACAAATATAATTTGCCAATGGATCAAATCCTTTTCTTCAACTAATAAACACATATAATAGCAATGATTAGTTTGCCATATTGTTGCAGGGAATGTTTCCACAGAAAGTTAATTTCCACAGTAAGTTATTATCTAGAATCATAGAATTACAGAATATACTGAGTTGGAAGGGACCCATAGTTGGATCATCAAGTCCAACTGTTTAGAAACACATTAAGACAAAAATATCCAAAGTAGCAGTAATTTAGGTCATACATATGGAGCTTAAAACAATGCTAGTTTGTATTTCCTTTACTGTGAGGGTGACAGATCATTATAACATGGTGCTCAGAGAAGCTGTGGAGTCTCCTTCTCTGGAGATATTCAAAATCCACCTGAATGTGATTTTGTGCAACGTGCTCTAGGTGACCCTGCTTGGTGGGGGGGCTAGGCTAGATGATCTCCAAAGTCCCTTGCAACCCCAACCATTCTGTGATTTTATATCCTTTCAGGATGCCTGAATTCCCTAAGAGCTACATGCTTTTAGCCTCTAATTACTGTTTGAAATTTAGAAGAAAATTGTTATTCACTAAATACAGCACATGGAAAAAAGTTGTAAAAATCGTCCTGGACTAACAGTGATAGTGTGGACTGATTTCTTTGTCCACATTGTGATGGAACTTCAAAAATATGAGCATTCGAGGATAATTCTTAAAGTTAGCTGGCAGTCTGGCACATGGAAGGCAGAGTGCATAAAGATTAGGATAAAGGGAGAAGAAAGAGAAACATGATGTTTCTTAAAGTCTTTACTGTTGTATAGAATATAGATCTTCATGGAATCTCATGTTACCAAATTCCCATTGTGCAAGAGGTAACATTATACAGATCATGGAGATGAGATATCAATATAAACAAAATGAAAAATAAGTTATGGAAAGGACCAACAGAGAGGTTACCTCAATATTAAAAACTACTGTATTCATTTCAGTATTGAAAAGGTTTTCATGATTAAGTATGTACAAATAAATAAATAAATAAAAAAAAGGCTGAATTTTTTAAGTAGCTCTGACCTGTGGTTTTACAGTAAGACTTGTGGATGAATCACAGAATAAACCCTTTCAAAGCCAAGAACATAAAAACTATGCATTACCATAACAAACTGTACTGTCCATTATCTGAAATATTGTGAAACCTCTTATTTACATCTATGCATATTTTATTATATCATAATGAAGGCAATTAAGCAAAAAATGACAAGTTGAATACATATTTTCATTTAAGAGAAAGACATGTTTTAGTGGTTTTGGTTACTGTTTAAGTGCTTCTAAGACTATTACATCTTTACTCTAAAAGCTTATGCTGAATGAAATCTTACCAGTAATATTTACAACCATGAGACCAAAGATAATATCCACTTTATTTTTATAGCACAGAGTATAAAAAGCAGAGAGAAAATTAATTTTGAATAATACAATTTTCATATAGTTATTGACTATTTTTTAAATTACAAAGGAAATACTTGGATACTGTATTGCAATAAAATTCAAAGTAACTTAGAGAAGTCATACTGGTTTCAAATACATCCTTGTGATTGAGATGTTTATAATCTCGCTTGGAAGGCCTGTTACAATGTTTCTGAAATGGCCCAGGGTATAACAAGACTTGCCTCTGGAAACGTAGAAGACACTTTTTTCATGTTTTTCTCTTTCAAGACTGAAGAAAAGCAATTATAGAAAAGCAGAAAGAAATCATTTACAGCTAGAGTAGCAAGGAAAGTCTAACTTCAGGTTTTTTACTTCTTCTTTAATGCACCCTGTTGTGTGGAAGTTTAAAAACTGAATGGAATGGTGAAGTGAACTATTTGGTGCAATACATATGCACAGCAGGGTAAGTTCAGATGCTGAGATGGCCTTTCAGTTTGTATTTTCTATTTTTTTTCTTTTTTTTTTTTTCTTTTTTTTTTTTTAACTTAAAAGTTATAAGAAATCCTAGTTTTCAGGAGCAAGGGGCTAATAGCACTTCCTGAGCCTGGCACAGGAACAAATTACATTATCCTTCCTCATGAGAATAGTCTAATTAAACACAACAGGAGTCCTCATATGGACATGGTAAAGCAAGCAGTATTTTGATGCCAGTGTGGCAGACAGATAAATGAAAATTCTCTAACTCCTTCAAACTTGGCTTAGTCCTCATCTACCTTGTCTAAATATTTGAGAGGGAAAATATATATATATATATATATATAAGTAAAAATCAAACATATGGCTGTACAAAACATTTAAGTAGTACAATTGTTTGTACCCTAGCCTGTCTTCTAAAGCATGTCTCTTCATGCTTTCTCAGTTGAACGGCTACATAAGATTGTTACTCCCCAAATAAAGGAGTATCTTCTGTAGTCTTGCTACAATTTATTTTACAGCTCAAATAAAAATTGAGCTAAAACTTTAAACACTTGTTAGCTTTATTTTTGCCTGCATCTGTTTGTTTGTTGCAAGCATAGAAACATAAAAATATATGTCTTTTTCTTTGTTTTCTGAAATTGTACTCTAGGCCACCTCTGGCATTCATGGTGTATATGCTGAGAAAATTTAAAGAATATCATGAAATAAACCTCCCATCATCTACTACAGGTGATGCAACACTATGCTCTGAGACCAAAAACATTGCTTTCTCCCATTTCAAAGGGGAGCAAGTGTTGGGAAAGGTACAGAAAGGGATGAGATCATATGCTTGCACTGGTATTTTCTTTGTGAACAATAAAGGAATGTGCAGAATCTTTCCACACATACTGCCTCCTGCCACACCTATCTGGACCTGTTTCAGTGACTGAACTCACAAGCTGAACTGAAAATATTATAATTATGTAAATATTGGGATTTGCTAAAGCAGAATACCATGCTGGGCTGGGACCCAGCTAGCCACCTCATAAGTGGGATTGTCACTGACAAATTCATGCTGTCTTTGTATGGAATATGTGAATATCAAGGAGAGGAGACAAATGACGTATTTAAAGAAAAGAAACTGATAATTTTCTGAAGCATTTCTAGTGTATGTAATCTAACTTTAATTTTCAGTCTGATGAGGTGTTAAAATGGAAGCAAATAAACACCAAAGCTACTACAGAGCTGAGATTAGTGTTACAGATTTGTTGTACTTTCAGTATGCCAGCGCTACAATAATGTCCACATGAGTTGATGAATGGCTCACCTCAATGAAAGTTTGCTTATCAAAACCAAACACTGTTGATTAGAGAAGACAGCTACTTCTAAACTGTGTTCCAGCTTAGAAAAATAAGAGAATATGACTCTGGAAAAAATTATTTGTAAAACCAAATATGAGTTTAAGAACTAAAAGAAGACTCTAATACTAAGCATAATGTTGGAGATTCACCTTCCTTTAATAACATCTTTTTTTTTCCTTATACTACACATGGCATATTATGTGATTTCAGCAGAGGAAATGACAGTCAGCCAGTTCTATTTTAGTCCAAGTCCTAAACTGGAAATTACATAATGAAGGATTTTGCAAATAGAACTTCCAAACAAACTCATGATTAAAATTGTATCAGAAATTCAACGTGGAGGAATGCATGAATAGTTGTATATGGAAAAGTTGTAGACAAGAAGTACCCCATCCTTTGGGTATATGTATAAATTATGGAGTCTTCCACGAATAGTGTGAAGTAGAGAATGAATAAAATAGTTACAGAGCCGTATTTTTTTATCCCAGTTTTCTAGAGAAAGGAAGCTTATGTGGTTGTGCTATTTGTCCACCTATTCCATCACAAAGACAAGCAACAAGCCAATGAAAAATATGAGGCAAATTCAACAATGGATCTCAAAGTTGTGAAGTTATTCTGGGATTTGTAAAAATTGGACAGTGATACACATTAATATACCTACCACTAGAAAAGCAATTATAACTTAGCTCCTCACCCATTTATCAGACAGCAGCATGATCAATCAGAACAAGAAAACCGCTCAACCCATCAGCCAACAGGAAGCTTGCAACTGTACTATTTGTAGCAACATGCCTTGCCAAATAGGCAAGGGGAATAGTGAAGGGAAGAGCTGTTGAGTGTTAGCTGTTAAGAGTATTACAATTTTTACTGAATGTCAGAGTTCTAGGTTAAAGTTTTAGTTTTGCAAAAAAGGCATATATTCTTAAATTTTCAAAAATATATATGTGTAAAATTAAATAATTTAAGTTTACACTAACTTGAAGACCTCCAAACTCCAAGAGGATACTTGCTTGCCAGATGGGAACTATACATAAATGAAATATCCCCTTCTCAGATCAAGATGAAGATTATGAGGCAGCCTAACATCTGCATAATGTGTTAGTTTGCAGACAGGAACAGTAATTTAACATTCCTACAAAGTTATACCTTTTGAATTGTCACAGTTTTTGTTGCTGTTGTTGTTTGTTTGTTTTGTTTGTTTGTTTTAAATGGGAAATGGGGCAAAGTAAAACAACCAATGGAATCTTTCTCTGAAAATTCCAAGTTATGGATTTTTGCCTATGGATTTTTTTCTTGATAATAATTTTAAAATCTTTTGGAATAGGATTTACTTCAGCCAATGATAGAGATAGCAAGTACAATTCAAAACATACTCCCCCATCAGCTCATCATTATACACTAGCTGGATTTTTTTGCCCCCATAATTCCACAAATGATATACAAGAGCTCACATACGACAGTCAAAATTCTGTCTGGTTACCTCATGGGAACACACCTCCTTGGGGGTTTAAACTAAGATGGCTGTCTTGGTATTTAAGCAGGGTTTTTTTTTTTAAAGTATTTAAACTGCATTTGCATTCAGTTTCGCTAGTTGTGTTATGGCTCTGGTGGGAATGGAACCTCTGGCCCTCCAGGAGCATGTGAGATCAGACTGTACCTTCACTCAGAGTCATACAAGGTTGCTATAGGAGTACTTCCCTGGAAGAATTCAAGGCCAGGCTGGTTGGGGCTTTGGGCAACCTGGTCTAGTGGGAGGTGTCCCTGCCCATGGCAGGGGGTTGGAACTGGGTGGTCTTTAAGGTCCCTTCCAACCCAAAGCATTCTATGGTTCTATGATTCTACAATTCTAGGATGGTGGCAAGTTGCAATGGAATTTCCTTTTAAGAAAACTTTGTTCTTTCTTATCTCTCATAACAAATCTTTCAGGTTTTCTTGTCATCTTTTGTAGCTTTCTGAAATCATATTGGTTCTGAGATTCCCAGGTAGCCACTGTTTTAGCCACATGTATGCATCTGGTCTATGCATACTGTCAAGCACCTACAGGGCTTGCAAAACTGTAAATGTGATGTACTGTATTTACAAGTATGTAGAGCTAATGATGGTACAGAGCTGAGGTCTTTTCTTGGTAGAGGCTAGAGCAGCTGTTGTAATCCCGGAGGATGTACTGATCAGGTCCTGCTGATTCACTGTGTTTGTGCAGTTTGTTGTCTACAGGAGGACTGACACTCCTGCCAAATTCCCAAATTTGGGGTTAAAGGAGACAGGACGAATGGTATTGAGGCCTGGGGGCAAGATTTGTTGTAAAATTCAACTTTGTGGTTACAGTCACTATGAAGCCAAGATAGAGTGCATTTGTGAATGGGGATGGATTATCTCCAGCACACATAGAGCAAATACATAGTTTTATTCAAACCACTATTTGAATAATTTAAGCCTCTTCAAAACATATCAAAGGTGCTTCTGTTTCTCTGATACAATACCAGAGAGGATTGGAAAAAAAAAATGCTCGTTGGCATCAGTGAAACAAATGGGCTCAGTAAAAATGCTCTTGACTGGGCATCTCCAAAAATAACACCGGCACTGAGAACCTGAAGTAGGAGATGTGAGTAAGAACTCCGTGATGATATCCATCGCCGTGAACAAGCAGCAAGGGTGCTCTCCGGCTGGAAGACCCCAGGCTTTCCCCCTTTTGTCCCCACACCGCACGAGGTCACACCTCAGGAGCCCGAACGTACCCCCCCATTGGAAATCGATTAAAAAGATGCACCAAACGCTTCGTGCAGCCACTTTTAACACCCCGCAGCCCGGGATCGGCGCGACCACCGCGACTGGGAAACACGGGACGCTGCCACCCTTCGTGACGGGGCGCCTCCCCTCACGAAGACCGCCACCCCTCTCCCTCAAGGGGCGCACGGCGAGGCGGCGGGGCCGGGGCCAAGCCCTCTGCCGGGGGCGGCCCCGCGTTGAGGCGGGCGGGCGGGCACCACCCCGGCGCTTCGGGTGGCGGCGGCTCCGCTCTGCTCCGCTCCCCTCAGGGCGGCCCCCGCTGCACCTGCTCACCTGCCGCCCTGCCGGGAGGGGGGGCCCCGGCCCATGCCCGGCCACTCCCCCCCAGCGGGCTCGGCGCAGGCGCCCTAGCGGCTACCGCAGGCAGGGGGCGGCAACATGGCGGAGTGAGCGGCGGCGGGCTCGGCTCCACAACAACAGCGGCAGCGGCGAGCGCTCGCCCCGCCGCTTCGCCTCCGCGCCCAGCCGAGCCGAGCCGAGCCGAGCCCTGCCCGCCAGCTCGGCGGCGCCCGCTCCTCCCGCCCCGCGGCGGGGAGGCGGCCCCGGCTGGGCAGCCTCGGGCTAACGGGGCATCGGCGCCCATAATAATCCCTCATTATAGCGGAGCGGGGGAGCGGCTCCGGGGACGGTGCCTGCGCCTCGGGCCGGCTCCCTGCGGCCCCGCCGGCTGCGGCTGCGGTGGATGCTCGGCTCGGCCCGGCCGGGCGGGGAGGAGGAGGCGGCGGCGGCAGGTGCCGGTAACGGCGGGGGGTAAATGGCGAGCGAGAAGCCGGTGTCGGGGCCGGAGCCGCAGCCCGCGGGGCTCATCTCCGTCGGGGCCGGCGGTGGAGGAGGTGGTGGAGGAGGAGGAGGAGGAGGCGGCGTGGCGGTGATGGGGGAGCTGAGGGCGCCGGGCGCCGGGTCCGTGGTGCTCCCCGCGGGGATGATTAACCCGTCGGTGCCGATCCGCAACATCCGGATGAAATTCGCCGTCCTCATCGGGCTCATCCAGGTCGGCGAGGTCAGCAACCGGGACATCGTGGAGACGGTGCTGAACCTGGTAAGCGGCCCCGCCACCCCGCCCCGTAGCGCCCCGGCGGGCCCCGGTCGCCGTCGTCGTCGTCGTCCCCCGCTCACCGGGCACCGGCCACCCCCTGCCGGGACTGCCCCTTACGGCCCTCCAGACCCCCGCACTGCCCCTGCCCCGAGCCCCCCGCACACCCACGGCCCTTCTCCAGCCGTGGGCGGACCGCCTCGCCTTCCCCGGCTCGTCTGGTGCCTGTTTTCCCGATAATAACGCCAGCCGCTCTTCCCCCTCGGCAGAGCCCCCCCCTGAGCGCTGCCCGAACTCCAGGCAGGACCCTGCGAGGTGCGGGCAGGCCGCTCGTCCCCTGCCCACCGCCTCCCCGCCGCCTCCCGCAGCCTGATGCTTCACGTTAAATGCATGATACAGAGATGAAGTAATGGGCAACTTGGGGTTCTGGGTGCTGCCGTGTAACCTGACTTCTTTGGAAGAAGAGCGGTGTGGATGTAGTAGCTGTTTTTAATTGGGGAAAAAAAAAAAAAAAAGGTTAGAAAAGCAGCCTGAGCTGCTGGCTTTTCTTAGTGGCTGAAGCATGTGAAGGGTTTAACCCTGTGAGCTCAGAGCTGGCTGAGCGTTTTATGTAGGGAAGGGGGAGGAAGGAGATTTGTGCAAGGATTTAGCATGCTTTAATATCTCTAATAAAGAGTTAGTTGTATTGCAGCGTTGGGCTGCTAGTGTTTAAATAATCTGTCACGCTTTCCAAAACACATTCTTGTCCGCAAAGTAAGTACTGTTCCCAAATTCAGGGTCTGTGCATTGCGAAATGTTATTATTTTATGTTGGCGAATAGCTTGAAATGAGGAGATGGTAAGATGTAGCTCCTTAGTCATCTGCTCACTTCATGGAGTGAAAGAGTTACTGCAGGACTGTATGACTTAATGTTTTTGCGCTACCTACACCAAAGCCTGAGGAACCTACAGAAGCCAAACGAGTGGATCTAAAAATGAATCACTTTCAATTATGTGCAATTTGGTGCTGCTCCTGAATGCAAGATTTGCTGCAGCAAAGCTTTTGAAGCAGTTCAGTCAATGAAATATTCTCTATTTTTTGCATATAAAACAGGATGGAAAAATGACTGCTTCAAACTGGATGGCTATTAATTGAAACTGCCTTTGTTCCAAATGAATTTACTGCTTCTGACCTATACCCGTTTTGTAGAAAGTCATGTAAAAATATATTTTCTTTCAAAGACTTTAAAAGGATGTATTCCCCTGTTTCTTTGGTACCTATTTGCATTTGACCTAGCACAGGCTGAATGGAAAAGCTGCAGCATGCAGAGAAAGACGTGATTTGGCCAGATCATTTTAATGTTATGGCTTATACAAATGCACAGGGTTAAAACCTTAATAGTTTTTTGAATGGGTCAAAACAGTAATCTCATATATTTCCCACTCCTCTCTACAAGACATTTGATACTTAACTGAAGCATGTTTTTTAAATATTTTGTATAACTATAGTACAAGTCATCATAACTTTATTGGATTTTTACCCATTGCTGTAAAAGTAGCACTCAAAAGAAGGGAATGGCATACACTTATTTCATTAACTGGCTTTGTGTGGATCATGACAGATACTAATTTTTTTAATCCTTTCCTGATTATCTTTCTTCTTTCATTCTACTTACTGATATTTAAGCTTAGTTTAATTCTGGCTGTTAATGCATCAGCAACTGGACTAACATTGGCTTATACTTTGGGGGTGTTAGAATGTGTTTTAGTATTTATTTGGAGGACGTACAGTGCTTGGCTGTAAGATCTACCTTCTTAATTAGTTGCTATTGCTGGAAACTATGCTTATATTTAAAAATAAATGCAACTGTTTCACAGTTCTCTCAGCACCAGGAGACATATATGAATGTGAAACTGCTTGGGAGTCTGCTGCAGTAGCGATGCATTCTGGATCAGTCATTACTTAACAGATGGACTGTAATATACAATAGTCAGTATTCCCACAGCAGAGAGAGGTTATATTGTCTGCTAATCTTTTTCTTCTCAGTGCAGCAAATGTCTCAAACTTCTGCTTCTATATTTGAAGCTTAATTTACTCACGTGTAAAACAAGCATAGTGAATAGGGCAAATACAAAGTAAAGCTGATGTCATACCCCTACACCACTAAATTTTAGCTGATTCTTTGTTAAGGATTTTAATAGCAACTTTAAATAAAATGAAATTTGTATTTTAGAAGCATTCTTGTGTGAGTGGAGGGAGAGAACTTGATTTTTTTTTTTCCTTTGCCTTTATCTTTACTATGCTGTTTCTGAATGACTTTTAATGCAAATGTGATAATGAGTAGCCAGTGTTTAGAGCTGATCTCAGTCTGTGTTGTTTCTGAAAGGAATATAACCTATGGTTTAACACAATGGGTATTTGTAAGTCATTTGCTAATAGCATTTTAGTATTAGAATGCTGCATTGCTATGATTTAGTTATTACCAGGTAATCAGAGGTTAAAGTTTGAGATACTTTTTTCTTTTTCCTTTTTCCTTTTTTTTTTTCTTCTTTTTTTTCTCTGAGATTTCTTCTTTCTTCTATGTAAAGCTTAAAGAAGTCTTTTGATTCTTCCTACATCTGCTATGAAAGCAGCAGCAAATGCCTGAGACAGAACTTTTGTTTGGCTTGTCCTTGCCCAGGAGATAGTTCTCTTTTCTGTTAGTTTTCTTCTTGAGCTTTCTCTAGGACAGTTGTTACTTTCAAATGTTTGATTTGGTGATCCCACAAAGTCGTTTGATACTGCATTTCAGAGTTATTTCATGTGCTACATTCTGATGTTGATGGATACAGTGACTTACCGTGTCTGCGAGTTGATGATATGCTTTAATCCAGTGTTGAAAATCTTTTTCCATGTTTAATGTTGTTGGATTTTCACCGTTGCTAAATTTTAATAGTTGACTTTCCACTCAGACAGTGTTTAGTTTGTGTGCATGGCTACACTGTTTATGGGGTTTGTAGCAACAAACACTTATCTTTTCCTTAGTGACCCTTCTTGTCCTCTGAAATTGCTGTGTTCACAATCGTGTTATACCAGTGAATTTGTTTAATGAAACATCACTTGGTAGAGTTGTTAGTATTGCTTATATTATTCTTCGTGGTTTAACGTTAAGTGGAAAACATAATGGAGAAAGGAACCCGCCCTTCACGTGCAAATGCCAGTGAACTACTTACAGTTAACTCCTAGCTAACAAGTTAACTCCTTAAAAAAAAAAAAAAAAGTGCTAGCATTAATAGTATGAAGGTCAGAAGATGCTAAGAGTCTATGAACTGCAGGCTTTTCTACCATGATTTTCTAGAATATAGTATTTGTTTCCCATTTCTGGAAATGGGAGGGAGCTTCCCATCATACCTCATGCATTCTTTTATGATGATGCTTATTTTGAGGTTTGTTTTATGGGTTTAATATGAATTCCCAGGTTCAGTGTGCTCCATCTCACATGTACTTTGTTTTGACATTGACCTTTGTGTACTATGAAGTAGCAAACTGAAAAATACTTTCCTCCCAAACTGTGTAATCCTTTCATTGTTCTTTGTGGTTTCTCTTTGGGGGTATTTTGACCCCAGTTCCATGCATCTATTGATGAAGCAGGCTTTTCCTCTTTGAACAGCTCTATTAGTTTTCTTAAAATACTGTCGAGGACATTGGTATAGCTATGATAGATGCGCTTGTTGGTGTTCTCCATAGTCCCTGTGCTTCTTGATACCTTTCATTCTTATGGTACATGTTAGGCTGGTGTTAAATTGAAGCTCTGCACAGTGTGCTCCAGCAAATACAATATTAGGGGTGGAACTGGGTCAGCCTGCCCATCTGTATTTTTACTTTACTTCAAGGATATTTTTGTTTTGCTTGTTTCCTAGTTAAAAATTTCACACATGGCCTTAATTAATTGGTCTATAATCCATCACCAATAGCTTTTCCTTTCATTATTTTTACTGACTTGCTTCCTTAATTCTCAACTTTTTCAGTGTTTTAATGGTTTGGGGACATTTTTTTCTTCATTGTGTGCTTTTAACTGTCACTTGTATGGCCAACTTTCATCAAATAAGCCCATGTGAATTGCATCGTCTTTTTGTTTAAGAAAGCTTTCTTTGTTCCAGTTTGAATTTCTTAGAATTTGAGTTCTGTAGTGCTGATTCCGTGGCAGTGCAAAATACGAAAGGTGAACAGGAAGCCAGCTGACACTAAAAAATTGTGACTGCTGCTGACACATGCTGCTTGTTTTGCCTGTGCGTGTTGAACAGATGATGTGATGCAGATTTGAACGGATTTCAAATTGATGCAGGTGTAACTGACCGGTGTTGTGCAATCTGGAAAACTTTGTTTCTTTATGTATCTTTTTTTTTTTTTTTGGTCAGGCTACAGAGTGCTTGAAAGAAGTAGGTCAGACACCAGGCATAGTTCAGAGTCTCTTGCTGTTCTTGTTGACTTCAGCCCACGCTTCTGCCTAGCTCTTCTTATTTTCTTGACTGTTCCATCCCACTTGGGTGTTAGTCACCCCTCAGAAGAGGTAAGCCATTTTTTAGGGCTCCATCACGTGTTGTACTTGCAGGAATAGCATTTGCTGCTTCAAAGCAATGGGTTTGGATCATGTGAGAGATGATTCTGGCCCTGTGGTCTTTTTGGTAGTAGTGGTCATGAGGAAAAATGTGAAAGGAAGCATATATAAGAAATATGTTTTTAACCATTGGTTGAGTGTTGTCTTGAGCTAATGTTGGGTTTTGATATTTGAGTTGTTTTAATCCACTTACAATCTTGGTTGCTGCAACTTCCTGGGGCAGAGGTCTCTTATTGTGTGAGGAGAATTGCTTTTGTGCCCTGAGAAAGGAGACCTCATGAGCTTTAGCCTCAATCATGTGGCTTGTGTTTGTCTTGTAGAACTGGCTCTGCAGGCTCAAGAATCTTACTCCATTTTCTTGGCAGAAGCCTTTCCATTTTTTGTAGTATAATTCTCTGCTGATGGACAGTATTATTCAGAAAAAACAAAGTTTGCAGGAACTTTTGAAGCTTTTTTATTTTTATTTTTTATCGTATCTGTGTTTCTGGTTTTAGGTAATATTTAAATTGAGGTGTCAGTTCTTGTCCAGGTTGCTGTCTGTCCCATGGTCCCTCTCCTGCCCATCCTGTCTTCATTCTAAGCTGCCTGGGAATGACTGTAGAAACTACCAGACCTATGGGAAAAGTGCAATATTTGATACTAGAGGTTGTAATAGCAACCATGTAGCTGCCCAAACATGGGCAGCTACACAAGCATACTCTAGTCACTGTTGCTATCTAGTACCTTTGTGGAAAACTCAGTTCTGGTTACAGAAAATCTTTCACTGGATGTTTGCTTATTTTCTTCTAGAATAACTACTTGCTTTTAGCTTTCTAGGTGTTTATACCTAGGTGGAAATTCTTTTCGATCCTTGTATTAGTCATGAAGCCCTCGTGATATCTCAGCAAGCTGGCTTGGAATCTTCTGTGATTCTGGTGTAACGGATAGATACATTTCTATAGGCAATATATTTTTAACTTTTACTGACTTACTTCATTAATTCTCTATTTTCTTAGTATTTTAATGGTCTCGGGACTTTTTTCCTTCATTGTGTGTTTTTAGCTGTCTCTTCTACGGCCAGCTTTCATCAAATAAGACCATGTGCATTTCATTTTCATTTCATTTTAGAAAGCTTTCTTTGTTTCAGTTAAAATTTCTAAAAAAAAAAAAAAAATATATTTTTTGAGATTGCAGTGCTGAATCCTGTGATTCCTCTGAGTATTTCTTACCACTTAAGTTTGAATAGGTATTTTCTTCTTAGCTTTACATCTCACTTGTTTTTACAGGATTCAGTTCATGGTTTGTAAGGGAAGTGAACAACTAAGGCTTTTTTTTTTCTTTTTGTCACACTGAAGTAATAAAGCTCTGAGACTGGTATCAATAAAGCTCCTCCATTCTTTGTCTTTTTCCCCCTACCTGGTACCTTAGAATCATAGAACATCCTGAGTGGAAAGGGACCCGCAGGGATCATTGACTCAACTCCAACCCTAGCTATGTTTTATCCTTTTGCATCAAGCAAAGGGATAGCACCTTTCTCTATCAAGATGCTATTTTTACCAAACTGTGACCTCATTCCACATTTACACTGTGTGTTTTACAAGACAAAGTATTCAGCTCTGTGCTCAGTTATACACTAATCTTTGCCCTCCATATTTTTCCTCACTCCCCCACCTTCACTTTCTGAACAGTATTCAGAGGGGTAGAAGTCAAGGGGTATAGCTCGTTACATTAATGAGGCTGATGTCTAGGAGGCTACGGTGCAGTTTTTCTTCTATTTTAATGTTTTGTTTTTTTTCAGTGCTTCTGCCCATACTTACCCAATACATGACACGCTGTGAATAACTACATACTTAAAAACAAGAACAACAGCAATGACAAAAAATTATCTAGTCATCTCTGAATTTCTTCTGAAGGGTTTGTTCCCTCTGCCTTTCGCCATACTGAATTCAGTCAAAGTGGAATGAAATGTGTGATTGGGTTAGTACCAAAACAGCAACTATTATATCCTGGTAAATACTGTGGCTTTTAATGGCTGTGTTAACTTAATAGGCTATCCGAGTTGCTTTAAATCAGTCTCATAATCTTATCTGTTCATTACTTGGTACTGAGTTTTTTTCTTTTTGTACCATTGTCTTGAGAAGTCTACCATCTTAAATTAACCTTTGTTGCTTCAGGTTGCTGTAGTTTTTTTGTAGCACTTTACACACAACACATTGTTGCAGCTGCCTCCTTAGTTGATTTCTTGTATGTGCCTGGTGACCAAAGGATCCCTGCAATAGTGTTTGTTTATGTTGATGAAGTTTCATTTATTTTTTGATGGAATTAGATCTTTAATTACTACTCATGGTTTTGGAAATACCCTAGTGGCTGTTTTAGTAATTTTTGCATAGAGAAAACCTTCAATTTGTCTTTAAATCTGAACAAAATCTAGAACTTGCTTTTATAATCAGAGGTGGTTGATCTTTTGAAACACCGATTTTGAATTTGGTAGTCTACCTACCACTCTTGTCTTCTAAAGGTTTAGATGCACTTGGGTGCACACCTATCAATATATGATACTCAGCGTAATGATTAAAAACAATTTTTTAAAATGTATGTATTTGTGAGGAGCAACATACCACTTCCATAAGGATAGAAATACATGTTTCAACTACAGGATTATGTTTGACTTTAAGTAATTGAGCTATAGGTTCTTAACTTCTGATTTAAGAAGTTTGGTTATTACAGTAATCTCAAAGGGACAGATTGGGTTCTTTCTGATCAGAAGTTGTGGTGCTTCTCTATCAATCTACTGACTTGACTCTGCTAGAATTTGTATTGTGGTATTTTATGTGGTTTAGAGTTTGTTCTGCTTTGGAAGTACATGGACAATAATAGTCTTCAGTAACTAAGTAAGCCAGTATCGTTCTGGTCTTACTGAGCTTTGTACCATGATGTCAATTCACTTATACTAATACAACCCTATAATGTACCTACCCGGCTTTAACTTCAAAATTGGGTTGCATCAGTGAAATTGTTCCAGCACAAAGATTCTTGGAAAGTTTACATAAATGTGAATACTGCTTATACTGTTCAATGGCTTACAAATGCTTTATTTCTTTAGCTGTTTATAGTTGAAAGCCTTTCTTAACTATGCAGGCTAGATTTTTTTTTTTTTTTTTTGAATTAGCTGAAAATGACATAGGGCAAGATTTTCACTTACGAGTGAAATTGTTATTTATTTGACTGCATTTAATCATGTTTGTTTTGTACCTGATGACGTTTGAAGTGCTCTTACAGTGTAGAGAGAATGATGGAAATAATCAATCTCCTGACCGGAACCTTCTAAACTAACTCCAGTACCAGCAATATGGCATTGTAATCTGTTTTTACATGGTCTCACTCATCCTGGCCTTTTAAATTTTCAGTATTCTTTGATAGATACTAAGGAAATCTTATGTTACTTTTATTGACTTTTGATTGCCTACTTTGAATTGATTGTTTAAGAACCACTTTAACACTACTTTTTTTGCAATTTCTTATGTAAAAAGAAAATGTTTTGAATATTTGTAAATATAATTGTGGATATGGAAGTACGAAGGAGCCTTTACAAACCTACTGAAACAAAGAGTCATTCCTAATACAGATTTGCATAAAACTGAGATATGCTTTTATTACCTGTGGAATAATAACCATGAAGTATATGTCCAAACTGGTAATGAAGTGACTGAAGCCAAGCCTGGACTTGGACTGCTCATCCGTGACCAGTCTGTTTGCTCTTATTTTTAAGCTTTTTGTAGCTCACTGCATTAATAAATATTTTTTGATTTAGTTGTGAACTGAAAATCTTCCTATGTCACTTTAAGTGTTAAGAACCATCCTTTAAAAACAAAACAAACAAAAAAAACACACTTTGAAATCAGGGAAGCTTTCTGGCTTAAAGTTGAATATATGTTTTATAGCTAGAGTGGGGAAGTCATCTATGCCTTCCAATAGGACACACGCATCAGAATGTGACTACAGAGTTCTGTCAACTCCAATTGTGTACCACACCCATAACGTGAGCAAATGTACCTGAAGGTTGGGAAACACTAAAGCACTAAATAATAATAATAAAAACTGAGAACGTTATGTAGGGAGAATGAGCTTCCCACTCATCTAGGGAATGGACTTGGGGCTTTTGTGTCTTTGCAGGAGGACATTAGCTGCAGCTTTCTAATTGCAGGAGGAAAGTTGAGGGAATGGGGCAGGAGCTGTTGTCTGAAATAAGAAGAAAAAGCTGGTTTTGTAAGAAGGAAAGCAGCTGCATCCCTCTTCAAATAATAATTTTTTAATCTTAATGATGCATACTAAGGAGCCTCTAGAAACTACAGTGCGGGTATGTTACAGAAAATGGAAGGAGATTAAGAACTTTACTATGTAGTATTTTACACATTCATGGTTGATGTCTTTTGGCATTTTCTTTTGATATTGAGAGCTCCAATGAAAGCTATCATTACCAGCTCATTTTTTACACATGCAGTAGGATGGTTGGCCTGAACATGTTCCTCCATGAAAAGAAACTTCAGCATGCTGTCCTAGGCTCACATGGAACTTTTTTTTTGTTTATTTCCCTCATCCAAATCACAATAATAATCATGCCACTAAATTCTTCTCTTTGGCACTTACAATACAACATCCTTCTGAAACTTCATTGTTCAGGCACTTTTGTAAGCTAGCAGAATCACAGAAATTTCTTAGAACTGTAGAACAGCCAAGGATGGCAGGGACTTCTGGAGGTCACTGGACAGAAGTCCATGCTCAAAGCAGGGTCAACTAAAGCAAGCTGTGTAGGGCCTTGTCTGGCTGGGTTTTGAATATTTCTAAAGATGGAGGATCCCAAACGAAGTTTTTACTCAGGTGTGATTGGAATTTGCTGTGCCTTTTGTCGGCCATCCTGTCGTGGGGTGCTACTGAGGAGTCTGGCTCCATTGTCTATACTCCTGACCTCTCCCCTGTTCTGTCGCACCAAAAATAAGCATACAAGTTGATAACATCTCTTCATACCTTCTCTTCTGTTGAGACCATAGGCAGTCTCTCAGATCTCTACAGACTTTCGTTGTATGTCCGATGTTCCAGCCCCTGAATCATTTGCATGTTTAGGTCCTTATTCTTCTTGGGCAGAAAATAGTGCTCCCTTTTCCAAAACATGAGAGGTAGAGTCTGAAAAGGCTTTTAATTATAGCAACTCCTTTCCTCTTCTCACAGTAGGAGCTACAACATCTGCTCAAACGATCCAGTCAATATTGCTATGGCTGACCCAGCAAAGGACAATTTGCACCACACGCAGCTGGGAAAGGAAACAGACCTCTGTGAGCTGCAGCAGTGGGTGTTTACTTTTCATCTGTTGTGCCTGCTGGCTAACAGATAGCCATGCTCAGACACACAAACCTCTGTCTGCCAGTTCTGCAAACCGCGGTTATGGTTCTAGGAAGGCTTTATTTCTTGGATTTAAGAAATATGACATCCACATTTGATATTCTGCTAAAAATGTATGAAAATTATATAAATGGCTTAATGTTGAGTTAATGAAACTTTGCAGCTCTTAACATATATTTTAAACGCTACCTTTTCGAATACTTAGCATGAACTGAAATTAGACCTGAAGAGCTATTAGCATAGTCTTCAAAGTTAAAGATGCTTGATATCAGTAGAAAAAAATACTAATATTCGGTACAGAGCCAACGCTCTTTAAGTTATGAATCCAGTTTGTTGAAAATAGTCAAGGTTTTATATAAAGTCTAATTTTTACAGGTAAAATATTCAATAGTAGTATATGTGTATATAAATATATGTAACGTAGAAATGGTAATGTGTTACACAGTCATCACTGCTTAATAATATTTTAATCATTCTTGTTTTGTACAAATAAAATAATTCTGTTCAGAATAACTTGTGTGATAATAGTCACATTGTGACTGGAGCTGTGTGTAGGTATAATCACTGAGAGGGAGTCAGTCACTGACAGTTTATACAGTACAGTATTTGACATTTTAAAGGTAGTGCTCATTGAATAGGAGTTGGTGCTGTCTTTAAAACAAACTGCTCTTCAACAGGTGTGACTTAAGTTAATAGTTGCAGCTATTTCATAAAACCCATAGGCAGGTTGTTCCCAGTTCTCACAGTTATGATCGTTTCCCTTAATACTTGCAAGTTTAAGGGATTCATAAAACAATGAAAAATTATTATAATAAATACAGATGATCTTTTATAAACAAAAGCTTTTTCTTAAAATGTATTTTGTAGAATACTTATATTTTGTAAAATATAAGTATTAATTCCTATTTAAGAACAAATTCGGACCTACTTGCTTTGTTGCATGTCCTGGTTCAGTTAAAAATTAGTTTTCAAGTCTGTAATCTCACTTGAAAGTAGTTTACTCGAAAAGCTATCACATTTTTCAGTAAGCCAGCATCTCAGCACAGTGCAAATGCATGTAACACATATTAAGAGCCTTTGGTGTAAATCTAAGCAACAATCAAAACGAAGGATACAAAAGGGGAAAGCTGAAGTTTCAACTGAAGGAGCTAAACCGTGTGTGCTGATACCTTTTAGACTGTCAAGGATGATACTTTCTCGTTTGGGTTTGTTCTCAAAAATATCAGCACAAAAAATGTAAGCTAATCACTTAGCTGAAGTTGAGTGATTAAGAAGTGATACTGCTGAAAGGCAGCTTTGCATTTGAAAAAAATAAAAATCAAATGTTATGAGTGGAAAACCCTGAGTACAAGCAGCTATCTCCTCTCAGTGAAGCAACATCTACCTGGGATTACAGGGACCTTAACATGCATGTGTTTTTCCCTTTTTTATTTTTTATTTTTTTTTACTTGTGAGGTGTCTGAGAGAATTGCCACCATCTGTCAATACCAGAGTCTAAGCCTGCATGTGGGTTTCAAAATGCTTTAAGTGTTGATTTTTATTTTTTTAATAAGAAATCAATCTCTTAGAACTAAACTTAGAGCAGGTATTAAATTTCAGTGTAAAAGCAAATACCTTTTAAAATAAAGCTCTTTACAATCAAATTTAAGCTCTTGAATTGTTTGTCACAGCTTTGGTTTGTGGCCCTAGCCTGTCATCTGAGGCTAGAATGGCCGCAAATGCTTGTAATTGAGCTCTGCTCCTGCACTAATTATGACATAACTGGCTTTTCAACGTACTTTAGCTCAACTGAGCTATGGTTTAGCTTACTTATTCCCCTCCTCAAAAGACAGTGACACATACAAAATATTTTCTTCTAGCTCAGATCAATTCTGAATGTGTTTTGTGCTAAGAACTGACATTATCCAGATGTACAGAAAGAAAGCCATAAGAAGCTTGAAGTGTTGATATAATCTAAATCCTTTCTGGAGGTCAGAGGAATCTGCAGAGCACCTTGTTTAAATTATCTCAAACGCCTCTCTCTTATGTTCTCCTCATGAAGTTGCAGTAGGTTTTAGGGCTTCCTCAGTAAGGAAGCTGGCTAGGTAACTTGAACTCAACTGGTACCAGCCTGCCAAAAAGGTTTTCTTAACTCCATCTGTAGTTATCTCCTTCTAAATTATTGTCTCAGTGTTGTTTTGCACCCTGCCCCTGTATAGGTACTAGGGCTTTCAGGGGTGTGCGTTGTTTTGGGGGAGAAAGGTGGTTTCTTTTTTTTGTTTAAGCAGCATATCTGAACTGGCTATGCATGCTTTTGCTGCAGAAGTTTAAAAGCTTAGCTTCTAAATTTCCTTTCTTGTATAGTGTTTCCTAGAGCATAAGCTGTTGAGATGAATGTATACTTCATAGCACAAGCAGGATGCAGTACAAGCTACAGCTGATGGTGCAGCCAATGTGAATTTTGCTTTAAAATTCCTTTAAGATGTCCTGAAGATTTCCTGGGAGATAGGAAGGTGATGTTTGTGGTTTAATAGCATGTCTGAAGAAAGTCGTCTTGGCATTTCTATTTATTTAGAAAATTGAAATCCACCTAAATAGCCTGCCCTTGTGTAGCAGAATGAGATCTTTAAAAAGCTATAATGAAAGGATACTGAAAAGTTATTAAAAATTTATACAGGCAAGAGTTATTGATGAAAGCAGCATTTACCAGTAATTGTTAATACATTTTGGTACTGCTGTATCGTAAGTAGTTTCTAAATTCTTAATCTGTGTTAAGCTTGCCTGTTAATATTTTTAATTATTTTTTAACACTTTGTTGTTTTCATACTTTTGCGGAGTTAAGGGTAACCACTCTAGATCAATGGGTTTGTACTGTTACTGAAAATGGAGTGGCCTGAGGTCTTTTGTTGTAAACATCAAAATAAGCTCTAGAAAAGCATACTTCAAGTTATGTCAGCGATCTTGAAGAGAAGAATGTCACAGAAAAAATGTTTTAAGATGCTTTGTGGGGATGGGGTCCGAGGGAATGCTTAGGTTTTAAAGGTGTTGGGGCTGGGGGTCTTGGGATACGGTTCTGGTCCCAGAGATACTGAGTTTGTTTAAATGATGGAAACATTTTGAAATGCAAATGTTAAGAAGGTACAGAAAACATGCAAATTAAATATTTTCATGCATAATTGTAAACAGAATAGCAGTTTTACACAGATTTACACAGATTGATCGATGTATGGTACTTGTCATTTCTGTTTTTCAAAAAAACACATCTGTTTTGCAGCTTGTGAAGTCTGTCTTGATTGGGTTGACATTTGCAGTGGTGACGTATAATTAGAAAAAAATGTGATCGATCCTTTCAGGTGACGAGCAAGGTTTAGTTATGCGTACCGGCTTTCCTAGACACATTGTCATTTCTGATATACCAGTGGATTGTGACTTGTTTTAAGAACTGGCAGTGACGTGTAGCTCTTCAGCAACTCCACTGCCTCCTTTGGAAGGTCTCGTTTGACAGAGAGTAATTGGTTTGTTCTCTCATGCAGATTCCTGACATCTCCCTTCATACAGATGAAGCTATTTAGAATCTTCTTGGAGGAGAGTGTTACCAATAAACAGCTTGAATGAAGCTTTTTGTGTCAATAATCCCACGTTCGACTTCAATGCGGTGTGGATGGAAGTGCTTAAGGTTCATGCTCTGTATGTAGGGTGTGACATTGTGCACTAGTTAATAGGAAATAATGCCTAGATTTATGAACAAAAGCCTGTGTGTCATATCTGCTGAAAATGCTTACCCAGCTTTCACACAGAAAGCTCAAAACTTGTCTTGTAGGATTTGCATCATCTCATAGCTACACTGTGCTTTTTGAGTCATTGGCTGAACAGAAGGAAGACTCTAAATGTTCTCGTGGAGAGCTCAGTGTGGTTGGGATGTTTTACCCTGGCTTGGAATACTGTAATTAAGAATACATTAAAGAGGTAATTAAATGTTTTCTTTTTCTAGTCTATCAGACAGCTACTGCTATTTAAAACTCACTTGTTTAGGATAAAACTGTAATTTATTTGTTATGAAGGTTGAATGCTAAGTTAGAATTTAAATGGAACAAACAAATGAACAAAACATCATAAGTTTAGATTGGTGCATTTTGAACGTATGCAGGACCTACCTAGCTTTTTGTTAAGCATCCTAGTGTCACAGCACAGATATTGTGGGATTTTTTATCCTAACGTTCAAACTTCTTGCTGCTTATCATTATCTCATAGTATTACTGGTTTGACTGCCAGAGACTACTATGTGTGTGTTCTGCCTGGAAACATTTGATTGCCTTTATCTGTGTTTGGTACTTATGGTGTAAGATTTTATTTTTCTTTTGTGTAGGTGAGATTAACATTGTTTCATTTTGTGTGCTTTTAAAATTCTGGAACCCTTCTCTTTTATTCTTGCATGGAGCTAGTTAAGGCTTTCACAGATGTCTGGCGGATTTAATTGCAAACTGCCACTGAACTGCACACGCATGGTTCGGTTGGATCATCTTTTTATGTTTAAAAAATCATGGCAAAAAAAAAAATGGATTGTCTAGTAAGTATCAGTAAATTGTAAATGTAAGCATTTGGAAGCATTCTGCACTATGAAGTGTTAATGTAGATGGTATTATCCAGCTTCGAATCACAGGATTCTGAAGCCTTAAACTATAAAGGTTGGTTAAACCCCCCCCCAAAAAATGCCTTGGATTAGTTACAGAATGTTAAATCGTGACTCATAGAACAATTTAGAATGAAAGGCTTCGTATTAGTGGTAGTCAAAACTGAGAAAGCGTGCATTCAAGTGTAGGCTCTGGGGGAGGGTATGATGGTTCCAGTAGAACTGTGCAGAACGAGAAACCCGATACCTGCCAAATACTGTGGTTTTGTTTGTTTTGTTCACAAATACATACAAAGATTCCTGTTACCTTCCTTTCAAAAATATGAAAGGTTACTTGTTGAAAGATGTGGCGTTACTGGGCCTGTACAGTCCGTTTGCCCTCAATAGGAAGTGACTCTTCTTTTAGATCATTATTTGCAGGTGAATAAACTTTGTTCCTTTGCAATGTAGGGGCTATGCAGAGCTGAGTACAATAAGAAGTAATTTTTAAAAGTTATATGTCTGCTCTAAGTGAACAGACACAGCTGAATAAAATGAGATATCAGTTTTAGGAGGTACTGATAGTTGTTCTAAACATTTACTGGCCAAACAATGATTTCTGTCATTGTTCCACGGTCTGGATTTCGCTTTCTTCAGAATGGAAATTTGAATTCATGTACTTAAAGATTCACTTTTTTAATACCTTACCATCTTTACTAATTAAATACAATTGCATTATTAAAGTTTCCTTTAGATCTGCAATAACAAAGATGACTGTAATCCTTGTCATAAGTGATGTCAAACAGTGGGGTTATGGCTTAACTTTCAAAGGAAGGAAAAATTGAATTGTCATGTTGAACAAGTATTGCAGATGCATTTCAGTGACTGCATTTGTGGAAAACTGTGTAAGTATTGCTAGCAAAGACAACTGAAACTAGGCGTCTGATGCAACTTCTCAGACTAAATGTGCCTAAAATGTGCCTAAAAAAGCACATTCAATTAGATTTTTTCCCCTTTATTTTCTGTAGCTTTGCTGTGTGACTTTCCATTAGTTTATAGTTTGTAATTGAAATTGTTTTTTTTCTAAATTATTAGTTTAAATAATTCTTCAAAATGAGTATTGTTACTTTTTTTGAATGAATGTGGGACTACCATAGTCTTTTATCCTGAGTAAACAGATTGCATTTTCCTGTACTTAATTTTTTATGAACATCAGAGAAATGCCTGTTCTTACAGGATTTGGGGCTAATTAGTGTTCTTGCACATTTCAAAAAGAAAAAAAAAAATGGGCATGTATTTCTAGCTTTGAATTCCTTAAATACTTGTCAAATAACATTCACGATATTTTAAGGACAAAATATTTTTCCAGCTGGAGTATTTCAGCAAACTGTGACTTTCTATTAAAATCTTTGTGCTTACATTAATTTTATTAAACTGCTTTTCATAAAGAAGAATAGACAATCAGTCTCAGAATTGTGTGTTTGGTTTTGTGTTTTGCAAGTCTTGGGGGGAAAAAAGTAATTTTTTTGATGATACAAATAATGACAAACTGGAAAAATCAAATTCTCACTTGACTGGAAGTTGTTATTTTTTAAACTTAGAATACCAATTTGTTTAAATTGTTTTGTTTTAACTGTAAGTTAAAACACTGGTTATTTGCACAGTGGGATGCTAAGAGGGTGTTAGGAAGTCTCAGCTCTGGGTATAGCCTGTGAAAGTTTTATTTCCAGATCGATTTGTGATAGACAAATTTATCAAGGGCTAGAATTAGATTGCTAAAATTGTTTTCACTTATGACAGAATACTGGGTTTTAGGCAGCATCAATAAAAGTTAAAAGTTAATTCATTTTGCCTTGTCATGGTAGATTAAATTTCTACTTCTCTTCATAAGTTTTTATGATTTGTGAACATCAAAAAATGTATTTCTGTGGATGCCCACCTACTGTTGAAGGAAAAAAATGTGAGTTTTAAGAGAATATGGGAAACTATACAAACAAGTTCTAATGAAAGAATCTCTTTCACTCTGAGGTTTGATTTCTGTTGTACATTTTACTTAAAGGACCACTTTCAGTATACTTTTTTTTTTTAACTGTGTCTATATATAGCATCTATACAGTGGGAAATTGTTTTTACTTCAAAATTATTCCACATCAAGTAAGTCTGTTCCATAATACAGTAGTATATAAGCAAACACAACTGTTTTTCATCTTTAAAGGAAAACTTTTTTTTCCCCCCAGAAGTTTTAGTTGCCTTTTCTCTACCTTATAAGGTTAGTTTGATATTTTCCCCCCTCACATTTGTGAAATCTCTTATGTTAGATAAGCCATTGTCTTCCATTAAGTTAATGGTGGAGCAAATAATTAAGTTTGTACAGTGGTGGAGATGGTTCATGCACCATGGGTAACTTGAGTTCTTCACCAGTTAAATTGTATTGAGAAGGATAGGTTTAGGAAACAGTCCCTTTGAAAAGGGAGAGTTGCATAATTCTGAAAAATCTCATCCAAATATCTTGGCCATTGATATAAAAGATGGCATTTAAACCCCTTTAAGTACTTCCTTAGCCAAAGAAGCAATACTAATAGATAAGTTGTACTGTTAACATGCATCTTGCTCACTCAGATTACAAACTGAATTTCAAATTAGTCTTAAATGTTCAAGTATGGTAGTAAACACTTTGTGGAACTGTTAAAGTCATTAACGGGTTATAATATATAAATACTAAAAGAGTTATGAAAGCTCCTCCATTACTCTGCATCAATATTTTTGGAAAGGATAGATGGAGGGGGAAAATAACCCATCAACATTCAGTAATTTTTCAGTTTCAGGATTTAGAAATCCATGTTCCAAAATTACATGGTGTATTTCTCTTATCTGAGTTAAATGTTTTTGCTGTAATAAAGTATGCTTGTATTACACAAAGGTTTGATTACAGGAATGATTCTATTTATTTAGTGAAAATATCAGTTTGATATTCTTGGCCAATTTTGAAGCATAGTGGTTCCAGTCATAAGCCCATCAGATTTCTGCTTAGATCCTTGATTTGTGGTTGGAAGAGGAGAAAGAGAAGTGCCCTTTGTCTTTATTGTGATTAAAAAGTTTTTACTAGTTTTTTTTTAATTTGATAATAGCTATATAGTTCAGGAGTCAGTAATTCCTGAGCTGATGTGAGATTATTTCATTAGTTTTTTTGATTTGACAGCAAGGGTACATTGAGTACTGTTGATGAAACTATTATAATTGCTATTAAGAGGCATGTTGAAATGGGCCGTACATAATGCTGTCCTTAAGAATGAAAATTTGTGACTGCACGTTAGACCTCAAACAGAAAAGGGAAGAACATTTAGAAGTTCAGTTGCTGGGATCAGGTTTTGGTGAAAGAGGATCTACTGATAGATAAATTTTGAGTATGTGATATCATTCCAAATTTAAATTCTAACATCGCTATGAAAGATATCCTACAAAACTTCAGTCATTTCTAGGAAAACATCAAGAAATTCCTTTTTTTTTTTTTTTTTTTTAATTTAAAAAAAGGGTGGGAAAAAAGGCTAGGTTTTAGAAGTGTGAAACTGGAAGCTAAAATTACTTTTTTTTCCTCTCTTGCCTAGAATCTTGCTTTCTACAACTTGGGGGAAAAAAAAAAACGGTAAACCTAAGTATCTTTTTCAGATCTTACTTTTTTGTAATACACCGTCATTTTTCCTAAAACACAGGCAGAATGCTTGTGCCTGATATAGCCAGCCATCTGTTGTAAGAGTTGTCCTCAAGATATCACTGCTTTGTGTGTGTGGAATTCTAGTTTCCTGATTTCCTCTTACCAGCTCTGCTTTAGTGACATTACCTTATCACAGGTTACAGTATTAGTGTGATTTCTGAAACCTTTTTTAGTATGCTTTTATAAGCTACCTAAACCCATACTAAGGTCCCTCAGGTTATGATTCCTCCCCTTCTTCCCCCAAAATTCTTTCATATGCATCTAAAGAAAAGTTAATGGTCAGGCTTCATCATGCTCCTAGCAGGAAATTTAGCTGCTAAAAGGGACTTTGGTGAAGCTTATCTTGTGTTCACTTCAGGTCACACCAGACAATTGAAGTATTGTTATGAAGCTACCAAAACCTGCTCTACAACCAGTGCAGTGACAGCATGCTACCTTGAATGTGCTTTGCACAGCAGCTAATCAGAGCCTGGTTGCTTTAGACTGATTCTTAGCTGTGAACAGCCGCATCTCATAGCTAGTCTTGGTTCACTACCCAGAGCTCAGCTTGGGTCAGTCAGACATGGCAGCCCATGCATGAGTGGCCCCTCAGAGCAGCCATCATTTCTGGTCCCTCTGGGCCCAAATAAACTTCAGCCTTACATGTGCTCACGACCACATGCCTTCAGAAAGTTGCTGGCACAGTTCTGCTGACAGTTCTTCTTCCACAAATTGATGGTAAGACCATCAGAGCATCTGAATTAGTAAGCCTTTCCATCCAAGTTGGTTGTGATTTATCTGATGATTTGGAAAAGGTCATTCATGCAGCCAGAGCAATATGGGCTTATCAATGCTACAGAGAAGGAGATTGCTACCAGCATAGGGCAGCTTTGGTAAGGAGTTGGTGCCAGGCATTTGTCTGGTGGTTGGGGTTATGATGTGCAGATGAATGAAAACACGACTCTGTTATTTTACTTCTGTAAGAAGGAATCGGTCTGTCATGGAATGGATCAGCCTTTATAAGTGGCACATAAATCTTAGACTGCCTATTGGAAGTTTCCTTTATGGAGGTAATGAACACTCACAAATGAGAGATGTGCATTGCTTTTGCTTAGGTGTTATAAATAGGGGCTATAATCTGTCCTTCATGTGAGGATTCATGAGGATCTGTTTACCCTGAGATCAGTTTTGCGTTGAGGTCTTAAATGCAGTATGCTAGGCAATCAACTCAGGACCTTAGTCTGTGTTTTCTGCTGTATTTATTCTAATTCCTTGGTGACTGAGATTCTGATATAGTCTCGAAATGTGTATATAAGGGGGAAGGCTGAGATGAAGTTTTTGTGACCCTGTTTGTGACTGTATGGGAAAGCTTACGTTCCACTGTTATCTCAGTCAGTTAAGTCTGTTAGCTAGGATTTGCAAATCCGTTGTGTTCTTGCAAGACTTGCTTAGTCAGAGGATGGAGTGGGATATCTGTTAGGTGAACCTCATATTCCTTGTGAGATTAATTTTGTATGCTAGTATCTTTCTTTCCTAAACCTGTTCTTGATTTTGTCAGGGCTATGGATTCTATTAAGTGAACTGGATTCAGCTTCTTCCTGGATGATGATCACCAAATTATGATGCTTCTCAGGCTGTGAGCTCCATTAAGGTCTTAGATAGAGGCATTCCTCTTTATACTGGATCCAGGGAAATTATCTTACCATGACAAGCCAAGGTGTTGAAGTTGCAGGTTGTTTTTAAAGGTGCAGAAATATTTGTCTAGAAGATATCAAAGTTGTATTCTGGTGTGTCAGGACTTTTTACAAAACTGTCAAGGTAGATTCGGCTCAAGCTGTAATATCCATGTCTTTTTTGGAGAAATCTCCTTACTGGACATAAAAAGGCTATAACTTGGAGCTTCTCTCTTTTCTATGGAACAGTGTGTAATCACAGCATATGCAGGTACAACACTTTTCTGTCAGAGTTTTGCTATAACTTTCTGTGCTGATTCTGAAAGCTAGTTCCAGTAGCTCATGATTTCACAAGGTACTATACCAGGATTGTAATTTCTTTTGGAATCAACCCAATGTGTTTGTGCCTTAGAGTTTTAAATTATATATATGTGTGTGTGTGTGTGTGTGTATATATATGTTACGCTTCTGAATATGGGATTACAGTTAGCTTCGGGGTGCCAAATTTAGGAACTTTCTTTCCTTCTATGAAAAACTCCAGCATCATGAGATCCAAGACTGAGATGATTGGTAAAAAAAAAAAAGAGAGTCAGCTTAGTCCTTTGACTAATGACATTGACTTGTCTCTAGCCCAGTGGTGGGAGAGTGCTGGAAAATTCAGATTTCTATGAATCTTTATATTTAGCTGCTGTAGACCTGATTGTAATTTTAGAACATGATTTTGTCATTCCTCAAATGACCTCTGTCACTATAAGAGAAATGCCCACATTAGCAATCCATGCTAGTACCAGGTGTTCTGCAGAGCAGCACAGGTGGCACAGGGAACCCAGTTCCCATGTGATAGGCATTTTAGGGGAAGTTATTTCAGACTAGACTGTCTGATCCTTTGGACTGCATGTTTGTTAGCAACTGAAATGCATTTTGCTATTTTTGAAGATCTGCCTTGCCCTGAGTTTATGGATGTGTGTACTCCTGAAGTGCATCTTTCATTTTAGTCACCCAAAATGAATATAACTTGAGTACTCCAAGATAGTGTTGTGATGCAAACTGAGGCAAATGAAGTTCATAATGGATAAATCTGGAAGATTTGTCTGAGAAGCACACATCTGATCTAATGAACTACAATACTAATGTAGAGACACTCTAAATTTTCCCTTTTCATCTATTTTTATATATTTTCTATTTAGGTGCATTAATTACCAATCCTCGTTTCTCAACCAATGAGAAAATGTAATGATTATCACTTTAATTAGTTGTTGTTCTAAAAAATTTTCTCTTTAATCTGTGTGTTTCCATTATGAATTTCCCTGCAAAATGCTAAACTATTTACTTATGCAAAATTTTGCATTTGACCAATCTAGGTATTCCAACTGTGTTTGGTTGGGAAAATGCAAAGTTTACGCTGTCCTCTTCTGCAGGGATCTTAATCATATTTAATCATTGGTATTTAAACTAAGAGGGAATACCTGAACATTTTTGTTTAATCACACTAGCCATGCATTTCAGCCTTCACTCCTTCACTTCCTTTAATATGTAACTTCCTGTGGATGGCCTTCTGCATTCTTCCTCAGTTAACTGTTAATGGAGTTAAACAACTGTCTAAAGTATGATTTTGCTTTTTTTTCTTGTATTTAAAGCTGTCTGTTATGGCCCACTGCAAGAAAATAAATGGTGGGAAATTGGTGCTGCCTTGACCAAATGGAATTTGTATGTGCTCTGAGAAAGAAAGTAGTCTGAGTCTGTGTCAGAGCAGCTGCTAATTCCTCTGTTTTTCCTTGTGCCTTTTACACTGGAGATCTTATTTTATTATTTTGGGACTGTAAGCATATTCTTTCACAGAAGAATTTGATTTTTTTCATCAAAATATGTTGATATAGATGATACCACTTATACTGAGTCATACCAAATATCTAGACCAGTGTTCTGTTTTTTCAAGAGTGGATGTTTAGGGAAGAGTTTAAGAGCAGAGTAAGGTAAGCAAATAACTTAGTTTTTTTTTTTTTTTTTTTTTTTTTCTGAATGCTGTTTTAGCCACTAGCAAAGCATGGCTCTGAGACCTCTTAGCCAGAGGCGCCACCTTTGTACGGAGCATCCATCAGTGGATTTCTTCCCTGACACCCTACTCCAATGCAATTTTCTGCTGCTTTTGAACATATGTAAAATGTTTTAGCATATATTATTGTAAATTAATTAAGGAATTAAAATTGATTATGTAGTATTTATTTTTAAGCCTACCTTCTCACACTTTAACGTAATATCCCTTAGCTGTTATATTCAAAGAGCTATTGACTTTTGTCTGTTACACCCAAAACTTTCTCTTGTATTTTTCCTCAGATGCCTTTTTCAAGCTGAAGAATCATAGTTTACTTGTGTGTGTGTGTGTATATATATATATATATATATATATTTTTTTTTTTGGAAACCATTCCACATCTACACAGAAAAAAGTAAAAGTGATGAATTGAAAAATATTTTAAAGTCCCACATGAGTTCCTAACTGAAGTGAAAAGTGCTTTCTGGAATTCTACCTTTCAGTCTTAACTACTGTTTCTTTTTTTTTTTTTTTTTTTTTTTTGATTTCTTGTTTGTGAGCATGCTTGAACAGATCAAAGTCATAATTCCATAGTCTTTACATCCTCGAGTTTTGAGAACATACTGGTTTGGGTTTTTTTTGCTTGCAGTTTCATCTTGTATTGGCCTTGCTGCCCTCCATACTGGCTGGATCTTTCTGTCACAAGTAATTGGAATAAAGATGCAGAGGTGAAACTGTTTTTACTAGAGTTAAAGTTTATGGCCTTTCGCTTTTCCTTTTCAAATAGGATACTGGGGAATATGTGAAGGCCTGTATGAAAATGTAACTGGAGTATTCACACTAGCCTGATCTGGATTCAATTTGCTGCTTACAGGTAGCTGAGATTGGTGGTACAGAGACATCCACAGAAGGTAGTAGTAATACTACTACCTTGATTCTTGACTGGATTCAGCTACCTGTAAATTTGATGCCATGAAATTTTTTTACCAGATGATATACTGAACTTCTGTAATTTATCAAAAGCTTTCATTTGAGTGTGTTTTTTTCTGGTGTTTGTATACCTGTCACTATTAGAAAGTGGGAGAAAATTCTGTTTCATGCTTTATATAGAGCATGAGGATCTAGATAAGTGCATTTAATTAGTGCCTTACAATGTGCTTATTTTTTATTTATAAAGCATTAGAATATCTTAAATGTCAGGCACTTGGGAGTACAGAGGTAGCAGTGTGTTTCTGGCCTTTTAAACAACATCTCAGGGTGCTGCCTTTTCTTCATATTTCCTTAGCTCCTGACAGGAGAATTGAAAAGGAGGTTGCCTGGCTTTTTTTTTTTTTTTTTTTTTTTTTTTTTTTTTCATGGCAGGTCCCTTAATTTAGTCTCTGATTTGCAAAATAAATTGCACTGATGAAGCAAAGAGATGACTTTACTTGTCCAGGTGTGACAAGTTGCCTTATTTTAGTAGTCCATGTTTGAATATAGACAAAATTGTGCCCATTTTTCAGTACCTTAAATTTAGTTATGTATAGATCTGGTCAAATTATTGTGCAATTCTTCTTGAGTTTAATTTTTCTAATTTGGGGTGCTGATTTAAATCCTTTTGCTTTAGTCATCTGTAGAACCTTAACTTGCTTCTGTGAACTGGTGTCAAAATTCAGGGTGTTACTTCATACCTTTTGACACTAATACTACTGTCGAGCAGTGTGTTAACATATGTATTACCTGCACAATATTCACAAGAATGTGGCCAAAGGCATTATGAAGATATATGTAGATGATACATACTCTGTGAAAGAATGGCAGAATACCGGAGTTTTCTATAGTTCAAAGAATATATTTCAAAACAAAGTTTAAAAAAAAAAAAAAAAAAAAAAAACTCTGAAAAAGGTGATGTTAACTCTGGTTCTGTGACTAAAGTGCTCTGCTGCAGGGCTGTGGAATGGGTAATTAAAGATACTGTGGAGTAGTTTTTCTTTTCCTAGAGTTGAGTCATACACCTGTTATAAGATTGTGAAATTGTGTAGTTAGAAATGAATCCAGCAGTACATCATGGGTTCTCTGACAGGTCTTTAAGCTCTGATGACTGAATGTGTCATGAAGGGAGGGTAAAATGAGATTGGAGAGCTGGTGATGATTACAGTGTCTAATAGGTACCAAGTTTGAGGCTATCATCTCTGTAGATGTTCTTTATCACCATTCACAGGTGGAAGAGATGGAGAAGAGTTCATGCAGAGGTAGAAAAATGCCTGATTTAGAATCTTTATTTTCAGTTGACCTTAGAAAAGCTTTTTCCTTTTTTTTTTTTTTTTTTTCTGTTTATCTTTTTCTCAGGAGATTAGCCCTTTATTTAGGAACCAAATTAGATCTCTCAAATTTGGTGCTGTGGATGTTTTCCTAATCACCGAGTGATTAATTTTCAGTTAACTTGAGATCCATTAATGCACAATCAATATCATCTTTCTTCTTGTGGTACAGTTATTGGTACTTATATATTCAAATCTGGGATTTCTAATTCAAATTTGATAATTTATTCTTAGAGTTTTATAACGTGTTAGTTTATTTTTTTTTAACCCAGACTCTTCTATTATAGTCTACTGTTGGCTATGCAAATTACTAAACCAGTATATGTAAAGGTTTTTGCTGAACATTTTATTATACTTGATATAAAATACATCTTTTCATAGCTTTTCCAGAATAAATTTATACATACGATTTTAGACCACATTCAGGCTAAAATTACTGAAATGTCAAGTTTGTTGTTTTTCCTCTTGGCATTTTGCACATTTTTGCATTGTGCATCTATCTCATGGGTGTTCTTTTGCTTGGCTGCAGGACAGTTACCTTGTTAAAATCAGTTTGTTTATTCTTGCTGTATTTGTGTCCCAGACATATTCATTTATGTGATTCTATGTTCTATTTCTTTTTTAAATAAATAAAGTTTTTATTGCAAGTTTCATTGTGTTTTTCTTTTGGCAAATAAATGTCTCATCCATTTATTTCTATAAGATTTCAACCCCAGAATTAGTAATTGCAATGAGTGGTAATCTTCCTTCCAGACTAGAGGCCTTTATCAATTGGAACTTAGTTTTGTTTGTGAAATTACCTATGGAAATTCTAATAGTTAAACAAAAAATAAAAATAAAAATGTAAGAAATCATGTTATCGCATCTTTTAGAAAACTTACGTTTGGTATATGTGAATCAGTACTCAGATTCTCAAAATCCATTAATGTGAAGAAATTGATTTATATAGTAAGTAATGTTAAAACCTTAAGTTTTAAAGCTTTTAGAAATTACCACCCCCTCAAAAAAAAAAAAAAAAAAAAAGGATAAGCAGTGTATTCTGATAGCGGTTTTATGAAAAAAGCATGTTTTTAACAACAGCAGAGTTTAAAATCTGTCTCGTCTGTTCTCAAATACCCAGCCTGAAGCTCGTATTTTGTTCTCTCTGCATCAGTGATGTTATAATTGAGCATGTCTAAGGAGACTGATTGAGATATTAATTAGGAGTGATTCCTAAAAGAAATGGTGTTAAACACTAATGTTGCCCTCCACTGCTGGCTGGAGCCAGTCAGTCTCTCCATGTTGGAAAAGGTGTGCTTGCATTTGGTGCTCGATGCCTCCTACCTTTTCTGTCTTGCTCTGTTTTAAGGTTCTTCACATAGAAGTTACAATGATTATGGCTGTTACAGCTGACAGCTGATGTGGCCTTTGCTTTCCTTTGCTCATTCTTGGAGCATAGTGATTTAGTGAAAATATTTGAGTTCCCAGTGCCAGTCCAGAAGTGCCTTCTTTTAATGAAATCTGTTTGCCATAGCTTGGTAATCAGAGTTTTCTTGCTTTCTTTATAAGCTAACGATTCTGTACCATTGATTCAACAAGCATTTTCACCATGCACAAAACAAAAATATTTATTAAGTCATAGAATTGTAGAATGGTTTGGTTTGGAATGGACCTTAAGAAAAACTTATCTTTCTTGTAGGCCTTTAAAGACTGGAAGGCTGCTATTAGGTCCCCCCAGAGCCTTCTTTTCTCTAGGCTAAGTAACTCCAACTCTCTCAGCCTGTCTCCATAAGAGAGGTGCTCCATCCCTCTGATCATCCTTGTGGCCCTCCTCTGGACTCGCTATAACAAGTCCATGTCCTTCCTGTGCTGAGGGCCCCAGAGATTAATGCAGGGCTCCAAGTGTGGTGTCATGAGAGCAGAGCAGAGGGGCAGAATCACCTCCTTTGCCCTGCAGACCACACTGCTTTTGATGCTTCCCAGCATATGGTTGGCTTTCCGGGCATCAAGCACACATTGCTGGTTCATGTTGAGCTTCTCATCAACCAGCACCCCCAGGTCCCTTTCTACAGGGCTACTCTCAACATATTCTCTGCCCAGCCTGTAGTTGTGCTTTGGATTGCCCCTACCCAGAAGTAGGACCTTGCACTTGGCCTTGTTGAACTTCATGAGGTTCACACAGGCCTACCTCTCAAGCCTGTCCAGGTCCCTCCGCATGACATCCCTTCCCTCCAGCATGTCAACTGCACCACACAGCTTGGTGTATTCAGCAAACTTGCTGAGGGTGCATCTGATCCCCCTGCCCATATCATTACAAAGATGTTAAACAGTGCTGGTCCCAATACTGACCCCTTGAGGAACACCACTCGTCACCATCCTCTACATGGATGTTGAGCCATTGACTGCAATGTTTTTGAGTGTGGCCAGTAAGTAATTCATTACTTACTGAGTGGTCTGTCCAACAAATCCATGTCTCTCTAATTTAGAGACAAGGATATCATGGGGATGATTATATTTGAGGTGTATGAGGTGACATATACTTGTGCTAAATTGGATTTCAATGGCAACTGGGATTCATCCAAATATATTAAACACTATTTTAACACCGCTTTTAAGATAATCATGATTCTTTTCTGAAGTTTTAAAAATATCACAGAATCATCTAGGTTGGAAGAGACCTCAAGATCACAGAGTCCAACCTCTGACCTAACACTAACAAGTCCTCCACTAAACCATATCACTAAGTTCAACATCTAAACGTCTTTTAAAGACCTCCAGGGATGGTGAGTGAACCACTTCCCTGGGCAGCCCATTCTAATGCCTCACAACCCTCTCAGTAAAGAAATTCTTCCTAATATCCAACCTAAAACTCCCCTGGTGCAACTTTAGCCCGTTCCCCCTCATCCTGTCACCAGGCACGTGGGAGAACAGACCAACCTCCACCTCACTACAGCCTCCTTTAAGGTATCTGTAAAGAGCGATAAGGTCGCCCCTGAGCCTCCTTTTCTCCAGGCTGAACAAGCCCAGCTCCCTCAGCCGCTCCTTGTAGGACTTGTTCTCCAGGCCCCTCACCAGCTTCGTCGCCCTTCTCTGGACTTGCTCGAGCACCTCAATGTCCTTCTTGTAGCGAGGGGCCCAAAACTGAACACAGTACTCGAGGTGCGGCCTCACCAGAGCAGAGTACAAGGGGAAAATATATCTAACAGTTACATGCTCAACATTTTGGTATTTATCAACATATTGATCAAGAAACTGAAATTAATGAGTATGGTATTCTGAAACAGCTTAGACATGCCTGCAAAGCATCCAAGTACACCTGAAAATCTGGCTCTGTATTTCCTAGATATTTTTTTAATCTGTACTTCTCTTATAACCTATCTCTTTCCTCGAAGACCACAACTTTTGTGTGCTTATTTGCAGCTAGTTCAGATAAAGAAAACATTCTTCTGCTTTTCATTAAATGGGATAATCCATTATCTACTTTTCTTGCCACCTTAGCTTATTTTGTGTTGCAACAATTTTCTCTGCCTGCTCTTATTGATATGGGACTTTGCTTTTTAATTACAGAATTTTAATTTTGATTTTAAAATGTTTTGCAAAGATGTCAAATAGTATTTTCTTATTTCTTATCTTTAAGGCTATTTCTTCATGGACCTGCTTCAGGATAACCATGATAATCTTTTATAGGTAGCTTATGTTTTTGTTATTTTACCTGTAGTTATATGGGGTGGCTCAGTGTTTTCACACAGATTTGATCTGAAAGAGAATTTAATGGCCTCATCTCGTCAATTTATTTGTAGTTATCGGAAAGGAATAGGTGAGAGTTCTGCATTCATTTTTTTGAGCTCTTTTAGAGGTGCGTATGAGTTTCAATCGTGTAATTGTTTCTGGAAGAGATAGGTAACAAGGACTTGATCTCCAGCTGACTGCTGAAACAGCTGTCTGACCTAAAGCTTCAGTTGCTGTGGTTAAAGGAGAATGCCATGAGCAATCCAGTTCTGAGATGGATTAACTTTTTGAAGTAAAGCTCTGTTGACAGCATAAGGTGTATGCTTGTTGGACTTGGCCTTTTGAAAGTGCTTTGTAGTATCAGAAGTCAGAGATTTGCCTTGGGCAAATTTAAGGACTAACAGCAATGATGTGCATAATTCTCCTACTATGATAAATATTTAAAAGACCCTGATGTGTCTATTGATTCAAGACTGATACTGAAAGGCTGGGGAAAAAAGGCATTGTGTGAGGTGTGAGTTAATGAACGGGCAACCGATAGCTAAGAAAAGCTAGCTATTTTAGCAGAAATAGATGGAAGAGGGGAAGAGAAAGGAAAGAGAAATAAGGTGACATTTGAGTGGCAGTTTAAAGAAAGGATTCAGAATGCAGAAGATTCAAAAGACATTCCTTCTAAAGAACCTTCTAAAGAAAGGAGTGATATTCTTGGCAACATGGAAGAAGTTTGAGAAGTAGTCAGAATCACAATAGCAACACAGAATAAGGATAATCAAAATATTTGAAAGAGGAGAGGTTTGTTTGTTTTTTAAAAAAGGTGAAAGAAGGACCCAGTTGAATGGGAAGGTGCAATTGTACAATGTAGTTCTTTGATTTTGACTGAAAAAATACTATCTTAAGCAGTTTTCTGGCAGTTTTCAGTCTAAAGCACTTGTCTTAACGTTCAATTTTCACAGCCTCAGTTTGCAATTTCAGTTTGTATTATATGATTCTGATAAATGACAGGGGAGTCTGGCTTGAATGTCATTAGTTGTTAGAAGTGTTTTTGAGGTTACTTGCATTTCCTTTCCTCAGATCAGTGAGTTATATAAACTGGAATCATGATGTGAGTTCTTCCATAGTAGCCTGGTCTTCGATATCAATTTGGTCTTTGGTTTTGCAACACTGCCCATGAGGCTCTAGTCTGCCTGTTCAGGTTCACTGTGTAAAATGCTCTTTGTGGTTCTGGAGTCGTGTTTTCTTCCCAAAGCCCTACATGGGCTACCTACCCTTTATGGCCTGTCTGACAACATTTGCCTGTTTGGCTCAGCTGTTCACATGTCCATCTTGTCATGACTAAAAGTGAAGTCAAGAAAATACAATATTTAAACATGACTTGTTGCAATTGAAAGTTAATATGTATTAATCTTCTACATGGTATATTATTACATGGTAAAATAGCTCAAAATATATCTTGTAAAGTGTAAGTAATATAGTTGTAAGATATTTAATGCATTGGAACTAAATATTTCTGCAAGATACAGATAACACTTTTACGTGCTGATCATTACATGACTTATTTCAACATTTCTGTAGCCTATGTGCTTTATAACTTTATTTACTAAAACAAAGTAAACCATAAAAGACTCCTCAAAAAATGAGATAGTGAAGAAAATAAAACTATTCTGAAATGATGAAGTTAACTCAATGTTAGAAATTCTGTAATGTATCTTAATATCAACACCCTCCTATTAAGGTTGAACTGAGAGAGTGAGATCATGAGAGAGACAGAATGTATAGCCTCTTATCCACTTAATTATGCATCCAGCGACTTGGCTGGAGAAATAAAATAGTTGTAAAATGGTTTTGTACTATACCTGATTTACATAGATTTAAAAGATGCCTTTAATGTATATCTTTTGCTTTTCTCCTCTTTTCATTTTCTTTTAATAAAGTTTCCTGATTCAACAACTGCAAACAATGGCTTTTTTTTTTTTTTTTTTTTTTTTTCAAATAAATTGGCTCAAGCTTAACTCTACCTATCTAGCAAGACTTCGGAATGGTTGTTTTACAGATAAGTCATTTAAATGATATACTTTGTTTACAGAGTGAGTTGCATACATTTAAAAACTTTGGAAACATAACTAAGACTGCTAAATTTGTAAAAGTAACAAACTTAACTTATTTTTCCAAATCAAATGTTCTTAAAAAGTAAGCTGTGTTCTCCAGGGAATTAATTCCGTCAAAGTGGTGAAAAAAACAACAGCTTTTCTTTCAAATTGTAGGCTTTTTGTTGTTGTTGTTGTGGGTTTTTTTTTAGGCATTTTAGGCATGCTGAATGTAAATGCTAAAAGCTATGTGAACTGCATTCCCGTGTAATTCATGCAGGTTCAGTTAGTTGCTGAGAAGTCATTGACGTGGTATTTTATTGAAAAAAAAAACTTACTTACATGTCTTTTGGACCATTTCTGAAAGATTTCTCAAGACTCATATGAAAGAATATTTCTGCCTATTGACTTGAGTCTAAGAACCACTTTCAAGAAGGATGAAACTAGGATGTGTTTCTTGAAGTGTTTTTTATACATACCCACCTAGATACGATAAAGAAGCTTGTGATATTAACTTCTGGAACTTGCTTGTGAAGTATGCTCAGTGATTGAGTCAATGCACCTTCTCTGTCAGAGTTTAGAGGGAAGGAAGAATTTCTTTGCCTTTTTGGTTCTTTCAAGCTTCTTGAGTTCTTTCAAGCCACTTGGTTTGCATTACCTTCAGAGCTGGCATTGCTTTCTCTCATTATTTCTGTGCTATTTTGGTACAGGGGAAGAAAAAGGTTAGGTGGGATCTGGAAGGTGCATATAGTCTCTTAAGTTTGCAAAGGTGGAAGCATTGCCTTTGTCTTCTCTTAAGAATCAGTCTCCCAGGATCCAAGTCCAGCCACACTTACAGCAGTGGAGCACTGGGGGCTTGCAGTGTTGGATCACATTCTATTTGTTGTATCACCATCTTTCTTTCCCAGTGCATCAGTCATCTTTCTACAACCACATATCATTGTAGCACACTGCATGCCCTGCTCTTGCCACTGTAGCCAAATGAGGTCCCGGGTTTTGTTTATTTAGCCAACAAACAGAACAACAAAAACACAAAAACAAACAAACAAACAAACAAAACTATTGCTATATCTTACATGCACATACTTGGTAAATTTTGAAATTATTAAGATGAGGAAGAACTAGATCTGTCAACTGCTGAAAAAGAAGTTGGACTGAATGTTGAATGTATCTGGAGCTTAGATAAAATGTTGTGTACCTTGCAAGTTAAAATATTAATTTATTTTGCATGGGAAAGTTACTATTTTTGTAGGTGATACCATTAGAATGTGTTAAGAACTGCTATGCCATTGAAAAATGAGTGAAAAATAGTGAAATGAGTGAAAAACGAGTGAAAATAGTGACAATGACCAGAGTCTGACTTTGTGTCAGTTTTTAAACTAAAGATTGATTAAAAAACAGATGTCTTCATTTGTGAAGTTATGTTCTAAAGATAAGGCAGACACAAAAACATTTGGCTTCTTCACCAGACATGAATGAGGGTAAATTAAATGTGAGATTATATTTGCTTGGAAGTAAGGTGTTTAAACAAGGATTTAGTTAACTGAGATATTATTAAAGATTTCCTGTTAGAAATGTGATCAACCTGTAGTTGGAGGTTGTGTGGATTATTTACTTGTATTCAGTTCCCTCAGAAAGAGTACCACTTTATCTGTGGCTTTGCCTTTCTTTTTGAAGTCATTAATTTTTAGTTTTATTTTCTTTATTTCTTATGAATTAAGTAATAAAAGAGGCAATAAAAATCCGAGTAAATATGAAATGTTTTTTTGGGGGGGAGTGTGGGTTTGTTTTTGATTTGCTTGTGTTTTTTTTTGGTTTTGTTTTGTTTTTGTTTTTTAAACATGACAAAACAGGTATGAGTAGTGTAAAATTTAGAAATACAAATGAAGCAGTCTCAAGGAATTGGCCAAAGTAGTTTTGCATTGCTGTGGTAGTTTTAATATAATGAACATAAAGGACAGATTATCTTTAGCCCTTTGAATTTAAAAAGATGATGATGAGGAATTATGTCTATTACCTCTTATTACTACAGTACGCTTCACAATGTAATCACAGTTGCCTCTAAACATTTCTCTGAGATGAACTATTAGTATTTTTATTGTAACATTATGAATCTGAAAGTCAGATGTGTCTATATAAAGATGCAACTAAAATGACTTGTTAAGACTTAATTTACCTACTTAGCGTGGTATTCATAAGGCCATCATAGGTATTGGTGTTAGAAGTAGGTATCATCTTATTGGGCTAGTAGTTTTTTAAAAAAATTAACTTAAAATAATTCATGTTAGGGAGGTATATGATTTATATAACCATGAGTGTTGCAATTTATAGTTAATAAACTTATATCAAAGTTATAAGTTGCATATATAATTGTGTATGTAAGCTATGTGTATACCTATGAGTATAAAAGTTACAAAAGCTACGTATAGTAAACCAGCTGTATTCGAGTACTCAATACAGTGGCTATTAAAAAGTGTCTGAAGACAACATCTTTTTATTTCAGTATGCCTACTTAACCGTGTTTTTTGCTACGTGATCTGAAGCTTTCTCTCCAGGATATGTTCAAATCCCTGGAGATGTTTCAAATTCCTGAGAAGTATCAGATATTATTTGATAACTTTAGCATCAAAATAGGTAAAGGTTTTTTAAAAAGTTGAAATGCACTTCCTTCTGGGTTGATATGAACTTAAAATGCTTGTTCTAAAGAGCTTTAACGGTGATTTTTTTGAGTCATAGGTCAGAAAAATAAAGGCTGTGCAATGCCATATGAACTGAACAGATGTAACTACGGTGATACTTGGACTTGGTAATTCTTCAACAACAATCTGCTGTTTCAGTGTTGCCTGCAGTCTGCTAGATGCAGCATGATGTCACAAAATCAGATTGGAAGTACTCCAAACAAAGCCTATAATGTCCTCCTGTATGGTAACCAGTGACAGATACAATCTCCAGTGTCTGCTGTTTCCACTTGCTGATAAATGAGTGCAACATCTGTTACTTAATGAGTATCTTAAGGAAAGGGAGAAGGAGAGAATGTAAAGATCTTTATTATTATTATTTTTTTTTTATACCCACATTGACCTGTATGTTAACCTAGTATACTTTATTTAGTTTTTATGAAGAGAACATGTTTCATTTTGGGAAATGTATTTAGCAATATAAGAACAGACACAAAGTAGGGTATGTCCCACAATGTGGTTTAGTATAAAAGGAATTTAAATTGTTGTGGAAACAAATGTGCAAGTAAAAAATCATGGACCTGATTCCATCTCTGATTATGTGGCTATAGTCTGAGTTTTTGAGGGAGCTGTTTCTTACATAACCCTACTCCATTCCTGGGCCATGTTTGGTGCAGAGTGTGTGCATGCCTTCCAGCATTTCCTGAGCAGTGTGATAAGTTTAAGTCATGTGTGTTTTCTCCCCATGGGGGGATAACAAAATTGGAGTAGAACCCCACATTTTAAATGTTACCTTAAAAATAATAAATAAATAAATAAATTATTTCACTCCTAAATATTATCTTGAGGTCTTTGTTGCTCCCAGATCAGATATCTGCAGCATTTCTGCAGTGTCAAGATGATTCCATTAAGAGTGAGTACGTTTTACTCACGGCAGTGAGTAAACTTACTGACGGCAGTGGGACTGTGTGAATCTGCTGGGACTGGCAGAGCCTATCCCTTGCTGTGTGACTCAGCAGTGTGTCCAGCAGCATGTAACCTTTCTTCTGTATTTGGCTCTTTTGCTGCTTTATCCCACTCTGCTGACCCTACCAGGAAATCTTTGTCTCCTGTGGAACAGCAACTAACAAACAAGCCCAGGTGAGCTTCATCCATCCTTTGTAAGGAACTCAAGTACGAGTAAGTAGAATTGTATGGTACAATCACAACAATAGAGAGCTCAGGAAAGTATAAATCAGCACATCTGCTCTGTGTACTGGTACAGGTAGAAATCACAATTCAGAATACAAATAGTGAGCATGTGGGTAAATGCTGAGAACATTTCAACTTTTTAAGGATTATCAGGCCTCACAAAGCTGTCAGCATTTTCAGAAGGAAACCGGTATATGAACAGGTGATAACATCCAGGGTATTTGGCAAGATTTTTCACGAAAAATTCTGTTGTGGTTTAACCCGGCCAGCAGCTAAGCATCACACAGCCGTTCGCTCACTCTCCCCTCTCCCTCTCTGGGGTGGTGGAGAAAATCAGGAAAATGAAGCCTGTGGGTTGAGATAGAGACAGTTTATGACAGAAAAGAAAATAGTACTATTATCATTATTATTATTACTACTAATAATGTGTACGAAACAAGTGATGCACAATGCAGTTGCTCACCACCTGCTGACCTATCTCCGAGCAGCTGCCTCCCCCTGCCCCTCTATAGCCACCTCTATATATTATTCAGCATGAAAATATGGGTTAGAATACCCCTTTGGCCAGTTGGGGTCAGCTGTCCTGGGTCTGTCCCCTCCCAGCTCCTGCTGCACTCCCAGCCTGCCTGCTGGCAGGATAGAGCAAGAAGCTGAAAAGTCCTTGGCTTGGTGTAAGCACTGCTCTGCAGTTAAACAACAGTGTGATATCAACATTCTTCTCATCCTAAATCCAAAACATAGCACCCTACCAGCTACTAGGAGGAAAATTAACTCTATCCTAGCTGAAACCAGGACAGGCACCTAAAAGAACTTGAGCTGCCATGGTATAAGAGGAGAGATTCTTACATGCGTACACACTGGTTAAAATCTACAGTGAAAAGGACAAAAATAAGTGTTCCCTTTTCATAGTGAAGGGGGGTCACCAAAGGAATCCCATAAGGATCTGAACTGATGCCTGTGCTCTTAATATATTCATAAATCATTTAGAAAAGGAATGAATAATGAGGTGTCAAGGTTTGCAGACACTACAGGGTAATTCAGGATAATTAAAAAAAATCCCACTGATAAAATGGCAGTTCAGTTCAATGTAATTATGTATGTGGAGAGAGGGAATAATCCTTATGTTACATATAAACCTATGGTCCTTAAGTTGATTGTTACTATTCACAGAATGAAACCTTGTAATTGAAATAGGTTAGTGAAAATGTTAGCTCAGTCCTCAGTTACAGAAAGGGAGGTTTTAGGAATCGTTATGAACTGAATTGGAAGAAAGAGTAGAACAGCACACTAATAGGGTACAGTTGTGCTTGAAATAATGATATGGAGAGTTGGACAGATTTGCTGTTGCTTCTAAGTAGGAGTTCTCTTACTACTTAACAAGTAGAGGACAGCTGAAACTAAGATGCTTTCAACATAATGTGTACTTAAGTTGTGAAACAACTTTGTAGGGGCTTTTGTAGCAGAAGCTATTATATACAAGTACATCCCTGCTAGCTGAAGAAATCTGAACAAAGTACTGGAGGCTGTAGGAGGAAAATTGGGGCAAGTGAGGTTTATGCTTACCCTACTTTTACATTCGTTGCATGATATCTTTTAAAAGCTATTGTTTATGCCCAGATATTTTGCTGGATTTTTTTGTCTGACCTAGTACAGCACTTATGAACTTTTTCGGTAGGAAAACTTTATTCTGGCCTCAGGATCTAATTAAAACTCTAATTAAATTCATCTAATAAGAGAGGTGAGAGGGAAAGGAGAAATACTATTTTCTGTTTCTCTCTTGCCATGGTGGTCATGTTAATTTATGGTTCTCCTGTAGTCCTGCTGACACTGATCTGAATTTACTTCCAATATTCTATTTGTCATGTGGCTGTACGTAGATCTGACATGATTCTGTTTGCTTTCCCGTTAACATGCTCATCCAGTCCTACCACATCACTACACTTCTAGTGCATCACATTCCTAGTGTGCCATCATCATGGCACAGCAGCTCTTTGCTTCTTCATTTGCTTGTATCAGATGTAAGAAATTGGAGGGAAGCCGCAATGATCAGCTAGAAACACAAATTTCCTTCCAATTTTGCTATAGAGCAAGAGATAAGGTTTGAAGCTTTACTTAAAAGCCATCTTATTTTGTATGTCAGATTATTCATAAATATTATTCCACCTCTTCTCTGTATGGTTTCAAAGTAGAGCAGGATATCCAAACTGGTTAATGAAACATTGACCTGAATGGGAAGCTGTACTAGAAGAACTCTAACTGTATCCCTGAACCAGACAGTTGTTCTGTGCTATGGCTCATTTGCTTTCCGAGGAGACAAATGTGTGCAGTGTTAGGGTTGTTTTGGGCTTGCTAAGAAACAGCTTAGCTGTTAAATAAGATCAAGTCAGAGGCATGCCTTGGTGTGAAAATTGTGAAGATTATTGGTGATCCTTGGTTCTGATGACATTCATTGGCCTTGAACTAACTCCTGTTAGAAATCTTTGCAATACAGCAAGGGAAAAAAAACTTTTTTCTTCAAAATAAGTTGTCAACTTTAAACAGATTTGAACATGGATAACAACTGAAGAAAAAACCCTGAGATCCTTAAGATAAAGACCAAATCTTTAATTTTCATTGTAACACTCTAAGAAAGCAGTATGGGAAGTGGAAGGTCATATCCGATGTGCTTGTGGCATTTGTCTTTTAGGCACTAAAAACAGTGCCCTAACATGAATCTAGCAAGCCCAAAGCAGGTTCATCTGCTTTATTATCTGGATATAAGTTACTAGTGGATTAGTTTAGTGTCACAAAATTATGCTAGGAGTAATGCTGAAGTACAGACTGAATGTGCTGTTCTCAACCATTTGAGACTTTACTATGGACCGAAACCCTTCCTCAAAATCCTCCTCTCTTTCTCTGGGACAAGCTTCCATGTTAACTGTGGCTCCTGTCAAAAACCAATACAAGAAATTTGCAAGTAGACTATTTTTTGAGATAATTTTTAATGCAAAAATGCTGCAATTATTTGAAAATCTGCTTTTATTTGTAAATTGTTTGTCTACAGTGACTTGCAGGTTTTGACTAGTTAATTAAAAAGTTCCCTGGGCTCCATCTGAATGACATTTTATTTATGAAAAAGTAACACTTCTGTTGCAAAATGTTACAAGTGAGCAGGCAAGAACTTCCCATTGTATAGAAGCCATGTTTGCATTGGGGAGTTTGATTTTTTGAAAGCATGGATATCTGGCTTTTACAGTACCTGAATAAATTAATTAAATTTCAAGGCAAAGTTTAAGTGCATGCACACACACAAATAAATAAATAAGTAAATAAATAGAGAGTGGTATTTAAAAGATATAATGAAGATTTCCACTAGTTCATGTATCTATATGTTTTTTTTGTTTGTTTGTTTGTTTTTTGTTTGTTTTCCAGATTTTACTTTGAAGTGGATGTCTTTGTACTTCCTGATCATTTCTGAAAGCAGCTGATTTGACTTGATTGTCATGATTATCATATTTGGAGAATTTTACTTAAAAGCATTTTGCAAGCTTAGTGTTCACTCTTTGACTGAAACATTTGCAACTACATTATAACTGAGTAAAGATGACTTTTTGCTCTTTCTCACCAAATCTTGAAGCATGTGCTTCATAAAATATGTAATTATTAAGATACAGTTGAGAATGTATCTTTGAAATCTTTCTTCCTATGTAACCATGTCTAAATCCAAAGTGGGTCTGATACATTTTGAGATCTGTCTCAAGCATTCCTGTTTTGCTAAAAATTGCAGAAGTAAACTTTACCTCAAGTATATGTATAACTATTTGTCCTCAACTATGTACACTTGTGAGGAGATTGTGTCCCATGGGTAACCCAGCTAGAGCAGAAATGCCTCTGAGAGGCTGCAGCCCATGGGCAACTCACACCAGAGCAGAGAAATCCTGCAGGGACAGTCCTGACTCTGTACTGCATAGTGATCTGTTCATTGATGGATAGGTCTATAAAATATCCACTATAAATAGCATGGTTTAGAGCTTTTTATGAATTGAATTTTTACAATTGTAGAGTACTTGAGAGATCTGGCTAGTTTAATAAGTGAATAAATAAATAATCTGACATCGTTTGCATGCAGTCTGATTTAGGCAGCTTAACACCTCATGTCTAGACAATCAGTATGCTAAGCTAAAATTAAATAGACTTGCTAAGCACAGGCCAGAAATTTGTTTCAGTTAATGTTTAGCTGACGTGTCATTAAAAGATAACGTTTTATTATATCGAATTTTGGATGATAGTTATTTGTTGTTTGCAGTTGTATAACTTCTTTATCTGGTTTGTCATCTACTTTAAAATAAGACCACATTAAGGGAAGCCAAGTTAGGACCTTCATATTTGAAAATATTATCAAATACACCCAAAATAACGTGCATTTAATATTAACAGAAGTCTAGTGTTTCATTCTAAAGTTTTGTTCTACCATTTAGTTTAGAAATGACAAAGTTGGCTGTTCTCTGGGAATATCTAGGCCTCTGTTAGATGAAATATATCAGTGTTGCTAAATACTTGAAGTCTTATTTCGTACATTTCTGCTGGAACTTTTGTAATCTATTACAGTCAAGTCAGCTTAGGAATTTTCACCATAAATGGATGTAGAGTGGATCATTATCATCTTTTTCGGTTTGTTTGTATTTTTTTTTAGTAAAATTTAAATCAAATTCTAAAGCTAGTTATTCAAGAAATGCGTTACTTTACCTTTGTATCATTTTATAGGGTCATACATACATGGGGTATGTGTGCATCCTAATTTCTTTAAATGTTTTTACAATGGACTGATGATCCTGAGTGAATAAAATACAGTTAAATATACATTCTATTTATAGTGTTCAGGTAAGAATGCCATTGATGAAAAAAATTGCATTAGCTCTCAATATTTTGATAGAGGTCCCCCTCCCTCTCCCAGGGATCACATTTCAAATTATGTATACCTGAACAGTCACTCCAACTGTGTCTGTTCTGAGTAGTATGGTGAGCAGTGAGGCGGCACACAGCTCACATTGCAATATCACCAAAGCTAATAGTCTTTTCCTGGTTGAATATAGTTTTCCATTTTGAGAGGCTAAGTGTTCTAACACGCTATTTGCTGTACCATTTATTGAGTGAGCTGTTTTGCCTCTGCCTCCTTTTTCTGAAGTACATTGCCTACAGAAGCATAGAGTGCTCTGGTCAAGGAGGTCTATCTTTTCTGTCATCTGGGTGCTTGCTTGCAGAGGCTCAAAACCTGGTGACAGGACGAGGGGGAATGGGCTTAAGTTGTGCCAGAGGAGTTTTAGGTTGGATGTTAGGAAGAACTTCTTTACCGAAAGGGTTGTTAGACATTGGAACAGGCTGCCCAGGGAAGTGGTGGAGTCACCATCCCTGGAAGTCTTTAAAAGACGTTTAGATGTAGAGCTTAGGGATATGGTTTAGTGGGGACTGTTAGCGTTAGGTCAGAGGTTGGACTCAATGATCTTGAGGTCTCTTCCAACCTAGAAATTCTGTGATTCTGTGAAAAGTTATCTGATAAGTTGTACTCAGTCAAGCTATTTTTCAGTTAAGTCCTTCAAACTACTCTTTTGGCCAGGTGCTTGTGACATTTTGGACTGTGCAGGATCTACACGGGTATTTACATATCTTTCATCCTGATTGTGCATCTGATTCATTATAGCTGGGTAGTTATCTGTGCCTTGATGAATATGTTATAGCTTGGTAAAGGATTTAATCATTTCTACCTTGTTATGCCACCGCGATTACCAAAAGTATGAAGATGGGGCATAATTTCTTTTAATGAACACTGCTCAGGAGACACATCTAGGTTCTACCTATGAAATAACATAGGTAGTAAGCACAACAGCAGTCTTGTAAACACAACAGCTTAGAACAGTTTTAATCTGGTGGGGAGTCTCTATCTGATAGCAACTCTATGCTTCATAAACTTGCCAACTGTGATAGGCTTTCGGCTGTAACAGATTATTTCTGTACAAATGCTGGCAAGATTGTGCAAGATGCTTATCTGACTAATGTATTTAAAGTTCAGGGGAGTTTGAAAGAGAATCTTTACAGTCACGGCCAGCAGAGAAGATTCTGTCCTGCTGTGCATTTTTCCTTTTCTTGTATAGAGTGGACAGTAATTGAAACGTAAACCCTTGTGGGATGCTTCTTGAATTCCAAATACATCACAAGAGATGTAATTGCTAACATAGTTTTTAGTCTACCTCAAGAAAATTTAGCAGAGGTAGGTGCTGTGATATCTGTTGTGGGTGTCAGCTCTTCTTTACTAACAGTGAAGCTCATCTACGATAACTATTCCTTTTGAAAAAGAGGCAGGTTAGTGGTTGGTGCCTCCTATGTGGAGGAGAGTTGACAAAGAAATACAGTCAAATAAACTCTTAGTGTTTGTTGTTGTTTGTTTTTGTGGCAGTACTTGTGCTAAAATAGACTACTATTAAGTTCTGTGCTGGTGCTTTACAGATCAACATAAATTATTCTGCAAACCTAGCAGAGTTCTTTGGTGATTATCTTAAAAGCTGTTGTTAGACTTCACAGTCTCTTGAAATGTGCATCTCGATTCAGGCCATTTACTTCATGAAGTTTTGAGCTAGCTAAAACCTGAACATAAACAAAATAGCTAACCAAACAAAAAACACTGTTAGCTACGTAGTCCATTTCTTGATCCTTTTCTTTCTGTATTTGTTTCTACAATTTATGTGATGATTTTTTTTTTTTTTTTTTTTTTTTATAAAGCTTTGATTCTTGTAATGTTCAGCTCTTGAGAAAAGCAGGAATGTATGCTGGGATATGACAAGTGCAGAATAGCTCTGAGTTTTAATGCACTGGGTTACGCATTTCAACATATCTAATGCAGATCTGAGCACAATATGATTAAGCGTCTAAATCCCGTAGCAGGTGAAAAGAGACATTTTCATTTACTGAGCATCCAGATGGTGCATAGAGAAAATAGGTTAATCCCTATTTTGTGTACGAAACTAGTACATACTTATTAGCAGATTTATTTTCCATGAAATTTGTCTGGTTACAGCAGAGCTCTTTTCCATAGCTGTTTCATTATTAAAGCAAAAATACTAGTCTTGCATTATGTCTAGACCCTTGTGATTCTGGAGTTCTTGAATTCTATGATGCATATTTTCTTAATCAAATCCTTCCTAATACAAATGTCAAAGGTTGCTTTGAATATCGTTCCTTCTGTCATGGATGTTCTATTGAGAACTCTCAAAGAGAATGGTCTGCTTCACTGATAATGCTATTTGCATAAATGAAGTCCTTTACTCATGGAGGAAAGAAAACGGGAAGCTTGTTGATGGCAATCATGCTTGAAAACTCTGTTCCAATCCTTTATCTCAAATATTTGCATCTTCTTTTCTTTGGCTTAGTTGTACTTCTGGAATTTGTTCTGGAAATATGTATGTGTGGATTGAAAGGTTATTTTCCACGGGTATGATTATTTTCTATGAACTTCGCAGAAAGCAGTCAACAGAAAGGATGTCTGTAGTGATCTACAAAGTTATACAGAGCAATGTGGATGCTCTTCAGTTTGTGAATCACACTCTCATACCTGAAAAAAAAAATGTTGCCAGAAAGAACTCAAAAGCATAATGGTTATTATGCTGGTTATCCAGGCTATTTCCAGAGCAGTAGTAGGATATAGAGTTGAAACATGCTGAAACAGATATGAAATAACCCCCTTGTAAGATAGCTGAAGGTCTTCCAGAAGAAGAGCCAAGAATGCCCAGTTGAATGCAATCACACCCCTTTTCCACACAGAGAAAGGTCAGTTTTGTCTGATATGTTCTGATAGGAGGCCTGTCACAATAGATCGATGATGCTAAGTCCATGGTTTGTCAGTTTTAATGTCAGTCTACTACAAAATGTAATAGTAATGTTCATTTAATACAATTTAAACAACAAATATTTCTAGGTGAAATGAAATGGTAGTTTCAACAGTCATTATAGCAGTTTTCCAAAGCATGAGAATTAGAATAGAATAGGTCAGTTGGAAGGGACCGTCAAAGATCATCCAGTCCAATTGCCTGACCTCAAGTCTAACCAAAAGTTAAAGCATGTTAACAAGAGCACTGTCCAAATGCCTCTTGAACGCTGATGGCCATGGGGCACCAACCACCTCTCCAGGAAGCCGGTCACGGTGTCTGACCACCTTAACTGCAAATAAATTTTTTCTCTTGTCTAGTCTGACACTCCCCTGGTGCAGCTCTGTGCTGTTCCCATAAGTCCTGCCATCAGTGACCAGGGAGCACCTCTTTCTGTGCTTCCCCTGCTCAGGGAATTGCAGAGAGCAGGGAGGTCGCCTCTCGGCCTCCTTTCCTCTAGACTGGACAACCCAAGTGTCCTCAGCCTCTTCTCAAACGACATGCCTTCCTGCCCATTTGCCAGTTTTGTTGCCCTTCTTTTGGGGCATTCAGGTACCTTAACATCCTTTTTATATTGTGGGGCCTAGAACTGCACACAGTATTCCAGGTGAGGCTGTGCCAATGCTAAATATATCAGGAGAATCACTATTTGACCAGCCAACTATGCTGTGTTTAATGCACCTCAAAACATGATTTGCCCTCATGGCTGCCAGGGCACACTGCTGGCTCATGGTAAGCCTGCTGTCAAACAGACATTATGTTTTACAGAAGAATAGCTTTTGTTTTCGAATATTTTAAAATGTAATTTCCCTGCTTAAATGACTTGTTTGTCTTTATCCTTTTAGACTATTCAATGCAGAAATAAGGCTAATAGCATCTGTGGAGAAATGAGTACTTTGTTTCTTTTGTATACAAGTCAAAGATGTTGGTCATAATTCTCCAATACTGCTTTGGTAAAGAGATTCTTTATAGGACCTGCATTAAGAATCCATGGTTGTTTCTGGGCCTGATTTTTAGGGCTTTAACTTGTTTCCTTCCTTTTCTCACAATAGATTTGGAGCTTTTTTTTTTTTTTTTTTTTTTTTTTTTTTTTTTTTTTAACTAAGCCTAACTAAAACCCTAGACAGAAGCAATGGGGAATTCTAATGGTCCCATGCCTTTTTTCAGATGTTGATGGCTTTGAAAAGTAAGCCTAGAATCTTATTTAACTGTGTGACTTAGGAAATAAGAGCCAAGCTGAATATAATGATTTAGTGACTTGGTATACTTTGCTGAAAAAGTTGTTTTATGTGTGCGTGTGGCTTTGGGGATGGACCGCACATATCCAGTCCTTTCTAAGTCTGATAAGAACTTTTCGTGAAATTAGTTCATAATTCATATTAAATCAAAATGATTTATTAGAGGAATAAGTGTGTATTTTCAGCATCTGAATCATATTAATTGTATTTAGACAGTCAGTGCGTCTTCCTCCACTGTGTGCCTTTTTCAATTACGTTTCATAAAGGAAAGTTCAATGCTTGGTAGCTGTTAAGATATTCTGATTTGCCTCCAAATGAAGTCATATATTTGAATTTGATTCTGCCTTTCTGTCTGTGAGCAGCAAAGCCTACTATTTTAGAACTGATTATGTTGGTAAATATTTTTAATTCGTAGTGTACTGATTAGAGTTCGTCAAAATCAGCTTTGCATATAAAACTGACTTAAAATAGTGCAGATGGTTGGTGACTAAGTTGACTTCCTGGTTTTTCATGACACTAGAACTATCAGATCTATGTAATCATTTATAGTCATGTATTAAAAAGTGAGGTGGGAGAAAAGGGAGTTATTTTTTCTTATCACCTCTTTCAAACTTCTGAAATGAGCTAGTGATCTAGAGCAAAATAGTAATAAATTTAACGATAAATGAAGTTGGGTATTTTCTCAAAGCATTTCTTTTAATCCCCAAAGAGACCCTGTGTCAAGAGTTGGCTTAGCTTCAACATACTGTGGCAGTTAACCAATTACTTTCGTCTGTTTTGTTACATTTATCTGTAAAATTTCAGGTGCACTACTTAATTATAGCATTGCTGCAGTGTATTTGCATAAGATCTAATCTTATGTCATTATTTCAAATATAATTTTAAATAAGTTTAGTTTTAATAATTGTTTCTTTAGAAAACATTTGAATATTTTTTGTGAAGATTTAAGCTGTTCTACATACGAAGAATTGAACTGAGTGACTTAGATACATGACTTAGAAAAGTTCTCTTGTAGTCTTGAGTATGACATTCTTGTCTAGTCTTCTTGCTGAAATGTAGGTCAGGCTCTCTTAAAATAGGAGTCATTTTTCTGTCATGTTCACGGTTTTGGTGGTCTGAGTTCATGAGCACTCCTCCTTGAACTACTGCAATAAAGCAAAATGTTTACTAATCACATAAACACAAGCAGATAATTTGCAACAATGGAAAGGATCCTTTTGTTGCAACAAATACTAGGGAAAAAACAACAGAAGATTCTGTTACAGTGTATGGTGGTAGGTTTTGTCTGTCACTTGAGCAATTACAGCGCTACTTTATACAGAGGGAATCTTACTCTGCTGGAAGTCTTGATAATGATGCTTCAGGGCACAGCATTTTTAGGTCTTCTCAGAAACAGACTTGTGTTGCTGTCGCAGGCAAGCATAAGCTGCTTCTATCTTCTTTCTTACTGAAAGGACAAATAGTAGGTGTCCGGGAGAGAGGAAAAAGAAGGAAGACCTAGCAAGGTACTAAGGCTCTGTGCAATACTTGCAGGACAGAAGCTTTAATGTTTTGTTTTTTTTTAAAAAAGGTATTTTTATTCCATTTTTTAGCAGAAATAGGAGAGCCAAGTCCATAAATTCACTTATTTTTAAGCTATCACAATTCTGCATCTTGTGGAGGAGGAGGTAAATTGTGCTAATCCCTTCTATACACAGTACATTAGATGTAGTATTTTTGTAGGTTTTTTTTTAGAGAAATGACTCAACAATTTTCTCTGCTTTAATATTTCATATATTCATATATATTAATATCCTTAGTATCTGATTTAGTACCTAAGTAATAAAGAGAAATTCACTTGACTCTATGTCAATTAGAAATCTGTGCACTTCTTTTCACTGTCTCCTGCTTACCCAAGTAAAGTTAAGGACAACCTTTCTAGTGACTTTGCATTTAGAAGTGCTAACACTGACCGTTGCCACTGGATAGGAAAAAAATATCCATATCTTGTCCTAAAATGGGTCTGCAATGAGAAATAATACTTGCTTATAGAGCAAATGCTGCTGTGTTATTTTCCTGGGGAGTTATATGGCCTATACCTGCCAAACTTTGCTTACTAAGAAAATGAATAAAAGCATGAGAAACTCCTTTTAGGAAATTAAAGTACTACATTACAAAATTGGAACTAAAGTTACAGGAGACAAAACATAAAAATGTAATTTTAAATCATTCTTTGTGTTTTAGGTCGATAATTGAATCATCCTTTCATTCAAGTTGTTTTGAACTTTTGTTTCTTTAGACTGTCATAAAATGGACTTATCTTTCATGTTTTATGCCAAATAAGCATCTCACTTCAGAATTTATGTTGCATCTAGCTATGAAAATCTATTTTTTAATCCAATTTCATGATGAAAAAAAAATAAAAATGCACGTGTGATAGGCAGAACACTTTTCTCCTGTCTTGCATTCTGAGATGGTATTCTTTCTCTCCTTTCAGAGAATTTTCTTAAATTCACCTTTCAATTGTGTTATTAGTTAGAATTATACTTGATAGCTAAAGATGATGGTTTTCATCAAGTCGTAAAATCTTCAAGAACATGCAAAATTTTATAAAAGGCCTATGGAGAAATATTGATTTTAGATGCATTTTATTGCAGTCAGAAATCATAGTATCTTCTCACATTGACCAGAGTAGACATGACAGTTAAAATTGACAGTGAGACTACTTGTTGCAGACTACTTTCTCCCTGCTGCTGCTTCATTTTGGTTCATTCATTTGAACTTAGCATAGTTCAGCTATCATAGTTGATTAAAGACATAAATTTAAGTTCTTAGATTAGGTAGATGAGGAAAAGCAAATGACTATGAAATTACTTATCAATCCAAGAGAAACTGCAGAAGATTTTAAGAGAAATAAGTAAATTTATTTCTTTTGTTTTGCTTCTGAAATTCAGTTAACTCTTGTATGTTTTAATAACTTAATTTTAATCCTTTTTTTTTCCCATCCAAATTGAAAAAAGGCAAGTCCACTTCAAATAACAGGTACAGACTGTTTTGTAAGTGCAATTTTCAGGAATTTGGAATTGAAAGCAGAAATCGTGATCAAAGGAGAATGTAATTAGTTTATTCCAACATTGAAATAAATACTTAATGAAAGATTTATATCACTCTTGGAAGGCCTTATTCTATCAGAAAAAAAAAAAATCAACTAAGAGAAGAAATGGCCAACGCAGTCCCTGTAGTTTTTGTGAACTGAAATAAGACTGAGGAGAAAAGTTATGAATGCTTAATTGCTCATAGTCTGACCCAGAATTTTCATTAGAGGATATATATTTTTTTTTAATTTTAAGCTATTAGAAATGTTTAGACATTATACTAATATAGAAGTCAGAAAAGTATGCCGTGTTCAAGAAAATGTTTGAGATTGAAATGTCTGCTTGAATTTCAAATGTGAACTAGAAAGTTTGCTTTTTAAATCACTTATGGATATATCTTTTATATAAAAAAATATTTTACTATACTGAAAGATAGGTTGTATTTATATTTACTTCAAATTCATTCTGTAAAGTATGGCTTTGGTTTTAAAACCACATGATATGTTTGATCATTTTGCTTTGAGTTCCTAGCATCTGAAATACTTCACAAGGCATCTGTGCAAGTCTTGTAAACTTTATTGAGGTTTTGAAGGAAAACAATTGTATACAGTAGTGTACAGACAAAAAGAGGTCATTAAAAATGGCCTAGAAGTCAGAGATTACTATCTTAGTACTATCAGTTCTGAATACTAGCTTTTACCTCAGGTGAAAACTGAGAAACCTAATTTATATGAAAATGGTAATTCTATTTGAAGTTAATTCATTACCAGATATATTAGATTATTCAATGGGATTCAAAATATCATCTGACTTGACAGACCTTACTCTAGCTGTGGTCTGCTCAGTTAATATAAGTTCCGTGCAGGCATGGAAGTGTAAGTTGATGATTTGAGTGTCTGCCATAACTCTGTTGGCCAGACAAGGCAGGTTTAACTGGTGAGGTCATTACAACATTGGCTGTGGACTTGGTCCTCTGTTGATTTACTTCCAGGTACTTCCTCAATCTAGGACAAAACAGTAGCTGAAGAAAAGAGAGACTGTATGACTAAACCTGACAAGATGCATCGCCTGAGTGAGTTCCTGTGCCGCTTCTGCAAATTCCTCACTTCTGCAAATTTTTCTTTAGTAATTAGAGCAGGAAAGAAAACCTGAGAGGATAGGATGAATGAGTACTTGAGAGGATAGGGAACAGAGAGCAGCACAGTTAGCCCAGAGAAGTAGGTTGCTTCACATCATCCCATCAATTTGCCATGGTCTCCACAGGTCAGTGATCACACCTCTTCATCCTGGTGTCGTTCTAGCCGTTACCGTCAGCTTTAACGTCAGTATCATCCTGACATCTCTGTTGTCCTCTACCAAAGCATCATTGTTCCAACCACCCCCAGTTTGCAACTCTGAATTCCCTTTGTGTATCATCTAGCAGTGGAGGAGAGATGATTACCGCAGGTAATGTCATGGGGATTACAGAAGACTGAACGGGCATGAAAGTAGTTGGAGGAGTGGAGGGCTGTAAGAGCAAGGATGAAGGGAATTGTGGTCTGGTGAGGTTTAAAGTGTTCTATTTTGTTCAAATACCTCCTCTGATTTATTTCTTTGTTGCAGGAAAAGGTGTTGCATAAATAGCAAGAACATGCATTTCTATCTCTTTACAAGATATTGAATTAGAGCACACCTTTAACATCCGTTTCTTAAGTGGAAATTACATGCATCTTGCTAGTAAACTAGCAGTATGGAAGAGCTGAATTCATCCACAGTAGTTGAGTAGCCTGAAATTTCAAGGTCAGAATGCGTATAGTAAACAAGAATGAATAATATTGCTCAATAAAAAAATACTGTCAAACTGTTTGGATTACATGTACAGGTAATGTTTTAACTAGGTAAGTTTATGGTGCATGTGCGGAAGACAGTATAAGTTCTTGGTGTCTCGCTTCAAAAAAAAAAAAAAAAGTGAAAGTGTTAGGTATTTTTCTCTCCTCTTTCTTCTTTACTTTTAATCTAAAATCCTTTCTCAGAGTATTTTTTTTTTTCCTCAGAGTGACTTTCCTGAATATAATCTAGGGGAAAAGCTGAAATCGTGTTGGTGTAAATAACGATGTAATAATTACTCTGTTAATTTATAGGGAAGAAAGGGTGAATTGGATGATTGCAAGTGAATGTGGGTAACCTTTAGCTTTCCTTTTGTTTTCTCTAATGAAAGTTCAAGAGTCTGCTAGATATTCCATTTTACAGTGGAATGCTGGAGTTTGATGTATATGACTTGCTTAGGACTTGCTTCATTACAGTGATAATTATTGGGGATTTCATGTCTGTTTCTTATTAGAGAGAAAGCATGGTATGAGTTTAGGTGTATGCTAGCCATAATTTGTGTTCCACACACAGTAACCTTGAAGTAGAGGTAATTATTAGAAGTTATGCAAGCAGATCTTTTCATAAACTGCAGCCTGAACTTCAGTACAGTGCTTTAGTTGCTCTTCTGAAATTGATCCTCTCTTTTGAAAGCACACTTCACATGTACACAGCAAATCAGGAAAGGTTTCTGTTAAAATAAAAATTTACTAGAAAAAAGCATAGTATTAAAAAATGTGTAATAGTGCCATCTGCTGACCCCTGTCATAACTAAATGGTATGTGTAGGCTGGAGTAGTCATTGCAGAGAAAGCAGAACTCCAGTCAGTTGACCCAAACTGAGAAATGAGATAAATCTGGTCAGAGAAGTTAAATCTGGTCAGAGACGTTAATACACTTAAAGATTGCATTTATAATGAAAAGCAAACCCAAAACAAAAACAAATATTGTTTGAAAAGATTTGCTAAGAATTTTCTCACCTATTTTTCAGCTTTATATGTTGATGAATAATGAAATTTTACTGAAAATTCAAGTCAGTCTGATGCTTTCCTGCTGTTGAAAAATGTTTTTGACTTCGATCTTGCAGTCAACATTAACACTTTTGCAGTCATGATGAGGCATTCATCCGAAGTAAGAGTACAAGGAATTCATGGCCAGAGAGAAAAGGATAAGACTGCTTGTTCCAATGGCAATGCATTTTTGGACTGTCTCAAGTTGGTCATGAAGGTGTCATTGTTAAAGACTTCATTTGAATCATTGTGAACATCTCTCTATCATATTACCTCTGTCAGCCTTTACTCGTGAGTGTTCTTCTACAAAGTTTTCATTGTAGTATGGCTGTTCTTAGAGGAACTTCATTTAAAAGTTTGCTTTCACTAACAGCTATATTGAAATATACGTATCACTCGGGTTAAGCTGAGGAATAAGATAGAAAAATACAAACTTGTAAAATGATTGGGTGCAACGTCTAGAAGAGCAGTGATCTTGAAACTGAAGAGTATCTCAGAAGATCTGTTAGAAGTTCTGGAAACTGACTAAACAGCTGGGTAGAGAAGTTTACTGTAGGCATACTTGGAAGGGCTGAGCAACTGGAAATACAATATTCAATATTAAGTAAAATGTTTGTGTCGACATTGCTTTTATTTATATATAGCAATAAAATATAGTCTCAGTATTTCATGTGACTGAAAAGCTTTAGAGAGAATTATACAAGCCTCGTCTGAGTTTCCTTTATATTGCACTGTAGTAAAAGACAGGCAAAAATGCTACTTTAAAAACAGTGAGTAACATAACTGCCACCCTTTTTAAGATTTACTTTGAAAAAATAATTATTTAGGAAAAAATAATTGTTTAGGAGACATTTACTCAAGCTTATAACAAGAAATTCCACAGAATCATTTTTCATAAGGAAACCAAAATCCAGTGTAGCAGCAACCACTGCATTTCAACAAAGTACTTTTTTTTTTTTTTTTTTCCGTTTTAAATTATTGGCTTTATAGCTATTCCTTGTTTTGCAACCATCATAGTTTTCTGAAGTTTTGTTCTGAAGTTTTGCTTTTAATTTGCAAATTCGGAGTCTTGTACTCAGATTCTATGTGGGAAAAGACAACGGACAAACAAATACAACTGCCATCCTCGGACATAAAAAGATTTTTTCTGAGGGAGAAGCATACAGAAAAATGTAATGGGGCTTTATGTTTCAGGAGTCCTAACTATAATACCTCATCTGCCTCTTTGTTGTTTATAATCTGGGAGGAATACAGAGATTCTGCCTGTGCATGCAGAGACTCACTCTCTTGTGGTGAAAGTCAAAGGTCAACTGGAACTACATCTGATGAAGGATATCAACGGGAACAAGAAGAGCTTATGTAAGTGCATAAATGACAGAAGGAAGACCAGGGAAAATGAGGGCCTGTAGCTCAGTGGGGCAGGGGCCCTGGAATCACAGGACATGGGAGAAGCTGAGATGCTGAATGCCTTCTTCACTTTAGTTTTTGCTATCAAGATCAGCCTTCAGCATTCCCAGGCCCTAGAAACCAGAGAGAAAGGCTAGAGGAAGGAACATTTGCCCTTGTGGGAAAAGGATCAGGTCAGGGAATACTTAAGCAAACTGAGCTTACAGAAATCCATAGGACCTGATGGGATGCATTCGCTAAGGGAGTTGGCTGATGTCATTGCAAGGCTGTTCTTTAGAATCTTTGATCATGGTGACTAGGAAAGTGCCTAAAGACTGGAGGAAAGCAAATGTCACTCCTATCTTCAAGAAGGGCAAGGCGGAGATTCAGGGAGCTACCTCTCAGCTTCACCACGATCCCTGGGAAGGTGACAGAACAGCTAATCCTGGAAACCATTCCCAGGCATTTGCAGGTAGTGAAGGTGATTAGGAGTAGTCAGCATGGCTTCACCACACAGAAGTCATGCTTGACCAACCTGATAACCTTCTATGACAAAAGGACTAACTTCACAGATGGTAGAACAGCAGTGGATGATATTGTCTACCTTGACTTCAGGAAGGCTTTTGACACTGTCTACAATAAGATCCTCAGAAAGAAGCTGTCGAAACATTAGCTGGATGAGCAGGCAGTGAGGTGGATTGAAAACTGGCTGAACAGCTGGGCCCAGAGGGTTGTGATTAGTGGTTCAAGGTCTAATTACATAAATTGGACACCCATGTGCTTTTTCATAAAATACGGGCCTACACGTAGTTAGCTGAATAGTTTTCTGGATTTCATTGACTGTATTGCCTAGAGCTTTACTGTCAAAAATTACATATCTCATATCTAGATAGTTAAATTAACAGTGTCTTCAAACTGTTCTAAAGTTCCACCTGACATTCATGCAGGACCCCACACTTCTTTCTACCAGAAAGCTTCAGACAGTGAATTTTAGGTCTCCAGTTGACCTCACTTAAGATTCTGATGTTCAAGTTTTTTCTCTCATTGGAGCGCTTGAACTTGTTTCAGGGATTTGTGTTTATCTCTTCCAAATTCTGCCAGCAGATGCTTCTTTTATCTTTATGGTGAATCATAGATCTCCCTTTCACTTTTGCTGCGCATAACTATTTTTTTCCTTTTGGAACATATTTTTCATAGTCAAGAGGATAAAACTTGTCTCCCTGTACTTTGTTCTCCTATCTTGTTTGACAGCTTATGCTTATTTATTTCTTTCCTTTTCTCTTTTAAATTCTTTAACACCAAAGTGCCAAAACACCACTGTAACCTCATCTCTGATGTGTTTAAGTATGTTATTCAAACTCTTAACATTTAGTCCAAATGTTTTTCAGTTTGTCTAGCCCTATTTTATACCATTTTATGTCTCTTTAGTGAGCTTAGTTTGATTTTCCTTTTTAAATGTAAACTTGTCCTCAGTTTAATGACATATTCAATGATGATCCTCCTTACTCCTCTGACTGGTGTGATGGTATTAGTACAACTGGGCTTTTTTTCTTGTTGGTCCTGTCTATTTTTTGGGGTACTGTTTTCTTCCTAATCTTCTCTAAGTATTGCTGATGTTTTAAAAGCACATTGAACACTTCTAGCTTGCAGAACATCAAGTAGGACATTTTGTGATATGTCCTTTAGTCTAAACTATGTTTAATGAAAACACAAATATTTTTAATTACGTGATAAATAACAATAAAAAAAATAATAAAAGACTTCAGTATATGCTTGACTTACATGGAAGTTATGTAATAAAGCCCTTAGTTTCTGGGTGAAATCTTAATATAATCATTATAGGATGATGTAGAAACTTGCATATTTTTACTAGTACCTATCTGAAAGAGTGGTCTAATATGAATTTTAATAACTCGACTTTTTGTCTTTTAGTCTCATTTTCAAAATAGATTCAAGAGACAATCTCATATATATGTATTTGAGGGGGAAAGGGGGTAGGTGGGACATGTGGACTTATTTTTGTAATGCTTTCAGGAATGTTAATTGTTACTTTATAACTTCTGTTTAGCTTTGTCCCATTGGTATAGTACTGTGGTTTCTAATTTTCAGTTTTGCCTTTCTCTGCACCTTGTTTTTGGTTATAATTCTTTGTTATGGGACTGTAGTTCCTGCTATTGTGCTGTCTTAAAATGTGTGTAAGCGCCTGCAATGCAGTAGGTTTTCTAATGTATTTATTTTTACTATCCAGTGAATTTCTAGGTGATAATACTTAATTTACCTGTCTTGTAATATCAAGAAAGTAGGACTGTAAAATTTTCTGTGAATCACTTATTATTACTTTTAAATATTCTTTTGATTTTGAAACACAGTCTTAGATTATGAATGTATTTTATAAAGATTTGATATAAGTTTAGTGTTTTGTAGTTCAAGTCTCTGTTTTTAGTATGTGATAGTTGCTCTGTGTGCATTTTTTAATATTAACTGAGAACAGACATCTTCAGGGAATTGCATCAGAACACTAGGGGATTTCACGCTTGCTTAACTTAAACAATGGTGTAAACCTCATCGCTTCCAAATCTTTTACATCTTTATTTTTATATTTGTTCTATTATGTATAGTTGAATTTAACTAAACTTTAATTGCTAAAGGAAAGGAAGACTGCGTTAAAAGAAGGGAGAAAGGGGGACACATGACTGTTTTTTAGTGTTTATTTTCTTATGCAGTTTCAAGCTACTAGCCAAAGGGCTCTAGGTCTAAACTGCTTTGCCATTGGTATGCCAGAAATGTGATACTGGGCTGCTTGTGCATTGTAGAACTCGAATATTAGCTAGGTAAGCTATCAACGCCTGGACCAATTCCCATTACTGTGCTTTGGCTGGACAGTCTTGCCCACTTTGAGTTTCATGAAAAGTTTGTTATTGAAGTACAGAAATAATTTGGCTTTTCCAATTGTTAACATTTATGATATTAAAAATGAAATATCTCCATATATCTTTATCAAAGCTCTTGTGTTTGAAAAGTCAAGCATTTATCAATGGCTGTGTAGGCTTCTCAAAACATTCAGACTTAGTAGTCCTGATTGGTGAAAGTCCTGTCCCATGGTTTATGCAGAATAGCAATCATTTTATTGATGCAGGGACTTCTTATGATGCTACTGTAAGACTTCATATTCAAAAGTTTTTCCATGTTCATGGTTGCCAGACTGATAGTTTCTAAAGGACAAAATGACAAAATCATAAGTATTTTATGAACCAGTGCATTTTTCCTTGAGGGAATCTTTTTTCTTTCTTTGAATATATGCCTGCTTCCTCATTTGGAGTCATTCCTCACTGACAGTGTCAGCTAAACAAAAGTTTTTTCTTTATTTGGGATCTCTAAAAAGATATTACTGTTTCTTTTTCAATATTGAAACTGCAATGAAGTTAAATGAAATGCATATAGTGGACTCCAAAATCTGTTTAATGCAAGCCTTTAATAAACACAATTTCAAATACAAACTGTAGCAATAGATTTTCATTATAGAATCAAAATGATTGATAGTTTGGCATTAAAAATTCTTTCATCTTTGAAAAATATTTCTCTTTTGAGATTTTTTTTAAATGTTTGTAAAGGAAATATCTGTATGTTTACTAATGCATGACAGTTGCTATGTAAATAATTATTTTTTTTTACCTATGGGAAATCTGTGAAGTTTTTACATGAAAATGTTCATTCTTTTAGCATCGTGATGATAGGAATGCACACAGAGAAGTGAGTCAAAAGCAAGCCAGCTGGACCTGGGCAAAAGGCACCATTGTGTATCTCTGGTTTCATTACAGCAAAGTCATTTGGAACAAGCACAGACCAGTGAGACATAACGGCCTGTGGGATACTAGAGGCTCTTTTGTTAATGCTTAGTAAGCGTAATGTAAGGGCAGCTGACAGTGGAAGCAGGTGGAAATACTGGAAGTAATTACAAGCAGTGATCGTGGATTTGAGAATTGCAGTGGTAAAAGATGATGAATAATTAAAAACACAAAAATTGTAGTTTGTGTTTTGCTATTTAAAAATAAATAAATAAACTCAGTGGACATCTGTTTTAGTGAGTATATAGAAACACCTAAAGCTACTAACCCTTATGCCATTCAACTAAAGACACTTAGGATCTCAGATCGTTATATACAGTGTTATATACAACTGTATGCAAAGCATAAAGCTTCACTGTAATTGAATTATTCACTGTAATTTATTAATTCCTGGCAAATACCCTACTTCACAAATAAAGCTGTTGTTATTTTAATGGTATAAAATATTTTTTTACCTTTAAATAACAAATTATGAGTTACTTAAAAACAAGAAATATGTCTCAACAATTAAGACATATTGCCAGGTTTCCTCCATCAGCAGTCTAAAGTGTCTTTCAGTGACATTTGAACATTGACGTCAATATGATATTTGTCTACATACAAGAGAATGGCTTTGTGATAGAATGGGTTGGGACAATCCCAAACAAGAGCACAGACTGGGAGAAGAACTTGAGAGCAGCCCTCTGGAGAAGGACTTGGTGGTTCTGGTGGATGAAAAGCTTGACATGAGCCAGCAGTGTGTGCTTGCAGCCCAGAAGGCCAACTTCATCCTGGGCTGCTGCATCAACAGAGGGGTGACTAGCAGCAGGTTGAGGAGAATAATTGTCCCCCTCTGCTCTGCCTTTGTGAAACCCCGCTTTCAGTACTGTGTCCAAGTCTGGGGCCCCCAGCACAAGAAGGATGTGGGTCTGCTAGAGCGGGTCCAGAGGAGGGCTATGAAGCTGATCAGAGGCCTAGAGCACCTCTCCTATGAACAAAGGTTGAGAGAGCTGGGGAAGTTAAGGCTGAAGAGAAGGCTCCAGGAAGACCTCATGGTGGACTTTCAATACTTAAAGTGGGCTTATAAGAAAGATGGAAAGCAACATTTTGCTCAGATAAGCAAATGATATGACAAGAGGGTATGGTCTTAAACTAAAAAAGGATAGATTTAGACTAGACATTAGGAGGAAATTCTCTACTGTAAGGGTGGTGAGGCACTGGAACAGGTTGCCCAGAGAAGCTGAGGATGCCCCACCCCTGGAGGTGTTCAAGGCCAGGCTGGATGGGGCCTTGGCCAACCTGATGTAGTGGGTGGCATCCTTGTACGTGGCAGAGGGATTGGAGTTAGGTGATCTTTAAGTCCTTCCACCCCAAGCCATTCTATGATTCTATGCAATGGTAATTAAATGTAGAGTTTTAGGTAGGATTATGGAATTCTCTACAGAAAGATATTGTAGGCAAAATGCAGTCTTTTCCCTCATGAATATGTATCTGTAAATTGCCATATTGTTTTTTTCTACTTTCCATATTTTGTATATTAATTTTAGATAGTATTCTCAGTTTGAACCATTACGTGATTTCCCTTCTCAAAGTGTTACATCTCTAATGCAGAACAGTACTTGAAGTCAAGTGAACCAACCTTCATAGAAGGATTGTCTCCTGTCATCATTCCATTGATCAACCATTCCTTCAAAACTGTTATTGAATAGATTTACAGTTAGCATGAGTGAAAGTTATGGACTGTTTAGATTTTTAAAAGGATATTATCTCCGTTATTAATGTGGTTATGCTGTCAAATACCTTAGGTGCTGTTGCATGTTGTGCATTCTTACCTCGTGTGGGATTTGTTTGTTTTCTGCTTGTCTAAGGTGTGTAACGTATCACAGGCTAAATGGTCCTGGCTTGGGAAATTTTTTACTTAATGTATTGCCAGTTAACACAAACTTTCAGCACTAACTAAGGAGAAAAATAAGATCCAAATAATCAAACACCACATAAATACTGTTCTTCTCATGGCTTAAAGCAAGCTGAATCCCTGGTATGCTGCCTCCAGCCAGCCTCAGCTTCCACAGTGGTCATTGCACTGTACTGGGTTCATCCCATCTCCCTTGGTGGCAGCACATGTGTTTGGGGTTATCTACATTATGGTTTCCATCCAATGCTTCTGAGCAATTTCTGCAGTAACTTTTTATTCTCAGTACTTTTCCCCAGCCGCATGAGGCGGCTTCTGTTTTTTCTCTGATGTGCTTCTCAGAAGTTATGGATGAGATGAGAGGAGGAAGTGTAAGAATAAATAGAGAAGCCTGAGGCCCATACATGTAGAAACACTAAGTATATTCACTGAAGTTTCAGAGAGTGGCTCCAGCAACTTTTCAGGTGACATTTTGCTTTGAAATAGAGTGTCTACCAGAAATTGGAGAATTTTGTCCATTGCCTTGAATCTGGGTTTATACACTCTTTTTTTTTTTTTTTTTTTTTTTTTTTTTTTTTTTTTCCTGCCTGGCTTCAAAAACACAGTTTTCTTGTATCTAGAGAAATCAAGTATAACACTGATAGTTTCAGCTTGTGACCTCTTTGAAAGCTGCTATTCTTCAGGATCCACTACATGACTTGTCTTCTGTGCTCATTGTCCCATGTAACAGTCAATGCTGATGGTGGTACATCAAAGGTATTGGGTACTGCCTTAATTCTTCTTAACTCTTAATTCTTCTTAACTCTGGGAAGAGTTAAATACCTAGAGGTCACTTTGGACTGCAGTAAGACACCCCTTCTTTGGGTTAAGCTACTTGACTTTTCTGGCCATTGCAACTTCTGTCATCCTAAAGGGCATAACAGAAGGAGGTCCAATCCTGCAGAGATGATATGTGGTAAGAATAAAGAATTAAAGAGTGAGGATTTTTGTTTCAAACTGAGCAGGAGGGTTGTTCTTTGTACTTCTGAATTTTGGTAGTTGTATGCTTTTTCTGCTGTGTTATTGAACATGATTTCTCTATATTCTTGTTTCAGAATGTGCTATTGTTTAATACTGATTCTAGCATTGCAATGGTGGTAAAATTATCTATTTTCCTGCTTGAAGGATCACTTAAGTAAAATAAGAAAAAACAGACCATATTACAGAGCACGTAGTGTAAGAAAAGCAAGATAGCAGAAGAAATGTTCACTGGCTTAGTAGCATCCCTGGGACTGGTAATGTATCTGAGCATATAATGTAGGTTTATTTTACTTCATTGCATTTTGTGTGTCTGAGCCATTTTGTCTATCATCTGTTTAGTTTTGTAGCAATTTAGGCTACAGCCATAAAATCTGGGTGTTCTAATGTTCAAAGCTAAGAACTATAAAAAGATTGCTTCACCGGACTCTTGCTTGTATGGTAAGCATGTAATCCAGAAATTCTTTGGAAACACCATAATTTTAATCTTCCTAATCAAGTGTTTATTGAATTACTCAGACTGTAACATGATCAATTTATCAATGCTATTATATTTCAATCTGAATTGTACAGGGAAAAGTCAGTCCTGAGTTTCCTAAATGAAGGGTACCTTAACATTGCTGAACACGATTGAATCTGGGAGCATTCTTAATTTTTGCCAATCTCTTTATTTTCTAAAGGGAAAGTCTGCTCAAAACTCACATTACTCTTCAAGATAACAATCCTCTTTATATGTTCCAAGTAATATCAGAGTTCTACAGGGCATGATACTGTATACATTTCCCAATGGTAAAGCATGAACAGCTACTGAAAACATGAAGGTCTTGCAATTATTTTTAACTCAGTGACAAATCTACTGAATATAGTGCGTATTTTTTTGACTCATGATTACATAGGAAAATGATCACATAGGAAATGCACAGTGGTGCATTTACATCACAAAAATAGCTTAGAGAATCAGTGGTGAATGTATAGGAAAAACTGATTACTGTAAAACATCAATACTTCCTTTAGGTCCCGAATTGCTGGGCTAAATAAGTTTAAGTGATAGGCAGAAAGGCATGTATCTTTTCTCTGAACACCACTCTTACATTCAGGACAAGTAAAATTCTAATGATCTACTCTGTGGTGAATCTTGGGAATTGCATTATTTAAAAGAGTAAACCAGAAGATGTAGGCCACTCTGAATTTATGTATATTTATCTATATAGTATGTTTATATAAAAGAAAATACTTGATAAAAATTAATCTTCTAATAGAATTCGAGCGGCTGAGGGAGCTGGGCTTGTTCAGCCTGGAGAAAAGGAGGCTCAGGGGTGACCTTATTGCTCTCTACAGATACCTCAAGGGAGGCTGTAGCGAGGTGGGGGTTGGTCTGTTCTCCCACGTGCCTGGTGACAGGACGAGGGGGAATGGGCTTAAGTTGCGCCAGGGGAGTTTTAGGTTGGATGTTAGGAAGAACTTCTTTACCGAAAGGGTTGTTAGACATTGGAACGGGCTGCCCAGGGAAGTGGTGGAGTCACCATCCCTGGAAGTCTTTAAAAGCCGTTTAGATGTAGAGCTTAGGGATATGGTTTAGTGGGGACTGTTAGTGTTAGGTCAGAGGTTGGACTCAATGATCTTGAGGTCTCTTCCAACCTAGAAATTCTGTGATTCTGTGAAAATACTTGATAAAAATTAATCTTCTAATAGAATGGTCTACAGGGCCATAGTGGAATTATTTAAAATTTTCCTCTGTGTTTTGAAGAAGACACAAAACTAGTACCTGTGTGGGCATTGACACTGGCCAGAGAAAAGCCTTAGGAATTCTCAATATACGTGGAATAGAAACCATATTTATGAGTAGGGAATAGATAACAAAGGAGTGGTTAGAAAGTAATATACAGGTAAAACTGAGCATTAATATATGTAAGACAGTTCACATAAGAAACTTACTTGTGTTCTCATGCATATTTTATACGTTGCTGTTATGTAAATTAGATGTGCTCAGTAATTACAGTAATTTCAGTGATTCTTCTTCTGGTACGTCTCCAGAAAAATTCTTCCCAGCTCAACAAGTGAATACAAAAAAAAAAAAAAAAAGTTATTTTACTATTCATTAAGAACATAATAGAACTTTAAACATTAAAGTTGGTTTTATAAACAGACCTTGAATACTGTTATTTAGCTGTAGTGACAGAACAAAAAGAACTTGCATAACTAATGAAAAATGAGTGTATAATAGAAAGAAGAAAGAACAGCAAATAAGGAAGGAAGATAGACATTCTTAAATAGGAGCAAGGGGAGGAGGGATTGAGAGAGAGCTTCCTTTTTATCTTTGTTAAGATTACATGAAGAAAACTACCTGAATCATTTAGCAATTTTGCCAAATTAAAAGGAATTAAACGTTTGTGTTTTCAGGCTAAATGAAGATGAGTGAAGACCTCTGGGGTGCAATTGTTCATCATAAATAAAAAAGTAAAAAGTCTAATTTAAGGGGGTGGCATATATTGTATTCTTGTTTGGTTTCTTGAAAGGTAGCTTGAATGCTGCTTAGGAGCACAAGTTTTCTAATATGGATTTGTTTATACTTGCTCTTAAAGATATAAGGTTCTGAAAATAAATAACTATTTAGTTTCTTCCAGCACCTTCTTTCTATTCCACTTTCTCATCTCTCTGTGGCCCAATATTTGTGCATACATTCTTTTAGAATGTGCGTATGTGTCAGTTCCTCTGTAACAATACACACATCATACGTTTTTCAATTATTTTTCTCCCCCTTTTTTCTTTCTCTACTGAGCCTAGAGCTTCTCCAGTCTCCCTGCCTCCCCCCTTCAGCCCCCTCCATCTAGCCTTCAAAAGGGATTTGTTTTCTGTGTCTATAGTAGAACATCTTGCAGGAAAGGGCATAAAGCTCAGTCAAATCAACTTATCAAAGAAGATGAGAGGTGACTTGATTTGAAGTGTGTAGGGACTTCCTTGTGATAAGATTTTCTGTTATAAAAGTCTTGTTAATCTAGTGATTAAAAAAAAAATCAGAACAAGTGGCTAGAAGCTGTAACCAAGCAAATTAAAAAGGAGATGCACGTTTTTAATAGAATGAAAAGCCACTGTAAGAATTCACCCAGGAGAAGTAGAGTATCAATCTCTTCTTACTACATGTTTTTAAATCAATGCCTTTCTACTTCTATTGTCTTTAGCTAATCTAAGCACAGCCAAACTCATGTTTCCTTTGGAAAGGCACTGTAATTTGCTTAAATTTGACTACAAAAGCAAAAATGCATCCTGACAACAACTGCTGCATTTTAAGCTACCTTAAGAGAAGAGTAAATGAGGTTTTTCAAGGAAGTGACTAGAATTTTAATAGGTGCAAAAAAGTTTCCCATTGCTTTATTGGCTGTATATTATCAAAGGTACTCAGCCCAGAATTATTCCAGTTGGTGGAAAAAAATAATTGAATTTCAGCTTCAGGTGTTTAACCTAAAACCCACATGGAATAGGGTATTTATAAAAGTTACAGGGTAGCCAAGTAGAGGCCTGAACATGACTGTAATCAAACTCTCGCATGTAAAGAAAGCTCACATTCCACTGATTATTTTTATTAGGTTTGTGTATCTGATGCAAACTTGCTCACTGTCCATGTTCTTGTTAGTGTATTTGTTGTACAGGAGCCTGTACAACAGCTCCTGAGGCCTTAGATTTCCCTGGATTAGAGATATTTATGGAACATATTGTGGCATAAAGTTTTTTTTTTCTTCGTATTCTACCATCTGATAAAGTCATGACTGTGGTGAAAAATTGTGTATGATAAAGCCCTTGTATTACCTTTTCTGTATGCAGGAACTAGAGGAAACCATTTTTACAATGGATAGTCTTTAATGTCCTTTTAGTCAGAAACCTCTTACTTGGGGAAAAAAAAAAAGGCATAAATCAAATTGAATAGGTAAAAGAACATTCTTCATCTTGCAAGGTGGAAGATTTGAGAGGAATAAAAGACATTCAAATGAGTGCTTAAGATATGGAGAGTCAGCAGTTATATTTAAATGAAGTTTGGGCAGCAAAAAAGACTTAATATCTTTCTTTTAAACATTACATAAATAATACATAAGTATTAATACCTACAAATTCTGTAAAACCAATTGAGGGTTTAATAATTTAATTACTAAATTTATGATCAAATAAATGTAAAAGCAGCTATGTTTTATTGTTTTGATTGTTTCCTCAACATAATGATAGACATAGCAAATAATTCAAACTTAAGAGAGTACAGATCATAAATACTGGGCTTCTTGAATACACCAAGTTAGCTAATATTCATTAGGTTTTTGTTGTTTGTTTGTTTGTTTGTTTTTTGCTTTTTTTTTTTTTTTATTGTTACAGAGATGTTATTGGTTAAATCCATACTACAGTTTCCGAAGCTTGCAGTAAAGTAGAGAAAATAACCTAGTTTCTGTTCTCCCTCTCATAATAAAAAGACAAAGTGAAAGCTTTTTATAAGCGTATTTTGTAATGGAAATTTTAGCAGCCTTTTGAATGAACAATTATGTCTTTGTTTCCATGGAGCTAGCACCAAAATAGCTCAGGAGCAATGTGATGGTATTAAGAACATAATGTAAGGGCTACTATGGGGAACTTTCCATTTGATCTGGTCAAGGCGATTTCAATTAAGTAATTTGTCAGAAAAATATCATCTGAGTAAAAAAAAAAAATAAAAAATTAGGAGAATATTTGTTTTGATGGAGTTTTAATTAGTGAACAGTGCCCCTGCTACTCCCACCTCTCAAATCCTTCAAGCCACCATAGCAACTGTTTACTTTTTTTATGTACAAATACTGCACTTGTATTTGTTTAACCCTGGGCTCTCACCTACAGGAAACATGAAACACCCAGGATACTTGAGTTTGGGGCATTATGTTTCTCTGTTCATTTTGAGCTATGCCTACTTTGCACCCATTGAAAGGGTTCGTTTTCATCTGACTGTGGAACTGGAGTATGCATATATGTTGGTATATTTTTATTTTTTAAGTTAGGGATGATCAAGCTAATCTTTTTATAGCTTGATATAGCTGTTCCAGATGTCTCAAAGCATGCAAGCTTATTTCCCAAATGGGTATTAAGAAAAAAAGAAAGGAGAAAAAAAAAAAAAAAAAAAAAAAGTACTTTCCTGTAAAAAATACTTTAGAGTATTTTTGAGCTCTTCAAATCTCCTCATCATTGAACTTGCAGGATGTTAGAACATGAAACTGAAATCCAGAACCAGGTGATGATTTAAGATAGGATCTTAGCAGTTGTTTTCCAGTATAGGAAGGAGTTTGTTGAAACTACAAGTATAACGTTTCCAGCTGTGGCAGTCAGTTCAAAGCTTTGGAATATAATTGTTCTGTGATGACTAATGACCAGGAAGGTACATACTTCTGTCATGGGGCTTGTTTCCTCAGGAATTAGAGTTTCTTACCTTTCGCTGTCTATCTCCCCCTCAACTTTCCCCCACCTCTCACCCAGCACTGGCTCAAGGATTGCTGTGAATCTTCTGTAATGAAAAGAAAGGCTGTAACACAGGCATTACTCATTATTACCAGACTCTGATCTATATTTTGGAAAATTTGTTGTTTGTATTACAGCAGCGGGCATCAGAAGTTTAAAAAAATAATTTTTGTTTTGCTTCCCTTTTAACCAGTAGCCTTACTGTATTGTATAGGAATATGTAATCAGATTTTTAAATAGAATAGTAGTAAAACACTAGAAATGTCAGGAAATCTGAGGGAAAAAAATAAAATCATTATAACTATTAATTACCTTTTCCAAATACTTTCATTGTAGCTTGAAGAATAAAAGCAATGCACAGTTGATGTTTAACTAGCTTTCAAAAGGAATTCAAAAATTTTACAGAGTGAATATCCTGGCCAGTATGTAGTAGCTGATTTTTTCCAGCTGTGTCACTAAAATATTTAATCTGGCCAATCTGGTGTTCCTTTGTGTCCAGTCAGTTTGGTGAGGACTGCTATGGGAGGTACCTGAGGCTTCTGCAGGTGTGGCACTTGAAAACCCTTTCTGAGACTCATGTTCTGTAGCAGAGTAAGACAGAACAAGTCCTATCTTATTCTACGTCATGACTAGTAGCTAAAGTACCTGGTCTCCTGACCTTCATCCAGCCATCCTCTCTTTTTGTATGTTTGTTTGGTGTAGCCCTTGTAGCCCTTGACTTCAGGTTAGTGTAACTAGTGGCTCTCTGGCTTTAACTGCTGTTTTGGACCCTGTTAAACTTCTGTAGTTGCAGGAACTTTAGCCAACAGTGAGCACAGGATAGTTACAACCATAATTTATGTAATAGTGAATATCCCTAAGAACTGGATGAGTAAGCCAGTATGAGTCAAATGGCTTTATCTGCCCATAAAACATTTTAAGGAGGTTGTGGGTACTTACGTAGTTATTTGTTGTTCATCTTGGTGTCATCTCCTGTGTGCTAGTAGATTTAAATTAGAGCAATACTAACTTTTTTTTTCATCGTTGCTATCTTTTTTTGTCCTGTTAACTGGTTACAACCAGCTTTGAAATGTCTGTTTAGTCTGTCTATTGTACTTTAAAGAAAGGCTTCCGCAAGGAAGATTAGTCTTTCCATGCAGACAGGTTTAAAAACTTTAAACAGATGTTCTGCAGTTCACTAAGCAGAAACTTGCATGTCTTGTCTGTTACAATAACCTGGGTGTAGATGTTTTTTAATATATTTATGAGGCTGCTGCATTGTGATATGTTAATTAACTAATGCTACATAAAGTTCCTCTTGGAAACTATGCCAAGGCATATGGAAAATAAGGAAGTGATCAGTGACAGTGAATATGGCTTCACCAAGGACAAACCATGCCTGACACATCTGGTGGCCTTATATGAAGAGATTACAGCATTGGCAAATAGGGGGAGAGAAACTGACATCATTTGCCTGGACTTATGAAAAGCATTTGTCACTGTCCTGCATGATATCCTTGTGTCTAAATTGGAGAGACATGAATTTGATGGATGGACCACTCAGCAGGTAAGCAATTGGCTGGATGGCTGCACTCAAAGAGTTGCAATCAACAGCTCAGTGTCCAGGTAGAGATCAGTAATGAGTGGTGTTCCTCAGGGGTCAGTACGGAGACTGATACTGTTTAACATCTTTGCTGGTGATCTGGACAGTGGGATTTATTTCACCCTCAGCAAATTTGCCAATGACAACAAGCTGTGCGGTGCAGTTGACACACTGGAGAGAGTGAATGTCATCCAAAGGGACCTGGAGAAGCTTAAGAGGTGGGCCTGTGTGAACCTCACGAGGTTCAGTTAGACCAAGTGCAAGGTGCTGCAGCTGGGTCAAGGCAATCTCAAGCACAAATACAGGCTGGATGGAGAATGGATTGAGAGCAGCCATGAGGAGAAGTACCTGGGGGAGACAGTTGAGAAGCTCAACGTCAGTCAGCAATGTGCGCTTGCAGCCCAGAAAGCCAGCAGTATTCTGGGCTGCATCAAAAGCAGTGTGGCCAGCAGGATGAAGGAGGTTATTCTCCCCCTCTTTTCTGCTCTCATGATGCTCCATCCAGAACCATGTGTTCAGCTCGTGGTCCCCCAACATAAGAAGGATATTGACCCATTGAAGCAAATAGAGAAATGCCATGAGGATAATCAGAGGGCTGGAGCACCTCTTATATGAAGAAAGGCAGAGAAAGTTGGGGCTATTCATACTGGAGAGGGCTCAGAGGAGAATTTATAGCAGCTTTCTAGTACATAAAGGGGACCCTACAAGAAACCTGGAGAGGTACTCTATCAGATAATGACAGGACAAGAAGTAATGGCTTTAAACTAAAAGAGGGTAGATTTAGATTAGATATACGGAAGAATTTCAGTACTCAGAGGATGGTGAGGCACAGGTACAGGTTGCACAGAGAAGCTGTGGATGCTCCATCCCTGGAATTGTTCAAGGCCAGGCTGGATGGGGCTTTGGCCAAACTGGTCTAGTGGGAGGTGTCCCTGCCTATGTCAGGAGCATTGGAACCAAAAGATCTTAACGTCCCTCCCAACTAAACCATTCTATGATTCTTTTAAAGTATTAAGTACTAAGTGTTATTGAATGATACCCTGCATACACTGAATTTCTAATGTTTATTGATACTCCAGATTGAGTGACAATATTTTTTTCATAATCAGTTAGATTCAGGATTACTTTTTGACAGTGCCATGCTAGCTTTCTTTTAGTCTATTCATATGGTCCCCAACTAGAATTAACTGTTTGAAGGTTCACATGACTAACTGCAGTATGAATGACAGCTTTCTGTTCTTTCTGAAAACACAATACTATTGGAAGTTTAATAAAAAATTGTTTTTTCCTTTTGGTTTACCTACATTTAAATACATGCAGTTTATGCAGGGAAAACATTTTTAAAAAGCCCAAACAGAACTTCAAGAAGCAGAGCTTGCATACTATAACTGGGGAAGCATAGTACGCTAGTCACTTCACAGACCTGTCTTTTAGGAGGGTATCAGACAATCTTTCATCATGTAAGAAGCATTATCTGAGGCTTTCCTGATATCTTTCCTATACCAGAACTTATGTTTATGTAGTAACTTATGTAGTATGTTTTGCATTTGTATACTGTCCTTAGTTACACAGTGTTGTCTGTATTCCCATTTTCAAAGTGAGGAGTTGCAGACATCTTCTGAAAATATCTATTTGAGGTAAGAACTTGAGGAGCATACTTAGTGTGCAGTTAAACTCATTTCTACATGCTGTAAATCACATTTACTTCTTTTTAATAAAGATGTCAGAAGTTTGCACTCTGCCTTGTGGAGAAGATTTGCCAGTATTTTCAATTTTGAACATGTACTTTCAAAATTTTATCTGATCTGATCCTATCATTCATAACCAGTTGCAATGCTGCTAGATTTTGTAAGGGAATCTTAATAGCATTATTAATGTATACTATTTTCTGTAATTTTGCCTTACTTTGGTGTATAAAAAGTTGTCTGTGTTGTTAGTGTCTTTATGCCTTGAATACTTACATTTTTTATTTTGTTTCCAAATTCGAGAATTTCAAATTAAACATTGGAAAGAAAGTAATCTGTGACACCTCGGTGTCATGTATCTTGTGTGTGAAACAGTAAGCATCTGACCATAATGGTTTTTGTCATAAAATGTCATAGATAAGTCCTTTGGTCATGTCTTCTGTTATATGGTGCCTTCTTTTCACATATTTTCAGTGTTAAGTCTACTTTGGCTACGATCTCATACAGCTCAAAATGCCTTTTCTAGACTTCATTCTTTTCATTATTTTTAAAGAGTGCAACTTTCAACTTGAAACATTTAACTTTTTTTTTTTTTTTTTTTTTTAATAAACATGGTAATGAGTTGATGTTTGTGGTCTGGTTGCTGTTGCTGATGTGAAAGTAAATAGTTCTGTACTGCATAGAATAATAAATAACATTTAAAATACAGAACAGAAATTTTTCCTTGTGGTAATTTAGGGTTTCCCTAAATTTACTCTGATATAAGATGTATGTTTAAGTGCTCACTCTATCAAAGACTTAAGCAGGTCTCTTACTAATAAGGTCTCTTATTACTACATATTTCTACACCTTATGTGAGAGAAACTTTGTGCAAATTTATGATATGAAATCTCCAAAAGTTGAATAATGGATACAAAACAATCCCATTTTAAAAAGAAACAAATCACAGATATCTGTACAGAGGGAGCAGTGTATGGTTTGTGCTTTAGAGGAATAGAGAGGGTAGTTGGTGAGTTTTGATAATGATAATAACATAGAACTCCCAAGGTCCCAGAAGAAATACAGAATCATAGAATGGTTTGGTAGGGACACTTGAAGATCATCCAGTCTAACCTCTCAGCTGTAGACAAGGATATCTTTCAATAGAACAGGTTGCTCAAAGCCCTGTCCAACCCAGCTTTGAATATCCCCAATGATGGGGCATCCACGTCTCTAAGCAACGTGTTAAGCCTCACCAGTCTCACTGTGGAAAAACTTCTCCAATCTAAATCTACCTCTTTCCAGTTTAAAACCATTGCCTCTTGTCCTGTGACTCTTGCCCTGGTAAAAAGTCTTTCCCTCATTCTACAAGCCCCCTTAATGAAAGGCCACAATAAAGTCTCCCTGGAGCCATATCTAATTGTGTATGAATCTATATCTTGTGAGAACTGAGTGATGCAACAATGTTCTGCAATGTCTTTCTGATGAAACTTGGCCATGTCTTGTGATGCTGATGAGAGTCAATGAAGCACAAGGATATGTAATGTCACCCTTTTTTCTTATTCATGAAACTATAAGCTTGATTTAGATTGCAACCTGTGTCATTTGTCGATCCCTATCAGTGTAAATTTTAGGAGAGTTTGTAGAGAAAAAAATGTGTTAATGCAGTATTAACAAATGTATCAAGCATGAAGTACTCATAATACAGTTTGTGACCTACTTTTTGAAATAAGAAATATTTATTTCACTAATTCATCATTAACAGTAAATCTTCATGTGTCTATGTCCCTAGCTCTTATGGTTTTAGATAAATTCAGATTATTAATCTGAGAAAAGTAAGTTTTACATTGTTGGTTAAATACCTGTTAGTAGTTATAATAAATATTAGTGATGAATTTTCTCATAAAATTTATTACAAATATGTGTATATATGCAGTTGTAATATTTAATAGACATGAATGTAGTTGTATTAAAGAGATGGGCATCCTAAAATAATAAAACAAAGGTGGAAAAAAAATAACTTTCTCGCATTTTTTGTAGGAATTTTCTTAATTCCATTTTACAAGGGATCTGAAATAAACTTTTAATACTACTTGTAATATCAAATTACACCTGAAAAGCATGTAGTTCAAAAAAAATAAATATTTAGACAAAAAAAGTGTTTTTTTTTTTTTTTTTGCAGTGCTACTTGTAATAAGACTGATACTACTAAATATTTTATAGTAAGTTTTGATGCCTTTTTAAGTTCAGTTCTAAAAATTGTTGTAACTTGAAAATTAACTAAAATGATACATAAAAGGACCTATATCGTGTCTTTTAAAAATATTATTATAAATATAATTTGGTCTGGAATATCAAGAAATGAACCAGACGAGAGAGCTGTGTGAAAATTGCTACTCAGTCATCTAAGATAATTTAAATGTCTTGACCTGGGAGAGTAGGAGTTACGGGGATTTTGATAATGGAGTATTTTTTGATGACTTTGTCTGCTTTTGCACACTTGTGTTGTCCTATATTGTTAAACATGCTTTGGATAGTTTTTTCTTTTTATATACCTGTTAGCTATAATGAAAGGTAATGCTGTCTTGCTTTTATTATGTTCCTAAAACTTTGAGGCATTTTTGTATGTAAACTTAGCCTTTCTTGTACACTTAGACTACTACTATAAGGTTGCTTTTTTGGTAACAATTTTTATTTTAATTGGATTTGCTCTGAAATCACTTCTATAAAAAAAATGCAATTCATAGGTTTTGGTTTTTTTTTGGTTGACAACAAAGTAAGTGTGTTGAAATTCTAAAATAAGAATAAATATTACTAATAAAAACATTTCACATATTAAGGATCTTGAGCATTTGTCAGTATGGAGTCAGCTTTCAATGTACCTGTGCCCTAAGTATAGAATTTTTGTCAAGTACACACTGTTTGCCCATTTGTTCCTGTACAAGTCAGTTTGGACCTCCAACAGTTGATCTACTAGCAGTCTACTAACGTTCAGTCCACGGTGCTCCAATCTGATATTAAAAAAAAATAAAATAATAAAAGACAATATAATATTAAATGAGTCTTAAGTTAGTCTTTGTCCTTTGTTTTCACTGATTCTGAATTAATTAAACCTCTTTTTTGTAGTGCCAGCATACAGTGGTTGACACCACTTAAAATAGAATGAAATGGGTCCAGCCAGCGATAGCACTCCCATGCTAGCATGTTCACCTTTATGCAGATGGGTTGCCTGCTTGCCTAGGCTCCTTCAGCACAGCCCCTGCTAATTCAGTGGGGTATTCTGCATGTGTTAAGCTCCTCCTATGTTGTAGTAACTGCTTAGCTTTGATTGTTAGGCTGAGAGGGAGGCTGATAAAAGGATCCGTCACTGTCAATATTAGAAACCCAAAGTTAAAGTCCCCTATGTCAATCAAACTTGGAGTGAGCTAATAGAATGATTATCTAAGTGGGAGGTGTCATGACACCAGAGTGTCATGCTACCATCCAAAGGGACTACAACAGGCTGGAGAATTGGGCTGACAGGAATCTCATTAAGTTCAACAAGGGGAAATGTGAAGTCCTGCACCTGGGGAGGAACACCCTCATTCACCAGTACGTGCTGGTTGAGGCCAGCTGTAAAGCAGCTCTGCAGAAAAGCACCTGAGAGTTCTTGTAGACACCAAGCTGAACATCAGTCAGCAATGTGCCCTTGCTGCAAAGAGGACTAGCAGTATCCTGGACTACAGTAAGTAGTTTTTGCTCAGCAGTGGTAAGGCCACACCTGCAGTCCAGTTTTGGGTTCCCCAGCACAGGAGAGACATAAATGAGCTGGAGGGAGCCCGACAATGCCCACCAGGATAACCGAAGGACTGGAGCAGCTCTCTTATGATGTAAGGTTCAGACAGCTGGGAATGGAGAAGAGAAGGCTCAAAAGGGGTCTCATAAATGACTATAAATCTCTGTAGGGAGGGGTGGAAAGAGGACAGAGCCAGGCTCTTTTCAGTGATGCCCAATGACAGGAGAAGAGCCAGTGGGCACACACTGGCGCACACACTCTGAATGCCCACTTCTCTGCTGGGCGGGTGATGGAGCCCTGGAACAGGTTGCCTATAGAGGCTGTGGGGTCTCCTTGGAAATCTAAAGTCATCTGGACACAGTACTGGATGGCCTGCTATAGGTGTCCCTGCTTGAGCAGAGGAGTTGGACTAGGTGACTCCCAGAGGTCCCTGCCAACCTCAGACATTTTGTGATTCTGGGAGAAGTTTGCAAAAATCATAGAATATCCTGAGTTGGAAGGGACTCACAAGGATCACCAAGTCCAACTCCTGGGTCCACACAGGACCATGTGTCTTAGAGTGTTCTACCACTGTTGGGGAGTCTGTCCCAGAGTCTGACCACCCTCTGGGTGCAGAACCTTTCCCTAACCCCCAGCCTGACCCTCCCCTGTCCCAGCTCCATGCCGTTCCCTCGGGTCCTGTCGCTGTCCCCAGAGAGCAGAGCTCAGCACCTACCCCCTACACACCCCTCGTGAGGGAGCTGCAGGCCGCCATCAGGCCTCCCCTCAGCCTGCTCTGCTCTGGGCTGAACAAACCAAGGGACCTCAGCTGCTCCTCATACATCTTCCCCTCGGGATCCTTCAGCCTAAAGTAGTGTGACCAGAGCTCAATGAATCTTTCTTTCAATACAGAACTTCATAGAATCGTGGAATCATAGAATGGCCTGGGTTGAAAAGGAGATTAAATATCATCTAGTTTCACCCCTCCTGCTCCAGGCAGGATTGCCAACCACTAGAGCAGGCTGCGCGGAAGAGGCATAAGAGGCATAGTGCCTCTCATAAGAGAAGCATTCAGAAAAAATAATAATAATAATAATAATAATAAACCTCAAGTATCATTTGGGAGCGGAGAGTGATGTATGCTGCTTTGCAGTTAGAGTTAAGTTTGACACCAGAATTCTTTCCCTGAGCATGCTGTCATCTTCTTTGGGAGTGATGCTTGCTTATGATCAAGCTATTATTTTTCTTCCTGTCACTAAGAGCAGTTAGAATTTCATTTTGCAACATTTCTTCTCCTGCTTTAATTCTGTTTAGCTAGTTATGAGTAAGTACATATTCTTTTGTGGATTTTCCTGCTGCCTAGAGATATAAGAATTGTACAGAAAATAAAGCAGCATAAAATAATTGGTTTATAATTTAGATGTTCAGAATCAGAATGAATCAATCCTCTGCTTATAAGTAATAATAAGAAAATAGTAATAAAAAAATCTGGTTACTGGAGTTCATAATTCTGATATTGCTATCAACATGGCTGTAAAAGGATTTTTTTTTTCTTCCCTCCTCTTCATGTATTTCTGTAACTTCTGCTATGGGTAGGATTTATATGTGAATTTTTTGAGGAGATAAGCCCCTGACTATGTATTTAAATTGAAATAAGCCAAGTAGAACTAATGGAATAATTAAATGTTTCATTAACTAGTGAAATAGTTTATTTGCACAATAAAATCACGCTTATTGCATGTATTCAGTAAGTCAAGAATACAAGAAGATTTGCTGTGTAATAAAATTTGGAGTAGTATTGGAAAGAGAATGTACTTTACATTTTGATCAAGATTGCACACTTATTTTGAAGAGTATGTTCTTGCAAAGTTGTTCTCATCTGTTTATACATATGGTGAAATATTTTTTAACTTGGCATACATGCTTCTCATTATTATCCATTTGTTAAAAGAGAAACCAAATACATTTTATTTTTTGCCAGTTGGGAATGGTTACTGAAGACCTTACTTTGAAGGAGCTTTTACAGATTATTATTCTTTATATATGTATCTTCTTTTTCCATTTATATAATTATTCCATTTCCTGTAGAGTACCATTTTCGCCTAAACAGAGTACAGTTTTACACAGGCAAAAAGGGGAAAAAGATACTCAGTGTTAATCATGATGAACTAAAACAAATGTCCTTGACAATGTTTGTGAAACTTCATGAATTAATATAAAACAAATAATGCATTTCAAAAGGTAAAATCACTAAATAACAATAACTATACTTCTAGGTTGTTTCTTGTTAAATATTGCTCTTTAGCATTTCACATATTCAGAACTCTAGTTGAGACATTTAAAATACTTTATGCAATGAGTTCTGAAAAGTGCTTTTGATAGTTGTCTATTTTACAATGTTAGATATATTTTGTATTTAATACTGTGTTTAGGTTAGGTACTGCTAACTATAGTTACAGTGCCTTTTTATATTTTTTTACTCTTACTAAATTGAGTGAGTGGAAAGGGGAAGAAAACTAACTGAATCCAACCTTTTGAATAGGCTTTGTTTAAAGTCCCTTTGCTTTTTTACTGCTTAGTATACTTTTCCTACAAAACAAAAGGTGTGTAAAGGCTTTTAATATAATGCAAAAACTTTAAAATATCAAGTGTAAGTACTACCTTTTGTGGATCATCTCTAATTCTGTTGTTTTATTTTCTCATTTCAGTTAGGTGAATAGATTTTTTTTTTGTCTTTTTAATAAAGAGGTATTAAACTCCTGTGAAATCTAATTTCTTCTAAAGTTTGACTGAGGAATGTGAGTTAGGCATCTCCAAACCTAATCACTTTAAATGAAAAGTATGATTATTTTAGAGCCAAAGTTTCATTAATAAGAGATGGCAACATAGAAGTAGAATTAAAATGGGTTCTAATTCTATTTTAAAAAAACCTTTTTTTACAGCTTTTCCCCCCTCCCCCCCCCCCCCCCCCCCCTTATTTTTGGAGTCAGTAAAACTGTTCTTACGAATAAGAATGTATTTCTTCCAAAGTAGAGGTAAAAAGTTATTTAAGTATGGAAAAAAGCACAGCTTTGTACTTGATAAATGTTTTTTATTTGTTTGTTTGTTTTTGTTTTTTGTTTGTTTTTAATCAAGAGGAATACCATGATCCATAATGTGATTTGAAACTATATTGGTTATGTCAATATCAGCTAAGCATAATGCAAAAGAAATAATTGTACATATTTCTAAGAAATTTGTTTTAATGTAATGAAGAACACTTGACTTTCCTCCATTATACAACACCTATCTTTGTGATTATTGACAGTTCAGTTATAGTTGTCTTATAATCAAATCAGATCGTATGTGATCTTTCCTTTGCTCGTAAAGATGGTGCCATAAAAAGAATGCTTAGTACACGTGGAGCTGATTTAGTTTTTTTCAGATAGAGTGTTTGAAATTCAGACCATAGGAATATTATTTTCAGAATCTGGGTCTGAGTCTTGGAAATATCATAAGAGTGCATCCTTAGCTGTTATCTCCAAGCTTCAGCCTGTATTACTTAATTAAATTATTAATAAGTATAGTATCAAAACATGGAAGATATGTGAAGTTCAAAGATACATTGCCTGTCAAATAGTAATTTTACTGTGTACTTTATTTTTATTATTATTATTATTAAATAAACCAACCGAGGAACACTAATGTGTTGTCAAGAAAGAGTAAAACAAAACATTTTTATGCCATTGTATAAACCCATGATATATCCATATATTCAGTGTTGTATAAAATTCTTTGTAACTTCTAGTTTCCAAAGTATATATTTGAAGTAGCAAAAAATAGTAGGATAAGAAGGCATGAATAAATATGAATTTCAGATGAAGAGCATTTTTAACAAAGTAGGAATTTTCAGCATGGAAAAGAGATGACCAAGTTTATTTAGCATAAATGTGAGTTAAATGGAGAATGTGACAGAAAACATTTGTTCTTTATTATTCAAAAATGCAAGAAGTAGAGGGCTGAAATGAAGTCATTTATATATACACATATGTATACATATATATGTATATATAAATGCACATATATATATATATGTGCATATATATATATGCACACATACAGTAGATGTATAACAATCTTATTACACAGTACATCAAGAAACAGTGGGACTCATTGCTACAGGATATTAAAGGTCCAAAAAGATGAGAGTTCAGAAATTAATCAGAGAAAATCATGGAAGGAAATCCATCGACTTATTGAAACAAACTTTTAATTCTGGATCAGGAAACTCCCAGTTCACAGGTAGTGTGAATCTGGGTCTCTATAATGGAGAAAAATCAGTATATGCTTGTCCTCTTCTCATTTGAAGATATTTAATGTTTTGCTGCTTAAATAGGCTAAGTAGACCTTTTTACTAGTCTTATTTTCCTGAACAGTAGTTCAAATAGTAACACCAGGCAAATACAAACGAGCGAGCTAGTGCAATATTGAGATAACCTTGTTCTCTTTACTTGGACTTCCTACTGCAATAATTTGGTTTCATTTCCTTATGGGTTTCATCTTTAAAAAGGTGTATTTATTTTTTCAAGTGCTGCGACACTTGTGTAGCAAGGTAATGTTTTAAATAACCAAAACGGAGGGAAGCCACATACATTTAGTATTAGAATACATCATTTTTTTCACTCTCAACTTGGTTCTAGTTGCATAATTGTTCCTAACCCTAATTTCATCTAGATCATGTGAAAAGGTGAAAAGTATGGGCACTTGTACATTAAATGGTGTTCAGCTTGGAAAAACTGAACAATTACAAAATTCTCATGAAAGGGAAACACACTGACCACTGACAAGTTGTTTCTTATCCTTATTTATCTCCTTTTAATTTCATCCTTAAAATTAACTTTCATGGTTAGAGTTGCATAATTGACCTCTCCTATTTTGCTGCATAATTCTGGCCTTTCCTTTCAACAAAAATTTGGCCTTTTCTTCTGCCAGTTAAAGAAAATTTTATTCTATTGAATAAAATTAATAATAATACTAATGCTAGTAATAGTAATAAAAAGCAATTAGGGTTCAATTCTGCCTTTGTGAAACAATTGTCATCACAGTCTCTTTTGTGCCTCCTTAAGTGGTTGTGGCTTTAGGTTTTACCCTTGCAGAAAAAAAGTCTTAAATATTAATGACAATTAAAATCCTTTGGAAGACCAGTCAAAACAATTATCATTGTGAGTTATTTAGAGAAAGAGAAAGGGTCCAGTGTAGACAAATCTGTTTTGAAAAAATCTTTCTTACAAATTTGCGATTGCTCTTATAACCAGTGGAGGTTTCCTATAAGGATGGCTTAAGAGAGTTTTTAAAGCACTATACCTGTCTTATAACAGTATCCCACTCACTTTCGTGGACAAGGAGAATGTGACACATGATATACCTTCTCTTGATTTGCTAAAATACAACAAATAGAATAGCATGGACTGGCTAGAAATTAGCATGGACTCTAGAAAATTTAGATTCTTTTATTACTGTTGTTATTTAGTATTGTTGTTATTTGTATGGAACAAGTTTCAGGCTAACAAAATTGAGAAGCCACAGGAGTTATATGGCCATCGATATTGAATCTTGCTGTTAATTTTCCCAACCATGGGAAAATGACACCTCATGTTATAAACATTTGCATGTTTATTTTGATGGCAACACTCTGTATTTTATCACATACTGAACAGCGTTATAAATGCATAAATGATTGCATTTGCAGAGAACTTATTAAAGCTTTTTTACTGACTAATTTTATTTAGAAGTGTATTGTTAGCTGTAAATTAAATTGAACTATGACAAAATGCACTTATCAAAGAAACAAAGTAAACTTAGAGGTAAAACCACGCTTGTTTACATATTTGATTTTATGATTATTTATAAAATATAGCCAAAAGGCATTTCAGTCATAACAAGAATTATCTAGGTTCTACAGGAATCCTTTGTTCAAGCTCCATGACTAAGTTTAAACTCAATTATATATTATAGTTTTTATTATTATTTGCTGGAATCTACATACCATCTTTTTAGTAGAAGGAACACTGACAGGGATTTCCTTATTTACTGTTGACTGGAATGACTTCACATGTCCAACACTTGTTTTGTAGTCCAAAAAAGAGTTATAAGGAAATGAGGTAGGGTTTTTCATTGTGCTTAAATACTGGTTTGTTTTCTCTCATGCTGTATCAATACCCAGGTTAACTTCTGGAACAAAAGACTGTAAAAAGTGGTTAATGCTTTTGCATTTAATTAAAAATGGAGAATTGTTGAAAATGAACATGTTGAAATAAAATGTGAAGCATCATAAACTGATCGTAAGTGTTAATATTGAAAAGTTTCAAAATACTGACATGGAAAGTGTTGTCAGACATCTCAAAATTATTGTTGTAAGCAGTCAGCAGGATGTTGAGAATTAAGCACATTTTTGTTGTTGTTCTCATGAACTTCTTACATTTTAGCAATATTTTCAGATAGACTGTAAGACCAGTATTGTGCACTTCTCACTTCACTGTTTTAGATCATGTATCCCCAGAATGGTGGTTCTTGCGGGCTATCACTCTATCATTAACCATTCATGTAAACAGGATACTTTCAACACCTTTGTATACTAATGGCACTATTACAACTAAATTAATTAGAAATGTTCTACTTTTAAATATCGTATAGCGGTGACATAGTTTTCAGTTTTTCTGGAGTCTTAGAGCATCTTATGACAGGAGGAAAATGTTTCAGTCCTAAATAAAGGCAATTAAACATCCTAAATAAATCAAAATCTAAGAAAAAGATGGACACGAGAGAGCACTATTTAATAATGGATGATTTAATTTTAGAATAGGTAATAGAATCTTAATGAGAGGAATGTAAATAATTCCAGTTCTTACCAAATGCCAGTTCAAGTGTATATATACAAAGGAAACTGGGTTAATAGGAGATGATATTTAGCAAGGTAAAAGAATTGCATGTGTTGATTATTTTTATAGAAAACTGATTGCAATATGAAAATTACCTAGGCTAAACTTCTTTATGTTCAAATATTCATGTCCTTTAGACTAAAAATAGGTTATTTTTTGTTTGCTGAATATCTCAGGTAACCAAATTTCACTTAGCATGAAAGAACAGGTAATTAGAAAAATATTTTGCTCCATGGGTTTTGGGGAAGGATGCAGGACATCAATGCTGTGTCAATCCTTTTAAAATATATTGGGTAAAGATGTGCTTTGTAGTGAAAATAAAGGTTATACTATATAAGTTTGCAAGGTCTGTAGGGCCAAAAACTGAGGCCATGGGTGAAACCAGCTAGGAACTTGCAGAAGAGCTCCTAATGGGAAAAGGGTATGCAAAAGGGCTCTTTAATAGTGAGGAAAATGCAGCTAGTGCCAACAGAGAGCATCTGCTTTGCATCTCTGATTACCTAATGGGAAAAGAGGAGACTGTAAGAGAGCCTGCAGGCTCTTCCTTTTGAGTTCACCAGCCAAAGGCTGACTGCTTCATTGTACAATGGAAGAAAACAATTATTAATATGTCTCTGAGACATGATCTGGAAGGAAAAAAATGCAGTTTTGCTGGTACTGTAGTGGTAAAAGGTGCTTCAAAACAATAAACATATATATATAGCCCAAAAATATCTGTTGCAGATTAGTAAAATAAACAGGAAAAGAGCCTTTTGCTGCTGACACAGGAACACTAAACCAGGAGGATATCTTCGGTAAAAACTGAGGTTTTTTGGAGTTTTGGGTTAGGTATTTGTATGTAAAATATCTTGGTCAGTCCTCATTTCTGCCACAATCCAATGGATTCCTGATCCAACTGTCTTTAAGTGGGGAAAATTTGTCATGTGTCACAGGACCTTAAACTCTCTCACTTTGCATTGCTTGCTTCTAAGATAGGACATTCAAGGAGTTGCAGTTTTGTGCTAGGGAAACTTTTATGAGGCCAGACATTTGAACTTTATCAGACTCATTTCTGCCCCATGTTAAAGTCAAGCATTCTTTAAAGTTCTGTGATCTGCTGGAGAACCATTGTCCTCTTTTTTGTTGTTGTTGGTGGTGGTTTGGTTGTTTTGTTTTTCTCTTTAAGCCTCAGTGGTACTTAGGAAAGATCTGGCTATGTGAGGTATGGGTTGACAAAAAGCAGGGAAGGGAAAGAGTTGAAATTGTCATTCAGCTAATGAGTAAGCCAAACTGTTGACCCTGTCTGTAAGTTATGTAGACTTGCAATGTATGTGAGCATAATTGGTGCTTATATCTGTAAATCATGTGTGTGCTTGACTGCAGTTGACCTACCATCGTTTTGGATGTTTTGGTTGATTGCTCACTTGTATTACACAGAATCTGGTATAGCAGTGTACCCATAATTCTAATCTTAAAGTGTTCTCAACATACCTCTCTACAATGTTTTTCTCTTATTTGACTTGTAGATCTGTGTGTCCTTCAGAAAAGCCAGTCAAAAATGACTTTTTTTTCTATGCCAATGTCATTATATTTTATTTATTAAATTTCTATTTTGTATTTATGACCTGAAAAAATAACTGTGACACAATATATTTTGCCAGTTTGAATGTACTACAGTACATTGCTCCAGCATTCCTACTATAACAAATAGTTTAAACCATGCCTTAACATTGTGATCTTTTAAAAATAAATAATAGACTGTCATTTCAATCTATTAGGGTTTCTTCTTTCTAGTGAAGTTTCAACCAAAAAATTTCAACTCATCATGACAAAAACAGATACTAATCAGAAGTACATGGGGCAGCTTTTCTGAGCAGCACAACAATTTTTGATATTTTCACTTTCTTGTATCAAAGCAGCTTTGATGCTAAGAATGGATGAAGAGAGTCTGGAATAATATCTCACAGCACACGCAACTCAGTTTAAATACACAGAAACCTTTGTTCATTATGGACAATTCCTTTAAGAGTGTCTGTCTGGGACAAGCTGCTGAACTGACTTATTGTTAACATTTCCATTACTTAAGCATTATCGTTATCCTTAGTTAAGCATTGACAACCACTATTTTGCAGGGCTTATAAAAAGAGAGCAGCCCTTTGGAAAAGGACCTAGGGGTACTGGTGGATAAAAAGCTCCACATTAGTAAAAAGGATTTACTTGCAGCCCAAAAAGCCAACTGTATCCTGGGCTGCATCAAAAGCAGCATGGCCAGCAGGGCAAGGCAGGTAATTGTCCCTCTTTTCTCTGCTCTTGTGAGAACCCACCTGGAGCCCTGCATTCAGATCTGGGAACCCAGGACAAGAAGGACAAGGACATGTTACAGTGAGTCCAGAGGAGGCCACGAGGATGATCAGAGAGCTGGAGCACCTCTCCTATGGAGACAGGCTGAGGGAGTTGGGCCTGCTCAGTCTGGAGAAGAGAAGGCTCTGGGGAGACCTCATTGCGGCCTTCCAGTACCTAAAGGCAGCCTACAGGAAAGCTGTGGAGGGGCTCTTTTTTCAGTGGGTGTAGCGATAGAACAAGCTTTAAACTAAAAGACGGTAGATTTAGATTAGATATTAGGAAGAAATTCTTCCCTCAGAGGGCAATGAGGCACTGGCATTGGCTGCCCAGAGAAGCTGTGGATGCCCCATCCCTGGAGGTGCTCAAGGCCAGGCTCGATGCTGGGGCTTTGGGCAACCTGATGTGGTGGGAGGTGTCCCTGCCCATGGCAGGGGGTTGGAACTGGGTGGTCTTTAAGGTGCCCTTTATTTAGTATCACCAAATACCACCTTTATGTGGTATTACATTTATATAACTGCATTTTGCCAGTTTTGCCAAGTGTATGGCAAAACCATCAGTATCATTGTTTAGATAACTGTAGCCATTTTTAATAAAGTATCACTAGTGCTAAATAAACCAGTGTGCCAGTTTCAGTTTGACTGTTGGCTTTTTGCTTTCATACTAGAAAATCTGCCAGTGCCAGTGGTATCATTTACAGCTGTCTGGCAGAAATTAAAGAAAAGAAGACAGTTCTTGTAATAATTTTTACTCTCCGTTCCTGGTTTATGTCCCAAGAAAGCTAATGTACTGAGGCAGATAACAGTGACAACAGGAGGGCATTAATAAGTACAGAGTTAATCTTCATTGCTTAGAGAATATTTGTTCTTTTACAACTCATGTTATCTTCCAAGCATTTCAAATATATGTTTTTGTTTCTCTTCATGATTGAAAAAAATTGTTCTGGGGAAAAAAAAAAAAAAAAAAAAGTGTAGGTATTGTCAAAATTATTGATATTGACTTATAGAAAAGGAAGGGAGAGGAAATGATAAAATATTTTTCCTGGATAATTGTACTGGGTTTGAGAGCAGAGGCCAAAAGTTTTAAAACTGTGGTGGGTTGACCCCCATCAATTAGCTGCTCACTCACCCCACCCCACACCTTCACCAGAGTGATGGGTGAGAGAATCAGAACAGCCCACAGTTTTATTTCTAGGCATGACGTGATATAGTATGGAATGTCCCTTTGGTCATTTGGGGTCAGCTGTCATCCTGTCTGTGTGCCCTCCCAGCATCTTGCTCACCCCCAGCCTACTTAAAGGAGGGACAGAGTTAAACAGTTAGGGTCTTGACTCCATGCAAGCACATCTTGGCAATACCTAAAACATCAGTGCATTATCAGCACTGTTTTAGTCACAAATCCAAATCAGCACCATATGGGCTGCCATGAAGAATATTAACTCCATCCCAGCCAGACCCAGGAGATGCCTTCTGTTTGTATAATAACATGCTCAAGCTTGGAAGTGACAAAAGGGATGTTGAATGGGTTACTTCATTCATACTTTCTCTGTAGGTATAAAGGACATGTTGAAATATTTATTTTTTTCTCAGGATATTGTAAAATTGTCAACAAACTTATTAGGTAGTATGCATTTAGTGGCACGCTATTGTGTACATACTATATATTACTCAAGATAAACATATTTTTTAAGCTAAAATGAATGAAGGTCCCTTTAAAAAGGGTATGGTAATGTGGAGAAAGACATGCTGTTTTCGTGATTCACATGAGAATCAATCTTTCTAGTGCTGTCATTTGGTTATAAACCATACTGTGAGCACACTGTGTGAGATTAATCTGACATAACATTAGATGTGTCTGTCTGGACTAGCTCTCCTTTTATAGTTGGTGAAAAATACTACATTCCCAGGGTAAGAATTATTTGAACCTAATGTTGTATCTAAAATCAGTGAGATGAATCACTGTCCAGATGCACTTTTTAGATGCACCTTCCATTGACAGTAAAGAGAATTTTGAAAATTACCCTGAATACAAGTATCTGTAATTGAGATTTCTAAAGAACTGCATTCCATAAGCATTTAAAATATGTATGTGTGTATATATACATGTATATATGTATGTATATATATATATATATATGCCAGTTATGGAAAATAATGGAAAATATCAGTTTTAAGTGTTTATTATTTGTGGTTTTCTCTGTAGTCATGTTGATATGTTTAGATTAACAAAAATTCAGGTGATCAACACATATATTGGTCACTGAAAAGTTTCACTTATTTAATTTAGAATTCTAAACACTTTTCCATGCAGAAACAAACATTTATGTGGGTGAAAAAAATCCTCCTAAAAACTCTGAATTAATTGGTTAGAAATTAAATGTTTTAATTAATGACCTTAAAATAATAGTGTTTGCTTGTTTGTTTGTTTGTTTTTCTCGCCTGGGCCCACCACCTCTTCTGTCAGACTAGTGTGTCTGAATGCCTGAACTGGAGCTCTGTCTTAATAAAAGAAGCAGTAGCTACCTGACTCCACATAGTTTGAACTCTCACTTGTGATTATGAAGTCAATGCAATGCTTTTTTTGAGGAAAAGATGTTCCAGTTTGAATGAGCACTATTCTGGAATGTTATGTGATGGCCTTTATTAGCAAGGATAAAAGGTTTATTAGTTTTCTCCTTATAACAGTGAACTAATTTAGGATTTTAAGAGATTATCACTCCTATCCCAGCAGGTTATTTCTGACTTTTTCCCCATGGAAATCTATGCCAAAAGCAGTCAGCTGCTTTGCAAAGCTTAAAAGATATATGAAGATCAGGGAGAGGAAAAGAATTAATAAATTTGTTTCACAGTTTGTTTCCAAACTGATTACCTCCTGTACTCACAAGGCAAGGCTGATTATCCTAATCAAATGTGTATATATTTAAATCTAAAGTGGTTCTCACAAACTAGTCCAAAATAAATGAGAATGGTTGTCATGTTGTCTGTAATATGTCCTTATTATTCTTGGCTTTAGAAAATGCAGAGCAAGTGTGACAGTAGTTAATTAGGAGGGGGAAGAATCAAATGCCTTGGTGCAAATTTGACCTGGATGTTACTAGAATTGTAGTAATTATATAATTGTGCTAATGCAGTTTTTCAATGGCACTGGCTGCCTAGTACTCTGGAATTTATATTCTTCATTTCTATTAAAATAAACACAGATAGTAATCCAATTTGAAGGAAGCAAGGAAAATGTACTACTTTCAGCACAGATCAGCAAATTTAGAGATTTAAATATTTGAAGACTGTTTGTATAATTCTAATATATTTTCTTTGATCTAGACTAATATATAAAGTATAATTCTCTTAATGTGGGTGGGGAAAAAAAAAACGCTTAATACTTAGAACTTGCATAGAGTCACTGAATGGTTTGGGCTGGAAGGGATCTTAAAGATCATCTGATTCCAAGTCCCCTGCCATGGGCAGGGACACCTCCCACCAGACCAGGTTGCCCAAAGCCCCATCCAGCCTGGCCTTGAACCCCTCCAGGAATGGGGCATCCACAGCTTCTCTGGGCAGCCTTTTCCAGTGCCTCACCATCCTCTAAGCAAATAATTTCTTCCTTATATCTAATTTAAATCTACTCTCTTAGTTTAAAGCCATTACCCCTTGTCCTATCACTCATTGACAAAGAGTACCTCTTCTGCTTTCTTGTAGGGCCCCCTTTATGTACTAGAAAGCTTCTGTAAGGTCTCCCCAGAGCCTTCTCTTCTCCAGGCTGAGCAGGCCCAACTCCCTCAGCCTTTCTTCACAGGAGAGATACTCCAGCCCTCTGATCTGATCTGATCTGATCTGATCATGGTCCTTCTCTGGATCCACTCTAACAGGTCCTCGTCCTTCTTATGTTGGGGGCCCAGGATCTAAACACAGCAGTCTGGTGAGACCTCATGAGAGCAGAGTATTTATTACACCCTTAGCAAGTTTTCCAACGACACCAAGCCGAGTGGTGCAGTTGACATGCTGGCAGGAAGGGATGTCATCCAGAGGGATCTGGACAGCTTTTACAAGTGGACCTGTGTGAACCTCATGAAGTTCAACAATGGCAAGTGCAAGGTCCTGCACCTGGGCCAGGGCAATCCCAAACACAAATATAGGCTGAGTGGAGAATGGATTGAGAGCAGATCTGAGGAGAAGGACCTGGGGGAGACAGATGAGAAGCTCAACATCAGTCAGCAATGTGTGCTTGCAGCCGGGGAAGTGAACTGTATCCTGGGCTGCATCAAAAGCAGCATGGCCAGCAGGGCTAGGGAGCGGTTTCATTGCTGATAACTGCAAACAAATTTCACTTTGTTCTGGATAAACATGAAAATGAAAAAGTATGTTTGCCTGCCCAAAAGCATTTACAAGTTAAATACAAGATGAGAGGTCCTAGATGGTTATAGATAACACCCTTTTCTTTTTGGATGCATCCTTTTAATTAATATGACATTTGAGGAAACCAAAAACTGTTCAGAAAATTGTGTTAACAACTAAAAGTATGTTTCAATTGTGCAAGTTAGTAGTTAATAAGACTGAAAAAAGGAGGAATAGAGAGAAGCATGTGTAAAGTGTTAAAAGTAACAGAAATATTCACTTTAAGTGACATGAAACTTCTTCCAAAATTTGAGTGCAAAACATAGAAAACTAGGTGGTTATGAGAAAAAAAAAAAAAAAAAAAAAAAAAAAAAAAAAAGTATTTTATGTGTTAACATGAAAATAAGTGCAAAGAAAAATGTTTTATTTGATCTCTCTGTAGTTCAAATTTTAACAATTTATTGTTATTATGTGTTTGCACTGAGTCAATCTCTTTAGCACAATGCTCTCATGCACTTTTAACTGAATTTAACTGAAACAATACCAAATGCTTCTAAAGTATTTTCTTGCATCATATGAAATCCTTAGGGTTCTTATATTTGCCTTTTTTTTTTCTTTTAACCACAGATGAAATTGTGTTGAAAAACTTTGTGTCCTCAGGGGTTTTTGTTTGTTTGTTTGTTTTTTTTTAATGAAATCATGTTAGAATTAGTTCTGACCTGTGCTTTGAATTTTCATTCAGTATCAGGTCATCCTGATGTTCCATTTTTGTGTTTCTTCAGAGTTTGTCTGCCATCTTTCCTGTTCTTTTTCATTCATTTGAGGAATTTTCTATTTTAGCTGCTATCTACTATCTCTTTGTTTCAGCACATTCCTCAGAAGAATCTGATTCTGAAGAACTGTGATTTTTAAAACTGTGTAAATGTAATCCTAGATGTTCAGGAGCACATATTTTGCTCTATATCTAGAATTCAACTGTCAGATATACATGCATGTAGTCAACTTCTATATTTTGGGGGAATATTTAACATTTGTTCTAGGCCAAAAAGGTGTAAAAGACCATCTTAAATTCTGCGTAGATGCAGAAGCCCATGAAGAAACAATTTTATTGCATAGTATAGTGAATGGGGGAGGCTTACTGAGGAATGGATGCAGTATTCAGGAGAATGGAGATTGAGTAATGCCTTTGAGGATGGTGATGTAGGTTAAGATTCTTGGAGCAATTTGCAAGGAGTTTCAACCTGTCATTGTAAACAACCTCAGGATAGAGAAGAAAGCCTAATTTGCTTATAGCTGACAGTTCAATACTTCTTCAGGAGGAGCTATGTTTTTGGCCGTTTTCATCTAACTTGGAACAGTGGTGTGAAAATTAGTTTGCTTCTTCATTTATAACAACTTTGCTGTGAAAGATGCAGAGTAGTTTAAAAGTGATATGTGACCTTGACAAAGTACAAGCAATAATTCAAGATACTTAATCACAGTGGAAGTATGGTCTTTACTGAGTATAATGTTCACTTGAAGAATGCAAAGGAGGACTGAATGTATGACATAACAAAAATATTATATTTAATCTATAAGATGTATAAGGAGTACTGGCTTATGGTATGATATACCAGCTACTGTAAGGATTTGCTTATGTTCATATTGTACTTCAGATGAAATTTGTCTTAGTACAGAAGTCTGTTGCATGTTATATTAAAAATGATTACTTTATGGCAGGGCAATTTAACTTTCTGTATATGGTATTGCAGTCAGAATTGTACCCAAATTATGAAGTTGCAAGTTCATTATGACATTTCCCGGTTAACCACAGACAACTTTTAGTGACAGCTAGTTATTTAAAGTTGTGCCCATACTGGCTCTTTCTTTTATGGATGATAATTGTGAATTTGAGAGCTTGTCATATTGTAAATATAGGTAAAACTGTCATAGTGTGGTATTACTTTGTATTTACTAACTTTGAACTCTTTGAACTATATGTTATTGCCTGGCCACTTGGTATCATAAGAAATCTTTTCAACTCTTAAGAGTTGATGGTTTTAAACTGTGTTTAATGATTTTTGGCTCTTCAGCAAACTTTGCCATTTCATTAATATCAGCACTTGTTACCAACTTATTATTCCAGTGGTACTCCACTTATAACTTCTCTGTGTAGTAAAGTCTGGTTAGTTATGATTGGTTATTCCTCTTCTTTTCTTATTATCCTAGGGAGTTTTCTTACTTTGCTGGGGAAATGCACTTACAAACTTTTTTTTTCTTTTTTTTGAGAATGCATTTTGAGATGCATTTTTGAGAATTCATTTTGGTTTAGATTTTCCATGTCATCTTAAAATTTGGTTCATGACAACTTAATATTTTACTTAAGAAAAGCAACTACTTTATACCCTTCCTATTTTTTTTTCCATTAGTTTATTATTTTTTTTCTGTTATTGAAGAGGTTGATTTTAATAATTGTGATCATTGTTAGTGGTCTAGATTTGTTTATATCGTTGTTAGGGGCAAATCAGGTTTAGTGGGTGATATTGGTGGTAGGGGGATGGTTGTACCAGATGATCTTGGAGGTCTTTTCCAACCTCAATGATTCTATGATTATATTTTAATGTTCTTTGTAGTGAAATAAACAGTCACTGATAGACTATGAATCTATTGCTGACAGATGGACAAGTATAACAATTTTAATACTTACTGGATAGTCTGTAGTCCAGTACAACACCTTCAGTGAAACCAATTTTACCATTCATTGTATTATTGATACAGATTCTCTGTTTTAAATATACAGACATCTTATTTTTAATAGAACTGACAACATACTTCAAATTGATACATCGCTTCAGATTGATAGTGAGCTCTATTTAAGTGTTTTAAAGTTTAGAAATCAGTATATTAATTTACATTAGCAAGAAAATACTCTGAATAATTTTAATAGATTTATAACATAGTTTGAGTTGGAAAGGACCTTAAAGATGACCTAATTCCAACCCCCATGGTTGGGCAGGGACACCTCCCACCACACCAGGTTGCCCAAAGCCCCATCTAACCTGGCCTTGGAACACCTCCAAGGATGGGGCGTGCACAGCTTCACTGGGCAACCTGTGCCAGGGCCTCACCACCCTCTGAGTGAAGAATTTTTTCCTAACGTCTAATCTAAATCTACCCTTTTTCAGTTTAATGTGGTTACTCCTTGTTCTATCACTCCACTCAAAAAGAGTACCTCCCCAGCTTCCCTGTAGGCCCTCTTTAGGTACTGGAAGGCTTAAAGGTTTCCCTGGAGCCTTCTCCTCTGCAGGTTGAACAACCCCAGCTCCCTCAGCCTATCTTCATAGGAGAGGTACTCCAGCCCTCTGATCATCATTGTGGCCCTCCTCTGGACCTGCCTTAATAGGTCAATATCCTTCTTATGTTAGCAGTCCCAGAATAGAATGCAGGGCTCCATGTGGGGTCTAACGAGAGCAGAGTAGAGAGGGACAATCCTCTCCCTCGCCCTGCCGGCCACGTTGCTTTTGATGCAGCTCAGGACATGGGTGGCTTTCTGTGCTGCAAGCGCACAGTGCTGGCTCATGTTAAGCTTCTCATCAACACCCGCAAGTAATTCTCCTCAGGACTGCTCTCAATACATTCTCCACCCAGCATTTGTTTGTGCATAGGATTTTAGTCTTGTGCATTATTTTAGTCAGTTTTGCCCATGCTGTGTTAATTTATGATAAACAGCATATGAGGAAAATGAGATTAGTCTATACTGAACCTCTGCAATCTGATAGAGATACTGCTATTCTTTTGTTGCTTTTAGATCTATGTTCTCAAAAACAAAGAGTGGGATTCATCTTGCCTATGTTAGGTATCTGAAAGTTGTGTATCTAAATATAATTATAGAATAATAGTTGAATAGTTGAGGTTGGAAGAGACCTATGGAGGTCACCTGGTCCAATGCCCCCTGCTCAAATGGGGCCACAGGTTGACAAGGTCTGGGTTCAGATGGCTTTAGAGTATCTCCCAAATAAAATTTGTTCATCCTAGATTACCTGCATAGAAAGAAATGGAAAGAAAACAACAGTTCCATAGGGTGCATAGGTATACATTCAGGGTAGAAGCCAAAGCTAATCCTTGCTTAGTTATATTAATTTTCTATAGATTGGAACTGAAGGAAGACTGAGCATTTGGATAGGTTTATCTATAAAAAAAAAAAAAAAAAGTTTGCATATTATTTCATATTGCTTCTTATTTGGAGTTTAATTTGAAAGCAATATACAACCTTCTTTTTAATGAACTATGAAATAGCCTTGTTTTAAAAATTACCACTGAAATTATGCACTTGAGTTCATTGAATGTCTTTAATTAAAAATATTACTGCAATTTTAATTATATACCTACCTGGAACAAACAGAAAAGATTGTCTTAAACTTATTCGAGAATTAATTTATTTTGTGCTTTTGTCTTCTGAATTAGGTAATATATTTCTAGTTATTGAAGTTTAATATTGGTACTTTCAGAATTAAACAATCCTACTAGGATTTTTTTTCCTTCAAAACTGAAAGGTATTTTTGCCATTAAAGGGCAAGCTTAGCTTATTTTTAAGCTGAGTTTTATATACTGTTCGGTCAGATTTTCAGAGTTTATGTTCTTAAAATTACACAAGTGGCTATTTGTTTGGGATTGGTGACATGGTGAGTTCAGCTGCTTTAAGATAGTCTTAGTCTTGACTTGTTTTTTTTTTCAGATTTTTACTTACACCTTTTTTTTTTCCTCCTAAAATGTGCCCACTAGTTGTGCCACTTAATTGGAATTCAGGGCATTAGATAGCATTTGGCACTTAGCCAGGTAGATAGGAATCAGGCTGAAGTTTTATCAGTGCTGCTGTTAAATCGCTCTTCATCTGAGTGCTTGTTCCTTTCCCAGTGCTGTTTCTCCCTACACCAGCAGCAGGTTTACATGGCCACATGATGAATTGTCCTGTGGTATAATTATCACGTTTTCCATGGTTCGTTTGGTCCAGTGCAGTTCACTGATTCTTATTCTGCAGATGACTGCACAGAGGTTTGGGTGGTATAGAGGGAAGGGCAGTAAAATCTTGAAAACATGCAAGGTCAAGCGTTGTGTTATATCAAGAGGTAATATAGCTAAGTTATTTTCAGTGTCTTTTTGCAGGTAAATTTCTCTTCCGACAAATGTGGGAAAGCTTCAGTTACTTTTTAGGTTTTCAGTTTCTGCAGATTCTCCACTACTTCACTTTGGGCCAGGCTACCCTTTCAGTTACTTTACAGCAAGGAATATTTCAAATATCTTTTGATTTTATTTTGTGAAAGTGTTGTATTCAGCACTGTTACAACATTGAATGTCATATTTTATGCTAGTAGTGGGTATATTTTGTACAAGATACGTTTTGCATAGCATGATTATCAGTCTGCTGTGACATCAAACTGATCAAACTCACAGCTGATCATAACTGTGAGTTTCTTTGTCAAAAGTACCTCCCTCACCATAAAAAAATATTAGGTGTTGATCACAGTGCAGGTATGAAAGCCATTAAGCTATGTATTTCATGTTGTAATGTTGTTCTTGTTTTCTTTTGTAGCTGGTTGGTGGTGAATTTGATCTGGAGATGAACTTTATAATCCAAGATGCAGAGAGCATTACATGCATGTCAGAGCTTTTGGAGCACTGTGATGTAACATGCCAAGCTGAAATCTGGAGTATGTTCACAGCAATTCTACGTAAAAGTGTCCGTAATTTACAGACTAGCACGGAAGTTGGCTTAATTGAACAGGTACTGCTGAAGATGAGTACTGTGGACGACATGATTGCAGGTATAAATTACCAACTGATAAAATAATTCTTATATTGCTTAACTGTCAACTTATTCTGATTATGGAGGGTTTGGGGATAATTCGTTTTTCACTTAAAGTAATATTTTGCTTTTTCTGACTGCTATCAAGTCAGAATTTTTATCAGTTTTAGAAAAAATGAAGGAAAGAAAAGGCATTGTTATTTTAGAATATATGTAGATAACTGTCTAAACTAACTGTCAACCTGTTTAGGCTTGTTACCTTTCAAGGTAATATATTAGTTTTGAAATGCATTTATCATTTTGAATTAGTATTATGATGCTTGAAGTATTGTTATGACCTGCTTTAAATGTGAGCCACATCTGATAGCATATCAGAAATTATTCATATATATGAATGCTGGATATATGGATTATATTAAACAGTTTATTTCTGTACATCATTTAATAATGTATAGCTGTGCTCCCTATAATGTCTCTGTTGTTTGTACTTGTGAATTTTAATGGCCTGAAATTTTTTACAGTAGAAAATGTAGCATTCTTTGCTCACTGAAAATATCTGATGTAGTTCTTGCATAGCTAAGGTTTCCACATTACTTTTGAAGGAGTTTGTCATTCCATACTACATCTGCTCAGTAATAGGGTAATCCTGAATGATTTGGCTAGAAAAGCAGGTTGGGTTGTCTAGTTTAAATATGACAGCCAAGAGCTACATGTGCTTACTTATCTACGCCTTATTTTTACTGGGGATAAACTTAAGCATTTTCTTTCAACTAAGTGTGAAGGTAATTCTTCATCTTTATATAGCTGGGGACTTCTAATATACTTAAATTGTGAGGCGCTTTTGAAAGATTGAAGAGGTTTTTCTTCCATAATTCTAACTCTTAAGACTTTAGGTAATGATCTGATTCCTGGCAGATATATAGACTTTGTGGAACAATAAACCAGTGAGGATTTCAGACCAGAAACAAGAAGAGGATAACAGCAGCATGAAATATGAATTATTCAAGAATGTTTTTATCTTTGGCTTTTTTCAGTATAAAGGTGTTAAGTATTAAGTATTTGTGTTAAGTATCGTGTTAAGTGTTAAGTATTTGAAAAAGCTGTAAATTCTATATTTCAAGGTGTTAGTGAGCAACTCAGTCATTAAAAATGTATGTGCAAATGCTAAAACCAGAAGTGTAATGTTAAATATTCTACCATGAGATTCAGACTAGAGTATAACAGATCAATAGATTCACAAACTAACGATTTTCACCAAGTACATTTTGTTTCCAGGACTGGTAAATATGTCAGAATAGTAAGATAAGGGAAAGTAAGGGAACGATATTGTTTATTTCATGTTAAATATGACATTAGTTGATGAAAACAGACATTACTGTTTTGAAGTTTATCAGGATTTTACTCATAAAAACCAGGAATCATACTAATTAAAATTTATTCATTTTGAGGTACCCTAATGAATTGGGTTAATGTGTCAAGGACTTGGTAGCAGGGAGGCGCAGGGGTGGCCTCTGTGAGAAGAGATGGATATGGTCATCCAATAACTAGTCAATAATAACTAGTAGGCACTTGATGAAGAAATCAGTAACTATTTTTGCATTATCTTTGTTTCTTAATCTGATATGTACATGCTGAAGTCATGACTAACTGTAGATGATTGTAGAACTGTTTTGCCCCAAGTGTTTCAATGAACTTTCCAAAACCTAAGGATAAAATAAGAAATTTTGTGGCAAAATGGTTTTGAATGTTCAGAGAGGCTGTTTTGAACAAGAGCTGTGTTAGTGCTTCTTCCTAAGAGGTTAATACCAAAAATCCTAATGTTTGCAACTGACTTATCATCTGCAAAAGAGAGAGGCTTCCTGATTTTGGTTTTTTATATGTTTTGAGGGATTGTTTGTTTGATTTCAGGTCATCTCACCTGTTTCCTCCTGAAATGTTGTGATTAAACCTAAATAAGGTTTAAACAGAAGAGACAAGTATAACCTCTATTATGTCATGACAGCAGTGTTTTAGGACCAGTCTAAACCCGAAGCTAATTTCCTCTGTTTTATGAAAGTAAGAGAACAGCAAACAAAAATGTACTCAATCTTTTTCAGTGAGAAAAACTTGTCTGTCTGTTCAGATGAAAACTATCAGATTATGAAGCGTCTCAGCACTTTAGATATCCCTCTTCTTGAGATTTTTCAGATTGTGTGGTCAAGAATAAAAGTTTAATCATCTTGACTCTTGATTGAAATCCAAATGAAATTATTGCCACATATATTCCAATTTGTTTTCCAGAAGCGTTATCCACCACAAGTCATCTGGGCACTGTGATAATCTGTTATACTAAGAGAGGAGATGATCAGGCTATTTATCAATGGTTAAGGCAAAAAGATTACTGAAATATTCACGTAGGTGATTGGCAAATGTTTTTATTAACAGCTGCACAAGATTTTCCATGAGGGATTCAGTTTTTACAGATCCCTCATTTATTTCTCTTTGATGCGTAGTGATGCAGATCTGCTCAGTGAGATTCCTTGAGATAACACATCTCTAGTAACTTCAGAGCAGTCTGAATGGTGAACGTAACCCTAACCTATACTGAATGGATGTGTCTCCCTTGAGCCCCATTTTATTTGCTGTACTTTTGTTGTGGTGCTGTAGGTAATTGTTCTGAAATTTCTGGAATCAAATTCTTAAGTATTGAAACAGTTCCTAATTTCTAAGCAAAAATGTTTCTTTTGGACTGTTCTGCCATTAACAGACTGTTAACAAGCATTTCTCTTCCAACTGGATCCATAATAAAAGCATCAAAATTCTCACATTCTCTGTTGCCAGCCCATAAAAATCGATCTACTTCACAAACAGAGTTAAAATTCACAATTTCATGGCTGGCTGTTTAAGGAGGCATTTAAGGAGGCATGAGGTAGTTTTTCTGAAGTTGTGTTTCCAAAACAGTTTAATATGTCTTCTAAAGTTAATGCCATACTATTCACTTTGATATATGCTTAGTTTACTTGAGAGACAGGCAGGCTCTTTTACCATTGTATTTTCATATGAAACGACTGAATTAAGCATTTCTTCAAGCTTTCTGGTGAATTTATAGAGCATGTATAAACTGCTTAGCATGAAAGTATTCAGAAAGTGCCATTAACAGAAATCTGTTCCATTCAGTACATATCTGAAATGCTTTAAAAATGAGAAACGGTGCCTGCTTTCTCCTTCTGGCCTTTCTCATTTCTGAAATGAGATCATAGATACCAGTTATATATGTGATCATATTTAATATTACAGAAAATGAAGAAAACATTAAAAACAACAACAACAAACAGTTATAATATGTTTGCAGCCCTTGCTCCTTTATAGATGAGTGGACAATTATGATTATAAACCAGCGGTAGACTGACTCTTATATTAGATTCTAATACATACGAATAAAGCTATGTATTATTAGAGTACTTTTTTTGTTCTTCTTGTTATATTGAAACAAGAAATAATTTTTTGTTTGTTTGTTTGTTTGTTTTTTATGTGTTAAAAGTAGTATTTTTAAGTTGCATAATTACATTGACTTTCAAGGATGTTCCTTTCTTTATCTTCGCTTGTTCCCCACTGGACTTCAATCTTTGCGATCTTTGTTTAACCCAGGGATACAATGATAGGGAATTTATATTTCTTTTTCTCTATCAACTTTTTATTCATTGCTTATAGACATGTATTTCATGTTTACATGAAGTAGCTTGATTTAAAACACAACCTAAGGCTACAAAATAAAAATCGGGAAATTCTCAGCTGAAGGTTGGTATTCATTCATGCTGATTTCTCTTTTTGAGTTTTCAGTGTATTATTGTTCTCAGTTTCTGATCATGTGCAATAGGTGTAATCACTGCCAGTTTCACATTGCATGCTAGAGACTGGACAGTGAAAGGGACAAATGTTTGTAGGTACTAGAGGATGAGCTGGATCATAGAATTCACCATCATATAATATACAAGAGTTTTTGTATTCACTTTATTTTGCTTTCCTGTAAGAAATTCTGTTACAAATACAATCTGCTACTAATTTTAAAAGGAGTATTTATTAAACTCTCAAGTAAACTATTTAGAGAAAGGAAAAAATATGGTTATACATCAGCATTAGGGACGTAATTAGATCTTTTGGTGAAAATGACTGCAAGTCACAATGTTTTATTTTGCTTTTCCTGACATGCAGTTTCACACATGGAACAGCTTAGTATGTCTCCTGCAAATTATATGTTATTTCAGTCTTTACACATGCCTGTTGAGTAGGACCAGAGGCTGCTTTCATAGTGGCACAAGTAAATAGATATTGGTGGTTTTACACAAAAATGCATATGTAGGTATTTGCAGATAAAATTTCTTAAAAACAAAATATCTAAAGGATGAATATTTTTAACACTACTTTTTGTCATCACCTTCAAGAGTCATCCTTTCACTGGTGAACAAAGAGAACATGAAGACCTGCAAAGAACATACTAGCTTAATAATGTCTTCTGAAAGGCTTATGGGGAGGATTTTCTGATTGTTGAGTGGTGAAGAAATTCAAAATGATTGTTAATGCTGATTCTGTTAAGTTGTGGTTTTTTTTGTTTTGAAAAATCTGTACTCCGCAGTTTGATCTCTGAATTAAATTTCTTATGCAACATCTGCTAAGATGTGCAGCTTGTTTTTCCTTCTGCTAAAGGCAGTAGTAATCATTAGTAGTGCTGTTTATTCCAGAAGAAAATGCAGAGTGTAAAGCAAGGTCCAGCATCCCCTAAACTAACAGATTCTTAAAATGAAATTCTATATTTTATAATAAAATCTAGCAGTAATTTTAAACCCGATGTTCTCTGATAGGCAAGCTACATAATGCTATTACTTTAAAATTATATGGATTTTGCAATGTTTAAATGAAATCAGTATTACATAAAATTTAAAATTTTTGATGAATTCTTTATACTGTGGTCTTTTTTTTTTTCTCACTAAGATTGTTTTGCTTGGTTAGTTGTGGGGTTTTTTTGTTTGTTTTTTTTGATAAAAGTTGGAAGTATCACTAGCAAAGCCGTGGGAACCATGCAAGTTCTCAGTATAAAGTACTTAAGTTAAAGAATGATGTCAAGCAACTTTTAGTTCTGAAATGTCTGAAAAATACTATCTACAGAGGAATGAAGAAATCCTTATCCCATATTATGTAAGAGAAAGAAGCAAACAATAAGTTCATAATGAATATTATAAAAGAGAAAGAATTAATTCTTCATAAATTTAATAGATACTTTGTTCAAAGTGTGATATAACATCTAAAACTGCAAATGTGCATTTATTTTTAAAACTGTTAAAACAATGAGAATATGAAATCCTTTGTAAAATATTTAAGGCCACAAAGTTTGACTTTTAGAATTTGTGAATACACTTATGTTTAAAGGTATTAATGCTTGCAGCTTTTTTCTTTTCTTTTTTTTTTTTTTTTTTTTTTTTTGTCAAAACAATGAAATTCAGAGTTCAGAATAACTTTATTTTCCTTTGAAGATCTTCTAGTTGATATGTTGGGGGTTCTTGCCAGCTACAGCATCACTGTCAAAGAGTTGAAGCTTTTGTTCAGCATGCTTCGAGGCGAAAATGGAATCTGGGTAAGCTGTGATCAGATAAAGCATTAAGTGTCATTCCATTAGAGCCTGAAGTTAACATAAATTGTCTTCTGGGACATATAAGCTTGAATATTTTTTTTTTTATGTTGATTGAACATATGTTTATGAAGTAGTTTAGCTAACTACTATAGAGTTAATTTGCTGTGTTGTTTGAAAACCGTCCAGTTACCATTATAGCTTAGAGAGTACAAAAATATTGACTTCTCTGCAATTTTCTTGTTTTCACAGCCAAGACATGCGGTTAAGCTATTATCAGTCCTTAATCAGATGCCACAGAGACATGGGCCTGATACCTTTTTCAACTTCCCAGGCTGTAGTGCTGCAGTAAGTTTTCAACTAAAATAGTACGATTTGAGGAACAAATAGATTGCTCCTTATTTGCGTTTCTTTTAGTTTGAATTTGGAAATTCTTGCAAGGGAAACACAAGGGGAATTACAGTCCTGAGTATCACAGACCTTGCCTTCCATAGGTTTGCAAGGTAGTTGTAGTGTTGAGAAGTTAAACTTGAGAGGACAAGAATGTCAAATAGAAGTTTTTGACTGCAGAAATTACTATTACAGTGAAAACTTAAAATTCCAAAGAATAACCCTATTTGATTTGAATAATGTAATTGATAATATATTACATAAAGCTTGAAGAAAATGTAGTGATATGCTTATGCATATCATCACAGTGACATTTTAAAGTGACAATTTAGTCAGAAAGCCTTTTTTTTTTTTTTTTTCTCTACTTGTCTGAACTCCTCCAGCTGATTCTTTTCCCTCAAGGCAGTGAGTTAAATGTAGTCTACTTCTGGCTTTACTTTTTGAGATAAATCATTACAACAAAACTCTTAAAAAGGAAAATCTAATGGATTTTCTCTCTTTAGTGCATGAAAATGTGCACATAAATCCAGTTTCAGAAAACCTGCACATAAATCCAAATATTGTGTACAGATCTAATAATATGTTTATTAAGGCAGTAAATACAAACGTTAAAAAAGAGATAAATACAAATTTGAGTATGTTTTGGTATGGAATGGTATAAGCTCATGGTAGAACTTGGAAACGTTTCATAGAATCATAGAACAGCTTGGGTTGGAAGGGACATTAAAGATCATCTAGTTCCAACCCCCCTGCCATGGTCAGGGATGCCACCCACTAGATCAGGTTGCCCAGGGCCTTGTGCAACCTGGACTTGAACACCTCCAGGGATGGGGCATCCACAGCTTCTCTGGGCAACCCATCCCAGTGCCTCACACTCTGAGTGAAGAATTTCCTCCTTCCTCCTAACCATCTACATCTCCCCTCTTTTAGTTTAAAACTATTTGCCCTTGTCATGTCATTATCTTACTGAGCAAAAAGTTGTTCTCCCATCTTTTGCATAAGACTCCTTAAAGTACTGAAAAGCTACAAAGAGGTCTCCCCAGAGCCTTCTCTTCTTCACCCTGAACAACCCAAGCTCTCTCAGCCTTTCTTCATAGGAGAGGTGCTCCAGGCCTCTGATCAACTTCGTAACCCTCCTCTGGACCCGCTATAACAGATGAACATCCTTTTTGTGCTAGGGGCCCCAGATCTGGACACAGCACTACAGATTGGGCCTCACAAGGGCAGAGTAAAGTGGCGCAATCCCCTCCCTTGACCTGCTGCCCACTCCTCTGTTGATGCAGCCCAGGATACAGTTGGCCTCCTGGGCTGCAAGCGTGCACTGCTGCCTCATGTCAATCTTTTTGTCCACCAGAACCCCCAAGTCCTTCTCCATAGGGCTGCTCTCAATGAGTTCACACAGTCTATACTTCTGTCTGGGATTGCCCCAACCCAGGTGCAACATCTAGCAATAGCTCTGATAGTTTTCTTCATGCTTAAACCACCATCTCTTCTCTGTCAATACAGCTGTTGGTATGGCAGATTTCATCGGGGAAATAAACCGCCTGAAAATAGCTGTTTTTCACCTGGGGTATTTTTTGTCTATATTACTTCCCTCATCTTGTTTTATATTTAGCTGCTCAGACAGAATTACATAGGGTGGATTGAGTGAAGAATTAATAGCTGAGTTCTGAAAGAGAGAATTTCATTTGGTACTGCAATGTTAAAACCACGGTTAACCTCTCCTGCTCCAAAAGTAAAGCTGTTGTAAAATATGAATTTCTATTATGACATACACTGCTGTGACATTTCTGGGCTTCGGTGGCAAATCCTGATTAAATGTCTATCTTAAATTACATTTTCTGTTAGATGTATGTATATAAAAAAAAAATCTTTTCAGGGCAAGAATTTCAAATATTCATCCCCATCTAAGGAGGTGCAGCAATTTTCATCAGTTATTGGAAATCATATTGAAAATTCAGTTTTCAGTACTGACAATTGTACAGTGGCGTAAAGTTTCTTGATTGAAACGCATAGTAGTCATTCGTCTTTTCTTGGTCTGGATCTCTTTTCATATACCGCTCATCACTGACTGCACCTGTAAATCAAGAATTACAAGTTTCAAATTTATGTTTCTTGAGCAGTCCGTGTTGTATTATACCATGAAATTCTAGAGAGGAGTCATTCTCTGAAGTGGTCTGGAGGAAATGATTTATAAAATGATCCCAGCAACAAACATTTTGTTAGAGAAAAGGACTTAGTTTACAAGCATTGAATTGAGATTTTCAGTTGTGATGGGCATTGGTGCCATCAGTATCAACACAGAGAAATAGCATCATGTTTACCAGGTGTGATAAATATCTTTAAAGTTGGGTGCATTCTCCACATGTAACCAAAACTTCAGTGGTAATATGAAAGGGCTTAGAAGTCTGCTGCACCAATAATGAACTGCTGGTGAGAGCTGTTTTAGTATTACAACTGAAAGTCTCCTCCCAGAACCGTGTTACATCACCAGTCTATTCCAGTAGCAAAACATTAGCCACTCCATTAGGAGGACACCCTATGATGGTGGTACCATTCCCAGGTATTATTCCTGTTTGTCATCAAACACCTTTTCCTCTGTTTCATGCAGGGAATTCTCTCACAGGAGGCAGGAGTTCTACGCCAGAGTATTTCCTTGAAATGTTTTGTATTGAGCAAGCAGTAGCAGGCTAGTAGCATAATTTATGTTATTTATTTTATCTAGTCAAATGCTAGCATAAGCTGAGAATATTGCTGTATCAAATTTAAAAAAATTACTTTGAGTTCCCTATTCTTAATTACCCATTTATCTGTTCTTAAAACTCCTTCAGCAATTGTCTTGCACTTTTCTGATGTATTTTACTACAGAAAATACAGTGTAGAATCTTAGTGTGAGTCCTAGAATCTTTTGTCTCTATTGTCAATAGATTTGTGCCCATTCTCATTTTAAAGAGTAAAGGAATTTGTTGCTGGTAGTAGTATTTTGCATGGAATCAGCATAGATACCGTGCTGATACAGATACTAATGATCCTGTATTATATATATATTATAATACTAAATATTATTATATGTTATAATATATATTATATATGTATATTATGTATTATATATATTATTATATACAAGTATTTCTAACTGTGATTGAAGGACTAGAAAGTATCGAACAGAATCACAGAATGGTTGAGGTTGGACCTCTGCAGGTCATCTGGTCTAACCGAGTATCTTAACTTAAAAATTGAATATGACTTTACTTTGTGTATAGTTATCATAGTCAGTGAAAAATATTTTTCTTTTACTGGTATCATAGAAAAAATATTTTAAATGACCTCAGAAGTTCATCTTGTCCAATTTCCTCCTTAAAGAAAGTCTTCCTTCAAAGGTAAATGTTTCAGGGCAGTGCTCAGGTATAAAGAAAAAAGTTTGTGGAAATCTCTTTGTCAGTCCTTCAGCCCAGAGAAATAAAGCTTGGAAAAAAAAAAAAAAAAAACAAAAAAACAAAACAAAACAAAACAAAACAAAACAAAAAAAAACAACAAAACTTCTTCCAGGTCATGCTTTATTATTAATTTATTTAACTATGGAGGTAAGATTTTGTTTCTTTCTAAGTGTTTGTAGGAAAAGAAAAGTCATAGTGCTCTAAGATTTCAGAGAACAACCTTTTTTTATATTATAGTTTTAAAAGTGAATCTCTGTTTTACTGCATTTTGAGATTAAGTTGATCTTACCGTTTAGGTTTCTAGATGACATTAATACTTACCAAATGCCAAATTTATATTTTAATTTATGCATGTCATTTTCCTCTTTTTTTCCTCTTAATATTGCCCATTCACAAATGTAACTTCATGTCCTCTATCAGTAAATTTGAATAGTTAAAAATTATAGTATTTTAAAATGAATGGAAACTAATGCATTTATTCAAAAACACTATTTAAAGTTTTTAAATCATCTTTGGTATTTGAGTGTTAGAGAAAATCTGCAGATTTATAGTAGAAATCCAGAAAGACATTATCTTTAACAGTACTTTTCAAAAATATTTTTTTGACTTACTGTTTCCTTAATCTTTTTCCTTTTTTTCTTTTTTAGGCAATTGCATTGCCTCCTATTGCTAAGTGGCCTTATCAAAATGGGTTTACTCTTAACACCTGGTTTCGTATGGACCCACTAAACAATATCAACGTGGATAAGGATAAACCCTATCTCTACTGGTAAGTAGCTTATAACCTTTTAGTTATAGCTTCTTTTGGCTTTGTAATAACCATTTATTTTTTAAATTTGTCTTTAGTTTCTTACATGCTTTTTTCCCTCCAAAATATCTGCAGATTGTATACTTCATATTTTCTGTGTCAGAGGAGGCTTAGTTCTCATTCCATTTTAAAATATATTGATTTAGACTTCTTATCCACAACTGTAGCCTGTATTCACTTTTCTGCTGAGAAGTGACATATAGAATATATGTCATATTGTCATATATATGAATATATGTCATATTAGAATAATTGCCACGCGTACTCTAATTGCCACAAAATCCCTCTTTAATAAACATTTTTCTTTGATTATAGTGTTTTGTGTTGTGTTTTTTGTTTTGTTTTGTTTTGTGTTGTTTTTTAAACATAGCAGTAAATGAACCCTGCTAAGCTGCACTTTGAGTTCTCAAAGAACATCTGAATTTCTTTCTTCCAAAGAGTGTTCTGGGTTGGCTTCACCTTAAAATTACACTCTAAATAGTATTTTTATGAATATACTTCTTATTAGCTACAACCACAAGGTTTCCAATGTTTTCTTTTGAAAATGTCTATAGGTGGTATGACAACTATGATAAGTAACTTAATATAATCTCTATTTATTACATTTATTAGAATAAAAAGTCTAACAGGGTAAGGAAACCTTTTTTTATTTTAGTTTAGTTTATTTTTCCCCATGAGTGATGTGTAGGTTTTCTTGTTTTGAGTCAAATAACCCAGAACATATCAAAATATAGTCTATATATAGTCTATAACATATCACAATATAGTCTATATTTTCTTATCGCAGTTGGGAAGCTTGAGGAGAAAGTATAGCCACAATATGTGGAGAACTCTCTTATTGTAGCACTTAAAAGATAACATCTTTAATAAACATACATATTTTGCTACATGTTCACACTTTTTAAATAACCTTTGGGCATATCTGTGCTAAATGAATGAGTTATCTCTGTGTCACATGTGTGTATGCACACACACACTCTAATTGTAGTTCGGTGTCTCACTTTCTTTTGTTACCTCTTATTATGGGGTATACGTAAAATGAGATTATCAAGCATAGGACATGAAACTTCTATGACTAACAAGTTGAAACTTTGCAAGTGCTTCATATGAGACACTGAAAAGAATCAGTCTTACATAAATCACATACCAAAACTGAGACTGAATGTAATATGACTGTATGTAATAAGAGAACCTGAATCTGCTAGCCTCAGGAGGAAATTAGGGAACAATGCAAATACTTGTTGTTTTCATATAGTATCTTAAATTGAGTCATAATTAATAATTAAGAAAAGGAAAAGTATTCAAATTAAATTACCATCTAAGCTTCTGTAGGTAGATTTTACATTTTGCCATGAGAGGTTGAGTAATGGAGAGGCAATAAAAACAAGAAACTAAAGCAATGATTTCTTCTGTTTTGAATATGCTTTTTGATCGTGTAACATCTTCTTCTGTTTAACTAGGTGTAACATGTATCGTACAAATTAACTCTTCATAGTTTCTTCTTTAAAGTCATCTTTTAAAGAATCTTGACTTTTTAAAAGCAAACAAACAAACAAACAAAAAAAAACAAACAAACCAAAACAACAACAACAAAAACAGTAATGTACTTGCATGAAAAACTTTAAAGACTGATTTTGAAACAGAGGTGCTGAAAACAGGGTCACAGGGTCAGCTACAGTAGGTTCCTCAGGACCTTGTCCAGTCAGATTTTGAGTCTGTTCGTGAATGGAGACATCATAACCTCTCCAGGCAACCCGTTCCAGTGTTTGACCTCAAAATAGATTTTTTTTTTTTTTTTACTTTAATTTAAATGGAATTTCCTGTATTTCAATTTGTGCCTGTTGTCTCACATACTGTCACTGGATACCATTAAGAAGTCATCTCTAGCTCTGTCATCTTTAGTCTCCACCCTTCGGGTATTACTTGTGGATAAGATCCTCCTGCCCCCTTTGAATTCTCTTCTCCAAGGTTTAATAGTCATTTCTCCAAGACTTAATAGTCCTTTGATCCTCTCCTCAAGTTAGAGACTGATTATTCAGTCATCTTGGTGGTCCTTTGCTGGACTCTCTGGTATGTCCACATCTTTCTTGTACTGGGGAGCACAGAACTGGACACAGTACTCCAGGTGTGGCCTCAGCAGTGTTGAGGAGAGGAGAAGGACCACCTTCCTTGACCTGTTGTCCATGCTCTTCCTAATGTGGTCTGGCATGCCATTTGCCTTCTTTACACAAGGGTGCCATATGGGCTTGTGATCAGCTTACAGTCCACCTGGACCACCAGGCCCCTTTCTACAAAGCTAATTTCTGCTTGGTCCCCAATATCTATTGCTGCTTGAGGTGTTTTCTCCCCGGGAATAGGACTTTGGACATTCCTTTGTTGATCTTTATGAGATATTTAGCCCATTATTTGAGCCTGACAAGGTCCCTCTGAATGGCTGTACACTTTCATGGTATATCAACCACTCTTCCCATTTTTGTATCATCTCTACACTTGGTGAGGATGCACTCTACCCCACCATTCAGGTTAATGAAGATGAACAAGATTGGACCCAGCATTTACCCCTGGGGTACTCTGATAGTAACTGTCCTCCAACTGGACTCAATGCCACTGACAATATCACTTTTAGCCCAGCATTTCAGCCACTTTTCAGACTGCCTCGGTCTACTTACACAGATCATTTTTCATCTGATACATTCACTATGATAGAATGTTGAAAAATCTTTGCAAAAAATCAGGATAAACAATATCCACAGCTTCATCCACCAAGCCAGTCATCTCATCATATTAAGTTATCTGTTTGCTCAAGGATGGTTTCCAATTTGTAAATCCATGCTGACTACTTCAAGTCACCCTAGGTATGATCCATGTGCTAAGTGAGTACAGAAAGAATTGTCCAGAGACCCTTCTGGTGGGAGAGAGCTGTTATATGAACTTGTCTATAATGTGAAACCTTATGCTTAGAAATGGAGAAGGGAGGTAAAGGAGTCCTTTCACATTTCCCAGATGTGAGGGAAAACTATTGTTTTGTAATTAGATGAACACTAGATGCTGCTTCAAGAACTGAGAGCCAATTTGTTATATACATATACATGTAGTTGTTTCCTAGAATGGTGTTGAGCAGCTGCTAAGTGAGAGTTTTAATACTTGTGTATTAAAGCAGTTACTGTAACTTACCAATTACAAAATGAATGATAACAATACTGAAAGGAAATTCTTTGACATTTGTATGGGTGCTAAATAGAAATAAAAAAACAGACTTCGTTAAAGAGCAGTCAGGTTCAAATGGTAAGGTGAACAGAATTCAATAGCACGAATTTTTAATACAAGCAATTCGAGGTCATATACATGTACCTAGCAGTGAATAATGGGTGCCATGCTTACAGAATCAGTTGTTATGTATTAGAAAGTTGAAATTACAGAAGGATCTTCGGAGTTATTGTAGGTAACCAACTGACCATAAACTGCCTTTTCACTGTTCTGACTGTAAGAACTAATGTAATATTTTCAAGGAACAAACAGAGAAAAGAGTGAAGGTGATATGGTTGCTTCCTGAAATCTTGGCAAAAGCATTGCTGGAATGCCATTTATAGTTGAAAATTGCTGCTTCTTTTAGGAGACCATGTTAAAATTGGGTAGAATTCAAAGAACACTTGGGAGTGAACTGTGCTCTGGAATACACGTTTGATAATGAAACTTTCCAAGAAAAAAAAATGGGGGGGGGGGGGGAGGGATAGGGGGAGGAGGAGGAAGAGAGGAAGAGGAATGTAATTAAGGATGATCTTGACTTCTGTTTTCAGAATGTAAGCAAAAATCTCATGATTATGGATTGTTAAATATGAGATCTGGTGGGTAAAAAAAAAAATCAAATTTCTAGACGCAGTCCTATGGTCACTATAACTATTACAATTATAATAATACACAGTATAATATTAATCAGGATTCAATAAATCATTGGAATTGTTCCCTTAAAAGTGGGATATAAACTGTGAAAATTTAGGGCTATCTTCAAGCACCCAGTTGGGAAGTCTCAACACTCTAAGTCTCTATATTTACTTCTGCTAAAAACAGAGATAGGGCGACATCGCATCCAAGTAATTTCAGGAGTTAGACAGACTCAACACAGATATTAAGATTTTTTTTTTTTTCCACTTTTTATTCTATTTTGAGATGCTCTATTTCAATTTGTGTATTATGGTCTGTAAAGAAATTAGAGGGTGAAACTTAGGCTAGATTGTCATAAATTTAGAGTTTTGTCCTTAAAAAAAATCCAAGTGCTTTCACAACCATGTAATGGAAGAAAGACTAAAGTTTCTGAAACAATTTTCTAAATTCCGTTTTTAAAGATATAGGGACAATAAGTATCAAAGAAAGCCTTCCAGACTTTTCATTCCATCTCTGGTGCTAATAATAATAGAGATAATGCTAAACAGTTGCAAAAGCATATAGTGGAACTCCAGAATTAGTAGAAAAAGAAGTCATTTTTTCCTTCAGGCAAGAATTAATTAGGATACTGAGACTGAGAACATATTATCTTAAATGCTCCTATTTTAAATTGCTTATAAAATCATAAGCTAAAGAAACTGGACTCATTAAACAGTTTCACCAGTGGATGGAAGATTGCTTACCTGCTATTGAAGTGTAACAGCATCCAGTAGCTGCTTTGAGAAAAGAGATGAAATGAAGCTGATAACTGTTTTTATGAACTATCTGTAGTAAAATCTTATACCAGCAGCTATGGGAAGTAGTGTAATGCTCATTAAACCACGTGGGGGTTGACAGTATTGTTCTTGTCTCCTCTGTGCATTTTCTTTTTGTATGTGGCAAGTTCTACATGTGTAGTAAGGCAATTTACGTGTACTATCCTAGAGAAGAGTCCTACCCTACTTTACTTTTGGCAAGAAAGAAAATGTGAAAATTAACATAATCTTTATATTATAATATTGAGGTAAACAGAGAACATATTTGTGTTCTCAGTTTCTCAACTATGGTTATATGAGAATGCTAATTAATGGGGGGGAGGGGGGAGTGAAATCTTGATTGGTATTGGCAAGCCTTCATGTTTAGAAAATCATTCTATTCCAAGATGGAGAGAGCTGTCCTGCTCAGAAATGAGATATTACTTCATTATTTCAGTGCTTTCTTGTCTTCAAATGCTGAGCTTCAGGAAGTTACACAACCAAGGACATTTCAGTATTTAAAATTTCAGGAACAGTCCAGTTTGACCACAGTGGTGACAAAATCAATCCAATAACTGGGGGGTAAAAGGGAAAAAGTTAAGAGGTGTAGACATTTCTTCAAAACCCACCACGCCTTTTTCTTTTTTTTTTCTTTTTTTTTTTTTTTTCAGGGTGTTGTCAATGTGTAACAAAATATTTATTAGTTTCTGTTAAAAGTTGTAGTATGCATTTTACAAAATGTTAATAATGTTTTATGAGATAAAAAATGATGGCATTTTATCAGATAAAAACATAATGGCATTTACACTTATTGGCTGTTTGCAACTTAAAAAAAACCAACACATTTTATTTGACATTTTTAATCAAATAATACTACACCATATGTCAGAATGTAATGAATCTGTGCATTATTTTTTTTTCACTATCCTTGAAAATCTGATTCTGTTAGCCAAAACTATTTTAGCTTATAGAGATAACATATGTTGCTGAGAAACAAATTTGGCACTGTGAGAGATGCAGCTATCCTGTGAAAAGTTCTTTGAATGCCACGAAGCCCAAAGGAGGTAAATCAAAATCTCAAACTAGCCCACAACATATCCAATTGTTTGTATTGTCAAGGCTGCATTTTTACATGTTTAACCTTTATTTTATTGTATAGAATTAGTACTGTGGTATTGTACGTTATTTGTTTAGATGGGTAATGCAGGTTATATCTATATATGGGTAGTATTCTCCCCTGAGACTGTTCACTGATGCTTTTTGTTGTGGGATATGCCTGCCTCTGGGGTCATTGTGAAAGCTAAATCCTTGAAGTAGATCTGTGTTGAAACTAATTCTCAATAGACAAAGGAGAATGGCAGTGCTATAAATTGTCTTCACTTTTGAGGTTGGTTGTGATGGGCAGCACATTTTTTTTTTTTCCTGTTCATTCTTAGATTATGTCTTAGGTTTATTTAGGCTTATTAAAATAGTGTCTTGTTTTTGCTTGGAGGGTTGTGTCAAAACCTATACAAGGACTGTGGCAGAGGAGTGTGCTCCTTCCAGAGTGGCAGCTGGAGGGCAGCAAGAGTTCTGTACCACATGCAGAGGCAGACAGAAGAATGAAGAAAAAAAAAAAAACAAAAAAACACAGTCTGAATTTGGGAAAATAAAGCTTCAGTAGCACCTTAATATTCTGCTAAAGGGAAAGAACAAACCAAAACAAGGCTCCAGGCCAGCAGAACCACACTGATGACCAGATATCACAGAATCATGGACTGGCCTGGTTTGGAAGGGACCTTAAAGATCATCTAATTCCAACCCCTTGGCCATAGTCACCCACTAGATCAGGTTGTCAAGGGCCTTATCCCCCGTCCAGCCTGACCTTGAACACCACCGGGATTGGGGCATCCACAAGTTCTCTGGGCAACCTGTTCCAGGGCCTCACCACCCTCAGAGTGAAGAATTTTCTCTTAACCTCTAATCTACATCTCCCCTCTTTTAGCGTAAAAACATTCACCCTTTTTCTATCATTATCTGCACAAGTAAAAAGTCACTGCATTTTTTTATAAGCTGCCTTTAAATATTAAAAGTCCTCAATGAGGTCTCCCTGCGGGCCTCCTTCTTCAGGCTGAACATCGCCAGATCCTCAGCCTCTCTTAATCATTACTCCAAATGGGGCCTGACGAGGGCAGAGTAGAGGGAGACAATCAGTTCCCTAGACCTGTTGGCCATGCCTCTGTTGATGCAGCACAGGATGCAAGTCTACAATTTGGAGACCACTATGTCATGTGGGACCGTGTCAAAGGCCTTTCAAAAGTACAGGTAGATGACATCAGTCAGTCTTCCCTTGTTTACTGATACAGTTACTCCATCATAGAAGGCCACCAGATTGGTCAGGCATGATTTGCCATTGGTGAAGTCATGCTGGCTGTCCTGGATCACCTCCTTATCTTGCACATGCCTTGACATTGCTTCCAGGAGGATCTGTTCCATGATCTTCCCAGGCAGAGAGGTAAGGCTCACTGGTATGTAGTTCCCTGGGTCCTCCTTTCTACCCTTTTTAAAAATGGGAGTGATGTTTCCTTTTTTCCAGTCACTGGGGACTTCGCCTGACTGCCAGGACTTTTCAGATATGATGGAGAGAGGCTTGGGAATTCCATCAGCCAGTTCCCTTAGTTCCTCTGGGATGCATGGCATCAGGCCCCATAGACTTGTACCTGTTCTGTTTCATCAGGTGTTTGTGAACGTGCTCTTTACTTATAGCAGGGGGCAGTGTTTGCTCACCCAATCCCCAGCTAGAGGTTCATGGACTCAAGAAATGTGGGAAGGCAAACTGGCAGTGAAGATTGAGCAAAGAACTTGTTAGGTACCTCTGCTTTCTCCATATCTGTTGCTACCAGTTCTCCCTTCTCATCAGAAATATTACACTCATCTTGGCCTTTCTTTTCTAGCCAATGTAAGTATCGCACCCCTTCTCGTTATTCTTTGCATCCCTTGCCAAGCTCAGTTTCATTTGTGCCTTGGCTTTCCTGATCCCATCTCTGCACATCTAGATGGCATCCATGTACTGTTCACAGGCCACATATCCCTGCTGCCGCTGCCTATTTGCTTCCAACACCTCAGTTTGACCAGCAGGTCCTTGCTCAGCCATGCTGGTGTCTTACCTTCTCTGTTTGATTTCCTAAACACGGGGATGGAGGGCTCTTGTGCTCTAAGAAAAACGTCCTTAAAGAGTTGCCAGATCTGTACAGCTCCTTTTGACCCTAACTTCCAGGGAATCTTGTTCACTAGGTCTTTAAATAGCTCAAAGGTTGGTCTTTGGAAGTTCAGGGTCCTGACTTTGCCCTTTGCCAGGCCCATGCTCCTCGAGATCATAGACTAAAACAGGGTTTGCTCACTGCAGCCCAGACTGCCTCTGATCTCTGACTTCATCTGCACTGGTGATCACCAGGCATGTGATATGAGGCATAGTATGCTGCAACTCAAAAGATGACTTAAATCGAGACTGTAAATAAGGACCTCTGCACAAGGACATGCTGGTGTGGAGAAGAGTATGTCTATAGATGTTCATATTCCTGTTCGCTTTAGCGAACACTGTTTTTTCCATTTAGTATAAGTTTTCTAATTATTAACATAAAACAGCAGCTTTCTGGAACTTGAGAATTTGAAAGTCATTTTTTGACCCCTTTAAAAAAATTACTTCAGAAAAAAACATCTAAGATCTGGCCACCTCAGCATCTAGTCACACCACCTATCTTGTAAAGCTTATTTTTTTTCTCAGCAGGTTATGGTTTATCAGCTATATTCTTGACAGTGAAGAAAGAGGAAAATATTTTTTTCTCCATTAATGTACATATACAGATTTAACTATATGTTTCTGAAGATGGAATTAAGTATATAATTATGCATTTTTTTGCATATTGAAATCAGGATGGTATTAGTATAGTGGGATAGATTAAAGATGTAGAGTTTCAGCAGCTATTAAGTAAGATGAAATTTGAACTCTTTGCATGTGATTCTCACCTCCTAATGGCACTACAAAAACAAACAAGTAAATGTGTTTAATGAAAATATTCCAACAGTAAAACCATTTAAAACATCATTATTGTAATAATATGAAATTATTTTGAAAGCAGACTGCATTAATGAAATGAGAAAGTGTTAATTACTGGGCTATATGAGTATATGCAAATGTTCATATATTTGTAATTACTCTTTTTTTAATACTTTAAAAACTGCATTTCAAATTTATGGATGAACTTCACCATTTAGAACCAATGTATTTCAGCCATTGGTTATGTTTTGTATCTTAACTTGTAACTTTTAGACTAAAATTTTTGTAAATTGTGCTCTGTATTAATGATAATACACTTCTTTTTATTGTACACAAAAGGGAATAAATAACATACCTGACATAGCAGTAAATGTGGGATTAACATTTTAAAAATCCCGTGTTTGATTTAATTCATTAATTTCCACCAACTACATTTGCAAAATGTCTTTTAAGAAGTTCAGAATATCTCTTTACAATATTTTTGATTTCAAAAACACATAAAGAAATGTATTAGCTTTCAGCTTTTTCTATCTTTATGATGTTTGCCCCAGGAAAGCTGAAAACCTTTATTAAACTTACTTTTTAAAAATTGCAATCCATCATCTAATTAAAATAAATCTACTACTCAGAGGTTTACAACTTCATAGATCATTGTCCTAACTAAATCATCAGTCCTGAAAAAGAAATAATTCTTGTGCATAGTAATTACCCTGAATCCAAACTTACATGTCATACCAATTGTGTTGTTCTCCTAGCCCCTTGAAACTGCAAGACATCTTTCAAAATCTAAGCATAGCATTTGTTTTTGTGATGGATTTGCATTTACAGCTTAAATCAGATATAATATTTGAAATTATGATGGATTAGAAAAATTAGGGCAAAACCTGAAAATATGAGATTTGCCATCTTGCATTTCTGGAAACTGAGGAAAAAATAAATAAATATTGATTTTTAGAACATAGCCTGGAATCAAGTTCATGGTGAAGATTAGTAGCAAACCACTGATTGTTCCTCCCCACCAAGACAGGGCGGGGAGAGAGGATGAATAAGAAATTAAATTCACTGTTCCAAAAGCCAATTTCTTTTCTTCTCATGGCACTTTAGAGTGTATTTGAACCTTTTTTTATTATATGATAGATGCTATTTTTCTAATTTCTGTAATAATCTTTTCTTTTCAGTTTCCGCACTAGTAAAGGTGTTGGGTATTCTGCTCATTTTGTTGGCAACTGTTTAATAGTTACATCGCTGAAGTCAAAAGGCAAAGGTTTCCAACACTGTGTGAAGTATGACTTTCAGCCACGCAAGGTAAGCAAAATAGTATTCACAGTAAAGAATAACGTTGAAAATGTGACAAAATGCTTTTGGAAAGAAGTACTAAAATCATTTTAGTGATATGGCATCTGTAGATAAAATTTGTAATTTCTTATTTATAATTAGCTTCTCTGTCATGTAGAGTGTTATGTCAGTTACAGGCTACAATCAGTTTAAAAATAATAATAATTTATGAAGTTACCTTTCTATAAAGTTGTTTTTAAAAATACTGCTCAATTAGCTTCAGATGCTGAAGAATTTTAAGTATTTGTGAAATGGTTGTATTTCATTTTATAAGGTCTGTATGTTACAGAAGTAATTCCTTTTCTGAACATTCTGTACTTGGTAACATTGGTGACAATGCCTGGAACAATTTTGCTGTCAGTGTTAGAATTTTGCATATCTGTGTTGCTGGGAGAAACAAGGATCTGAACTTTTTCTATATTGGTGATGTTTTGGGATTTCTCATTTTTTATAGTAAGTCTTGATTATTTCTCTAGATCATATTAGTGTTTCTTTCTGCTGTATGTCTAGTAGTGTCTGGTAATCCTAAGAGAACAGTGATTCTGCTGGCTTCAAAGATTTCAGTTAGTTGGCTGCAGCATTAACTTTCCCATACAGCGATCATTTTTTGTTTGTCATTGATAACATTCCTGTATGTATTTTGCTGTGAAGATTTGATTTGATTTGATTTGATTTGATTTTGGCTTTAGGATTCCTACACTGAATTTCAGCACAGTCTTTTATATTTTAGCAAGATATTCTTTTTACTATGAAGGACTGTAGTTTCCTTCATGCCAAACTTGGAAAATGATAACTCTTGCTATTCTACCTAAAATAGTTAATTATGAAATACTAGTAAATGTCTATCTCATTATATGATTATCAGTGTCAAATCATCAGCTGATCTGCTGAAGTATATCCAAATACATCTTTCATGACAGTTTTATATTTCTCCTAGATCTTGCTTCATACACTTTGGGTCATATGTCCAATTTTAGAAAGCATTTGGAATAAATCATTATATTTGCAAGTATTTTTGTGTGCCTGTGGTGGTTTTACCCTTCTGGACAGCTGAACTCCATCCTAGTCACTCTTTCACACCCACTCTTCAAAGGAAGAGGGGAAGAAAATATGATGGAAAGGGCTGAAGAGTTGAGATCACTCACCAATTAATGTCACATGCAAAACAGACTCAGCCCAGGGAGATTAATATAATTTATTGACTACCACTAGCAGACAAACCTAATGAGAAACTAAAAGAAAACTGAAAACACCTCCCCCCATTCACCCTCTTCTATGTCCTCCCTCCAAGTGGCACAGGGAACAGCGAGGGAATGGGGGCTGCAGTCAGTCCCTGATGCTTTGTCTCCACCGCTCCTTCACAGTCCCTCTCTGCCCCTGCTCCACGTGCGGTCACTCCCATGGGATGCTGTCCTTCCTGAACTGAGCCTGTGGGGGTTGCCCACAGGCTGCAGCTCTTCAGGAACTGCTCCCACATGGCTCCGTCCCACGGGGTCCATCCCCCAGGAGCAAACTGCTCCAGCACGGGTCCCCCACGGGTGGGCGGCAGCTCCCCCAGCCCCCTGCTTCTGCGTGGGCTCCTCTCCACGGGCTGCAGCTCCGGCCCAGGGCCTGCTCCTGCAGGGGCTCTCCATGGGCTGCAGCCTCCTCCAGGCCACATCCACCTGCTCCACCGGGGGCTCCTCCACCCATGGGGGGGCTGCAGCGTGGAGATCTGCTCCATGTGGGACCCATGGGCTGCAGGGGGACAGCCTGCTTCACCAGGGACCTCTCCACAGGCCGCAGGGGAACTGCTGCTGCCTGCCTGGAGCACCTCCTGCCCTCCTGCTGCACTCACCTGGGGGCTGCAAGGCTGGTTCGCACTCCTCTTCCCCAGCTGCTATTGCACAGCAGATTTGTTCCCTATTTTAAATCTGCTTCCAGAGGCCCAAGCAACATTGCACACTGGCTCAGCTCTGGCCAGCGGCAGGTCCCTTTTGGAGCCAGCTGGAGCTGGCTCTGATGTGACGTTGATTGAGTAGCTGCTGGGCTCTGCTCATAGGGGTGTTCCCTGCAGCGCCCTACTACCAAACCCTTGCCATGTAAACCCAATACAACAGCATATATTATTTTCTATTAAAAACTTGTGCGTTTATGAGTATGGGAAAGTGCATAGAGAATAATGGAGGAAAGGAAACCTGTCAAATACTCTAAGTCAAAACATAGCCTGTTTAACATGTACATTAATTTTCTTCATATTGTTTAGTTATTACTTTGGTTCCACTAAATATGCACTGAATGCGTTGATATGCATTCAAAAAAATTCATTTATATTTACAAAGCAGAGAACTGTCGAAATTGTATCTCAGGAAGAGCTAATTTTGTCACAAGACATACTCTTTTCTAGCATCTGCTTAGAGATGTAAACATTTCAGCAATAGCTTTTGCCAAAACCATCCTCATCAAGCTTCTGAATAATCAATTTAAAAATATATTTTTGTTGAATCACAGTAGAATTTATGTTCAAGCCACCTGGTCAAAAGGTCAGAAAGATATTATGTTATTGTGGAGATCTTCCCACTGTTAACTGTCATGTGACACCCTAGGCAGTATAATATGAAATCTTTTAAGACAGGTATTAAGCAGTTATTTTAGGTTTTAATTAATGTATTTTAACAGCATTTTATAATTGTGTGTTTACAAAAAATACTTGAGAAACTTTGTCATAATGTCTCTAATATAAAATGTGAGTGTAGATTAATAGAATGACCTCTTGACAGAAAAAGTATGAACAGAAAAGCAATTTAGTCAAGAACAAACAGCTTTTTTTTTTTTTTTTTTTCTTCTGGTGTTTTTAATCCGGAACACCTTTCCTAGTAGTAGTATAGATTAAAATTACATTCTACGTTTTGGAAAGATTGTATTCTTAGTGTGAAATTCCTCCTTTCTCCAATTGTACTGTGCTATGAAGTAAGAATATCACTTTCTCAGAAGTGGGTGATTAAACTTAAAAGATTTCAGCAGTATAAAAATTGACAGGCTCTTATCTAACTAGAGGTGTCTTTGGGTATTACCTAAGGAAGCTTCTTCTTATTACAGCAGAGAAGCATGGTATTTCTGGATTTTTGAGAAAATGGTATAGGGAATGAGATTTCAGGATGAAATTATAGGAAAATTGTATTATTGACATGTAAAATAATAATAACAATAAAAAAGGTAGGCAAATTTTTCAGCTTAAGCTTGAAAAAAAATATGAAAGAGTATAGAAGTTTGTTTGGATCATAGTGTCATAGTAAAGTCCTGAAAACCATGTCCTTAAATACAGAATATATGAGAAATCAACTAACCATTGGTACGACATTATAAAGAGCATCCAGGTTAATGAGACAGGTAGTAGGAAACTATGAGACATACATATATAGTCGTTTCTGCACATCTAAAAATATACATGTATATATATAAATGAAACTGTAATTGCTGTCTTAAAGGAAGATTTTCACATAACAGAAACATGAGATTTGTTGACTTGATAGTCAAAGAATCACAGAATGGGTGAGATTGGAAGGGACCTCTGAAGATCATCTAGTCCAACCCCAACTTTAACGAGTGTCAGTGGATGCTCATTTAAAATTGCACTTACAGTTAGGAGTGAAGTCCTGTATTAAAGACATTAATAATAATACCAGTTTAGGTAAATAAATTCACTGTAACAATAAATGAGTTTCTGAATGCTGAAAATCACTAAGTAGAGAAAACATGCTATTCAAATTTAATAACATAATGAGGATGGTTATAACATAGGTAATGGACTAGGAAACATAAAGAGAAGCTTATCTTACTTTGATATGAACTGGGTGACGTATTACTGAGATGAGAATTCAAACTTCTAAATGTCAGCAACATTTGGATTTATTTCTTTTTGAAACTTTTAGAAAACTCAAGAGCTGCATCTCGCTTGACTTGGTCACACAAAAAAAAAAAAAAAAAAAAGAAAAAAAAAAGCAGAATGCACTTAGATATGTGGGATATTTTTATTTTAAAGGAACTACAAAACAAACAAACAAACAAAAACACTTCACTGCTTTTAAAAAAAAATAAAAACATTAGAAAAAAGTTTTTCTAATTTGAAGTTAAAAAGATGGAAGCAGTTAAAAGATGGAAGAGTTTGATAGTGTTGAAGCTATTTCTTAAAGACAAATATACAGAAGGCTGAACAAATATACACTTAGTCCAAAAAAAATCAATGGGAAGCTTAAAAGCTCATCAGAATGTATCTGAACACAGATAAATAGCAAAGCAGAGACTATTGTAAACAAAAGAAAATCTTTCAGAAGATGTAAGTTGCATCAAAGTAAAGAATGCGTAGAAAAGTATGTTATAGCAAATTATATGTGAAATGAGAAGAATATATTTTTTTTTACTCCATAAGGACAGTCATATGACTAATGCATAACAGGAGCCTTTGAAGAACAATGTTGTAACAAAAAGGCTAAATGAATTAATTGCATCATTGTTTACTACAAGACAATGGGAATGAGTCAGAGGAAGTGTTTCAAATTGAAATTTCAGATGAAGAGGTATAGAAATCAATATAAGAAAGAGTAATTAGTTGTCAGGACCATACAGTAGGCACTGTGAAGTTCTATAGGAACTTGAATATGAAATTTGCCAAAATTTTAATTATGGTATGTAATGTATTTTGCCAAACAGTGGGTGATGGAAAATGATACAAAAGGCTTTGTCCATTACTTAGAATTACATATTTGTTACTTCTGCCTGGTTTCTAAACTATCAAAATGAGGCAGAAGCTAGAAAAAAATAATGAAAGAAATTATTAGAAAATAAATAAATAAACATATTTTGGACAAAGTAGTACAGTACTGCACTACATGTTTTGTCTCCAAGTTCTGTTGGAGGATTCTTACTGTGCATAAGAGCAGGTTTGTGAGCCATTTGATAACCGTATACACCAGTATGTGGATTGCCCAAGAACTTAAAGCATTTTACTCCTCTGAAGGCCTTAAAGAAATTAAATTGTCATGTGGTAAGATAATTGATATTTGTTAAAATACAGGGATGAGAAGGATATAAATTGAGAGAGCAAGAAGCTCAAAAAAACTTGATTTTCCTGTCAATGTGAATGCAATATGAATTTAACTTTCAGTTTGTCATCATCTATTGTGGGATGGTATTTCAGCATCTATTTGCGTCTAGTATCAATCAAACTATAAGGAGTAATGTAGCTTTTCAAAGCTTGTTATATCTAGATTCGTACTAGTGATAAATATGACAAAAGGAGTAAACCATTTTTTGAACAATACTCGGTACAAAGAAATAATAATGTAAGATGTAAATTTAGTTAATCCAAGTGCAGGAGGCAAAAGAATTTTTTTTATGGGATTAGTTGTGGAGCTGGGACAAATTGTGTGTACAGGCACTTGTGTGTGCATACATGTATGCAACTAAAGAAAATCATAGAATTATAGAATGGCTCAGGTTGGAAGGGACATTAAAGATCACCTAACTCCAACCCCCTGCCATAGACAAGGATGACAGTACATCAGGTTGGCCGAGGCCCCATCCAGCCTGGCATAGAACACCTCCAGGGACAAGGCATCCACAGCTTCTCTACCTCACTACCCTTACAGCAAAGAATATCCTCCTAATGTCTAGTCTAAATGTATTGTCTTCAGTTTAAGACCATTCCCCCTTGTCCTATAATTATCCACCTGAATAAAGAGTCCCTCTTCATCCTTTTTATTAGACTCCTTTAAGTATTGAAAAGCCACGATGAGGTCTCCCCAGAGCCATCTGTTTAGGCTGAACATCTCCAGCTCTCTCAGCCTTTCTTCACAGGAGAGTTGTTCCAGCCCTCTGAAAATCTTTGTGGCCCTCCTCTGGACTTGCTCTAACAGCTCCCCCTCCTTCTTGTGCTGGTAGCCCCAGACCTGGATGCAGCACTCCAGGAAGGGCCTCATGAGGACAGAGTAGATGGGGACAATGCCCTCCCTCCACCAGCTGCTGGTCATACCTCTGTTGATGCAGCCCAGGATGCAGTTGGCCTTCTGGGCTGCAAGCATGCACTGCTGGCTCTTGTTGAGCCTTTCGTACACCAGAATTCCAAAGTCCCTCTCCACAGGACTGCTGTCAATGAGTTCTCCTAGTCTGTGCTCATGTCTGGCATTTGCCCAACCCAGGTTCAGCACTTAGACTTGTTGAACCTCATTAGGTTCACTTCTCTAGCTTGTCCAAGTCCCTTTGAATGGCATCTTTTACTTCTTTGGTATCAACTGCACCACTCAGCTTGATGTCATCTGCAAACTTGCTGAGGTTGCACTCAATCCCATCATCTATGTCATTGATGAAGATATTGAAAAGCACCAGTCCCAAGACAGACCAAGGAACACTGATTGTCACCAGCCTCCACCTGGACACTGTGTATGGCCATTGAGCCACTTTCTTCACCAGCTGGTCCACCCTTCAAATCCGTATCTTTCCAGTTTAGAGACTGGGATGTCATATGGGACCATGTCAAAGGCCTTACAGAAATCCAAGGAGATGACATAAATTGGTCTTCCCTTGTCAACTGATGCAGTTACTCCATCATAAAAGGCCACCAGATTGGTCAGGTATGATTTACCTGTGAAGCCACACTGGCTGTCCTGGATGACCTCCTTGTCCTGCATGTGCTTTAACATTGCCTCCAAGAGAATTCGTTCCATGATCTTGACAGGCACAGAGGTGGAGCTCACTGGTCTGTAGTTCTCCAGGTCTTCCTTTCTACCCTATTAAAAATGGGAGTGATGCTTCCCTTTTTCCAGTCACTGGGGACTTTGCCTGACTGCCATGATTTTTCAATTATGATAGAGTGTGGCTTGGCGACTGCAGCACCCAGTTCCCTCAGGACCCTTGGATGCGTGCCATCAAGGCCCATAAACTCGTACTTGTTAAGTTGCATCAAGAGGTCCTGAACTTGCTCTTCACTTACAGTGGGCTCCCCCAGCCCTTGCCTAGAGGTTTGGGGACAGGAGATCTGGGAAGCCTGACCACCAGTGAAGACCGAGGCAAAGAAGTACCTCTGCCTTTTCCCCATCTGTCATTACCAGTTCTCCGTCTTCATTTGTCAGAGGCGCTACACGCAAAAACAAATTCAATGTGTTTTTTAGAGCTTGCCTTGGAGATCGGAGCAACAGATGTAAATAGTGCTCTGAAGCAGTAGCTATGCTAAAGATTCAAAAAAAATGCATGACAGGAAGGAGATTTCGACTAAAAGAAAATGCATATGCAAGGAATGCTGGTTACCATGCAAATAAAAAAAAATAGTAAAATGATAAAATCTGTGGGTTTTTGCTTTTTTTAAATAAAGCTTGACATGCACACCAATGCTATCAAAAGATGGTATTGCTCATGTTATGGGATCTGTGGACAGTGTTGCAACAGAAGATTAATGAGCTATTTGTTTCCAAACAAATGGATCATCTATTAAGTTTATTCTACACACAACGGGACAAGCTGCACACCAGCTTGCAGACTGGTATGTTGTCTGAAATGCTCTTAAAGCATTGTAAAAGGAAAAAAATCATAGAATATATGTGGACAGAACTTGGAGGTTATCATTATCAGATTATTACAGAAGTAATTGTAAATATAAGTAAATAGCTATAAAATATACAATTTTTAATAATGCCATTGCAAAGAATGTCTCATCTCAGGAAAATCATCATCATCACTAAGTGGAGATTATTGTTGAATAAACTTTGAATGAAAGAGGACGAATTTTTCATCTAACATATTTTTGTTAGGTGACGTGGAAGATTCAGAAAAGAAGCATTGACTAAAGCACTGACTAAAAGTAGTTGCATGGTTTGCACTTAGCTTAGTCAAGTTAAATTTCAGGGGTCTCAGTGATTAATTTTCTGCTGAACTTATTGAGGTGTTCCTTTGTGAAATATAGTCTTCCTACAAAAGGGAAAATATTTTTCCTCCCTGGGGTCTACAAAATTTCAGCCCACAAAAATTACTTTGTTCATTTTTGCTTGGAAAAAAATAATTAGGCAGGTCACACGTGACTTCAGAAGACAAAGCTGCAGTGGTATGTCCTTAATCTAGTATGACCCAATAAATCTGTTTACTTGGACATGAAGGAAGTGATATAATCTTATGTACTATTGTACAATGAGTAGGATTTTTTTTACCCTCCTGTTAACTGTAAGTTTTTAAGTGGAAAAAGTGAAAATACATTTTTAAAGACCTGGAAAACAGATGTGGAAAAATGTGCATTCTAATATGCATATAAAAATAAAAATATAAAAAATGCAACTCAGTTTAAGGACTACTGCAAAGATTATTGAGAATATATATTTTGCTGCATGCTTTTTTATTTCTAATTATGTGCCTTCTCTCATTTCAAAAGCAACAAGCAAAAATGTTTTTACTTTTATTTCCTCTGATACAGAGAGGGAAATTTTTATATTAGTAAGATCTGTATCTGTTAAACCTGCCTCAGAGAGTGAGTCACCAAGTGAATCAGAAACCTGTACTAAGGTATTGTGTTGAGAAATTAAAAAAAATATATGGATACAAGTTAGTTGGGTATGTCCTTAGTTGTTATTTGATGAGGGACAGAGAAATCTTTGCAAAGAAGTATAATATTAATTTTCTAAAAGTACTTTATTTCCCTAAGAAAATAAATAAATAAATAAATAAAAAGAATAAATCTGCATCATTTTACTTCATACTTAATACAAAAATATCATCCATTAACAGCGGAGAGTCTTGAGAACTGTTTTGAGGAAGTTATGGATTTATACAGGGAGTTTTTAATATATAACATATATGTATTCAGTTGTTTGTTTGTTTGTTTTTTAAGTAATGAAGGATATAAGTGCTAGACTGCTTGCCATCTTTGTAACACAGTCTATTTCAGGGCTACCTTTGCAGTTTCCAACAAATGCAAGAAAAAACTGTTTGACTCCAAATTACTCATTTACATGCTTCAAGTGGCAAGCGAAAGTAAGGCTTTCAGTGTGTAACTAATATGAAGTTTAAACACTCCTATTTCTTCAAAAGTTTAATAGCTACTTTTATTGAAAAGAACTTGCTTGTGATTTAAACTATGTGTTTAAGAATCATTAACTTTACAAGTTACAGGGAGTTGTATCCAATTGAAAGAGGCAGAAGAATGGTACATGTGAAGGGGACATTTTCTATGGAGAAGTGAATATAAAATATTTATTTATATGCATGTAGGATCAATAAATTTGTTGTAATACAAAATGTTTTATACCTGTTTTTACCTTTTTTTTTTTTTTTTTTTTTTTTTTTTTTTTAAGGTAGAAGCTGTAAGAAGTTCAATGATTCAAGTTGAAAAATGGTTATTGATATTTGTAAAATAATGTTACATATACTATGGTTCCATTCTTAATGAGTGAAATTGATCAGGGCTGCATTTTTAAGTCATGCTTAGTAGAATGTATCACTTAACTTCTCAAGAGTAAATATGAAGTAGTTCATTTTGAGTCTGCAAGACAAATTGGTAAAAGTTTCTTGACATGTTTCTCACTAGGAAGAAAAGAAAAAGATAAAGGATCTGCCTACAATATTTTCAATTGTCCAAATAACTACAGGGTACTTAGGAGAACAGGTGAAAATTATAACTTCTTAATTAAATCAGAGGGCAGAAGACAAATTTGTCAAATATATCGTTAACATGCTTCATTTGTATGTGGAGGAATGGTTAAGTGAAGTAGGTCATGTGAATGTTGAGCAACTAGGAGGTCGCGAGCTAACAAAGTATCGAATGCAGCTCATTGTCGTGGTTTAACCCAGCTGGCAGCTAAACACCACGCAGCCGTTCGCTCACCCTCCCCCCTCCCTCTCTGGGACAGGGGAGAGAAATGGAAAGTGAAGCCCGTGAGTTGAGATAAAGACAGTTTAATAAGACAGGAAAATAATAATAACAAAATAATAATAACAATAATAACAATAATGTTACAATGGTGATAATAGGAAAGTAATAATAATATGTACAAACAAGTGATGCACAATGCGATTGCTCACCACCCGCTGACCGATGCCCAGCTTAACCCCGAGCAGTCCGGCCCCCTCCCCCCGGCTAGCCACCCCTATATATTGTTTAGCATGACGTCAGATGGTATGGAATACCCCTTTGGCTAGTTTGGGTCACCTGTCCTGGGTCTGTCCCCTCCCAGCTCTTACTGCACCCCCAGCCTGCCTGTTGGCAGGACAGAGCAAAAGGCTGAGATGTCCTTGGCTTGGTATAAGCACTGCTCTGCAACAATTAAAACATCGGGGTGTTATCAGCACTCTTCTCATCCTAAGCCAAAACATAGCATTCCACCAGCTACTAGGAAGAAAATTAATTCTGTTCTAACTGAAACCAGGACACTCATATGAGTCTGAGAAAGTGCGTAAATGAGTCTGAGAAAGTACGTAAAATCTGGGAGGTTTCAGGGAGGTTTCAGGTACAAGAACATGATATCTGTTGGTGGTTTGGGAAAGTACTAACTGTGTTATTTCGGTTGATGGGAGTGAGAAACTAGCTGATAAAATAGAGAAATGCACTAACCAATCATGAGCTTAGCTTTTGCAATATGTATGAGCTAATTATATTGAATTAGATAAAAGACGACTGAGCTATCCAATAAATCGAAGTTCACTGATCACTCATATTGAGCGTCTGTGTCTTCCTTCCGTCGACAACAAATGTCCTCGCAACATTTGTATGTCCAAACTAAATGCATTCTGTGAAGTATTTTTTCAACAAGTTGAAAATTCATGACAAATAACTGATTCAGTATTTTATAAAGATGATGATAGTATGGCACAATATTATAGATGAGAGTATTGTTGGTGTAGAAGAGAAAGACCACCTCAACCACTTAGAGGATAGCTTCTCTAACTTCTTGACAGCTGTTTTATATTGTAAAACAAGTCAACAAGGAAGGAAATTTAAATGATTGAAACCATCAGTGATTTAGTGAGACAGTTCAGACTTTACATACATGAAATTCTCTCTTTTACTTTGTTTCTTATGGAAGAACAAACATATGGAAGAACAAACAAATATGTTTTCTTACCAAGGCAGAACAGAAGGTGAAGGAGGAAAGGAATATTTTTTTCTATTCGTGTTTATTGTGTTGTAAAAGCTACCTAGATTATTTTGATTAGCTCTTAGGAGGTGAGTTCTTCCAAAAGGTTAGCCATCTAATCTAGTCAGCTGAACAAGAAAAAGGCACCTGCAGCAAATTATTGTGCAGGTGTAGCTAAGACTTGGAGAATGGTATTTAATGCCTACAAGTATTCAACTTGATGCACTCCTTATGTAAGAATTGTAGGTGACTGTCTTATAGTAGGTATCTAAGTGAACTTTGGTTTTCACAGATTTTTATGATTGGATCATTCAGTAAATATGATCTGAGTTTGTTTATTAGCTTGGCTTTTGTTTATGAGGTTCTCTACTTCGGAGAACCTCATAGCAACTAGAAAAAGAAAGCAACTAGAGTCAAACGAAGTAACGCAGTTTCTGTATTAGGGACTTCTGTTATGTTTGTTTACTTATGAGGCTGTCTGAGACAGCCTCATAAGTATTCTTTTAGGAGGATGTGGAGCATAGGCCTAGAAATGCGGTTCATTTTGGATATTGAAATTTTTTACATACAATAGTATAAAAATCACACAAAATGACACAAATTAATGCTTATGGAGGTTTAAACTAAACTTAAACCTTTTGCCAAAGTGGTAAATCATGTGGGGCTGCATCTCTTCAGAGTATTTGAAGTGCTATTTTCCAAGGGTGGCAATTTGTTAGTAAAGCGCATACAGATATGAGTATTTTGCTGCATAACTAGTTCAGCTTTATTCTAGCTTTGAAACTGTAGCACTACTTTTGAAGCCCTTTCATAGTTGGACTGAATCCCATGGGAGGAGGAGGGATATACCTTTTTTCATGAAGATGTGTTTACTAAATATTCTGAAAAGTAGTGGCATAATCATAAAACAAGCTTATTAAAATAAATCTCCAGTGACATAGAAGTGTGTTTTTTTTTTTTTTTTTTAAAAAAAAAAAAAAGCTAAACATAACAGTCAAAAAGTAATAATTAAAATGTGCCAAGAAAGAGAAAGCAAATAAATTGTAAATGACTATTTCAAATAATAATATATTAACATAATAAATGAGCATTTGTACCTGGTAAGTCCAGATGATAACATATACAAGACTGCTACTATAACTACAACTGAAACAACTGCAGCCTTACTCAAAAGGGAAAGTTAAAGTCCATATATTCAGTTTAAGCAGTTAATTGAAAAAATAAATTTTAAAAAATCACTATGATCAGTCTTTTGAGATGCTCATAAATTGGCTTGAATTCTGACCAAGTGAGTAATTGTTCATTATGTGTAGTCCTTCCCTGTTCAGGGAAGTGGCAACTAGATTAGGCTGCTCTAGGTGTTTCCAGTCAGGTTTTGAGCACCTCCAAGGAAGAGATGCTTCACAGCCTGTTTGTACAAACTGCTCTACTGTACAACCACCCTTACTGCCAGCCTTCTTACTTATGTTTAAATGAAATTTCAAGTATTTCAGTTTGCTCCTGTTGCCTCTTACCCCGTTACTAGATACTACTGAGAAATCTCTGATTCCCTCTTTACTTCCTGCCCATTAAGTATTTATACACATGAATAAAATGTCCCTGAGCCTTCTCTTTTTGAAGTTAAACTGTCCCATATCTCAGCTTCTCTTCATGTGTCAGAGGCTTTGATCACTTCATCACGTTTATGGCTCTTTGTCGAACTCTCTCCAGAATGTCCATTTTCTTCTGTTTTTTATGTGTTTTGAAAGAATAGATGCCCATTATAGTTAAGTATGAGTTGATTTTCAGATCACAAAATATTAAATTACCGTTCCTAGGATTAGGTTATTCTGAAGGTTGGGTTCTAAAGGAAAATTAAGATTTTCTTCTTAAACTTTACAATTTACATTTAAAATTCATCATGGACATAATGATTCTAGTTGAACAAATTATTTGAAAGACTACCATAGTTGTACTTGGAAGTGTTTTACTCAGATGCTTTCTCCCCTTGATTATAAAATAGGAAGCAATTGAGGTGAGGTGCTAAACTGGGCTGTAAAATCTGCTGTGGTGATTTTTTTTCTTTCTTTTTATTTAATAATTTCTGATAGATTAAAAGACAGAGATGTGTGATGTTAATTTGTTAAGGCACATAGAAATGGATTTCTGATGAGACCTGAGTTGTATTTTGTGTACAGCACATATGTTTTTAGATTACGCTTTCAGGAAGGGAATGTAATAATCTTTTAAATTTTATTGTGTTTTAATTTTATTGCATTCTTTGCTCATATCCCATAAAAAGATGTTGGTAGGTGCATTGTTATGTCTGAGCACTGTTCTACTGAGTGGACTTGGAAGTTCCACTGACTTGACTTTTAATCTTATGTGTTTGTAAGGATTCATCTGGTCATATAACTTCATGAGCTTTTTCACTTATTTTCATTAAGTTTATGTATTATAGCACAAAAACTGCCACTATATACTGATTTTCCGTCTCGTTTCAGTGGTACATGATAAGCATTGTACACATCTATAATCGCTGGAGAAACAGTGAAATACGATGTTACGTGAATGGTCAGCTGGTATCCTATGGTGACATGGCCTGGCATGTTAACACAAATGATGTAAGATTTTATTTTTTTCCTTTCTTATACCTTCACAGTACATCAAACTGTTCACCTAAGTAAATGAAAAAGTAAATGAAAAGTAAATGAAAAAAGAAAGAAAACTACAGTATTTTCTCTAGATCTTTGCAAATTTTCTTTCTTTTTTTTTTTTTTTTTTTTTTTTTTTTTTTTTAAGCTTTAAAAGCCTTAGTTATGTGTTTCATAAAATTTAATATTGCTGTGGTTTCTTTGTGTATTTTTTTTCTTTTCCTTTAGATTATAATGGATTTGGGGCTCTATTTTGCAAAGCTGTTTTAAGGAAATCTGTGGAGATTTTGTTAGAGAGACAGTTATAGTTAATGTTTTTAATATATAATATTGTTAGAGGACAGTGATAACAATGGATTCATATTTCACTTTTTCCATAGAAAGTTATGGTGGAGTTACAGATTTGAGATGTGTAGATTAAGGAAAACCCTTAAGAAAAACTGATTCATTCAGCCTAATGAATATGTATGCTGCAAAGTATTTTTGTATCTGCCAATAATTTTTGTATTATGTTAAATTCTGTTTTATTCAAGAAGACACATCTGTTAATGATTACAAGATTTCTGTGATATTTTTGTTGATTGAACATTAGATTTTAAGTATATACTTTTTTTTAATTGCAGTAGAACTTAATAGTCTGGACCATAGTCAGAGTCCCATTGATTTAAGCACAATACATATATATATATACATATATATATATAAATATTGTGAGAGATAATTTCTTCTATGAAGAATTTACCATATTAAAGCAATGAGACAAACAGAGATTAAGGAGAAAAAAAAAGTTAAAGCTGGAAAACAGAAGCACGGAGAAGCGTAAGAAAATTTATGGCATTAAACAAAGTCTGATTTCGTACATCTATATCCCAGTAGCAAGCATATTTTGCCTCTTTCATTGTTTGACTTGGATTAGTTCATAGGCAGTTGCCTAGTATTAAAAATGCTGTGCTTAATTATTAATTAATGTCCTTAATTATTAAGGGTTTAATATTTAATTAATGTTGTTAGCAAGTACAAATTAAGTACTACAAAGTTGCAATTTTGTATTTTGAATTTTATTGGCTTGGATGACCAATAGGGAGACTATGGAGACTACCAATAAAAAGATACTGAGACACGCAGAGTTGTGTAGAACAAGTGAATACAGTGTTCTTGTGTCTGCTTGTACCACAGGCAGAAATGAGTAATTTTTACCTGGAAGAGATTGCATGTATACCTGTAAATACAACTAAATGTTAATTGAACAGAGTTCAAGTTATGTTAACAGTACATTCTTACAGGAAATGTATCAGATTTAGTATTTTTGGATTATAAATTATTTTAATTAAATCTATCTATGCTTTAAAAAAAAAAAAAAAGAGTCCACTTTCTTCTATGATGGAATGAATGAGACTGTACACCTAATGATGAAGAAAACACGAAATATAATAAAGATAAAACTTTTCAGATGCTCACTGTGTCAAAGTTACCACTGGATAAAACTCATTTGGATTATATACTTTTCAGATTAATTTAATAGATTTGCCTTATTGAGTTTAAAGTTAAGGGACTGACTGAGTTACATTTTCTCTCAAGCATAGATTTTGTCTTGGAAAAGACTGCGAACTGATTTATTCCCCTCCAATAGAGCTCACATTACAGTTTTTTTTTATATTTTAGTGTCATTTTTCATTATGTGACATTTACCTCTTGTATCCAATACTTCAGTCTACAGTTTTCATATGTGCAGACATTGAAGATGTCTCGGTTAACTCCATCTTCATTAATGCTATTTAATAAAATATAAAAGCTATAAAAAGTTTATTGTTAGTTGTGTGTCACATAACTCAATGTTTTTATTCCAAGGACTATTTATAGTTAGAGATTATGACAAAAAAGATTAAATTAAATGCATGAAAACACATAACACAAATAATTGAATGTGTACAATTACTAGCTGATCAGTACATTAAACAGTTGATTATAAGAGATCAAATAGCATTTAGAGATGAATGTTACATTGGAAGAGTTGATTATTATGGATTTTAGATTAGGGATTTTCCCCCAGTTATGGGAAGACATCAGAGAAAGCATAAAGCTGTTCAAGATGTAGAATTAGGGGGTTAATGAAGTCTTGTGGAAGATTTTTTGCTCAGATACTAAATTGAAGACAAATTTGATGATGTCATAGAATCATAGAATATCCTGAGTTGGAAGGGACCTTTAGGGATCCTTGACTCTAACTGCTGGCTCCGCACAGGACCACCCAAAAATCAAACCATGTATCTGAGAGCACTGTCCAAATGCTTCTGGAACTCCAGCAGGCTTCCTAATGCAGATTACAGTAGTTTAATTTGTCTCAAAAAGTGAGGCCCATTCCTTGTTTTCATTAAATAAAGTACACATGGCAAGGAAACTAAGAGATCCTGGCCAAAGATCATTATGCTGTCGATGTAGTCCTCTTGTGCTGCATCTTTTTTCCTAATTTCTCAGATCTTTATTCTGGATGGTTAAGTTCTAAATTTCATTTGATCTAAAAGCCTTTTTTCTTCAAAGCACCAGAAGAACTTAACCTAATTCTTGCAAAATAAATTTAACTTGGGAAGGAAAAAAAAAAAAAAAAGCCACACTTCAAATACGAAATAATAGAAAATGGACAGATGGAGAACTGCAGAAGGTCTTTGTGCATATAGAAGGGTAGATGTGAGAAGAAAGAACAGAAAATAGTGACTTCTCTGATTGTGGAAGAAGTCAGAAGGGGAGTTTAAGTTCAAATCACATCACTGTAAGATGTGGTCATAGAACTGTGCACCAGTTGCAAACTAGAAAAAAAAATGTATTTGTTTTTCTGCCACATGTGTTTAGCTATTTTAGCACAACAGTGAAAGAATAGTGTATTTTGCCATTCTAAATTTCTCTGTTGTATGTTAAATGATTAATAAAAAAGAAATTCTAATAGCCAGTCATAACAGCACTGTAATACCAACCCATAAAATAATACATGTTAAGATACTCAAAATGAAATTTATCACTACAAAAATTTTTAATTACGGTCTCCATTTATTTTTAGCTCCAGTAGTTGTACATGATAGTATTTCATTATATAGTTTGTGTAACTAAAGCTCATTATCATTGCCTCTTTCTGATATAGAGCTATGACAAATGTTTTCTTGGCTCTTCGGAGACTGCTGATGCTAATCGAGTGTTCTGTGGCCAGCTTGGAGCAGTGTATGTATTCACAGAAGCACTCAACCCAGCACAGATTTTTGCAATACATCAGTTAGGACCTGGTTATAAGGTAATAATGGATCTTAAAAAACATTGTTTTGTAAAACTGAAAATAACTGCTGGACAATACTTGATAGATATAGTTGGAAGCTATATGTAAATGTAGATATTTCTCTTGGGGTCATATAGAGCTGTGTGATTTGTTTTCAGCAGAAGATAAGGATTTTGTCAAGTTTCCTAACTGTTCTTAATTTCTACCAGCTTTTTGAAAGATGCAAGTAATTGCTTTAAAAAATAGCTGAAACATGATTATATGTGATTTTTTATAAATTTGAGTCATAATCAAATTAGAGCAATTTTGTGTTTGAGTACTAAATAAATGGCTGGGGAAAAACTTTCCTCCTCTCTCCTGTTTTGTGTTTAAGAACTGAGTTAAAGTAGATTAACATTGAACAAAGCATAATAAGCCAATTCTGTTCAAATACACAGTTTTAAAGAGTTCTGCTGAAGTAAAAGTTGAGCTTTTCATATATGCTTTGCCAGAGAAATTTAGGGGGGACAGTATGGACAAATTTATAGTGCACACATAAACTTTGATCAATGATATGTATGAACAATGTTAGTTATTTCTTGAAATGGCTGTGTATAGTATTACTTTATCAAGAAAAACAAAGTAAATGTTTTGCAGAAGTGTGTGGAAACTGTTTGCCCAGCAGAGAAGACTTGAAAATGTCAGAGAAGACTTGAAATTGGCCCTAACCTAGCTTAAGAGTATGGAATTTTTTGTTGATTTTTGAAATTTGCAGTATCATCTGGAATACTTGCAGATTCTTAGTATATATCATATATTTTTAAAATAAAGACTTTTAAAAAGGGGCAAATACAGATCAACATTTAGATTCTATTAATCTATAGATTAATAATATTTATAATCTATATATAACCTATATTCTATATATAGATTATATATCTATATATAGAATATAGGTTATATATAGATTATAAATATAGATTATTAATATAGATTATCTATCTATGTAGAATCTATATTCTATTAATTTGCTTTGCTGAAAATGACTTTGCTGTAAGTCATTTGATGACAGCTAGCATCTAAATGACAGTGACAACTGAAAATATCTTTTGTGGTATATATGTGGTGTGAATAGCCAAATATATGTCAAAGGTACTTGGAGAAGAGGAAGTCTGTTGCATGTGTTTGATGGTTAAAACCTGCTGTAAAACCTAAAATGTTCAGTTAGTCAAGAAGTGTATCACACGTGCAAACAAGGGGTACTTTATTTCAATCTTAATACTGTATTTTGTTCAAACAAAGATTTCTGCAAATGTGTTTTTTTTGGTCATACAAAAGAAAATAATGTGACCTTATAGTGCTTAATAATAAATGTAGTAAATCTTTATGAATTTATTAATAATATTGAGTGTTGAAGGGTTTCATAAGGCATACGTGTTTTCATGCTAAACGATATTTCTAGCAGTTACTGCACGATCATTATTACATTTATTGATTATTAGGCTTCTGTTAAACTAAATTTCTTCACACCTATAGCTTATTACTGATTTTTGTAAAATGTCAATCAGATTAATTTAATACTTCAGGGATATTTCTCCTTGGTATATGATGATTTTAGGTTTAGACTGTGTTCCCAGCACAGCTAACGCCTCTTTCCTCTGTAAAGTGTTTTCATTCTTTCTCTAAGTATCTGAAAAAATAGCTTTTACTAATAATGGTTAAACATTAATTAATGCCTATTTCTCATTTGTAGAAGCCTCTGAGATTTTAACTTTAGTTAAAATGTTTAGCTATTGTTTTACAATATAATCTATATAATATTGCAGTATTCATTCATTTTGTCTATGATGTTCACATGCAGTCAGTTACAACATCTACTATAATTACTTCTCACTTCTGAACAACCTTAAGTGCTTTAGCATTTTAGCTTTAGCTTCAGTTGCATTCAGCGTTGGATACTGCAGATGAGTTGGACTACGATCTTCTCTTGTTGTTTCCTGATTATTATTATTATTATGCTTTTATTGGAAAATTTGATGTAGAATGTGTGTAGTGACATTAAAATTTATGCTGCAGAAATAAAATTCCTGTTATTGTAAAGATAATCCTGCATCAAAAGAAAACAATGCTTAACTTTTTCCAGTGATTTGAGGCAATTTCTTTTCTAATATTAATAAATACAAAAATGGTAATTGTGAGTTTTTAATTTTGTATTGCTAAATTTAACTGCTATGATTCTAGTACAAGCCTATGTCTTAATAGCCTTATGCCATACTTCTATTTACATAGGTATTTTCAGCTGCTTATCTGGTTGCCCAAAAGCTTAGATTTCCATCTTGACAATTTTTATTAGTTATCGTAGGTTTAAAATTTGCAGAAATGTTTATGATCTCTGAATAAATTCTTATACTATTTGTAGTCTAGCAATAAATTCTGATACCACTTGTAATCTGACACCATGTCTACCACTTATGTAGAATGTGCAAGCAAAAGTGCAACAAATTCCAAAACTTCCTGCAAGTAGGTTGTTTGCATCTGCTATGGAATTCTGTATACTGTATGAATATACTGTGTGAATATAGTATATATGCACTAAGATATTGTTTGTGCTAAATGAATGAATTTAGGCTTATCAGTTCAGTTCAAGGGTAGGCATTTAAAGGTTGATTAAAAGTCATCTTTTATGTCCCAGGTGACAAAATTGCAGCATGAGATGGCAGTAGCTCTCCTACAACTCTTCATGGTATTTTTTGCCTTCCTAAGTGGAAAATATACATATGGGATATATAAAAAATCCAAATTCATAGTTTTTTCCATGTTAAAAAAATAATTATATTCTGACTGAAAGCTTCATACTTTGTTGTCAAAACTAATTTAGACTATTTTCATTATAGTAATCACAGGGCATCATACAAGTTCTCCATGTATCCAGTTTGTAGCTAGAATAGACAAATATCACTCTCCTTCCTATGAAGTTTGGAAAACACTTTATATTGATTCTCTAACGCTGGTTACACTAAGTAGGTATTAAATGTACACAAATTCACATGTATTATGTATTTCTGAACATTGTTTATTATACTTTGATAACCAGATAAAAAATAATGGCTAAAAATTATCTCAGGAGCTCCTGTGAGTGTTTTAGAGAAGGTGCTTACTTGAGGTTGTGGCAGAGAAAATCAAAGATGTGGGTTTCTTGTAAATCATGTATGTATCACATAGGATCTCATATAAAATCATATATATATCAATCCTATATTGAATAATTGATAAAGAAGGTAATTTATGATGATAAGGTATAAAGGAATAAATATATGTATTTGCCATTCAACATCTTAAAACTAAGGCTCTTTGTGGTCTTTATGCCCTCACACTGGTTGTATGAGATCTCAAAGTTTCATTCCTTCCATGACCAGTAATTAACCATTTTCTACTTGACCTTATACACTTGATAGCCTCTGCTGTCCTCCTGTGGATGCATTTTCCCAAGTCCCCAGTACAGAATGAGTATGCTAAATTTATATTCTTTTTTTGTGTAAGCTAATGTTAATAACAAAGGAGTATTGTGTCTAATTAGTAGTTTCTTTTTCCATCATACTGTAATAATGTGAATAGAACAATAGCGTTTCCAATTTAAGATCATTCTTACTCAACTTGGATGGCTGTAATTCTTTTTTCAGACAACTTTTGAAATCAGTGAAATGACTGAACTATTTCTGTCTCTGCAATAAGTGTACAAAGATATATCTGTATAGTTAAATATGCTCTCTGGGGAGAAATGCATCATCACCTTCATCAGGACAAGTCTCTAACCAGTAGCAGTGATTTCCTGATAAGTGAGATTTAGACAGCCGTATGAACTGAGAGCCAGCTCTCAAGTTGTAAGCGTAAGATTTAGTCTGTCTATTTCTGCTTCAGTGAGCAGTATGGCAAGATAAGGGAACCCGTTTATAAATTAAAGCATTTGATGCTGAAGGCTGAATGTCCACAGTGTGTGTATCAGGGTTGGGGGGAATTGTTGCTCCAGATTGGTTAAAGTCTGATACTTTGGACTGAATGACTGTCAGCAGTCAGTCAACATTTCTAGTTCAGTTTCTTCCAAATGGAAGTCTCTTTGGTGCTGAACAGGTTTTTAATATGCACAAAGCAGTAAGTGAGGATCACTGGGAGTTTCCTTACCAAACATACTGACTGACAGATCTGCTCCAAGGGTTCTCAATCAGCTGCAGTCAGATGCCCAGTTTATTTAGTCTACATCTTTCTTATGACAAATTGATGCTTGTCACAAGAGCTCATATTGTCAGTCACTTGAGCAGTCACCCTTTCCCATCATTTGGCCATAAACAAGAAAATTTATTCAGGATTTCCATCAGCCTCGAGAACTCTGCAAAAGCTGCATGGGTTTTATGGGTTTACATAACTGGCAGAAACCTGTACTATTTTTTGAAAGAGCAGCTGATAGCCTATAAATTGCCTATTTTAATTCTTCCACCTTGGATAACAACAACCCTAGTGATTACATTTTTTTACAGTTTCATGATGTATTTTCTTACTGTGTTGGGGGCAGGAGCAAGAGAGAAATTTGTTAGGACAAAATGGATGAAAACAACTATATAGATGGCTATATGCAGTAAAAATAAGTAAAATAATTCATAATTATCCTCAGCAATAAATCATTTTAAGATGAGTAAAGATTTTAGAAACATAAATTGAATTTCATATTACAATTATGAAATAGTGATAATTTCTAATGCATTTACTTGTATGAACAAAGTACTGTGTGTTACTACTAGTTGTCTCTTTGCCACTGTCAAATGTAAAAGTAGGTGTGTGCCAAGTAAATCTGACAACACTTTGCAGAAAGGAAGAAATCTATCTTCTTGTGCTTGATTGATTTGTCAGTGTTGCCAGAAAAAATAGTTTTAGATCAGATATGGTTCATGGTATGTTTAAGGATAACAGAGATTTTCATTCTTTTTTAAGCTTAAGAATCTTTAGTTTGAAAAGTGGGTTTTAGAATTTGTTTTATTTTTAATTTAAGTATCTCGTTTATATATAATCTGGATTGTTAATGAAGCCTGAGATTTATGCTGTTTAAAAATAACTGTTACCTTAAGCAAAATGGATTCAAAATTCTATTTACTTTATAAAGTTTCTTGTATTTTTTTTTTCAGAGCACATTTAAATTTAAATCTGAGAGTGACATTCATCTGGCTGAGCACCATAAACAAGTGCTCTATGATGGGAAACTTGCAAGTAGCATTGCATTTACTTATAATGCAAAGGCTACTGATGCCCAGCTATGCCTTGAATCCTCACCAAAGGAAAATCCTTCAATTTTTGTACACTCCCCACATGCTCTTATGCTTCAGGTTTGTGTATTTTATTTTACTTTCAATCATTGTAATTTTTAGTTGACCAAATGAGAATACAAAAGCTATAATTTAACCGATTGTTGTTTCTGATTATTAATGTTATTAGCAAATGCAAATTTTACAGCTACTAGATACACATTAAAACTTTTCCTTTCATTTAGATTATTGTTTTTGTCCTTTAAATCATGTATTTGCCTTTTTTTTTTTTTTCTATGTTCTATGCATCTCCATATCAATGCTACTATGGCTGTTTTTCCCAGCGTAATGCTAGTTTTCTGGAGAGGAAAAACATAACAAAAGTACTTGCATCCTTTGAATTTTCTCTGTTGAATACTTCATGTATATACTAAATTCATGTTCTGTGATAACTGTTAGCTCATCATCATTTGGATGACAATATAATTTCTGTGCTATTGTATGAGGATACTGTAATTTTATATTTCAGTTCTTAATAACACCTATCATGTGAACTGTCCTTTGCTATTTTTTTCATTAAGAAATATATACTTCAGACCATAAGCCAGAATTTGGCATGATACTAAAGTTTTTCTATTTGTTTGCCTTTAAGTATAATAAGTATAGCTAAAACATGAGTAATGAAATTAAGTTAAAAACATGTCTCGTTTAGTTTGTACTCCATTCAATGGTAAAGTGTTCCCAAGTTATATTTGTAACTATCCTTTAAAACTGAGATTAGTGGATTTTTTTTTCCTTCTATTTATTTATTTATTTTTTTATTAATTTAGGATGTGAAAGCTATCGTAACCCACTCCATTCACAGTGCAATTCATTCCATTGGAGGAATTCAAGTTCTTTTTCCTCTCTTTGCCCAACTAGACAATCGACAGCTGCATGACAGTCAGGTGGAAACAACAGTTTGGTAAGCTTCTTTCAAGCAAGATAAATACTGAATTCAGCTAAGAATATTTCAGTTTCTGCTGTGGGAATAGTTTTTGTTTGTTTTTCTTTTTGTAAATTACGTGATGTATTTTACTTTTGTTTCTTTAAAAATATGTATTATTTTTGAAGAAATAATTTACTGTACAGTTGTGCAAATTGTAATAACCTGAGGAAATTCCAGGCAAAATTGGACATAAGTGATTGGATTAAATAGTGAATTTAAATCACATTAGATTTTTTAAGGATAGTTTTTGATAATTTTGCAACTCCTGAAATAAATCAATGTGCTTTTGCTTGACAATGCAATGTTGTTTACTTCTCAAAGTCTGTGACATTTAAATCCATACTTAATCACATTCCAAGCAAGGGAAAGATTCCACCATATTAACATGTTGTCAGAAAGTCACACATCTATGCTCAGCTATGTTTTGGCCATATTACAATTGCAACAGTAACTGGAGGAGACTTTAAAGACACTTTTAAACAGAAGCATATTAAACCTCTGTTCTGTTGACTCAGACCTAACCCTCAGTTACTGAGCACACATGGAAGTTGGGTAAATGCTTCAGTGCATAACATGCAATGTACTGCTTAGAAATCTGTCTGTACCCTTGCTGACTTGTGTAAAGCTAGCTCAGAAGTAGTTATTTTTGTAAGAATCTTGCTTACCATTTAAGATCTCATGCTGTATCTCATGCTGACAGTGAACTTATTCTAATGCAACACAAAATGTCTAGAATTGTTAGAGCAAAGTGTGTGGCCTAATTCTCTGGAGGTAGGATAGGGGTTGGAAGGGACCTTAAAGGTCACCTAATTCCACCATTCCACCTCTGCCATGGTCAGAGACATCTCCCAGCAGACCACGTTGCTCAAAGCCCCATCCAACCTGTCCTTGAACACCTCCAGGGATGGGGCATCCACAGCTTTTCTGGGCAACCTGTTCCAGGGCCTCACCACCCTCTGAGTAAATAATTACTTCCTAATGACTGATCTAAAACTACCCTCTTTTAGTTTAAAGACTAAAATATCCCCTTGTCATATCACCACAGTACTTGATAAAGAGTCCCTCTCCAGCCTTCTTGTAGGCCCCCTGGAAGACCACTGAAAAGTTTCCTTGGAGCTTTCTCTTCTTGGGGTTGTTTAGCAGAACAACCCCAACTCTCTTAGCTTGTCTTCGTAGGAGAGGTGCTCCAGACCTCTGAACATACTCATGGACCTCTTCTGGACTTGCTTTAATATGACTATGCCCTTCTTATGCTGGGGGCCCCAGACCTGAACACAGTACTCCAACTGGGGCCTCACAGGGGCAGAATAGAGGGGGATGGTTACCTCCATCAAGCTACTGGCCATGCTTTGACTTTCTGGCCTGCAAGTGTAGATTGCCAGCTCATGTTGAGCTTCTCATCAACCAACATCCCCAAAACCTTCTTCTCAGGGATGTTCTCAATCCATTCTCCTCCCAGCCTCTATTTGTGCTCAGGGTTGCCCCAACCCAGCTGCAGCACCTTGCACTTGGCCTTGCTGAACTTCATGATCTTTTCACATGCCAACCTCTCAAGCCTGTACAGGTCACTCTGAATAGCATCTCTTCCTGTCCAGCTTATCAATCACACCACACAGCTTGGCGTCTTCAGCAAACTTGCTGAGGGTGCACTTGATCCCACTGTCCCTGCCACCAACAATGATGTTAAACAACACCTGTCCCAGCACTGACCCCTAAGGAACACCACTTGCCACTGATCTCCACCTGAATATCAAGCCAGTGACTGCAATGCTTTGAGTGCAACCACCCAGCCAATTCCTGACCCATCACATGGTCCATCTATCAAATCCATGTCTCTCCAATTTAGAGACAAGGATATCACGAGGGACAGTGTCAAATGCTTTGCACAAGTCCATGTAGATGATGTCAGTTGCTCTTTCCCTATCCACCAATGCTGTATCCCCATTGTAGAAGACCACCAGATTTGTCAGGCATGATTTGCTTTGTAATGAAGCCATGTGGGCTGTCACCAATCACATCCTTATTTTCCATGTGTCTCAGCATAGTTTCCAGGAGGATCTTCTCTGAGATCTTCTTGGGCACACAGGTGAGACTGACTGGCCTGTAGTTCCCCAGGTCTTCCTTTTTTCCCTTTTTAAAAATGGAGGTTATGTTTCCCCTCTTCCAATCAGTGGGAACTTCAATGAACTGCCACAGCTTCTCAAATACGATGGATCGTGGTTTAGTGACTACATCCGCCAATTCCCTCAGGACCCATGGGTGCATCTCATCAAGTCCCACAGACTTGTGTAGCTTCAGGTTCCTCAGATGGTCTCAAACCTGATCTTCTCCTACAGTGGGCAGTTCTTCATTCTTCATGACATTGCCTTCTGGGACTAGGGCTTCTGGGACTAGGGCTACTAGAGCTCTTGCTGGTGAAGACTGAGGTAAAAAATGTAATTGAGTACCTCAGCCTTCTCCATATCCTGAGTAACCAGGTCTCCTAATTCCTTCCAGAGATGGCTTTTTTTTTTTTTTTTTTTTTTTTAATGTACCTTTTAGAAACCTTTCTTGTTGCCTTTGGCATCCCTGGCCAGCTTGATTTCTAATAGGGCTTTAGCTTTCCTAATCTGATCACCAGCTGCTCAGATGATCTTTCTGTATTCTTCCCAGGCTATCTAGCCTTGCTTCCACTTTCTGTAGGCTTCCTTTTTCTGCTTGAGCTTGACCAGGAGCTTCTTTCTTCTCCATGCAGGCCTTCTGGTGTTTTTGCCTGAATTCCTCTTTGTTGGGAGGCATCAATCCTGAGCTTGGAGGAAGTGACCCTTGAATATTAACCAGCTTTCTTGGGCTCCTCTTCCCACCAGGGCTTTGTCTCATGGTACTCTACCAAGCAGACCCTTGAAGAGGCCAAAGTCTCTTCTCCCAAAATCCAGGATAGCGAGCTTGCTGTGCTCCCTCCTCATTGCCATCAAGATCCTAAACTGCACCATTTCCTGGTCACAGCAGCCAAGGCTGCCATTGAGTTTTACAATCTCCACCAGCCTGTCCTCGTCAGAGAGAATGAGGTCCAGCACAGTACTTCTCCTCATTGTCTTCTCTTTCACTTGGAGAACGAAGTTATCATCAATGCATTCCAGGAACCTCCTCAATTGTCTATGCTGTCCATCCAACAGACATAAGTATTGCTTAAGAACTGTTACCATATTTCTCTGTACAGGTTTTAGGGACAATATAAACTGACTCCTGTATTTGAATAAATAACGAAAATAAGTACATAATTCAAAGTATGTGGCTTATTTTCCTGCTCAGAATGCATTCTGCTGTTAGTTATTCTGGATATTTCCTATTGCATTAGATAGTTCAATAATAAATTATTAAACTGAAAAATAATAATAAATAATACTATAATGACCTATGACTTTGAAAAATTTATCTGGAAGCGATACATTGGTATCATTACTACTGGAAGATCACTTGTCTCAGTCTAATTTAAGAAATTAATTTGTTGAAGTTTTGTCAAATTTGTTTTTCCACTTGGTAACTCAAATATTTCTAGTTAAGATGGCTAGATGGCTGCTGGGTTTTATTTATTTATGTATATGTTTTTTCATATATATATACGGTGTAAAAAGTAAACATATTTCATGAGAATATTTTAGTACAATGGTGACACTAATGCAACAGTCTTAAAATTAAGTAGTTCTACTTCCCTGCATTCCCTGCAGCACAGTAATGAAAATAATTTCATTCATTGAAAAAAAAAAAAAAAGACAGAAAAGCTGGTGGTGTAGGATATTGATTTTTTACTAATCTGTTTTCCATTATATACTTTTCATTGAAGTGATGTGAAGTAGGGGGTGGGGGTAAAGGAGGAGTTGAAAATGTGTGAAAAAAATTCCCTGTATGTTGTTTTTTGTTTTTTTTTTTTTTTTTTTTACTGGCACAACAGTAGGCAAAATACTTTTTTTTTTCCAATTTGAGGAAAATCATGTGTGTATGTGCACATATATTTATGAATAAAATATATATTAAATTCATTAATGAGCTGAGTCTATAATAAATGATTAATCAGTAACTCAGTCTCTTTAAAAATGGAGTGTTAATTTAATGTAACTTGTAGAAATTGAGAGAAAGGCTAATTCTTCCTAAGTGTGTGGTCTTTCTAGTGAGTGAGAACATTAATAAAGTTCAATATAAAATATACAGAACTGTTTCTGGAGTTAGTTGAACTGTAAGTAGGAAAAACAGTTCTCTGAATAAATCAAAACATTTCTTCCATAATTAGTTTTTTTTTTTTTTTAAAGAGCTCCGTAGCTCCGTAATTCATTGTTCTACGGATTATACAAATACATAACACAACAAAATGTGATCCCAACTCAAGAAAGAGATTCAAAAGATTTTTAACCAAATGCCTGTTTGATGAGATGTGACATAAATGTTGAATTACTGCTTTTTCTGGTGTATGTACATTTTTTTCTTATATTTAATTTAACAGGATGCTGATATAGAGAAGAAATAATAGTTTAGGTGAACAAGGAAGTAGGCAAATGAAGGAATAAAGGATTTCTGTGGTAAAGGAGAGAGGTTATGGGGAAAGAAGAAAGGGACCTAAAAGGGTTATGTTTAAGATTAGTTTGTGGGGTGGATTAAGGAAAGTTCACATTGTTTCCTTTCCTTCTTTTCCATTGTTGTTTGGACTATTTGGTCATTTACATTCTTCAGGTGTATTTTCACTTCCAAAATTCAGTTGCAGAACTGGTTCTGATACTTGTTTATACCCAATGAAAAGTGTCTACAAGGCAGCACTTCTTTCTGAAAAGTAGTTGGCATTCAGCACTTCCAATATATCTATTTTTCTAAGGTACCATCAAAAGGTAGATAACCATTGTGCATCTTTGAAAAAAAAAAAAAAGTCCAGAGGATACTTGATGACATTATTGACACTATTATAAACCATTATGTTTATAAAGTCTTACTCTAGCTGTTGAAGTATTTCTTTCTTTCTGGTGGCCAAATGGAAGGACTCAAAAGCTGCCCCTTGGAAAGTTGTGCTGTCTCTGGTTTTGCCTTATTGTGTTCCTGGGAGATGAGAAGAATCAACAGCTTGATACCCTAATGTATGAGCAATCCAGACTACTTTTCTAAATCCTTCTCACCTGCTACTCTCCTTCATGTTTCAGTCCATTTAATAATGGACTACATGTCCATTATTAACATATGGAAGAAATACAGGTTTCTCTACTTTTTAATTAATTAATTAATTTATTTATTTATTTATTTTTCACAGAAGAAATTTGGTAACAGGACTGGGAAGGACTACATTGCTTTAATCTCCTTGATTCACTTACAGTTTTAATCTTTTCTAAATGAATAGATTCATTGTAAATAACATTCTACATGGACAGTGGACATTAGCAAGACAATAGCAGGACTATGTGAATACAGCAACTTCGTGGCTTGATAATATTATTTGTGAATGTTCTTTATTCCTCAATACGCATATCCCTGTATGTCTTATCTACATCTTCAGTAAGACCAAATATTGAAATATCCTACAATTCTGCTTTTGAAGCACTTTAGAGGTTCTTATGCTCTCATTCTGAAATTAGAATGATCAAAACTGAGTTCATATCTTGTGTTTTCTTATTTTTATCTTGTGTGTTTTCTTATTTTAAATGATGCACCTGCTACTTGGAAGAGTGGTCTATCAATTTGAATACCAAGCTTGCCCCTTTTCATCTTGTTTTTCAGTACTCTGGTTAGAATAGAAAAATTACCAGTCTAAGACAGTAACTTGTTTATTTAATAAAAATCAATATAGAATGGATTTGAGGGATATTTTCTTGATACCTTTGATTATACTACATTGGTAACATGATAGGGAGGATTTGCTTTGTTTGCTTGTGGTCTCTTGTGTACAGTTTTGAATTCATTTGGGTGTGCTGAGCACTGATATAGAGACTGATTTCAACAAGGTATCAAGTGTTGATGGCTTTGGTACTGATCCAATTCCAACACAGAATGAAAAAAAACCACAAATGTTAATTCAGTTGATATTGTTGCTTTGAAATGTATCATATTGGGACCATATTTGAAAATAGAAGGATCTACAGCTGTTTACTTAAAAAGATAAGGTCAAAAGATTTCTTTTATATACTTATTATAGAAGTTATTAACTGGATTTGCTAGATCACGTAAACTATACTAGAGCAATTAAAAAGGTTTTTATTGTTTATCTTACTAAATAAATGCAGTGCCTAGGGCCACCTTAACTTTCTCAAAGGTTAACACCCTCCCACCAGATATGTAGCAAAATAAATGTAGTATCTTTTCAGTCATTTTTTTAAGACATTATTTTGACTCTTTAATTTAGATAGACTAAATTATAGACTTATAGACTTAGTCTTAGACTTAGCATATAGACTTAGTCTTAGTAGGTGAACAATATTTCATTTCTTTTTAAATGAAAACATCAGTGAAGGGGGCAACAATAATATTTGAACTCCTGCTTATCCTTTCCTTTAAATGTTTTATGTGATTTGTTCTAATCAATCAATATCTTTAACTTCTTTAACTTTTTTTTTTTTTTTTTAATTCCGATGACAATTTTTTAGGTTCCTGTCTTCAGTTAGTAGTGTTGCTGCATATGCTTTTTGTTAGAGTAACTTAGAGAACTATCCTGTCTCTTGGGTAGCAAATATGCACAATTTCCTACTTGTTTACATAGCTGGGATGTAGCACAGCTTGGCAGGAAATATAATATGATATGTTATTTTTTTCTTATTCTAATATGGAAAATCTTTGAATTTCCAATAATTCTTAGTTAATCATGTCATTAGTTTAAGTGAATTTATCTTTAAAATCATAACAGAAGATAGGAATGCCAGGTACTATCTAGCCTATCTGCCTAACCTGTCCTCTCCTTCAAGTATGTTTCAAGGATTTTCTTGTTTGCCCCAGCTGGGCTGAGTGCCTGTGAAAGTCATCCTTTTTATGACCCATGTCTCCAATGGAGTATCAGGGTCCCAGTTCATTGTTGCTTCCAATATAGAATTTGGAGTTTGCAGAGTTTGGTTCTGATAACCCACTTCTTATATGTTTCAAAGGGAACAAGGCTAAATATTGCAACTGAAATTTCAGATCTGTTGTATCTAGCTGTGATCAAAAGAAATCAGTTATACTCTTCCCAAAAAGTCATGGAAGGAAATGTTACTTCCCAAATCAGACTGCTGGAATTTAATTTATTTCATTCATTAAGAAAGCAAATAAACTAACAGACAAAAAAACAGTCATTGTACCATGTGTCAAAAATGCTCTACAAACTCCCAAACTGTGGTACCTCCACATATTCAGAAGATCCAGAAGCTATTGAGGATGGCTGATTTATGACTGGAGTCTGTATCCCAAAATTTTATGTCCATAAATGAAGTTGTGTAATGACTATCCTCTTCGGTTCTCCCAAATCTCACCTATTCATGCGACTCATGTTTCATGGTGTCACTTTGGGTGAAATATATTAACAGTTTTCTCTTATTGTCTTCATCATTTGATATGAGAAAAAGAAGAGGAACAGAGAAGAGAAAGTGGTTTCCCCTTTCACTCCAATAACCTTACAGAAAGCAAATAGGTACTTAAACTGGTATCTAAGGAAACCCTTTAGAAGTTTAGCTGTGAGTGAGCTGTGAGCTCACTGGATCTATTCTCCATCCCCACCAACTGTCAGCACTCTTCTGTCAACTGTCAGAACTCTTCTGTTCTGAGTTCATATTACCTCCAATCTCTTTAGGATAACTCCTCCTGTTTGTTCATCACTATGGCTTTAGTGATCACTATGGCTTTAGTAGCAGTGACTGAATAAAAAGGAATGAAAGAATATGTAATTTGGTCAGTAATCTCACAGAGCAATTAGTTGCATTAAAACATGCACAACAGCAATGAATATAACATGACACAATTTTTCACCTTTTATATTAAAAGTGGAGTCAAAAAAGTTTCTGAAATCCATGCCTTCCCCTTGTGGTTTGCATTTTCTTCCTGAAGGAAAAAATGTAAGGAAGTGGAGATCATCTTGTGTTTTCATCAAAATATATTACTAGTATATTGCTAAAAACTAATACTGCTTCTCCCTGAGGATTTCTGAGTTCATAGTATGGAACATTCCTTGTCTAGTAAATATTCTGATGAAGTAACGTATCACTTAATGAATCAGCCAAACTTGCTTAACTTTTTTCTGAAAAACTTTTTTCTCTGGAAAAAAATTAACATTCAGATGGCATGGGATGCCAGTGGATGAAAAGCTTTTTAAGTAATAATAATTTTCTCTCTAATATAGCCAAGTACTGAGTTTTGTATGTTCATGTCAGTTGAAATTACAGAGCAAGTGCCTTATGATTTTTGTGTGTCTGCAAAAATAGTAATAATAATAAAAAAAAAAGGTGTATGACTTTCCTTAATACCAAACACTCTGTTTATGCAAAGATTAGTTTTCAAGAGTTATCACATAACAGCCTATGATGGAGTTAATCATATAATCTCTTTATCTTATTTTGTAGAAGCTGGAAATAAGATGGAATTAGTTTATGAAGGATCCTTCCGAAAGATAATCAGACAACAAATTCCTGCACCCTTCTTTTACATAGCATCTTCAAGTTAAATCATCTATTATTTATTAAGATACTTAGATATTTATAGCCACACGCTTACTTAAATCTGCTTTTTGTAATGCAAAATCCAAATAATTTTATAGCACACACTCTAAGTTGATATTTAAAAAATAGGTAAAATTTTCAGAGAAAATTTTCATAGAAAAGTAGACAAGAGAAACTGGTCTCTTCAATGTCTTACTGAAGGGGAAAAAGAAAAAAAGAAAAAAAAAAAAAGAAAAAAAAAGCATATTTCACTTCACTTATTCTCCAAGAGTATTTGCCACCTGACTTATTATGAATATATGCAATGGCTGATGTTCCCAATAGGATGCTTTGTTCATTAAAAACGAAAAAACAAAACCACCACCACCAACAACAACAACAAAAAAAAACATGAAAATTTATTTCATAAGAATTGTTTAGCTAAATCGTTCAATAACTAAATTGCTCAATAGCTCCATGAAAAAGTAATAATTTTCTCTTTCTGGGAATCACCAGCCAATTTAGAAGTTGACAAAGAAGATTCTTTGTCTATTGTCATAGTAAAGACTTCATAAACCATGTGACTTGTAATCTGCACAAGCTCTTTAAAATTCCCAAGGACATAAATGGAGAGTGAAAACAAAATATATATTTATGTTTTTAATTATTCGTATTTTTAATGAAGAAGGAAGGAAGAATACTCTATTTACCTCAAAATTCTGGAATTTGAGGACTGTTACCTACAGAATCAATTATTTTTGTGAATTACCATAATATATTTTGTTATTTAAGGAGCAATACTGTATGGCTGTTGACTGCAGATGTAATGTTGACACATTTCAATGTCAACTTCATGGTGAATTATTGAAACATAATAGTTATTTTTATTATATATATAGTTTAGAGTGAATTAAAGAAGCTAGGTGGTATTTGTAACCTCACAGTGTGTGTCATAAGAATGACTAAGAATGAACATAAGAATGATCTGTAAGGCAGGGTATTGACAAATATCATGAATGTGTATAAACATGAAAGCAATCTTAAGAACATCTTCCAGTCAGACAGTGCATGCTCTGCACACCAATTTTGTCCTTCTGTGGTTTGTTCTTTTTTGATTATTTTATTTTCTCTTTTGTCTTCACAAGAAGAGGGGAAACATACTATACTATAATAATGTAATTAATCTTCTCTTTCTTTTTCTTTTTTTTATGTAACATTATCCCAGTGATTTACTGTCTGTACAACACACTAATTACGGAATAAGCGGTGTCATAATCATTGGAAATACTGTAGTTTTATTTTGGTTTGAAACTTTTTTTTTTACTTTGTAATGGAAAACTGGAAAAAAATATCCTGAATTTTCCTATAGTAGAAGAAATCACAATTCTGCCTCATTTAGTTGGTGTGTGTACATACTTTCATTGTGTGTCTATATATTAGCTGCACTGCAGACGAACTGATGTCTTCTAGGCAGGGCATGGAATAGAGGAGATGTAGGAATGGGCTGAAGTATCCTTTATATTTGCCTTTGTATCTAGGGGAGTTGAAAATAGGCAAGAATGGAGAGAAATTTTGTATGGCAATGCACAGAATTTTGCAAGTTTAATGTGAGCCCTGCACCAATCCGATGCATTTTAGTTACTGGTAAGTTTGTTAAATTCTGTTTGAAAAATTTTTCATCTTAGAAGACAGTCTTCTAACCAATACTATTTCCCCTGTGTCAACAGTAACTTTTTAAAAGGCATAATTTTGACAACTTGGTTCTGCTGATAAAGATTTTTATATTTAAAATCTTAATTTATTTTCAGTTTCCAAGATGATGATATAAATTGACTATCCTTAGAAATATGTTAAAACTTCTGGATACAATCCTCTAAATTAGGCAGGTAGACTAAATTGTTAGAATGCAATGTTGAGGAGAAAACATTCATTATGTGATTAAGCATTTATTGCTACATATATATATATATAAAATACGTATACTTATGTGTTTGGATGAGGTCAGTCTGAGTATGTAGAGAAGGAGAAGTTCTGAAGACATCGGGGAAAGCATTGAGAATTAACTGTTGGGTCTTTGCAGGCAGATTGAATGCTCTCTAGTATAAAGTATAGATAACATAACATAAAAAATATTGTTTCATTCAGCAGCCTTTATTTAGTACAGTTTAACTCCCTCTTTCCTCCTCCAAAAAAAAAGAAGTTTCACCCAAAACAAGTATAAGCAATATTTCTGGGGAAAAAAAAAATAAATCAGACTAAGCATGTAATCTGTTTTCTGCCTGTCTCTTTGATCATATTCTTCAGGTAGTACTAGCTTTGGTACTGTGTGTGCAATTGTAATTTAAAAGCCCTTCCATTTTGATCTTACTATACACTTGAAGGTGTAAAAATGCATTCACATGTGCTATCCCAAGATTTGAGTTAGTATATACTACAATTCTATTATTTGTGATGGTGATCTTGGATAATGTGGAATGATGAAGAATATAGGTAGAGTTACTGCTTGTAGTGCGGGCTTGTGGTGTCTTTGCATGTCGGGTTTCTCATAGGTGTTCAAAGCAATTTTGGCCTTAGAAAAAGGCGTAGCACATTCACAAAGTTATTGTCTGAATTAATACATTTCCCTGAAAGTAGAAACATTGGCATCACTTTGCAGTGACAGCTACGTTAGCTCTGTACAGAGCTAATGTGGACAGGCAGGATTAATCAGTTCAGTCATATCCCACATAAAAATGGCTAAAATCTTCAAAATGATATTTAGGCTCTATCTGTATCTGAATTAAAAACTATGTTGATTGACTATTCCTTGTATAGAACCAGCTTGTGGTTTTTTGTTTCTGTGGCATGGTTAAAGCAGGCCACTGACTGTTTCACAGTCAACTGATGTATTTTTTGCATAATTAAAAAGAAGTAAAGATGGAAAACCTATTTTGTTAAGATGTCTTAGAATTTGTGTTGTCCTATCAGATTTTATAACCATTGTGTAGAAATTGTGTTAGTATGAGATAAGTATAATTCCACTCCATGAGTTTACATTTAAGTTGATAGGAGTGACAAATAAATTGCAATACAGGCTTCTGGAACATCACTCACAGAAATTACATTCCAAACATAAGTCTAGTGGTGTTCACATGCTATAAAAATCTTTAAAATCCTTTTTAAGAATAATTTTTGATTTTCAATATAAAATTAATATTATTTGTTATTGTAATTTTGGTCTTAATCCCACAAACGTATGTTGTTTCTTAATTTTATGCATTTTTGTCCTTCTAAGTCTAAAAGTTACTCATAAAATAGAATAGTATGGAATTTTATTGGATCTTGGAGTTTTCTTTGATCTGTTCAACTTCTAAATTTTCTAAGTATAAATCTTCAAGGCTTTACATGAGCTACTTATGTCTTGTCATGTAGTAAAAGTGATGAATGTCTCATTTTAAATGACAAATACAATAGGAATTTTCTGTCATGGTAAGAAAAAATTGATGTATATAACCTGTTTTGAAACTGATGTGACAGTTTGACAGACTGTTTTGATAAATGCTTTTGAGTGTTGTAAATGGATGTTATCTGTGTTCTCTTACTGCTGACACTTTGTGGAGAATTCTATATGTGTTTTTAGACCGATTATTGTGACCAGTCAGCAATGAAACAAGACAAGGCATTGTTTCATGTTCACAGTATGTAGTTGGCCTACACTGTGTACTTTTCACGTGCCAGCCTTTCTCACCAAATAGAATACATCTTGTTCTCCTCAGCACATTAATTGTGTTTTGGTGCTGACACGGATTAACCAATCTTAACATTTATTTCAATGTAAAAGATTGTATTTGGAGAGAAATAGAACTTCTTGCTAACTACATACCCTATGTAAAATTGAAATTTATAAAATGTAGGTTGGTCATTTTCTTTAATTCACTTTTTCATACTTGGAAATGCTGCAGTTTTCACCCTTGCCTTTGGCCAGTACCTGTGTGTGAGAACCTTCATGATTGCAGATACTTCTTTTAAGAGTTAGGAATCGTTATAAATATTTTATTCTTAGAAAAGGGAAAATTACTTTTTTTTTTTTTTTTTTTTTTTTTACATTTGTAAGTCAGCATAGTGCATTCCATCACCTATCTTTTTAAGCTATTTCAAAGTAATTTAAAATATTTTCTTTCTGTCATAACTTTTTTTTTTTTCTCCTTTGCCTCCGGGTTTTCAGCAACAAATGAGTATATTTTTGTTTCCCTCTCACTACACAAGAACCAATCGTGATTTCTTTCTCTGACAGTGAATTGATCTGCCATATATTCCCTCTGTTTGTTGGTTTTCATAACATAGTTTCACCAGACGATGAGTCTGTCCCCTGAAGTCTTTAATATCTCTCCAGTTTCTAAACTGAACACTTTTTTCAATTTCTCCCCCCTGCCTCCAACCTTCTCATCTGGTGCTTTCTTAACACCTCATGGATATTGAGCACATCAGAGCACATCTGGGAAACTGGGATGGGCTGCTGGGTGACTTCCTTGCTGCTCTGAGTCTTTTTGTGCATTCCTACAAGAATGAAAAGTGATTCTCAGCCTTTATTTGGTGAGGCCTAGATACAATTTTAATGTTTGGTCCTGAGAAAGTATGATGGAAGCTCTTCACCTTGCTGTTACACTGTGGTTTGTGCTGGGCATCGCTGCCCACATGCATGTTCAGCCATTTGAGTCCTCATTTCCATGGTAGTAGTGTCTATAGGAACTGAAAGTGTGGAATGATGATTTATACCTAGGGGTTGCATATTTTGCTATTTAGCATAGTCTGGATGGTCTGATGGCTGGACACAGCCTTTGGCCTGCATCATTCTAGAATCATAAGCTGGATCCCAGTCTTCATCTCCTGCCTCTGCCAACTGCAAGACCTTTGGTTAGAACTGCAAGTTGCAGGACTAGATACTTAAAAACTTGGGATAATTCCGATCAAATCAGGAAAGCTAAAACAAATATTTTTCCACTTCTATAATAATAATAACTCCCACTCCTACCATTGTAATATGTGAACAACCATGGGAGAAATTTGTGAACAAGAAATGTAAGATTTAGATTCTTTCAAGGAATTGTTCACCACTTTAAGCCTGTTTCTGTTCATTTAATAGCTGGTTAATATTGGGAATGCAACAGACTGATTCTTCTGTATTTGTAACATGAAAAATGCTTGTTCTTTACATGCAGCGCTACCCTATTGGCTTTCTTGGTTGAGCTTCTTAAGAGTTCAGTAGCCATGCAAGAACAAATGCTTGGTGGAAAAGGATTTCTAGTCATTGGCTACCTCCTCGAAAAGGTATATGTTTTTGATTGTTTTGTTCTTTGTTCTTAGTATTCTACTGCCATTCTTGTATTTCATCATTTAGATGAAATCTAAAGGCTGGTAGAATAAAACATATCTGTGGTTTTAGACATTTTTATTTGTAATTCTTCTAAGTTGTCTACAGGAGTTGTTTGGTTTTTTTGTTTGTGTGTGTGTTTTGTTTTGTTTTGTTTTGTTTTTAATCTTATTTGTCTCTTATCTTCCAATATTGAAAGAAGCAATTTTTTGGATCCTGTTTACCTAATTTATGCTTTTACTTTAGAGCTGTTTGTGAATCACTTTAAATGTATTTTCTTTTGTGTTTCTACACTCTCTGTCCCCTAAACTCTCTTTTAGGCAACCTGTATCGTTCCCAGTTTGTACAAGCATATCACAGACATGCAATAATTTAGGTTTACATTTCTTTGTTGTGTGTGTTAATAAAAATTAAGTTAGTCCTCTGTGGCTTATTTCTGAAATTGTTGATGTAGTTGATCTGGGTTTTGAAGAAAAAAGCTATAAAATAATTTTCTTTATGAAAAAAACAGTTGCAAGTGGCATTTCCTTTGCTTATTTGTTTTTAGACATGTTGAGCAGTTATCACAAAGCTGAGTTTCAGTTCAGATGCTTACCTGACAGATGTTATCTGCTCCCTGGCCCCAAAACCTTATGAGATCCAGTTACTGTAATTATGCACAGCTGACAGTAGTTTGTTTTAATATTATTAAAATAGTAATACTCTTACAGTTGAATCTTATGGCTGTGACATTCTCGAGTGGCTGATATTATATGTGATCAGTATAATAACAATCATTTGAGGAGTTACCTTTATAGTTTTGTGTTCTCCAATGATTAAATTATGATAATCATGCATTTAAAAATGTATTGAATTTTAAAGAGGAGTTATAAATAATTTCTCTTATACTGATGCCTATGTTATTTGCACCTAGGAAAATACATTCTTACAGAGAAAGAGTTTACCTTCATTGAAGTATTATATGAAAGTAGATTATTCTCTTTGCATCTATGTTTTCCATACTAAATAAGTTTGATTTAAACTGTTGAAGGATTATTGTAAGATTTTCATTTTTGTTTTATTTTGCTGTGGTAGGTTTTCTTGTGATATATAGTCAGAATGAATTTACAAAGCTCTTAGCTCCAGTTCTGTATGTTATGTGCAGGCAGGCCAGTGAGTCCACATGGAGTCCTTTGCTCTTGAATAGAGCACTGTGGTTCACACACACTGAATACATTGTACATTTATATGTACAAATAAATGTACATTGTACATTTGTTTTTTGTTTGTTTGCTTGTTTTTTAATGCTATATTTGCCTTGGTTGAAGTTTTTTAAAAAGATGTATTTTATTTTTTTCATTATATGCTTCTGTTCAGTTGGCACACGTCAGGAAAAAAAACCTTTTGTTTCCCAGTCAGGCTCTATTTTATTATTTGTAAATTATCTGTTGTTCATTTTCTGACATGAACATCAAAATAACCTGTTTGTTCTTATTAGCTGCAGACTGTTTATTGTGATTTGTGATGTACAAGCCAAAGGAAACTCAATATCCAGACTGAACTTGTATTACTGACAAATGGACTTCGCATCTAAAAATAACAAATCTGCATGTTCCCAGACTGTATTTATAGCATTAAATGTAATTGGAACATTTTGTAGGGAAGGCAAATGGGAGGATTTTTAGTGATTTTTTTCCTATTGGTTCCTTTTGTTTACTTGGTATATAAGGAAGTTTGTCAAAGACCACATGCCATGTTGCTACTTAGGAGCAGGTCTTAGCAGTGGTTTCATAACATATGCTATGAAGTTGAACAGCTCTCTTAAAATCTGAGGAAACTTTGAACCCAAATCCTTAATTACTTATGTTTAACAAAGCAAGTTTCGCAGTAATATGTATTTACATGTTGATAAACCAGATTTCAGTAAGACACACAAACTAACTAAAGAAGAGCTAAGGACTTCAGATGGAAGTTCTCAAGGCACTGTGTAGCATGATGTAGCATGCTGACTGGCTTGTATTAAAACAACCAAAAAAGGAAAAAATAAAAAGGATTTACACTGAGTTGATTAATATTTTGAACTCATAAAATGTAGTCCTTAGAATGATCATAAATATTATTATGAAATATAAGTTGTTGGTATCTTTTTGTATATTCCTTTCATATCCAATGAAATAAAAACATATGAGGTTGCATATATTTAGTAAAGATGAGCCTGGTGAAAATATCGTTTAATATTTCTGCTGTATTTTAATTAAGAAGTTAAAAAAAAATCCTTTTTTTTTTAATGATTATTTTTCCCCAGTCATCTAGAGTTCATATAACCAGAGCAGTTCTGGAACAATTTTTATCATTTGCAAAATATTTGGATGGATTGTCTCATGGAGCACCTCTGCTGAAGCAATTATGTGATCACATCCTTTTTAATCCTGCTATCTGGATACATACCCCTGCAAAGGTAATTGTACACTTGACAGATGTTATGACTCTTATAAAGTGAAGTGAAATAGTAGTGTTCTTATATGCCATGGGACTTTTATATATATATATGTATATACACATATATATATATATATTTGTAATTTATGAACATGGTAATAGCAAAAACTTTTTAGATCAAGAAGTCTATCCCCTGCTTAACTATAATCTCCAGTGAGTCTTATGCATTTGTAAAAGTAGTTAAAACCTTGCCTAAGATTCTGGCTAATTCTATCAAAATACTGTTTCTGGAAACCCAGTCCCTTCTTAAGTGGTTGCGTTGTTTTCCTAGTGATAAAGCATAAGCATATGTATTTTTATTTGTAAGCTAAAAGTAAGCTATCTTTTATTAGACATTCACATACATTTTCCCTTTTGATTTAAATTATGTATTTGGTTTCATAAAAATATAAAAATAAATCTCATTTATCTCTGATTATAGTGAAAAAAAATATTTCCCTAAAAAATCACAGTTCAGAAATGTGGACAAAAGTGAAAACTGGCATGGTCCTAAAACCTAAAAACATATACTTTTAGTATAAAAATACAAAATATAATACAAACCAGCACAATTATTTTTGCATTAATCATAATCATAGACAATTTAGGTTGGAAGGAGTTTCTGGAGGTTATTCCAGATGAAGATCCAGTCTCTGCTGCCTGTAAAGCTTTTTTTTTTTCTTACATTTTTTTATATCCTATCCAAAGTAAGTCCTAACAACTCTTCAAATTAAAGCTGTTAATATTTAACTTGCACCTATGCAAATAATTATTTCATTTCTTAGGTGCAGCTGTCCTTGTATACCTACTTGTCAGCTGAATTCATTGGAACTGCTACAATTTATAACACTATACGCAGAGTAGGAACAGTACTGCAGTTAATGCACACACTGAAATACTACTACTGGGTGGTTAATCCTGCTGATAGCAGTGGCATTACTCCTAAAGGGTTAGGTAAGTACCATGCATAAGAAATATATTATAAACACTTCCTGTATAGCAAGGTTTATGATGTAAATTTGTCAAAGCTCCTTGGATTTATAGACAAGGAAAGTAATAAAATATAGACAAGGTAAGTAATCAACAATAATCAGTACCAGTCTTCAACAATACAATGACTGTACAAGTATTTTTAGTAAAACTCTGACAAGCAAGTTACTCACACCATTCTTTACATTTGTGTATTCCCAACAGATTCTTACTCTGGTCTTCAGTGTTATGTGGGGCTACTTTAAAAACACAGAAAACTCACTGATTCTTCTGTACCAAAGAAGAAATGTTGTATATCTCATATACCAAACAAAGTTTTGTAGGGTTTGAATATCATAATGATTGATTTGTAGGGTTAATAGTGACATTGAAAACAGAGTGGAAACCTCTGGTTCTTACTACTGAGATTTCCAGTTCAATAATATTGTCCTTACAAAATAGAGATTGATTTAACTTTGTTTATAGTCAGGTGCTTCGTCTAGCTCAGGAAACATTAAACAGTAGCAACAACAAAATATGATAATACATGAAGGCTAAATGCTGCATGTAACAGATGTGTATTAACCAGAGCATCAAATCATTGTAATCCTATACACTCCAGCTGTAATGTCATTACATTTAGCAGACTACTTGTGTAAAGAAGGGAGGATTTGGCAGAAAGTCTCTTAAAAAATAATTGATATTAGAATGTTATTAATTATCTTTATTCTGTTACTACATTACTGTCATGCTGAAAAATTGAACAACTGAGAGATGCAGTAGTGCTGTCAAATATGCAAATATTTAAGAATCTGAATACAGATAAGTTATTGGCTAATTCTTCTATTATTGGAGCTATGTTCATAGCTCTATGTAATTATTTTGTGAATAAATAAAAATTGAAGGAACAATTCTTATATATACTCACAGGCAGTGGAATTATAACTTGTTGAGGCCCACAGGAATAGCTGTCTGAGGATGCTTAATCTAGGATAAGAATTGTTCCTACCGTTTTTATTATTAACAAAAAAAAATAAAAAAAATAGAGCTGGGACCTCATTCAAAGTTATCTCACAGTATAATGTCAGACTAACTATATTCTTCATAGAATAATTAAAAATTGCTTTAAAAATACCTAACAAAAGCACACTGCGCTTCTGTTCTCTATTCATTTGAATGAAAAATTTGTAATATCAGATTATGAAAATTAACTGCAGCTGTTCCTTAATTAGCTTGGATTTATTTATTTTTTTTGAATGATAAAAAAGTATTTTCCACTGATACTGACTCTGGATTCCCTCTGCCCAAACGGAATTAAGCCACATTCATCTTTAGTACCTACAAAGTAGGTGTTTCAATTTGAGCTAGATGTCTGCCGATAATAAACAAAGGAATATATGATGGATTCAGCTGCCTGCATTTGGCTTTCGAGCATTGTTATAGTCTCTGGGGGGCATCCTACTTCCTTTTCAGGGTCTGCTGCAGAAAGATGCAGGTGTCCTGTGTTTCACTGTTAGCAATGTGTAGATATCTTAGATACCTTATGGTGTGTCAAATTGCACTGGAATGTACGTTTAGGAAACTGAATCCTGACCTGAGTCAATACAGACTCTTTGGTTTGTAAGGTGTTTGCTCTCTAGTCTCTATTGGCTATATTGACTAGCCCTCCACTGACTTCAGTGGAAGGTTAGAAGCAGGTCTTATGTGAAGCCAAGTATACTGTAGATGTCTACAAGTAGGGTTAGCTGAATCCTGCCGTAGGACTGACTCTCCAGCCTCGTGCTTGTGACGTCCTGATGAAGATTACACTGCAGTGCTGCTTAGGCACAGTTTTACCTCCAGGCAAGCTAACCAGAAATGAGCTCAGAGAGGAATTAGGAAGTTAGATGCCCAGCTGATGAGTTTATAAACACACTGTTATTTGTGACTGTTGAATGACCAGCTACTGGGAGGTAAAGTTTCCAGATGTCAGCTACATTTACATCTAGATAGAGATCTGGAAAATTGCTCAATTAGTTTGAGATTGCAAGTTTGATTATATTGTCTACTTTTTGCTCTAATTCTTTTTTGTTTGTTTGTTTGTTTCTTTTTTATTTTAGTTAAAGAGTACCTGTAGTTCTGCATCATGATACTAGTTCCTAACAACACTTTGGAAATGTATTGCATGTTACAGACTTCCCTATGGCTAGGCTTGCTGTTTTGTGGAAATTGTGTGACATTTCTTTCTGCGGGAGATATGGCTTGCTTTTTCCTTGCCCAGATCTGCCTCTCTGCAGTGAGCTGTATCTTTTGAGTATTCATATCTGTAAGGCCACTTGTGTAGCTACAAAAAATATATAATGTATTCATCAAAATCTGAGCAGAAGGCATGGGGTACACAAGGACACAAAATTAAGAATGAAAAATGAATCAGTTACTGTGAATTAGCATACGTATGGCTCTTTTACTTCCCTATCTTTTCTCTAATTCTTATGTATTTTAAGGGTGTAGTACATTCTCTTCTCATTTGTGTCAATTCCAGACTAGGCACATTTGTTTCTGTAAGAATACAACTAGATAGCTCTCTAAAATGTAATTGGATAGTGCAGATTACTGTTTGTTTGGTGTAGTGGTACGACAACAAAAATCACAATTACTAAGGCCTGTGCAGTGTAATTGGGAAGGCATTTTATATATGGTGAGTCCATGCACCTTTTCAAAATATGTATAGATCAGAATTTCCTCCTTTGGTCAGCTAGATTTCCAGATAAACTTACCTTTCTTCAAGGCTAATTTCAACTTCTTCCTTGTTCCTCCCTGTTGCTTAGACTGCAGAAAGTCCTATGTATTTGATACAGCTGTATTGTGTAGTATTTCCTATCTAAAAATGACTTTCATTGTATTGAGTTGAACATATTGGCTTGCCAGGGAAGAAGATCAGTGACATGGCACTGTATCAGCAAATCAACAGTAAGATTTTTTTGCTATTATGTTACAGGTTGCTTCTGCTTCTAACTAGCACAAGGGTAATAATTATGATAACTTGTAATCAAATGACTGTGGAAACATATTAATTGCTGATATGATTGTTGCTAAATTTCATTTCATATTAACTTAATTTCATGTTGTTTTATTGAACACACGTTAATTACTTTCATCGATTGATAAAATTCCCTAAAACTTTTCAAAATGTTTGATTGACTGGATATTATATTACTTCATTACTTTTCTTCTCCAGACATCCATTTTTTTAACATTAAGTGAAATCTGCCAATGTGATGTGGAAATCTGGTTGATTCAGGCTCATGATCTTAGAATGCTACAAATAGAAAAAGCTGTAGATAATACTGCCTTATGTTTTTTTCTTTACACTTCCATTTTCAGCAATTCATAACTTCACCAGTCCTAATAAATCAGAGAAGTTAACTGTTCCAGGATGTTGTTTTTGTGTTGATTTTATTAAATAGCATGCAGCCACTACTGCCACATATTGTCTGCAAGTTTACCATTCATTAAAAAGTAACACAGTGTGTAAAGAGAAGTTTGTAGAAGCAAGAAATTTAGGCTTATAAAATACAATGATGTGAACATTAGACTTGCTGCCTCAAAAGTGTCATTTGATATTTCAGAATGAAAGAATGAGACCTACTGAGTGGTAGTTTTACTGTGAGAAACAGAAAAATATCACAATATGAGAAAATCATAGAATTGCAGAATGGTTTGGGATGGAAAGGACCTTAAGGATCATCTAGTTCCAACCCAAGGGGTTGGAATAGTGGTCTAGTGGACACTTTCCACTAGAAAGCTTACCACTGAATCAAAGCCCCACCCACCTTGGCCTTGAATGCTTTCAGGAATTGTTCATCCACAGCTTCTCTGAGCAACCTGTTACTGTGCCTCACCACCCTCTGATTTAAAAATTTCTTCTGAATATTTAATCCAAATCTAATCTCTTTTAGTTTAAAGCCATTACCCTTTGTCATATCACATCACTCCCTGAAAAAGTGTCTCTCCCCAATTTTCCTTTAGGTTTTAAGGCCTAGAAGTCCACTATAAGGTTGTAGAATCATAGAATCATTAAGGTTGGAAAAGACCTCTAGGACCATCTGATCCAACCATCCCCCTACCACCAATATTACCCACTAAGCACCACATCCAACCTTTCCTTAAACACCCCCAGGAATGGTGACTCCACCAATTCCCTGAGCAACCTGTTCCAATGCCTGATTGCTCTTTCTGAGAAGAAATTTCCCCTAATTTCCAACCTGAACCTCCCCTGGCGCAACTTGTGGTCATTCCTTCTAGTCCTGTCACTAGTTATCTGTGAGAAGAAGCTGACCCCCAGCTCCCCACCACTTCCTTTAAGGTAGTTGTAGAGAGGAATAAGGTCTCCCCTGAGCCTTCTCTTCTCTAAGCTAAATAACTCCAACTCTCTCAGACTCTCTGCATAGGAGAGATATTCCAGCCCTCTGATCATCCTTGTGGCCCTCCTCCAGACATACTCTAACAGGTCTGTGTCTCTCTTATGTTGGGAGCCCCAGAGCTGAATGCAGTATTTCAGGTGGACACCACCTGAAATATAGCAGTATAGAGAGGGAGAATCACCTCCCTCAACCTGCTGGCAATGTTTCTTTTGAGGCAGCTCAGGATAAGATTGGCTTTTTGGGCTGCAAGCGCACATTTCTGCTCATGGAGAGTTTTTCATTCACCAATACCCTCAAGTTCTTCTCAGGCTGCTCTCAATGTATTCTCTACCCAGCCTGTATTCATGTTTGGGATTGCCTGAACCAAGTGCAGGACCGTGAATGTAGCTTTGTTGAACTGCATGTTGTTCACATGGGTCCACCTCCTGAGCCTGTCCAGGACGGCATCCCTTCCTTCCAGCGCATCAGAATGAAATATAGTATTTCCTTATCAGAGACATCTGAAGCTTTAAGCTAACTTGGAATAAGACCTTTCAAATCTGAAAGAAACTTTAATATAAATCATGCCAATATCAGAAATTTGACCATGTTATACTGTTTTCAGATAATTTGCTATCATATTAAAAGTAAGCTTATTCATGCAGACATTTTAATAGCGTAATGCTTTCTTCTTGTATACATTTATAATTTTTTACACAGCAATATCGAAACACATTTTAATATTAGCAGTTTGATTTACTATTACCTGCAGACATTTTTCTGCTTTGAAGTTTTATTGCTTTCTCCTGTCTTAATAAAGCACAAAGTTGGGTGTGTTTTCTGTACTGACTGAGTTTAGTATACCCTCTTATTTGACTAACATTTTTTCTCAAAAAAAAGTGAAAGTTCACCTCCTGATTCTTCTGCAATTCAGCTTATAAAACAGGACATGCAAACATTTTGAATTACTTAAAAACTCAAATGCTTGTTTCAAATTTGGTTTTCTATCTTCTTTTTCATTATTGCTTTCATATTTCAAATGAGTATTTCTTTCTTAATTCACTATGGTAAATTTATGTTTTTTTGTTTCCTTCTCAAGTATTAGAAACACTATTTCAAAATGTATAGATACTTGATACATATATGATACTTGATACATTTTTTAATATAATTTTGCTTGATAGTTTTACATTTCAGATGTACATGTACATAAAGGAAGCAAGTTTTCCACTTAATACTATGGAATTGAGTTTCTTATTTTATTGTTGTGTTTTGTTTAATTATTTGTTCTTGATTCATTTGCCAGTTATAAATAGGTGGCAGGAAAAAATGACTTGTTTTTGAAGACCACATTAAATGGAAACCTGTGAAATAATCCTGAAATTAGGAAGTACAGCAAAATAGTACAGCAAAATGCTGTGCAGACCATTCTTCCAGTACTTGTAGCTAACTGGTTTACATAGCGTTCAATTTCTCTAGCCTCTGTTATTTTTCTCTACCAGTCCTCTTTTAATTTTCAAAGTAATGAAGTCTTTTGAGTAGAGACTCTCCCTATTTTTCTGATTCTAAGGCAATGAAGTTTCAAAACACAATTAAAATACAAGGAAAAAACAGTAACGGAGGACAAAAGCAAAAAAAGAAAAAGCATTGTTCAGTCTGCTTGGCATATAACCTGCAAGCAAGAACTCCTTTTGTGTCTTTTGCATGTTGAAGAACTCAAAAGGGTTCTTCTGTATCTCCAGAGAAACTATTGGGTATGTGAATAACTATGAAACTCAGGTATCTTTGAAGAGGTTCCAATTTGGGATATTCTCTTTTTAATCCACCCTTTGAAATTTCTGTTACAAGAAGGCTTTGTAGAGCTCTCTGTTGCCTTATTGTTCCATTTTCTGTTTCCATAATTACAGTCTTTCAGGAAAGACAAAACACCTCGGATTTTAGGCATGGTTTTCAGATATTTTCTGTTATGAAACCTGGTAAGGTGTAGGAAGGCAGAGGCAATGTGAAGACACAGATTTCTGTGATGCAGTTAAAGGAGTTAGATTTTGCATTTCAATTAAGGGAAAAAATAGCTGTTGGCTAGCAACACCATTGCCAGAAAAGCACATGCAGTTTTTAATGTAGTGCATTTAGTACCAAAACATTCAATTATGTTTTTACAACAGGAAGTGGGTGTTTCATGGTGCCATTAGAATGTATTCATAGAAAACTGTTCATATAGCTTCAAAGCCTAAGCAAGAGATTTTTACAACAATACCCTTACAGTTGTGACATATGATGGTATGGGGAGAAAGCTGAAAGTTATTTGCTTCTTTCTGAAATTTACTCAACTCTACTCCTCTTCCATCTGAAACAGGGAAGAAAACTTGAGAGGATTAACTAGTCTGTTTCTTCTCCCTTGCTAAGCAAATACAACTCATCTTCAAGTTTGCAACAAGCACTTTCCTGAATTAGCTATGTAAAGCAGTGACTTCACTTTGAGGAGTGGAGCCCGAAATTTAATATATAAATGCATATATTACAATTTTGGATTTAACTGGATTTGAAATCCTACTGAGATGTATATGTTATTAAGTTTTGATATTTGTTTATCAGCAAAAGATAAAATGGTTAATGAAAAAGTAAATCAGGATTCACTGATTTTCACTGTGCAAAATTTATGACTGTGTATGACACATATTGTTTGAAAAGTAGGAATTTAACAAAGAAATTTCCAGTTCAATCTTAGCCATTTATGAAAGGGGAGAATGGAATATACAGTATAGCAAAGTTCAAATGAATATATTTATTCTAAGTCTTTGCTTCTTGCTTTTCTTAAAAGAAAATCTATTTTCTTTAGATTTGGTTTTATAATGTGTTTCTACAAACAAAGTTTTTAAAGGATTAAGGATTGCTGACTTTTTTTTTTTTTTCTGTTTTAAATTGATTTTATTTTTTGGACTCCTTAATTCTCTTCAATTAAATTGTTTGTTTCTGTTGCAAGTAATAGCCATCACTAATATTTCATTAATTCGTTTTTTTTTGGATTTCATTCTGATGGCATTAACATAGTGGGCTAGTTATTCCAAGTTATCATCAAAAATTTTAGGTGAGATTTGGCTTTGTATTCATACCCTTCTAAGCTTATTTATACTACTTACTTGCACTGTTTTCAGTGGAATTTCATTCAATATAGTCAATAGAACTAGATTTTTATCCTGAATTGTGCACTGACCTTGGGACAGTTGAGTAGAATTAGTCAATAAAGAGACTGGTTGTCTATATTCAGATTTGTATCTCCTGGATCGTATGAGAACATGATCCTACAAAGCCTATACCTTAATTCACTTGTGTGAGTCAAGATCTGATTACTGCCCTGAAGGGCAGTGTCTTGTGTTCTTGTGTCTTTGTTTGAAAAATATATCTGGATTTTTTTTTTTTCTTCAAAAATGAAACATCATTCGAGGTGCATTGTGTCGTAAAATGTTATTCTGAAAGTTTTATATAATGAATATAATATGAGATCTGTTGTAGGAACTGAAGAAGGTGCACTCATTAGAGGAGTTAACTTATATTTAAATGTGGTATGTTTTGCTTCTTCCAGATGGTCCTCGGCCCTCACAGAAAGAGATCATATCACTAAGGGCATTTATGCTTCTGTTTCTGAAACAACTTATTCTTAAGGTAAAACAGTCAATTACAGATGGAAACCATTAATATCTGTTATATAGGTTCTTTCACAGTAGTAAATAATTGATACCTATCAGGAGTTATATCTGTTTCTGGTTGTTAATTTTAATTGATGCACATAATTCTGACAGACATAAAGGCAGTAAATGCATACAATATTTCTTATTAACCTCACCAAACTAAGCTATATATATATATTTTTTTTTATTATTTTTTTTTTTTTTTGGTTGAGCATCAGGAATTGGAAGAGTGGCAGTAATAGCTGATACCATCGAAACACCACACTATGAGAATCATTTCTAGCAGTAATAGAGGCCTGACTTCAGGCTGTTTTGTATTTCCACTGTAGTACGGAAAAGGAATGTAGTGAAAATGAGAATTTAGTTCTTTGAAGTATACATAGTAAATTTGTAGGATTATTTGACTCAGTCCAAGTTTTCTTAGGCCATGCTTTAAAGAACGAATTTTCTCTCAAAAAAAAATTTCATATTTTCTTTTTCTTTTTCTTTTTTTTTTTTTTTTTTTTTAGGATCGCGGTGTGAAAGAAGATGAACTGCAGAGCATATTAAATTACTTATTAACAATGCATGAGGTACATTACTGTAATTACCTGTCTTTTACTGTAATCACTTGTATCAGATCTGTGGGAAGCTTGCTGTTGAGGTTAGTTTGTCAAGTAACGTTGGTCTTGTCATACAGGATGAAAATATTCATGATGTGCTGCAGCTGCTAGTGGCACTAATGTCCGAACATCCAGCATCCATGATCCCTGCTTTTGATCAGAGAAACGGGATACGGTAAGACAGTGAAGTGAGAAAATATTTTAAAAGTAGTTGCAGTATTCCAAATGCCTTCTGTTTCACACAAATATCACAACTGCTGATCTTTCAAAGTACAATTTTATTAATTTGGTATATAACTTTTTCAAAAACAGACTGGTTTTGGATAGCTCTGAGACTAAAATTTTCCCCTTGAGGTTATCACTATCACATTTGAAGGTAAATGTACTGCTGTACTTATTTCTCAATCTCAAATAGAATATGTAATTAACAAGATACATCAAAAAGCCAAGTATCTATCTCAGAATCATTGAATATTCTGTCTTCTGATGTTTTACATAATTTGGGGAAGAGGAAAATGAGAGAAATCATGTCCTAATCTCTCAAATTCTCTCTGAAAAAAAAAGTAAGGTGTCTGTGGAACTTATATGTTTATGTGCTTGTTCATACTTTTAATATCTGATAATTGCCAGAAAAGTAGGGTGTGTTTTTTTTTGGTTGGTTGGTTGGATTTTTGCCTGACGTGGTAATACAGGATTTTTCCAAGATTAATAAATTTAATGGTAATAATTTAATATTTACTATAGGTTTTTATTTTGCATTGTACTTTGGAAAATACAAGAGGAATAGAAGAAAAAATGCCTATCACTGATAAATTCAAACAGTATGTTCTATAAAATATTTAAAACTTCATAATACTACTTGTATTTAAAACTATTTGAATGGCAACGCTAGGTGAAACAAAAGTATAGGGAAGACCTGTTGAAAAGTTAGGATTTTCTATCAGTTTTCTATCTATAGTTCTATAGCAAAATAGCAAAAACAAACAAACAAACCACATTTTTGTTTTCTGTACTATCCAGGTACTTCAAGAAACCACCCTGGTGTAACTTTGTGTTCCAATCTTTTCCTTTTGTCTTAAGCTATAACTTCTCAGGCTATCTTTTATTTTCTTCTTCTAGTTAGGGAAGACTATTAGGAAAGTTTTTTTCTTTCTGTTATGAAACATTGAACTGAATGAAAACGCACCATGCCTCTAACCTAAAGAGCTTGTAATCAAATTCTTATCCTGTGCTTGGTGATTTCAGTATACCCTTCCATTTTATGTAGATTGTTGGGTTTTAGTGTTGTAAGTTCCCTATAAGATATTCCTGTTTAGTGAAATACAATCTGTATGTGTGATGTTCGGTAATAAAATGAAAAACCTTGTGAATTTGTTTTTCTTTTTTTAGAGTAATTTATAAATTATTGGCTTCCAAAAGTGAGAGTATATGGGTGCAAGCTTTGAAGGTTCTTGGATATTTTCTCAAACACTTGGGCCATAAGTAAGTGTAGTTTTAAAATTATTGTAGTAGTGTAAATTCACAGTTCTTTATGCCTTTTTGTCATAATTACTCTGCATAATTTGACAGTCTTCAGAAATGACATAGAATAAAATTGTTACATTTCCCATTTAATCATTTGCACATTCTGTTACCTTTATGCATTAGGATAAAATTGATCTTCTAGTTAACTCATTACTATTATGACATCTGAAAAGATATAGTGTTTATATACCAAATATACGATATGTTGAAAATTAAACACTGAAATGATCTAAAACCATTTTTCAAAAATACATTTTAGAAATTTCTCTTACACATTCAGGTAAGGGTTGTAGGAAACATGGTTGTCATCAAAAATTTGTTGCTCAAATTTTCAGTGTGATTGCAATACGTGTGTCAGGATTGTACTTTTAAAAATACCTTCAAACTGATGGGGAAAATTAAATATAATGTGTTATTCACATGGAAATGATTCAGAATAAAAAGTAAACAGCAAGTAAATGATCATAAAAAAATGAGGTAAGATCATGTCTCTACAACAAGGGAAGTAAGAAATATTCATATTTAAAATGATCTGTGTCACAAAATAGATGTACTTAGTCTCATCTTCCCTTATTTGGTGTTAAGAAAAAAATGAAAATCATGCAGGGCTATGTAACCTGCTGCTGATCACTTTTCCTCTTGTATGCAGATATTCCAGTGGGATAGTATGCAGGATGGAAATTAGCAATGTGCTTTACTGTAGACTTCATCACATAAAACCTTCTCAGAAGGTAAAGAAACTAGGACTCCAGACAGAGTGCAGTATTGCTATACATGCTTTTCTCCATAAGATCAATAAAGTATGACAGTGTAATTGAGAGGCAGCTGAGAACATACTCCCAAATGGGATTTTCTCATGGGATCCAGCAAACCAAAGAGCATTCTGGGAATTGATAAAGCAAATTCATAGTCCATTCAAGAATCTCAAAGGGCTTTTCAAACATTGCTTACTAAAAATGGTTCAAATTCATAGGAGTTGAATTAAGACACACCAGATAAAGGTTTAACTTGCACAGAGGCCTGTGTCCAAATAAGTACATTTGTTCAAATCATTTATTGCATATGCAGTAAACTGAATAGCAAATACTGAGCAGAACATTACAGAAAAGAAAAACTGAGATTTTTCAGAAGCTGAGATTTCTGTTCCTGATCCTGAGCATCTCTTTGTAATTATGTATGTATCTGTGGAGTTTCCATTCTTCAGTGAAAGTGCTTACTTAACATGACAATTAAAAAAAAAATCTTATTTTGTCACGTAATTGAAGTCATTCAAATCCACTTGAATATTGTGCATCTTTCAAGGTATCTTTGAATATTAGATTACTTTGAATAAAAAAATAAATAAATAAAAATCTGCAGAGTCCTAGGTATCTGTGAACGTTCACATTTTAGGTAGATTTCAGCAACTGAAAATGTCTCCCATTTTCATATCTTATAACTAATGCTTGTGAGGTGTGCCTATTTGTGCACATATATGTGTGCATATGCATAGCTATATAAAATTGTAGTCAAATACAGAAAATTCTAAGAAATTGCAAAATTGTAAACCACGTACATTTTATAAACAACTTATAAAATTCTGTTTTATATCACAGCAAACAGGCATTCTTTTGGCATTCTACTTTAATGCACTAAAGTAGAATTGCATAAAGAGATGTTATAATTTATGAAATCAGAACCAATACAATATTAATAACCAATGAATAAATTAAAAAAAAAAAAAAAAAAAGGAATCAAAATAATACACAGTTACCATTCAGTAGATTTTCTTTGCAGATTAACCAAAGAGTTGAGATGATTAGCTACTTGGACAAGATGAAACTCTGAATTTTGTACTTAATTTTTGTTTGTGATCTGTGATGACAGACCACTTTGCCTAACCTTAACAGTAGGCAGAATAATATTCATTTCATTTTCTACGTCCTTGCTGCTTCAAGGCAGTTACAGCCAGATTTTTACTTTTTATCCGCACATTTAAATCCTCTTAAAACAGGACTGTATAGGCTTGTATGTTTATAATTTTCTACTTGTAATTATATCTAATCTCAAATACAGCAAAATAGAGCTACAAAATACATTAACATGTGCTATTTTTGGTGTTTCTTAACATTTTTTTCCTTAATAATTAGTCTTACCAGTTTTGGAGTGTCTTTACAATAAAGATTTTTTATTATTATTATTTACAAGAATTCATACATTATGTAAGTCAGATCAGGTAACTACAAAGCAAAATTTGGTTTAAGTGTAACCAGCATAGGTATTCCAATTATTTTTCCCTTCCATTCATCACATCATAGCTTGCAAGGTTGAATACACATAGTTTTTCTCGTAAGTTATGAACTCCTTTCAGTGTGACAAAGACTAGACACTGTTTTAACATGTTGCTGCACTCTTTTGCGGTTATTTGAAGATTTAAATATAATGTATTCATTTCAAAAATTCTAGAATGAATCTGTGTGATTTAAGCCTGTGTTATCATCAGCAATCATGAAAAGGGTACTTCTTAGCTTAACTAGGAAACTTTACTAAGTATTATTTCATATTGTCCTGCTGCTTTCATATAGATTGTTAATTATTCTGAATATTATGCTTTATTTTGTATTTATTACAGCAGTAGATAAATGTAATGATGCAATATACAATAAGTACTCGATTTTTAATTCTATATCCAATTAAAAATGAAGAGTGTTTGAGGATATATACAATTCACTGATGTGAGCTGCTTTCTTCTCTGCTTTTTAAGATTATAGTATTTCTTGTTCCTGACTGTAAAATTCCCCTCAATCAATTTGAATTTCATAGCTTTCAGGATCATAGTGAATGAGAGAATTATGTGCCATTTTATTTTATTTAAAATAAAAAAATAAATCCCAAATATAGTATTGCTTACTGTGAATCTTCATATACTACTACAATAACATTCAAATCAGGAAATACCTTAAATGATGTTTAATTCATAATATATGCAGAAGAACAGGTTTTAGAACTTTTAGTACAACATCAAAATATTTGACTTTAGTGTTTTTGCATTTACTTGAAAATTTTCAGCATGCTTGGCATTTTCATAGAACTTTTGTTTTCTCTTTCAGGCGAAAGGTTGAAATCATGCATACTCACAGTCTTTTCACTCTTCTTGGAGAAAGGTTGATGCTGCATACAAATACAGTGACAGTTACAACATATAACACGCTTTATGAGGTAAAAATTATTAAACATACAGATTGTAATCTCTACTGTAAAATGTATGGCTTAATTACATTTTTGTATACATAGCGTTTTTGTACACTCTGGGGTTTGCAATATCCTGATTTGCAAGACTTTTGAGATTTTTTAATTTTTTTTTTTTATTTTAAGGAAGGACTCTGGCTCAGAATTTATACTCCCATGCTTTGGATATTTTTGTATATTCTTAATAAAACTTTTTATTTACAGCATCACAATGGGTGGTGGAAAAGATCCTGCTATTTAAGTTGTTCATCACTTTCAAAAATAATAATAACAATAAGGTTACTGCAGGCCTGCAGGCCCATACTCCTAAATTGTTTGGACTAGAGAGTGCTAGAGTGCTAGAACTAAAGAGATGCATTTTTACCATTTTTACTTTTTTTTTTTTCCCCCCTTTTGGTGAAATTCTTTTCAAGTTAATAAAATTTAGAAAAGTGCTGTTTTTTCTTTTTTTAACTAGCCATGTTGATATGATGATAACTTAACACAGTCACTTTGATGTAACAGATACTCTTTGAGGAAACTAAATGTGACCTAGAAACATTTAAATGTCTAGCAGCCTCTTGCAGAAAAGTAATTTTTGATGATGCACAATTTAGTTTATATATTATAAACATGAAGTTGGTCCAAACCCACATGAAAAATAAGGACATTTTTGGTGACAGCCCACATGGCTTCATTATAAAGCAAATCATGCCTGACAAATCTGGTGGTCTTCTACAATGGGGATACAGCATTGGTGGATAGGGAAAGAGCAACTGACATCATCTACATGGACTTGTGCAAAGCATTTGACACTGTCCCTCGTGATATCCTTGTCTCTAAATTGGAGAGACATGGATTTGATAGATGGACCATGTGATGGGTCAGGAATTGGCTGGGTGGTTGCACTCAAAGCATTGCAGTCACTGGCTTGATATTCAGGTGGAGATCAGTGGCAAGTGGTGTTCCTTAGGGGTCAGTGCTGGGACAGGTGTTGTTTAACATCATTGTTGGTGGCAGGGACAGTGGGATCAAGTGCACCCTCAGCAAGTTTGCTGAAGACGCCAAGCTGTGTGGTGTGATTGATAAGCTGGAGGGAAAGGATGCCATTCTGAGGGACCTGTACAGGCTTGAGAAGTGGGACTGTGTGAACCTCATGAAGTTCAGCAAGGCCAAGTGCAAGGTGCTGCAGCTGGGTTGGGGCAATCCTGAGCACAAATAGAGGGTGGATGGAGAATGGATTGAGAACATCCCTGAGGATGTTCTTGGTTCTTGGGGATGTTGATTGAAGAGAAGCTCAACATGAGCTGGCAATCTACACTTGGAAGACCTAGTACCCTAATATCCGGGACTGTGTCAAAAAAAGGCATGGCCAGCAGGTCGAGCGTGGTAATTTTCCCCATTCTACTCGGCTCTCATGAGACCCCACTGTGTTCAGCTCGGGGGCCCCCAACAGAAGGCTCTTATAAAGAGAGGCTGAGATTTGGGGTTGTTTAGCCTGCAGAAGGAGTTCTCCCTCCAGGGAGATCTTACAGTGGCCCTCCAGTACCAAAAGGGGGTCTACAGGAAAGCTGGAGACACTTTATCAGTGAATGTGGTGATAGGACAAGGGGTAATGTCTTTAAACTTAAAAGAGGATAAATTTAGATTAGGCATTAAGAAGAAATTCTTTACTCAGGGAGTGGTGAGGCACTGGAATATTTTGCCCAGAGAAACTGTGGATGCCCCATCCTTGGAAGTGTTCAAGGCCAGGTTGGATGGGGTGTTGAGCATCCTGGTTTAGTGGAATGTGTCCTTTCTGTGGCAGGCAGGGATTGGAATTCAGTGATATTTATAGTCCCTTCTAACCCAAATCATTCCATGATTCACAAGCAGGTAGAAAGAGCAATTGAATCTGATGACAGTATCCTAGACTGAGTGGAATAACTAGATACGTGGTTCTAGAAAACATATCTCAGCTCTAGTTCTATTTGAAGAGGAGATACACCTTTAAAGAACATATTTCATTTGGCTCATTACATTATTTGTGTTTTTATGTGTATCTGGGTATCTGTATTTAGTTTGGGAGATTTTTGTCTCCTCAACCCACATACAGACATCCCCCGGCTGTACCGCATCCCATAGAGTCCCCTCACAGTCATATATTCCTTAAGTCTCTTTTTCTGATAACTGTTAGACCAGTTACTGGTATAGCAGAGACAATATACCTGCTCTTATTTCAGTTCTTGGAAAATGTTCTTGTCTTATGTGATTTAAAGATCAAAGCCGAATTTCCTTAAGTGGTATATTCTTTATTGCAGCGCTGGATGCACGGGGGATCCTTCCGCCTATCGTGCATGTTTGAAGTGACAAACTATCTCGTATTTATACAGCGAAACAATGAATATTCAATCAGCACCTATACATATTCATTACCTAACCCCGCCTACCCTCGCTTCGTATGCTAATCAGCTTATCAGTCCTTGCGCTTGCGCAAAGCCTTCCAAGAATTGTGGGCCAGGGTCTCCAGGATGTGGGCAGTGGTCTTTGGGAGGAAGGCCGTAGGTCTTCCTCGTAATGCACTTTCTTAATCAGTTGTTTTCCAGGCTGTAAAAATGCTGAGTTGTCTTTCGGTTTAACTGGGGGGTCGGCGGATAACAGGATGTCTCAGTTAACAAGACATAACAGACAGTTGACTCAAGTTATCTCAAGTCTTAGCCTGACTGAGTGTTAACGGATAATGGGGTGTTTTCAAATAACAAAATGCTTAAACGTAACAGAAGGTCTACAGATAACAAGATGTTGTTTACTTTGTCCTTGCTAACTTTTAATCACAAGTTCTATTCTATCCTAAAGTAAGTTTATACAATATCAAACCACAAGCTTTATTCTATCCTAAAGTGAGTTTATACTATATCATTCCCCCCTTTTCTGGAAAATCTAGTAAATTCTTTTACTTAATACGAAAATTTTCTTCCCAGTCTTTATGATATGTACCCCTCAATACCTTACCATGCACATTTGTCAAGGAGGTTAACATGGACATTCGTCGTAACAATTTCCAATTCCAAACAAGTAACACAAAAGACAATATTAAACTTATACCAACTAATATCAATAAAACAATAATTGGGTGACTCAATGTGTTCAAAATTCCAGTTACAGTTGGCGACCATCCAAAAAGTGTATCCCACCAGTTGTGACTTGTGTCCCGTTTTACCCTTTGCAAAACTCTGCTTATTTCCTTTGTATCATGATGGACAGTAATTAGAGTCTTCTCTCCACTTTCCTGAATACCTTTTAAAATTCTAATCAGGTCTTGGTGTCTAACTAGTTGCTTCACTAGTGTGAGGTTCATCCCAATAGGTGTAGGTAGTAACTTATGATACATTGTGTTGTTAGACTTGATCAGCTGGTGGGATACCACTGGTGCCAAATATAGAAAATCACACCCGACGATTCTAACAAAGTTACAAATACAAAAATTAGAATGATTTCTGTTATGGAGAGTTATATTCTCCTTGTCTATTTCTACAAAATCACAAGCAGTTCTTAAACACACGCACCCTTGACCAACATATACAAGCACAGTCTTTAGACTAGTATTTGGATGAATTTCAAAGTGGCAGATACCTTGCTCCGTGTCAAAACATACATCCTGAGCATCAATTGTATTACTTTCACAAATAAATCCTTGTTGTTCCCGTGTAACACATGATTCTAGATTTACAGACTGCCATTTCCCATTCTCCATCCGTGCCCATGTTCTATGCTCTGAAGGATAAAGCACTGTCTTCTCATGGTTTAATCCTAGTGCAAGGATTGGGTGAATAACATGAACTGTAGCATTACGTATAGTAAGCATGAAGGCAGTAGCCATGTTAACAACGGGATCATAAGTAAAATTCACCAGGGTCCACCAAGACTGGAACTTCTTCTCAAAATCATTGGCATTGTCCCAAACTGCTTTTCGGATTTCAGCTGGAAAAATGCCTTCACTTCCTTCCCTAATAATCAAGGCAGCCGTTGCCTGCAACCATAACTGTGCTTGCATACAACTAAGAGCTAAGGATACATTATCTTGAATCACACTAAGTGCATCTATTATTAGTTTGTGATCTTGGTCTTCTGCATTTTCCCATTTCGGTAACACCTTTGAAACTTGCCATTGGCTAGTTCCCAATGCCAATAAGGATGATTGTAAGGGTTGTTTTAATTTTGTCAAATCACTTGTTGCTGTGGCTAGCTTATTCATTAATATTTCTGAATCAATGCCATTTAAAATTCCTAACCCTGTTCCTAGCATTCCAGTTAAGTCTCTCCGTGTCCTGCCCCTGAAATGTACTTGCTTCTGTGACCATATTGTCCAGTCTTCAAATGATGTCCTTAAGAAAGGAGAACAGGCTGGTTGAACTGCTGAGATGTTGATTTGTATTAGCAATTCAACACGCTTGAGTGACCATTCTGGATTAAATAACAATTGCTGTTGGCCCGTGTTCCTTACTACATACGGGCCTGTTTCATAAATTTTGGGTTCCAGTTTGATTAGAGGTGGGGCATGGGTTGTAGAGGGTCTCACTGTGGTAGGAAGTGTCGCATATATTATAAAATTTAACATGAGGCCCTCATCATTATTGACTTTGGACTGTCGGCCATTATTATTATTCCAAAAACAGCTAATTTCTACATCCTCTGTTAATATAAAATTATACCAGCAATCCAATTTACCTGGGCGAATACAACCCTCCTGTTGTTCATTTTTGGAAATTGGTTTAACTAAAATCCCCGTTGCTTTCTCGTCAGTCGTTCCATTAAACATTTGACACCCTATTTTAATTTCATCCCCTATGGTTCTTTGGTGTGTCCACCCTTCCCCTAATTTTCGCCATTCTGATGGTTTATATAAATAGTTACCATTTGTTCGCCAGACGACCATGACTGATAACTTTCCATTAAGATTCTTATCCTCTGTTGTTACGGCTTCAGTCCAAGGCCACCCACCATTCTCTATTATCACAGAGGCATCTTCTTGAATCACAATTACAATTATAAGCCATAAAAACAAAACAATTCTATGAACAAATCTTCTGCCAACCATATTACCAAATACTCCCAACCTTAATGTCCTCATTTTGTTCGAGTAAGCTTTAGTTTCAGTTCGTCGTCACCTGGTGTTACTTTCCAAGGAGCTCCTGGAGCCTTCTTCACTCGGGAATAGTGGATCCAAGCAGCTTGTTCTCTAATCTTGATAGCAGTGTGAGTTGTCAGCAACACTTGATACGGTCCATTCCATTTTTCCTCTAGGGGTTGTCCTGAAAAAGTCTTTATATATATATAGTCCCCAGGCTTAAAGGGGTGGATTGGTTGATCCAACCCTCTAGCCCTGGTCCCTAAAACAAATTTATGTACTTTATTTAATTGTTTTTGAAGTGCAGTTATATAAGTATATAAATATTCTGATCCCAGCTGCGTTAGATCCTCTCCGCTAAACAGAAATTGATATGGCCTTCCATACAAAATTTCAAAGGGGCTCAAATTCTCTTTTACTCTAGGTTTGACTCTAATTCTGAGTAATGCTAAAGGGAGGGATTGAGGCCATGACAAATTAGCCTCTTGTCCAATTTTAGCTATTTGTTGTTTAATTAAATGGTTCATTTTTTCTACCTGTCCACTTGCCTGTGGTCTATAAGGAGTATGCAGTTGCCAATCTATCTTTAAGATCTTACTTATCTGTTGCACCACTTGTGCACAAAAATGTGAACCTCTATCAGAAGACATTGCTACTGGAATCCCGTAGCGGGGTATTATTTCATTTAACAAGACTTTAACCACTTCTCTTGCTTTATTTGTTCGACAGGGAAAAGCTTCAGGCCATCCAGAAAACGTGTCAGTCAAAACCAGTAAATAACGATACCCCCCTTTTCTAGGGAGTTCTGAAAAATCAATTTGCCACTGTTGTCCTGGATAATTTCCTTTACCAATTATTCCAAATTTTATTCTATTCTTAGTATTGGGGTTGTTACGTAAACAGATGCTACATTGTTGAGTTACTTGTTTTATTGTTGTGTATAAATTTCGTCCCACTAATGTCTGACTCATGCTCTTATGCAATGTGTCAGCTCCCCAGTGTGTTTTATTATGTTCTGTAAGAACTATGGGCCATATCAAATTAGAGGGTATTATCACGCGGTTATCTTTTAAATATACCCATCCATCTGGTTTCTTTTTACCTTTCAAATCTTCAATTAATTTTAAGTCTTCTTTTGTATAATTTGGTTTTTGGTTCCTGTACATAGTTTGGATTTTACCGTCTGGTATCAAAGACAATGCCTTCACCTCAATTATTTCAGCTGCCCGTTTAGCCTCCTGATCTGCCAATCGATTTCCAATTTCAAAATCAGCATTCCCCTTTTGGTGTCCCCGACAATGCATGATAGCTACCTTTTCTGGTTGTTTTACTGCCTCTAACAATCTTAAAATCTCTTCAGCATGTTTTATCTGTTTTCCCTGGGCAGTCAACAATCCACGTTCTTTCCAAATTGCTCCATGAGCATGTACCACGCCGAATGCATATTTAGAGTCTGTCCAAATATTTATTTTCCTTCCTGCTGCCAGTTCCAGTGCTCGTGTAAGAGCAATTATCTCTGCTTTCTGGGCGGATGTCCCAGGGGGTAATGGTTTAGACTCGATTACCTGTTGAGCAGTTGTAACAGCATATCCTGCCTTACGTTGTCCTTGTTTTACAAAGCTGCTCCCATCAGTATACCAAGATTCATCAGCATCTTCTAAAGGTTCTTCCTTAAGATCGGGTCGACTAGAATACACAGTCTCCATTGTTTCTATACAATCATGAGTTATAGGTTCATCCAGAGTTCCGCTAAGGAAAGAAGCTGGATTTACGATGTTAGTGACCACAATTTCCACATCATCTTGTTCTACTAATATTGCTTGATATTTTAAAAATCTTTGTGGTGAAAGCCAATGATTTCCTTTTTGTTCCAAAACTGTTGAGACCGTATGGGAGACTAACACTGTCATTTTCTGTCCCATTGTAAACTTCCGAGCTTCTTGTATATTGATAACAACAGCTGCAACAGCTCGAAGGCATCCGGGCCATCCTTTACTTACTTCATCTAATTGTTTAGAGAAGTAAGCTACTGCTCGTTTATAGGGACCCAGTCTTTGTGCTAGTACTCCCAAAGCTATCCCTTGTCTCTCATGAGAAAACAACCAAAAGGGTTTCGAGAGATCCGGTAATCCCAAAGCCGGAGCTTGCATCAATTCTCGTTTAAGTTGTTTAAAGGCGTTTCGTGCTTCTCCAGTCCAGACTAACTTTGACTGGTTAATCTTTATCAATTCATATAGAGGCTTTACCATTAGTCCATAATTATAAATCCAAAGGCGACACCAACCTGTCATTCCTAGAAAGGTTCGTAGCTCCTTTACCGTTTGGGGTTCTGGAGTCCGGCAAATGACTTCCTTACGTTCAGTTCCTAGTTCTCGCTGACCTCCCGAAATTCCAAATCCCAAGTAGGTCACGTGTTGTTGAACCAGCTGGACTTTCTGTTGAGAGACTCGATATCCATTTAAACCCAGAAAATTAAGGAGACTTATAGTCCATTGAATACAACTCTCTTTAGTCTCGGTAGCTATTAAGAGATCATCTACATATTGTAACAAAGCCCCTTCAGTGTCCGGAGGTATCCAAGTTTCAAGTTCCTTTGCTAATTGGTTTCCAAAAATAGTGGGGCTATTCTTGAATCCTTGTGGTAGCACTGTCCACGTTAACTGTGTCTTTCTGCCTGAGTCAGGGTTTTCCCATTCAAAGGCAAATAGGTTTTGGCTTTCAGTGGCTAAAGGTAGGCAGAAGAAGGCATCTTTTAAATCCAGTACGGTAAACCAGACTTGACTATTCCTTAATTTAGTCAGCAAAGTATAAGGGTTTGCCACTACTGGATGTATATCCTCAGTGATCTTATTTATGGCCCTCAGATCCTGAACTAGCCTATATCTTTTTCCATCTGCCTTTTTAATTGGCAATATGGGTGTATTGTATTCTGATTCGCATTCAATCAATAATCCATACTGTATAAATCTATCAATTATCTCTTTAATTCCTTTCCTATCTTCTATCCTTAAAGGATATTGCTTAACCTTAACAGGTTTCTCTCCTGGCTTTAATTTAATAATTATTGGGGTCACATTTTTAGCTCTTCCAGGAACTTCAGTGGCCCAAACTCCTGGATATACTTGATTTATGATCTGCAAGGGTATTTCACTTTTAGGGTCTGTTTGTATTAGTGCCAAGCTTAACACATTTATTAGTTGTTCTTCTCCTATCCTTAATTCCATTTTCCCCTTTTCAAAGATAATTTCTGCTTCTAATTGTTCTAACAAATCTCGACCTAATAGAGATTTTGGAGATCCAGGCAGGTATAAAAATCTATGTATTCCCATTTGTTTTCCCAATTTATATTTCAATGGTTTTAAGAAAAAGGCTTTTTCCTGTTGGCCAGTGGCTCCCATCACAGTCACAAAGTCTTTATCTTCTGGTATTAGTTTCTGGTTCAGCACTGAGTAAGAAGCTCCCGTGTCTATTAAAAATTCCATCTCCTGTTCCAATTTCCCTAGCTTAAGTTTAACCAGTGGATCTGCTAGGGTAGAGTCCCCCGGTCCCCCTCATTGATTCGTAATCATTACTAGCTTGTTTCCCTCTTGCCGCTTCGGGCATTCATTTTTCCAATGTCCTACCCCTTTACAATAGGCACACTGCTCAGCCCGCAAAGAGGATCGCATCATCCTTCCCCCCCTTCCCCTGCCTCGAAGAGGCTCTTCCTGTTTTCGCAGGGCTGCCACAGTGGCAGCTGCAATTGTTTCACCTAACTTTTGTCTTTCATTCCCCTCGCGATTTCTAAACACCCTCCAGGCTTCTTCTATTAATCTTTCTAAATCCCTTACATCTGGTTCCTTCATTTTCTGAAGCTTTCTTCTAATATCTTCTGCTGATTGACCTAAAAATAGAGATACTAACTGAAGTCTACCCTCCTCTGAGGAAGGGTCTATAGTGGTAAACTTCTGCATTGCCGCCCTCAGCCTTTCAAGAAATTCTGACGGGGTTTCTGAGATTCCCTGTTTTATTGTATATAGTCTTGACCAATTCACAGACTTTGGTATCGCATTTTCTAAAGCAATCCTAATCCATTCTTGATATCGTTTTAGCATCCTATAATCATTCTCATCATTATAATCCCAATTAGGATCCGCCCTAGGCACATGTACTTCCACTGTGCCGGGCAGAATTCCTGAGGCTACCTGGCTTTGTACCAGCGTTCTAGCAGCTTTAACTATTAACTGTTTTTCAGTTTCTGATAATGCAGCCAACATTATCTCTATATCCCTCCAATCCGGGTCTAAGTTTTTCACAATCAATTCAAACCTTTTAGCCACCGCCTCTGGATCATCTCGATACCCTGTCACTGCCTCTTTCCAAGAGTCTAGTTCATTAGTTGTGAAGGGTACTTTAATTCTAGCAGGTCCGTTAGCTCCCATAGCCTGCCGCAGAGGGGCTTGGATTATCGGTCCTAATTTACTCCGTGTACGAGCAGTTATCGGAGTAAACCCCTTAGATTCTATGTCATTTTCTACTTTTTCAACTTCTATTCCAGTATGTACATCACCAGTCATAGGTGGCAAAACATAATCTTCCATCCTTTCCTCTGGCTCATTTAATTTTAAACATCTCTGCCCAATGCTACATGCCGAACAACACCTCCTTATCTTCCCCGCTCCATTCCTCCTCATATCCTTTTCAATTGATAAGATTAAAGGGTCTTGTGGAGCCAGATTAATGCCACACTCCTTCTGCCATTCTGTGTGGTTTCTCAGAGTAAAAAACATATCCGCATATGAGACTTCATCCCACTTTCCTTCCCTCCTTAAAAATAACATTAATTGCAATAGAGTGTTATAATTCAAAGTCCCATTTCTGGGCCATTTTTCTCCTTCTTCTAATTTGTAAAGAGGCCACCACTGATTACAATATTTTACCAGAGTTTTCTTATTTTCACCTCCACCCGGGACCCCTCCTATATCTTTCCAATGACTTAAAATACAGCCCAATGCACTTTTCTTAGGAATTTCACTGCTTTCTCGCCCCCCCATTTTCTAATTCACAATTTCAGAATATATGTATCACTTACAAAAATGTGGGCACGCAGGTATCTTTCAATAGCAATGTCACAAAACTACTATTATTACCAGGAGATATTGCCAAAGTCACAATAACAATAATCAGAGTCAAATTCCACATGCCATAGGTCAGAAAACCGAAATATGTAACACTGTAACGATATCTTTCTTATAACAACGTCACAAAACTTATTATCACCAAGAAAATAGCCAAAATCGCAGTAACAATAACCAGAGTTAAATAACACAATCCATGAGTCAGAAAACCAAAATAGGCAACACAATTCCAGATGGACCTTAAAGCGAGCTCTTTCCTTAAGGTCCCCAAATATACTTATGGTTCTTACCACAAAGTATATACCAAATACTGCCTTGCAGAAGATCACCTTCCGACTTACAGACAGTTCCAGATCCAGATGGACATCAAGGTCCCCAGATATACTTGTGGTATTATCCACAAAGTATATACCAAACACTGTCCTGCAGAAGATCACCTTCCGACTTATTGGACAGTTCCAGACGACCGGTCTACCAGAAAACCAAACCAGAATAAAGAATATACTCACTTACAATGATGGGGTCCTTGTCTGCCTCCGCAGTGATCCGGTGAGTCGAGGAGTCCCTCCGGGAAATCCCGGGGGTACCCTAGGAAGTCCTGTCCCCAGCGGGTCCTGCGGACCGGCAGAGAGGTTGTCCCATCTGGGTCGCCAAATTGATTTAAAGATCAAAGCCGAATTTCCTTAAGTGGTATATTCTTTATTGCAGCGCTGGATGCACGGGGGATCCTTCCGCCTATCGTGCATGTTTGAAGTGACAAACTATCTCGTATTTATACAGCGAAACAATGAATATTCAATCAGCACCTATACATATTCATTACCTAACCCCGCCTACCCTCGCTTCGTATGCTAATCAGCTTATCAGTCCTTGCGCTTGCGCAAAGCCTTCCAAGAATTGTGGGCCAGGGTCTCCAGGATGTGGGCAGTGGTCTTTGGGAGGAAGGCCGTAGGTCTTCCTCGTAATGCACTTTCTTAATCAGTTGTTTTCCAGGCTGTAAAAATGCTGAGTTGTCTTTCGGTTTAACTGGGGGGTCGGCGGATAACAGGATGTCTCAGTTAACAAGACATAACAGACAGTTGACTCAAGTTATCTCAAGTCTTAGCCTGACTGAGTGTTAACGGATAATGGGGTGTTTTCAAATAACAAAATGCTTAAACGTAACAGAAGGTCTACAGATAACAAGATGTTGTTTACTTTGTCCTTGCTAACTTTTAATCACAAGTTCTATTCTATCCTAAAGTAAGTTTATACAATATCAAACCACAAGCTTTATTCTATCCTAAAGTGAGTTTATACTATATCATATGTGTCTTTGGTTGGTTGGTTGTTGTTTGTTTTTTTTTTTTTTGCATACAAAATACACAATATCTCAATAAACCTAAACTCAATTTTTTAATGAAGTACTCCAGTATTACTTTTTTAACATGTCCCACCATTATTCCTTAATGGATCTTAAACCTGAATAAGTTACTGATTTCACCAGCCTTGTGGTTAAATAGCCTTAGGTCAGTTTCTGCAGATGAAATTTACAGGGAAGCTATTTCTGTTTCATAGCAAATTTTAATCAACGAATTTCACTTTTAATGCTGGTTTAGAAAAATTACAGAATCGTTGTTTAGTTTTTATATATTTAGCCATAATTGAGTTTAATATAGAAACTGAAGCATTTTACTGGTGCTTCTCTTAAATATAGCTGATATATTTATTCAACACTTGTCTTGAAGTTCATAGACCTAGGAGATGTTGTAGACAGCTGCTATATCTTTGAACTGAGACAAACATGGTGATTTTACTTACTGTAATATACAAATATCCATGGTGTAAACAACAGTAAATACTATCTGACAGTAGGTTTTCTGCTGACAGGAATTACTTCATTAGGAATTCACTATTTTTTCAAACAAAATAATTCCCTTTTCATTTCTGGTGACTAGGTGTTAAACTCTTCAATGTGAGAAGTCAGAAACTTTAAAGAGATTAAGATAAATAAGTATGAACATGGGAATAGGATTTTTGGTAATTCTCTTCCCATTGTTATCAGATTGCTTCTGTGAGCAATACCTTATCAAGCAAACAGCAAGCTTAACACCTAGGTTTCTCCTAGTTTATGGCTTACATAGACTCATCTCTTAAAAACATTGCATGTTTATTGAGCTAACTAAAACATTAGCCAACCACAGTACATCCATGAAAGTCTTACTCCTTACATGGAGGAATTGCTTTATTCTATTCTTGAAGAATAAAATTTTACCAAAATGTTTTATATGAAGTTACAGTGTGGCCATGATAAATGGTATTCGTAACATTTAAAACACGAACAAAGAAATGCTGTACCTTTTAATTAAAAATCATAACAGGAACTTAATATTCTGTGGTTTAGATTTTGACAGAACAAGTGTGCACTCAAGTTGTTCATAAACCACATCCAGAGCCAGATTCTACAGTGAAAATACAAAATCCAAGTAAGTACTATATATTATGTTTGTACAATATATATATTGCTTAGATTTTTATTTGTTTTTGAAAGAATACGGTTCTTTCAAAAGGCAAGAATGTTTTATTAGCATATCTCAAGTGCACTTGAGTTTCAGTTACTTGGTTGCTGTCAGCATATTGGTTGCTGTCAGCAACTTTATACCAAATGCTGTTAAAATGTGTTATTGTAACTAATTTATTCTTTCAAAGTGATTCTTAAGGTGGTGGCAACGCTGTTAAAAAACTCCACACCAAGTGCAGAGCTGATGGAAGTTCGACGTTTGTTCTTGTCTGATATGATAAAACTCTTTAGTAATAGCCGTGAAAACAGAAGGTATGTCACTACAAATAGTATTTTCTCATCCTTGACTTGTGGATAATAGCAATCTGTTGTACTGTGTGTAGAGTTTTATATTGTAGATTAAATTAAATGTATAAAAATAAATTTAATAGGTTTGTGGTTTCTTTTCTCAATTCAGTAACTAGTAATTGGTTCTTCTGTTAAGAATATATTTCAAACTTTTATGATCCTAAAGTACTTTTAAGGTTTATTCCTACAGTTAGATTGATTTTAAAGTAGATGCACCATGTTATTTTCCTCCTATTTTAACTTTTGTAATGTTAAAATAAGTAAGCTTGCTTTGGATATATTTTGACCTAATTATTTCACTTTAGATGTTTACTTCAGTGTTCAGTGTGGCAGGACTGGATGTTTTCTCTGGGATACATTAACCCTAAGAACTCTGAAGAGCAGAAGATCACAGAGATGGTTTACAACATTTTCCGTATTCTCTTGTATCATGCAATAAAATATGAATGGGGAGGCTGGAGAGTGTGGGTCGATACTCTCTCTATAGCTCATTCCAAGGTAAGAAATGACCCGTGAATATTCTGTTGTTGTTTTTGGTTTTGTTTTTTAAATCCTGATAACTCTCCCGAAGGGACTAGTAATATGGTAAAATAATATTTAAAGTGATTTAGTGCCATCTGGTGGCTGTGTCTATACACGTCAAGGTGGGATTTTTTGTCAAAAATTGCAGGTCCTCTTACGTGGAACAGTTTGTGAGTTGTATGTAATAAGCTGTTAAGATTCTCATTAGATTTTGTGCAGGTTCATGTATTCACAGACATAATTTTTTTTTTTTAAGGTCACATATGAGGCTCACAAGGAGTACCTAGCTAAAATGTATGAAGAGTATCAAAGGCAAGAGGAAGAAAACATAAAAAAGGGGAAAAAGGGTAATGTGAGCACAATCTCAGGTCTTTCATCTCAGACAACAGGAGCAAAAGGTGGAATGGAAATCCGAGAGATAGAAGACCTTTCACAAAGCCAAAGTCCGGAAAGTGAAACGGATTATCCTGTCAGTACAGATACAAGGGACTTGCTCATGGCTACAAAGGTGTCTGATGATGTGCTTGGAAATGCCGAGAGACCAGGAGGAGGAGTACATGTGGAAGTTCATGACCTTTTAGTTGATATAAAAGCTGAAAAGGTAGAAGCTACAGAAGTAAAACTTGATGATATGGATTTATCCCCGGAGACACTGGTAACTGGAGAAAATGGTGCACTTGTAGAAGTTGAATCTCTTCTAGATAATGTATACAGTGCTGCTGTTGAGAAGCTCCAAAACAATGTTCATGGAAGTGTAGGTATTATTAAGAAGAATGAGGAAAAAGATAATGGTCCATTAATAACTCTGGCTGATGAGAAAGATGAACCTTCTACTAACAGTACCTCATTTCTCTTTGATAAAATACCCAGCCAAGAGGAAAAACTTCTACCTGAACTTTCAAGTAACCATATTTCTATTCCAAATGTGCAAGACACTCAGATGCATCTTGGCGTAAATGATGATTTGGGATTGCTTGCACATATGGCAGGTAGTGTAGATATAACATGCGCTTCAAGTATAATAGAGGACAAGGAGTTTAAGATTCATACAACTTCAGATGGAATGAGTAGCATTTCTGAGAGAGAGTTGGCTTCATCATCTAAAGGATTAGAATATGCTGAAATGACTGCCACAACTCTTGAGACAGAGTCTTCTGGTAGCAAAACTGTACCTAATGTTGATGCAGGAAGTATAATATCGGATACGGAAAGATCTGATGATGGTAAGGAAGCAGGAAAAGAGATACGGAAGATCCAGACAACTACCACAACCCAGGTAAGTTTCAAGTGCTGTAGCTATATGATGTAATCACTAGTCTGATGTAATCACTGTTCTTTTTTTCTGAATACATTAATAGTTTGTGGTCTGAGTGATTTTTGAACTATATTTCCTTAGTAATGTGAAAAGTTTCCATCTTCCAAGCCTACTTACTTTGAGAACTCCTTAACTTAACTTTTATGTCTGCATAGAAAATATCTCTTGCAATTGTGGATGCTCAACCTGGAGAAGAGAAAGCTCCAGGGAGACCTTATAGCAGTCTTTCAGTACCTTAAGGGGGCCTACAGGAAAGCTGGGGAGGGACTCTTTATCAGAAAGTATAGTAGACAAAGAATAATGACTTTAAAGTAAGACAGTAGATTTAGATTAGATATAAAGAATAAATTCTTTACTTAGAGAGTGGTAAGGCACTGGAACAGGCTGCCCAGAGAAGATTTGGATGCCCCATCCCTGAAAGCGTTAAAGGTCAGGTTGGATGGGGCTTTGAGCAACCTGGTCTAGTGGAAGGTGTCCCTAGCAAGGGCAGGTGATTGGAATTAGATGATCTTTAAGATCCCTTCCAACCCAAGCCATTCTATGGTTCTATGCTTTAATTTTAAAAACCTTAGCTATGAGAATCTCTTATCCGTTTCCCATATTTCCTGTAGATAGGTTAAGCAGTGCTCTTAGAATTCTGTTTTAAGCCTATTGTTAGCACGTCTTCTAAGATTAGAAATGAAATATCTCTATTTTACTATGAGATACACATAAAAGTTGTTTAGAAAGAAAAGGAATAGTTTAGGGATAATAGAAGAAAAACTGTGACTTGATTTCCAGACCAGAGATCATTATTGAAATGAGGTATCTACATTCTTCTCAGGGATTCTTTCTTGTCTAGGTATCTCTCTGAAAAATTCTAACTAGTGTTTTTGTAAAAGCCACAGCATTCTTAAAATGGGAAGTCCAAGAAGCATTCTTAAAATGGGAAGTTCAAGATAGAAGTCTACTCTGAATTTGTGCTTTTGTATCCTGTGCATGCTCTGTATGCACAATGAAATATAGGATCACTTTGAACTTCTAGAGCATAGAATTAATTTACTCACTAGCATTGTTCATGGCCAATAGCATGTAATCAAAGATTGCTTTTGAGGATGTTATTGGGGGAAAAAATGACTAACTTAAAGATTTTACTATCTTACTATAATGTCCAGGATGTACACCAGTATTTATCTTCTAGGATTTTAAAGTCAAGTAGGCTACCTGAGATTATGGAAGAAGAGCCAGTGCTTACAGGAGTTGCTCTGTTTGATGCTGTGTTATGTGTGCCACATTGTCAAAAAGTTTTAGAGCTACACAAAAACTTACTCACTGATTATTCATACCAGAAGGTACTGAAATCTCTCTCTTCTCAGTCTCTATGACAAGAACCTCTCTTTTGAATAGAAGAGCAGATGAAACTCAAAACTTTGCATTCCCTAGATAGGTATTATAAGAAAAATTTGCGGTTCTCCTGTTGCATTTTTTCAAAACTATGAAAGGCCTCATAACATCAGGGACAGAGTATAAACGGTTGTATAGGGATAATTATATTTGAAAGGATTCTATGTAATAAAGAATGAGCCCTGGAGATTCTTGATCAGAAGTACCATATTTTAAGTCTTAAAATTAAAACTGTTATTACCATTCAAACTGACAAATGGGACGGAATGCAGGAGAGCAAGAAAAAGGAGCCGACGATATTTATTTTGAGACGTGGGATGTGGGTTTTGTTTAAAGAGTAAAAAGCAAGAGAAAATATTTGATTTCTATATACAGATATGCAAACATAAACACAATGAATTAGTAAGATGCCTTTAATGAAAAAAAAAATAATCTGACTTCATACTTGCTAGTGTTGGTGTGACTTTATGACATTTCTGTCCTTTAACCTCTTTTCTTGATGAATTTTATGTGCAGTAGTTGATTTATAAACATAATAATTCTTCATTAATTCCTAATTAACTTTTATTAAATCATTACAGGATAACAAAACCAAAATGTTTTCAAATGCTTTACTCTTAGCTTCCCAGAAAGTTCCTAGCAGATCGTTTGGATCTGCAAATTATTTACAAACTGTATACTCTTCCAAAGTCCAACTCTAGAAGTTGTATGTATTTATCTCCCTTGATTCTCCATATGTTACTTAAATTACAGTTCTTTCCCGCTATTATCCTTGAAAAAATAATATGAGTTAGTAGCCATAATGTCTCTTTTAAACTATTTTCTTGAAAACAATTATAAACTGTGTAACCACCAAAATTGTTGTCACTTCTTTATGTGTTTGGAAATGCCCAGTGAACTGTAAGGTCTCCGTAGTTATATCATTTATTTTTAAATGAAGTTAACAGTAATAAAAATAGATGGAAATGTATATTAAATATTGGAACTGTGTTGGAACTAGTAATCTCTAAGGTCCCTTCCAACTCAAATGATTCTGTGATTCTCGCCAAGGATTGTCATTTTCATGAGTGAAAAGCAGTAATATAATTAGTATGTTTACAATGAGGCTGGGGGCTTGAGTTTAGATTGCAGCATGTGTAGGCACTGCCGCATTAGATTTGATTCCACTAGCTTTGAGATCACTGAAAACATTTTTGGTTAGGTTAGGTTGGGTTACGTTACATTACGTTACATTATGTTAGGTTTGAAGATTGGCCACCCAAGTAGATATTTGGGTTTCATGGTGGTTTGTGCAATGCACATCAAAGCCTATTGTTGCAATTACAGAACTATTATCTAAATAATAAGCTATCCTGTTCTGGTGCAGTTATGATACCATAAGTGACTTGACAACAGCATATAGTTGTACCAAAGAGGGAGCAAGTGGTATGCAAATGGAAATGATAACATGTTTTTCTAAAAACAGATCTGCAATCAGTTCTCTACATTAACAGTAAGCAGTAAGCATGTCTTACTACTATTTGAGTAAGCTCAAACAGACTGAAAGGAGGCAACAAAATGCCCAACAAAGTAGAGATGGGATCTCCTCTATATTTCAAAGATTTAATGCCTTTGTCAATAGTAAAAGCAAATGCCAAAGAATACACCAAAGGAAATATTATTTTTTCTGTGATCTTAACTACGAAAGAATAAAAATAGAACTGAAAGCACACTGCAGAAAAATAATTTAAAAGGTTGAAATCGCAATTAATTCCTGGGAAAAATAATTATTATTTAAATATAACTTTATTAATGTCTATATTAATATTAATAAATTAATATTCTGAGGAATAGATGGGAATTGGAAGCCACAGCAACAGTATTGTCAAACTGAATGAAAGAAATCTGCTCTGCTCTCAGAAATCTGGGTATAGATCAGATCAAAATCAGACTAAAGATCTAAGAAGCTTTCCAATTTAACTCCAGTGCCATTTCCAGGGCCATTTCCGTTTTTATGTTGTTAATACAAATATTTCATAAACGTCTTTTTGCTTTTAAGCAAAATTTAAAAGCAGTTTATAGAGATCAGGAAATGAGTATGTGAGCAAAACAAGTACATTTTCTATTTTTGTAGTCTAAATACTTTGTATTTCTTCCTTTCAGAGATGTTGTACAATATAAATAATGTCATTGTTATGAATATTGGCCTTTAATTTGGTCTAAATGATTGTTCTTTACTACTTTTTCCTTCACAGTTTTCTCCATCATAATCTCTTTGTGTATCTTTTGCTTTTGTCATTAATCACCAAGAGGAAACAGTCATGACTATGTAGATATTAAAAGGGTATAAAATTCCCATCTTCTACCTGATGGGAGAATCTAAGGAATATCTTAAGAATCCATAAAACTGTTAACCAATTAACAAAGTGTAACAACATTAGGTTTGGGAGTAGATTTGATCCTTTAATGATCCTGCTAAAAATACCAAATTAATAAATTGGTTTTAGAAGATGATGAACTATACAGTGCAAGCACACTGATATCTTGAAGCCATCACTGTGTAGTTTGTCAGTTTATTTAGTCAAAGAAAATTGTGCTATCTACGCAAAAGAATAGTTGTTTCCTATAAACAAAATCTTGTCACTGCTGACCTTGTACATGCTGCGTTTAGTCTTTTCTGTAATATTTCAAGTGAATAACCCAAATGTAAAATGTCAGCGAAAGGAAGGCAAGCCATAGTACCTCCATGCTGATTGATTTGGAGTATCAACTTTATTGAATGATAGTGCCTGCACTGGAATATCTGTATCTCCAGTTGTTTGTGCTTGAGTCCATTCTATCCTTTGTGCTTGAGACCATCCTAGATGGGCTCTGGCCCATCCTTTCTGAAAGTCTTTGAACCATTCAAAAACACATTGTAGAAACTTAACATGATTTTTGAACTTCTCGTTAATGTAGGCAGTACAGGGTCGATCTGTCACCCAGCAAGATCGGGATTTACGTGTTGACTTGGGATTTCGAGGAATGCCAATGACAGAAGAGCAGCGACGACAGTTTAGTCCAGGTCCACGCACAACTATGTTTCGTATTCCAGAGTTTAAATGGTCTCCCATGCACCAGCGGCTCCTGACAGACTTGCTTTTTGCACTAGAAACAGATGTACATGTTTGGAGAAGGTAGATGATTACTTCTTATTTAAATCTTGTTTTACATTTCTGTCAACAAGGAAATATTAGATGTGTTGTTACTGAGATAATGGGAAGAGAGAGAGTTGGTGTAAGCTGAAGTGCCCTACCGTATCTTGTATCTTTTCTTTTCGCCCCTTCTGTCTTTTCTAGAGATTGTATAATTCATACATACCTGACCAAACTGAGCTGCTGTCTCAGCTTATGTTTAGTGTTACAATCTGTGCTCGTGTTTCACACTTGAGGAAGACTTCTGTTAATTGCCTTTTTTTTTTTCAATTTTTCTAATTAAAAGAGAGCTTCTCTACCTGTGAACTGTAGATATAATATATATATATATATAAAAAAAAAAAAAATCAAACAAACAAACAAAAAAATCTGTCATAATTTTTTCTAAGAAATCACCTTTTCTAGTTGCTGATTGTATTTTGCATGCCAGCTTCTGGTTTTAGTTAATCTTGGTGGTTAGATTACTTCTAATGACAGCAATATGATCTCCTAGCTTTTTACACTCTAACAGAGATACTCAGTAGCTCCTTGTTATCAGTACCTTTATAATAGACACTGTCTAATCTCATTTCTAGTACACAATAACTCATTTTCAGAAAACTTTACCTTAGTTGTATCAAATAACTAATTTATATTACATTTAGTTTCCGGTTTGGGAAACTTTTATGTGATAGTCACTAGGAAATAGGCAATTTAAATATATATATATATATTTTTTGGAGAAATATTTTCTTTTGTCTTTTATGCTTATGTGACACTTGGAAATTAAAATTTTGGCTTGCATATTTTCAGTTGAAGACTAATTTTTGTTGGCTGGCTGGCAACAAGGTTTTTTTGGAAAAAGGAACATAATAATAGGCCAAGTATTCCTCAATATGTTCACATAGCTTTTTGTATTTTGGGGGAGTGACATGGGACAATTTCTTACCAGTTTGGAGTTGCTGAGATTTCAGGTAACATTATTAGTATATGTAGCTCCAAAACTTTGGCTAATGCTAAAGCTAATATTAGTTAATAAAGTTAATATTAGGTCAAAGTATCACCAGATCATCAAGTTTCTACTTTAAAACACCATCAGAAGGTTTCTTTGATGAATGCCACTCTAACAGATTAGCCTGCAGGAATGACAACTGAAAAAAATCAAGACAAAATGCACCTAAGTTCATTAGGTTTTATCAGGGCTACCTCACATGACACTGGTACTGTATGGTGGACTCTGTTAATCACCTGAATAATAAGAAACAATATTTCAGTAGAACTGCCTCTGAAGAGAAGGACTGAGTGATGGGAATAACAGGTTTTGAGCCATTGTTCTCAACTGTATATCAGAAACTGGTCTGAAACTATTTTTCTCTGGCGTGAAATTAGCAGTCAATTTGTACATCAGATTAGTCTGTTTATATTTTTAGACAATTTACATGCAAAGTTATGTAGACAAGGATCTACTTTATATCACAGCGACATTCATGTCTGTTTGACAAGAATAAATTTACCTAAACTTTCACTGTAACTGTATGTTTTTAATCCATCCTTTCTTTCCTGTTCTTGCAGTCACTCCACAAAGTCTGTGATGGACTTTGTCAATAGCAATGAAAATATTATTTTTGTACACAACACAATACACCTCATTTCCCAGATGGTAGACAACATTATTATTGCTTGTGGAGGAATTTTACCATTGCTGTCAGCAGCCACATCCCCAACTGTAAGTACAATATTTCCACCTAGTGGTCATATTAAAAATTGTTAATAATACAAACTACTGTTTGCAGCTGACTTTATTTCTTTTATAGTAATTTTCATTTTAAATGTTAAATTTATTAATGAAGTAGTAAGTAAGTAGAAGTAAGAATAGTAATATTTCATCTGTATTTAATGTTTCATTTGAAAGAGAAGACCATTATTACCGTGTTTATGAATTATGGCTACTATCAGAAAATTCCATGCCTTACGATGGGCACTCATTGATATTCATAAACATGTGTTGCTTGGCCACCATCTGTTTGAATGCCAAATGATAAAGTCATCCCCTCGCTACACTCTGTTTACTTCTTCCTTCAATAGGTACTGATCTTGTTACCTTTCCTTTATTTTTTTAATCTGTTCTTATTGATATTTTTATCTACTCTTATGTTCTTAATAAGTTGTAAGTTCTTAGGTGAGAAGCAGGTAGATTAGCCTAATAGCTCAGATATGTTGAGTAGCCTAACAGAATGCTTCATGAAAGAAGGGAGAAATACTTTGTGTATGTTACATTATTGTCAAGAGTAAGTAATACCGTATTTTAATGTAATGCCTTGTTTGTGCATGTAATATCTGTAACTATCTCTTTCAAACTAAAAATTTTATTTTGAACATCCCGTAAGCATTTGTAGCTAGTATTGGTCTTTGAAAGGGGAGAAAATGAAGCACAGAAGTTCCTCTAAAGTGGTTATTAAGTACTAAGCACTGCAAATGTAACTTTGCAATATAAGCTCAATTTCTTACCATTTACCAACTGAAATTACTTTGCCTCTCCTATTACTTCTAGGTAGTTAACAAAAGACTGTTTTGCACTATTTTATTTGAAAGATATGAAAGTATTGACTGGTAATGGGCTAAAATATGTTTTTCAGACAGACAATTAATGCTATTTCTGCACTATTTTCTCTGTTAACTAGGAAATTATTTGCTATTAGCAGAAACACAGGACTCACAGAAAAGATTTGAGTTTGTAGTCACAAGAATGACACTAAAATTGCTGAATAAAAGGTTTTGCTTGTTACATTTTAAGGAATGTACGAGAGTGTGCAAGAACCCATCTTGAGATGAAGGTTGTACTTTAGATAAAAGGACCTCGGGAGATATTTTTAGAAAGACATCATTTAGGCATCATTTGAAAATGAAGATGTTTTCTTTTTTTGTCTTTTATACAAAAAATACAAAATAGGCACAGTGTGAATGAAACTTTCATTCCATTGAACAGTATTCTTGTTTTTAGCTTTTTTTGTCCTGGTTTATGACACTGTGAATCCCTCCTCCCTCCTACAGGATAACAATTTTTCAATTCACTATTTCCTTTATTTATTCTGAATAATGTGTCTGTGTGTGTGTATATATATTTGATACACTTTTATAAATTATATATCCACTTGTTAAAATACTGTGTGTTCATACTACCTTGCAGCAATAGTAGTGATTTTCATACATTATTACAGAAGACTACATTTTCAAATGTATTTATTATATATACATTTCTCGACTACATGGGGACTCCGTGTATTACTTAAGTGCTCAAATATACCATCTGTTTAGGATGATAAAATTAAGTTATGAAATATACTCATTCACTTAAAGATCAATAACTGTTTTTAAACTGAATTAATCATACTCTGAGGAGAGCAGAGCAGAACAGAGGAGAGATGAGGATTTATTCATCACCGTAAGAGACACAAATAGGCCAGCACATCCTTCCTCTTCCTTTGAGAAAATATTCTCCTTTAATATTGTTCTGGATGACAGTTATAAAGGGATTGGATACCCTGTTGGACCTGTTCTGAATATCCATCATATGATGAATTTAAAGTTTCATACTGCTTCTCAGACCTCTAAAACTTTTGCATCCTAGAATTGCTGTGGAGAAAGTGGCTGATGTGATAGTTAGGAATGTATTTCTTCTCAGACCTGAAAGGGCAAGGTAGTTTAGTGCTTACAGTCATTTACTGAGACTCTGCCTCACTCTCCTCCTCCCATGAGCTGCTAATTGGAAGAGAGAAGTATGAAACTAGAAGATTTATATAACCTCTCCACAGAATAAAAATACTTACAACAGGCTTAATAGTGACACTTTCTGCCTGAGTAACCATCAACAGATGAACGAGCCTATCCTCTTTCTCCCTCACCTATTCTAAAAAGGACAAAATGTCTGAGGTTGGAAGCTGACCTCTGGTCAAAGGTTGAACTCTGGAGGTCATCTGGAGGTCATCTGCTCAAGCAGGGACACCTAAAGCAGATTGTCCAGGACCCTGTACAGATGCTTTTGAATTTCTCCAAGACCCCACATACTCCCTGAGCAACCTGTGCTCCCTCACTTGCACAGTACAGAGGTGCTTCCTGATGTTCAGAGGGAACTTCCTGTCTGTCAGTTTGTGCCTCTTGCCTCCTGTCCTGGCAATGCGTGCCAATGAAGAGTCTGGCTCTGTCCTCATTGCACTCTCTGTACTTACAGTAGACATTGATGAGATCAGCCCCGAGTCTTTCTTCAAGCTGAACAGTCCCAACTCTCTCAGCCTTTCCTTATAGGAGTGATGCTCCATTGCCTTCATTATCTTCATGGCACTTTATTGGGTTCTCTGCTGTATGTCCATGCCTCTATGGAGGAGCCCAGAACTGCAAACGACTCAAAATGTTACTATTCAGGCGTTTACAGTCCCAGTTCTTGGGCCATATGCAAGAACTGTGATGCTGAAATAATAGAGAATATTTGTGCATTACATGACTCTATCCCAAGATTTGCCACATGCAAGCGACTTGAGATTTTTACTTGAGCAAAACTTTATATTATTAAAGAAACCACTTCAGAATAAACATATCTTCACACATCTGGGAGGTCAGTTTTTAATTACTCATTATATGTTTGCATATTTAAAAATTATTACCGTTAATGGTAAGGCAACAAAATTATCTTAGACCATTGTGGAAAATACATGTATTTGATTCATGAGCTACATGACAAAATCCAGACTGTATATCTTGTGAGGAAAAACAAACAAACAATAATTGAAGTAACTAACTGATGCATAAGAGGTTCTGTCTGAACTTCTTTACTGTGTGGGTGAAGCACTTCTTTACTGTGTGGGTGACCAAGCACTGGCACAAGTTGCTTGGAGAGGTGGTGGAGTCTCGCTTCTTGGAGATCTTCAAAAGCCACCTGGACATAGTCCTGAACAACCTGCTCTGGATGTCCCTGCTTAAGCAGGGGTTGGACCACATGATCTCCAGAGGCGTCTTCCAACCTCAGTGGTTCTGTGATTCTGTAATTTAAACTGGGCATGTTATTAGAAGTCCAGTCAAGCTGTATCGCAGTGCTATTATGAAACAAAGGGTTCATGCTACATGGGGCAGTCCAGGGGCCTGATTGGTATAGTATTCTGCCTCCAATAATGACTGCAGCATACAGAAAAACTACAAAAGTCTGAGCAAGTGTATTGATTGCTCTAATACTCTATTTCAGCATTTAGGATTTTAACAGCAAGAGAGGGTATCCAGACTGTCATATTTAATAACAACTGAGGAATTTATCCTTCTAGAGTTTATCTAATCTGTTTTGAAGCTACTTACTCTTTTAGCTTCTGTAATATCCTATGGCATCAAATCTGACAAAGTAATTATATAACCTTTGAAGCACTTCTTGTCTTTGTTTTTTAAGCCTGTTTAAAAAGTATAAAGACACTATATGCTTTACAATTTCTGCTATGAAAGGAGTGCTTAATCACTTCTTTATTCATCTCTGTATCATTTATGACTTTGTAGGCTTGAGTCATATATCCTGGTGTGTCTGTTTGAATCCACAGAGCCTTCATCTTGTTTAGTCTGTCTGTCTTTGGAAGCCTCTCATCCTCCATATCTCAATTCTGTGGAGCTTTCCTGTTTGAACTAGGTTGTAAAAAAACTCTCCCATTTGTAGATCCTGTGGAATACCTATATTCAGTTTATCAACAAGGACGAGCTCATTTTACTTCATGTCTTTCTTCCTTGCCCTTACGAGAGGATGATAAAACATGATGAAATTCAAGAAGGGATTAGGGTAAATTTAGGTATCTGCTTGAAATATTTGCATGTGAACTAGATATCTAACCAATGGGGATCTACTCAAGAGAAGCAAATTATTCAGCTATCCCTGAAGTCAACCATATCTCTGTAAGCTCCACTGATTGTGATGAAGGTTAACCTGGAGCTGAATCCCACCTCTTTTTATGAGATAGCTTACTTATTTTCTAACAGAGAAAATGACAGACAGAAATGCATAGTGCCTTTACAAGATCACATGTAATAATACTCCCATTTCAGCTCCATATAAGTTCTTTGACTTCCATATGTCAATCTGAGCACAACTGAGGCCTTATACTGGGCTGCTTAGTTTTTAACTGCACTGAACACCTCTCTTCTCAACAATCTGGTATAGAGTTAGTTGTTATTTCATATATCTCACTGCCTCTTTATTATTTTTAAGGCATTTCACCTTTATATCAGTAGAATAGACACTGTATATTGGATGCTTAAATTAATTAAGGTTATAAACAAAAAATAACCAAGAGCTAAGTTTAGAAGTTTACTGTCAGGATATTGGAGGATTTATTTAATTATTTATTTATTTTGGCTTTGTGTAACAGCTTCTGTGTTGTGTTCCTTCCCTTGCTGCAAAATGAGTACTGTCACAGTTTCTTTAAAATGATTATTTGTGGAATTTTCCACTACAGAAAACTTTTTCTTTACATAGTTAGGATTTGTACTGAAATGGCAATGCTGCTAGCTTGGGTGGAAGATTGCTTTATGATTCCTTGTCTGCTGTAGAACAGGCAATCTTAATCCAGAGATTTCTTTATTGTTGAATGCTTGAAATTAAAATCTATCTTTTGCCTTGCTTTTTTTTTTTTTTTTTCTGTCCAGATGAGGATAATCTGAATAGTGATATGAATAAGGACCATTAAATATGAATAGGAAAAAAAAAAGTTTTCATATATATAGGCAGATGTGAAAACAGAGAGACGCAAATCTGTGACTGACTCGAGAAGAGAGAAGTTTATACATTTGCATGGAAAGTGTGTTGCAATTCACTGTAATCTATTCCCACGTGTAAACTAATCCCACTGTAATGTAATCCCACATTTCAGTATTTCCCTTACTTTCAATTACCACCACCCCTGTGCAAGGATTGGCTTCAAATGATGGTGTTTTTAAAGGGACAGGAATTGTATGTGTGAACTAAAGTGAAATGAAGGCAAATATTAATAAAATATACAATCCAAAGCAATTCCATTGCTTTAAAGTATAAAATGGAGTGTGTTCCACTGTTGATTCTTGACTATTAGATTGGGAGTTAAACCACCAATATTTTAGAGAGATGATGGAATATAATACTGATTTCCTGTTTCTTTGTTCCTTGTTTGTGAGGGTGGTCTTTGAGGTTTATTTTTAATAACACCTATAGGGAAATCATCTTAAAATGGTGTGCAAGTATATGCATATTTGGGAGCTATAAGAAAGAAGGTTTGCAGAAGATGCTTTCTCTTAATAGCAGCTCATTGCAGGATAAAATATTTTGTGTACAATCTAGGAATTTGAAGTCATCATTGCTTACCACAGGGATAGTAGCTGTGACAAGGACTCAAGGACATTAAGTAAGGCAAAAGAAATGCGTTTGAGGAGTTGAAATGATTGTGACCATTGAGATAAATTTCCAGACCCCTTGAAATTACTTTTCCACTTTTACAAACTCTAGAATTTTAAGGCACTCTTAATTAATTTAAAACTTCAGCTCTCAATTGTGTTCTAAGGACTGCTGGTGTTATATGGACAGCTGTCTACAAAACTCAAATATTTAAAGACAACATTATTGGGTCTGTGGATTAAAAACTGAGATTATATATTTTTCTGTGTGTTCTCTGTATAGTGTTAGCATTATGATGTGCATGACTCATGTATACCATACTGCAGTGTGGTCTGTAACATTTCTGAGAATCAACACTGGTGTATTGATCCAAAAATTGTGATCAAGCAATCTAGAGAAAATAGCAACAGGTTAATTCTTGAGGTGCATCCAGCTACAGAAGAGGAAGGTATATTTAAGAGGTTGAGTGTGATATTTTCCGTTCCAAGAGGAAAGAAATTAGTTTGTTTCAGCTTGTTCTACCTTCTGCCAGATTAGATTTTTCCACTACTTAATGACAAAAAAAATTCCCTAAAAACAAAACAAACAAACAAACAAACAAACAAAAAGCTTATTTTTTTAAATATAACTAGTGAACATTAAAGGATGATTTCCTAGCCCATATTGATAAGAAAGTGCTTCTAACCCAAACTGAAACATAAAAAAAATAATGCAGTAACTTAATTGTACATATAGGAATTTGAAGACTAACTCTGTCCCTGGAGCTTGGTAAATCTTTATTTTTTTTCTGTGGCTGAAAAGCATATACAGCATGATACTGGTTTAAGTTAAAGAAAAATACACCCAAATGTATATATCCCCAAATACACCCAAATGTATATATAATATAATATATAATGTATATAATGGACTATCTTGTGTTGCTTCAAAGGAAGGAGCATTATGCATGAAGAAACAGTTTACTTTTTGTGATTTATATTTATTTTGTCAAAGCATTTTAAGCCTACTTGCCTCCTCATACAAAGATTAACTACTTTATTGCATTTCAGTTGAATGGTTTGTTGTAAAATGCTCATTTTATTTCTATATAATCAGTGAAAACATTACTTTGGTTTACATTGCTTCAGAAAATTGCTCTATGTACTATATAAAATATGTGCATTGGTTTGGAAAAATCGGTGTTTACATGAACTCTGTAATAATACAAGATTTACAGTGCTTCTTTCCTTGTAAGTAGCTATCTCTAGACATCTTCATTTTCAAATGTTCATGCTGAGCTGAAATGCTATGCTGTTCTAATTATAAATTAAACAAATGTATAATTCCAAGATACTAATTTGTTTAAATTTTACATTGTATTTTTAGTTAACTTAAATTATTTTCTTTTTCTTTTATTGTTGTGATCTGTTGTCTGTTTTGTCTGTTGCATGTCCAGGGTTCTAAGGTTAGTATTGCTGCTGTAAGTTTCAGTTTTTGCATTTTCAAAAATTTCTTGTTTTTGATCATTTAGTATTTTGACTTTTTTATTATTATTTTCCTATATCAAATAGTAGGATAAGATTAGGAATACAGTGGCTGTATTAACTTCTCCTAACGTGTTTCCCTTCAGTAACTTAATGCATTGTCAAATATGATGCTTACTGTTAGCTAGAAGACAAATGTAGGCAGGTCCATGAGCTAAATTATAAATGTGGTTCTCCGTAGAAAAAAAAATCTTTAGGCTCTGAACTTGTAATTGTATGCACAGTAGACATGAGGTGGTGATAAATTCCCTTTTTTAAGGCTTTTTAAGCTACACCAATCTAAAATATTGAAGACAGCTTGATCAAGTGGAACTTATTTTAAATGTTATTAGAATATTGATGTGCTGTTTTAATAAGGAATACTGATAACACGTTTTGCTTTAAAAAGTCCTCCAGTCCTTTAGTTTTGTATAAAGTAAGACCTCAGTCCTTTAATTTTAGTTTAGTTTTAAACTAAGTCCTTTATATATATATAAATATATATATACACACACCTACATACTTATATATATATGTGTATGTAGGTGTGTGTATATATATATATGTATATATATAAACAATTATATATTTTAGGGAGATTTTTTAAAAAGATTTTTTCAATTCAAATTTTTCAAAAATCTTGGTAAAATACACTAAAATGTATATTTTATAAAATGAATTAATTACGTAACTTGCAGCATAAAGCAAGAGATATACTGAGAAGGTTTAAAGACCATGATTGATGCAATACTATTAAAGTTTGAGAAAAATCAACAGCAGGCAGTCAGTATGCTGCTAGCAAACCTGATGTTATTTGAAGCATGAGTTCAAAGTTCAAGTTTCTGTAACCACATATGATATTTTCTAGAAGACTGTTATGGCTATAGATTTTTTAAGATCTATTTTCATTGGGTGAGTGCTTTTAAAAAAAAGATGTTCCAGTCTCTTACAAAAAACAAACTAATTTTCCAGAATGTAGGAACACAGCACACACTAAGAAGGGAAGACCTGACTAAAGAATAGAGGCCAGAAACAGTTATCATTTTACCATTTGTCTGATTTCATTGGACAGATCAGACAGATGACAGCCCTTCCCAAATCACTCCGGTAACTGACATGTTAAGTCCTTAAGAAAAATTAAATGAAGTGTTATCTATCATTGTGATGACACATGCCACATTATATCCTACATGTTTAAAAACAGTTTTGTGCATAATACTGTTTGGCACAGTTTGCATTCGTCATATGTTATAATCTAAGCTATTCTAAAAAGTAACTCTTCAGGAAGGATACTCATTTTTTTAGAAATACAGAAATAAAGGATTTTAATTTTTTTTTTTTTTTTTTTTTTTTTAGTTTCAGAAATGTCCAAAACAGTACAAAAAATGTTGTACATTTTTCATAGATAATCCTAAGCAAGTGAATAAAAAGCAGCACATGTGGCAAAAGTAATGTTTATTAAAAGTGACTGAACTCTGTGTTCTAAGAAGCCATGTGCTCTGAAATCTTATTGACGATCAATAAGAATCAGCCACCTGTAGACAATTTTTAATTTATTGTTTAAGCATATAAATGTGGACAGTCAAGCCAATTTTCAATCAAATTTCAATCCAATTTTCAATTTTGCCTAGTTCCAGAGGTAGAAGTAATGTTTAGGTGTTTAGGTAGACTTTTTGTTAATTAAACAATGTTTGCTCACTCATCTGCACTGTTAGACACCCAAATGCTTTTGAAAACATGATTCTAGACACCTTGGAGAAAAGATTTTTAGATTTCAGAAATAACGAGCTCATTCAGCGTTCTTCTTTAGATTCCCATTAAGCACTACATTACAGTACAGCACTACATTAGAAAAGAAATGGTCATTCTCTGAGAAATGTAAGTTGCATGTCATATAACTTGTCACATTTTTACTTCCTCCTTGTTGCTGTAGTGAGAGAGTAAACATACTCTATTCTGATTTACAGGAGAATTTGTACAGTGCTACCAATATAATAGTAAGAATTCCCAGGGAGAATCAATTCACGGAAGCAGGGCAATACTGTCCAGTTTTTCCCACTCTTACTTGTTTATCTAAAGGAATGTAAAAGATATACGGACTTTAATTAATACGTTACCTGTCAATATTGTTAGCCTATGGAAGAATGTAAGATTATGTTCTACCCTTACATACTTTACATTGTTTTACTATCTGAGCACACTTTGTCTTTATGTAGTTGCTGATAGATTTCCCATTTATATTAGACTTTTTATCATCTATTAGAACATGTGAACATAAATAATTTTCTCACTCTTCATGCTGTCTTACTTTGAATTTGGATCACAATTTATATTAGTGGTAATAATATGAGATTTTTTTTAATAACTTTTCAATGTATTTATCATTAAGTGTAACAATTTAGATTCGTGTGTGTATATGCTGCTGTCATTATATTTCAGTTGTGTTCAAGCTGTTTAATTCAATTATCTCCTTTTAAAGACTGAATTGGAAAATATTGAAGTGACACAAGGAATGTCAGCAGAGACAGCAGTAACTTTTCTCAGCCGTCTGATGGCAATGGTTGATGTACTAGTATTTGCCAGTTCTCTAAATTTTAGTGAGATTGAAGCTGAAAAAAACATGTCTTCTGGAGGTCTAATGCGACAGTGCCTGAGGCTTGGTAAGTCTGCAGACAGCACGTATTAAATAATTACTTACAGATCAGTGAGCTCAAGCTAGATAAAATAGTGACACATGTAGGAAAGGTCCTTGTACTGACTGTGATGTGATGAAATAATAGTATGCTATTGCTGATTTGATGCTGTTTAAAGGTTGATTCAATAAAAACACAAAAAATAATAAAATGGCATGTCTGAAATTGTTAATTCCTTTGTAAAAGTTGTATACATTTTTGAGTAAAAATATTAAATAAAAGTAAATGAACAGAGGAAAAGTGTTTTTCCTAGAAGCTGTTTTGCTGCATGCCTACTGCAAGTTTCCTTATCCAAGTCTCTGTAGATTTGAAAGACTGTTTTCAGTCCATGTAAGATTAAAAGCTTGGGATGTGTGTACAGACTGCAGATCTTAATATAAATATTGCAACAGTCTAGTGCCTTTCTTCACTATTTACCATTTCCTGTATCTTCTTACAATTGATTAGGCAATTTAAAAATTTCTGAATAGTTTGAATTATTCTTTCCAACCTATATGACTTTGTCCTGGTGAACATCTGTCATCCAGCATGATGCCATTTCTTTAATGTTGTATCCCACAACATCTTTCAAATGCTGAATAATTTTTAGACTCTGATTTTTGTCCAGTTATTATTCATACCACTCATTAGATCATTGATTATTATACTGCTACTGGTATAATGCTTGTGGTTTATTATCACTAATCAATTTTCATCGAATTCTCAATTAGCTCCTACTATTTTCCTCTGTTGCAGCTGTGCATAACTGCACTCAGATTTAAAGTGCTGATAACTGATCAATAACATATGAGAGCTTCAAATTTTAATATAGTGAGATAGTTATAGAAAACATTAGGTTGTTCAGCTAAAAGAAATAAGTCACCATTAGTGCTTTCCTAGTACTAATGGAGTCTAATGCGATAACTATTGCTGTTATTATTTAGACATGGTTATTGATATATACAGACTGCTAACTGATACTCTAAAAATAATTATGAGAAAATAACTCTAACTTGTTTAATTTTCATGACTTTTTTAGTTTGTTGTGTGGCTGTGAGAAACTGTTTAGAGTGTCGGCAAAGGCAGAGAGAGAGAGTGAACAAGACTTCATTAATCAGCAGTAAAGCTCAGGATGCTCTCCAGGGCGTAACTGCAGCAGCAGCAACCAAGGTAATCCAGTCTTCAGTTACCAACAGCACTGACAAGACTGTACCACTGCTTCTATGATCAGAAAGCAATTGTATCTGCCTTCTCAAGTATTTGGCAAAAGCTTATGCAAAAACTTAACGTACACTGGAGCAGTCTTAAAGAGCTTTACGACTCCTGCTTTGTTTTGAAGTTCCCTTCTTCACATCTGTATAGTTTTGTTTGTTTGTTTATTTGTTTGTTTGTTTTATACCTGCATAGCTTTTTTAATTTCTCAAGGCATCTTCAGTTTGGATGAAGTCCTGTAATTACATCTGTCAGTGGAACATCTGAGTCCCAGTAACTTCAATATACCATTGCATGTACAATAGAGATCAGTATTTTCTTTCTGACTGAATGAAACCTACTTTTCTGAACTTGATAACAGCTTTGAGTCTAAAAAACTAAAATCCTGAAGAATTTAGTGTAGCCTGTGACATAACTAAAATATAGCATTTTAGCTAACATAACAGATTCATGTTTTTTTGATACTATATTTTCATTAGGAACTTTAGTGTTTTTTGTTCTCTAATGCCTTTTCCAGATAGCATTTACAAACTCAGCTTCATTCACACTATTATTTTATTAAATCTCACAAAAGGCATTATATTTTCCACTTTATCACATTCGGTGCAAAGCAAATAAGTATAACAATGCTTTTAGGTGTTTAGGCATAATATGCAATACATTGTCATTTTTTAAACAAAGCATAGTACTCTATGCCTTTGTAATAATTTGTAATAATAGGAATTATACTGTAAATAGTCTGTAATAATTCTCAGTAAAATGAAAAGAAAATGATTTTTGAAAATATTTCTGCTCATGGTTTTTAAATGTACCGTATTAGACAATTTATTGTACTGCTATGGAACAACTATAATCAGAAATCATCTTTTGTGTGCATACAATTATTTAACTCTGCAAAAAGATACAGTTGTTCTGATGTAGTGGGATGATGTAACAACTTATATCTAAATATTTAGGACAATAATTCAGACTGTTTTTTGTAGAAGCCTTGTCTGAGTGAAAAGTACATTGTTAATATAATGAAAGTACATTGTATAATGAAAGTACATTGTTAGTAGAAGAGCATCTAAGATTAACAGTGATATCTAAAAATGTATCAAATTAAGGTTCTAACACAAATGCTTTAAATTTCCCAAGATATTTGGGGGAAAAAAATTCTCATAAGTGTTTTATTTGTAGACTCCCCTTGAAAATGTCCCTGGCAATCTCTCTCCTATAAAAGACCCTGATCGGCTTCTTCAGGATGTTGATATTAATCGTCTACGAGCAGTTGTTTTTCGTGATGTGGTGAGTAATATGTGCTGTAATTCTACAAAATCATCACTTCCATTTTCAAAGAATTTTTGGTTGTTCTAGAATTTAAAATACCCTTCATGTGTCACACTTATCAGCAAACCATCTGCTCATGGCTTTGTAACTGCCAGCCACTTCCTGCACTGTAAAATCACAGAATCATAGAATGTTTTAGGTTGGAAGGGACCTTGAAGGGACCTTAAAGATCACCTAATTCCTGCCATAGGTAGGAACACCTTCCACTACACCAGGTTGCTCAAAGCCCTGAGCCTTGAACCTGGCCTTGAACACCTCCAGGGATGGGGCATTCACAGCTTCCCTGGGCCACCTGTTCCAATGCCTCATCACCCTCAGAAGAAAGAATTTCTTCATAATGTCTAATATGAACCTCCTCTCTTTTAATTTAAAGCCATTCCCCCCTTGTCCTATACCGCCTGACAAAGAGTCTCTCCCCAGTTTTCTTGTAGGCCCCCCTGTAGGTACTGGAAGGCTGTGGTAAGGTCTCCCTGGAGCCTTCTCTTCTCCAGGTTGAAAAACCCCAACTCCCTCAACCTGTCTCTATAGGAGAGGTGCTCCAGCCTTCTGATCAACCTCATGGCCCTCCTCTGGACTCACTCTAACAGGACCCTGTCCTTCTTGTGCTGGGGACCCCAGAGCTGAATGCAGTGCTCCAGGTGAGGTATCACTGGAGCAGAAAGGAGAAGACCCACCTCCCTCACCATGCTGGCCACACTACTTTAGATGCAGCCCAGGATATGGTTGGCTTTCTGGGCTGCAAGCACACATTGCCAGCTCATGTTGAGCTTTTCGACAACCAACACCCCCAGGTCCTTTTCCTCAGGGCTGCTTTTAGTCTATTCTTTATCCAGCCTGAATTTGTGCTTGATCATATTGATAAACCATTTGAGATCAGTACATAATTTTGTTTTACAGTCAGACTTGATCATATATTAGCCAAATACTCACAACCAGAATAAATCAGTTATGTCCTGAAATAAAACTGTATTAATAAAAGTGTCAGTTACTTGTCCAACCATTGTAGGTGGAAGACTTATTATATTTATTGCAGAGCTGCAGCAAATTGATTAGAAAAAAAAAAAGTCAATTTTTACTTCTTCTAAATATATGTCATATATATGTAAATACATATATATGTTTTTCACATTTCTGCAACTGGTTTTACAATAAAACTATTCTACAATATCATTTTTGAAAGCACTGCAATAGGAATTATTATTATATATATGCAAATATATATTTTAAGTTTAAACTTCTGCAGCTCAGGTTTGAGTGGATTGAAGTAAAAACTGAATGTAGGAATAGTTTTAATGAAGAAAGTACAATGAGAAACAAAAGCATTTATCTGTTAGAGTGTTCTGATCTAATCATCTTTAAAGGCCAAGGTTGAAACTGGGTGATGATCTTCTCTCACCTACTCTTTCCTTACGTATAAGAGAAGAGAGTAGTGGAAGCAGATTCTGAAATTTCTGTGAAAGAACTAGTAAGAGGATTTACAGTTATTTTAAGTGTTGCAGTGACATGCAACCAAATTAAACACACAGAAAAATATGGAAAGCAAGCCCTGGATTTGTGATAGAAAATGGGTACCTGTGGAATTGAGACAAGTTGAAACTCTAGTTGAAGCCTCTACTCTGAAATGGCCATTGACTTCACAGGCTTGGAGATTTGTGGTTTCCAAATTACCTTTATGATTAGGTACTTAATAAATGTTGTGTACATACTACTTCAGTGAAAATCCATTAAATCTTCTAGTTAATCCCTTTGCTACTATGTTAACAGATGTAACATTTCAGTTGGGCATTATTTATAAAACTTTGAGATGATCTTGAGTGAAAATTCCATTGAAATGTCCAGTAATATAGGTTTGTTCCTTTCTCTTTAACACAGGACGACAGCAAACAGGCTCAGTTCTTAGCTTTGGCAGTAGTCTACTTTATTTCAGTTCTGATGGTCTCCAAATACCGTGATATTCTAGAACCACAACGAGAAACTGCAAGATCTGGGAGCCAGGCAGGTAGAAATATCAGACAAGAAATAAATTCACCAACAAGTACAGGTACATTTGTTTTCTTTAAATGTTATTTTTCATTTTCATGTGTAGATTTGTTAGAACTGTAATTATCTGAGTTCAAAGTACTTGAGCAGTTTAAAATGCTAATAGGAAATTACATGGTACTTTCTTTCTCTAAAATAATTTTAATGTACATTGGCAGATTTCACTTATTTTGTGCATTTGCTTATAGGGTATAACTAATTTTCATTTTTGTATTGCTTTTTATGCTTTTGTTTATTTCATTTGAATATAATTGAAAAGAAACAGTGTGTCTGATGGTGCTAAAGCTGTAAAGTACAAGACAGTTGATCACCACAACTTTCTTAGGCTATTATTTGTTAGTAAGAGCAGATATCTTTATACAATGAAACATAAACAGCAAACACAGCTCTTCGCCCATGTAAACTCTTTTAGTTTAAATTAGGAGGTTTGTGAAAAGGTGGTGGTGGAGGACTCCTTTTTGGAGTCCTGCTGTGTTGGTGCCTACATTTGAAAGCCTAAGGAAAGATTATAAGAAAAAGGAAGCATTTCTCTTGCCTTCTTTGAACTGCTTGTGATTTATTTTTTTTTTAATAGTAGTAGTATTTTTCACTGGCATGTGTTCTTCAGCCTGAGAGGGAGGGAGTCTGTTAGCTGTCAGAGCCCATCAGAAATTAAGAATCCAAACTTTACCCCACTTTGTTTCAAATTCTTTATACTGTCAATTCAGTAGGTTTTTCAAGTCCCACTGGATTGTTTACAACTGTACCTTCTGTGTTAAAAGAGCTGAAAACAGTAACTGAACTTGTCCATGAAGCTCTTCATGTATGTTTTTTGTCTTGTATTGAATTTTAATTACTTCATTTACGGAGTTTCTGATTTTCATTCTTCATAGAATGTATGTTCCAATTTGTGTCACATTTGCATTTAGTCATTATCTTCTAATTCATCATTATGCTTTAATTTATCATTTATATATCACTTCTGAAGTTTATGTGCTTAGGGGCTTCCCATTTCAAATATAATACATGAACATGGTCAATTATGAGAAATCATATTTTTTGTGCCTTTCTGGTTATATGTTATTGTCCTGCACTAAAAAGCTGCTAGTTTCAGTGAACTATTTCACTCATGATTATCTTCTGTGTACATGTGTGTGCATATATATATGTGTGTCTTTTTTCCCCACATGGTTGTTGCTCTTGAAGTGCCCAAATAGGTGTGCTGTTTCCTATCTCTTGATACAGAACTTGTTTTCTTCCTTTAGAAATGCACTTTATGTTGATAATACCATATTTGCATGTTTCAATGAGATAGGACTTCTGTCATGGATCCACAGTGGACCAGGCCACACATGAATATTAGCTGGCTCACATTTGATTCCATGATTTTCTCCACAGTTGTGGTCATACCATCTATCCCTCACCCAAGTTTGAACCATGGATTCCTTGCCAAGTTAATTCCTGAGCAGAGCTTTGCCCACTCATTTTACAAAGGTAATATTAACATCATCTCCTAACCTGTTTGGGTGTTCTTATTTAATGTAATGTAATACAAGAACTAACTGTGATGTAATTGTTGATAAATAAGTATACGCCTCAGGTTACATGGAGATCAGACCTGATGACACCTTTAAAACTTTAACTTCCTGCCTACATTTCTCTAGGAAATCTCTTTCCCAATTTTACTATCACTTCTTAACTTTACTTACTATGAAATAAATTTTATAAAAGATTAGTGAGGAGGAGGGAATGGATGTAGAAAATTCTAAATGCTTTTGGTTTGTGGTTATTCTACTACAATATTAGGCCCATAAAGTCAGGCCTATTTTTAAAAAAATATTGCATACCACATAACATATGTAGTATTTTTGTAGTGTTCCCTTTCCCCGTATATTTTCCTGTTATTTTTCCTTCCTTTCTTGCTTTTTTTTTTTGTTCTTGCTTTCTTGATGGTATGTAAACCTTTGATATTGTTTGTACTGTTAATTATTTTATGCATGTTAGTTAATGTGCTGTGCTGTGCTTTTCTTGAATGAGAACACTTTTGTGACCAGAGCAACTATTACATGTTTTGGGCCTGCTTTTGTTTGTTTGTTTGTTTGTTTGTTTTAATAGTTATATTATAATATAGAGAAAATGTTTTTTAGATGCCATTATTTGAAAAAAAGGGTTACCCAGTTGTAATTTTAGCCAAATTTGCATGTACATTTCCCCATTTATTTGCATGTACTATAATGTGAATATAGAATTATAGGTTAAAAAACAACATAATGAAAATGTTATTGGTATAATTTTGCAAAATCTCAGTGAGTAAAAAGTTTGATTTATAGAAAGATGAAGAGATTAAAAACTGCTTTCTGTATATAAACAATATAAATAGTTAACTTCTTTCTTTGCTAATAATGTAACTTATGTTATATTTATCAAATCCTGTTCTGGGAAAATTATGTTAAAATTTTTATTAGATTAACTTAAAAAATCACTCCGTTTATCTTACATTTCTTAAATTTCCATGTGTGCATGTAAGTATATTATAAAGTGTTTTAAATTCTAACAACTAACAATCAAGGGTTTATGATTTTAATTAAAAAGTCTGTTGTCTGCCATATGACGAAAAGAAATAAAATTTAAAAATACATTTTCAATCATTGAATTTGCTGATATAATATTCTTTGTTGTTACACTGCTGTGTTCAGTCTATCATTGATTTTAAAAGAAAAGCAGGGTGGGGGGAAGGATCATTTACTCTTAGTTCAGAAGAGTACTACAGTGTTACATAGACAATAAAAACCTGGAACAATTAGATCTTCCTTTCTCATCTCCTTTTGCCTTTAAAGCACATTTTTGTGTAGCAGGCACAGATATTTTCTTTCTCAACACCTTTTGCTTGAAAAAATGGAAATGGTTAGACTGCCTCAAAACTTACATTTATTTAAAAATATTTTTTAATTTAATACAATAAAAGAAATTATGCAAAATACGTGAGATGATGTTGCTATTTGTATATTGCTTGACATTTGAAATAATGGATGTAAAAAGGAGTGGAAAAACAAATATTTTTTCTTCTTATCCATACTAAATAAAAATAATAAATAAATAAAAAATAAAATAAAACAAAACCAGAAAAAAAAAAAAGACTAAAAATAAGTCTTTTAAAAATGGAGACAGCTGTATAAAATCACCAAAATATTTCAGATAAATATTTCTTAAGAGATATGTCCTTTATACTATTGTCCATAGTATTTGCTTTACCTCAAATTCAAGTATATTATAGTTTTATTTTGATTTGTTCTTTTAATAGTTCAGTAGAGCTACAGGAATAGTAATAGTAAAAAAAAAAAAATAGTAAAGTGAGATACATAAGAAACTGTAATGAAGAAATTGGCTTTATAAACAAATTATTCAACACAGGAAATTTTATCTGTAACTATTTAAATTTATTTCTTGATATTTTCTCTTATACCTAACTGCATCTACATCTCTAATCTGCGTATTATTAGAGAAGAGCATTTCTGCTTTTTAAATTCTGGAGTCAGTTCCTCAGTTTTGAAGGACATGAGCAGGAACTAAAAAAAAAATGCCAACACTGTCAGAGAGGCTTAAAGTCAAAACCTGTTTTGTCATTTCAGGAATTTTTCATTCCGGTGACTTAGCCAATCAGTTTCATTTAGACATGCTTCCACATTTTGGCAGCAAACATATAACACATTAATAATATTTTATATTTTAAGATATTTTAACATATTATAGCATGATTAAATTTAACATTTAAAAGTCAATATAAATTTTTAAAGCACAATCCTATTTACTATAAAATGGACAAAAATTCATTTGTTACATGGAAATAAAGCCTCTATATTTGGATGTAAAGGGTGTGTTATTTGTCAGTCCAATTCAATACAGCAAATTGTGTCATCATTGCACTATTGTTGGAATGGTACAGGAGTTCCTTGGAACAGATCTCTGTGGGAGATTTCTTCTTAGTGATGCTTCATTTTTTTACTTTGTATATGGCATGCTCTTTTATTACAATATATTTAAGGATGTGTAAGATCCTACTTATCTCAGGTGTATTACAGTATGTGATTGTTGCATGCTTCTTACGAGTAACTACAGTTGGTGTCAAGTGCAGTTTCTAGGAATTCTAAACATCATTGACCTTGATATGAAATTTTCCAGTTCTCATCATTTAAATATGTTGACCTTTTCCCAATTTATTGATGATATTAATAAAATTTAGTATTTAAATAAAATAGTTTAAAATGTGCTTCACAGGAAAATATATTATAACTTTACTTATAATTGCTTGTAGTCACTAAAATAAAGTTTAAATGTTTTGGTGTTGTTTTTTTTTTGTTTGTTTGTTTGCTTTTTTGCTGTGAACCAAGTATTGTTCACAAGCTATATGTTATCTTATGGTGTTTAAAGGAGAAAGAACACACAAAGGAAGAGGAAGAAAAAGGTAAACCAATGGTGTCCATTATACCATTGTGTCCTTGTATTAAATGGTGTATTTAATGGTATTTAGCAATAACAATGTGTATTTATTTATTCTGCTGGTTTTTGTTTTGTTTTGTTTTGTTTTGTTTTGTTTTCTTTCTTTCTAAGCTCACCATGGGAAGGATAAAGGTGTCTCTATCTGTAGATTTACTGATTTACTCTTTTACTCTCTACAGTATTTCTAAAATAATTTGCGCTTAGTCTGACAAAGCAGAACTTGTAAAATCAAAAGAAATCTCACTCTTTTCTATTTAGATCATATACAGATCATGTATGCATAAAGACATGAAAGCAACCCTCCTTAGATCGTATTATTTAACTTCATAACTTCAGAGTTTTAGAAGGGGAGACAATATGATAGTTTTCTATGATATCAAAAATCTTAAATAGAATTAAATTCAGCTCCAGAGCTTTAAAAAGCACCTTAACATGTGGTATTAATCTCCATAAAGATATCATGGCATAGCTCAGAAAGTTTTATGAACCAGCTTGTAAGTCTGCTACATCAAGGCTTATTCCACTTGCTGCTTCAAGTGTCAGATACTGAGAAATTCCTTTGGGTACATCAACAAAGAAAAAGACATACAATATACACATACACTACTGTTGGCTTATTTATTCTATGCAACATCTTCATACCTCATGTTATTCATGGCTGGATGCCAATCACATAAGTGAAGACCTCATCTGATTCAAATGCTGACAGTTTGGCAAAATTTCAGTCAAAAACAAATGCTTGTAAGGATACTCTGGAGAAAACTTAGTCTTGCTCATCTTTTCAAAGATACAATGCTTGTTTACTACTCCTTGAAGTTCAGAAACAGTTAAGACAAATCTTGGGCAACAGAATGTCTCCTGAAAGACAGAAGTTGACTTATTGGCAAACCTTTCTTCCTTTGTGCTCTACAGCTTCCAGCTTCCAATATTGTGAAGTCAGGTGAATCTGGTTAGACAATCCTGAATGTGGAGTACAATTCAAGCATCTATTCTACAGTAATTATCACAGTCACAGATAAAAAAAAAAAAAAAAAAAAAAAAAAAAAAAAGTAGATTAATATTCTTTTGCATCTGAAGAGTGTCTGAGCAACACAGTCCAACAAAAGTAAATGTTGTCAGACTTCTTTCTATTCACAATACCAAAGAATTAGAATAAAGGCTTTTGAAATGTCAGATAGATCTGTTTTTCTGAAATTGTAAAGGTTTCAAAATGGAGTCTTTGGATTGAGAATTATTGAAATGCAAGAGTGACCTAAAATGTTTCTTGGCCTAAAGACTTTTTGGTTCATGGGATTTCTTCAATTGACTGGGATGAAGATAAGCTCCATAATTAAAATATGGAGTTAGAAAAAAAAAATAAATCGATATAGCATTATAATATATTTGCCAGAAAGGGAAAGTTATTTTACCTGACTATTCAAAGATGAAAGAAAACTTACTTTATCATTCTCAGTATGTCAAGTGGCTGTGGGTATTGTACCTATAATTTGTACTTTCTGGAAAATGTTTCTCTTTTTCCATTGTTATTATTTTTGTTTCCCCTCAAGCAGTCCTAAGTGAATTTTCTGTGGTTGTTTCTCTGGTTGAAAGTCTGGGAGACCTTGTCTGACTGTAGAAACTGCATCTGTTGAACAACAAATATAGTACCTATTTTATCATGTGAAGCTTCTTCATGTATTGGTGTTTTGAGGGGAAAAATAGCTAATGGAAATCTGCCACACTTAGCCAGCAGACCACAAAGATGGTGGTCAGTTACATAACTGAGATCCCACATATAGCAAGGCAACTGTGATCTAACTGTTGCAATAACGTTTTACAAATTTTCTCTACTGGGGTGGTGTAGCCAGTGAATTCTGTAACCCCTTTATTTATATCTGAAAAGAATCTGTTCGTGCCTGTGCACTTGAGTAGTATATTAAGTACAGAAGCTCTGTTTTTTTGTTTTGTTTTGTTTTGTTTTTTTTTTAATTAAGTTTCTTGCATGGGAGGACTTAAAAGAGTTGACTGGTGCTTTTGCTCAGTTGATCAGCATTTGTTACTAAAGTTACTCCACTAGGGAAAGCTGAACATGCTACATTTCTTGTAGAAGCATTTACTCAGGTTGTCCAAGTTTCAAGAAATTGCTCTGCTCACTTTATTATAAACCTGCACTATTGCAAAAGCTATAAAATACACATTAAATGGGGTAAAACATTTATTTGTTTTTAGGTATTCCAGTCTCCTTTTTTTGCCTGGTAAGTGCTTATGATCCTTGAAGGAGACTATTCATTGAAGTCCGATGCTGTAACAAAGTCACTTTCAAAAATTTTTGGCTTTCATCTTTGGTGATAATTTCATGTGTTGTATTTGCTCGAGAAACAGTGTTAGAGCTTAATCTTTACTCTTGCTACTGCTGAGGAATGATTTCAAGTTCCTTGAAAAGTTTCCTTTCAAATTCAGTAGGTTGAAGGTAGTCCCAGTATGCAAAGCTACTTCCTGTGGAAGGCAGACAAGCTCCTTCTGTTTTACTTTACAAGCAAGTACTCTAAATTAACTTTAATGTCAGAGGAGGTTCAGGTCTCTGTAGGAGTGTTATCAAGACTCTGACTTCTGACTTAATGGCACAGTGGAACTTGCCAGTTCCTGGAGCCATTTTAAGATAACATTGTAGTGGTTGAGACATCCTTAGCAGTCTTTACCTCTGCCCCTTTAGTCAGCAAGAGCTACCAAATTCTGCTCTTTCACATGTAGTGAATTTAGTGTAAAATGCTAAAATCTGTATTTCTGGAATAGTAGCAACTTTAATATCTTAGAAGACATTGTTTTGTTCTTGATTAGTTTATCTGATTTTTCCCACATTTGTTATGAAAATATCTCTGTTATGTCTGGAAGGTGTGGAAGTCAAGACTGAAACACTGGGAGTAGCCCTTTCTCTTACCAGATAGAGGGTAATCAGTGTAAATTTTGAGAGCAGAAATATCGTATTGGTGGAATAAGCCTATGAAATAGTAGATGAGCATTGTGTCCTCTGTTAAAAGCAGCTAAACAGCCTTATATAAAACCAAGTAACCTCTTAAAGGAATGTCTATGAATTTGTAGTAGTTTTGGTTATGGTGGCCAGGAACAGCAGGGTGAGTTTTCTCAATTCTGGTCATTATTAAAGCTATACTTGCTTACACTGAGGGGTTATTATATTGTTTCAACGGTACTTCCATCTCCACCTCATATCTCCAGAAGTGGAAAGGTGTGAATGATCTTTTTTTGCACATTAACTGGGAGCCTATACATTCCTAAACACACAATCAATACTACACAAATAATGGAAAGATATTTTCAGTCAAAAAGAATGACATTACTACTTAGCATTATTCAGGAGCGTTTTCGAAATGAAAGTGTTGCAACAGTTCAAATTGCCTTATATCATATTGTGTGGAGAACATTGATGTGTAACTTATCACAGCACTTTATCAAAAATGGATTGTATTTTCATCTCCTTTGATATCGCTGTCTATATTTTTCCCAAACACTGTAAATGAACAGATTTTTAAAGGTATGTGCTGTAGAAGAACTGAAAGCTATTGATTTTTTTCTTGATAGAAGTAAATATATTAAGAAGTTGCAGAAATTGCTTTTTCTTCTGAGGCAAGTAAAGCATCATTTTTCTGATCTCTGAGTATTGTCCATTGCTATACCATTATTTGTATTCCTAGTGTAGTAGCATAGATTTTCAGCCTATTTTTAAAATACCTCTTTTGCAGAAGGACAGCAGTCTAACTACACAAACTGGGCTAAGGGACTAATTTATATTGCCTTTCCAAATACCCTTTGCCTCCACAAAGCCCTGATAAAATCTGTGGCTTCATCTTCCTCAGAATATAGTTGTCCATATACTTTCAAGAAGTTGTGTTAAATCTTATAAGTGAAAAGAATGATAATCATGTGAATGATAAAATTGATTTTCTGCATGCTGCTCCAGATTATTATATTGCTTTCCTGATTATATAAAATATATGCCACCTATGCCACCACTGCCTCTGAGAGGAAGTATATTTTAAGATCTTGGCATAATAAGAAATACATCTTGATCAAATATTTATTACCATTCACCCACTACTTAAGGGATCAGAAGATATATAGTTCATTACTAATTAATCAATCATTATATACCCATGAAGCATTTGTAATTTATTTTTGTTTTGGTCAAATAACATTGACACTTCGATTTGTTTGTACAATTTACAGATGTTTTAAAAGTTATTTTTTTCCTAAGTTTTTCTATATTTCTTAATTTAATGCTTTTAGTATAAGTTTTATCATGTCTATGGAATATTTTATTCTTCACTTTTTTTGTGACTGGATTTTGTAACCTATGTGACAGAATTTTTGTTGTTGTTATTAGTTTTATAATAAATGTCTAAAACAAAATTATCAGCTTTCCCGTGGTGAGTCAGAAATATAGATATTATCATAGATAACTACTGGCTCATCTGTTTTTTCTTTTAAAATTGTAAGAAGGGAGGGTAGAAACCTGTAATGTCCAACAGAATGAGAATCACAACTTTATTCTTTCTGTCCACCATTCTGCCTTCTTCACTTAGTTTCTGTTCCTGTGATCCTTTTTTCCCATAATTTATTCGCAGATAGTCTTTTGTTATCTGTGTGTTTTTTGAGTTTACACAAGACAAAAATAAAATAGAATCTGACAAAAACTAGGGAAATTCACCTACAAAAATTAAAATATACTATCATACTGTTCCTGATTTACATTTGTTTTTTTCTTTCAAATGCAAACTATTTATTCTAAAATGGATATGTCTTTATTACAGCTTTTAATTTTCTAGTTATTTTTTTCTTATGAGTTTTTTATCTAATTGCCTTAGTTAACTTTGTCCTGAATAGTTTTAGGATCATTTAAATTTTGTTTGGTAACCAGGTGATTGGTCAGATTGATGTACACGTGTTTATTGAGCACTGAGTGAAGGAGGTTTGCTTAGTAAGAAAAGTGATAGTAAGACAGAATCAAGACTTTGATTAAAGACATTGCCTAAACAGATCATGAGTTATGAGTCTTAAGTGACTCTTTTAATACTCTTTCTTTGATCAAGGTAGAAGGAGCTGCTCTATGTGCCTGCCTGAGTCCAGAATTGACTGGGGGGGTGGAGGGTGGAGTGGAAATAAAGGCTTCTGAGGAATTTAAGCAAACAGAGTTAGTTTCCAGTGAACAAAAAGAGAAGACATGGACTTACAAGTGTCCATTTGAGATGCTGGCTGATGACAACTCTGTTCTCTGCCATACAGGCTCCTCGTCATTTACCAACCTTGAATCCCCCACCCTGTCACTTCTCCATTTCTCTCCCATTTCAGAGCCTTTTTGTTCTGCTAATGAATGCTGCAAAATACAAGTCGCTGTTAATCAGATAACCTTGCATCAGAAATAACAGAATTCCATGAAGTACATTAGTGGGACATGGCCAAATTTGCCCATGAATGTGTAGTTGTTACATGAAGAATAATACTGTCTATGCTGCTATATACATTATATATTATATATATTATATATATAATACTGTCTAGGAGTGCACATTATGTGGTTAGGCCAGGACCAGAAGGACAGGAAACTTTTTCTGTATTCTGTGATAACTTCCACATAGAAATAGAAATGCCAATAGGACCAAAGTTACTGAGCAGATATTGAGCAGCTTGGCATGCTAATGTTATTTTAGTGTGATCTTTACTGTTGTGCCTCAGCCTCTGAGTACATTTCAATTGCAATTCCATTTTGGTTATTCCATTCAGTGTAATTTTAAATCAGACCCTTATTACTCTTTAATTCCATCCTCTTATTTATTTTTTTAATTTTTATATAACTGTGCTGCTTTTCATAAGTGAAAACTAGTAGATCAATATGGCTAGGAAGAACTCGTTCACCATCTCTTTATAGCCTAGAGCTTAGCCATTGAAGAGTTCCCACCTGTGGGGGAAACTGTAATATCACTGACTTGTTGGCTTGAAAGCTTCTCCAGCCTGGGATGTATGCTCTCTTTAAAAATGTAGAATACTATGGAGGGGTCTGTAAAATACAGCTAATAAGGTTTTAATTAGATACAGATATCTTAGAATACAGATATCTCAGAATATCTGTACAGAGAACAACACATACATTTTCTAGTGCATGTGAAGACTGAAAAGTGACAGCAACTCTTATACCAATATTGATCCCGAAGCTTCCATTACCAAATCTTGCTATATTGCAAAAAAATGACAATGATTAGGTTAATGCACCTTTCAAATAGATTTCATCATGAGGTGGAAACTAATATATTCAGACACATTGTAAGTGGTTAAAAATAATGATTTTCATTTTTTTTCTTTTGAAAATTTTCAGCTAATTTTTGTCTAGGTGTGTTTTTTTAATCAAATGAAAAAAAAAAAAAAAAAAGACCATAGGTATATATACACAATTTCTCACTCAATTTTTAAAAAGTAATCAAGATTAAAAACAGAATATTTTGTGATGCCAGTTTTTTATAACAGCAAAATCTTGTTTGTTATAAACATGAAGTGTCTCATTATTTACATAATAAACATGGTGGGGGGTTGTATTTTTTTAGATATTTGGAAACAGTACAAGAACTATTTAGGTAAATCAAAAGGTTAAAACAATTACAATACACTTCATAAATCACAAGCAAACAAGATATTTTAGGCATGGAGTGTGATGGGTAAGGTTACCAGATATACATGTCATTTAGTTACCTTAAGCCCATATTTTTCCCATAATGTCGTAGATGAACTCATTAGTTACAATGAAAAACAGTAAAGAAGAGGCATCTGGCTTCCAACTGCCTGTTTCTGACAGGGTTAAGATCACTAGATCTAGTAATGTTTGTGCTTTGTCTACTGACATGGCCTAGTGCTGTGGAAAACTGATGAGGTTTGCTGAAAATTTACAAGATTACTGTCAGAATGTTATAACATAGACAGATGTAATCAGCTATATTTTTGCTTCTGTTCATGTTTAAAACTATTGTTTTGCTAGGTTGTTTGAGTATTTAGAATTTTTTATGAAAGCATACGTTACAGGTTTAAGATTTTTACAGAATAACAATGTGAAGCAGTGTTCAGTACTGATTCTTTATTCCTGAAGTTTGTAGGTTACAGAAGTGCTTTGACACAGAACAAATGAAGAAGAAAACTTGTGGATATGCAGTGTTGCAACTAAAATTGGTTGGTTTCTGTAACTCAGGCTCAGGAGCTTAGAATTTACCTATAATAGTACCAATAATAATGCTGATGCAGAAGGTTTTTATAATATGTCTTTTCAGACATTTTTTTTCCTGAATTTCACAAAAACTTACTCACTAGTGTTCTTATTTGAAGGACAATTACTAATCAGTTTATCTGTTCTGAATTTATTTTGGTTTGATTTACAAAAAATAAATTTGATTTTTGTTCATTTGGCTTGCCTGATGTTTTGAAAAATAAGAGTTAATACATTGGATATCAGCGGTTTTTAGAGGATTACCATTTGTGGTGATACATCAGACTAAGCTTTATATACATAGTGCAGTATATACATTAATATTCACTGCAGTGTGAATATACACACTGGAGACACAAGAAAAGTGCAAATACAAATCTGGTTTCTGTGGAAATAAAGTATCATTACACTTATCTTCATGTAGAAGATGTCTCGTCTCATGATATTTGTGTTCTTAAATCATTTTAATTAGCTGTTACGCATTGTATGGAATGTCATGTCTAAATTCTATATCCACAAATTTAATTTTCCTTCCACTTTTGACTTCAGATGGTGCAATTCTCTTGGGTCTTTTGTAATCCTTTGTTCCCAAATGAGAGTAAGAAACCTGCTGAGTAATTAAGTTCACTCCTATTTATAACATACGGAAATTTGTTCTGTGTTTTGAAGTTGCTACGCTGACTGGAAGGATATTCTGTAACCTTAATTCCATATTGATGGCTGTCACTTCTCAAACAAAATTTATTCATAGTGGATTTGCATTCAGTTTATCTCATGACGACTCTTCCATTTAACTTAAATCCTTTTTCTGGATTTTGTATCCTAAAATATATATGTATAATAGCTGTTGTATACCCTCTCAATAATAATTTGGCCAGACTGTATCATCCAAACTCCTTTTCTTTTCTCTTCTTTTCTTTTCTTTTCTTTTCTTTTCTTTTCTTTTCTTTTCTTTTCTTTTCTTTTCTTTTCTTTTCTTTTCTTTTCTTTTCTTTTCTTTTCTTTTCTTTTCTTTTCTTTTCTTTTCTTTTCTTTTTTCTCTTCTCTTCTCTTCTCTTCTCTTCTCTTCTCTTCTCTTCTCTTCTCTTCTCTTCTCTTCTCTTCTCTTCTCTTCTCTTCTCTTCTCTTCTCTTCTCTTCTCTTCTCTTCTCTTCTCTTCTCTTCTCTTCTCTTCTCTTCTCTTCTCTTCTCTTCTCTTCTCTTCTCTTCTCTTCTCTTCTCTTCTCTTCTCTTCTCTTCTCTTCTCTTCTCTTCTCTTCTCTTCTCTTCTCTTCTCTTCTCTTCTCTTCTCTTTTCTTTTCTTTTCTTTTCTGTAAAAATACATCACTTTTTTATGTGAGAGTGTGTCTATATGGTGGCATTTCATCTCCCTCAAATACAGCTCAAATACCTCAAATACAGTATTCCACAGTGAAACTACCGAAGCCTTTTCTAATGACTTTAATACTGAACTGTTTCAGGACTTCTTTTTTTGTTGTTGATGTTTTTGTTTATTATTATTATTTTTATTATTATTATTCATTAAAGTTTGGAATCATGTTTGCCTTTTCCATGACATCAATGTATTGGTCACTGGCTATCCAGGGATTGACGTGTCCAGGTCCTTCTTTTTGGTCATTTCCAGTTGCTGAATTCCAGTTGTTACAGGAACTAACCTCTGTGTTAGTCACTGAATGCATAGCTTTGAACTATTTAATTTAATTTGCAGTTCTACCTTAAATCCTTCTGTTCATCAGTTTTACCTTACAACTTTGTCATCAGTAAGTTGCACTAGAGCATACCTGAAATTGTGATTAAGGTTTTAAACAAGATAACTTCCATGGTAGTTTCCCTCTGATACTTTTTCTTTTGAAACTACTTGATGGCTCCTTCTTACCCAGTTTCTTTTTTCACCCTCTATTAATTTCCAGTTTCTCTACACTAAAGTAAAATCACTTGTGACACCTAAGGTTTGCCAAAATTGACCATTTGGGCCATATTTTCTTTGACCAATAAATTTTAAGAAAGCTCTTAGTTTAGTCTTTCAGCAAAGCCATTTTATAATCTGTCTCATTCCACACCATTACTATTCTTTACTCCAAAATAAATCCTGAAATCTTGCTTACTGTTGAAGTCTTGTTGTTGTCCAGATCTTTCTTTTTCCCTTTCTTAAAATAAAAACCTACATTTTATATTCTCCAGTCATATGTCTCCACTTACATCTGGGAAAAATACTTTCTATTAGACCAATAATTTCATAGATTGCTTCTTTCAAAATTGGCTTGGAGTCGGTCAATTCCAGTCATTTCAATACACTTAAATCATTCTGGTTTAGTTAGAGCATTTGAATTTTGTTGTGGTTTAGCCTTGGCAGGCAGATAAGTGCCACCCAGCTGTTTGCTCACTCTCCCCAGGTGGGATAGGGGAGAGAATCGGAAAGGTAAAAAGTTGAGATAGGGACAGTTTACTAGGTAAAGCAAAAGCCATGCATGCAAGCAAAGCAAAACAAGGAATTCATTTTCTATTTCCCATCAGCAGGCAGACCGCATCCAGGAAAGCGGGGTTCATCACACGTAGTGGTTTCTTGGGAAGACAAATGCCATCACTCTGAACATATTGCCCTTCTTCCTTCTTTACACAAACTTTTATTTCAGAGCATGACATCATATGGTGTGGAAAATCCTTTTAGGTCAGTCTGGGTCAGCTGTCTTGCTTGTATCCCCTCCCACTGGCAGGTCAGCAGAAGGAGCAGAAAGAGTCCTTGGCTCTGTGTGAGCACTACTCAGCAACAAAAAAAATCAATGTGTTATCTCCACTATTTTCATCAAAAATCCAAAAGACAGCATCATCTGAGCCTCTACAAAATAAATTAACTCTGTCCCTGCAAAATCACAAGAAATTTCCAGAACCACATTTGCATTAGTTTTACTGCCTATAGCTTTGTGTTCAACATTGTTGACCTTAATGAAAATTGAATCTAAGTGTACCCTACTTTCACCATGTAATCTACTGTCTTCCTCATTTGTATCATAGTGGAACCTCATATTACTTTATTTAGCATAGATTTCAATAAGCACCTTCATTTTACTTTCGGCAGTTCTCACTTGCTGTCCACTACTGCACTTATAATACAGCTTTCTTTGATGGCTATTCCTTTTTTCCTTCCTTGCATGTTGTTTTTTAGGTTTTAAATAACTGCAATGGTAATAACTGAAAGAATATTTGCTTTTGTGGTTTTATAATTTGAGTCTTTCTCAAGAAGCAAGGATCACAATATTTAGTTCCCTAAAGATGTAATTTTTACATAGTTTATTAGCAAATAAGATTTAAATTACCACTTGTCTCTTCAAGCTATTCAAATCTTAGTTTGAATAATCATAAAGTAGTCACAACTTCTAGTCATAGTTCCTGCAACTATCACTGAACATTTGTTGTCTGTGAATTTCTGTTCTAGCCTCTATACATTTGATATTGCTGCCTCCCCAGGTGTTCAGCACAGAAATGCAAATCCTGTTTAAACATGGCAGCAATCTGCTTGACTGCTTGTCCAGTCCTGCTCTTTAATTTGCTGTTGTCTTTGGATGGATAAAGTTAAAGACAAACAAGCAGAAAATTCATTAGGCTTATTCTGTGGATCAGATGTCCCTCTGCGCCAAATATAGGCAGTACTAAGTAGATACGGATTTTTTTACTTCCTGAACCAGCAGATGCTAAGTGCATCGTATGCAGCTCATAAATCTGGTTTCTACTTCCTGCTTCACAAAACAGGGCTCATGTCCATTTGGTAAGAAGTGTTTAAGGCAATTAAGAGAAAGAGAAGGAGGAAGTGGTTTCAACATTTATGGCTGTTAAAAAAAAGAAAATACTATTCAGTATAATGGGTCATTCAGCTTTGTATTTTTAAAAACCTCTTCTGTTCTATCTATAAGTTTGTCAACGCTTGCATATATGATTAGCTTTACACTAGCATATTTCAAATAAATCTTACATGGATATTTTTTTTCTGTGTATGTGCATACACACACTTATGCCTCTGTGGTAAATACATAGATATTTTACAGCTGATTATATTACAAAATTAGTAATAAAGTATATGTACTTGTTATTCACGTCATATTGTTGAAGGATATTTTTGTTTGAAATAGCTAGATAGGCAAAGCTTTATCTATGTTCTAAAATTTTTTCCAAAATAATCAAGACTTAGATAGCTTTCTATAAGCTATCGTTATTTTTATTTTTTTTGGATGGTTCTGATATAGAATTAAGCTTTCTATAAGCTATCTATTTCATACACAGGACGGCTAAATTCTATAGCAATGCAAATGACCAAATGTAACTAAGGTAGTATGAAAATAAATCTAAAAATCATTTTGAGTGCAAGCCACAATCTATTGCTCTAAAAATGTTACCAAAAAGATGAAGATGAAGATGCAGTTTATTCACAACTTTAGCTAACTTTCAACTAAACATACCAAATTGTTCTTATCAGAATTCTTATTAACAGAAAGTGTTGTGTGTTCACTGCAATAATTAATAGAGGTACACTTCCTCGGTTCCAATATGTTGTAGAGCCTGTTTCAATCTGGAAATGCTCCAAACTCAACAGATTTCACTTTCCCATCTCTATGAAGCTGTGTTTATTTTGTTCTGAATGTTTGCCAGAAAGAATTACTGAATTTTACCTTTTGTGAATGAAGAATTATTTAAAGAATAAATAACACCTTTTTATTTGTGTATAAATAAATTTGTATTCAATATAATTGAATATAATTGTGTGTAAAATGTGTATAATGTACATTTTAAACAAAAGGATGAAGAAAATAAAAGGTGTTGCACTTCTTTTGAATGCAAACTTAATATTTGCTGACAGCAATAAAAATCCTTAAGTTTACAGTAATCCTAAAGCATAAGTGGTTGTTTTTTTATTTTCCAATAGTCTTACAGATTATCTTGATATGCAGTCTATATACATTATGATTTTTAATGTTGTTGCTGGCATTATTCTTCTATTTGATTACTGTGTGAGTAGCAGGCTGTAATTTCTAAATGTCACTGAGCTTGCATAATTCAGCTTTGGGCTCCCTCTTACAAGCCTTTATATATGCCAAACAGCTATTGTAACCAAAATGTTTTGTATGTAGAATGCGTTTTTACTGTAAACTACTAAGACTTGTGGTCTTTCTAAAACTTGTGTTTCTGTCTTACAAAATCTACTGATTATATTTGTGGAAAAAAAAGAATCAAAATATATCATATTGTTCCAAATCTCTATTTCACTACAGAGACACCAACTGTATTTCCAGAAAATATCAAAGATAAAGAAACACCAACACCAGTTGAAGATATTCATCTGGAAAGCTCTATTCCTCATACGGATTCAGGAATTGGAGAAGAACAGATGCCCAATATTTTGAATGGGACAGACTTGGAGACCAGCACAGGCCCTGATGCTATGAGCGAGCTGTTGTCTACTTTGTCTTCGGAAGTGAAGAAATCTCAGGAGAGCTTAACCGAAAGCCCCAGTGAAATCTTGAAACCCTCATCATCAATATCCAGTATCAGCCAAAGTAAAGGCATCAATGTCAAGGAAATACTGAAAAGTCTCGTGGCAGCCCCTGTTGAAATAGCAGAATGTGGTCCGGATCCAATCCCTTACCCTGATCCTGCTCTGAAGAGAGAAGCTCAGGCTATTCTTCCCATGCAGTTTCACTCATTTGACAGGTATATGGCTGGATTCATTGTTTTATATTGATTTAATTCAGAAGTTTGAAAGTGTTATTATTATTATTATTATTATTATTATTATTATCTTTTTTTAGTGTTGTTATTCTTCTATTGTTATATATTAGGCTGTCCTAAAAAAAAAAAAAAAAACAGCTTCATTAGCTCTACTTTACTGTTTTACTGAAGCAGACCACACATATAAAAGTGATTCACCTTGGTTTGCTCCGTCAGTAGTGAATAAAACTCTGTGATGTACTTGGGAAACAAGCCTATTTTAAATAAATATATTTGCAGCCATTTTTTTTTTTTTTTTTTTGTCCTTTAAAACAACATTTTAGTGAGGGGGAGGAGAATCTGCTGATACAGAACAGATTGGCTGTGTAGAAATTCAGCTGAATATTCTTTCAAAGGCTTAAATTTTAATTGGATCCATCACTGCACTTGTTTCCTAGTACTGAAACGCTGCAAATATGGCAGGCGGAATGTATAGTTATAGTGGAAAACAGTTTTCTTTTAGGTCTTTAAAAAGCAAATATGCTTAAATGTCAGTGTTTAAAAATGAACTGTTGAAGATTTACCCAAGGAATCCTTTGTTTCTCTTGTTGGGCTATAGTTTCCAAGCCTCTAATGAAAATAATTTCCATTAAATGTCCAGCCTATCTTAGTTACACTAAACATAGAAATTGTGATAAAATGTGCAACTGTCAACATCCTTTGGGGAGAAGGGAAACCTGTTTTATTGCAGGCCCAACCTGCAATGTGTAAAGAGCTAACTCTCATGTGTATGGATGTGATTAAATTTTCCAGTATGACAAGATCCCTGTAGTTTATTCATGAAACTGATAAATACATATATATATATATATATATAGTAAATGTGAGGAATTGAGTTTTAACTCAAAGATATGCTAACTTTTGTTTCAAATCTTTAAGCAGTTGTAAAAAAAAAAAAAAATAGTTCATAATTTAGTTGTATCTACATCTACAAGAACTAAAATTCTGAAAGTAAAAAATAAAACAAGAAAACAACTACATTATGATTTATAAGAAAGAAAAAAAAAAATCTGAATTTACAGAAAACCTCCAAAAATGTCAGAAATGTCTTAATTAAAGTTTTAAGAAAAAACAATGTGCAATCAATGTTTCCAATATAATGTAATCAGTAAAGTGCAAGAAAATAGATGAAAAGTTTAGAATAAAAATGAAGTGCTTTTTCATCATGAATTGCATAGAAAAGCTGATGGCTTTTGTCTGTATGCATAGATTAGTACTAAGGCTGCTTTTCTGAAATAATTCAATAAACAATCAGCATCTGTTGTAAAAGAGAAGATTGGAATGAGATAAGAAAAATGAAATGTGCTTTAGTAGCAAATAATATTTCCCTTTCTAATTTCTAAGAATATTTTCCCTTTCCTAATATTATTTTGGGTCTTATAGCCATTTTAGAGAAAGCTTATTTTAGCAAGTGCTTCATTAAGAGAATATTTTTGGTTCATCTGTCTGCGTGGGTTGATTTTAGACTGATTTCAATGTGAACTTAACATTAAAATGATTGGAGAGATGAGTCTTATTATGTATTTTTGAAGTATGTCTTTATAAAAAAGCATTAAAAAAACACTACAGGGCTGCATTAGGTTGACCACAACTTCTATTTTGTGTGAGCACCCACCTTAGATTCTTCTTGAAACAAGGTGACTGCTCATACATTTTGAATGGTAGCTGTTAATATAGAATTATGGAATAATTTGAGAGCTGCTGCACACCTAGAGTTTACATTTTTTTTATAGGCATTCCATACTTAATAGGTTAACTTAGGGCCTAGAGTGTTTGGGGTTTCTTTATTTGCTTATTTGGTTTTATATTTATTTGTTTGTTTATTTGTTTGTTTATTTGTTTATTTATTTTATCTGCTCTCTTACCCTGCTGACCGAGTTGTGATTTCATTCTTCCATGTGCAAAGTGTATAACTATGTTTGTATCTTGGTAGTATATGCTGTACCATATCAAATTGGTATTATTTTTTTTCCAAAAAATAGAGGTAATGGTTGGTGTTTAAGCAAAAGAACACCTATTGGATCTACTTCATTAGGATATTTTTTCTCTTTGATAGATCATTCTGCTATCAGATTTTGTTCTGTGAGGTAGAGCACACTTTTTATTATAACCAACAACTGTGAAGGGAAAATTGGCAAGTTCAGGCAGGTCCCACCAGATCAGAAAGTGTTATATTCTTATTGTCAATTAAATGGGTGTTATTGAACAGTTAGCATTGTCCTAAGTACGTTAGTGTTCTTCACCCAAAGGACCTCAAATGGCTGGTTGTACCTCCTAACTGTATCACTGAATACTACCATTGTTCAGATACTTATCTGTGCATTCCACTCATGTTTTTAAAGTATTTTCTTGACCATTGTGGTACTCTTTGGAGTTAAAAGGTGGATGGATTCATTGCTTTTCTTCTTCAAAGTGCAGATTGAGATCCTTACCATGAAACTTTTTTTTTTGGAGGGGGGAGGAATAACAACTTACATAGTATATTGAAATCTATCACTTAGAATTAATTAAAATGTGAATTGAGGAAGAATCATGGATTTTAGCCTGTGATGATTTATTAACTTTTTCTGTTGCCTCTAGTATCCTAATTATCATTGGAAAAATGAAAAAAAAGTTACAGCTTGGTTGTCTGTCAATGCTTACTCATGCAAATATACTTGTGTTTAATGATATAAACTAAAAATCAAATAATATATATTACATATTTTTTGGAAGCCAACACTATGCTAGTGAACCATATTTTTGTACGTTCTTATGTTGCTGTAGTTTATACAGCTTTTGTTACTTCACTAAACAATGTGGCTGTTGGTCATGTTTATTCTGTCTAGGGAAAACCATAAACAACAGAGTGTATTTTTTTTGCTAGATTTATTTGTTTCAGCTCATATTTTGTTAACTTTTATAAAATATACACAGTGATTCTGTATTTATAAGCAAATCAAGATTAGAGAAATGTATTTTTCATTTCAATCAGAAGATAATTTTAGTCCTTGTGAGGCTATAGTGGTTTTTATTTTTAATTTTATTTTTCTATTTGGATGGCTGAGTGTGTTATAAAAGAAGGTATATTAATAAATAATTACTAGAAAAATAAGAGTATCTTTGTTGTTTTACAGTCATTTCATTAGCTATAATCTCTCATTTTATATGCAGGTAAATGGCATATGAAGCAAACTACAATAAATAGAATTGAAGTCAGGAATTCTATTTATCATTAAATATCATGTGTTTATTCCACACATTCTTTTAATTGTACATTGCTAATATGTTCATAAAAGTCGTTGCCTAATATGCTGCAGTGCATTCTTAGAATTCATGCAGTTATAAATGAAATATAAAAGCAGAAAATGTGCCCAACATATTTTATCAAACCGGACTTCTGTGCAGTTAATGTATGCAGTGGTTCAAGCACTATCGAATGTAAATGATGAGGTGATATTGATGAAAGGAGGGGATTGAGGTCTCGGGGGGCGCTGATGACGGATTGAACAGAAGCGGCCTTGCACCACACGTAACTCAAGTCTGTCGTCTTCACTGCTCAAAGCCATAATGGGAGGTGGCAGTCTGAAATGAGTTGCCACGGCAAAGAGTATTATTTTTGAAATGCTTTCACACAAATCACTAGGCCCTGCATACAACTTAGTTTCATGCTTTAATGTCATCAGGAGGCACAAATTGGTGTGTCTAATTGTTTGCCACCTGCCAGCAAAATGAGCTGCCAGCCAGCCAGACGGGTTTGATTGTCTGTCAGCTATTCAATAGATTGAGAGTGACAACATCAAAAATTTCACTTCAAACTCTGAAGCTTTGAGCAGCTTTTCAGAGACCTCTTCCCCACAAGTGCTTCTGGACAACTGCATTTTTCAATTAGTTTTCAATATATTGCTGCCTTCTGCCTCATCTGTCTTAAGGTAGCTGTAATTACATTATGAGCTATATAAACAGATTTCTGGGACACAGGAGTCTGGATTCTCAAAGTTATGACATGTCTTTTAACATCAGACTAAATTCCTTGAAAATGGCATCCAGGATGACATTTTTAGAAGCAAACACTAAAGGGTTATTTCACCTAGGTTTGCAACTAATGGAGCATAACTCACCAACAATTTCTTTTGCATTCTCATCTTCTGTCTGACAAAAGTCAGTATCTGTTATTGATTTTAGGGTCTGAGGCTTTCCTTGGGTTTTAGGCAGTTTGCATTTGTCCCTCTAGACAACCTAGACAGTTAACATTTGTGAATTTATTTGTGTTTCTACCCAGTACTACACTCTAAGGTTTACATTTGTTCCATTCTACTGTTTTTCTAGTAGAGAGATTTTGGAGTGAGGCTATTTTTGAAATTGAGAGCGCTCTTGGTTTTGTATATGTTTGTTTGATTTTTTTTTTTTCTAAATTAGATTTTTATATATTTATATAATTATTTTTTTTCTACATGTATCAGAATTATTTCAATAGGAGGCATTTTTTCATAAGCAGAAAATCTTGAGTTCCTGGAAATTAGATCAATTATTTTTCCTAAGTTAAATATGTTACTCACTTTTAATGCATTATCATTTCATAAATTGGAACATTATGGGTTATCATAGTTCAACAAAGTCTCTACAAACATAAGTTAAAATATTTTGAAGACATACTTTTGAAGAATTTTAGGCTTTTTTTTGTTGTTGTTTGATTGGTTGGTTTTTGTTTTCCCATGGAAGGTCCTTGGGGGCCAATCTTAAAGATATTTGTATGCTAGAGAAGATGGACATTTTGTGGAATCCAGTCAGGGATGGTATGTGTCCTGTCAGTATGGAGAAAGGAGGTATTTTTAAAATACATTTAGATGCGTAGCTATATTTTGTATACATGGACTATGTTTGAAAGTAATTGTCATTATCTCTATGTGTTTTAGTAGAATGAATATATATATATATTATATGTATACATAAAACTGATTACAGGAAGGGAAAAGAACAAGAACTGTGAGAAAAGATACTCTGAAGGCTCAGATGGAGAAGTTCACTTGTATCTGTTGTATTATTGCACATCTTTGGGAGATCACTGCTGTACACTGGTCTACCTTAGTCTTTTACGTAAAATATCTAAATCAGTACACTACATTCCTGTTACACTACGTCTCCAAAAAATGTAAAACAGATTTGCCAAAAACTAGATTTGGTTTTCTTGAAAATTTAATACAATAAAATGAGCTATGACTAAATATGTTTTAGTCTTCTCCCAGTAAAAAAAAAAAAAAAAAAAAAAAAAAAAAAGATTACTTTTTAAAGTTCATAAAGAAAAATAATTGGATAAATCAAAATGCCTTTCCTATGAATCAGGTGGGGACAGGTGCTGCCTTAGACATTGCGTTCCACACTACTTTGGGTATCACACAAGTTTTTTGTAAACAATGAAAAACTAATAAGCAATGTGAAGATTCAGGGCTTCAGCTGGGGTTCTAGTCCACTCTCAGTAGTTTTCATGATTTTTATGCAGTGGATATTGGAGTAAAAGGAAAGACTTGAGAGCTCCTCTCTCTAGAATATATTTCCTAATGTAGTAGTTAAAATATGCTCCGAAGAATGAAATGTATGGTTTCAGATCCCATTAGACAGAAGAGGGAGATGAAGTTGCATTGCCTGTCTTCCTGGATGGTGTCTTAGTCACTGATTTTCTAACAAAACAGAGGAAAATGTGGAAGAGCATCTCCCCCTCAGCTCTTCATTTAGAACAAATTTATACTAAATTTATTGATAGGTCAAGTCAACCAAAATTAGGTATATTAACCTCTTTTTTTTTTTCTTTTTTCTTTTCATCAAGCTGTTATCATGTTCCTCTTGTTTGTTATTTAGCAATCTATACACAGCTCTCTCAAAACTCTTACGACCTATGTGATGTTCATCTTTTCATATTCAGTGCACTGAAATAGTTATATCTTATAAACGAAATATATGTTTTATGAGGAGAAACTAGTATCTCTTTACTCTTCAGTATGATTCATCAGATGATAGCTGAAAACTATATTGGGTTTTTGTCTTAATTTTTTTTCATCACAATAAGCCTCTGTAAAAAAAAAATAAAAATATTAAAGCTTTATTCACTTTTACAGAACTGCTACTTTTTAGCTTTTGATTTTTATTTTTTTTAACATCACAGATAGATTAGTTTCCTTCTCCATTCCCAGTCTACATCTCATACTATTCATTCCTTTATGATTTTTCTTTATTCAGTGATGTTTCTTGCACTTAATACATGACATTTTAGCTTATATTCTATTCAAATTCTTCAAACTCATTAGATTTCTGGTATTTCCAATTTCTCTATTCAGTCATGACCATTTGTCTTTCTTAATAGTAAGTTTTTTATCTCTTGCAGTATTTTCTTGTCTCTTGACAATTTTTAGATCATTTTAGATGCTTCAGCTAATTCATCATGAATGCCAGGGAGATTCTGCAAATTGCACTGGAAATAAAACCTCTCCAGTGGGAGAATGGAACTCACTCTCCCACTTGATCTAAGTGTGAAATCAAAGACCTTCATGTCCTTGTCCTAAAACCATACGTAAGACAATTCACTTCCTTTATTTAGAAATAATAATCATAATCAGAATTGTTTAGTAGATTAGGAACACATTATATACTTTAAAATTTTGATGTTTTGATGAATATATGCTATCAAATGACTTAAAGAACCAATAAGTGGACATTCAGTGCTAACATTTCATTTGCATGAACCTCAAAGATTATATATTTCTGTGAGACTTCCAGAGTTACATCTTTACTCCTTGATTTCAGATGAATCTTATCTTAATGCAGTAAACCTAATAGAAGGCTGTCTTAAATAGGATTCAAAAAATTAATACTTGCTAACAAACACTTTAAAAGATTTTAACCATGATCTGGGAAGAATAGTGAGTAATAAATATGCATGTTTCATAATGGATCAAACATATATAGGTATAGAGAATACACAAAACTTTCAGAGAAGAAATGCTAAACTTTCTTTTCAAAACTGAGTTAATCTAACAACAGAAACAAGTTAAGATGCAATATAGCAGGCAAATTGTCCCCCATTTTCTACTGCGATTTCTTCTGAACCATCTGGCAGAAGTTGATGTTTGACACAGAATACTCTTGTGAAAAATATTTACTGAGGTACGTGCTTCTTGAAAATTCACAGAATCATAGAATTGTTTGGGTTGCAAGAGACCTTAAAGACCACGTAGTTCCAACATGCTGCCATGAGCAGGGACACCTCTCACCAGACCACGTTGCTCAAAGCCCCATCCAACCTGGCCTTGAACACTTCTAGGGATGGGGCAGCCACATCTTCTCTGGGCGGCCTGTTCCAGTGCCTCATCAGCCTTACAGTAAAAAAAAATTCTTCCTAATGTCTAATCTAAATCTATCCTTTTTTAGTTTAAAACCATCATTACACTTACTATGCTCCCTTTAAGGAGTCCCTTTCCATCTTTCTTGTAGGACCCTGTAAGCCCACTTCTCTTCTGGCTGAATTCAACTTTCTCAACCTGACAATCCCAATTCTCAGCCTGAGAGAAATTCTTCTGCTTTCTACTGCTGGGGAAGGAAAATAGGGGCAAAAATATTAATTCAGCCTTATTCAGTTTCATGTATCCCAGAAGAGTGTACAGAGATTTTAATTTAGTTGCTACTACTCAGATAGGCAGTACTAGACATCCAGTACTGGAGGCTTATATCTAACCTTTTGATTGACCGGAATTATTAAGCTTTAGGGCCTTTGGATTTTAAGGAAGAGAAGAGATTTAAAATGTGGATTAGACTGAGAGAGAAAATATACTACTGTACAAATTGACTTGTCTGTCACCAGCATTGAGTAGCTAAAATTTTAAGGAAAGCTAACTTGAGAATGTATTTTTTTAATTTCAGTTTTCTCTTTTTGCATTTCAACATATTAATGGTGTTATTTTCTATCTAAAAATCTAATGTGAATTGCTAAACTGCAGATGAATTCTGTAGCCCTTTGCTGAGGTTATTTAATGAACCAGCAATGCGTGAGTGGTATGCAGGTAGAACATGCATGCTAAACACAATGTGAATTACAATTACTTCAGGCTTAGGTTTAGAATTTAAAAAGGACACTCAGAGCAGTAGAATAATGATTAGTAGTCACATTTATGTTTAGAATTGTAAAATACCTGATGAACTTAGAATCAGTTGCTACAGCCTTTGTTGACTAAATCACTGAGGAACATTTGGGACCATGATGATGTGATTCAGGAAAATGTGCACCAGTTTGGAACATTTGGGAATCCTGAAATATGTTGTATAAAACATGGCCTAAAAAGAAATGACAGAATTATGTATGACCTTTTCTTCTAGATTGTAGATTTTTGTTACTTCATGAAAAGAATATCTGAATGCTTGGCAGAGACACATATCAGGCATCTATCACATTAAATTATTTCTTTCATTCATATTATCTTTAGGTAGATAACTATGCATCTTTCATAAATCTGTTTTGGTTTGGCTTGGTTGTTGTTTTCACTGTTTGTGCCATTGGAGTGGTTTGATTGGCTAAAAGATGGTGTGTGTATTTTTTAATTTTAAAGCTGTCAGTCTTACACTTTTCTTGTTCTGCTACTACTTTGTTTTGCACATTTTTGTCCAGTCTATTGTGTTGTTCATAGAGTTTCTTAGTCTTCTTCATCTGGATGTCATTCTCTATATTCACTTATTGTATATTATTTTATCAGAAGAATGAGACATTTTGACAAGATTACCATGGATGATATGTCAGAAAACGGCATTTTCTTTCAAGCTAGGATGATAATGTCTCAATGATTTTGCATCCTCTTATAGTAGAGATGTTTCTTGTGACTATTTTTAATTTAATAACACCTTACCTGTCTTCATGTCTTGATTCACACCTAAAAAAGAACATCAACCAGATGTAGAGCATTAGTACTTGTGGAATATGGGGAGGATTGTCCTTTCTTCCAAATGGAATTAATTTTCAGACTTAAACTACGCTCTTAAGAAAACAGTCTTCTAAAGAAGATTTCTTCTTGTGTTTTTATGACATTGTAAGGACTCTGCTCTTGTCAGTAGCTACTCAATATTCCTTAACTCAAGTATTCCAGAACTCAAGTATTTGATTGAAACATTAATTGAGCTGGAGATCTTTTGTGTGGATACGAGCTAATTTTAGGAATTTTCATACTTTTATGGTGCAGATTAATCTACCGGTGTAGACTCAAGTTTTATTCACCTGTAGCAGCTGCTATGTAAACACTTTATATCACCAAGGACTGAAAGATATTATTAACTACAAATGAGAGCAATTATTTTAGGGTCGTGTATCTTAATCAATAGTTACTGCATTGTGCAAACTCATCTTCTCCTAATGTGAATGGAAAGAGACAGAAAAACATCAATGTGCCTAGAATTACCTTTCTGAAATACATGCTTTAGGGTAGTGGTAACGCCGTTGTTGAGAATGCAGAAATATTAACTGGGACTGTGATCCCCTTTAAAAAGAGTAAATTATTATTATTATTATTATTATTATTATTATGCTTGAGGAACCTGTAGTACACTGTCATCAGATAAAAGATCATAAAAAATAAGCTGTATGTTATTTTCACAAAGGCTTCACAAATAAAATTTCCATCACCAGGCTTTGAATGAAAATCCAGAGAAACTGAGGACTTAGACATATGTTAACTACATTTACAAGAGACAAAACCAAAACTCTTCACATTTTGATCCATTACGTGCCATCATGTTTACATGAAAGTGTAACAAAATAATTACCAAAGGAACTTCTAGAGCAAAATGTGGCCTTATTACCCTAAATAGTTGCATTTTCTCCCTACTTTATTTCATTACAATAATTATTTTTAGTTATAAAGGAAAATGTATCTGCTCAAGTAGAAAATGTGTATGATGATGATAATACATTGTCTTAACATTTACAAATATCATTTGTTTCAGGTTGGTTTTTCACTCAGTTTTACTATTGGCATAGACTTTTATTGGAATCGTTTTTTAAAATAAAGACATTAAAAAAATAAATAGAAAAGTTTAAATTTACCTGTCTGCACTATGACAGCTGTCCAGTGTTGACAAAGTGTTAATTAAATGTCTATACAATCTTTTCCTTCTTCCATTTTAGCATGTGCAATGTATTTACAAATTCTCAAGACTACACTTAAACATTATTTTTTAAAGGGCATAATACCAAAATTGTGCATGTAAATCTTTACTGGCTTAGTTTTGAATGCTTGATATTTTCTTTGCAAATCTAGAACACAGGCACACATAGTGGTGTCAACAACATATCAATGAAGTGATGTGATGTTTCAGTTTTAGGGGCACTGAAAGAGAAATTGAGTTTCTCAGACTGACAAAGAATAGGAGTATGGTTTCATATATGTGAAACTATAGGGTTTATATGAAACTATATACTATAGGGTATATATATATATACCCTATATATATACATGTATATATATGTATGGTTTGACTATAGGTTAACTATGAAACCGTATATAATATATATATATGGTTTCATATATAGTTCACATAGTCAACCTATTTCAAAAAGATTAAGGAAATTGCCTTTATTATGTGTTCTTTATCAATAGCATTATAACAGAGTGTAATCCTGTAATAAGCAAAAACTGTTGCTAACTCTGCTGCAGTTTTAGTAATCTGCCATTTCTTTTCCTACAGGAGCGTAGTCGTACCAGTGAAGAAGCCCCCACCAGGTAGTCTGGCCGTGACCACAGTTGGAACTGCCACAGCGGGGAGTGGGCTGCCACCGGGTAGTACACCTAATATATTTGCTGCAACAGGAGCTACACCAAAAAGTATGATTAATACAACAGGTATCGTCCTTAAATATTTTTGTGACACTCATTTTTCCTTTTTTTTTTTCTTTGTTTGTTTTTGTTATTTTTAGTGGTGTTTTGTTTTGCTATTTTTAGTGATGTTTTGTTTTGTTTTGTTTTGAACCATCTTTTCGGTTACTGTTTTTGTACTGTTCAAAAAAAACTGGAATGACTAAATCTTGTCCTTTGTTAGAGACAGTATTCTCACTTGGTGTATGTTTACAATCTTTGATAGTACATGTTGGACTTGCACAACCTTTAAATGAGTGAATAAATATTGTTTTATAGTCATAGGTCAGAATAAAAATGAGCTATCTTCTCCAGTGCTCTGTAGCAGAGGATGTTTGTACGATATATACCAATTAATACCACCCTGCACACCAAAAAAAATAAAGACTACAGGATATTTATGCATATATCATAGGTTGTGAAGGTAAATAGTTTTGTTAATCATTATTTATCAATACAAGTATTTTATGGTTTTTGGAAGGTTTTTTTGGTAAGAATTTACCTAATTTAACTCTAGTCAAGTCTTATCAGTAGTTCTTTATTGTGACCTATAGAAGGAGGATAAGAGTTTTTTCAACTATTAAAAGTGGGATTGTCTATCATGAAAGAATCTGTTGATTATGGAGACTGTGGTTTCCTATCAGAAATGAATCCTTACTGTGAGAGCAACCAATGTTTATTTAAACTCCTTTGAAATGTCTGGCTATGGTCTGTTTTCTTTCTAAACTAAGCAAAAGCACTTGAGAGAAGAGCTCTCTTCAAGGATATCACAACTGCAGTCAAGGGTTGAGAAAATTAAAATCTCCCTGGGGTTGCAGAAAATGGAGGGGGAAGCTTTTGGCATCCTTCTACTTCATGGAATAATATGAAGACACACTCATTATTTTTTTCTTTCTTTTTGCAGATTACCTTTAATACCTGGTAATAGAACTTTGATTTTTCTAATGATAAAAAACAAAACAGACAAAAAAAAAACCCTCTAACTTAATTATCCTGAGGCAGATGGGAGGGAAGAATGCTCTGAATATGTTTTTGCTTCTATGAATGGTTTTATTTTGTGTAGCCAATTCTGTTAATCTTGAATGGATTTCCTTTTAGGTACTCTTGTATCATGCAAAAAATAACCTACATTGGAAACCTTGTTTTCCAAATGATATTGAGTAGTGTGAGCTTTTCAGACTCCTCACTGATTAAAGATCTGGCGTATTTTGGCTGGAATGTAGTAGCTCTTCTTTGTAAGTAATAGCATTTAAAAATCAGTCGTCTCCCTTATACCACTCTTAGTAGAGGACAGTATTGCGGGTACCATGGTATGTTCACATTTTTGTAGATTTTATAGCTTTTTCTGGGTTTTGTTTGTTTGTTGTGTTTGTTTGTTTGTTTGTTTGTTTTGTTATGTTTTACATTTTGTATTTGTCTCCTAGCTTGATTTATGGAAAGTATTAATTATATGAAACTTCAAGTGTCAGATTTAATTAGTCAGAACTAAATGTGTACTGAGCTTCTTGTGATCTTACTTGGTAAAGCCTTTTATGCCTGAATTCATCTGAATGAATTTTATTGATTAATTCTATCAAGAAAGAGTTTTCAAAATGATTCCTTTCCAACAAATTTAATATCAACATTTTAGAAACAGTAAATGCATTAATGGCAGCAAGAATTAGCATAACATTGAAAACATATATATATTAAATTAAAATGCTTGTTTTGCAACTTTTAATTTAGCTATGCCTACAGTAGTTAAAACAGTGATTGTATATGTCAGTTTTTGAGGTGTATGTGTCAAGTATCCCAATGCTTTCAGGTTGTAGAGTTTGTGAAATTATCTGTTATTAATGATTTTAGGGTAAGTAAAGAAAACTTCACTAAACTACAGAGATTTTTACTATGATAAGAAAAGAACAGTATACAATTTTATTAGAAACACTAGATGTCCCCCCAAACCTATTTACAGCTGTTTTTACAGTATGTCACAGCGTGCCAATGCAATTTTATCTTTGAGGTATATTCAGTGCTGGAATTCTGAAGAAGGTGGTGTGGGGGGTTTGTTTGTTTGTTTATTTGTTTCTTTAAGTTATTCATAGATTGGAGTCGGTGTTTACATTTCATCTGCCATCACTGTCATAGTCGATGTCACTGTCACAATGCAATGAAATGTATGTTACTGATGCCCTTTTAGTGCTTTGAATATTTCTTTTGGGAGACAGGTTTTCTTCCTTCATTACTGTAAGAGTCTGTTTCTGTAGTTTTTAGAGTTGATTTCTGTAATTCCTATCCTGATTCTCATCTCTGTGTTAAATCTGTAGTTCTTACTCTGTTTAACCTTATCTTCTGGGATCCTCACTGGTTAAATAACTTAGCAACTATGTTTTTAAACAAAAGCCATAAGGAAAAGGGGAAAAGCAATGTGTGTTACCTAAGAATATATAACCCACATCTCACTCACACTGTACTAAAATTGTAGTAATTAGCGTAAATCAGCTCCTACTCTAAATCCTGAACCAACCACTATAGTAGCCCAGCAAAACCTACTTCATTTTGGTATTGTTTTGAATGTTTTTTTGTTTTTTTTTGTTTTAATGGGACAGTCAAAAATCCAATTTTTACCTTAATTCACTTCAAAAAAAAAACAAAAAACAACAAAAAAAAAAAACACACTAAATACTTAAAGGCTAATAACAATAATAATAATAATAATAACAATTGTACCTGCTGCCAGAAAATATTTGCCCAGTACCAGCCTTTTATCTCTACTTTATTTTCAGATGGCTGCTGAAGCAGTTAAGAAATCATACAGGCTCTGCAAATATTTTATTTGTTATTTGTAGGAAATTAAAATATATATATATTAATATGCCTATATATCAGTTACTAACACTGACCAGCAATGGGAAGTTACTAGTTAGGATTTAAATGAAATTGGTAGAATAATGTAGTTGATCCCTTAACTTCATTTTCTGGGGTCTTCCACCTGTTGTTGCTAACTTGGCTAAACCTTTTGCTTGACACCCTCATCTCTGGTAACATTGCAGTCTCTCCAACTCTACAACAGTTAGTTGATACCTCTGTTGCTGTGATGTGTTACATGGTGACCGTGCAGCAGAACACTGACAGCATTTATCACGATGCTTTCACTACTGCTCACAGCCACTGTATGCCTTTTCTGTTTTGCTTCAGAGAGTCTGAACTCACAGTGCCGTTTCAGCAAACATGATAGATTGGCATTTATAGTCTAAGTTTAGCCCTTAGCTCTGACCCACATCACATAAAATATAAATGTACACTCTGTTTGCATCTTTTCTCTGGGCAGCTGTTCACAACCCATTGAAATGATACCCCCACTGCCCTCCTTACTCTTCAGGTCTTAAAATTCCCCTTGACTTGAGGAAGGAAACTGAAAAACTAAAATTAGAGTCTTGTTAGAGTATTAATATTCTTCAGACACTAGTTTCTCCCATTACTTGCTGAAGGAATAAAAAATTTATATTTTCTCAGTCACTTTTTTAAATTTCTATTTAAAAAAAATAAAATCTATTTGCCTGTAGTTGCAACTGGGCAGCCAAGACATATGTATGTATAGAAAAAAAAAAACACACGGTTTAACTCCTATTCTTCTCAAGCTCATCTTAAATATACCTCTATTTTAGAAAATTCTTGATTTACAAGATGATGTAAAAATGTTTTCATCTTTGGAATATAATTTGAGAATAATGAAAATGAGGTAAGGATTTATTTTGCCTGACTTTCAGTAGCTATTTAGTTTGTTATTTTTATACCAGCAAAATAAGATATTAATTTATATGGTATTCAAATTGAATGTTTTTAATTGTTTTAGATTAAGTAACATTATTTCCTTACTTAAAAGTAAATGAATAAGACAAGGACTATATTAAAAGTTTCTAAAAGTTATATTTTTTCAGATTGAATTAAGACCTGTATTTTTTGGGGGACAGGTGCAGTAGACTCAGGATCTTCTTCTTCCTCTTCGTCATCCAGCTTTGTGAATGGTGCTACCAGCAAAAATCTCCCAGCTGTCCAAACTGTTGCTCCAATGCCAGAGGATTCAGCTGAAAATATGAGGTACACAATTTCTATCTTTTAATATTAATTATCATTTCTTTTCCCATAACAACCTCATACATACAAAACACTATAAAAAGGAATATGTATTTTAGCTTCTTCATTACGCCTTGCTGTAGTTAGTTGTATAATTCAATATGTATTTATAAACTTCTTTAGTACTAAGAATGTAGAAACTAAAATAACACTTCACTGAAAAGCCTAATTTCTTAGGACTATGCTGGTCACTAAAACTTTGTTAAAAGTTATTTTTTAGTTTACCAGCTTTTTACAACACTCAGTAATGAAAGTAAAAATCATAATGCAAGCACAACTTGGTAATAGGGCATTAGTAAGTGGAGAGACATAAATTCTTCTGAGCAAACAAAAGCCCTATTTAAACTAGAGAGGGTGAAAATGAACATGCATTTGTGCAGCTAACTAAATGGTGGACTAGATCTAGATAAGACGAACATGTTATGGAATAGTCCCCTAAAATCACCCTCTAAAATTCCTATTGCGTATCTTTGTATGATAATTTATTTAGTAAAGGTATTCATTTGTGCCATAGACAGATTTTCAACTTTTTCAATGTGCACACCTATTTGCCCTAAAAAGCTGCAACTGGATATAGTAAAGAGCTGACAATTGTCCCTTAGTTGGCTAGCTAATTCAAGATGTGGTTTTAAGATTAGAATGAAAACAGCAACCATGAATTGTTCATGAGCTTAAAAGTTGCCAGGTCTTGTCCTATAGGAGAATTTAATTCCTTAGTGCACTCCAGTGCATAAAACTATTTTTGTCTCATATGTTAGGACAGTATATTTCTGAGGACAAAGTCTTTTATAAAATTCAGATATTGAAGTATGTTAAAATTAACTTGAATCTTTAATAAATTTATTATTAAACAATTTTACTAATGTAACGTTCGTATATTTTTTCAAAAGCATTTTGAAAGTTTTTGTCCAGGAGTCAAAGAACAACTTCAGTTGCAAAATCAGGCCTTCATATTTTGAATTCTGAATTTGAACTCAAAAGTAGTTGTACTCCAAGTACTATATGTAATTAGTCAATGAAAAAATGTATATGGAGCACTACATCAAAAATGTAGATAAATTAATCAGCCTGAGTCTTTGGGGCTTTTTTTCCTTTCTTCACTTTCCTTTTCTACTAAAACTTTATTTTGGTAATAGACCATTTTTGTTTTTCTCATTTTAAAATTATTGTGCTTGTAAAAATCAGAGCTGTTTGTGGGGACCGAAAGCAAGAAGTGACAGCTAACTTGTCTAAGCCTTCCCTTATAGTAACTGCACAGGAAAAAAATAACTCCTTATTGCTGTAGACCAAGCAGAAGAGAGTGAGCAGGAGGATGATCTTGGACTCTTAGGCATTTAATAGTCTTGATTCGTAGGTGGAGGTTTGGTCCAGCCTGAGGTTGCAAAGGTAGCATACTTGGGACTGCGACAGTGTGTGCCCCTATCTCAGAATCTTGTTACATCTCTGCTGTGGTGATTATATATATACAAGGCTCATGTTGCTTTTTCTGTTTGATATCACATAATATTACAGAAATTGCAAAACATTGTACAAACTAAACTTTATCATGAACATACAAAGTATTTACTCTTTCTAAATATTTTCAATTGTCATTTAAAGTATTTCACTTCTGCCTTCTGTTTCTTTTTACTCTAAAAGATACATTTTTAATATCATACATTCTATGATATTTTATTGTGTTTCATTTCAAATCTTATGAGAATCTTTAGCTATCAAAAAAAAAAAAAAAAAGGGAACTTGGGTTCCCTGCGATTGATACTGTACATAACAGTACATTTAATAAAAGTTGTTCTTGTCATTCTTGGTAGGTTTTATGTAAACCTTTATTTTCACAGGCTGAAGTAAACAAATTGCATACCTAATTCTCTCACTAGATTGAAGTAAATTGCTTACATTCCTTCTCTGTGAGCAACTCAAGCACTAGCTAAGAACTACTAAGAACTATTCACCGGGTTATTTGCTTTTTTCCTCTGCAGTTTAAAAAGTATTTTTTTAATCTGATGCTGCTACTATGCTCCTTAAGTATTCTTTGTCCCAGTTTATCACCTTTGTGCTCTTGCTGTCTCCCCTGTCCCAGTTTATCACCTTTGTGTATATGGACATCATATATAATTATATATAATATATATTATTTATTTTCTTAATATTTTTTTTCAAAGTAAATAGTCTTGAATTTGGATGCTATTAAAAATGTATTTGCATTTAAGAATATGTACAACTGGAGAGGAAAAAATATTTTGTTTATTGATCACAAAATATCCTTAAAAACTCTTAGCTCAGTCATGAAAACTAGTTACATGAATCTCCATAGGGAGTTCCCTAATGATTGCAGGATGCATTATAAGGTATAATAGATGTGAGAAGCAGCTGTAGTATCAGATCAGTCTGTCTGTCCTCTTTAGCTTCTCTCTGTGCATGTGGTTGGACCATAAATTCAGTAGATGAGCCACCTGCTTCCCTGAATCTTTTTGGGGTCTCTGTTTATGCTTTTTTCTTAATTCTGTTTCTTCTTTTTGAAACTGAAGGAGCAGAGCTTCAGTCAGTTTTCAACACATAAATGCACCTTGGTTTTATAAAAAGGCAAAAGATTTTTTTTTTCTATTTTTTTCTCTATTTAAATATTAATTTCCATCATTTAATATTAATTTTTAAAGAGTGCTAAACTTTGATCTTAAACTTTTACAGAATACTATCCCAAATTCCCTCTGAATAGATCCATAATGTACAAGATCAATCACTATCCATTTGATAGCAAGATGCTCAAATACCTTGAGGTATTAATCATAGAATGTTTAATCCAAAGTGTTGATTAACAGCACAACCATACCTCCCATGTGATTGGATCTTTAAATAAAATTTTGGATAAAAATTTTTGAAAAATTTTTGTTTTCATTTTAAAACTTTTTAACTTCCTTTTTTTTTTTTTTTAAATTGTACATGAAGTTTTCAGTTACGTGAACTTAGAACCTTTACGTAAATTTACGGTGAAAGCCTAATTTAAAACATGGTTTAGAGAAGTCTAGTCTAGATATATCTAGTAGTTTTTTCTCTAGCAGCAAAAGCTTGCTTTGCTCTATATTGCAAATGAAAAACTCAAAGCTAGTCATCAGTGTTTCAAGTACAGTCAATAGAAGCTCTAGCACGATGAAATTCACTCCGTCTAATCATTTAAAACAATGAAACTCTGATTTAGAATATTAAAAAATCAATATCTTAATTTGAAATAGGGAAGCAGCAACTTGAAAGAAAATAAGCTATAAGAATTCACTTTAACCTATTGAAGGAAAACTTCCAATGTGTTTATAATGTGATATTTGTTTTTAATTGTAGGAATCTTTATATGACCTGAATCAAAAGGTCCACATTTATTTAACATTTATATGTAGTAGATACCTATGAAAATTTGTTAGTGTTCATTCTCTAAGGTTCTGTCAATAAATGTAACTTCTTCCTATACTGTGCTTTTAAATGCCAATAATATTTTGTTGTTGTAGTTTCAGCACAAAGAAAATGTTCTGCTACAAACTGTCCGGGGAAAAATGAATGAAAGAAAGAAAAAAGTAAAAGAAAGAAAGGAAATGACAGAAAGAAAAAAAAAAAAAAAAAAAAAAAAAAGAAACAAACTTAATAAATATGTATATATATTGGTAGACCAGAATATGTATGTAATATAATTTGTTTTTCAGTAATACATCATTTCTTTGAGGTTATGTGGAAAGTGTTTAATCTTGGCACAAGAGTTTCAAAGGGCACAGGTGTTGTGCTCTGACAGCTTTTAAAAGGGACAGAATAAAGAAGGAATCTAAGGAGATAGAGTTCCTCAGATAGTACACAAACCTCAGCAGTCCTATTGCTAGCTTTGTATACTTGGAAAAAGGTATGTTATTTCAGAAGCAGTCACAACACACCTTCCCATTGTACAAGTAGAAATTTAGGAATACTCCATGCCTCAAAAAGTCTCAGCAGGCAGAAAAGTAGAAATACAGTAGCAAAGTGATTTACCTGTGATCATTTTCCCCCAAAGTTGAAGAAAAGAACATTGATTTTTCTTGATTCCTTTTCTAGAGCACTTCCTTGTCTACCTTGTCTAGAACATTTCTTAGTCTACCATTTCAATGACAGATATTGTTATGTGAAAGCTTGAAGAAAAAATCAAGTTATTTGTGATTGCATTATGTGAATAAAAACTGCTCTCTTCAAGTTTTCAAATATATATAACATATAAGGTGAGATAGGTGAAATATCTGACATTCTTCTTCCATGTTTAAAAATGAGAAAAAGAAAAAAAAAAGTTTGCTTGTTTTGGAACTCTCTCAATGCTGTAGAATTTAAAAGGCTGCCACACTGCTGAATCTGGAATGGCATTTTCATTTACATAAAACCATTTAAACACATGTAAATAATTTAAATTATGGTCATTTTCTTCTCTAAAGAATCTTACAGAAACTTTTAAAAATAGGTGTGGTTTGACATCATTTAATTTCAAGTTTTAAGTCTTCTTCCAATCATGGTCTCTGTTTTTCCACAGTATCACGGCAAAGCTTGAAAGAGCCTTAGAAAAGGTGGCCCCTCTCCTGAGAGAAATTTTTGTTGATTTTGCCCCTTTCCTATCTCGTACATTGTTGGGCAGTCATGGACAAGAGCTGTTGATTGAAGGTACTGTTTCTAAGATTATATTATTTTAGTTATTAGTAGTTTGATATGAATACTGTTTCTTTTCAACTATTTTTGATAAATAAATGAATCAATTGTTAATGTCTTGTGATTTCACTTACTCTCATTTAACTTTATATAGAGTAATTAAAAATGTCACCCTGAGATATCCTGTCACATTGGAATGCAAAAATCTCTCTGTAATTTGCTTTTTGCTCCTCAGAATAATAATGTGTCTTTCATACTGACTTTGAGAAACTGTCGAAAAAAGTACAATCAATTCTTATGGAAGAAAATAAAGTGAAGAATGTGGTCCAATATTATTGATATGTGTGTCTAGATTTGGTAGGGAAATTGTTTCCTCAGGTGGGTCAATTGGATTCACATGGGCAGATAAAGAGCTGTCCCTAGAGGAGAATAAAAAGCATTTATGTATGTATGTGTGCATTTATTTTAAGAGAAGTATCTTTGAACATTTTCAATGATTTTTTTATGCATTGTCTTTACCACTAAGTAGTTATAAAATTTGAGAAAGTAATGAAAACTCTTAAGTGAGCCATTAAGTAATCCTGAAGTTATGTAGAAAGTAATGAATCACTACTAGCACAGCTAAAATAGTGATGGGGGAATGACATGAGCATGCACTTTTCTTATTTCATATATCCAGAGGAACATATTCAGTCAAGGAAATTTTTTCTTCCATTTCTTATTGTCAATTAACTGTCAATATTGGTTACCGAGAGGTAGAAGGGTCATTAATGCAAAACTCATACTGTATGAAGATGTCTGCAGGAAAAACAAAAGAAAGAAAAACAGTTTTTCTTCCTTCTGCTGTATATACATTTTCTCTAAATACTTGTGTAGAGGTAGAGTCTTTTCCTATGCTCTTAGTTATTATACCCCATGTTGGCCTTCTTTTCTTCTTAATTCTAGAAATATTTGACCTTGTGACTCAAATCTTTTAAATAGCGTTTTCCTTTTTTGATATATATATATATTTTTTTTAATACAAGGAGTGGCAAAGTAGCTTAGTAATTCTCAGAAACTTACTTTTTTTTTTTTTAAATACTGTTTATTTCATAGCTATGTGTAAGTTGCTGTTCTCACTTAATGACACCTGAAGCTGAGCTATTCAGTGAGAACATCAAGATGACTGTAAAATATTTGATGTGTTTCATTAAGTCTTCATTTCAGTAAAGTTGATTTTAAAATTTGCAGCAGTATTATTTTTTTCTGTTTGATAATTCTTTAATTGCATTATAGTTTTTATAGAATACAAATACAATTGTCTTAGTTTCACCTCAGCTCTTTTATAGATTAAAAGTTTCTTCTCCAGTGCTGTTCTGACTTCATCTTTTGGTCCAATTTGTAGTGTGGACAGGGGTCCAACGTTTTTCAGCATATGACAAGACTGAAAAGCTACAGGCCACAGGAACCCCACAGTACATGGCAGTATGAGTCTATGTCATTTCTGTCCAGACAGAGATCTGGTCTTGTTGGCTGTAGCATTATTCCAATATCCACTTTGACTGCCTTTCCAAATTTTGTCTCTTCTATGATTCAGCCATACAATTCATTCTCAGGAATAACCGTTTATGAACCAAACACTGAGTTCCAAATTACTGTTTTTTTCTATCACTCTTTCCTTAGTGTTGTATTTACCTTTTTCTTCAATTGCTCTCATTTTTAATTTTTAATAAATAAATAAATAAATAAATAGGTTCTTTCTTCCCAAAATGTTGAAATAGCAATCTATAAAGAGAAAAATCCAATCAGAGGTTAGATTCGTGCACTATATGCCTCAGGACTCGTATTTCTGTTCACTCTTTCTAAAGCAGTAGGACTTTTTTCTTCTTAACAAGGAACTCACAGAGTAACTTTTACAGTCACTGTGTACTTCTCATCTTAGTTTTCTTCATTGCAGACTTGATTTCAACTAAACTGGTATTACCTAGCTGAGTTCCCTTTAAAAGAGAATTCTAAATTCTCTCCTAATCCTTTACCTGAATTACTTGCAAATTTCCTGTCATTGTTTACCAATAACTAAAGTTATTGGTAAAGTCTTATCCCCTGAAAGTGCTCTCTGTATAATGACTCTGCAAAACAGAGATTATTAGTAGAGTAATTCAAGATATTTGAGTAAGTAGAATTTATTTTGAGCTTAGATAATTTAAACTTGATTTTTTATGGGCAAGTACCAATTAGCTTGACAGTTTTATATGAAATAGTTTAATCTGTTGCTTTGTATGTAAAGGTTTTATTTACAGGAATTAAAAAAGAACAAATAAACTTCATTTAATCAAATCTGAAGGTGCTGTTTTTCAAAAGGACCCCCTGATAGAAGGGGAACCCTATCAAGTAGTAATCTGACACTGCATTGCTATAGGTAAAACTCTTCACCCATTTACTTACTGAAATAGGTCTCATCTCCCCAAACCCTTTCTCCCCAAACCAGTTCTTTTTTTCAAAGGCATCATACACTTCACTGTTCTTCAAATGTTTCATCCACTTTCCAGAATATTATGTAAGTGGAAGGTGTCCTTACTGATAAGTTAAAAATGACTGCAGTTGATTGCAAATAGCTTTAAACAAAATATGCCAAAAACGGCCCAGTATTACTGCGCTTCATCACCTGAGGTTCTTCAATGCCTCAGAGAACAGAAGTTGCAAAGGTTAAAATTGTCAGTATAGAATCTAATTGGAAACAAACATGCAATATGTGTAGGTCATATATTTAAACTTAGCCATACTCATTGTGGAGTTCCATTTAACACTTGCACAGATATGTTTTCACTAACTCTAGTTTCCATATGGTCTGCAAATACCTTCCATGCAAAGTGCATTACAACATTCTAGCTTTTAGGTGAAAATGTTACAGGCAACTGTAATATGATACATATTCGAAAGAAAAGTTATATCCTCTCTCTGTTGAGTACAAATAAGTAGAAACGTTTTCAGTGCAGCTGTACTTGGAGTATCCTAAACAACAAGAATAAGATTGAAACATAGTCACAAATGATCCTTTCTCTTCTCTTTGGTGAGATACCAAACAAACATTACCATTTTTTTTTATTTTTTTTTTTTATTATTATTATTTCATTTTCCTGTGGGATTACTTAGGTAGAATGCCAGCCAGATACCCCTTCTCCAAAAGATCTCTTACAAATTCTTTGACATACATTTGATATGTTTTTGATACATACACAATTCAAATCATATAAAACAAAAAACGTTTAAATGCTAATAGGAGTTTCTCCTCATTAACTCACCACATGGCCCTATGAAAATATTCAATAGAAATGGTGATGTATGTAATAATAATAGTAATGCCATACTAGCTTTGTATGGTATTTGACAGGAGACTTCTTGAAACAATTGAAAAATTGCCCAAAACATTCCTTTGGATAGAGAGAGAGAACTTGAGTGCTCAATGGCACTACTTTAAAAGCTCCCAAAGACCACAAGGGCTGCATCACTGTGGCATCTAAGAATACTATCACAACTTCTTTCTGATTTCCTTGAACAATACTGAGTTTTATATTAGGAGAAACAGGATAATAATTTTCCTGAAATACTGTAGTAATCTGGAAGTCCTTTATAGTTTCTGGAGGGAAAAAAAAAAAAAAATAAGAAGTCCTATTTGGTGCTTAATGTGGCCCTTGGCTTTCTCTTCAAAAATTTTTCAGCACCTTTTTATTATTGTTGTGCTCAAGAGCACAGATGCTAGAAAGTGGAGTCATGGCATGCACTTGCACAAATTTCCTTTCCTGTTCATTCTGTTCTGTTCTCTCACTCTTTCATTTCACTCTGCCACATCCCAAATATTTTTGTTTGTGTTTATATGTGTGTTTTCTTTCAACTAATCTGACTTCTTGTATTTGCTTCCCAGTCTGTAGCAAAGAAACTAACTGACATTCTGAAGAAAATAAATAAATAGATAAATATTAACAAGTGAGAAAGAGAATACAAACATAGTGTTATGATTTTAAAATTTGCTTTAAATAGGATTAACTGCTTCTAAGTAAAACTGAAACTATTAATAATGTTGAAATTTCTGTGAGCCACTTTTTGATCCACTTTTTGATACTTTTAATAATAGTCTTAACTACACCGTGGAACTATTTCTGGCAAAGCTAACTGATTAGACAATGAAATAAAAAAAAATCAGAAGAAAGGCATTTTGCTGAAGAGAAATGTTGAATCATTTTGTGGAATAACTGCAACTCAAGAAATAGGCATATTTCCACACAGCCAAATGCTAAGTTGGATAGCTAGGAACAAAGAGCAAGCTATACCTAGACAGATATATCTAGGAGGTGAGGGAAGAAACCACACAAAGAAAGTAGGTGTTGTTATATTAATTAGCATACTCTGAGCTCTTTTAGCTTCATGCTGAGGCAGCAAAGCTTAGAAAGAGTAGATTCATTTCTGTGCACAACTTCAGTAAAACTGCTACCATTCGTTTCTGTAGTGAGTATTTCAGGAAAGGTATGCACATACTGCAGAGGGAAAAAAAGATCATGGTACAAGAGTGATTGATAAACTCAATGAACTACAACATAAGCATCTGGATTTATCCAGTGTACCAAAGATAAGAGAGATCCTCATGCCATGTGTGCAAAAGTTAGATACTACCAGATATCTCAGTCTTTCTACTAACAGAACACATAATGAGGGTAAATAAGGTGGAGAACTTTACTAGAACTTATCATCAAGTATTGAGATCAATGTTACTTATAGTCTTTAAGTGGTTTAAATTTTCATTCTAAATATAAATCTTCAGTGCAGCTTCTGAAGACAAAAAATATGATGTATCTGCTGAATGGTTTTGGTGTTTTATTGTTGCCTCAGAACCCATGAATCCCCATTTCCTCTGTGCTGTACCCTTCACATAATGGTAGTCTGTATTGACCTTAATTTTCTCTAATGTTGCCATCACTGTGTTTGTTTGCATGGTCATAGATAGATAGTCTTCAATGTAAGCTAGCTACCAGCAGCGATCTGAGCGATCTGTAAGAAAAGGCGTTTTTCTTCTTGTTCCACAGTTGGCCAGATACAGTTGAGAATATATCATGCCTTTTAGGCATTGAAGATGGTCAAGCCACCATGAAATAAGACTCTCTCCTGATTTATATACATATATATATAACTAAATTTTATTTTTCAGTGAAATTCTTTAATTATCACGTTGAAGCTCATTTTAGTATAGTCTATGAGACAATTTCTACTTTCTCTGCCTGAAGAAGCCTGTTTAGTCAGACAACCCACATATAAGGCTCGTGACAGCTATAGTTTGGTCCTCATATTTCAGTGTATGAATGCATAGCCATGTGTTTTTTGTGGTTCTAAGACTTATATGATCTCACTGGATCCACTCAAGGATCAGCCTTTAATTCCTTTGATAATTTTTGATTGTGTTAGCCAGCTTCAACCAGTTTAACAGAAGATGCTTAAAAGGTATCTCCAATTTTCATGAAAATAGATGTCTGGTTAAAGAAAAGATACCCTACAATGTCTTGGCTGAGACAGTAATTACATTACTATTTCTTCATCAACTTCAATATCTGCTATGTGGTATCATTTGGGGTATACCATCATTGTGTAGGGAATAAATGGAAAAACTGAAAAGTAGCCCCCTCTTGAAAACCCTTGAAATCCTCCAATGCATATGATTAAAACTATTACTGGTGGTTGAAATCCTACCGGTACATGTTGTAATCTCTTCATAAACAGGAAAATAATAAAGAAGTTCAAACTCCTATTTATAGGCTGTTGGAATTTGATGTATTTATTGTAATAAATTCTCTATCTGTGATTCTCTATCTCTATCTTAGTGTCTTACTGGAAGGTTCCACATATTATTCTTACTTGTCCAAATGCTCTGGGCCTGAAGGTGTTTTTGTCTAAAGAATATTGCTGAGTCCAATATTCATGGAGACAAAAAATAATACCAGTTTTCTAGAAGTCTTTATGGTAGGAACAACAAAATGATGAAAGGTTGAGTAGATTTTCAAATCTACCTAATTTTTCATGTGCATGCCAGCTGAGTCAAGTTTCAAAGTTTTACATCTTTCACATTGTTTTTCAGAATACATTAGTATTGTAATGTAAGTTCCCCAATTTTGTTTTCAGAGGAAAAATTAAAGAGCAAGTAGCACAGCAGAAGTCTTCATTATTTATCCACAGTGAAATTTTCAAACTGTAAAGGCCCCCACACCAATTACAGAACATTTTTCTCTCACATAATATTCCTTTTTGATGCTTTTAAAAGGACATCATTATAAATACCAGAAAGTGAAGAGGATGCACATTGATCTGATTTGGAGATTTAACTCTTGAATTACTGAAGTTCCTGTGCTGTTCAGAAGTGTGCTCTGAACAGATGTTTAACATGGCAGGAAACATTATAGATGAGAGATCCAGATAGCAACTAGAAAATGCATAGCATCTGTCACTTTCTTGAACATAAACCTGCCAATAATTAATTACATATATGAGCCACGGTCTAATGAATTGGACACTTACTAAGATGTATTAGACTACATGTATGTAACAGAGGTTAACTGCTTATGCCCTCTCCTTTGTCTTTGGCTTGTGTGGTACCAGTGTAACTTAAGGGTAGAAATAGTTGTTGGCACCTTGATTATATGCCCTTGATTATATTATCATTGTTACATTAATTAATGATCAGGGCATCTTTAAAATCCAAAATGTGTGTAGACTCCATTAGGTAGAATTTCCCTAGGTTATATTACTTTATCAATGGAGAAAAAAAAAAAAAAAAAAAGAAAAATGTTATTAATCACATTATTCACAGTCACTAGTAGTGTTCGCCAGGGCTCGAAACTGGAGCCAGTCCTCTTTAATATCTTTATCGATGATCTGGATGAGGGGACTGAGTGCACCCTCAGTAAGTTCGCAGATGACACCAAGTTAGGTATGTGTGTTGATCTGCTCGAGGGTAGGAAGGCTCTGCAGGAGGATCTGGATAGGCTGGACCAATGGGCTGAGGTCAACTGTATGAAGTTCAACAAGGCCAAGTGCTGGGTCCTGCACCTGGGGCGCAATAACCCCAAGCAGAGCTACAGGCTGGGAGAAGAGTGGTTGAACAGCCGCCAGACAGACAATGACCTGGAAGTATTGGTGGATAGTAGGCTGAATATGAGCCAGCAGTGTGCTCAGGTGGCCAAGGCCAACAGCATCCTGGCTTGTATAAGAAGCAGTGTGGCAAGCAGGTCTAAGGAAGTGATTGTCCTCCTGTACCCAGCTCTAGTGAGGCTGCACCTCAAGTACTGTGTTCAGTTTTGCGCCCCCTCGCTACAAGAAGGACATCGAGGTGCTCGAGCGAGTCCAGAGAAGGGTGGCAAAGCTGGTGAGGGGTCAGGAGAACAAGTCCTATGAGGAGCGGCTGAAGGAGCTGGGTTTGTTCAGCCTGGAGAAAAGGAGGCTCAAGGGTGACCTTATCGCTCTTTATAAGTACATTTAAGGAGGCTGTAGCGAGGTGGGGGTTGGTCTATTCTCCCATGTGCCTGGTGACAGGATGACGGGGAATGGACTAAAGTTGCACCAGGGGTGTTTTAGGTTGGATATCAGGAAGAAGTTCTTGACTGAGAGGGTTGTGAGGCATTGGAATGGGCTGCTCAGGGAAGTGGTGGAGTCACCATCCCTGGAGGTCTTTAAAAGACGTTTAGATGTAGAGCTTAGCGATATGGTTTAGTGGAGGACTTGTTAGTGTTAGGTGAGAGGTTGGACTCTATGATCTTGAGGTCTCTTCCAACCTAGACAATTCTGTGAATCTGTAATTGTAAAATTTAGATTTTAGAATTAGAATAGATTTTAAAATTTTAGATTTTAGAATCAACTACATATATTAAACAAAATACAGAATTATAACTAAATAAATAATTAAATAGATGCCCTCAGGAAAACAAATGCTGGTAGTTAAGTAAATTAAGATTTGCTGAAAAGTTCAGAAAGTTGTCCTTGTAAACACAGAAGCCACTAGATGTTGGAAATTATTAAATTACTATTGAAAGTGCTACTATAAAAATAACATGATTAGAAAACCAACCATACCAAATGCTGTTCTTTGAAAGCATATGAAGAAAAGCACAGAATACTGGAGCCTGTATATATGGTGCCAGTGGAACCTAAGACTAGAAGCTGTTTGTGGTCCTCAGACTTCATATTCCTCATATATATTTCTACAATCAAGGTCAGATGTCCCTTTTTCTTCCTTCTTGTCCTAACTTTCCACTTTAATGGAATATAATTTTCCTTTTTTTTTTCTTTTTTAAAGTTTGTCTCCTACTAGGAAAAAAAAAAAAATATATATATATCTCAAGAGATCTACAAGAGATCTATTTAATTTTATTTCATATAAATAGTTTTTAATTAATTTTAATGATTCTTGAGAAAGTTCTTAACATGTTTAAGCACTACTGTAACATCACCTGTAGGTGGACTCATCATATCAGGTATACAACAGTAGTGCATGGTAACAGTGGACTAAGTACAATTTTTTTAAGAACAGCCACCTTCTTTTTCCTTATTGTTTTCTCCTCCACTGTCCAGGTCCAAAGAAAAACGAGGTGGTATGCCAAAAAGGTATTCAGTATCTACAGGATGTTCATGCTGTGACTGAAGCTCCCTACAGGCAGAGGTTCTCCGGTTCTTATTCCACTTAATTCATCATTCAGAACTCAGCAGGGGACTCTGACTGATTTTGGACTTGAAACAGTTAGGCTGGTATTTGCCCCACCCTTTGTCCTCTACAGGCTTAAAAATGGAATCAATCTACTTTATTATCCCAGCAATATTTTCCAGAGAACTACCTAACTGATAAACTATAGGGTGCAAATAACATCTCTGTATCCGATTTTGCCCTGAAAGATGTATTTCTCATGAGGTACAGTTTAATAAGTGTTTTCCCTGTAGCCTGATCTCTACATCCCGTTTCTTTACAATCTAATCTTGTTAGGGCTGGTCACAGTTTCTCATTCTATATTCCTTCACTTTCTGTCTACTTATCACCTGCTCTTATGACCCAGACTGAAACATTTTTATCAGTAACCAAGTTTAACAAAACTCCCTTACTTGATCTGATGATTCTGTGGTTCATCCTATTGGATATGGATGTGCTTCTTTCTGTACCTTCAAGGCACAAACAAATAATATTCTGCCAAAACTCTTGAATTAACTTGAGAAACCCCTGCATTTGAAGAACTTTAAAAGTAGGTATACTTCCAAGATTCATTTTTTGATAGAAAAAGGCATTACAATAGCATATGCATTAATTAATCATCCAGCTTTATTTATCTAGATGTTAACGAACTCCCTAAAGAAATGGAATTATGTTTTGCAAGGACTAAGAGAGTTAAAATGAAGATGTCTTTACTATGTTCAGTCTAGCTTTATGTCAACATTTACTGCCACAGAAAAACAAAACCAAAAACTGCTGAACTTATACATTGTCTTATATCATGTCTTTTTTTTGTCTGTTGGCTGTTGGTGTGTGGAATTTTATGATCAAATCCTTTTATACTAATAGTGATGGTTGTCTGTGGAGATTTTCTTGCAATGGGAGACCCTCATGCTGAAAGAACTTGTCAGACAGTAGAGACAGTTATGATATGTCAAATTAAGATGGCAAAGTGATGTCAAAGCAGGCCTAGGGAGAGCCTGTAACAATGTTACTGTCAAGCAAATAAAGGAAACTGAAACACAAGAAATGCAAGTTATTTCAAGACATCTGTAGCTGCAGTATGGTTCTGTGTTTTGAGAGACGCTGTTTTAGAATGATTACCATTTGTCAGTCGGGCTTCAGAATAGGAGCAAGATCTGATGGCTGCCAGCCAAGGTCAGCAAAGTCCTTTGTGGAAATGAAGCTTTTTTTCCCCTGCCCCTCCACCCATGTCCCATCGTTATCAAATTCTTGGGTAGCAATGACCATTTAAACAAAATACTGCCTCACCCAGCAAGATATAAAATGTATCTGTTGGGATTCAGTGCCTTATGCTACTCAGGAGATCAGACCAGATTAAAATCTTTTTGGCCTTAGAAATTTATGAAGCTGCATGAGTTCTGGGCATTTATGTTGTAATTCCTGTAGTTGCAGTGGTTCACTTGCTGATGTGCTCTTCTGGCCTGTGTATGGCCACAAGGTTGCCAAACAGAAGAAATACAAGAAGTAAGGAGGACCAATAAAGAGTTTTACTGCTGTGCAGCCCATTTCAGTTGTACAAAGCTATGATGACATGATGACAATATTCTACCTTTAATAGGAAGTAACGTAACAGAAAGAAATAGAGGGTAAAGAACTGGGAGGGAGGGGGAGAAGGGGGTTGGGGCAGAGCAAGGAAGCAATTCCCGTCTTTAATAAAAGAGAAGAAACAAGAAAACAATTTCGTAGGGAAAATATAGCAATAAGTAGGAATAAGTTACAGGCTGAAGCTAAGGAAAAAGCTGATAAATTTCCAAAGGAAAAAAAAACAACAACAACAACAAAAAAAAAACTTTTAAGCTAAGGAAAATATAACATTCAATGCATTTGAAGTATATTCTTTTGTTGGGTTTTCAAGGAAAGCATGGTATTTTAGAAACCGTAATTTTGAATCATACTTATGTTACACCTTGTTCAAGATGTCACTTTTGACAGCTTCCGAAAGAACTCAAAAAGGTTCGTGAGATGAAGAGAAAACATCACAGGTCTAGTGAAGCTATAATGTATACATATTTGATTATGTTAGTGAATGGAATTCAAGTCCAGATTTCTGATTGTAAACTTCTTTGAAGGTAATTCACTGTTGAGGTAATGTTTTTGAAATGTGTTTCCTGTAACTCGGATTTGAGAGGAGGTGACAGAATGAAGAAAAGAAAAAAGAAAAAAAAAAAAAGAGAGAGAGAGAGAGAGAGAGAAAAGAGGGGTAGAAGTTTCTTCATTTAAAAAAAAAAAGAAAATGGTGAGAGACAAGTACAACATAGAATAGCTTTTTGGTTGGTTTTTTTTTTTTTTTTTTTGGTTGGTTGGTTTGTTTTTTCCCAGATGTGTTGAAAATATGGCAACTTCTTCACTATCAGTTGTTTTAATTTAGTAGGTTTTGTTCACACTTATTCCTAAAAATAGTAACATGATCAAGTAAGTCTTGAGAGACTTTCACATGACAGAACTTGGAAAATTTTTTAACTTTTTATGTTTTTAATTAATTTTTAAATGACATTTTCTATTCTTTTTTTCTTATTCCGTCTATTGAAATTAAATATCCAGCTGTGGCAGAAATTTAGCCACAGGTGCAGTCAACAACAAAATCATTGGATAGAGAGGAGGATCAAAAGACCTTCAGGATCATATTTTCATTTGCCTATGGGGCTGTTAGATGCTTCAAAATAATAATAGTAATAATAATAATAATTGGAATGGTCTCCATTGAGGTTCCTCCTAGATAAATAAGAGGTTTGGATTTTCCAGTACCTCTTTCTGAATGCAGTTTATTTTTAAGTTCTTCCAGGCTTCCAACAACAACAAAAAAATGTTACTCATTTACCTGAAACTGAAGTATTTACCTGAAACTGAAGTATTTACCTGAAACTGAAATATTGCTTCAACAGAGAAGCAATAGTTCAATTTTATAGAGACTTCCAAGGTTAGAGGTGTTTTAATTTGATCAGATGCAGTGAAATGTGATCAGTGGTTTTGCTGTTTTGACCCACTGTCTAGAATAGGACTTTGGACAATGAAACATATTGGTTTTCTAAATTATATTCTAGTATATGGTCATTTTCATATTATGCAAAATTAAAATAAAATGTTGCACTTAAATTTATCAGGGAATTGGTTTCTTATAATTAACATTTGTGTTTGTTTGTTTGTTTTTTTATATTAAGAGAATAATTTTGTGTCATTTTGCTCAATAGAGCAATTTCTTAATTGATACATTAGAGATTTATATAAATTTAAAATCAGTTATAGTATAGCAATTAAAAAAGTGTATTTGTTCACTACATCAGAATAGATACTTTAAAAGAGACCCATTCAAAGTGATACTGTTTTTAAGAGGACACAGAAACACAAATGCATGTATCGAGTCATTCTAAATGGACCATTGGGCAACAAAGAAATTACCACAGTTTCTTAATGAAAAAAAAATTGATCAGTTTTGAAAATTTTCACTGAGATATTAAACTGGATAGTAGTGGTAGATTTTATTGTATAGATTAAATGATCTCATTTGATGAATAAGAATTTATTTGTACATCCCATTAACACTAATGGAAATTTGAAAAAAAATCTGTATATCATTATAAGGCTAGAGTCTTCAGAGTAATGTGGCACCAGAATCAGTTTTGTCAATATCATATGGGATCAGAGTACAAAAGTGTGTAATTTTAAAATGTCAATCATATGCATTGCAATAAATCCTCTTTCTTTAGATGTGCTCTCAAGAGTTTTTGCCACTCTGTGATTCTGTCGGGATATTTTATAGTCCCCATTTAGATTCCTTTTAGTAACTGCAGTCATGAAGAAATGTAGGTTTTCTTCCTTCAGGAATACAATTCCAGAAACTATTATATAACGTTGTTAAAATTTTACATTTTATCCAACCATTAAATCTGATTTATTTCACAAATTTGACTAAAAGGACTAAAATTTTGATTTGGGTTTCAACAGATAAAAATCTATTGTTTAGATTGACCTATCAGTATTAATTTGAGGTATTTATCTTAAGCTATGAATTCCAGAGACTTCTGATAGTATTTCAAAAGTATTTTATCTGATAACTTGGATGATACCTCTCCTAGACTTTGGGGTAACAAATAAAAAGAATATTACACATATTGTTCTATGTTTATTGTTCTATGTACAAAAACAAATGTAGGAAATATAACACTCTTGATCAACTATAAAAGCACCGAGTCAAATGCACATTCATCGTGTTTTTCTGTGTCATCTTTTGGTCTGTAAAGGCAACCCACACAAAGGATAGGCCAGAGTACTACTGCAGTCATCCTTTGTTGTCCCTAAAGTTGGTGATAATGTATTCTGCCAGTCAAGGCTACTGAAGGGAATAGTTAAATCCATTAGCCTAACTTTGTTGCTTTAGTGAGTATATTTTCTTTGGAGTAATATTTTCTTTTATTTAGTAAAAGTGGAGCTATAATTATTATGCAACGTGGCTGTGATTTCCATCTGCAGACTTTCTGCAATTCCTGAATATTTGCCAACTTTTTATTTTCATAAGCTAAGATTATTAGTGTAATTTAAACATCTACAAAGTATGATATCTATGATTATATAAAAAACAATTTTGAGTGTAATCTTGCAAAACATTATATTCTGCTTTGGAGGACTAATTACTGTATTCCTACATTCATACTCTTGTTTTCTCCTTCCTTGAGAAGAATAGTCCATCAAAGTTTGACCACTCTGCAGTCCTTTGCACTGTAAGTCATTTAAAACTGAAAAACAAAACAAAACAAAAACTGTGCCCATTCATCACCTGTAGCTACTAAATTAGTTCTTTTTCTTCTGGCAAATTGGATGTCTCTCACTGTTTGGTGCAGTTTTGATGCCTCTATTTTTTCCTAGGCAAGGGTTGGCACCTCTATTTTCTAATAATCACTTTGCTTGGAGGAAGAAAATCTTTCATTTCAGTTAATATTTTCACAAGCTCACAAACTTTTCAGTTATCTTTATATTTTTCCCCCTATGCTTTTCAGATCTTTAATGCACTTGCCAGCAACTTGATAGTTGACTAAAACCATGAATCTGAGTGACAACGTATGGCAGAGAAAGAATAATGGAGATTTAAAATATCCAAATAATTTTAATTAATGGTCAAAAAAAGAAATACTAAGCTTATTTCTCTGATTCCAGTTTGGATTTAGCAAAATATTTCAAGAAAATATTTGTAAAGATTTTGGTGGCAGGATAAAGAGATCTTGCAAAAACAAACTTGGATTTACAACCAAAATATCAATCTCTTTTTTTCTCAGTGTTGTCAAAGCCAAGATATGCTTTATTGTCTGTCACCAGCATGAACTGTCATCAGAGTTTTTTGCACCATTGCTAACAAATTTTGAAAGGAGTAAAAGGTAATAGTCTTATAAAAATGAAGACATGTAAATTCATCAATTAACTGGGGAAAATTCCTATTCTGTGTCTTGGCACATAAAACAGTGAGGATTATGGGAACAGATACAGTACTAATTACCAGTACTAATTACTAATGAACACTATGAACAATGTACATTTTTGTTTAAGGTACATGAAAAACTTTATCAGTAGGAAGTATGAAATAGTTGACCTTATGAAAATATAAGTAAAAAATAGAATTCCATAGAATCACAGAATTGTCTAGGTTGGAAGAGACCTCAAGATCATAGAGTCCAACCTCTCACCTAACACTAACAAGTCCTCCACTAAACCATATCGCTAAGCTCTACATCTAAACGTCTTTTAAAGACCTCCAGGGATGGTGACTCCACCACTTCCCTGAGCAGCCCATTCCAATGCCTCACAACCCTCTCAGTCAAGAACTTCTTCCTGATATCCAACCTAAAACACCCCTGGTGCAACTTTAGTCCATTCCCCGTCATCCTGTCACCAGGCACATGGGAGAATAGACCAACCCCCACCTCGCTACAGCCTCCTTAAATGTACTTATAAAGAGCGATAAGGTCACCCTTGAGCCTCCTTTTCTCCAGGCTGAACAAACCCAGCTCCTTCAGCCGCTCCTCGTAGGACTTGTTCTCCAGACCCCTCACCAGCTTTGCCACCCTTCTCTGGACTCGCTCGAGCACTTCGATGTCCTTCTTGTAGCGAGGGGCCCAAAACTGAACACAGTACTTGAGGTGCAGCCTCACTAGAGCTGGGTACAGGGGGACAATCACTTCCCTAGACCTGCTTGCCACACTGCTTCTTATACAAGCCAGGATGCTTGTATACAGGTTCATAATTCCGGTACTGAATCTTTTTGTTTAATTTTAGGACGGTATGCTCATTTCTAAGTTCATTTTATGCACACTTCATATGCTAATAAAATAATGCATACAATAGAATGTCTTTATTTTATCATAAGCTTTATTTTCTATACCAAGCTCCTGTAGTTTTGATGACATGGTATAATGTTTTCTCTGTGAGGCCAACTTTTCTCTGTGAACTAGGCTTAACAGAGTAAACTTTTGCAGGCTTTTTTGTAACCATACCTGAGACTTTTCAGTTAAGTCACAGCTATAAGTGAGTGAAAGACTTCTGCAGCTTCTGCAGGCTCTAAAGTTTGGTTAATCGCATCTTTTTTCTAAGTTCAATAGAAGAGTTTAAACATTTAACTTTTTGTTTTTCCTAATATTACAATTGCATCCAGTTCCAATAAGGGTTTAAGTTGGCAAAATAAAATCATTGAGAGAAAATGCAGGCAAACTTTGATAAAGACCAGATGAAATTGTGGTGGTGTTCAGTTAGACTCATACACACATTGTATTAATAATAACAAAAATTAGTTCAAAAACGTGATCTTATTTCATAAGGATTTTTTAAATAAATTATTTTATCAGCTTACATTATATTTATTCAAAATAGAAATTCATACTGACTTGTTCAGCATGGTGACTTCAAGGTTTTGAACCCATGATTTCATTAATGCCATAGGCATGACTAAAATAGTAATGTTGAAATTAATCTTTTTTAGACATTAATAAGTCATAGTGAAGAGAAATAATTAGCATATCTTTGGGGCACCAGAAGAACACTGAAAAAGAAGTCATGTAAACCAGAGCATTTCAAGATAATTGCCAGGCATACATCATTTATTCCAGATTAGCTAAGGTCATGCACTTGATTCTCCCAATTTTTGCATCCATATATGTGGTCATTGTTGCCATCAAATTGCTGAATTTTGATGGCTATATTTAATGGGCTGAGAATAGACCATGAAGAAAAGTACTAAGAACAGCAAATATAAAGAGCAAGTACTCCATTCAGTTAAACAATGACCTTTTTAACCTTGCTGTATGCAGGAAATATCCACTTGTATTTTGGTAATTACATTAACTTCCTTAATGGCATTTGATACAGATGGTATAGGAAGAACTTATATGCAGTTGAAGAATGCAGGCAACAGTTTTAGTTTGAATTACAAATACTTCACATTGGAGTTAAATGGGGGACACTAGGGGAGAAAACAGAAAATAGATTTGTATGCTTTCCTCAATCAAAGAAGCCATTATTTTTCAAAGCTTGCCATATTTTTTGTTTCTCATGATTCTATTTTTGATTCTGTGAAGATACCTCAACCAGTTTCTGCCTTTCTGCCTGCACAATGAGAGTAGAACATTTTCATTCTCCTTTGTTTTTTGTCTGTCAGAATATCTACTGTCTGAAGAAATAAATTATTTTAGTGTCTTTACCAAGCCTAAAGCAGTGAGGCACTCAATACAAGCCGGACTTCCTAGAACAGAGGATTGCACAAACTTAAAAACAAAAGATTATTAAAACGACCTTTTGTCCCATGTATGTGTGTTAGTTCAATAGAAGAGGTATGGTAGTTCCTCTTTAACTTACTCCTACGCTTTCGATTATGTGGGATTTTCATAAACCAGAGATTGCATTGTCAGTTCTTCCAAATAGTGATGAATGGATCTGTCCTGTTTTTATCATCCTCTACTACTGACTCTACAACACCTTTGACAGGTGAACATTAATTGTGCTTTGTGTAACAGAGGAGGAAAAAAAAAAAAAAAAAAAAAAAAAGTAAAAAGTATTTCAAACCTTTCCTGCTTAATCAGTAATAATCAAAGATGGGAAGAAGCACAAGGACACAAAATAGAGCCCTTGGCAGCTAGGAATGAGAAAGTGGAGCATACAAGGGAGGGCACACAGTTTTCCTCGTATGTTTTGAGTAGATGTTTTGAACATCTACTATTAAACATCGACTATTTTGAATATCTGCTATTTGAACATTGAGTAGATGTTTTGAACATCTACTCTACTGAAGTGTGAGTAGGAAGCTGATAAGAAAGAGACTTATGATGTGAAATGGTGCCCCTGCTCTTTTTCACATTTCCACAATCTATTTTGCTTCAAGTAATATACAGTATAAAAGCTTAGAGAAAAAAGATGAATAAAAGGATTCTGCTTCTACCCTTTTTCCTACTCATTGAGATGGAATCTCATTGAGATTCCACCTTTTCTGTTACGACTTTTCCTATCTTTCCTTATTTCTAACTAGAGAATTGCACACTTCAAGCTGCTCCTTCTGCTTTAGGCAGAGCTCTCTGTAAAGGCATCCATCTTGAACCATCCATCCACCATGAACCTGTTTTGTAAGGCTTTCCTATTTCCTTCTCTACTTTCACAGGTGAAAAGTGCTACAATTTCTAAGTTAGTTGTTTGTTTGTTTTTTACTTGAAAATCTTCACACAAACATCTAATTTCAAATGAAATTGTTAAGAGAGGTGTTAATGTCTGTTATCAGTGGTTTATTTCATCAGCAGGCAAATACAGAGCTGGTTACAGCTAATGGATTTGCTGATGTGCTAACCAGATGTCAGTTCTGTATCCTCCTCTTCTGAATTTTACCAAAATCAATTCAGTCCTTGCTCTGATGCTAGAAGACTACATCCAAGATCACAATTGATTAGCTCTGGTATACAAAAATTATCAACTGATGTTCAGACAAACAGAGAAAAGTCATTGATTTTAAGATCAGACAAACACTTTATTTATTTTATTTATTTATCAAGCCCATATAATTATTAGGCTTTTTAAAAAGTTTAGTATTAACATTCTTGTTAGTGTTAAATAGAAGACTTTGAGTTAAAGCAATTCTCATTGCCTTCAAACAGAGAGTCCTGTTTTATGAATTATACAGCATAAATGCTAGATCATCATTGTTATTTGGATGATAATAACAAGTATTTGTCCTGTTTTTCTACCATTTTAGGCATACTTGTTTTGTTCTATGCTCCAAAATTTATTATTATTATTTTATTTTATTTTGTTTGAACCTGGTGGTACAAGTATTACCAACTGTCTTTGAAAGATAAAAACTTCTAATTTAATTAATTAATCCAGGAAGTATTCATTATATGTATTTATAAGTGTAGGTTTTACATCGAATTTTTTATTTAAGGAGATCTGGTCAAGATGCAACAAAATTGCTGTGGCTATATAACCTTTATTATGTAATTTGATTGGTTTATTTTTCATAAGTGTGTATCATGCTTATGTTAGAGTCATAAGCATAAGCTCTTTTGATATGAAATCAGAAGGTAAAGATAGATAAACATTTAGAAGACTGTAGCATGGGAATTCTGTAGCATGGGAATTACGTAGCATGGAAGAAGAGCATTATTCTGTCTAGATCGTGTTCTCATACATATGAGGTTAATTATGTGACAGGAAAGGTGTTTGTTAGTGTTATAGAATATGAGATGGATTCACAATAAAACAGTGAATATTCTCTGGTAAAACATTTAATGTATCTGTGCTACCTGCATTGGCTTAACTATGGAGTTTGCTCTTCTGTTTGGATTTTCTTTGTCAGCTTTCAAACAGTGGAGGTAGCCTGCAGGTGATAAGTATCCCATTAATCTTTCTGATCCTCTAGCACTTGAGCATGAGAATAGCTGATCAATTACAGCAATTGTCTTCCTAAATGAGCTTTTCACATCTGCCTCTTATTTCATTAGTTAACTGTCTGCTCGTATATCTGATAGAATGGAATCCTAGTGGCTTCTTACAGCGTGTTCTGCGTTACTGTACAATGAGGATGGGATTGTTAGCAAAATGGGCACAAAAGGGTATTTATCCATTACCCGCAATAAATATCCACACTATTGTGTAGGAGTGCTTTTGTCTCTAATCGCTGTTTGTTGAAACCTACTTAAAGCACATCAGCTTGCTTTTCAGCTTCCTGTTTGGTCCTTAGTTGTAAACCTTATTACTTGTGTATTTATCATTTTTATGAGAAGAACAAAGTGTTTCTGTGCCCTAAACCGTTATATCAATATGTTCCTCACGTGATTTTTGAACCCAGAGGCTACCAAAGTTAAAAGTAGAAGCGTAAATTCCTCTTCATCTTTTCACAATGTATCTTTTAAATACCTAGACGTGGTATCCTTTTCTCTGAAAGTTAATCAGTATTCCAATGTTGCAAAAAAAAAAAAAAAAAAAAAAAAAAAAAAGTATTGCAAATAGTGGTAATGTGATTACATAATGATTACTCAAATTAAGTACAAAACTGTGAACAATAATTACGCTGCATAATTCAGGATTTTCAAGAAAAACAAACTACAAAGTATGGATTCTAAATGATAAGAATTAGATTTCACATGTGTGCACCTTTCATTACTCCTCAAACTTTCAATTACAGGTAAAACAGCTGCCAGATGAGAATTAAAACAATTTCTGTGCAGAGGCCTTATAATCTCCCAGTTAATATCTGGTCAGGTTAAACACTCACAAGATTTAATTTTTAAAGATTGTTTTATTATACTTATCATATATTGAATTGTTTTGGATGATATAGGTAGGTAGGTAGATTTTATTTATTTGTTTTGCTAAATAATGAACTGAGCTAAATGACAAAAAGAAGTAATTATATATATATATATATATACATGTATATATATATATATTCTGATTCAAGTGTATGTTTTTCTAGGTGATGTTTTGATAGTTTCTGAACATTTAAATATGTTTGAATCTGAAGTTATCAGATGTTTGTGCCTGAAATATGTTTCAGTGGATTTAAGTGATTTTAAAAAATACAATACAGAGATTTTAAGGATTTTCTAAAAATATTTAGCTACAATTACTAAATATCAGCAATATTTTAAATTCACTTTTGACTATCTATTGCAGGTCTGGTTTGTATGAAGTCGAGTACTTCAGTGGTTGAACTTGTTATGCTACTTTGTTCACAGGTAAGACATTCTCTGGTTTTAATTGTAGTAGTTATCTCAGTGCTGGATTACTGCCAGCCCAGGAATTCTGTATTGCTGCTTGTTTCATTCTTCCATTTCAGTACAGGAAAATAAAAATTAATCTCTTCTGGTAGCATAAAGTTTGTAGATTTATATATATATATACACACACACAAATTTTGCATACTGTCTCTATATTCAAAGGGTTTGCAAAGTATACTTGTATTTGGCTTTTAAAAGTGTATGGATGTATATTATGAACTTTTCCTGCATATTAATTCTCTTTCAAGACAGTTCTTATTTACAGTACATGAATATAATACTTTTTTCCTAATTTTATGTTAAAATCTGTCCTTGAATTAGTAATTTCATTAAACCATACTTCACAGTGGCTTTCGGTATATGTGGCATAAAATACTGCATATTTTATATAGCTATCAGTACATAAAAAGCAGAGGAACATGACTGAAGTATTCCTCTAGACCTGCCAGAAGCAGAATGTTTCTGTTTAAAAAAAAATGCTGTGGTTATTATTATTTCTTTTTGTCATCGTAGTAACTGGTTTCTCAGAAATCTGAATCAATTAACATTTTGAATTGCTCTCACAAGTAAAATATTTAAAACTAAAATAATTCCTCATGGTTTTTGGATTGTTTACTTCTCAATTTTGATTTTATTTTTTTCTACAGAGTGTTATTGGCTAATTTCTTATATAAAGCCTTTTACTTTAAACTGCCAGTAATAAGCAAACATTTTAGAATTCTTCTCATTTTGTGTAAGACAAGGCAAATACAGGTCCCAATATCTTCACAATTTTTTTAGTTCTAAAGACTTATTAACAGTGTACCTTTTATCAAATTCCCCACAGATTTAAGATACCAGTTAAACACATTGCAAATTGTTATGCAAAATGCCTAGGGTAACCTTTAACATTATTACAAAACAAAACAAAAACATTTATTTGTAGTTTTCATTGAGCATTCACAGCTGCACTTTGAGAACATGCACCAAAAATGTACAAAAACCAAAAAGGTTTCTAGGAGTAATTGAAATTAAGATCTTCTTTTGATGAAAATAATTAACATTTACAACTGATTCGGGGGGAGGCGTTGCAACTTACCTGCTGTTTGCTAGTCCATAGGTTGCATTTCTTCAAGCTTGTGTCATAAGGAAATCATTAAATCTTGTTTTCCTTTTTTTTCTTTCTTCTTCTTTATTTTTTTTTTTCCTCTTAGCCAGGATGGATATTTGTTAGGAAAAAGTGAAATAAAAATACATCCCTGGCAGGAATCCTCAGTAGGGTTTGAAGTTCAAACCCTCTCCAGCAGGATACTATACTTGAAAAATTTGTTACCTAATGGTGAAATCCTGACTTCCAGGAAAATTCCAAAAGATCCATTAAAGCTTTTGAGCCTCATGTCATGTCGTGCAACCTCTTTTTTTTTTTTTTTTTTTTTTTTTCTTTTTAACAGCTTTTGAAACCTTTACTTGAGGAAAGGAATAACTTACAATCCTTTCTTCCCTAGCATTTGGTTTTACTGCAGTTCTCAATAATAAAGTAGAATGTAGCATTAGGGTCTAGTGTCTTTGATGGCCTCATCATCTAATCAGAGGTTTAACATTACTCATTTGCTGGCTCCAGGAATTCCTGCCATTAAGGGCCCTGGAGATGAAACTTTGCCTCAAATATTGATTGAAAGGAAGAGAGAGAAATTTAAGCTCTTTCTGCAATGCTTTTTTTTAGACATCTTTGTAAAGCTATGTAACAAATGCACCTAAATCAATTTGTTGTTTTTGTGACTATTATACAAATTATTTATTATTTCAAAATATTTGACTATGTTAAAAATAAGCCTAATTGTATACCTTATACAATATTAAGAGTCTAATCATTTTGTAATTTTGAATATTTATTGATTTTCTATGTTTGATTGAGAGCTATTTTCTATCTGATTACTTGGGTAAATAACAGCTTTTAATTCTCATACCCTAGCTGATATTTTAGGGTTGCTTCCTTGTCTTGTATATGAAGACAATTTTCTATGCCTATGCTTATTTCTTGTGCCTATTCTTCTTATTTCTATGCCTATTCATTACAATTATTCCAATGCTCCAAGATTGTTGGGAGTGATGCTAAATGTTTCTATAGGCATTTGTCAACAGGGGGCTGTAGTGGTGTAGTGGCTCACCTAAAGCATTGCATCTGCACAGAACGTGGTATCTGCATAGAGCATCTCATTCGTGTACTAAACAATCTGTGGTTCTGCTCATCTACATGAAAACTTTTTGGTAGAATTTTGTATTTAATTTATTTAAAATTATTTGTTGAAAGAAAACACGTGGTAAACATTTTAAAATACTAATAGGACATAATTAAGATCATGACTAGAAGAGAATGGCAGATAAAACATATAATGTAATCCAGCCTCTAGCTAACAGAATTTGGAATTAGGAACCTAGGAAATGTTGTCCGCAACAAAATGAGATTAAATCATCTAATCATCTCTATATAAAAACAGGTAGCGCTACCTGAGCTTTTCCATATGAGAAATTGAATAAAGTTCTGTTTTTTTTTGGTATTTTTTTTTTTTTAAATATTGCCAATGTAACTAAGAGTTTTCTTCCTATCATAGGTAAATCTTTCATATTCAAATTGAATAACATTCAACAGATTATTTGGAGAAGTTTGAAATGTGTCATTCAAAAGATAGATGATAATATCAAAAACCTTTGAAAAGTGCAATTTTGTTTGCACAGAACAGAGTAACTTTAGACATGGAAAAGGAAAGGGAAATACAAAGTTTGTTTTCCTTTCATTTGCTACAGCAAATTAGATGCTTTTATGCTCTTTATGTTGGAAATTCCATGTTAACGACTACAGATTAGCAAGGATGTCAGAGTTTTTTTTCTTATCTGAGCTCCTGAATAAAATCAACATTGCCAGCGGCTCACGTCCAAGGTATGGTCTAAATTTACATGAAATATCACATTACAAATGTCTGAAGGTACATGTCATGGATAATTCAGTTCATATGGGCAGCCTTTTAGACTCTGAGGGATATGCAATCAAGTCTTTCCCCCCAAAGGAATTTAGAGTTTCTGTGAAAAATACATTTTAAATTTTAAAGGAACTCCTGTAGGGATGGTGCGTTATTTTGGGGTTTAGTGAGGAATAAAAAGTGCTTACTATAGCTTGCTTCCCTGCACCCATATTGTTTTTTTTTATTTGTTTTGTTTTGTTTTTTCCTAGTGTCACCTACTTCTATACTAAAATTTAGGTTACTTTGAAGGTTTCATTTTCTTTATTTCTTATATAATCCAAACACATACATTCAAATACTTGAAATATTGTTGGGGGGGGGGGGGGTTGGGTGGAGCAGCAATGATTGATAATAAACATGTCGTTATTTTCACTTTTCATTAAAATAGGCATATTCATTAAAATTTTGTCTATTTTAAAATAAAATGAATGAAGATGTGGTATGTTTGACAAGATCTGTGCTTGATTAGCTAGCCTTTGTTCCCTCAGCCTAGTTGAGTATGTCACTGCTGTGTTGTTATTGGAGTGGCAGATTTCTTCAATAAACCATATAATTAAATATATATATTCTTTTTATTTTTTTCAGTGTAGTTCTGTGTTGCATCAGATTTAGATTTCATTGATTTTATTTTATTTTTTATTTTATTTTATTTTATCCCAAATGCTACAATAGATCCTAATTACTTCCAGATCTCTTGGAAGTATTTCTGTTTGGTGATGCAGCTTCTGCAGAAACTGAATGGTGTTATCCCAAAGGAGTCTTATCTCATGCCACTTGTATTTTTCTGTATCTTATCTATTAATAGGGGAAATTCATCTTCTAAAACAGAAAATATTCTTAGTATTTAAGACACCTTTCAACTTTACCATTTTAAAAACATAGTGTTATAGTATAAATGGTTCTCTAGGAAAAAATGCTGTCACTTGCAGATCTAGAATATGTGTAGAATATCTGACTAATTTCAGGATTTAGTAGTTTTCAAAACATCATTCATTCTATTGATTTCCCCTCCCCCTATGTTAGAAATTTGATCAAGATAATAACTCAGGAGCTTCCAAAGGAAATATCAAAGCCAGAATGGAAATAATCTGCTTCTAAATCCCTATGTTGAGGATTTTTTTTTTCTTGTAGATGCTATCCATTGTAAACTGGATTTTACTAGAAAATCTGGGAGTGGGGAGGGAAAAGATATACATAACCAATAAATGCTTTTAATTAAAACCTTTTATGAGATTCTCAAATAATTGATAACACATGGTTCTTCTGTAGGTAAGCTGTAGGTAAATTCTGTAAACAGTTTGCTTTTATGAAAAAATACACAGCTGAAAGTGTCTTAAAGAAAGCAAACTATATCAAGAGTATATCAATTTCACAAACCCTGGTACATAATTGATGGATAAACTGGGCTTCAGCTAAGCCTTTCAAACTTTGTTTAACAGTGTGAGCCTCATAAATGAGTTGTGTTTGTCTACATTGTCTAGTCTATTAACCTGGAAAGTCAGAAGCTGCTTGGATAGATTCCAGTCTGTCTCTCCATATCACAGGAAGACAGTCAGTACATACTTTAAAAAAAAAAAAAATCTGTGAAGGATCTTCTCCCATGTAGCACAGTCCATAAAATGGTCTCCAGAGATTTGATACATGTAAAACATGGTGGTTTTATACTATTATATACATTTAAAAAAAAAAAAAAAAAAAAAAAAAAAAAAAAAAAAAAAAGGCAAGATCTATAAACCAGCTTCCAGAGAGATTTAGTATTAAATGCCCTAGGAGATCCAAACGTGCCTCCTGTCTCAAGGGATGGTATATGTCCTAGGCTTCAGAGAATGGCAGCTGCTCAACACAGAAACTCAGAAGTTGATCAAAACCAGAAATCCTTTCCTGGTCCCTATAGCTGACCAGAAGAAGCCTTGAAGTGTGGGATTCATCTAAAAGAAGCACAACTCATGCTTCCTGATACTACACATATTCTATTCAACTCTTTCTAGAAAAGTAGGAATTCTACGGCTCTGAGGTATAGTTCCTTCTTATCAATACCACTCCAACAGGTATCTTATCATGTGTCCATCTCAAGACAGTTAACCTTTCTTTCTGTACTACAATATTTGAATGTCCGAATGTCTGTTTTTTACACTTTATATATTATTACAAACATTTTAATTTTCATTATAATTTTATTTATTTAATTCTGTATCTATTTAATCTTCTTGCCAATAGTAGATTATTTATGCCTATTATTCCTCATTTGTTCCTTTCTAAGGTATCTCTACATATCTCATGCTTCTTAATTTTTGATATCTCTTTAAGAGTACCTTTGACAGTAGCCCAAGTGTTTGCTATTCATGTTTTTCACACCAGCATTAGTAGGAAGGCTGACGAGAAGTTAAATAATGATTGCTTCTCTTAAATCTAAAGAATGATGAACTTAGAACTTAATTTACTTAGGATATATGCAACACAATTTGAATAAGGCTGATTATGAGAATTCCTACAGAGGTATATTTTTCTAACTTTTTTTTTTCCTAACCATGAAACAAATTGACTGTTCCACCTCTGGCCATGTTTACTCATTCATCCTGTTAGAATATTCATTGTTTCTGTATTTGTACCCATGCAACTAGGAGACAGATGCTGCATATCATATCATTGCAAAAGTCTGAATTAAAATTTGCTGAAGGGAAGGATGTCTATGTATATCTCTATACACAAGTTCCACAAGTTAAGTGATTTATTTATTTTTTTTTCTCTTGGAGTTTCTCACTTGCTTTGTAGAATTCTGGAAGTTGTCCAAAAGTTTATCCTTTTGTGTTGTCTTTGTAAGCTAAAGGAGTGTCAGAGAATTTACTCCCATTAATTCCTTGTCCATGTGGGGAATGTCTTTCAACCTAATCTCAGTCTTCATCTCTTGGCCATCTGCTTCTGATAATCTAACTTCCAAATGGAAATCATCAATGTATTCTTCCCAAGTAGTGGGGAAATCTTATTTTCTTGATTATTCTGTGAGGTGTCTTTCCAGGTACCTGTACACTCAGAAAGCTAATTCAGTGTTTTTTCATCAGTAACAAGCAGGATCTCTTCCATATCTCATTTACACCTGACTCATCATGAAAATTCTGGTGATTTCTCTCTCCTGTTCATATCAGAATATTTTTTGTCAGGGGAAAAAAAAAAAAAAAAAGCAAGAAGTATACATTTATTAGACATGAGTAAGATGCTGATTTGAGCTTTTTCTAGATTCATGGCAAAACAGGATGGATCAGAAAACTGTATGAATTACTTTCCTCATATCCCTGTATGTTAAGGTGTCTTCCCCTGACTTTTCTATTAACTCATCTACAATTGAGAAGGATCTTGGGTAGATAGAAGAAAACACCTAGAGAGTCAGAAAGAGCCATCTGGTATTTCTTTAAGGACTGAGAGTGGTTGCAAGACCTCATTATTGGAGACCATCATTATTGATACATAGTTGGCTTTCATTTTAAGTATGATGGAGAGAAAGTAAGAAGCAGTTTTAGAAAGTCTTCTCTTTACTGCTGTTTTGCAAAACTTCAAATTAGTTACCTTCAGCATAAAAGAATAGTAACTGGACTAGCTTTTAACATGATTATCAATAGCAACACAAGTTGCTAATAATAATTTTAAAATGTCTCAAAAAAAATATTTTTCCAGTCATGGAATAAACTCTAGAAATTCTGGAGATGTGTGCATCTTCATGTATATATCTTCTATCTGTTTTAGAGGTATGTGATGATTTCTACAAGGCAATTAAGATTACTACTTTAACATCTGAATAAATTTGGCCATTTCTCTAGTGCTGTTTGGATAATGTAACTGTTTTTACAGTTGGGGACTTTTTTTTTTTTCCTCTTTTCTTCTAAGATACCAATGAAATGTTCCTCTGGGAATGTTTGACTTCATTTTCAAGATAAATTGGGCAATTACCACAGGTGATCTGAAGGGCAATGGGTCTGTGTGCTTCCAAGGAAAAAAAAAAAAAAAAGGTTTACATAGATTAACATTATTCTCAGTCAAGAATATAAAAGGAAAAAGAGTCTTGTGAAAGTGAAATCTAAAACTTTCTATTACCTTTGTTGCATTGTTAAAGTCATATTCACATAAATTGTGTTGTGAAAGCTTCACATTCATTTTCTTTTCTGAGATTTGGCAAGAAGCCTAATGGATTCCAATACTTTCAGATTTGCCTTCAAGAAGAATGTTGTCTGCCATTATGCAGCATCTTTTTTTTGTGGGAAATAGTCACTTTTGAAAATGATGACCTGTCATAAAATTCTAAAATTATTTCCAAATTTACTTGAAAGAGTAGACCAAAATACATTTTATTTATAATCTATTAACAGTATATATGTTAGTATGGGAGAAGAATAAAAGCAATAAAATTCTTAGATCTGATTCTCATTCCAAACAGTAATGGAAGGCCTCTTACATTTTGGCCTCTGATCTCTGTAGCTCGATTCTTTTAGGAGTGGAAGGAAGGATCCTATGATCTTAAAAACTACACAATGTGCTCAAAAATGTATGCGGCTATATCTTTAAACCATTTTTTTCTCATACCTACTTTTAATGGGCATGTTTTTCTGTAATAAATAAACCTTTCCCTCAATCTTATAATGTTTCCTTTGAATATTTCTACTTAAATGACGTAAAGCAAGTTATCAGTGATTTTAGTAGGAAACATCAAAACATGGAGTTCAAACCCAAGGTAAATTACATGCATGTTGTGAATTGCAAACACATTTTTATAAACTTTTCAGTTCCATATCCTTATAAAAGGTAGCACTTGTACAGCTCCATGCAAGACTTTTGTCCAGACATATGAAAGCATCCAGAAAGAGAACCGATATAACAAAATTGCATCTGTCAAGAAGTAATGATTAAAATACAGTAATTGAAGAACTGAGATATCAAGTGGGTTATTAATATCTTAGACTAGAAAATTAAATAAATATTCAATATGACAAAAAAAAGAAAAAAAAAAAAAGGAAAAAAAAAAAAGGAACAAACAACTCCTGATTAATTCAGTACGTAGAGAAGAGAGAAGTTCAGAGAAACTGAAATTGAGATTGTGGCTCCTGTAGTGTAAGGAGTTGTTGAATGATTATTAGACAGGGTATCTGTCTAGTCAGTAAGTGCAATTTGTTGAGACAATTCTGAAGGAATGTTACACTTCCTTAGAGAAATTGGAAATGGTCAGAATTGTCACATAGATTATGAAAACTCTGAAAATCACTATTCTTTTTTATCAAGGTTGAGTACATCATATTTATTATTTAATTTATTAATATATAATTAATTGTTATGTAGCATTAATATTACATATGTAATATGCATTAATATTATTAATATGTAATATGCATTAATATCATTGATGTGTAATTTTAATACATAATTAATACATAATCTTAATACGTAATTAATAAAATAATGTATAGAAATTTAACATATGATATATTATTAATATAGTATAGATAGTATATTATGAATATTTAAATGATGTATTATAAATAATATATTATAAATATATATAAATTATAATTTATGTATATATTTATAATATAGATATTATAATATTATAATATATTTATATATTTAATATATATAATAATGTATTATAAGTATGTTATATTATGAAAAAATGTCATATTTTATAGTAATATATAATTAATGTAATTAATAATTATTTGATTATTTAATTTATCAATTTTAAATATCACAAGAGTTTTTTGTAAAATAAATTGTCTACTTGTCATGAATAAAAATCAGAAAAGTAAGCAGAGGCTGATTTGGAAAGAATATAAAGAATAAAAGAATGAAGAATAGAAACTGAAAAAAAATATATTTTTTTTTCAATTTTTAATTGGACAAAAATTTCAGAAATTCAATTTTCTTGTTGTTATCCTTTTATATTTTTTATTATTATTGTTTGTTGTACTAGAGATTGTAGGAGATTGTAGAACTGTGTACTAGAGATCTGTAGAAGGAGCAGGTTGGAGGAAAATGTACTCAGAAAAAAAAAAGTAACTATATCAGAAAATAAGAAAATATACATCTTATTTTGAAAGAAAAAAAAAAGGCCTGAATTTCATGTTGTATCTATACTGTGATATGGTTCCTTATCTAGAAATTTTCACCTTTTACCATCATCTCAGGTGGTTTTTTTTGCTTGTTTGTTTTCTAAATATAAAATATAAATATAAAACATTTAGAATGCAGAGAGATTGGACAGTAATTTAATTGAATGTCATAAGTTACATTGTTTAGTTATTGTGAATGAAGACAATTTTTCAATTTTTGATTTTTTTTTTTTCAACAGCAATAATGTTAAAAAAAGAAAAAAAATTCAATATCCTCTTTCTGTTTTTATTATGAAGAAGTGCTGTCATTCTATAATACTGAGTCTATTAGTCTCTAAACATGCATCTATCCCTGAGTCTTCTATACAATGCCCATGATCAAGAGGAATACCTTGTTTGGGTAGTGGTACAGTGCTGGCAGTATTTTAGTCATAGAATAGCTTGGGTTGAAAGGGACCTTAAAAATCTAGTTTCAACTCCCCTGTCATAGGCAGGGATGCCACCCTGGCAGGTTGCTTAGGGCCTCATCCTGCCTGGTCTTGAACACCTCCAGGGATAGGGCATCCACAACCTCTCTAGGCAACCTGTTGCAGTGTCTCACCACTCTCTGAGTGAAGAATTACCTCTTAACCTCTAATTTAAATCTCACTTATTCTAGTTTAAAACCACTCCTCCTTGTCCTGTCATTATCTGATTGAGCAAAAATTCACTCTCCATCTTTTTTTATAAGTCCCCTTTAAGTACTGAAAAGCCACAGTGAGGTCACCCCAGAGCTAGTTCTTCTTTAGGCTCAGCAACCCCAGGTGTCTGAGCCTTTCTTCATAGGGGAGGTGCTTCAGTCATCTGCACTGCCCTGTGAAGCAAGACCCTTTTTCCAATGGAAAGGGAAACACATTCTTCTTGTATAGAAGAAATTCTCTGGTAAAACATTTTGGCAGTCTTCATCATGTTGTTAGTATCAGCAGTTGTGATGCACAGAAAAGTCTTCCAGCTCTCATTTGAAGGCCCAGAAGTTTCGTGATATGAACTACACCTGAGATGTAGTTATTTAAGCACTACATTGTTAATAACCAAGTGGTTATTAACAAATTAACAAATGCTATGCTTCTATTTGCCTGTAGCATAAATTGTCCAGTGGTCACTGCATTCATTATATTTGGTGTATGCATGTCTTTCTGCTTCTTGCATCTCGAGGGTGAGAAAGATTTTCTGTGGAAACTAAGATAATACAACAAAACCTTTTCACATTCTTTGAGCAAATAGTTCTAAGTCTTAATTTCACTTCTTAAAATGTCTTTTATTTTTGCTATTTGTTATTGGTGGATTAATGGAGGCTTGGAATATATAGTAAATTTACCGTGAAGCAATGCATGAACTACAAATCCTTGTTTCTTTGTGTTTCTGCATTGTTACATTTCCATTATTTTTTTATAAATACGCGGGTAGGCTTCATACACTTTCATCATGAACCAATGAGATTTTCTATCTATGAAGACATACAGAGAGATTTGTTTGCTAGATCTACTGGCATTTTAAGTACCTTGAGATATCTCACCAATGATCAAGTTAGGTAGCTTAAATTTTGTGCAGTGTTAAGACATTGAGCAGGAATATCTGACAAAAGACTTGCAAATATGTCTTAACTTTTTGTGGACACAGGTAGACAGGATAAACAAAAGTACTTAAAATACCACTAGGTATTTTGAAGCAATTGAATCCTTTCCCTATTAGTTTCTCAGATAGACTTTGTGCTATACTAAGGACTTAATTTCTTTCAAAAACTAGATCACTAGACTTGCTTCAGTCACTGGTTTTGGAAAAGAACAAAATGAACTCCACTGAACAAAGGATCTTTTACAATGGTTTTCCAGCCCACAAACTAGTGGCTTGAATGTTGATACTCTGTATTCCCTAACTGAAACTTACTTGCTCAGTAATGGATATACTTGGGTATATACATCAGGTATTTTAGCAACTTTCTTCTTACAGAACCTATCAGGAGCAGAAGAATTGTTTGTTATGATTTGTTTTGTTTTTAAAATGCTTAAGTTGGTCAAATATATGAATTTTCATGGTAAAAAGCATGATTAGTGGCTCATTTTCCCAACAGTTATTTGAGAAAATTTCCTCATTCTGTGCAAAACTGTTTTTCCTGCCCATGTCAGGAGGCAAGACTTGGGAAATTCTGCCTGATGTTTTTATTCCTGGAAAAAGGGAATGTAAAGCAGAATAGCTCTGCAACTCTAACTCTCTCTACCTGTTACTGTTTATAATAAGTCTTAGACTAGATGATTTCTCTCTGAACTATAATCCAGCTGATGTATTTTGATATTTTTTTCTACATAATGAAAAGGAAATGTTTAAATAAAAGTTCTAAGGAATTATTCTAAAAGAAAGTTATCTTTACTTTATAAAGAGATAGCTTGATTTTATTTTATTTTTAGTTCAAGAACCAAAAGACAGACAGTTGAGGGGACAGAGGCAGTGTGTTTTATGACATAAATCTGTTTATGTTGCATTAAGAATTTTGTCTTTAGTCAAGTGGTATATGAGGTAAAAATTATTATCCTTTAGTATTCTATTAAATGGTTTAAATTGGTTTCAAAAGTTTATCTTGTGAAACCATGTTAAAAGTAAATAAATAAATAAAATTTAAGTTTCAGATTATTATTACCTACTTATCTTGTTTACAGACATAACGGGGGAAAAAAAGCAGAGACTGAACTCAAGGGTGGGTGGATGGTATATAGATTATTCCCTGCATTACATGAAATGTAAAAGGTGTAACAGTGAAGTAAAGTGAAAAAGATGATGCTGCCATGCTTTGTTGCATCTAATATGTTCATTGGGCAACTGTATGAATGGAAGAAAAAAGATTTGTTTATTTTATGTGTGTGTATTTTCAAGACAGGGAAACTAAATATTGCTTAAGCATAATACAGAAAATATGACCAGCTAAACTTTATTTGAAAATTAGAATAAATTACATGTTTTACATGATCAGGTCATCCTTTGTAAGGGAGGGAAAAAAAAAAAAAAAAAGAGAGAAGAAAAAAGAAAAATAAGAGCAGCATTAGATTAAGAAGTTCAGACAAAATTACAAAATTCAAGCTTCTTAGGAAGTCATCAGGGTCAGTTTCAGAAATGTGGTTTAAAGTCCTTGGGTTTTGATCATGTTATATTTTATCTTCTTAGGAATGGCAAAATTCTATTCAGAAGAATGCAGGACTTGCATTTATTGAGCTCATCAATGAAGGAAGGTAATTAATTTTAAAGCTTTTGAAAAAGTAGTAATTTTGCATTTATTCCATTGGGTGATAATACTTCCTCACCATCTGTTCCAAAAAGATTGTGAAAAGGCCATTATAATTAACAGATTTATTGTATAGATACTTTACATTGCAAATATTTAATTTAGAAATATATAAATTCTATTTCTTTTTCCATTGGCAGAAGGAAATAGAGACCCCATATAGATGTTTGGGTTTGTTTGAGAATTGAACCACCATTTTCCTGAGCAGCAAGGTTGCTTTACCCAGACAGTCCAGGAAGCCCGATCTGTAAACCCATCTGCTGCTCCATCTGTTTTAGAAGCACAGCATTTATTGTACAGATGCACATCTTTATACTGTCAGTTCACAAGGATTTTATCTAAAATTTTGGGTCCAATTTTAGTCCTGGAAAGCACATAAGACACCATGTTTAGAAGAGCTGCCTTGCTTTTGCAAGTTGTTAAGATAGTTTATTATCAATCCTCGAGTAATTTTAATGCTGTATCTGTTTATATCTTCTACACTGTGCGATGTTTGTCAATACTTCCAGTCAGTCAGCTGGGCACCAATGGGGAAATGGGGACTCTATGGCCTAGCTGGTAATGGCATGCCAAAGACAAATGCAGCCACTTGTGTAATGTGTGTCATTTCTATTGGCCAGTAAATTAAATCTACTTAAATCTAGATGTTTTGATAACTGCATTTGAAAAAAATTATATAGCAATATGCCAGTTGAAGAGATTTACGTGTGTTTTGTTGTTTATGTTTTCCCCAAAGATAGTGCATAATTGCCAGTAGTAAAGTATCAAATCTCTGTATTATAGGATACTTTTTGTCTAGCTGATATTTCAGTGGCTAAGCCATGCATTCATTTCAGAGGAAAAGTAGAAAGCATTAGAGAATAGATAGGAACATTACAATCTGGAAATCAGGAACATGTGCCTTTATACCCAGTTTTTGGTTGGTATAAATTTTCTTAGATTCCATGCAGATACTGAAGTTACAGTACAATTATAACAGTTAGAAGTATATTCTGTTCATTGGAAATTTTTTATTGCTATGAAGCAGCTATTTGAGTTTACACTGTAAAGGGCTCACCTGAGTGAGTTACATACTGCACCTTATGCAGTAAATATTATACATAATAGACCAAACAAATATATTAAATTTATGGTTTTTTGTGTTTTTTTTTTTTTTTTTTTTTTTTTTTGATAATATTGTAGAATGCCATTTTGATCCTTTTTATTTCTCAGCCTGACTAGTGAGGTCAAACATTATTGCATGCTCACTATTGATAAAATGTTCCTTCTGAACAAATCTCATATCTGCATATTTTTAGCAATTAGGTATTAAGGTATCAGTGGACCCTTTTCAAAATAAAATAATATTGAAGAACTGCTACTTAAATACAGTCAAAGGAATGTCTAATCAAACTGCCCTTAGACACATGCTCCTCTATATACTTTTGTCATAAACATGTCTTAGAACAAGTGTGTGCACATTACTAGAACGCTCTTCTTTGCAATCAGCCCATCCATTTTTAATTTATCCTTTTGGGGATAAAGATAACAGTCTTTTAACTGAAAATTGTTATAAATATTTATTCTACTTAATAGCTAAACTTGTGAATGCAATTCATCAATCATAGCTAGGGAATGCAATTGTGCAGTTGTCAACAATTAACAGGATATAAACAGTTGATGAATGTGCAGCTGAATTAAAGTGCTCCCTAGGATAACCTGAAATTATAAACTGGATCATTTAAAAGAATCTAACAAAGGATCTTTATAATTAAAACAAAGCAGGGTTAATGGGATGTAAAATTGCATATAATTACTTTGCAATAATGATTGAATTTTAAATTATTAAAAGCAAAACCAAGACTAAGAATACTTTGAAGGACTTTCTGGGTTAGATTTTGAGAGACCTGGGTAATAAATCAACAGTTTTGAGCAAGCTTTTTCATTTGAGGGTGAAGGGGGGAAAAAAAAAAAAAAAAAAAAAAAAAAAAAAAGAAGTGTAATGCAGGGGATCATAATTTTTAATATCCTCAGTTAGATGTCTATCTGTTCAAATATATGCATGGTATTACAAGGTGATTTTCTGAGTACCTAACTTTAGTTTGTGCAGTAAATCATTCAAATGCCTTTCTGGTCTTTGTCTTTATTAGAAATGTTCTGAAACATAATATTTCAATGTAGCTATAGTAAAAATAATAATAAAAATTAACATCTATTTTCCTGCCACTTTAATAACTTGTGTTTTTAATTTAAATTTATTGTGTTCGTTTCTGGTTTTATTTGTTTTAGATCATGTTTTACCGGGAACGTCTGAATGCAAAAATATTTTTAGAATTGAGAATATAAACACTCTGATAGAGCTTTCTAGATTAATTCTGAATTTGTTCTTGACTGTCTGTCAAGTTAACAGTTGTTAGTATAGCAAAAGTATCTGACTATAGATTTAAATTAATGCTTTCAAAAAAAATACCTGCAAAGATATTTAATTTCAGAGTGTAGAATAGTACAGTCTGTAACATAAGTGAAAGATTTAGAGACATCATCTTTAACTTTATGCTTCGTTTTAATCAGTCTCATGCTATGAATATGTGATGTGGAGGGTATCACACGTCAAGAGCTTCGCTGATAGCAGTTTAATTAGGATTTTAGATTTACATTAGGGTATACACAAAAGTAGGTTTCTTAAATTATGAGCTAGATGAATCTGCAATGTCAGCTGTATTAGGGGACTTAGAAAGAGTTTGTTTAACGAGGAATGATATAGGAGGGACATTATAACCCATGTTTAAGTGGACTGGTAATGGACAAGGTCAAAAGAAAAAGGATACAGGGGGACAAGAACAAGAGATAAAATAGGAAACACCTCAAATATGTATACAAATGCATACAGCCTAGGAAACAAGAAGGAGGAATTACTCCATATGCAATATGGAGTAATGCAATAACAAAAAGTATGCAATAACAAAACCATGGCATCACTAGGATGAATGAGATTTGGTGGGATAACCTGGGATAACATTACAGAAGTGCTGTGATGGACAGATATGGGTTCCTCAGGAAGGACAGACAGAAAGCAAGGAAAGAGTGTTTCCTTCTGTGTAGTGTCAGGTAAAATGTATGGAGCTTTTCAGTGGGACAGAGGACAGTCCGACCGATAACTTGCAGGACAGGATGAGAGAAGAGGCTAGTAAAGGTGACATCATGGTGTGAGGTTGTTACAGGTCACCCATTCAGTACAAGGGAAATGATGAAGCATCTTTAAATAATTCAGGAAGTACCTGAATCACAAACCCTAGTTGTTGTGTAGGTCTTTAAGCTTACATAGTTCTGCTGAAAGTATAACAAGTGGGATGCACAGAGTCAAGAAGATTTCTGGAGGATGTTGGGTATAACTTCCTCATACAAGACGAACCAACTAAAAGTGACACACAGCTGGATCTGCTATTCACTAACAACCAGGAATTGTGTTTGGATGTAATTAATGTCAGCTTGGGCTATATTGACAGTGAAATAGCAGAGTTTGAAACACTGAGGAAAATGAGGATGGAGAGTAGCAGAGTAAAAACACCCCAGGGACAGTGATGCCACCACCTTCCTGAGCAAGCCGTTCCAATACCTAACCACTATTTCTGAGAGGAAATTTCCCCTAATTTCCAACGTGAACCTCCCCTGGTGCAACTTGAGGCCATTCCCTCTTGCCCTATCATTAATTACCTGCAAGAAGAGGCTGACACCCAGCTTTCAGGTAGTTATAGAGAGCAATAAGGTCTCCCCTGAGCCTCCTCTTCTCCAGATTCAACAGTCCCAGTTCCCTCAGCCACTCCTCATAGGACTTGTGTTCCATACCCCTCACCAGCTTTGTAGCCCCTCTATGGACGTAGTCCAGGGTCAAATTGTCTTTCTTGTAGTTAGGGGCCCAAAACTGAACACAATATTTGAGGTGTGACCTCACCAGTGCTGAGTACAAGGGGATGATCACCTTCCTGGTCCTGCTGGTTACACTATTCCTGATATTCAGGATGTAGTTGGCCTTCTTGGCCACCTGGGGAATGCTGCTGGCTCATGTTCAGATGAGCATTGTCCAACACCCTCAGATCCTTTTCTTCTGCACAGCTTTCTAGCCACTCTTCTCCAAGTCTGTAGCATTGCATAGGGTTGTTGTGACCAGAGTGTGGCACCCAGCACTTAGCCATGTTGAACCTCATCCCATTGGCCTCTGCCCATCGATCCAACCTGTCCAGGTCCCTCTGCAGGGCCTTCCTACCCTCCAGCAGATGGAAACTACCCCCCAACCTGGCTTTGTCTGCAAACAAGGGTGCACTCAATTCCCTCATACAAATCATCCATAAAGATATTAAAGAGGATGGGCCTCAACACTGACCCCTGGGGAACATCACTTGTGACCAGTCGACAGCTGAATTTAACTCCATTCACCACCATGCTCTGGGCCCAGCCATCCAGACAGTTTTTAATCCAGCAAAGAGCATACCTGTCAAAATTATTCAGGAAGTGGAAGTAGGGACAGGCTTGAAAGGAGGAATTTAGAAACATTTCTGGGACATGTAAGGAATGATGACAGGAAGGTCAAGGCTCAACTGAAAATGAGACATCTAAGAGGTATTAAGGGCAGTAAGTGATTCTGCCACTTCATTAGTAGTAAAAGGCTGACCAAGGAAAACATGGTCTGTTGTTGAATGGAGTGGATGATTTAGTGACAGATAAGGCTGAGGTGCTCAATGCCTTACTTGCCTTAATCTTCACCAAGCCTCTGTGTTTAGTGAAATGGTTCAAGGAGAACTACAAGTAGTGCATGAGGACTAAGTCAAGGATTCCTTTAGAGAAGTTGTCCAATGGTAAAGAGAATTCTTGCAAGGGATCTCCCTATTATCTCTGAAAGGTCAAGGAAATTGGGGAAGATCAGTGATGCCTCGAGAAATGTGAATGTTGCAACCATCTTCAAAATAGTCCAAAAAAGACAGAGAACTGTAAGCTGGTCAGATTCTCTTCTATCCCTCGGAAAATCATGAAGCATGTCCTTTTGGAACATTTCTGACCACATGAAGGAGAAAATGATTGAGAAAAGTCAACTTGGATTTACCAAGCCTAAACCATTCCTGACCAACCTGTTTGTCTTCTATGATAAAACAACTAGATCTGTGAACATGCAGAGAGCAGTGGACATCATTTATCTTGTCATTAGCTAGGCTTCCATACTGTCTCCCACAGTACTCAGGTATCAGAGTTAGAATGCTACAGACTGTATGGGTGGACAACTAAAAATGTAGAAAACTGGCTATGGGATTGGGTTCCAAGGGTTGTGGTTAATTGGTTGTACATTACCTTTATGCCTTTGGCAAATGGAGTATCTCAGGGGTCTAGCCTGTCTCAGAGATAGACGCTACAGATCATTACCAATTAGTCTTCCAGATATGGATTTCTATCCTCATTCCACTTACATTTTCTTCACTTACATATTTTCACAACATTAATCTATTAAGGGATGACCTTGTGCTTTCATCTAAAATCATTTCCTTTCCTTTTTTTCTTTTTCTTCTCAGAATTTCCTCTTTTTTAATAGCAGTAGTTGTCTAATCATAACAGAAATTTGAGCAAACACGAGACTCTATTTCTTCTCAGATTAAAAATTATAAGCTTTATTTCTGTAATTTCATCTCTACCTAAGTCTGATTTCTGCCTGTTTCCATGAAAATACACGCTTTTATATACTGACCTACCTAGACCTCAAGACATACTTAAAATTCACAGGAAGTCTTTTTCTTTTAAACCCTGTAGCATTAAGAGTTTTCACCAATTTCCTGGAAAGAGTGGCAGAATATCTGAAAAGATTGGAAATTTGTTTTATTTAAATTTAGATGAATTACTGATTAAATCCTGAAAAAAAAGACTAACAAAGACTTATGCTGCATTCTTTCCATGTCACACCTCAACTGCAGAAAACTTTCTTTTGGACATCTTTTATTGCAGTTTGACAGTTCTGTTAAGTTTGGTTTGTGGTAATTGAGCTCACTGTCTGCAACTCTTAAAAGCTCAAGCCCAGTGTTCAAAGGTACACCTGTGGTGCAATTTGCACCACATCAATCATTTGACTTATGACTTGCATTTGCAACTGGTTACTTATATACACCTTGAAAAGCTCATTTAGTATTTGAGTCCAAGCACACAGGGAGAAAAGATGGTGTTCCTGGCTTCTGTCTTGACAGTGGTCTTAATCATGGAAACCTTGAGGTCAGAACAGGGAGCTCATCTGAATCATCTAGAAATGCAAGATAACATGGTCTTCAGGCATCATGGGTGCTATGTAACTGAGGGCTAACAGAACAGTTTGCAAAGTTATGCAAAATCGAATGTATACAAATCCAGGCAGAAAATAGCACTGAGGTACGCTATGTAAATATGAAAAAAGGTGTTTGATCATTTTCTCTTTGACAGATTTAGCCAAATTCTGTTGCTGTACTGTTAGCCTCACCAAAAGTAACTTCTGATTGGAGGAATCCTTTACTAATTTTGAACGGCTGTTTTATGGAAATTCATCGTAAATGTTTTCTTCCATCAGTAGAAGATTCCTGTCTTAGACACTTACATAAAATTAAGCCCTGAATGTTTGTATTTCTGCTCCAGCTGAGGCATGAGCTTGAGCTCCCTGTTAGATTCACTTTTTATATAATTTCACATTCTTTACTACAGATGTCCTTGCCCTGCCTCCAGACTAGTAGCCAGTATGTGTTGGACAAAACATACACTGTTATGAATACCATTTATTCACTCAGATGTTCAGTATAGTAGGTTCAGTGGAGTTCTTAGACCTTTTTCAGTTTTTGAAGCAACTTCTAACCTTCTATTCTTCCTTGGTCAGGTCATATCTCAAAGCTGAGGCTGATTCTGAGATGCTGGCCATTTCAGTGGTATCTGTTGTTTTGGGATGTTTACTAAATGACCTCTATTTTAAAGAGACAGTTTCATCTTGATTTAAAAAATTCTTACGCAAAATAGAAAATCTTTAACAGGAGCAGATTAGATTCTTTTTAGTTAACTCAGTGACAATGACTCTTACTGGTTCTGTGGAATTCCTGAAACATTAATGGTTACTCTCCATAAAGTTTATCTTGCCACTGTGTTCATGTTGTAGAGCAGTAGCTGGTCTTTGCATATTGTACTTTCAAATTTTTCTCTAGTAAATTCTTCATCATTCCCCTTTTGCAAGAATCGGGCCTCTGTGCCAGACATTACCTTCTAATGTTTATGGGAATTTACTTTCAAAGTATTTACAGCAGCACCTCATCTTGTAGAACTTCAAACTGTTCAAGTCAGGCTAGTATATGAATCCTATTATAGGTACCAAGTTCAATGATAGGTTTCATTTCTTATGAATTCCATTAAGAGTAATAATTGTCAAAACAACTGTGTTTGGTGAAAAGTGGCATATTTCCAGGCTGCTTCTTGGAAAAATTAAGCTGTGGGCATCTGATGAAAGTAAGTCAGAGAAACATCTGTTTCCCTGGACATGTGAGTTGGCAGAACTTCAGGAATGAGTAGAGGAAGCAAGACCTTAGCTAAATTATAACAAATGTTCATTTTGTAATCTGTTTTGAAAGTTACTGCTTGGGACTGATCAGCTTTTTTAGTTTATCTCAAATGAAAGAAAGATTGGATAACATAAGCACAATTGTTTTATCTAGCAGTATAACAGTTAAGAGCCCTCTTTCTCTGTGTGTGAGATTATTACTAGAAATAACTGACTGCAAGATAAGAGTCAGCATAGAATAATGAAATACAAGTTTTCATCCTGTATTTTTGATGGGTGTAAAAATAGCTCTGTTTGTCATAACATATCCCAATTGAAATTTAAATCTGTTTGCAAGCACATTACAGTTCCTGCATGTTTCCAAGACAGTTTGGGACGGTTTGGACAGTTGGGTATAGTCTTAGCATTGTCTCTGTTTCCAAAAATTCAAAAGATATTGTCCCAGGCTCTTATTATTTACCTGAGTGACTTAGAATGTAGAACTCCCCAGTCCAGCCTTTTTAAAAGTGTTTAAAGTGTCTGAAACACTGGCCATCTAATTGTTTATACATACTTTTTCGCAATTTGCTTTAAACTAAGTTTGCACTTTGCTAAGTGCTCTAGACTTTTAAAGTGACCTTACTGAGGACACAATCACGGAGAGCAAACTACATGGATTTAAAATACCTTCTTGCATATTCCTAAACAACATTTGCAAAAAACTCATGTTTATGAATCAACATGTCCTGAGATGTTCCCTCACTCGGTGTGCTCTCTGCCATAAATCTGAGACTCTTCCATTGTTAGGTGAGGGAAAGCCTGCTCGGTACTTGCATTCTTACACATACTGCAGCCCCATCATGCTTATTTTTCAGCACTGGCATATCTAAATTCTAGTTTTTATTTCCATTTTCCATATGTTCAGCTAGAAATTTCACTCCCATCTGTACAGAAAACTCACTTCCCTATAGAAGAGTACCAGGATTTAAGTCATAAATGACCTCAGACTACTTTGTTGGTGGATTTTTTACTGGAAATCATTTGATTCAGTCTAAAAACAAATCAAACCCATTTCCTAATAAGGCAGCTTTAACTGTGGTTCAAAAATTTGTTGGCATTAATAGAAATCAAGTTTGTCTTGATAAAGAAACCATAAGTTACCAAGTTACTGTTTCATCTTTACCTTATCCTGTAAGAATTGCTGCTCAAATGATAAAAGTTTTGCTGATTATCAGTTCCTAAGTGAGATCAGCTCATCTGAGGAAGGAAAGGGCAACACATTTGGCTTCAATTCTGATAGGAGTTTCAGTGGTAGAACTGAATAAATGGATAAAGCCAAAACCTTTTCTAGACTAATTCTGGTTTGGTCAATCACAAATGACTAGGAAAAAGTACAGCAAGCCTGTGGTGACACTTCTCAGACAACTCCTTAGCCCTGTGGGAGGACAACTTGTATGGGCATTAATAAGCAAGACTAAAGGGCCAAATTCATCTCTATCTCAACATCAACATGGACTAATGTCCATCTATTAGCCACTCTCAAAAAAACTTGTATAGGATGAAGATTTACAAGGGTAAACAAGAACAGTGGGTATGATTCAGTCACAAGAAATGTTCAATCATCAGTGATAAGGAAGTGTCATTAAAGAATATGCTTTATTTCCAAAGAAGAATAAAAGTGGTATTGCTCTCAAATTTAAGATTTTCCTCTCTATTTAGCAAGTACATATGCATTTTTTTGTGCCTCAAGCTCCTCATTAGGTGGATTGGTCACTCCAGTGTAGAAGGATGGTTTGGGAAAGATGCAGAGAATATAATTTTATATTATAAAAAAAAAAAAAAGGAGTGCTCCATAAAAATCTGTGAATGGGAAACATAGTTGGGCAGATGACTGAAATATTGATATATATTGATATATATCAATATCAATATTCAGACCTGTATTAATAATGATATTTTAGAACAGCATTATTATAAGGTATTTACATATTATATAATGTAACAGTATGAAACATGACATTTTTGCTAGAGACATATATGCTAGAGAATTGGTTTATCTTTTGGAAATGTCTGAGAAGGTAAAAGACCAGTCTATCACAGAAATTTTCTTGTAGAAAATTGTAGAATATAGGGATAAACAAAAGGAAAATACTCTTCTAGATTTGCATCAGAAAAGGTACTACCATTGAGATACTGCAACATTACTGTTACTATGTAAATAATGCTGAGAATTTGTCTATAGTAATGCTGCCAGTCTGGGCTATGCACAGTTAGGAAAGGTGAAATCAGTCTCTGGGATGAGTAAACCCCAAAAGACAATCTTTTAGTAAATATTCTGGCATAAAAGAAAAGTTAAAGAGAGCTGCATTATTTAGCCTAGTAAAGTAGGGACGGATGGAATATCAGAAGGTCATAAGAAAGAACAAGAATTAAAACTAATGCAAACATTTGCATAAAAATGGAACAATAAAGACTACTGAAGAATACGTTTGGACTGGAAAGTAAAGAATTTTAACCTTCAGAGGAGTTTCCAAAGCTGTGCTGGAAGCAAGAACCTTGATCACATTTTCACAAATAAAAGATTTATGAGCTAGATTTCATGAAAACACATTTCATAAAGATAGTTTATGAAGGAATTTTTATGATGTAACTGCATTTTGTAGTGAAGGAGTAAATTTTCTGGTCTTTGTCCCTCTCTTTTATTTATATATATATATGTATATATATATATATATATATTTGTTTCATCAGCAGTCTCTGATACTATCAAGTGTGAGATTTTTCCTAGTTTGGGATCCTTTCTGAATTTTTTTATTTTTTTTTTGTAAATGATGATCCACAAGATAGTCATAAGCACTTGTTCTCATGCCAGAAAAGTCTGAGATTTCTTTTATTTTAATCTTGTGCCATGCATGTGATTGAGTTAATAGGATTTACCCAGGCAACTGGGAAACAACTAGGAGATGAACCTGAAGATTACAGGAAAGCAAACATCACTCCTTCAGGAAGGGCAAGAAAGAGGACATGGGAAACTACAGGTCGGTCAGCCTCACCGCAGTCCCTGGGAAGGTGATTTAGCAGCTAATTCTGGAAACTATTTCCAGACACATGAAAGAGAAGAAGATCATCAGGAGTAGTCAGCGTGGATTCACTAAGGAGAATTCATGCTTGACTAACGATAAGCTTCTATAATAAAATGAACAGCCTGATGGATGAGACAAGAACAGTGGATATTGTATTCCTGGACTTCAGTAAGGCCTTTGACAGTGTACCCCATAAGATTGTTATAGAGAAGCTGTTGAAGTATGAGCTGGATTTGCAGATCAAAAAATGGCTGAATAGCTGGACAAAAATGGTAGTGGTCTGTAGTGTGAACTCTACTTGGATGCCCATATCAAGAGAAGTACCCCAGGGCTCAATACTGAGTCCAATCCTGTTTAATATCTTTGTTAACAATCTGGATGATGGAGTAGAGTTCACCCTCAGGAAATGCAGGGATGACACAAAAATGAGTGGAGAAGCTTACTCACTAGAAGTGAGCCATCAGTCAGCCATCCAGAGTGACCTTGACAGTCTGGAGAGGTGGGCTGACAAAAATTTCATGAAGTTCAACAAGGAGAAGAAGTGCAAAGTGCTGGCCCTGGGGAGAAACAACTCCAGGTGTCAGTATGGGTGTCACCCAGCTGGAAGGCAGTTCTGCAGAAAAGGACTTGGCATTCCTGGTGGACACCAAGCTGAACACGAACCAAAAATATGCCCTTGCTGCTAAGAAGCCTAATGGTATTTTTGGTACATTAGGCAAAGTATTGCCAGCAGGTAGAGAGGGGTAATCCTTCCACTCTACTCAGCACTGATAAGGTCACATTAGAGTGCTGTGTCCCTCTCTAGGTCTCCCAGTATAAGAGAGGCCTGGACATCCTGGAGGGAGTCCAGTATAAGGCCACCAAGATAATGAAGGCACTGGAGCACTTCTCCTGTAAGGAGAGGCTGGGAGAGCTGTGACTGTTCAGCCTGGAGAAGAGGGGACTCAGGAAGGATCTTATCAATGTCTATAAATCCCTGAAGGGGATTTAGGCAAAGAGGATGGAGCCAGCCTCTTTTTGCTGGTACCCAGTGCCAGGACAAGAGGCAATAGGCACAAACTAGCACACAGAAGGTTCCCTCTGAATATCAGGAAGTGCTTCTGTGCTGTGCAGGTGACATTGCTCTGGCACAAGTTGCCCAGAGAGGCTGTGGAGTCTCTCTCTTTGCAGACCTTCAAACACCACCTGGACATGGTCCTGAACAACCTATGTATCCCTACCTGAGCAAGTGGGTTGGACCAGTTGACCTCCAGAGGTCCCTGGATACCTAAACTATTCTGTGATTCCATGATTCTGTGAAAAGCAGCTTGAAAATACAGAATAACTTCCTGTTAGAAGTAAAAATCGGTAGCAAAAAAAGTGTTTTTTAAGTAGTGTTTTTCAATTTGAGATGGTAACAAGTTTCCTTGAACAAATACAGCAAACAAATAAGCAAGCTCCTTTGCAAAAGCCTCTGTGAGGCATCACTTCCCTGACCTTACAGTAGCTGCCTTTCCTTTCAAAAGTAAGATGAAATATTTAAATGTCTTAATGCGTTATGCTTCTGTTTTCTGCCCTACATTCTTGCACTTACAAATCAAAACATCATGACATGCAAAATTTATTGTCAATGGCCTAGATTTTAACTTTTCTCTTTTTTGAGTCTGTTTTTCTGGTAAAGGTTTTTAAGACTACTATAGTTCTTATTAGTCTTCCAGATGCAAAAGCATCATTTACCTAGTCTTTGAAGTTCTATCTCCAATGTCTGCATATAAGTGAATCCCTATATGTCTCTTATTAGCACTGATCGGTACAATATTGTTTAATGCTTGTACAGTATTGATAGGCCATGGCCTCACTTTTACCATAATCACAGTGTGCTGACCACCATACAAACATTTTTTTTTCTTTTACTTGAAGAGATTGCCCTCAGTAGTAGGCATGTGAGTACATGAAATAGCAGGCAAGAAACAGTTTAAATAATACTGAGAGATTCCATAGATAAGAATTTTGTCAACAAACAATAAGGAAGAGAGAAGGTATGTCTATAGTTTTAAATACAGCCAAATAGCCTGGACTAGCCTATGTTAATACAACTTAAGGTTAGCACCTGAGAGCAGACTACATGCATCTGTCCTACAGACCACTCAGTCTAGGTCTTCCCTGGAGCCTGTATAGTTCCCATTTCACTTCATTTAGTTAAGATTTTTTTTTTGAATAATATAAGGGCTACCTTCTAGAATGATGGTATGTTCTATGTGTGCTGGGGTATGGGACGAAAACACCTGCACAACCTTCCTGGAAAGAAGTTGATTTGTTCTTATCTATGCATCCTCAGTGCACAGTACCTTGAACCATGCCCAAAATGAGTTGGGGGAAAGCTAGTACTTTGAATGCTGCAGGCAATCAGGACCCTGTGTGCTCAGGCATACTCATTGGTTCCCTTTTATTTTTCATTTCCTTTACTTTAGAACTGTGGACCCTGAAGATTTGCAGCATTTCCAGTTTACCTGAAATCTGGGTAAATTTGTGGTGTCCAAAAGCTGCGGCAACTCTAAAGTTATTCCCTAAAGGATCAGAGTTCTCAGATTGTGGAGCAGAATGGTCCATTAGAGGGGTTGGAGATAGAACTTGGGTTACCAGCAGTTTCAGCCATCTGATTTGAATCATCTCTGCACGTCTATAAATGTTTTAATTTTTCTGTAAAGCGGACAGATACTAGTGTTGACAGATTTTTGTTTGTACATATCTATTTTTTCCATGAATATTGGCAAGAGATTGGTTTATAACTTGTGGAAATGAACATTCTCTGAAAGTCTATTTGAAGCCCCCAGTAGGTGTTTTAATGTGTAAATGGGCACTCCAAGAGTGTGAACACTTCTTATGATAGATAAAGACGACTAAGATGAAGGTAGTACATATTTATCATTGCCCTTTTGGAGACCAGTTCATGAACAGAAGCATCTTAGATTATTTTTTGAGGCATAAAAGCCATGTCCAGATGTCCCAAATAATAAACCCAGTAGATCTGAGCTAGTGTCTATATTTTCTCACAAAATTCCTGGTAGAAGGGAGAAACCTATTGATGTCACCTGAAGCCACCCTGAAATGGAAATCCTGCCTGGACCAAAACTGACTCAGAGATACTGAATTTGCACAGTGCTTGAATAACTGACTGATTTATTCCTTCAGGAGGGATGTGTAGCTAGTAGACACTTGAAATCTATGTGTTCAGTTTTGAAATGCTAGCTAGCTGATCCCTGGTCATAAGGAAAAGTTCAAGAAGAATTGTGATATAAAATTTGATTGGAGATGGTAAACACTCAGTTCTAGTATTTTCTCATATCCGAGAATCTTGCTAAAGTCATGAATACTCACACCTAATACATTTATCTGAATACTTTATATTAATAAAATACTAAAGCATATCTTTCAATAGGGTAGATTTTAAAATATAGCTAAATTTTGAAGAGGACAATGGAAGCAACTTCAGTCTTTCAGGCTATGCTTTCTCAAAAACTTTTTAATTTGAAGAATAGCAAGAAATATAAAAAAAAAAAAAATAATAAAAGCATGAGCATCTGTTGTGAAATCTTGATCCAAGTTTGTTTGTCCTTATCTCTAAACAGAGGTCCCAATATTCATGTTTTGCCATGCCACATGTCCATATTAAACATTCAAGGAAAGTGATTTTCTTCCTTCACAAATGGCAAATCACAACAAAGGAAGCAAAAATAGAGTTCAAGTCTTCCACCTTAGGGTATAACATGCAGTAATTATGGATTCCATTTCTAATAATTATGACTCTGATTTGTGGTGCTCCCAAGCACCCAAATTTATGGTGGGATTGACTGGTAACTTCATGTTCTTAATATTGGAATATCTGAATTTGAGTGCTTCTGTGATGCTGCAGAAAGGAAAATCCTAGACAACATGCCCATTTGGCACAAAGAGAAACAGTTCTTCCTGATCCTAAACAGACAGTCCTGTCAGATCTTTGCATCCTGAAAGATATTTCCTCCCTGCTCATAAGAAGAACAAAGCAATGTTGAATAGAGTGAGCAATCTTAGGTATGGACAGTAGGGACAAGAAGCCAGTTGGTTCCATTCTTCCTGTCCAGTAAGACATCAACATTATTAATAATGCAGTGTTGTTTATGTTGTAATTTTACTATATGTATAATGGTATGTATCAGTCTCAATTTAATCTTAATCTCTCTTTTTTTTTTCTTTCTTTTTTTTCTTTTTTTTAAGTAAAATTTGCCTACTCCTAATGCTGTAAAAACCTTGGAAACATGACACATTTTTTACTTCATTGTTTTAAAAACACATGGGAGATATTTATATTATTTAGCAATCTTAATAGAATCTTAAATCTCAATGTCATGATTTTTCAAGACTTGGAAAGGGAATATTTATATTAAATAAATATAAATATATATTTATATAAATAAATAAATAATGGTATTTATGGTAATATATAAATAAATCGTAAAGTAAATGGTATAAATGGTAATATATAAATAAATAATGGTATCACTGAGAGTTTAAATAGTTGTCTAGGTTTTTTAAATGATGCTGCAATATTCATATTAAGACTTCTGTTAAAAACATACTAGAAATATACTTCCATATTTTCCCTTCCATAAGAAATAGCAAGCTTTTTCCATGTGACATAATTTCTTTGTGCAAATAACAAAATTTTGGATAAAGGTAATTTTTTCATGTCAACCATTTTAGCAATTACATTGCACTAATTTCATGACTTTTTTCATTTTAAGTATTAAATAACTTATATAAGCACATCAAATGCAAAGGTTGATTTTGATTCTTATTATTTTAGATTATTATGTCATGCAATGAAAGACCATATAGTGCGTGTTGCAAATGAAGCAGAATTTATTTTGAACCGACAAAGAGCTGAAGATGTCCACAAGCATGCTGAGTTTGAGGTAAGCCTAAAAGTTGATGCATTTTTGCTTTTCTGTTTTCACTCAGTTGTCACCTACACTGTAATTCCATGCAATAAAGATTTTCTTCCAAGAAAGAAATTTATATTGAAGACATTTCAAAATTAGTTTTTAAAAGCCTTAGCTTTAAAAGCCTCAAACACAAGGAACTGGTTTAATTTCTCATCTCCTCGCTGAAATTCATGAAAACATTTACAGCTTGAAGAAATCCCTTAATCAGAATGTCTGCTAAACTGGTATGGCAGACCCTTTAGTTTCACAAAGAAGTTTTCTGATTTATTGCAAATAGTAATGCGTCACATTACTAATTATTTCTGTTGGATTTTATCAACAGTAAGTTCAGTGAGAAAGAAAAATAGCTAATATATATAAGGCATTTCAAAAAATTAAGAACAATAAATGTTTTGTTAGAATTTGTATTTTATGACATTTTTGTTAGGATACTTTTGCTTTTTGGATATCCTTAGAGAATTTACTTTCTATAAATTATATATTGAAACATGATAATACATATGTTAGCTACTAGTCATTAACTGATCATTAACTAATTAATCATTAACTACTGACAACATGTTTACATTGCCTGTTCTTTTTAAGTATTGGAAGAAGTAACATAGCAGCTGGATCCCATAAATCTATAATTTTTGCCCCTTAAAAGGAGTCAAATTTTAATTGCTTTTTTCATCAATAAGTGTTGTAATTAAAAGCAAATTACTTGAAAATGATGTAAATGTACAAAAAAGCTATTTCAAAAACATTTTTTCAAGTTCAGTGAAATGTTTTTGATGATTCCTTTGGGATTAATTTTGTTCCTATCCAAAAAAAAAGAAAAAATCATGCAAAAGTGGTCAAATGCAGTTAAAATTCATATTTTTGACATGACTTTACCAAATATAATTTTGCATTTTTAAACTGCCTTTATAAACATTTCAACATCACTTGTTTTTATTATTTCCAAACTTGCCTGTGTTTGCATACATTTGTATATAAATATGTATGTACAAGCACACTTTTCATGTGTTTTAATTCTCGAGTGACCTAAGATTGAGATAGACTGACTTAGTATTAATGATAAGAAATAGCTGTATCAATTTATTCATCTGTCAGAAAATGTCAACAAGCACCTGGTGGATAGAAATCCAGTAATCTTAGCTTTGATGAGGTTTTTATCTCATTGAAACAGCTCTTTTAAATGTACACTTTGATGTACTAGTTCTTGTGCTCCTTGACCTAGCTGAAAAGTGTGAGACAGAGATATCTGTTGTCATTTCGAGTACACATAACCTTTACTTCATTTTGTCAGAGCAGACAGCAGACACTTGTCATATGGGATTGCAACAACTTTATTACCAAGAATATACTGAATATTTCAAACTTAGATAAAATCACATTTACAATTAAGTGTGTGTCAGAGTGAAGTTTCATATTGCCTCAACAATAAATAATATTTGATATTTATCACAGCATCACGCAGTAACCTAAGATGACAATAGAAGATTGAGTTATCTGTTCTTTGAAGAATACATAGAGGTATAAGGTCTGTCAGAACTCTAGACAAAATGAGAATATTCAATTAACTTCCAGCTTCTGTTAGCAAATAGGATTTAGAATATTAACTAAATTCCCTAAGGAATAGCCTTAAGTCAGTCTTATTGTCTGGTGAAGAAACCAACACATTTTTCATATATGAAATTTTTCATTATATTTGTCACATGAAAAACCTCAGCTACATGTTTCAGATGAATAAGATAAAATCTGAAAGTCATAAAAGAAAATTATGATATGTAGTCTGTGTTAAATATGAACCTCAGATGTACTTAAATAAAGTGGCAGTTAAAGTCTGAAAGAAAGTTTTATATATTACCTTTAATAATGGTAGGTATATAACCAAGCATTTTATTATTCATCCTACTTGAAAGTAGTAAGGACAAAGAGATTTCTGGTAGTTTTCTCTTGCATAATTGTAAATCTGTCATTTTGTTTTAATAAGCTGTATTGGTATATATTCCGGGGTTTAGTACATGTTAATCATTGCTCTCAGCAAGGAAAGTGAGTGGCTATTTTATTTTTACCTTTTAAACTTTAATTGCATAATTATGGATGAAATTATTTGGCCCAAGCTGCACTGAGTTTTGCCTGCGTAATGGGGAGGCCTTGGACCAGCATGTAAATTTTATTCTGTGACTACAGCTGCAGTCAGGGCAAGAGAAAATCCTCCTAGAATGGTTGCTTTGCAGTTAACTTCCATTTTGTTAACCTTTGTAATTGTTCAGGAAGAAAAATGAAAATTTAATTTTACTGTCCAATGAGCTGGTGAAATATTAACCTCATTACTAAGGCAGATCATTGTACTAATTGGTGCTTCCCTGTACAAGAAGATAAATTGAAAAATGAATTAACCCTTTATGAATTAGTGTAATGATTGTTCTTTTCCAGATAGATTACTTGAAAAAATGACTATAGCCTAGTGGAAAGACCACTGTTAAAGTCTTACCAAATACTAATGCAATCACTAGCAAAAGGGTAGTGTACAGAAATATGAAGAATAAGTACAATCTACCATGAGGTATGCTAAACTGTAATTGCCTTTTAGAATATTAGAATATAGTGGTCTATTCAACACTAAGTGTTACAACAGTGAGTATTGGTTGAACATTCTAAAATGGTGCACAATAATCTGTGCATGCAAAAATGTAGGTCTTTAAAATAGGTAATTTTCAAATTAGCTCTTTTTTGAGAATAAACCAGCTTTTGTAATTTACGCCTAGAAAATGATGTAATTGACTCCTTTTAATTACCGTAGCTACATTTGCTTTATTTAGACATTTTGAAAGAATCTTTACTGGGAGGAGAAATTGGATTTAATCTTAACATGGTTTTGAGAAAAGAAATGGAAAATTTACATTGTTCTTATTATATGTAAAGAAAGGATTTATCAAAACTAAAACGCACTACTCAGTTTTGACTATTTTAGAAACAAATTTGCATGAATAATTACAGCATTTATTTTAGAATTAATTACCTGTTAAAGGAAACATTATAAAAACTTTAGATCTTAGTTGCAAAGATGGTGACTTTTTTATCCATTCAGTTATTTTAAAAGTTGTATGTATGTTAAGAATTTTTTAATTTTATGATATAAGACCGAAAATATACTTCTTAATTTGATAGTCAGTTTCCCTTAAGCACCCATAATAATAGTTATTTTTTTTATTTCTTTAATTTGAATTGTAGATTTTATTGAAGTTTAAGAATCAAGCCCAGCATACATGTATATATATACATATATTTCTGCAAGACTGGTTTGAAGTAGAATATACTGTATATACATATGTTATACCTGTATTTTATGCTTGAGAATACATGAAAATTTTGCAAAACCAGCTCTTAAGGCATACCCATGGTCACATACACACACATGGAGTATGTATGTTTTTAGTTGTAATTCAGATGTTTTTGCCCTTGATTGCCCTTTAAATTCTAAATGTTCTGACATCTTTCTTGTGAATTAAATATAGTAGTAGAACCATTTAAATTGAATGGTGTGTCCTGTTCCTCTTAAACATATCTTAATGAGCTTGTTGGTTCTTGATATATTTAAAGAGTTTTAGTACATAACCATTTTAAGGTGACTCCTAAATAGCCTATCTTTTGTCAAGTAGATGTACTTTCATTCCTAGTCACAGTGTGCTCAATATGCTGCTGACAGAAGAGAGGAGGAGAAGATGTGTGATCATCTTATCAGTGCTGCTAAGCATCGAGACCACGTTACAGCCAATCAGCTAAAACAGAAGATACTCAACATACTAACAAATAAGCATGGTGCCTGGGGAGCTGTTTCTCACAGGTAAGCTGCAAACATAAAAAGTGTGGTTTAAATTTTAATTTCAAAGTCTAAGAGCAACAGTTACTGTATAACTGAAAAATGAATGTAGCAGGAGTTAGAATTGCCTAAATATATTCTTTCTCTGTTGTTAGTCTTTTCTTCAACTGTTTTTTGAGAAGTCCTCTTTGCTAAAGATTCAAAGATAAAATTCCTTGATAGATTGCAAACATAATATTTTGCCATATTTTAAATAAATTGTAATGGGTATTTGTCAATCATAAAGCAGATATAATACTGATGCTGTTGGTGTATCATTAGCTTTTGAGGCTCCTAACAGTATCATAGCCTCTCTGAGTGAAATGCTCTGAGTGAATGAGATACTAAGAGAAAGAGAGCTTGCCATACAGATGTCAACAAAGGAAGCCTGAACAAAAGATCAGAGAGTCAAAATGACATGTCTAGCATTATAGTCAGTATTAGAACAACCAGCAGAACTGAGTCACACAGGTTGCTGTCTAATACTTTCTTCTGTTTATAGCTTTTTTGTGCAACTGATGAAGCAGGAAGGTCCAGTGGTAAAACTGCCCTACTATAAAACAGTAGTCAATACCAGCCATGCAAAAAGTCTATACACTTAAAGCAAAACCCATATGTCTGCTTGAATTTATCATCTAAAGCTGAATGCAACCAAAGTGCACTCAATTTTGCAGGTGCTCCTGTAAAACCAAACAAATAAAACAAAACAAACAAACACTACATGATCCAAAATATAAAATTCTTATGATATGTAAATGATAAAATATTTGAGATTTTAATCAGATCTGTGTTGAATACTGTTTTTAAAAATTTATTCTATTCGACATAGAGATTAAATGAAAGTTTGTCATACTAAAAAAACACAAAGCCTTGCTCTTCTGAATCACAAAAATAGCCAGTGGCTAAGGTGCTGACCTTCATGTGGAAGAACTGAGCTCAAATTGCTCTTTTCCTTCATGCAGAGCAAGGTCTTGAACCTGGGTCTGTCATGTGAGTGCCCTGTCTGCAAACCTAGAGACTGGCAAGTCTCTTTCTTGTTTGTGCATTCTAGCCAGTTAATAAATCGATTATTTATTCAAACTGGAACAGCTCAAACAGTAGAGATTCAGGAAGTTTTACTCCCAAATATAATTTTTTATAGTTTAATTTCCTTCTTAAATCCTGTTTGTCTGCTCTAAGTTAGGCAGAGCAGAACAAAAAGTTCCATTTAAGCTGAGAAGCCTTTTCAGTAAAAATCTAGTTAAGACTGATATGCTGATTTAAATAAATAAATAAATAAATAAATAAATAACATCCATACATAAATATTTTTCTTTCAGGAAAAACTATCTGAATGTAGATTCAGCTTATTAGAAAAGATGTTGAATAATAGACTTGACACATCAGTAATAACATTTTATAAATACCATGTGTACTGTTCATTCTTTTTGTCATGCTGTTTAGTTGGATCTTGAAGTTTACAGTGTAAATTAAAATGTAGTTTTTCATATTCATCATCCTCATATCTTCCAACGAAAACACAATTTCCTGGATGACCAAGGAGATGTATTTTATTTTTATTTTTTTAAGGCGGAATTCAGCCTTGAAATTCTATAGTCTAACATCACAGACAATTAATTAATTAATATTTAAATACGTTAAAAAATAATTTAAACAATGACATTAAGATTCAACAACCATGTTATCTCTAGTTGAAACTTAAAGCAGTGTATCTGTAGATTTGAACCTGATGAAAATAAGTGCAATTTTCAGTCCTTTTAATGTCTTTGAATTTTTTAAAAAGTTGTGCTTCAAGTTTGGTTGCAGACACTTTGCAGGCTTTGGTCAGTTCCTCTCCATGCCACTGGTCACTAACTCTTACAGGAAACTATCTCCTCTGGGTCAGACAACTTTCCTTTTTTGCATTGTTGAAGGCATACTAAGCGTCAACAGACCACTGCTGCAGCTTATTTTCGCTTTTTAGTCCATGATAGTTTTTGATAGTCAATGAAGCAGCTAGACACCTTTGACAAACCTATCATATTTCTTATATCAAGAAAAATAAACTCCTGTTTTATTCCTATCATGCCACTTCCCCTGTGTGCTTGCTTCTCATTTTCTTGCACTGCTGCTTTCACATTTTGGCCACATATAATGCAGCTGTTGGCCTAGTTGGTTTTTAGATACAGGCTACTTGTGGCTAATTTTTAACCTATAGAAGTGAGCAAGTTGACAGTACAAGGTCTCCAGGTGGGGTTCACCATTCACAAGAGCTGAACAGAACACGTTCTTGCACTTTAGGTCCTACCACACATGTCATGGCAACTGGGTGATCCATCACACAAGCACACTTTCTGTTATGAGACCTAATGGACTGTAAAGGGAGAGGCCTATGACACCAGCAGTTATGGGAAGATGACCAGTTGGAAAGCATCTACACCTTGTTAAGAACCAAGGTCACTGGTTCTCGGTGAGCAGATTTAAAAGGCTTCAAGTGTAGAAAAGAGAAGGCTAGGGAAGCTATTTAGGCACAGAAATCAAAACCTGTTGTTAATTAAGTGGTTTCTCCAGTACTTTTTATATAATGGAAATTAAGATGTAATCTAAAATTTTACATTCCTGTTGTCTTGGCTGTCAACATGCTGACAAAACATATTTAAAGTAATGATTTTTATTCTTGATGGAAAATTACAGTGTTGGCAGTCTCTTCATGCTTTCCTATGCCCCAGAAGATACAGTCTAACTGGAAGAGAGCTAATAAAAAAAAAAATAGTTTGGCATTCCAGACATCTAGACCTCTGTAGTGACCACATCACTTCTGTCAGGAAGAATTTGTAGAGTTTTGAAAGCGCATCACCAATTCCCTGTTCAGCTCTTGAATATGAGAACATTATTGGAAACTGCAAACTAAAAAAAAATGACACACTGGAGTAAGGGATGGCATCCAAGCCTTGACAGGTTTGAGAGGTGGGGATGCACAAACCTCATGAAGTTCAACAAGGTCAGGTGTAAGGTCCTGCAGATGGGTCAAGGCAATCCCAAACACAAATACAGTCTGAGCGATGAGTGGATTAAGAGCAGCTCTGAAGAGAAGGACCTGGGGTTGTTGCTTGATGAGAAGCTTGACGTGAGTTGGAAATGTGTGCTTGCAGCCCAGAAAGCCAACCATATCCTGGGCTACATCAAAAGCAGCATGGACAGCAGGCCAAAGGCCCATCTACGCTGCTCTCGTGAGACCCCACCTGGAGTACTGCATTCTACAGCCCTCAGCTATATGGCCACCAGCTCAAGAAGTACATGAATGTACTAGAACAAGTCCAGAGGAGGGCCACAGAAATGATCAGAGGGCTGGGGCACCCCTCTTAGGAAGACAGGCTGAGGGAGTTGAGGTTGTTCTGTCTTGAGAAGGCTCTGGGGAGACGTTATAGCAGCCTTCTGGTAACTAAAGGCAGCCTGGGGAGGGATTCTTTATCAGGTAATGTCGTTATCGGACAAGGTGTAATAGCTTTTAAGTAAAAGAGGGTAGATTTAGGTTAGATATTTGGAAGAAATTCTTTCTTCTAAGGGTGATGAGGTACTGGAACAGGTTGCCCTGAGATGTTGTGGATACCTCATCTCTGGAAGCATTCAAGGTCAGGTTGGATGGGGCTTTGAGCAACCTGGTCTAGTGGGAGTTGTCCCTACCCATGGCAGGAGGTTGGAACTACGTGGTCTTTAAGGTCCCTTCCAACCCAAACACTCCTTGATTCTAAGAAATCCTTATAAGGATTTCTTAGAGGGGAAGGTGAAGAAATAGGTACCCAGTTCTGCATGATAAATGTTTAGGAATAACAATGCCTTTTGATATCCAAAATGGGTAAGATAGGTTAGAATCTACTTTTGGAGGATGAGTGTGATTTTTAAGAGCTTCAGTTCTCTATGATGTACACCATCTGCTGCCACTGATATCCTGATAATTGCACCACATAGTGTATATATATATATATGTATACACATATATACACATGTGTTTTTTTTTTCTTTGTGTGTGTGTTTCAAGGTAAGGAAGAGTTGTGTTTTAAGGTAAGGAAGAGTTTTAAGTCCTTTAGCAAAGACTCTTATGATATAAAATATTACACTGTTTCAAATATAACAAAATATAACACTGTTTTCAGAAAATCTTTTTTCCAAATTTGTTATCTTTTTAACAAATATTTTCTCTTCATTTCTTAAAGAAGAAAAAAAAATATTTTGCTCCATTTTTTGCAGGTGTTAGCATCAACTCCCCTAATTTTCCTAAATGAAATTATTGAATCATCTTATTTTCTCCTACATATCTCAGATAAAGAGTAATGGTTTTTATAATATGTCCATTTATTTTGTTATAAATCCTGTTTGTGCCCTTAAACCAAACTAATTCTGTTTTTCTCATTTGGGCAACCATTTTAGATATCTTCAGTTTAGATATCATCAGATTAGATAACTTACACTAAACATAGAGTTTCTTTTATTCTTTCTTATATTTAACGTTATACCAAATTTGTATATCTGCATGTTTTTTCCATTCAGATGAGAAATTGATGAGTTGGCTATTTCTTTGATGCATTGCCACTTACACACAGTGAATATGCACCATCCTATTTCCTTCATCTTGGGAAGAATCAAACAGGGTGTTTCATAGCTTATCGTTCAAAGCAACTTTCAGCCAGCATTTACCCTTAGATTTTTTCAGGGTTATAGCCTTCATGTCACAACATATGCTTCCTTCTGTCTTCTCTATCAGTTTCATATGGTGCTTCTCTTCCTTCCCATCTGCTTCACTCCCCATACACATCTTTCTTTTAATATATATGTATATGATATTTAAAAAAAAAAAGTTTACTGAAACCTGTCTGGGAACATGAATCAAATTGCTTCTCAGCCACATGTATGCCTATTTTTTGGGCTGTAATCTGTCACTGTGCTTGTTTGGAGGGTTCTGTTATTTAAGCTGCTTGGTTTAATCAGATACCACAACTTTGTAAAAATTTTTATTCAAGAATACTTCACATATAGTTATACTTACAGTTTCTATAAGTCTAAGGCAACCAAGGGCAATACAGGAAAGGTCTGAGCTCCAGGTTCTGTTCTAAATCAAATACAAAATATTTGTCATTGATATTTTCACATTATCAGTTTTGATATACATGGGAGGATTACTATAATGAGAAAAAATGACATTTAAAAGTGAGACTTGGTTCTCTTGCTTTCAGTGATTTGATGAAGGAGGTTCCTACATTAAAGCAGCATTACCAAATAGCAAGTATACAAGGGCTTTTTCTGTTCAAATCCATCTTTGGTTAAACTAGACACCCATAACAAATTAATCATTCATGGTGGAGGGCAGAGCTGTCAAATTCATTCTGTGGTGAAGACCAAATTTGTCTGGGGAGACAGGCTGGAAATAAAGTTTCTTGCCAGACAGCTAGTTTTGCCTCTCACTACAGCATGTGCTTCTACAGAGATTGGGTTCTGCGGGGGGTGGGGGGTGGGGGGGAGGGGTGGGGCAGGGAGATTACTGAAAGAGGAGAACTCCCCTTTTCTGAGCCTATAGGGCTTGGCAGTTAAACATGTTGATTCTGGAAAGACACTGGTTCTAAACCAAATGTTTCCATTTTACAGCAAGAAGGATGAGAACACATGAACTGAGTAAGCAGGAGTTTCCCTTACAGCCAACCTTGGCATGCTCTGTCTCTGTCATCATACTAGCTGCTGCCTTAGGAAGTTGAGAGAGACACAGAACCCATCCTGTCCCCCACTGCAAATCATCTTCATCTGGTTTAGCTATTCATTCATTGCTAGCTCATTTTAACTGCTAGACATAAATTACAAAGGAAGCCTTAGAGTAGTGGCAAAGATGTAGGACCAGATCCAGTCTACTGAGTCTAGCAGAGTGTTTAATATACCTGTTGTTTGAGGGTCTGTTAAAGTGATGCATTTTTCCACATAGCCTGTAAGAATTAAGAATTTGTTTTTGGAATTGGTGGAACATGGTTTTGTTTACAAAACGTTGCTTCCAGATTGATTTCATGGAATCTGCATACTTTTCAGCTGATTCATTAGATATTTTGGTTGCAAGTTCCAAATATTCAGTTCTAAAACAGTTTCATCATGATAAAACATTAAGAAAATGCTTTTCTGTCTTCTGTTGTTTTTACTTAGCTGCACTACTTTTGAGGTACGTTGAGATCACCAGATGTGTCTTCATTATTTACATCCTTGGTCCAGTATTAATCACCCTTCTGTAGCAGGATTTGGACATAAAAGTGATTGAGATTATTTTTCTAATCGGAACACTTTTTTGTAGTATTTTACTACTTTGATGTTCTTCTTATCTTTCTGCTGTTCCTGCTGCTCTGCACCCATTATATTGCATCCACTACCCTTTGTGTACCCTGCTAGTTTCTCCCTCCCTGATTGCTTACCACTGTGGTGGAAGGCAGAGACTGTCCAAAGGAATTCTTGCTAATAATCTGTACCCTTTGAAGAGCACAATAGGGACAGAAAAATTCTGTATCACTTCCTAAGAATAAGTTAGATGTAGGATGCTATTTGCAACTTGCCAAGAAACAAGCATTGCATAGCCAGAGATGGGTCACACAAGTGAGTTCAGTTTGCTTAAGTGACATTTATTCAGTTCTGAATTTGTGCAAGGATACTAAGTTGTTTTGAACTGTGGTGCTTTTTGCTGTAGATTTTCTCCCACAGGTGGGAGCAACCTCTGAAGAAAATAATTTTTTCCAATGTGAATTTATTTATGAAGCAGTATAAAATTATTTATCTCTAGTAAGTACAATACATTGTACTTAATATTAAAGTACAAAGATATTCGTTTAACTTTATTACTTTTGCAAGAAGAGATTTATTTTTTCCTTATTTACTCTGTGTTTTTCCAATTTTAGGAGAAGTTTTTGTTTGTTTGGTTGGTTGGTTTCTGCCTACATTTTTTCCCCCCTTTAGCTTCACAGCAAACACAAAGAGGGAAGTTTTGTCCATGTTATTTTTCTGCAAGCTTTACACACAACAGATCTTTAGATTTCAGTATAGTCTTTAACTGGAACAACAATCAGAATACAAATTCACATGACGTAGTGTCAATTTACTATGTATGTTTTTATTATAGCAGTAACAAGAGGATTTAAAATTGTATGTATGTTAAGAGAGACCAACCTTAAGAGTCTGAGAGGGCCTTGTGCTTCTTCTTAGGTCTAGCCATAGAGATAGAATATGCACATACAGCAGTTCAGCTTCCAGTATACCGGTCACAAGAATGGGTTCAGACCAGTGGTCCATCTAGCTCAGTAACCTATCTTCATCTATAAGTGAATGCTTAAGAAAGAGCAAGAATAGGTGAAGTAGACACGATCATAGAATCATTCAGGTTGGAAAAGACATCTAAGATCATCTAGTCCAACCTTTAACCTAGTACTGACAAGTTCACCATTAAACCATGCTACTAAGTTCTAAATCTACATGCTCCTTGAAGACTTTCAGGGATAGTGATTCAACCACTTCCCTGGACAGCCTATTCCAATGCAATTCCAGTCAAGAAATTTCTCCTAATATCGAACCTAAACCTCCTCTGGAGCAAATTGAGGCCATTTCCCCTCACATCATCACTTGGTACTTGGGAGAAGAGCCCAATCCCCACCACACAACAACCTCATTTGAGGTAATTGTAAAGTAAAATAAGGTTTCCCCTGAGTCTTCTTGTCTCTAGACTAAACAGCCCCAGTTCCCTCAGCCTCTCCTCTGGACTTATTCTCTAGATCCTTCAACAGCTTCATTGCCCTTCTCTGGACACACTCCAGCACCTCCATGTCCTTCTTGTAGTGAGGGGCCCAAAACTGAACACAATACTTGAGGTGAGACCTCACCAGAGCCAAGTAAAGGGAGACAATCACTTCCGTAGTCCTGCTGGACGCCCTGTTTCTCTTACAAGCCAGGGTAGTGTTGGCCCTCCTGGCCACCTGAGCAGACTGCTGGTTCATGTTCAGCCAGCTATCAACCAATACCTCCTGCATCCCTAGCTGCCAGGCAGCTTTCCATACACTCTTCCCCCAGCCTGTAGCATTGCATAGAGTTGTTGTGCCCCAAGCGCGGGACCCAGCACTTGGCCTTGTTGAACTTCATAAAGCTGGCCTCAGCCCATGAGTCCGGCCTATCCAGATCACTCTTCAGAGCCCTCTTACCCCTGAGCAGATCAACACTCATGCCTAATTTGCTGTCATCTGCAAACTTACTAACAGTACACTTGATCTCCACATCCACATAAAGATAAAAAGATAAAGATATTGATAAAGATGTTGAAGTGAACTGGCCCCAGTACTGGAGCCCTGGAGAACACCACTGGTAACCGTCATTCATCCGGATTTAACTCCATTCACAAAGATTCTTTGGGCCTGGCCACCCAGTCAGTTTTCAGTCAATGATATGTCCATCTAATGATGGACATATATGCCTGTCTAATACTCCCTCAGACTCTTTCAACTCGGGATTTCCTGAGGAATCTCAATTTCAGTCAGTCTCAATTTTGAAATTTCCTTTTCTCAGTAGGACTTCAAAGTCCAACTGCCTTTCTTCAATTTTTCCTCCCAGTTCCTTCAGGGAAAGCAACCTCTGCAGTGAGTATCAGAAGACTGAACTAACAGTTGCTGGTTTTGGACAGCATTTCTAGCATCTGTGCTCCTTCTTTTCCCACCTCCAATTTAGACAGAGATTGAAACTCAATAGAAACCATGAGGGAAGAATTTCTCATTAGGCAGATAACATTTCCCTCACATGATTCTCACTTTTTCTCCAATGCCAATCAGATCAACATAGCAGAGAATCTCCCATCCATTTCATTTGAAAATTGAAACCAAAGAATAAAAAAGAACAAAGGCCATGGATTAGAAGATTCTGAAAAAATAAGTTTTACATTTCTAAGAAGGCTTTTTTTTCAGAAATGAAAATTCTTTGACTGGTTCTTTATTTTATGATGTAAAATGGGTGAGAAACATTCTATTTTTAAGTTGTGGTAAGCTGCTGTAGTACCATTACATGTGAGGATTCTTTCCCATGTGGTGCTTCAAGTACATTACAGAAGGTAAATGCTGAACTGATTTTTGTTGTTGTTTTTTGTTTGTTTGTTTTTGTTTTGTTTTTCTAAGAGAAGCATTTACAGTGTTTTGACGGACTGTTGGAATCTTTGGAAAATTTCCAGTTTTTGTTGGAATCATCAGAAATGCTAAGTTTGACCAAAAGAAAGCCTAGTTGAGCTATTTTGGTTGCTCTCCTCTCAAAATCTTACTGTCTTGTACTTTTATATATATATATATATATATTTGAAATGTATTTACGTCCAACCATATGCTTGTAAAATAATTTGAGACATTCAGGTTAGTCACTGTAGAGGAACTCAAGATTAAATCAGTTTGAAGCTCTGAGGCAGGCATAATTTAGAACATCCCTATCACATGTTTTGTATCCCCTATTTTTTGGGGGGTGGGGGGAAGAAAGTGGAATTCAGCAGGAACCTTAGGAAATGTGGTTCTTTCTAGCCTTACAGTTGAACTTGCATGTGTATTATAGGATACATTTTTTTACTGCAAATTAGATTCATTATTATTTAAAAAAAAAATGGTAGTCAGGATCAAACTTAGAATACCTTACTTAATTTATCTACTTCCCATTCTAGCATAAAAATATTTTTATATTTTTTTTTATAAGACCTGTCATTTTAATAAATGAGTCCTCTGACAACAAGTTTAATGTCTTTTTTCAGTTGATTAAGAAAATTAGAATCAAATATCTCTCATCTCTACCCTCTTTCAGAGATGGTGGTAAAGATTTTTCCTTTATATTCTCTCTCTCAGCATTCAGTACTATTTTTTTTTCTTTTTAACACTATTCAGACTTTCAAAGAGTTTGTTTCATGCCTGTTTCTAAACTTCAGAAGAAGTAAATTATTACGTGCTAAACAAAAAGTACTTTTCTTGTTTTTCCTTGGAAACGAACCCTGATTTGTTTTGACAAGTTTCTGTAATGCCAGCCTAACTTTTGTGTTGTGGACAAGAAGACACTTCTTCATTCCTGTAATTCCCATTTTCATCATTGCAAGCTATAATCAGCTAAGACACATAATCCATTTCTCTTGTCTCCTCAGTTATCCTGTAGCAGCCCCTCATCCTCCAGAAAAAGAAATAAATAAATAAAATAAAAACAGACTTTGAGGTGTTTGTGGTTTTGTTTGTTGGTTGGGTGGTTTTATTTTTTGTGTTGGTTGGTTGGTTGGTTTGGTTTAGTAACTTTTTTTGCTTCTTTGTGGTACAAAATTATTCTCCTTCAAACTAGTTTGTAATTTCCCTAACCTGGTGTGTCAATATCATACAGGCTATCTGATGATAAAGAAAACATGTTTTGTCTCTGCCTAGCAGGTTTTGTTTTGAATCATAGTCCTGTGTTTGAGGAATCGAAGATCTCCTCAGCAGTGTCTGTTCTGTCTTCATCATCTGCAACTTTCTTCTGTCCTGTAAGATTAATGACTTGTGCCTATGTCACTGTATCTCTTCTTTCTCTGTCTATATTTATGTCTTAATGAGCTTGGCATCATTTCCTGCACTATTACTACTGACTAGACAGGAGGCAAGTGAGTGAGCAACAGCTGCTCGCAGGTACTTCACAAGAGGCCCTTTTTTCATGTGACAGAGGGTCTCTGTACAGGAAAAGCATGGGTTGTTGGACACAGAAGCCAGCACACAGAGAATTCTCCTTTCTTTTTTACCTTGATATAGCTTACCAGGAGAGTTCTATGGATTTGGTGTTTCTGTATGCATGTTGTCAGCACAGCCTATATGTTAACAGGTATTAAATTATGAAGATCATCTTTACACAACTCACTCTTCTGCTTTCTGAAGCATATTCTCAGCAGACATTTCTCTTTCAAGAGAAATGTGAGGGCCCCTCGCTACAAGAAGAACATTGAGGTGCTTGAGCGAGTCCAGAGAAGGGCGACAAAGCTGGTGAGGGGTCTAGAGAACAAGTCTTAGGAGGAGCGGCTGAGGGAGCTGGGTTTGTTCAGCCTGGAGAAAAGGAGGCTCAAGGGTGACCTTATCGCTCTTTATAAGTACATTAAAGGAGGCTGTAGCGAGGTGGGGGTTGGTCTATTCTCCCATGTACCTGGTGACAGGATGACGGGGAATGGGCTAAAGTTGCACCAGGGGTGTTTTAGGTTGGATATTAGGAAGAATTTCTTTACTGAGAGGCTTGTGAGGCATTGGAATGCGCTGCTCAGGGAAGTGGTGGAGTCACCATCCCTGAAGGTCTTTAAAAGACAGTTAGATGTTGAACTTAGCGATATGGTTCAGTGGAGGACTTGTTAGTGTTAGGTCAGAGGTTGGACTCGATGATCGTGAGGTCTCTTCCAACCTAGACAATTCTGTGATTCTGAGACCACTCCTGTGTTTTGTTTTGTTTGGTTTCAGTTTTCCTGTTTTTATTTTTATTATTTTGTGTGTGTGTGTGTGTGTGTTTCAAACAAAAGTAAAGATTGTAAACTTACACAGGTTTATTTTGACTGATTCAGAAACCCCACATTTGTCATAGACTTTACATGACATGAAGGTAATTGTTGTACTTAATTATACTGCTTTCCTTATTGATAAAATAGATACAGTAATGCACTGTATACTTCTACAGAGTGATTAAATCATTCAAGACTGTATTGAAAATACTGTGTAGTAACCCAAAAAGCCCATTCTTTCAGTAGCAATATATGTTCACATAGAGATTTGAATTATATGGAAATATTTCTCATACACTTACAGATGCAAAATACTAGACAATGACAGATTGCATGGTTTTTCCAATATTTGTAGTCCCCAGTATATTGATATCTTTTGTCAATAATATAGGCTGTTGGTTAGGTTGTAAAGGTCCCTTGCTCAAGAGTGTTGTATTTTGAAGTCATTTGTCATGGATGTACTGTAGAGATAGGAGACTATTTATGTTTATGGCATTTTAAGTAACTCAGTAAGACCCTTTAGAATATACAGAAAAGGCTTGTTTACTGTCATCACTGCTCACTTAATCCTGTGACCTTGACATGATAGTATGCCCATAAAGCTCCCTGCGGGTAGTTCAATAAAACAGATGAACATCAGAGTCTAACGATTGTTTCAGCTTCAGGAATATACTGCCTTATGCCATATTTTTTTCTTAAACATTCAATATCACTGAACCATTTTAAAACAAAATAATGTAGCAAAATTTCAAATTGTCTAGATTATTGGAAAATCCACAAAAAGATGCATAAGCGATATGCAATTCTGCTCTTCAATTTGAAAATGCTAACCATTGTTTTAAAAACTATTCTATATATACGGTGTTAGCAGACTAAAATCAAAACAAAGTTATTTCTTTAAATTTCTGTACCAACTCAGTTACTGAGTACTTTTTTTTTTTTTTTTTTTTTTTTTCTGGTGTACATAAGTATACTTATTTTTCAGGTTACTTTTGTTTCTTTTATCTTTACTCCTGATAGCAAATTATATTTATTGGGTGGGAATGCTTTTTGGTTTTGTTCGTTACAATCAGAAACTAGGAAAGATTAATGTGTAAGAAATTTATTTTGATGATTTACTAGAAGTTATGTTTGCACTAATGGTAGGAAGCAATAAAACCTTAAATAAAGAGAAAGCTAAATGTGATGTCTCTTAGGCCCAGTTTAGAAATACTACTAAAGCCTTTGGGATCCTTTGCCATAAGAGAGCCTTAATATTTATGCATAATGTACCTTCTGCTATGTGAAAACATGGGGGAAAGTAAAGTGTGATATATATGCCTCATGGTGAGTGTTTGTTTTTTTTAGTATTTTGAAAGACTTTTTCGTTTTATTTTTTTTAATTGTTTAATGTATAGACATTTAAGCTTCCAGTTTTCATTATCCAAGAATGCATTATTTTCAGACACGCAGTCGTTTACATTTAACAGTACCCCACCCTTTCATATTTTCAGGAATATATTTTTTTTAAAAGTTGATGACAGCTTGATAATTGAGGAAATATATTTGGTGACCTTTGGACAGTATTTTCAGTGGTAGAGTTTCATGCTGAACTGTCGAACTAAGGATCTAGGCACATGAATTGACTGATACCTGTAAGAAAAGAATAGCCAGGAGCAAGATATGATATCTGTCTTCATAGCATATCAGATATACTCGTCCTCAGTTTTCCACATTTTTGTTTTTTGAACTAATGATACAATTTATGTTACTCTTGTTTGCTGATGAAGATATCCACTTCCCTGGAAAGAGGCAGATGTTTCTGAATGCAGGTGCATTCAGAAAGTCCAGGTACATCAGTTTTCTAAGGTGTGTGTTGCGTAAGCTTCAGGTCATTTGTTGTTTTGGTTTGTGTGTGTTTTTTTTTTTTTTTTGGTTTGTTTTGTTTTGTTTGTTTGTTTGTTTTATGTTTTTTTTTTTGTTTGTTTTGGTTTGGTTTTTTGTTTGCTTTTCTAATACATTCCCTGAGTATCTGAATCATTTGATGAATTGTTCTGTAGCTGAGCTATGAAAGGGCATTATTGGCTACTGTGCAAGGAAGTTCAAAAGATTCTGCTGGACACTACCTTACTTTTATTAATATATGGCAGAGACCTTTACTTAGGAATGTCCTATTCTAAAAGTACTAGAATAGCGTCTTTATTTCAGTAACACAGTGACAAATTATGAGAGTGGCTCTTTTCATGCAGTATTTATTTAGAGAATTCCACTTCTTTAAAAGTAATTAAAAAAAATAATTTTTGTACAATAATACCAAAATAAAAATAAAAATCTAAATTCTTGTCCTCCGGTATTAGGACTAACAAAATACATTTCTTTGTCTCCTTCTTTTGTTAAATTTGATTTTTCACAACACCCACGGTAAAGTTGTAATGCTATGGTTTTCTAAAAGACATACATTTCTTATGAAAGATAACTGCAAAGATGTATGCTGTAGAAATGAAAAGACTACAATGGGTATGCCTGTACTAGAGAAGACCTTCAGATTCCTTTTGTCATTCATGTTTTCCAAAACATTTATAAGATGTTAAGTCACAAGTAGTATACTGAGGGATCCTAAAAATTTAGCTGTAAAAGTGCAGTTGTACAGGAGTAATGTTCATCACAGATTCTGTATTAGGTCTTTGTTATTCTGTTTCCAAGTAAGCAGAACTCTAGAATGTGTTATTGTGTGTTTAAAGGCATATTAATTAATTTGAGGGCTCTTAACCTAGTTCTGCATTAATCTCCATGAGGATTTTAGGTAGCTTTCAATAATTGTTTGTTTTTTCTGGCTACTTATTCCTTAAGTTCACCATTGGCTCTAATACTCAGAAGTTTTTTGTTTGTTTGCTTTTTCTCCCACACCAGTCAGTATTACCACTAGTAAAGACAAGATCCATACCTTCTACTGGTATGTTTTCAATCCTATTAGAGATTCATAGCTAATGGTTCAGACATTAGAGAAGGAAAAGGGGGCAGTGAGTGACCTAATTGTCATACAAGTAACTGATTGGTTATTTGCAGTCACTTGGACAGCTAGAGCAGGTGAATTAAGGGGAGGAAGATTTTCATACTGTCTGTCAAATACTATTTGACTAAGAAATAATGGTAGATTTAATGACTGAAGAATAATTTGGTAAAACCTTCTGCAAAGATCTGGAAGTAGTAGTCGTTATTCCCCAGTTTTTATTCTTGTGTCTGGCATCAACAGTAAAACTATAATGTATCAGTCCATGCATTTGTGTTGCTTTTTGGACTGCCTGGATTTCAAATTAGTAGCACCTATTTTTAGCATAGAAAAGAGGGGGGTGAATTTTTTTTTTTTTTTTTAGTCACACTCACTACTTTTAACTTCATTCTGCCTCTAATGGCAAAAAGGCAATGAGCAGCAAACTCAAAAACTGTTGCTAGTCAAACATTAGTACAGAAAAAGTCTGAAGACCGTTTTAAGATGGAATAATTTTCAGGACTTTCAGGAAGGAATACTATCCTTAGCGGAAATTCTAAACTCATGTATCTTCACATTTTACAGTTTGCATCAAAAAGGAGCAAAATTCTTAGGGTCATTGCCTGAATTTATGAAGGAAGGAAAGATTACTGGTATTCCAGCATTTACCAAATATTTACATAATAAATTACTTTTTCTTTCCTAAACAAACCAGTACTGACAAAGGCAGAACTTGGTTTGCAGGAGTTATAGTTGTGGGGTCTATCTCCCTTTCCCCAGATTTCTTCCTAAGCACAAGTGTAATTCAATTCAATTCAGAGACAATTATGTGACTCCAATTACAGTAACTAGGTGTTGCCCACCTTCTTAAAACTCCCTGTAGACTTTGGTCAGTGAAAAGTTTCTAAAGGACATTCTGTGCTGAGTTCCCTTTTATCTTGAAATACTTAGAAAAAAAAATGTAACATAAGAAAAAAATTAACCTGTATCAGAAAGAAGTATCATGTATACTTTTACCAGTAGATTTAATAACCTATGATTTAGGGATAGGGACAATCCCTAGAGATGAGAACAATCACCTTCATATTTACTAAATCATTCATTCAGAACGATTGCTTTTTCACAATTTCAGATATTCCTTACACTGTTGTGGCCATGTACAGTTGCTGAAAAATAGTTTCTCCTATTGAGTAAATGTAAAATAAGGGAGTTTAATATACATAAATTACTTGGATGTTTCATGTATTGAGATTAGGAATTAAGTACTAAAAAATGCTGTGCCATTTTTTTGTACTCGGTTAAATGGTTGTGCTCATGCATTTGTACCATATTATGAACTAAGTCACAGAATACAGTGTTCATGATATTCTTCAACACTGTTACTTAATTACCTTGAATTTTGTGGTTTTTTGGTTTTGTTTTGTTTTGTTTTGTTGTTGTTTTTTTTTCCTTTGAATGTTTGGTCTTACAAGTTATATGCTTGGGCATACTTCTTAAGCAAATGAGCAACGTGGAAATATTATGTACATAATTCTGGGAGAGATTATTATTTATTATTTTTTTTTGGAGGGGGGAGGGTCAAGAAAGCAATAGGAGTGAAAAAATGATGTGTTATTTCCATGATCTAAATGTTCTGCAGCAGTAGCAGCAGCTGAGCAACTCACTGTTATTCAATGCTACATTAACTTTTCCATTAATGCTGGTGCTGTAAAATATGAAGCCCTTAAGCACTGTGAAGTTGCTGTCTGATTTTTGTTCCTTTACATGACTGCTGTATATTTGCATGTTACAACCATTATGTGGATAATCACCATCATTATTTTTTAGAAGGTCATTCTCTTCTTGTTCTGAATATAGTTAAATGTAGAAAAGCCTCAATAGAAGAAAGAGTCTTTAAATATATTCGCTAAAAATGCTGTTTTTTTATTTATTTGCAACTGTGATTATGTGATGGCAGCCCAAGTGTCAACAAGATTTTTTTCTTCTGGGTTTTTCTTTCTTCCTTAAACAAAAATAATCCAAGAATACAAATGAGAGACTATGAAAAACCTATGTTTTTTATAACAAAAGTGAACTAAAAAAAAATGGGTAGAGGATTATTATTTTTTTTTTAGAAATTATTTTCTGTTCTTTTGCACTGTATATTATTTATTATGTAATAATGTTTTCAAAATGTTGTGTGTTTTGTTTTGTTTTAGTGAATAATATACAATCAGAATAACAGGTTTTCAATTTTTTTTTTTATTATTATTATTTTTTTTTTAATCTTTGTTGAAAGTATACAGATTTATGGAAATAGTGGATTTAACAAGTGCCATTAACAAACCATAGTAGCAATTCATGGCATTTCCAGCCAAGGCAAACCAATTGTTCCATGCACTCTGTACTCCAGAATTTGCACTACAATTCATATGGAAAAACAGGCTTCTTTATTGTGATATGAAGGCACTCACTTTATGCCCTAAAAAAGGAAGTTATCATCTTAGCGTTGCCAGTGAGATGACATCTCAACACTGAATATATCATTTCAGTCTTTACCTTTTTCTCTTTGTTTTTTTCCACCTGTAACACATGACTTACAGTACTTTGCTAACAGAGTGACCTGAGATCAGTTGATAGGACAAAAAAAATAGTGCTTAACTTTTTTTTTTTTATTATTATTTTTTAAGAGAAAGGTTTTAAATATTTAGTGCTGTTTTGTTTTAATTTTAAACATGGTTTAGTAGTGGAGCTTTTCAATGAGTTTTTGCTATGCCTCAGACTCATTGTGTTCATGCTTTTCATGGTTAAAATCAAGCAACATCTCAATAATAACAGTATGAATTTGTGTGGTGGCTAATATAGAGTCCATTCTGTCTGTATGTTGTCATTGCCATTGCACATAACAACTGTTTTAGTCCATTTTGGAATAGATTGAAATTGCACCTCATTAGAGTGGCAAGTCCTTATTTGTATATTCAGATTTTTTTTGTTTAATTTCTTTTCCGTGTTTTTTTCCTCCTACCTCCCAGTCTTTTCTCTTGCAGAATTTTACTGTTTTACTGAATTTTACAATTTGTCTTTTTCAAATTCAGATTTTTTGATGTTGGTATTATTTGATCTCAAGTACACATAGGAAGATGAATTTAGTATCTAACTAATTTCATATTCTGTAAATAGACTTTTCGTATTGAGTCCTGAGTCTACCTTGGTTTCATGATAATACAATTAAAATTATAAATATTATATCCTTTCAATTTTGATAATATTGCTTTTATTTCAGGTATTTTGCTTACTTAATGACTACCTTAGTCTAATATAAGATGTTTTCACAGTCCTGATTAGTAATCGCTGATTAGGATGGCACTCTGACTCAGAAGTGTTTCGAATGTGCACTTACTAAATTGAAAATTTAGTACACTTACTAAATTGAAATTGAAAATGAAAACAGCTTTTTCACAGCTCTGGACAATGACCTATGGACATAGGATTATCGTTTTTCTTATTTATTCTTTTACACTTTAATCCAAAGAGTATTTCTTCCTAAAACTGTTCAGTATTTTGATATCCATGTTGGATAGCAATGTGGCCAATGTGGCACTCAGAAATGTTTGTGGTCCTGTTTAAGCATCTCATACAGGGGCTTTTGTGAAACAGGGAAGAAAATTTAAAAAAAAAAAAAAAAAAAAAAAAAAAAGCTGAGTTATAGAAACAAGCCTGTAAGTAACTCTTAAGAATTTTTCAATGCAAAAAGATACTAGGATGAGATAAAATAATTGCCTTTAAATTTCAACCAACATTGGTGCTTTCAGAATATTTAGAACAAGAAAAGCTGTAAAATTGAAAATTATCTTATGAAATTGGACTTTTTTTTAAAATTCAGTTTTATTGTTCTGAAGGGACCGTCATAAAAGTCAACAATTACATTTGAGCAAAATAACATATAAAATGTCTGTTTCTATTGCTGAGGATCAGTGGAGCTCTTAGATATCGAAAAAAAAAAAAAAAAATTTAGAAAAGCCTAAGGTGGATAAACCCCAGTGTGTCAATATAATGTTGCCTATGTAAATGTAAGATACAGATTTTTGTTTCATAAAACAAAATGTTTCTAGTGTTAGAATTTGCTTTTCCTTTGTTATCTGGGGGAAGGGTGGCGGGAGGAAATAACAGTTATCCCTGAAGCATTAAATGATTCTAGATTTGGGGAGTAACTTAGTGTAAGAATTCAATATTAATTGTTCCTTAGTATTTTAACTTGAAGTTCTGGTTTGTCCTTCTGTTCTTAAAAAAAAAAAAAAAAAAAAAAAAATCAATGAAAAGAATCACAAGATGCACAATCAAAAAAATAAGTTGTTTATTTCTACCATTTAAAGGATTAACACTATATCTCTGACTCTGAAATTAAAAGGCAAAAAAAAAAAATATTACGCAAAAGATAATTTTAACAGTGATTAGCTGCTCTGTGGTAAAATAGATTTCACTTCACTCAGTAGAACACTATATTTTCTTGAGAATCAAAGTTTACAAAATAAATTTCTATATTTTTTAGTATGGCAGGTGATTAATGTTCTCCCACAGAGGTTATATCAGAAAATCAATATTTGTAAAATTGAAACAGTATAGGTTTGTATTGATCCATGTGGCTAAATCAAAATGAAAGGCTTTGTAACAGCTTTCTTAGACAGCCTGCTACCCAGTAATGGCAAACTATCAATTTTAGCTTTCCACTGATAAATCAGCTTGAAAATTGGATGTCAATTTTCTTTTTTTTTAACTGAAGCAGTGATTCTTTTATGCCCTCTAACCTTTCTTGATGTGTTAGATTGGTTTATAAGACTAAGCTCTGCCTTTTTGAAAGCAGTTGTCAAAAGTGACATTTAGATGCATTTTGAAACAAAACATAAACTATTGAAGCTTAATTTTATCTACTAGCTGGCTTGCTGGTAATCGTATGTGTGCACCTCTGTGCAAACAAACATGAATATATGCTTAGTACTGAAAATTATGTTGATTTAACATTTCAGGTAAGTATGTTTCTCTGTTTTCTGATCTCTGGAGTTCAAAAAGGTCAGGTCTTGAAATGCAGCTCTTAGAAATTAATGCTCAAGATGCTATTTAACTTTCGGTAGCTAGGAATATTGATTTTTCTTTAATTGACTGCTTTTTTTTTGTTCATTTGTTGCACTGAGATTTTATGAAATGATAGCAAGTACATCAGTTTCAGAAGCAGTTTACAGTGTATGCTGAAAACCTGAGTGGTTTTTCGTCGTTTTTAATAATAGAGAAAAGAGGACACATTTGCTGTTACTCAGAAAATAGATAACAAAATCCTTTATAATAATAGGAGAAAACCCTTAATCTGAGTCAAATGCAGTAGTTTTCAATGACAGTTGACAGTGCCATACCTTCATGTCTGTACAGCAGAATATAAGTTAGCTTGAGTGGATATTGATTGTGAAGTTTGCTGTTGTATAATTACTTTTGGCTGCAGAAAAATGTGGTGTGTATTGATCTAGATGTAAGCATCTGAGTAGCAGTTTCCCTTGGCTAACGGTGAGTGTCATCTTTCAGCCATGATAAATGGTAACGCTCTGGGTCAGCATAATTACTTTGTGGTGAAATGAACCTCCTGTACCCTTCTTTCTCTCGCACCCAGGAACTACCATAATCATCTTTATCTGAAAGCCATGATTTACTGAACTAATCATCCCCTTAATAAAGTCCTTTCCCCACTCCCCACAGTATGTGCCCAACTTAATTATAACTCTATACTAGTATTTTAAAAACTGAACTCTTCTGCTGTGAATCCACAAGTATGATTTTTTCCTAATTCTCCTCAGTTCACCCAAACCTGCTGGAGGTCCAGCTCTTGTGACAACCTTTTAGTTTAATGTTTATGTAGGAAAATGGGAAAGATTAAGGTCTTCGTTGTTTTGACACCCTACTTTTTAAGTCTTGGAATCAGACATCACTAATGCACTAGTAAATTGATAGAGGACTGCAATGAAAACTATTGTATGAATTTATTGTCAGTACCCCTTTAATTTTATAGAGTCATGTACATTCTGGATGTGCTGTTTTTTGAGAACAGATAAGGATATCTTTTCACAATGTGCTGCTAAACCAGCTTCATTTATTATAATTGTGGCATCTCATTTAATAGCAGTTTTAAATTTAAGAATTCTTTTTCAAGTATTAGTCATTTTCACGTTCTCATTCTGATAGGTGACAAGCATGTTATCAGAAATAAGGTAATGTATTTATTGCCAGAACATAAAACTATGATAATTTGTATTATTTGGCACCCTTTTAATGGGGAGTTTTCAATTTGTTATCAATATTTCATTAAAACTTCGTAGCATGTTGTTGAAAATGGATTTGTGTTTACTTGCCAGTAGGGTAATATGGCCCTGGGGTAATGACTTTTTGTTAAGTAATGTTAGTTAAAGAAAATCTGGCAATAGTTTTAGATCATTTTCAGACAGCTGTGAAGGGTTTGGATAAAGGTCATTTTCAATGATTGTGCTTAGTTAAATAAATGTGAAGGGTTTCACAATGGGAATCTTGCTTTTCAGTATGCTGTCATAAATTTCCCTTTAACACATCTGGGAATACAAAGTAAAATGTAGTTTTTCCTGCCTTGAAGGCAGTGTATTTTATATTTTCCTTGCTTTGTTTGTTTTCCCCTTATAATACTGTTTATTCACATAACTAGAGTTCAAAGGTTTTACTTTGTCATAAATTAAATCTTCTATTCTCTGACAGTTTGTGGGACCCGCTGGATATAGTTTTCAAATGGTTGTAACTTGAAGATTTTTCGCTGAGATTTAGTCATTAAAAGTGTTAAATTTTCTGACAACTCAGCCTCTATTGTGACCCTGGTTCATTGCTTGCTCTCTCCCTTGGCCACAGCTGGCCTCTTGCTGTTCACAGCTGAAAAGTGAAATCAATGCTGGGTCTAACAAAATGCAGATGAAAGTCATTCTGATCATATATAGTCATTTCCCGTAATTTTATCAGCCTTCAGTTTCTTAAATGATCTCTGGAAATCATTGTTTGTTCATGTGAATACAATATCAAATTTTGTGATAAAATGTGCTGTCTTTTCGAAAAGTAATACTTTCTTAAGCATTAGCAGTGATATACAGCTCACAGAGCCATCACAATACTACTTAAAATACCAGTCTGCTCATTCCTCCTTCCCTCCTAAAGGGAAGCACTTGGTACCAAACTCTGTCAGAGCTGCTGGTGGAACTCTGCTCATTTTGAGCCTTTGGAATCTTGTGAACTGAGGTTTTTATGTTCTACAAGGCTCAGAGCTGGAAAGTAAGAACTCTTACCATGTGTCTATCCACATTTCCATTGATCTCTCATCCTTTTTATTTTTATTTGAGCAAGATTGGTAGGAAAGCTCTGTTCCAGTTATAGGTGGCAGTGTATGATGTAGCTTAATGCTCCAAAGGTCACAGAACTACAATGAGTTTGATGGAAAACAGCCTTTCTCCTTATTTTAAACGGTTCCTGCTTTGATTACAGGCATTTATTATAATTATCAAGAGATTAGTCTGTTGTTATAGAATCCTTGTAATGGAACCATTTAAAAGGAATATAATGGCAGTTTATTGGATTTTGCAAAGGAAAAGAGAACAGATAAAGTGGTGGTTTTTAAATGGATCAACTGCTGCCCTGAGAATAGTGATTTTTTTCTTTTGTTTAACTTCACATTTGTTTTTGTTTCACAATTTTTAGTTACATACTAAAAAAGTAATTCACTTTTTTTTTTTTTTTTAGTTTTGAAGAGAGTTTTTGTTTATATCATTTTTCTAGCAATCCAGCTATGCAATTTAGCAGTAAAAAATATTCCTTCAATAAGTGGTCTTAAACTATATATTTTATAAAATGTTAACTGTCTTATATAGCTGCTTTGTGATTTTATAAATATTCCCATTCTGGAAAACAGCAACAAAAAGTATTGTTGATTAAAAACAACATAGAGAAGAAACTGGAATGTCTATATTTCACTGGTTGATTTGTAACTAGGGTGATTTTTCTTCTGTTGTAGCAAAATACCATAATATTGAGGAAGCTTAGTTCATTTATTTCCTGTTTATATTAATCTTTCCCTATTTAAGAGTTTACAGTTATATTTACTGAATCTACTCCAAAAGAATAAATGTCAAAGAACTGTAGGGGTTGGAAGGAACCTCAAGAGATCATCAGGTCCAACCCCCCTGCCAAAGCAGGTTCCCTAGTGCAGGTTCCCTAGAGCCCTACCTGGGGGTAGGCATCCAGACAGGCATTGAATATCTCCAGAGAAGGAGACTCCACAACCTCCATGGGCAGCCTGTCCCAGTGCTCTGTCACCCTTACCATGAAGAAGTTCTTTTGCATGTTGGTGCAGAACTTCCTGTGTTCCATTTTTTGTCCATTGCCCCTTGTCCTGTCCCCACAAACCACTGAAAGGAGGTTGGCCTTATAAATCAAACATCTGTATCAAATGTTTCAGAATATCATTTTTGACATAGCAGTGAATATAAGTACTAGATGACATTTTTAAAAAATAAAAGCTTATAAACTCTTTTTTTAATATACTAGAAATTAGGTTATATTTCAAGAGAAATTAATTTCGTTGTATATATAAGAATGTCTTTTGAAGAGCCAAAGTCCTCTTGCTGAGAAAATGCTTTCTTATATTAGTGAGCTGAGTGAGGGCACGAATTGCCTAGTACCACTGTTAACCTGAGGAAGAACATCAACTGGGCTGAAACTTAATTGACATGGGACTATTTTGATGGCACCAAGGAATTAGCCCCAAAATAACAGTGGAAAATTTTAGGGCAAACAAGAAGTATCACATTACAAGTCTGCTGCTCTCATACCAGTCGGTTGCCGGTGGTGGAGGCCTAGGGAAGACAAGTATTTCCCTACGTAAGATTATGACGATAGTCCCTCAGCATGTCCTCTCAGCTTTCAGCAATTTGTAGCTCAGGGACTTCCTGAGCCAGAGGTGATATCCATGCATTTAATAACTTTTGGTGGTTTGTTTGTTTGTTTGTTTTCCCTCTGAAAGGAAATGTCTAATCCCTTTGAGAACTCATGTTCTGATATCTTCTGATATCAGACTATTTCACTACTTCACACTATTCATACTACTTCATTTATTTTGTACGTGTTGTGTGATAACTTCAAATTCTCCTGAGGTCCTTTCTTATGAGAAATAGTGAGTCCATATTCACCATCTTGATACCATTCCTTATATCATCGCTATCATGATCACTATTGCACATGATCACTATCATACCCCTCTGAGCTATGGTTCAATTCTTTAGCTGGGGAGGTGGAAAATGGACTTCTCCACCTTCCTGGAGGCTCCCCTAGCAGGCTGTAGCTTATTCTGGAGTAGGACTTTGTTAATCCATCCAGCTGGAGCTATTTTACTTAATAGCCGGAAAGAGAATGACATACACATGTACTGCTTCCCTCTCACTCCTCACCTACTCTCACCCATCTGCTGTGTGCCAGGTTGTAGCTTTATTGCCATTAGGAAGCTAACCAGGAATGACTAAAGATTCCTCAACCAAATCCATGCATTTACACTGACTCAGTATTTTGAAAAGGGGAGAAATAGTAAACACTTATATTATAAATCGGAGAAATGTGGTCAGAGATGAGTCTGGGCCTGTGCCATATAGATATAGACTTTTCATTTCACATTTCAGTTAATGTTTTACTAGTGTAAAATGAGAAAACGTCATCAGTAAAGGCTGACAGCATTCTATTCCACAAAACTTCATTGATTCATGGAGGAAACATATTGTGTTAGCCATAGCTTTTCTCCTATGATTGCATTTAACTCCAGATAGAATCAGCTGTAAAAGTCTCAGCACAAATTATTATTGGTATGTGTATTTGTGAAATGAACACTTCCTTGTCAAAGCCTGAAAAAAAATCATTTTGATTTACTGTGGCAGGCTTTCAGAGCGTGGTATGTGTCTCAGGAAGACTGCAGGCGTAATTCTATGTAGTGAATCATATTCTGGTGCCTTTGGATTTTGATTAAATTAAATTAAATGCATATTTTACTGTGCTGAATAATGTTATTTATTTATTTATTTATTTTCACATGAAATGTACAAAGAAAAAATATTTTGCTTCCAAATCTAACAGCTTGAAAATTTGTGAATGTGACCATGATTCTTCCACTAGTGCATACACCCTGAACAGTGAATGGTTCTTGGCAAAAACTGAGTGTTGGGAGAGACTGCAATAAGGTATTCCTCTTCATTTTTCTAAAATTTCCATATAGTCCTGGTGCTGGATCTACTACTAGCATTCTACTAGCATTCTCCTATGGAACAGAAGTGGAACACAGACTTTTTTCAAGACCTTAAATCTCGCTTAAGCCAGAAAAACATTTAATATCAGGCAATGCTCAAACGTTACTGCATTCTTCTTGCTAAAATTCAAAGATCTGTTAAAAAAAAAAAAAAAAAAAAAGTATTTTTGGAGATATTCATTAAGGAGTGTTTATAAACATTTGCAGTGAAAACACCAAGTATTATTTAAAAAGCAATCTATTACCATTTCATCCAACACTTTTTCATAATATACGCTGTATTTTTCTTCTACTCTCTGAATTTTCAGTCTTTATTGTGAACGTTTCTAGTCTAAAAGCTGACTGTCCTGTGCCATGAGTCATTTTCATGATGTCAGAGCAGGCCCTAAGGGAAGAAATGACTGAGTATGCATTTGTGACTATTAACTGGAGATTGATAAAACTCTAGCAAATTAGTGTCTCAGAAAGGTATATTACTGAGAGTAACACTGAACCTTGTGTTTCTTTGAATGATGAAGGCCTTTCAGAGTTGGAAGAAGTACCAGTCAGAGCTTTACAGCCATAGTTGTACATTTAGCCTGAACACCGTACAGATGTATTGCATGTGATAAGGCCACTGCTTTTTAGAGGATTTTACTGTTTCTTTTGTACCGTGTTAGCAATGCTGAAGGCTGCACAGATATTCACACATATCAGCAAAGGTGTTAAACAGCAGCTTGCTTCTTGGCCCATAAATTAGTATTTCTAATCTGTGGGAGAAGATAGCCATTAAAACAATGTTAGTTCCATTTTATATTGTGCCTTTGTTTGCACGTGCAGTTTGGACCCACATCACTAACAAGTTCTGTATAAAAGACTGAATAATATTTGAGTGCTTTAGCTTTTCATACTTTTGTTAATTCAATTCACTTCTCAGTAGATATACCAGAATTTTTTTATTAGTTTGGCTTTTTGGTTGCATTGTTTGCTTCTTAAAAACAAAACAAAAAAAATGATTTAGAAAGTAGGAAAAATATTTTTAAAAAATCAACTGAAGTCTTATTTTTATGTAATAAAAAACAATTTCTATATATATATGCCTAGCAGTGTTCAATCTGCAGTGTAGAAAATACATTGATATTCCACCCGTAAATTAAGGCATTTTCTCAAATTTTAATGGAATTAAGCTCCTAAAATATGTCCTGAATCATGTCTAGTTTTAAATATGTTGTTGAATTGAATGGAATCACTCATAGGTTTATATTTGTTTAACTCCTTTTTAGAATTAATCCTCAATGATTTTTTTTTTCTTTAAAAATATGTATATATTCCATCACAGATTCAGACTGTCCAAAATAATGTTGATTTTTAAACATATTATTATGCGTAATACTGTTTTTAAGTATTTAGGCTTTCTGAATTGTTTTATTAACATAGTCTGACTTTTAAAAACTATCAGCTTTTATTTCTTGAATTTATATAATTTTGTGTTCCTTATTTTCTATCAACTCAAAGAATTTATTCTCTAGTAAGGCAATTAAAGTCTAATTTGGGGACTTTTAATACTGACCCTCTGCTTCTTCACTGATATTTTACAGGAATAAAAACATAACCCCTTTCTGTAAGAGTTCTTCAAAGAGGATCTTTAAAATTATTTTAATTTGTACACAGGAGATGACTTCTGTGAGCTTTTGTCTGTTGTATGTTTCAGGATTCCCTGTAGCATGTCAATCAGGTGATGAAAAGACACCTCCAAGTAACTTGTAGGAATACAAGATTAAGACAAGTCAATCGACCACTTTCTCCAATTCTCTCATTTAACTGGATTCATACAGTCTATAATTCTCATATTCTCTATCCTTGCTCTTAGATTTCACTCAGTCATGTGAATTTTCAGACCCAATCCTTCCCTTGACAATTCAACACAAGTCTTAGATGCCAGATTCTTTTGTGAGAAGCCCAGGATTTTACTTTCTCTAATGTTGAGACCTTTGTTATTTGAGACAAGAGCAGCAGGATTCCTATCACCCAGCTTATCCCAAGTTGCAACTAGTTCTTTCCATTGCCTATGAAATGGGCCTGGGTTGATTAGTTAAATGTCAATAATGTTGACATCTTAAGTTAGATAAAAGAAACTCAACTCAGCAATCAATTGGCATAATTTGACAACCTTAATCTTCCAGTAAATTGCAGCTGTCAGTTGCTAGTATTAACTTCTTGAACTGTGCCTCCCAGATTGCAAGGAAGGAAAACAAATTCTACCAGGTCATAGGTAGGTCCTAAAAGGACCAAACTGTGATCCCTTTAGGAAAAGAAGTTTCCAAAGGTGTCAACTTCACAGCATCTTCAAACATAATTTCTGTTGAGCTACACAGAGGAAATCTGGAGCAGCTAAATGAAGCAAGAAGTCCTGAAAGAATGAAAGTAATGAAAGAGAACAGACCATTTATTGCCTCAAGTTGGTCATTAGAAATGGGGTAAAAAAACTCCTTCATGCACACATGCTCTTAAACCATTTATGACTTTTCAGCACTTTAAGAGTAGCTCCTTCCCAGGGTTCATGTCCCACAAAGTTTGGAAAACAATATTCTGGGTGAGGCAGATGCATAGCTTGGAGAAAGTAAGCAAAAAAATGCCATCACCAAGTTGCCTTGAAAGACTGAGTCCAGTTCTTTCTTGTCTCTCTTCTTCCTACTTTTGAACTGCTATAATTTTGTCTCTTCTCATCTTGTTGTTTGCATATCACAGTTGTGAAGAGTTTTGATTTTTTGGTTTCTTGGATCCAGAAATTTGGCTACCCATGTTTTGAATGGAGAGCACATCCTTTTGTTTCCAGATGCACGATTCCTTCCTCCATTAAGTGTCTGCCTCAATACTGATCCAGTCAGTCAGCTTTCCCTTCTGGTATAATAGATGGATTTGACATGCTGTTCTCACTTCTGATCTTCTATGCAAACTATGGCAAGAATAGCTTAAATAAATATATCAACTCTTGCCCAGTGAACGTGTACAGGACAAAATCAGCTGAATTAGAAAATTTGAGGATTGTAATTCCTTTTGATGAGAAAGTTATTATATATGTATTATTACATGTATTATTCATAAATCATATTATTTATGATATATATATATACTGCTACTGACACTTCTTTAACTATAGTATATATTTAAGAACATACAGCCAAATATAGCCAAATATATATTCTATATTTTAATTCTAAAGCATACTCATAGGAAGTCATACCATACATTATCAACTGAACAATGAAAATATATGGAAAATATATGGAAATTGCAGAATAATACATATGGCCCATAAGTTACATATTTGTATTACAGCCAAGGGAAAAATCATTTATTTCTAAATCATCTGTTCCAAAATTACTTAACAGATTAAGTGGTTAAAAGGAAGAAAACTATTTAAAATTATATCTAGGTTCAGAAAACTATTAGAAGTTATATCTATGCATAGTCAAATGCTTTGTATGCAAAGATTCCTTAAAATCTTCAGTGCTTGTTTCTCAAAACCCACAAAAATAGGGATTTTTTCAAGAGAAAGAGAATTAAGGTTTCTTTCTATGCTGTCTTTTTTTTTTTTTTTTTTTTTAATGTCATGTCTGCTTCTCCTCCCATGAGTTTTGCAGAGCCAAAAATAAATTATTAGGTCATGTTGGTATATTTTGGGATGTTTTATAGAAGACTATTTCTATACTTCTAAAGAACATTTTGATTATCAGAAATAAAGTATAAATAGAACAGTTTTGATTTGCTTGCCAAGCTAGTTTCTTAGTTTTTACAAATATTCCAAACAACAAGAATAAAATTAAATTTAAAATTAAGATTACTTCAGCATTTATTTGATAATGTAGTAAACATAGCCTCTGTCAAAATTCTATAGCTATGCTACTTGGCAAATGTTTACTTCATCAACACAAGTTGCATGTGTGGAGAGTAATACTTTTTATGCACCAGTCAGGATTTTCCACTATTTGGGCCAACAAGGTTTTTGTTTCAATTATTAAGAACAATAATACATTTAAAGGTAGATCTGTGTGCTTTGTCTTAATTTATTCTGTACTTCCATATGATACTTAGGAGGAAAAAATAAAAATAAAAATAAAAGTAAAAAATACTCACCAGAAGGGTAAAATTTCAGACTTTTATAAATTTTGATTTCAAAGATTTCTGATTGCCAAGCTTGAAACAGCATTTTGTAAAAATTTAATAAACAGCTCTGCTGTTTATGACAGAAATTGCTTAGGTAAAACTTCATTATTTACTTATTAGGCTTTGATTACTGTTGCTGTTGGTTGACAAGTTTCAAGGAAGCTAATTACTTCATCTCATTGCCACTTTTATAAGTTAGCATTTTTAAAACAGTTGCAGCTTGAGTAATTTATAGAGGTTTAAAACAGTAATTCATTATGGGTTTTTAAGAAATAGTGTGTTTATAAGAAAATTAAAAAAAAAAAAAAAGAAAAAAAAAAAAACCACACTTAAAGCTGTGTGCCCTAGTTTTAGAATAACATTTTACAAATATCTAGATACAACAGGTTTTTTTCCTTCTGATTAAAGATTTTGAGGGACAAAATTTCTGTTCCTGGATGCTATTGACTTTAAGCTGTGATTCATGAACAGGACTGACTGATGAGATAATCAGTCCTAGCTGTCTACCCCAATCCTTCTGTGTATGTTGAAAGCACAGCTTTCAACTAGATTTTTGAACAAGTCATTACTTGTTTGCTTTTGAAACTGGGCTGTAACTTATAGGTAATCAGCTACTGTACTCAGTAGCTTCTTCAGTGTTTCTTCCACATGAAATTCAGGTATCTCAGTGTACATTTGGAATAGAGTAGACACTTGGGGCAGCATCCTCATCTGCAGTCAGTTATCACTACTTATAAATTGGAGGCTTTAGTGTTTGACCTTTAAATAAACCAATGACACCAAAGGATGCCCACTTTGAAAGCTTGGGAATATTTTTTCAGTTGTTCAATCACAGTAACCTTAGCTGAAGCAACTTTTATCTAGTGTTTAACTCTGTTTAACTCTTCCAGAATTGAACATAAGTCACAAAAATCTAGCTTTTTTTTTTTTTTTTTTTTAGAAACTCAAAATTTATTATATATTATTTTTAATATGATAGGTAAAAATCTCTAGAAATACAGCAGCGGCAGAAAAAAATGTTCTTGTAAAAGGTATCTGTTTTATCAGAACATTTGCAAAATCTCAGAACATCTGTGATGTGTTGATGTGGACAGTATAGTACTTTTATATCAAGGAGGGACCCCAGTGATAACCTCCAGCTTTGCTTATGTTACCTGTTTGGTTTTTTAACACAATGTAATGAAATATTATTGCCATTCAGAATTCAAAAGGAGAATGGATTTATTTTTTATTTTCTTTAAGGAAAATTAGGAAAAACCTCTATAAAGAGTCTGGTAGGGTTAATTTCACTCAGAAGCAAAATATCCTATCACTTGCATAAACAGAGAAGACAGCACTCATGCAGAGTGCAAAAGAAGGAGGGTGTCTTTATGAGATTCTTCTTTTGTCTTGCCTTTTCAGTACTAATCCTGAAAGCAAACACCACTAAAAAACAATTAGACAAGCAAGGTTTGGCTTTTTATGGAGTTATTATTGGTTTGGTTTGTGTGTTTTTTGTTTTGTTTTGTTTATTTGTTTGGAGGGAGGAATTTCTGTGCAAGGAGTCAGAGAATAAGACACTACATTAGAGGCAAAGTAGAGTAGAACACTACCAGAGAGTGTTCTTTACTTTCCATTGGTCATAACACCAGTTTATGTGGTGTTTCTGCAACCAACTCTTCGCCTTCATGAGATGGAATTGAGTCACCATGCTTCTGACTGAAAATGTACTTTCATATTCTTGGCTGAAAAACTGAACAGAAGTAATGACGTGTAGTATCAGACAAATGCTCTCTGCAGAATTGATGCTGGAAGAATATTTAATGTTTGAAGCCAAAAGTATGAACAGCATCAAATACTTGATTAAAAAAAAAAAATGCAAAATTTAATTTTATATTTTAGGTAGTATCATAACTTTATTAAAGTTAACATAGTTCAAAAACAGCAACTTTATGGCAAAATCAGTAGTTGCCATCAAACATTTTCTATTTAGTTTATTGAATCAGCTTTTTACTTTATTAAAATTAAGATATATCCCGTGATGTTTGTTATGGAATTATAGTAGTAAAATAGCAAAGTATTTTCAAGACAATTTTACCAAGTTTTCCTATTTCTGAGGATTCATTTACTGTGTTCAGAGGGCAGCCACTTTTATTTGTCTGTTGTTTTATATACAAGATATTTCAGAAGCTAAATAATATTGCTGCCAGCAGGTGGTATACTTGTACAAAACAGAATATGAGTTGAATAAAAATTTAGTTTTGAAACTTTTTTAAATCAGAAAACAGTAATTTAGTTAAATCTTTTGGTTAAAAAAAAAAAAAAAAAAGGAGTAAATTAATATGAAAATATCTTCCATTTTTACTTTTATTTTTTTAAATGAATAAAAACCTTCACAATTTTTCATTTTGAAATTTAATTTTTGTTGTCATGTTTGATTTCTTCACATTAGGAGTGCATAATTATATTTTCAGTGTGACATTATAACAGACATAACAGCCAAAATATAAAATAGATGCTTTTTTATATATAATTTAAATTGGAAGTTCATTTGAAAGATACTTTTTGTTTGATTTTTGTGTCAGTAAATCTTTGAGATATTTCTACCGTATGAATAAGAAAAGCCATACACTTGACGTGAACTTAGTAGGTACATACATTGTACTTTATCTTTGACATCTCCAATTATGCTTCTAAGTCTAAACTATTCTGTCTGTATTTTTGCAATAACTTAAGAAAGAGAAAGGCAACCTCATTTCAACATTCATATTAACTAGTTGTAAAGTGGCATTATGATATTTATGAAATCTTACTAAGTATGATACTGCGCTGAGATGACATGACACTAGAAGTACACTTAAAATAAAAATGTCCTAAAATACTCTATATTGCTTCTAAACATCTTCCAAAAGTGAATTTGACTCAAATTATCATTTATTTGAAACTTCGTTTTATTTGTTCTTTGGAGTGATGACAGTCTGAAATAGAAGAAAAATTCTGAAATAGAGATCTGAGTTAAACCACAGAATGTTGTTCCAACTATTTTTTTTTCTTAAAAAGTAATGTTATTATGTGCATTATTTTCAGTAACCTTAACGTTTCTTGCATTTTAGTGTTTCAGGGGATACAATTTATTATTCCTAGAATTCAGTGCAATTGCATTCTTTTATAAATGATTTTTTGTTATTAAAAAAACAAAACCAAAAACAAACAAACCAAACCCACTATGGTGATTCTGGCAAGTCAAACACTGAGAATTTATGTATCCTCTTTTTAAGTTGCCTCAGTTGTTCATTCAGTGTCAATGGATTAACTTAAAAGTAACTGAACATAAAACTGAAATTGAGGAAAACTGAATTCTTTCATCTAGCTCTACTACATGTAGTGTCCTACTAATGTGCATAAGGATTTTGATAGATTTGCCAAAGCTACCTTGCATTCCTTTAAATTTATAATTCATGCTAAACCTATTTAATAATTTAAAAAATACCTTTAGTTTTACCTCATAGACATTTAAGTTATTGTCATTTCCATTGCTAATTTTCTAAGCCATATTTGGCACATATATTTTTGTCTCCTTTTTTATTTTTTTTTTCTATATAGCTTTATGTTTAACCTTCTTTTCCTGAAATCACTGCCTCTTGGTACAAATTTAATATTGCTCAACAATAAAGCAGGCATTCCGGAAAGAAAAATTCAATCTGGGGAATAAAGGTTATTTAAAAAAAAAAAAAAAAAAAAAAAAAAAGGTATTAAAAAATAAATAAACAAATCTAGACAATCAAGCTAATTTTTAGCCCTTCTTATTCTATGTTCATGATCAGTTTGTTCCTTCCATCATTCAGACTCTTTGCAATATAGCCAATATTCCCGAGCCCTTTACAAATTGTCTGCATTTTATATAAACTTTCCTGTTGATCAGAGACAAGTTATCTGGCTATAACATATCCTCTAGAAATTAACTGCCTTAGAACTTTGTGTTTTGGGTACTATTGTAGCTAAAAACATCTCTATTACCACATCTTCCCTTTTGCACCTACCTACACAACTTTCCTTTCTGACTTCATTTCTAACTGAAGATTTTTACATCTGGAGAGATTTTTATTTTCAGCTTCCCCTTTATAATTTTCTTCTTTTGAACTTGAGTGTTCTTATTTTTTTCATCCAAATTAAGTTGCAGGAGTTGGAGAGTTTTCTTATGAGTAGCCAATTATCTGTTCATCTCAGCTTTGTCCTTCATTATTAATGTAAGAACATTAGTAACATGATCATAGGAGAGAAGCTGTGATGGCAATTTATTTTGCTTTTCAAAGGTGACTCCTCTGATCCTTTTGTGATGATTACCTGCAGTATTTTCTGTTACTCACTTTTGGCTTGTCTGTGCTCTATTTCACACTTGTTTCAAAGTTATATATAACTTTAAATATTTAATAATGATATTGTACTAGTAATTTGAAACCAGGAGCAGGAGTTATGGCTGATATAAATGAAGAAGGTGGAAGACCATTGAATCAAACAGAACAAGGTAGTTTTTTTACCATATGATCCAAAAACTCTTTCAAGTCAACTATAGCTTTTGCATAATGCTGCAAGAATTTATTCAGGATTTACAAGTATGAAAACATTACAGTAAGTTCCGATACATGTGAAGGGAGGAAAAATCAGTTTCAACTATGAGATAGTAACTATCTAGAATCTCATCAGAATGTGCATGTATCTCTCCATCTACACACTAGTAATCTGATTAGCAGAATATGCAAGCTAAAAGACAATTTTAGATCTTTACTTCTGAAGGTAAAATACAAGTTTAGATATTGGCAAACACAAACTAATTACAAGAAACAGTGCCCCAAACTAAACAATCAACAAGAAATTATGTGAAAGTTAGAAATGTAAGGTTTCTGAAACAAACCTTAGCTCTTAGCTCTTACTGGGGAAAATGGAGCATTGAGTTTTTGGCACTACTAAAGTTCTGCAGAACTCCTTTGGAACAATTTATTACAGTATTTGCTAGGAATTGCCCACCATCAATAAACATTAATCTGGTAATAAGAGGGAATCTCTGTAAAGGGAGAGATATGAAGAAGAAGAAGAAGAAGACCAATTTGATAATTAAATTAGAGTTCTACATTGTTAGAACCAAATGGCTTTCTATGAGCTCCAAAGAAAGTTAAGCTAACAAAAAGTGGAATGACTCACTAAAATCATCTGGCATGCTATGAAATGAGTTGGTACCTGCATCTTCAGATCTTCAAAACAGTGTGACATTTTTCAATATTGGTAAATTAAATAGTAATTTAAATTGTAGCTCTGAAATTATACTAGATGACTACAAAATGGTAAGGAAAACCATTGTGTCTATGTAACAAAAATGTGGCTTTCTAGTTTAGGGGAATTTACAAAGTATGTCAACAAAATAATATTGGAGAGGAATCTACAGCTGATTTAAAAGTATTTTGATTTGTAAAAGACTTTTGACAGACTTCCTCAAATTAATAATTCAGATGACTGTAATTAACAGATTTAATGAACAGATTTAGTAGTGGATTAGAAACTATTGTTTAGTGAGAGGGGAGAAAAGTCAGGAAATAGCAGTAGTTAGAAATAGTTTCTGTTTTTACACTTGATTAAAAAATTAAGCCTCATTATTTTGAAGTGCTAAATGAGATATATCAAAATTTACATCTCTAGATAAATCTACATCTAAAATTTACGTCTCTAGATAAATATTGTGTTTTCAATAATATGTTAGATAATCTATAATAATTTGCAATTTGTGAATTTGAGATACTTTTATTAAAGCCAATGAACTACAGAAATCTGTGAAGTTTAAGTCTGGGGGATTAGGGTTGATCTTTGGAGTTCTGAGATTACTTTACAAACTTTAAATTTAAAAGTAAAAGGGAAAAAAGTATTAATTTTAACACAACTGTTAATACATGCGGCACAATTTACCAGCCGATTACATCCTAGCAGACCCCCAGGTTTCCCTTTGGAGACTAGAGAATGGTAGAAGTTTTTAACAGATAGGAAAGAAATTTTGAAGATGTTCAGTTCTGAAGGACAAATGCAATTCATAACCTGCAGACTTTCACAGAGATCGGTATTTGTGTTTCGTAGTTTTACTAGGTTGTTGTTTGGTTTGGAGGGTGGGATGGGGGAAAAAGTAGGACTCAATAAAATTTCTTAAATTACCTTTCACTTACTTCTGGGATACTCTCTTTTGTAATTGCTCAATGTTAATAGAACAAAAACATAAAAATCCTGGACCACTAGTATCAATTAAAGGTTTTCTGTTGACTTCATTTATGTTCAAGTTTTTAGCTATTAAAGTCTGTATAAAGAAAAGCAGAGTTGCCATTTTCAACAGATGAGGTGCTGCAATACAATTTATTTAATGTACTTATTAGAAATTAATAAAGAGGTGAAGAAAGAGTATGTACCAAAATCTATAAATCACAGAGCTTCTTTAAAATGAATGAATCTGAAAACAATTGATTTGAAGCCTATTGATGTTGATGAGGGTGTTTGTGTTGACTCCAGTCAGTTTTAGATTAAGCATATTGAGAAAAATTTAGGTGAGACCCAACAAAGTTACATGGATCAGTGAAATGATAACGGATGAAATTAACTTTAGACAAACTAAATATACCTTTCAATAATTAATTTGAAAAGTTTAGACACTGATATTCTCAAAGGGCTGAAAGAAAATAAAGAAATAGAGGTTTTGTTCTTTGTAGTCTAATATCTTCATTATGAATCCATCCAAGAGAGTAAACAGCTATTTTATCTATCATTAACATTTAGGAAAGCTGTAGCCCATTAGTTGGTGATGCTAGTCATTATGACGCTATCTTCGTGCATACAGGATTTACAGATGAAGAGCACCCTTACAGCAATCCCAGCCAAGGTGGTAGAAGAGTAATTCAAATAATTATTTTTTTTTCATTTTTCACAATCTCAATTGCCCTTACAATCTTCTTCACATCGAACATCCTTGATAATGCATAGCAAGATTTACTGTTAAAAAGGAACTGAGTAGCTCAGCAGTTAATAATGTTAGAAGCAACAACCAGGGTGTAATGGCAGACAGCAAGAAAGGAAAATTTACTGTAAGTTATCTTTATAATAGTATGTACTCTTAAGATTGGGTAACCACTGGTATTAACATCAAAATCCTTCAGATTTTTTTTTTAACTCCATTTCTTGCACCTGTAAATGGTAGTTGTTTTTATTATTTGCAAGTACTTCTCTCATCTCATCCACTTTCACAGTTATTTCTCTTCTAGTTTCTATAGTCATTGGTTTTCTTCTCACATCTCTATTCCTTATATTCCTTATATTCCTTATATTCTCTATTTCTTATATTTCTTACTACTCATCCATTTTTTTTCAACTTGTTGTTTTTTCCTCACCAATCAATAATTACATTTCAAACCTTTCATCTACACTTCTCAATTTCTTTGTCTCCCTATCTGTTGCCTTTATAGTTTCCCATTTCACGGTATCACAGAAAATAGTCTGGAAGAAACCTTTACATCTGTTCTGTTCCTGTGCTGTTTTACTCCAGTAAGATTACTTCAATGAAAATTACCTATTGGTTAGATCCTATTACTTTTCTTTTTGAAATTCCTTGCTGCCTAATTCTAGACTTTCCTACCAAGTCAATTTCCTTTCTTATTTGTAGTGTTCTGACTCTGACTGTCTACATTTCTGCTCACATTTCAGCAGTTGTTCCTGTCTCACCTCTCTTCTTGTTTTCATTTTTCACTTTTTGGCAGCCCTACAGACAAGGTACAACTCTCATGTCTCATGACACTTCTGCATAAGGTTTCCCTGGCATGCCTTCTAGCCATGCTGCAGGGATTTAAGTCATCTAGCTGGACTGCTGGGCTCCTGGGCTCTCCACACTACTTCCTCTATCTGTCAGTAACTAGGACACCACCTGCTTTCAAATTAGCAGCCAGCTCTGTTACTTCCTCCCTCCTTCCATTGCAGCTAGTTTGCTGCAATGATTGAGGGAAAAAAAAAAAAAAAAAAAAAAAAAAAAAAAAAAAAAAAAAGAGTAAAAGACAGTGGCTATCCCCCAAGAAATGCTATCTGTAAGCAATCCTATAGGCATGCCTTATTTGCCCACTGACACACCTTCATCTCTTCATCTTCATCACCATACCTCAGTATTTATTACCAGTGCTCTTCACTTGCTCTATATGTTCTTCATACCCTATATTTCTGCTGCTATGTCACCTCACTGGTTTGTGAATGTAGCTTCATCACACTGGACTCATATCCTAAGCCTTGAAGCCCTGCTTCCAATGTGTATCATCCATGTGACTTTCCTAGGACACATTCAACCAAATTCTTTCACAAAGTTACAGTATGAAACTTCTCACACAAAAAATGAGTTACTCAGCCTAATATCCATAAAAAAAAAACTACTAAAAGATTAAATACTAGCCACATTTCCCTGAATATTTAGCATTTTTCTATTTAGATGGTAACGTCTTGTTCAAAGACATTTTTCCCTTCTGCTATGAAACTCTGCGAAGTGTTCTCCTGATATGTAACAATGATAATCCTTTTTCATGTGTACTTAGGAAAACAAATGTTGTTGTTTATTAAAATGCCTAAAGATTTTTTTAATGTTTATTTACAATATTTTTACCGTCCTTACGATTTTCATTGCATTAGATGTCTCTCAGGTTTATAGGCATCTTTATTCCCCATGGTGGTATTTCCAGTTTTTAGGCTTATTAGTATTATCCTTTTTTAACATTTTTTTTTTTTTCTGGGAGTCTAGTATGTTATTTGAAAAAAAAAAAAAAAAGTAATAAAACTTTAAAACTTTGTGATTTTTTTTTTAACAACAACAACAAGAAAAAAGGCTTTTTTGCATGTGTAGAGGAGTTATGTTAATTAAAACTTCTGATGTTTGTTTCCAATCAGGTACATCAAGGCTTAATTTTCTTTTACTCATGGGATGGGATTTTTTAATACCTGCCTCACACTTGCTACAACCAGCAGGCACTGCTTCTGTTTTCAAGCACAGTCAGAAAAACTTCACCCTAATACAATTATTGTATCTGTTAATACGCAGTATTTCCTCTATTGTTGTTACAGAAGTCTTTTATGATTTAGATCTTCTGGCAGACAGATTTATATTTTAGCTTATACTTTTTAACTAATACATATTCCATAAGTAATAATTTGTTGTTTTTTCATTGTTTGTTTGTTTGTTTGGTGGTGGTGCTTTTGTTTTGTTTTGTTGTTTTTATTTTATTTTATTTTTGTATTTCAATTTTTTTTTACATACTAAATATTAGGGATTTTTTTATATGTGTTTCCAATGTACATTTCTTCCTCTTTTGTCAAAACATAGTCATAATTCCAGACTCTGAAAAGAATGGGGTTTTCTCTTTAAAATATATTACAGAAAATAGAATAAAGCTAATTCTTACAATAATAGATCATCAATTCCTTCTTTTATATGCAGTTTCCCACTATTACAAAGACTATGGATTCTCTGGCATCCCTCCAGTTCTGTGACCCACCTCTTTTTCCAAACAACTTTTTCCCCTTCCCCCATGCCTTCAGGCTTGTTCCTCTTCATTAGCATATTCAAACTTAATCTCTTCCATCTGGCAGCCCATCATTTGGGCTGCAGTCTGAGGATCTTTTATGGACATGTGTTCTGCTGCTATCCACAGTTTGTGTTTGCCTCTAGTTGCTGTAGCTGTAGGTGACATAGAGAAAAATGCATCTGTAGCATGCAGTATGAAAGTGAAGGCTCCCATGCAACACGTGCAGGGATAGCCATGAAGCTGCAGTCACAGATGCTGGATGCCCAAAGATTTGCTGTTTGGAAAAGCTAAGATTTGTAAGTAATAGAAAAAAAAAAAAATGTCCTTCCTATACACTTCTTCAGAGCTGTGGCCGAGGGATTTAACAGAAAATCTTTGAAAAAGTTTTCTTTAACAAGTCTGAGCTACTAAGACATTGGGAAAGACAGGAAGGACTTTGCTGTGTAGGCTAGCTTGGTACTTCTTTGAATTGTGGCAGAGAGCTCCACAATTTCTAAAAAGAATACATGTTGGGCTATCGGAAATACTTTAGTCTGTCTTAATAATATTTGTCCCAAAATATATGGAAGGTGTGTGTGTTATTGTAGCAGTGTATTATACAGAATTCTGGGTGATTCTGACTTCTAGAGCAACATGCTTTTAGAAGTGCAGGTCTTTTTAACATCTTTGCTGGGGACATGGATAGTGGGATCGAGTACAACCTTAGTAAGTTTACAGGTGGCACCAAGCTGTGTGGATAGGTCAAAACACTGGAGGGAAGAGATGCCACCAAAAGGTATCTTGACAAGCTTGACAGGTAGGAATGCGCAAACCTCATGAAGTTCAACAAGGACAAGTGTAAGGTCCTGCAGTTGGGTCAAGGCAATCCCAAGCATAAATACGGGCTGAGCGATGAGTGGATTGAGAGCAGCTCTGAAGAGGACTTGGTGTTGCTTGCTGATGAGAAGCTCAACATGAGCTGACAATGTGTGCTTGCAGCCCAGAAAGCCGACTGTACCCTGGGCTGCATCAAAAGCAGCATGGACAGCAGGCTGAGGGAGGTGATTGTCCCCCTCTACTCTGCTCTTGTGAGACCCTACCTGGAGAACTGCATTCAGCTCTGGGGCCCCCAGCACAAGAAGTACATGAATGTACTAGAACAAGTCCAGAGGAGGGCCACAGAAATGATCAGAGGGCTGGGGCACCCCTCTTAGGAAGACAGGCTGAGGGAGTTGAGGTTGTTCTGTCTTGAGAAGGCTCTGGGGAGACGTTATAGCAGCCTTCTGGTAACTAAAGGCAGCCTGGGGAGGGATTCTTTATCAGGTAATGTCGTTATCGGACAAGGTGTAATAGCTTTTAAGTAAAAGAGGGTAGATTTAGGTTAGATATTTGGAAGAAATTCTTTCTTCTAAGGGTGATGAGGTACAGGAACAGGTTGCCCTGAGACGCTGTGGATGCCTCATCTCTGGAAGCATTCAAGGTCATGTTGGATGGGGCTTTGGGCAACCTGGTCTAGTGGGAGTTGTCCCTGCCTAAGGCCTATGGCAGGAGGTTGGATCTAGGTGGTCTTTAAGGTCCCTTCCAACCTAAACCATTCTATTATTCTTTGATTCTGTGAAGACTTTAAAGCTGTTTGATCCTATTTACTAAAATCCATGTTTGCTATCTGGTGTAGCAGAAGACTACTTTGCCTTTCCATCTCATGCTGACCTTTCACAAGTTCAAATGCTGTTTAAAGGAGGAGAATATATACAGTGAGCTGCTAAGCAGGCACAGATGATGATAGTGGCAGTGAAAAAGAATTTGTAATCCTTCAATAACTGTGTTAAAACAGGGTGTCGTGGTGTAACCCGGCCGGCAGCTAAACACCACGCAGCCATTCGCTCACCCTTCCCCCTCCCTCTCTGGGACGGGGGAGAGAAATGGAAAGTGAAGCCCGTGAGTTGAGATAAAGACAGTTTAATAAGACAGGAAAATAATAATAATAATAATAATAATAATAATAATAATAATAATAATAATAATAATAATACAATGATGATAATAGTACTACTAATAATAATATGTACAAACAAGTGATGCACAATGCAATTGCTCACCACCCGCTGACCGATGCCCAGCTTAACCCCGAGCAGTCCGGCCCCCTCCCTCGGCTAGCCACCCCTATATATTTTTTAGCATGACGTCAGATGGTATGGAATACCCCTTTGGCTAGTTTGGGTCACCTGTCCTGGGTCTGTCCCCTCCCAGCTCTTACTGCACCCCCAGCCTGCCTGTTGGCAGGACAGAGCAAAAGGCTGAGGTGTCCTTGGCTTGGTATAAGCACTGCTCTGCAACAATTAAAACATCGGGGTGTTATCAGCACTCTTCTCATCCTAAGCCAAAACACAGCATTCCACCAGCTACCAGGAAGAAAATTAATTCTGTTCTAACTGAAACCAGGACACAGGGTTTATTTCATTATAATGTGTATGTATTGTATAAAATACCATACATCTGAAATTTTGGATTAAGTTTTCACTGTGCACTCCACTTCATTATTAGTAACATTGTAATATCAGTAGGTTCATACCAGTTCTTGTGATGAAAGTGATGATAAGGATGATAAAGGTTTATATTAGGTTATACTATAGTTTGTAAGGAAAGTATCTTTACAGTTAAGCTCATGAAATAGACCTCTTTGGGTCATGTGTTTTAGAGTACATTTTAAGCAATTTCAGTTAAAGGAACACAGGTATACTTGTTGTTGGAAGTATTTAGAAGTAGCTCACAAATAACGCTATGAACCTCAGGTTAAAAATAATAATAAAATAAAATAAAATAAAATAAAATAAATAAAATAAAATAAAATAAAATAAAATAAAATAAAATAAAATAAAATAAAATAAAATAAAATAAAATAAAAATAATTTAAAAATCATTATGATATGCCTAATACACACTTTTTCATTAAAACAAGCCTGACTCAAAATGTCACTTCAATGCTGTAAAATACAAGCAAACGAGAAACTGAACGTAATCTGATTGGCTATGGAAATAGTGTTTGCTACACATCATTAAGAAAATAAAAGCTTCTTCAAGTATTGTACTTGTTGCAGAAATAAATTACTAAACTAACTTGATGTAATAACAGCAATTCTAGGAAAAATAGGTTGTAGCATGGGGGACAATTTGCAGACATGCCCTTTTCTGATTGACTTGTATCTAGTACCTAGAAAGTGTATTTCACCTTGATTTTCAGACAGGACTTAAAACTGCCTAGCATTTATCTAGATTCCTGAAATTAATTAATTAAGTAAGTAAGTAAGTAAAGCCTGAATAATATACACAGGATTAGAATATAAGTATTTGTAAAGTACTGTCATTAAGGAGTTAGACAACTTGATTGAGTCTGAATTGAGGACTGAATTGATTCAGTCCTTATCTCCGGGCTTTTAAAGCAGGCAGCTTTCTTAGCTTTAGGCTAAAATTTGTGCCACAGTCTTCTCCTTCATAGTATATTTAATCTAATCCAAGGAAAGATGTAACAATATATTTTTAAGAAAATCCCAACGTAAGTCTTTCTATAATATAAGTGATGAAAATCAAACATTCAAAGTTTTCAAGCCTCTGATTTCTTGCAAGCAATAGCAATAGCATAAGGAGAAAATTTAATCACTTTATTAAATATGCTGCTCAATAAATAAGTCAATAGTAAATCTGAAAGTAACTGGTTAAGATCCAGAAACCTTTTGTTTAGGGTCCAGGTATAGTCTTCAACACAGTTTATACTGCAATACTATAATTCAGTCCAGTGCTTTATTCCATGAGCCCAAGACATCTCTGCCTTAATGGCAGTACTTGGCAGCCTGATAACTTTGTAGTGTTTAATTCCAAGCTGTATATATGAGTTACTCAGAATCTGCTGTTGTTCCAGGATTTATCCAGTCTTTTTTGCTGTTGTTTTGTTGTTGTTGTTTTTCTCAAAGAAGTTGAAAAACAACCAACCAACCAAACAACAACAAAAAAAAACCACTATTTTGCTGCTTTTAGTAGTCCCCTAAGATACTATATGTGCCTTCATCACTGCTTACCTAACTCTGTTGAGCAGACCTTTGTTGGCTTGCATTATATTGTTCAGAAAGATTATTGCAGCAAAACATCTGGTGGCAAATCCTGTGTCTACCCTAGACAATTTCAACAGTTCTGCCACTCCCTGTGGGTGTTTTCTCTGAGAAAGGAAAAGTCTTTAGAAGGATTCAGATTAAAGTATCTCAGGTTCTGTTATTACTGATTAGAGCTGGTTCATATATGCAGCAGCTATGTTCATTGACTTCGTGCCATTCATATAACTTCTCTTTCCTAGATGTTCTGTGTACTCAAGCGTCACTCTTAAGCTTTTATATTTGAAAACTGATTTCGAACTTGATTAAATCAGTAAATCCTACAAACTCCAAAATGCATGGACTTTGAACTAGAGAGAACAAAAGGCATCGTTTCCCTGAAAGAAGACAACCAAGTAGGGAGATGGAAGCTTGTCAAAACCTCTGCCTCTTAATAAATAACAAAACTGTGACAACTTTCTCATCTTGTTACTCTTCTCATGCATCATCTTCATACAGTCTTCCCCATGCAGAAGCTTTCCATTTTTTCATTTGTAGAATGAAATACTCTTAGAAGAAATTATGTCAGAATCTTGGTTCGATTATACATAATTTTGCATAAAGGTCTGACACTATGCCTACTAACAAAAATGTGCTTCTGGCCTGCTACTACCTGATGCCCTGAGGTGCTGCTCTGTATATTTATCTCCCACTGCATCTGGCTGCAAGCTGGCAGAGACTGCAAGCTGCAGTTTTAGGTTAATAACATTGTGGGGTATGTTTGGGTAGAACAGTCTAGGAAGAAACTTCAGCTGTGTTTTAAACAGCCATGTCATTTGTGATTAGGAATACGTTATGTGTACTATTATCTCCGAATTTTTATTTTGCACCATTATTTCAGATTAGTTCAGTATTTCAGATGTCAAGCCCTGGTTAAGTTATAACCTTTTGGGATCCCCAAAATAGACTTTCTCCTCTGACAATTTTTTCATTTATTTACTTATGACTTCATTGAAGTAGTGACTTTAAAATCTGTTTTAGAGTCACAGAATCAGGTTGGAAAAGACATCCAAGATCATCTAATCCAATCTTTAAATCATCTACTCCAACCTTTTACTTGCAGCTGAGAATATACAGTATCCTTCAGGCTGATTAATGAAATAAATGTATTACCAGATTAAACACAGAACAAATTAAAAAATTAATATTCTTAGTCTTTGAATATTTTTAATTTAATAAAAGGTTTTTAACTCTTACATAATTGTGTCATTTTATCAACTTAATTTTAGTGATGAAAAATACAGATTCACAGAACTCTTGCTTTTTTAAAATAACTTTCATTAATGTCTTTACTCCTGTTTCATTATTGATTACTCTTAGATGGATGTAAAAAGGGAAAGTTCTCACCTTTTAAAAACAATGACTATGATAAAAAGCCTTTATTTTTATCTTTCATATCATGAGTTTAAAACAGAGTCTTGAACTCTACCAGGAGATTTTAAACTCTGTCTTTAAGCCATGGGTCAGCTGTCTGCACATTTTTGCATTTATAACACATAGTGATCAAGTGTACTTAGCAGTCATAATAAAATTATTCAGTACTCAGTGTAGGAGGGTAAATGATGGACTGATACTTCAGGCTAACAAGACATCTGTGAGCAAAAACTGTATCAGTACAAAAAAAAAAAAAAAAAAAAAAAAAAAAAAAAAAAACGTAGTCTATTACTTAGCAAGAAAAATGTGGTACTCAGGATAGCGAGGTATTTATGTCTCATCGCATGCAAGCCAGGCCATTAATATTGCACCATCCCACTGTGGGAGCTGAGTCACTACTGCCTCACCTTTATGCAAGATAGTCTGAATTGCTCTCAATGAGTAAGCAGCTCCTGTTGAACTTCTGAAGATGCCTTCTCAGTGACTGTAGCTACATAAAATAATGCCTGATCCTCAAAGCAACATCAAGAGTAGGACCTTCAAGCAGACACGAGAAGCATATAGTGAAACTGTTGTTCAGAGTACAAAAAATACATTGAGTAAAAATAATAAACTAAAAATGTGTGCTACTTCTGAAAATGTGACTAGGAGGTATTCTGCTACATCCATGCCCCTTGTTCTGTGTCCTTCAGAACTGCATACTTATAATGTTGACATGGGAGATGTTTGTGTTGATAATGTCAAGAAGTTTTCTGATACGGAGTTGGTCATTTCTGTAGAAGTGAAGTTAAATACCAGATGATTACATATATATGTTTTGAGTTGAACATAGATTAACATCGGTTTATATCATTCTACAGTGCTTTAATATTGCTTTTGAATGTAAAAAAGCAATGTAATGCAAAGATGGTCATGGTTGTTAATGACTTGTATTAGCTGGAAGCTATAAAATCATCCTAGTACTCTGTTAGTGCTGGAGTAATAATTTACCAAGACAATTACCACATGGTGGATTTTTTTTGCTGCTCTAATTCAGTGTTATTAATAATGAATAAAATTGCAATTTTCTCAGGTTGCTAGGGGCAGTAGGGAATTATTTCAATGAATATTTCAGCACATTAGTTTAATCATAGTTCCACAAAATTCAAGTGGGCAATATTTTATACTTCTAAGTTCAGTCTGCTAAGGGACCATAGTCATTAAATTGCAAACTATTTGCACTGAGGTCCATTCTATGATTTACAAGCCTTGTTAAAAACACTGTAAAAGAAAGCAAGCTGTGCCATTAATACTTGTAATTTGATGCTGCATTTGTTAATGGGCTCAGTGTGATTAATGTTTTTAGCAGCAGGCAGAACATTTTGAGACAGGCAGTGCTGAGGTTTATAATGTATAAATGCATGTAAAGAAATGTTAGAATATTGGAAGTTTTAGTAATATGTGTTTTTACAAGATTGTATTCCAGAAATAGAAAAGCAGTAGTGAAATTATAGTATAATGTATGTAAATACAGTTCAGGCTGTGGTAGGTGCTGATGTGTGTGTTCTTTATTTCATAGCCAACTGCATGACTTCTGGCGTTTGGATTACTGGGAAGACGATTTGCGCCGGCGGAGGCGATTTGTTCGCAATGCTTTTGGGTCTACTCATTCTGATGCTCTTCTGAAAGCTGCAGTGGAATATGGTCAGTACAAACTCCTACTTAAAAAAAATGTTATGAATTTTTCTTCATGTCCATGAATCCCTGAGAATAGCATCCCTCCTTTTTTTAAGGATAGTGCTGAGAATTCCTAGAACATTTTCTTAGAAAATGAATTCTTTCAGTTCTTATACTTTAATGAACCAACAGTTGTGAGCTTGGGGGCTGTTATGTTTTCTAATCACCAGGGGATTTACATCTCTGGCATTCCCAGATGTTAATTTTGAGACACTGGTAAAAGTAACCAAACTTGTCTCTCCCAAGTGACAGAACAAAACTGTTAAGCCACCAAACTAATGTGTTATAATAGTTCCATTGGAGAGCTCTAATGAATAAAATATTAACTGTTTTAAAAAAACATATCAGATGTTTTTATCTTAGCATATTCTTAGCCAAAATTTTTGTTTTGTTTTGTTTTCTGCAAACCATGAAACACCTAACAACTTGCTTAAAGAATGCATTTTGAGGATGCTTAGGATTGAATAGACCACACAGGAGATTCAGTCTTTGAATTTAAGGATTAGATGATGATTGATTTTCATGGAGAGGTAGCTGAGGTATAAAAGAGGAGGGAGGAACATGCTTGTAAATTCCCTTATATCATCTGAAAATTTCATGTGTTTAGTGACTTCTGTACAGCAGACTGAACCTGAGTACTCCAAATGTCTAAAGCAAATTTACTTCTCACATTTAAACTGGTGTAGCTCTCTAGCATATCAAAGATGGAGATTTGTAAAGAATTTGTAAAGAATCTCCAGAATATTTTTTCTTTCCTTTTTTTTTTTTTGTTTGTTTTTTAAATCTGCAGTACTGGAAAAAAAAAATATCCTGGGATTCTGTAGCATTTATCAATGAAATTTTGCATCACTTATTAAAAACTGAGGAAATGGAAGTAGTTTGTCCAATGCATGTTAAACGTTTCAGTTGATTGTAGCCCTTGTAGTCAAGGGCTAATGTTGCCAGGAGTTCTGAATGTGACAGATATAAAGGTAGCTCTGCGTAACCTATGTATTTCACCAGCTTTGCTGGTTGTTGAAGCAAATAGCTGGGATTCAAACAAGGTTAGACATATAAATGAGTGTCTGCATATCTGATTATACTAGGTAGTGTAATTTAATACTTATTTAAATGCAAAGGCTATCATGTGCAGAACTTCAGGTCATTAACTGTTCACCAGTTGGGTTAAGACGTCACTCCAGTAGTATATATTTGACAGAGGGTTATTTCAACCACAGTATTCCAAAACATCAAAACGGAGATCTTATCAGAGGCAGATGCAGAATTGTGCTAATTGCTATGTTGCCTTTGTAAGAAAACTATTTCCTTTGAAATATATTTCCTTTGTAAGAAAAATAATCATTAAGACTGAGGGCTTTCTGCTTTATTTAGGCATAAAAACTTTTAAAATATTTACTTTTAAAATTGATTAATAATCTTAATTTTAGATATTAAACTAGCATTAAAACAAGAAGAAATCTGATTTATAAACTAGAATGAAGTTTTAAGCTTTGATACTATCCAGCTTTCCGTTTATTTTGATGTCCTTGTTTCTTGCATTTTATAGTACGAATGTTTTATCTTTGGGATAAGATTGAGCTCAGAAGATGGTGGAAGTATGTTTTTTTGTTTTGTTTTGCTTTATAAGAACTATAATACAAGTTGAACTTAAATGGTTTTATTTTAGAATGTTGCAAAGATTACCTCTTAGTGTAGTTTTTATGGTCTGGTATATCAGTGGAGGTGACAGCTGCCTGGTAGCAGAGCTAGCCTGCAAGATAAAGCTACAACCAAAAGAAATAGAAAAGCTGAAGTAGTAAGAGTTTCATACTGTGTTGTTTCTATATAGTTTCATAGTACTCACCTGTTAGTGTATTCAACATACGGGAAAATTAACTCTCAAGTATTTTTAGAGGTGGTATGCATCCTGGTTACATAAAAAAAAAAAAAAAAAAAAAAAAAAAAAAAAAAAAAGAGAGAGAGAGAAAAAAAAAGTTGTCCTGTTTGCAGAATTAAATAATTCTGAATATAACTTTTTCATGTATTTACTAAAATTAATGTATGGAATTTTTAAGCAGCATGCATTAATGTTATAGTTCATGGATTCTAGCTACATGTACTTACTTTTCAGAGGCTAAGCCTTTGGATTTTAACATTGAAACTTTTAGCTGACCTTTCTCTGTAAGAAAACATCCTTAACACTGATGTTATTTTTATGCCTCTTGGTGTTACTAATGAGTTGAATAATTTATGAGGTTGTCATGTGAAAAGGATTTGGTGCAGTTTGATGTACCTTTAGCCTCTGGTGTTGGAATGTGATTAAGAAAGAGCTGGAGGCAGATTTTTTTTTTTATTATTTTTTTTCCATAGGGCTTAACTTTCATTGTATTTTTTTATTAGCTTTGTTTTGTTAATTTTGTTTGGAACACTTTGATAGTAAAATGCTCCTAGCTTCCAACACTAAGCATGATATCATAGTACAGAAAGAATTTAAAACAATTTAAAAATATATTTGTGCTTAGTTTTCCAGTAACACATTTTTTCTTGACCTCAGATACTTTGTGAGAAATAAAAAAGCTATTAATCAAAGCAAAATTTGTTGGGCTTTTGTTATATTAATATAAATTTTTCATCTTGACTGATACCTCTAGCACAAGAAATTGTATACTGAGCATCAGTAAAATAGTGGAAATATAAATATTTGTTATCTATGTTGACTGTCAGTTATCATTTAGGATTTTGTGCATAAATACTGCAGTGGAGGAATGTTTAGTCAAAGCCTAAGTCAGCAAGCTCCTCTGTATCTACGATCAAAGGCATCAGCTTAAATAGGTCTGATCAGGCATTGCAGAGGAGGGCAGGCAGTTTCAGATGAGCAAAAATCACCAAGCAAAAATGACAAAATTAATCAGTCTTTTATTTGGCAGTAAATAATAAGATGTGCTGAGGATTGCAGATGAGAGAATTTCCAGATTCCTTGGAGATGTGCCTGCTTAACACCTGATTTATCTAAGCTTGCACAGCCATCAAGATGACCTTGATAAATAAAAAAAGTGCTCTACAGCTACTCTAGTACTAAATCAGAGATGATGTTGGATGTCTGGATACTGTAATTATGTAATACTTGCAGTCATCAAGGAATGGAAAATTCTTGGAAATGAAAACTATGTCTGTGATCTATATGTTTGTTTTAGAAAAAAAAATTACAACAGATGTTAATATAACATAAAGAAATAAAAACAAATGCCTTGAAGGGCTAAAAAAATAAAGTGTTAATTTTGTCTGATAAGGGCCATCTTAATATAGGAAGCATTAGCTGTTATCTGCTATATGTAAGTAGTATTCTCTCAAAAATTCTGCTACAAGACAAATGGGTAAAACTTTTTAACTACAGGCTGTTACTCAGCCATTGTATGCATGCTCAGATGTCTGTTTTTGATAAAATACAAATATGCATGTATGTGTGTATGTATAGATATATACGTGTGTTCAAAGTATATGGCAAGTAAAAAGATTTCAAAATTGAAAAATTATAACATATTCCTATAGCTATACACTTAGTTGTCCTTTGAGACTGTCAGAACAGAGTCATAGCAGCATTTACAGGAGATGAAGTGGAAAATTTTTCCCTTTGGATTACTCTCTTCCATTTCTAGCTATTTGACATTAACACTGGGTTTTACATCCATTTCATATCTGTATGTAAAATTCAAGCCTAATTATTTCAGAATTTTATCTGCTGTACCCTTTTGTTTTAGTTAAATTTTTACTTCAATAGATCCATGGATTCATTTTTCCCCTTTTGTGAAGCTAATGGGATCCTATTTACTAAGTATTAAGGTGAAAGGCATAAACTGGGATTTTGAACTACTGAAAAGTTTATGTAGAGTTTTAATTTTATTGACATTTCAATGGATTTAGAACAGTTCTTATTTTAAGTTTAGATGGAGCTTCAATGTGGTTGATTAAACTGTAGATTAAAAAGAGGGGAGGAACAAAAGAATGTGCAAGACATTTTAGACTCTATTCTCTTCCCCAAATTTTGCTACCTATAAATGCAGAAAATATACAACCATGACCCAATTCACAGTGATTCTGCACATGTGGTGAAAGAACTGTCTCTTCTAGTTAATCACCTTAACAGTTTACAGTCATTGGAGATTAGTATAGACGAGACACTACTGTACCACCCTGTACAGTGAAACAGAATACTACTCCACAGAGGTCAACTTAGCAAAATAGTGAATTTATTAAGCTTTGGTCCTTCAGCACTTAAAGATAGTGTTCCACAAACCATTTGCATGTAGACGTGATCCAAGAAAAGCCACATTTTCTAGTCTGCAGTGGAGGTAATGGACTTGAATAGCTCAGTGGTTATGTTCTAAACATTTGTATGTAAGCTGGTCAAGTATTTCTAATGTCTTTGCTCAACAATATTTGGCCTGTTAATCTGATTATCATGACAAATCCTGAATGCTTAGAATGCAAAACAAACAAACAAACAAACAACTAAACACCTTTGTAATCTAATGTGTAATTCATTCAGGTTTTAAAACAAAGTTACAGATCTGTCTTATAAGTGCAATATGGCAATTGCATTTGAACTTGCATATTTTAAGTTTCTCATGCTTTTTTATATATATGGACATCTAATTAAAAACCTTCTTTTAAGAGCAGTTTTAACTGAAGTAGACTATATCTGACTCCTGGGAGTTGTCTTCACTGCTGTAAGTTTCAGCAAATATTGTATATGCTTATCATTAGAAATAGGATTTGATTATATAAACTGAGTTAGAGAGCATCAATTTCTGAAGTCTGAAATGTTCAAATCTGAAATTTACTTTCATAAAATAACCTGGAGTTTGATAGACTTTCAAAGAACTGTAGGCAGGATTCCATCAGGCTGCTGAAGGACTTACATACATAGAATGTTTAGCTTCAAGCAAGTGCAACCTTAAAAGGTGTGTGGATTCCCTACTATGAAACTGAGTCTGAAATCCGTGTAAACCCGTGCTCAAACCAGGGTCTGTCTTCAGAACAGGGATTTTGGCTGTCTCACATTGGGCCCTATATCAGTATTAAATTTGTGAGGATCTTCAGTATTAAAGAAAAATGTACCAAGCTGAACTTCCAAGGACTGTAACTCCAAAGTGACCTCTCAATGCTGAAAAGTCCAGAGCAGCTCCTCCTGTCCATCAGAACTGCTGAGCTCATCATTTCTGCAGTTAGTGTTAGAACAAGATAGAGGGAAGACATTCCAGAGAAACTGGTAAGAAGTTGGTTTCATTTAGCATGCACCAGATATTGTTCCAGAAAGCTGTTAGTGTTTTATAAACAAACTTATCATGACATTTGATAAGGGATAAGACATTTTAAGAAATAAAAATGTCCTATGAACTGTGTGTGCTCAATTTCTTCATCTCTGTTCAGAAGCTTTGCTATGAAATCAAATGCTTAATTCTAGGAAGTCTGAATGCCCACTTGAAGACTAGTTTTTCTTTCTGGGACTTCTTAATTAAAACTCCACCACATTTTTCAATAAGTTCAAGAGTGCCAGTCAAAGTTGCAGAGTATATATATATATCTAAGAGTATTTACTTTTTCTCAACTTCACAAGGCCCTCTAACTTTATTACCTTTGACCCATCTCTGGTCTGTATTTATTCAAAATACCATATCTACCATAGTTCCAGAACAGTCCTTAGGGTCTGTCTCAGAAATGCAGATTTCAGTCCTATTTTAAAGAGAGCAGGATTTTTCCAACAACTAATGCAAAACTGGAAGCAATTTGAAGATAGCTGATACAGAATCATCACCTACCAGAATTTTGCTAGCAGGACCACTAGATGCATAAAAAATGTTATCTAGGCATATCTAGTGAAAGCATTCTACGTGTACTATGTAAGATATGAAACACCAAAATATGCTTTCAGTTTTGTCTATTAATATTGTTTTCCATAATATGTCTATATGAACAACTTTACTGTAAGGGCCATAGTTGAAATTGAAGATCTTTTTGTAGTTTTTGTTTGTTTGTTTTTTACATTTACATTGATTCCTAATCTGATTCAGATATTCTTTAAATATTCTTTGCTTCATCTGGAAGAGACAAGGCTCAGGATGGGGGAAGTCTTGTAGTTGTGTATAACCTGTTGGGAGAGAGTAAAGAAGATTCTTCTTAGTGATACTCAGTAAAAACATTTTATTTATCCTCATGGTAGTAAAACAATGGAACAGGTTGTCTAGAGAAGCTGTGGAATCTCCATTGTTGGAAAAACTGAAAACCCAACTGACAATGGTCCTGGGCAGCCTTCTGTGGCTGACCCTGATTCAGAAAGGGAGTTGGACTAGACAGTCTTCAGAGAAGCCTTCCAGCCTCAAGAGCTTATATCTCAATGTTCAGGACTAATCTCATGCAACTTCTCATAGACTCAAAAAAAAAAAAAAAAAGCAGAAACATTTCATCAAAAATAGGTAATTCTCAATATCAAGTTACTTTCACCTGTTCACCAGGACTCTCGGGTCCTTTTCTGCAAAACTGCCTTCCAGCCGGGTGCCATCCAGCAGTACTGGTGAATGGAGGTGTTCCTTCTCAGATGCAGGACTCTGCACTTATCCTTGCTCAGCTGCGGAAGGTTCCTGTCAGCCCACCTCTCCAGCCTGCCAAAGTCCCTCTGGGTGGCAGCATGACTCTCTGGTGTGTCAGCCACTCCCCCTAGTTTGTCATATGCAAATTTCCTTAGGGTGCCCTCTGCCCCATCATCCAGGTCATAAAATACTTCTAATATCAGTTTTCTCATGGACAGTATACTATTACTGAAACTGAGTTTATTGTGCCACTTGAGCCACTAAAATGTTTTTGATAGTTTGGTAGGAGAGTTTAAGGGGGTGGAGGGGTATTATTGTTGTGTTGTTTTTGTGTTGTTTTTTTTTTGACTTCTTTAGTGCTCTATCCTGCACTGTCCTCCTGAAAATTAGTCACACACACAATGTCATAAAATACATTGTTCTGAGGAAATGCAGGTGATGACCCTTATCTCAGATAACTTGCAAAACTATTATTTATTTAAGTAATGTCATATGTATGAATGTTAAACAAAAAATAAAGAAAACAGACCACCTTCATTCAAATAAACCACCTTCATTCATCCACTACATGCCCGCTTAATTTTAGCCTGTAAGTTTACAAGCTAAGAAGTAACTGTGAGTAGTTTTAAGTTTCTTCTTTATGGGCAGAAAACACATATGTTACATGATGTTCAGTAGTAAACATCTTAAGAATATGTATGCATTCATTAAGTTAATCCATAACAATGCTTCTACATGTCATCAAGTAAATCACCTCGATTCTTTAAAAGTAATCATGCAGACATGAGACAAATGTGTAAGCAATTCCACTTCATTTGGAGCACCATTTTCTTCCTCTTTTCTTTGTTTGACTCTCTTTGTCTCCATTAGACTAATTACCAGCCAAGTGCCCCTTATAAGAAGAGATGCCCAATGTTAGATATATGATTTAATATTAATAAAAGAAAAATATATTGAATGTTGACATCAAAAATATTATTGATTTTCTTTCACCTAAAATAAAATTCTTATAACACAACTTCCTTTCAGTACATGTACTAACTTCCACATCTGATTGTGAAATCTCTAATGTATTCTAAATGAGTTTACATCCAAATTGTGTGCCTGAAGAAATCACAAAAACCTGTGTATTTATTGAAAGCATAATAATTTAAGATTTGCCACTACAGATTTATAACTGTAGCCCAACAGTGCCATACACTGCTTTACCAAATAAACTTCCAATTATTTCATCCTCACTGGATTTTAGGGAAAACATTACAAACACACACACACACACACACAAAATAAAAATGTATTTTGCTAAGGTTTTACATGGTAGTTTTCAGATACAGATGAAAATAAAATTTGTTTAAATAAGCCAGGATTAAGGACTTTCATTAGAGAGTAGTATAAGAGATTACTAACTGTGATAATAACTAAATCTGAAATACTAGATTTATCTTGGTGGTCTTTCTAGTATTTCTTAGTCCCCTCGAAGGACATTAATATATTCTCATTAAATATATCTACTATTATGGTGATCTACCTCAAGGTGTGATCACTAGTGGAATTTACTTAGGTAGAGTACTGAACACTATTGGTTTTCTGTGTCTGGGCTTCTACTGTCTGACTGGATAATGGAAATTAGCTGTGACTGCTTGCCTAACAGATTCATAATCTCTGTATTTCTGCTTTCTGTTATCTGCCATCTCTAGCATAGGAATTTTCATAGCAGCTTGATAATAAGTTTTAAGTACAGATTCATGAAATAAAAGACTTTTTTTTTTTCTTTTCTAATTTCCTCAAATCTTTAATGTCAGAATCTTTCTTTATTTTGAGCTTTTAGCAGATCCAAATAGGATGTGAAAACTTTCCTCCCTCCAAATCTCTGTGTTGGATTTCAAATGCCTTCCTCTGATGTTTTCAGTCTATCTGGCATGACCTGGATTTTAACTGCTACTATAGGTCTGAGTTAATTTTACAACAAAGTTTTTTTACCAGCAGTTAACATAACTACTTATTTTTCTCACTTCAGATTGCCTCTGAAAGCTTATGATTCAAATTTGATTCTTAACGTAATCAAATTGCCTGGCAAAAACATTCCCAAGACTACCAAATTGCAACCATTGCCAGTTTTAGAAGTCTAGCTGCACTTTTTTCCTTTCCAATGTTATATTTACATGTGAAAAGAACAAACTTTAGCAATCTGCTCTTGCAGAATGAAAGTAATCTACTTACCAAAACCAGTAAATTACTATGATGTGAAATGTTTTCAAACCGTTGTAAAGAATTTATTTGTTCTTTTGATTCAGTTCTATTGCTAATTGACAAAGAAATGGAAGTTACTGACCCATGTATATTCAGAGCATCTCACAGAAACTTTTTGGAAGAACATTCTGTCAATGAAATGTCTAATTGTCCTTCAGGACATCTTTCATGGCTGGGTGAATGTAACTCTTCAGACTCAGATTTTACCATGTGCTTTTCTTACCTCCAATCTTCTGTGCTTGAAGACTCCATATTAAGGAGTAACAGCACTCCTTCAACTTTAGTTGAACACAACAACACATTCCATTTTTAAATTTTCTCCACTCTTCTTATCTTTCATCTCTTCTTGACTGCAGGAGTCTGTTCTCCATTATGTGGAGACTAAGTGGAAATATATAGAATTATTAAATGAAAAATGTGTTTAATAACATTGTTTACTGGAGTAAAGAAGCCCAAACTTTACCAAATGTGTCTAAAAATGCAAAATGAAATTCTATTGCTTCTACTGAGGAAGGTGTTTTCTAACAACACTGAAGAAAGGTGTCTAGGAAAGGAAGCCAAGTACTTGGCTGGAATCAGGGGCCATTATTTCCTCAGTGCTGCAACTATTGCAGCCTAGAGTCAGAAGATCACAGTTAGAACCCCTTCTCTCCCACTCTTCTACTCATGCCAGTAGAAGACATGACAGGCTTTTAGGCAAAGGCCTCTCGCAAGGTGAAGATGTGTTAAGATGACAGAGGTAGATTGTGAGAATCTCTTCAGTATAGGTGATTCCTGGTCTTTCACAGAGTTAACAGAACTCTGTGCAAGGTACAGACAGGGGTGCAGAAACACCTAATGAAAGCACTGTATTAAAAGCCAAATACATTGTGAGAAGTTCTCAGATATACCAGTAAACATCATATCAAGAAAACCAACTTGTTAAGAATTCCATCAGCCAGCATATTATACGTTTCCAGTTACATAATTAATTTTGTTTTTCATAGCATGTATGCTACATCATGACATGATTTTTCTTATCTTTGTATGCCTTAAATGTATATCTCCCTATATCTTTGTGTATGAACATAAATATCATCTACAATACGCAAACTTTTGTAGCTGAAAGGACTATGCATAATGCCCGAAGAGGGTTTCATTTGTATCTGTTTTGCCATATAACACAAATCACTCACTCCCGTGTCTTCAAAAAAGTGAATCATGTTGTCAAATAGCATCTCAGCTCCACTCTGGATAGAAAATATTGCCAATGCTTGTAAATTTAACATAAGCATAGCATTTTTTCAAATATCCCTGAAGTAGCATGGAATTTTTTTTGCTCTCTGGCAACCTTTGCAAAGCAGAATGAAAGACATCACTACCACCACACTGAAGCTTAATGGTAGATAAAATAAAATACTGTTCTCCTTTTTCCTTTACTATTGCTGCTAAGATTTCTGTGAGTTAACTTTCCTTAATATACACACAAGCTTTCTACCTGGGACAGTAATTACCATTCACCTATTTCAGAGACAAAGTAATGGAAATCTTGTAGAAAGTCTCTTTGAGCTGTTGTAGTCATAGACTCTCAGACTCTGCTTTATCTTCTGTATCGCTACTATGTCACTTTTTATCTGCTAGACAGTATGAAACAAAGAGCTTTTATAGCTGCAGCTATTAAAAAAAAAAAAAAAAAAAAAAAAAAAAAAAAAAAAAAGTGTAAAATTCTGCCCCCAATCAATCAAATAGAAAAATTTTGATTTTAATTTTGCATTTTAGGTTCAGGAACTAGAAGCTCATTTTTTCATAAGTTTTCACAACAAATAGGATCACTGTCTTTTGCAACTAGATTATAGCTCTTTAGCAGAGCTAAGAGTTAAACACAAATATCCCAATGTTAGGGCCACACTGCTGTCTCACAAATGTGAATATCCTGTGGGTGCTGCCCTTTGTCTGATGTTGCTATAGGCATTGATCTACACAGAAATAGAAACAGTTCCTCCCACCAGTTACTGTTGTTGCTGAAGTGAAAATGATGCATGCCAGTTCCAAAGATGTGGTGATCCATGTGAGGATGAAATGAAATTTGCACAGAAAAAAAAGAATCAGAGCAGTACACTGAACTAGTTGGGATTGCACAGTAAAAGACAGTGTAATTAAAAGTAAATCTAGATATTCTGATAAGATTATTATATTTACAAATTTATGATTTATGTAAAATGGGGGCTATCCTTTTACAAAAGAGTTATAGAAGACATCATGTCATGTATAGGAGATTTTGCCTGTGTAAAGACTACGTAAGATCTTCCTTCTGTATGTCTCAAAAGAGCAGAATTTCATTTGAAATGATTAACATTCCAGAAAACAAAGATCATTTCAGACATTTTGGCAAATAGGTATCTCAAGGCTTTTGAGTCTTTCTTCTCTAAATAAGTAGTCTCAATAGAAATTAAAACAGTTATTTTACTATGGGAATTTGTATAGTTACTATAAAATCATTTTAAATGTACTTACTACACCTTCATTTTCTGTTATAGAGAATTAATTTTTTTTAGCTATCCACTCAGGATCTGGTAGCAAAACTTTAAGTGGTGAGGGAGAATAGTGCCTTCTAGCAAAGATATGATTTACCACAATTTGGCCACAGAGAGGAAGAATTCGAAAGTTAGAAGTCAGTCCATAAAACTACAGATAAATCTTTTGTTTTAAAAATCCTGAGGTTTGAACCTGTCTCGTGGATTGGAGGCTCTAATTATTAGGTAAAGTTTAGAAAGGTTGGTGTAGAATACCCCAGTACAGGAGCTAAGATCAGGTTTCTCACATGCCAGTGCATTACCATTGGGCTGCTAGCATGCACCAAGCATCTGTGTTTCTAAAGAGTGTTTCATTTCTCCCCAAGGCTTTCTCATTGTTAGCTTTCTCAATTAGAATATTTGTGAGCTGGAAGCTAAATTAAGCCTAGCGTATGTAGGCACGGTTCCTCAGTACAGGGTGTGCCTTTGTAGAAACCTGACAACTTTGATCCTGTCTTTGAGCTCTGCAAGCAGATAGAGTCAGAACATGGCTTTTCCTGTAGAATGTGTGCTTGTTTTAAGTATTTCAAACTTGAAACTAATCAAAAACTTTCAAGACAAAATCCAGACATGAATGTTGAGAGATTCCTTGTTTTTCATGTATGTGTTATCTTTTAAAAGTTTTTATCAGATTCTATTTTAAAAGCATTGAATATATCATTTAACAGAATTCATTTTTTTTGGTTATCATTTCATACATATTTAAATTCAATCCCCTTTTGCTTCTTACCTTACTAATTACATTTTTTCTATTGAAACAGTTTGATTACCCTCTTCAGTGGCCTGTCTTAAGAAACCTTTGCTTACATGTGAATATTTTGAATTAATGATAAATGAAATTCCTTTTTGCTGTCAAAACTAAATTGTAAAAATGCATTGCATGGCTTTGAAAATCAGTACACTCTATTAGCAGACCTGTCAATATAAAAAGTGCATTCCATTTCCACCTCTTGCTCTAATAACCTTTTCTATGTTACTCAGAGGCAGTTCACATAATCAGAGTATATTGTCAGCTTACTGGAGTTGGGGAAGCATGAAATGAAAATCGCGTTAATATTGATCCAATTCTCTTACTTGCAAGTGTCCTTGATGTCCTTTCCACTGAACAATAACTGTTGGTGTGATGTAGTTATTTTCGTGTTGGCTATTACTGTACTTTAGTAAAATGGTAGGAAATAGGAATATTTTATTGCTCTTAATTATTTTTCTTGTGTATCATCTTTGCCTGTTTAAGTGATCCACAGCACATCAGGAAATTCAGTTTCTTTCTGCAATTTATCAAACTATAGTATCCACTGAGAGGCTACATTTCAAACTGACAGGGATTTGTAAAGGTCATCAGTCATGAAATATGAATCCATTCTTGTGTGTACAAGTTACAGTGGCAAACTACATCTTAATCCAAATATAAACATTTGGCTGGTTTAAGTTCCAGTTAGAAGGACTTCTAGTTGCAGTCAGACTGAAGACTGACCTTCAGATGTGTGAAAATGCCTTATAACATCTGCTAGACTGGCCATATCCTGTCACCCTCTGGCTCGTTATGACCTGTACTGAATCAGTGCAGGTTCCTTCTCACAAGCTCAGAACATCTGAAATCTCAAATAAGTATAATACTTATGACTTCTAAAAAATAATTTAATATCACTCAGAATCTTAGTTTTCCTATCTGTAAACTAAAGGGAGAAAAAAATAAATAAATAAATAAATAAATAAAAGTGTCCAGCATAGTAATTTCATCCTTTTTTCTATATAGGACCTTTTATACTGATACACAACAATTTAACCACAACTATTTATTTAAAAAAAAAAAAAAAGTCTCTTGAGAAACACATTAATTTTGTCCTTGCTTTTATTCTCAGTCTCCTCATCATTGTCAGTCTCACTGTTACAATGCAAAACACCTGAGAAGTTATGAGAGTATAATGTATACAACAATAAAGTATTTATAAATGACTCACCTAGAGAAAATGTGGTCAGATAGCAGGTATAAAAATTAGACATAGAGGAAAATGTTTGGAAAGTCTCAGATTAATTTTCTTTTTATCTATTACTTATTATTATGATCTTCTTATTATTACTTATTATCTAAGTATTTATCTATTACAGAAAATAAAAATATGTTTTGGTTTTGCTTTTAGGTAAAAAGTAATTTCCAAAATAAATACATGCAATTTTTAATTTCTACACAATTTTTCCAGTTTTTCCCCTCATTTCTTCAATGATCTTTGATAAGGAAAATATGATTTAGGTCCCTCTGGCTTTTATTAAATCTATTAAAACCAGCCCTCCTTTAATAAGAGTCACTTCTCTGATTCTCCAGGGAAACTAAATTATATGCCAGTCAAAGCTGCCAGTTTCAGAAACACATTGCAATTTAAATCACAGCCCCAACAGACACAGGTGGGGACAGTTCATCACAATATGCCAGCAATGTTCTGCTCCTCCAAGGCTCTTGAGCAGACACAGAGATACCTGGTCCCCTCTTCCCATGGAGTGAACTGAGCCCTGGAAGGGCTGGCTCTGAAGCCATGCAGAAAGATATTGGGCCAGGGGGAGTGGTTACCATGTCGATTATTTAATCTTGCTGGGTTTTGTAGAGGTCAGTCTACAGACTGCCAAGCAGCTGCTCTCCATAAATGTGACCGCTGTGAGGGTCCCGGTGCCTAATCAAGTTAGTAAAGATTAGCAATGAAAGCAGGATTTTAAACTGTTATAATATATAAAACAGGAAGATTATCTCCTGAAATGTTTTATAAGTATTTTCAAGTATTAATCATATCAAATGAAAAAAAGAAAAAAAAAGAAAAGAGGGGGTAGTTAATAGTGTTGCATTTTAATTTAAGCTTGACTGTTCCTGTGAAAGTTAGAGTTTGTATAATAAACAAAACAGTACATTCAAAGTCTGTTGATAAATTTTACCTGTGATATAATTTCATGATTTACATCATCACCTGTGAGGTAGTTTCCTGTGAGGAACTAATTCTGAATTCCTTTATTCAACAGCATGTTAAAATATACCTCAGGTTATTATAACTCAGGAAAAAATAATAATAATAATTCTACAGAGCAGTGCATATATGTGACCTGTAAGAGAAGAAAAAGCAATTTTATCCTTGAAAGTTTCTGAGGAAAGCTAAGCTTCACAAAAACTGTACTTTAGATTCTATAAAAGAGGGTTTTTAATTAAATGCAGCATTTTACTGTAAAGAGAACAGACTTTACTTATGTCAAAATGCTCCTTTAGAAGCCACATAAAACTGTAAAAGACAATATATGAAAAAGCTTTCTTACAGAAAAGAAGAACACCATCCCATGGAGCAGATTTCCAGATGTTTGGAAACATTAGAATTTCCTGTCAGTATATTTAGGTAACATTAAAATGAGGTTAACTTTCCATTCTGCCATCTCTCTTCAAAGATCAAAGAGCGCTCACTGCATAAATTGCCTTATCGGTAATTCGTTGAAGTAAACTATGGAAACAACTTTATAAGAAGCAGTAGTCTTCTTTTGTTGGTTACAGTATTACCAAGCAAACTTTTCTTAAAATTAACCATGTTATTACCTCACTATAAGTATGCTAAGTACAGAGGAAAAAAAAAAAAAAAAGAAAAAAAAAAAAACTTTTGAATAATAAATGCACAGCAGTGAAGATGGAAGCAAAAACTCCTTTTCAATATTCAACAAAATCGTGGTAATCAGTGTAAAGTCTAACAAAATCAACTTACATAATAGAAGCGTAATCAACAATACGCTATTTTTGTACTGCTTATTTTAAATATATTTAGGGATACCGTTTATGGGTTTAGACACTAACAGTATCTTTGAAATTCAGACTGTGACCTCAGAACCTGTTGTGACCTGCAGCATTTATTGATTTCATTGAAAACTGAGAAACAAAAATTCAAATATTACAATAAAAACAACAAAATATTTATTTAAATATTGCATATATTAGATGATTCTAGAAGCTGTAGCTACTAAATAACTTGAGATCCTCCTGTTCTTGGAAAATTATTAATTTTTTATTTTCTTTATTGTTGTTATTGGGTTTGTTAGTTGTTTTTTTTGTTCTTTGCGGGCTTTTTTTTGGTCAGATTAATAGTTTCTGTTACTTTTTAAGGAAAATTAAATACCTGAAATTCGTAATTTTTTCTCAATGCTATACAGGTTTACCATGCAGCTCACATATAAAATACATACCTCTTCATTGAAGTCAGGGTTTTGCAGATGAGTGCTAGTTGCTTTCTTTGTTTTCTGTTAAAGATTAGCTCTTTTCAGTTATCCTAAAGCCAGTTTTTACCATGCAATGATCAAGATGATAACAGGTGTAACAAATGATGGATTAAAAAATATATATATATTTTTTAATCTTATTTAGTCTTATACATACGTTTTCTTGAAATACATTTATGACAGAACCTTCAAGTTTCAAGACATTAGGGCACTAACTTCAGCGGGACTTCAGTGAGAGCTGGCTTATTCCTTTAAGTTCTTTGCAAACTGCTGTTTTAAGAAATATTTACCTTCTTATTTCATGGTTTCTTTCTAAGTTCCAGTCTGGAAAAACATCCTTTAATAAGGATCTTGCTTCTTTGAGCACTGATAGCATCTGCCAGTTCCAGTTCTGAACACCCTGATGTTAAAATGTTTCTTTCGTCAAATTATATTTAATTTCTTTTTTCTTTCTCTTATTTAAAAGCATTTGAAACATTTTCTAATTAGACTTAAGAACTGACATTAATACAATTCTGTATTATATTTTAAAAAAGAAACTTGGTGTGTCTTGAGAGCAGTTTGAAATGAAGTATCTGGAAATGAATTCCATTTCATAGTAATTTTGCCATGACTTTAAAAAATAATTTGAGTTTTTATTTTTTACAAACATGCTGAAATATCAAATATTAATTTATTCATCACTCCTTTTTATATCATTGTTAACAATACTAGACATAGTTTTATGTCATATAATTTTTTATTCAGTTTGTTGTCTGTTTTTAAAGAGACAAGTTGTTTTTCTTTTTACTCTTATTTTGAGAGCTCCTCTTATTTTATAACCTTTTTGAAGTCATCTTGAAATTTAAAAATAGAACATCTGTGACAGATCTGTTTTGAACATATTTCACATTTCAGGATCCAAGGAGATCTGGTGGTCTGTGGTATTCGCTTGTTAATTTCTTGATGAATGGGTAGAAAGGCCAAGAAGTGCACTCAGTACAGCACGTCTTCTGAAGATAGATGATCTCAAATAAATTCTATTCCCAATCAGTTTTTGATTTGTTAGGTGTTAAACCATTTCTTTGTAAGGACAGTGTTTACAAGCCTTGTAATGAGACAGCCCTGTGAGACCTTACTCTTCTTGCTGTAATTTTGATAAATGGAACTCTAATTCATAAAGGATATAGTGATTGAAGGGCAACTCTGGGTCTCGTACACTTTCATTTAGATAAATGTTTAGTACAGTACAGCAAAACTGAGGTGCACTCAACAAAGTGATAAATTTAAACAACAGCCAAACCAGAGCCTTTTCCATCACAAGAAAGAAGCACTATTTACTATATTTCTTTTAGATAAATGTATGTTTAATATTATAAACCAGAATGGCTTTTAGAAGCATTTGTCTTGTTGCTCAGCTCCAAATTTGCCAAACTAATTTAGTGCCTTCTCCTCTACCACATTTCTTACACTGGTGTATAGCAATATTTCTGTAATCTGGTAACTGGAACCCTCATCACAAGGGATTTAAAATGCACTAAATTTCAGGTTCTTCTGCTGATGCATCTTAGTAATAATGTGAACTTTTTTCTTGTGATTGCATCTCTTTGTGCATAAATAATTTGAAAGGATCGTCACTAATCTAATCAGTTACTACATAAATGGTTGAAACTATTATTATTCCAGATTAGTACTTTTGAAGTAATTTATTTGAATATTATTACATCTTATAAAGCTCAGAAACTTCCATAACACTCACTAAAACTACCAAAAAGGAAGACAAACATATTTTCCTGCTTTCTTCCTCCACTGTGTTAGTTCAGCTCAGATCCGGTCTCCTTCATTGTCAAATGCTTCACACTAGGAGCTATTACCTGTGTCAAATGCTGAACTCCCTTGTAGTAAGCACAAGCAAACAAAATTCCAATAGTAGTTAAATACTCAAGACAGTTCTGATGTAATATAACCAAAGGTCTGTTACAGCACATTACTCCATTATGTTTTCCAAAATTCCTACAATTCTTACTCTTTTTTTTGTGAATTAGGGAAAAAAAAATATAACTAATTTGAGTGAATAGTTACAGTTAGTTGCACTAAATAGTGTTAGTATTTAGCACTATATTTTCACTCATTATGCAAGAGAGGTAAAGATCACAGCTTAGTAAATGAACACAGCAAATATATTGGCATATCAGCATATATGTCAACATCAGTAGTGCCTTTATCACTATCAGTAACAGCATTGTCCTCATGGAGATAGCAACAATTGGGAAGACTAGAGATGCTGTCCTTAATTTTGAGCTTAATGAAAAACTGCTTTTTTTTTTTGTTTGTTTGTCTTAACCATGTTCTGTAGCACCAGAAATAGCAATTTGGATAATAACAATAATATAGAGAAGGTTATTTTTAGACTTTAAAATGTGAGGTCTCAGTTTGTGGTAGAGTCTGATATCAAGTGGCATGTTAACAGTTATCTTCAAACAGAGTAAACACACTAAAGGTAAAATATGTCTCCAGAATTTTTATTTATAAGCTGTGATTCTTCTGTGCATGAAGTAATTAAAAGACTCATATAAATATGAGTGGGAAATAAAAACATAACACCTTCCCCACTGTTTTTAATAACAGAACTGCCTGACACATCAATTCAATTCCATGCATGTATCTTCACTAGCCTGTTTACTATATTCCAGTTAATTGTCCTGTATGAATATGAGGCCATGAGTTTTAATACACTTTACCTCATCACTTTACATCTGCCATAGTAGCACTCATCAAGCTCAGGCATTATGGCAAACAATCAAAACGAGAATAAAACTTTCTACCAACAAAGAAACACTGTGCCTACCTTCTTCTTACTCTTTATTGAGATTACCAGTCTCCTACTTCACCTTTCTGTCCCTCCTATCTCCCAAACCAAAATCATGGCAGATTTTGAATTCCCAAAACCATCTCCTTTACTTAGAGTAGGTGGTTTGAGCTCTGAGACATCAGTCAGAGTCAGAATACCAAGAACCCAAGAGACACTCCTGCTGAATTTCTTGCATGTTGAAAACTAATGGAAAAACATAGAACATAGAGCAAAAAATAATTATTAACAGCAGGAGGGTCTTTGTGAAACAGAGTTTGTATTTTACTCAAGATATATTTTGAAAGACAGACTAAGGCTGTGTATTTTGTAGACCTTGATAAAGACCTTTTTCAATACAGATGTTTTATTCTGTATTTTTCACTATTTATAGTATTTATAGTATTTTCACTAAAATACTGTTCAGCTAAGTTTACAACACATAACTTTTTTTTAGGCACTGAAGAAGATGTAGTGAAGTCCAAGAAAACTTTCCGAAGTCAAGCTGTGGTAAATCAGAATGCAGAAACAGAGCTTATGCTGGAAGGAGACGATGATGCTGTCAGTCTGCTCCAGGAGAAAGAGATTGACAACCTTGCAGGTAATTATGATTTTTCATTACAACTAAGATAAAAGTCTGTTTTTAACTTGTTAATTCTGAACCTTTGCAGTTATTGTCTTAATATTGATGGCTAAGTATGCAATTACACGGAGAACAGCATCTTTATTTTCTAGATGTAATATGGATGTTCTGCGTCCATGAACTAGGGGAACTGATTACAGAGTATGTGCCCATTATACAATCTTTCACCAGAGGTGTGAAAAGTAACAGTACCTCAAGTGCTCTTATGATTGCACGTGACATGTTATTGAAAATTCTATAAAACCACTGTGGAGCAGTTCTTTTTTGGTTGAAATAGAAATGAGGGTTAATTCTAAAACTCAATGTTTTGTGAGTCAGTGTGGCTGTGATCTTTCATGACCTGATCCCAAGTGCCACGCAACTTGTTGAGAAACTTCTACACTCCTACTGGCACCCAGTGCTCTCATTCATCGGTGTGTGAAGGGGAACCTGAGGTATCAGCCCTGAAAGGGAATATTACCTGCTGTAAATAGGGACTAAGAACAAATGAAACTGTAAGCAAGGCACGGACTTCATTAGGTACAATTAGAGTTGGGAATTAATCCCCTGTAGAAACATTCATGAGAGATCCTTTCTAGTCCTTTCTCCCTGTGTGAAGGTCTGCAGTGAGGTCTCAGTTTTATCCATGTTCCAGCAGGTTCTGTTAGAGCTCCGTCTTGAAAAAATATTATGTTTCCTGGGGAAGCAATCTGGAAAGAAAGGCATGCTGAAAGTTGAAAATGCAATCTCCTCTCACATGAGATAAAAATGTGAGAACTGTGAAATGCAGTATGGATTTTTTAGGTTAACTTACTTAGGAATACCTTTATTAAATTACTCGATTAAGGGGAAGTTTTTTGATGTCTGAGGATTTTTTTCAGTATAATTGAATTTCTACAATAGCTATCTTTGCTCCTGCATTTTCTTCTGATGCCCTAGTGGAAATCTGAAACAAAGATAAGATCATAAATGGATATTAAAAAATAAAAAATAAAAACTAAGTGGAATTTAGTCTCATGCTTTGAAACTAGAGTGGAGGGCAGACATAGATACTTTTATCTGGGAGCAACCTTCAGTATATTATCATAGTTAATACATCAATGTGCTTTCTCAATCTGCAGCTAACCATTGCTGAAACACTTGTTTTAAGTCAATAAAACAGTAAGGCAAACAGGACCATTAGTGGGGGTAATTTGATCAATATCCCTTTCTCTTTTAGAAGGGAAAACTCAGTATGGTTTTGGCTAAGTTCTCATATATAAGAGCAATGCTTCCAGCCAAAAATATATACTGTTGCTATAGCTTAAAGGCTGCAACAAGCAACTACATTGCAGTATGTATTAGAACTGCAAAGAGGTCAGGAAAAATTCTTGCCCAGTCTGGAAAACCTCACAGTCAGGCCTCAAAACTGCCATTTCATTCAAATAGACTGATGTGATATAATCCTTATAGTTGCATCCATCTAAAGGAAAAAAAAAAAAAAAAAAAAAAAAAAAAAAGTGTATATCTTACCAGAGATCCCTATGTAGAAAACATCCCCTGCTCCTTTAGAACATAGAACAGTAATTCTAGTCCTTTTCTTTTACAGTACAAACAGTGGGGTAATGTAGGTATTAGCAAAACAGAAATGATAGAATTTGAAACAAGTCAACTTTTCAAATATTGACAGTCTGTCCTAACAGTGTCAGTGTTTGTGTTTCCAATCAACACTAAGAAGAGAAACAAGGTGCTTCCAAGTCTGGTGAGGTGACAGGATATTGGTGCTGTATGTGTACCAAAACCTGTGAACGTCTCAAAAAGAACCCACCTTCTACAACCTCATTTTTTCTATCAGATTAATTGCAACCTTTGCTACTCAACTCTTGCTCATATTAGAAGTGGAAATAATTCTGAAAGTTAATGATCCAACCCAGTATCATATGTGTTTCCTGTAAATTTTACCAACCAATCGGTGAGAAAAACTAAATCCCTCCATACCTTCTGTCTATATTGCTGCATGATTTTGTATAGAATGATGTCAATGTTTTCTATGGTTTTCACTGTTTACAATGTGACTCTGAAACTTGAGACCAGGAACTGAAATCAAGAAAATCAGTAGGCAAGGAAGGTGGATTTTATGCCTAAGAAATTTAGAATAACATCTGATGGCTCTGAAGAGAGCCCAATAAAACCATACTGTCCACTCTTACTTAATTCTGAAGAGTTATGTTGATTCGGTGTATGTAATCTGGAAATCTTTGAGACATATCAAGTTATGGTATATCACAACATCATTTATATCTAGTTACTGTTCAGATTGGAATGACACATAGGAATTTCTATATTCAGTTATGCTCTCAATTTAACTTTAAAGCTTAAATCAATTTAAACTTGGTTTACAGTGATTTGGAATGCCTCAGTAAGGCATAGGAATTAAACAAAATCATTATAAACCAGGTTTAAATTGATTTAAGATTGTCCACATTTAACTAAAACAATTTAACATTGTTTATTCCATGAAACTAAGGCAGCTTTTAAAAAGGCAGCTTTTAAGGTTCTAGAAAACTTTTAATGAGGAGAATATAAATATTACAATATTTTGATATGTGAAGTAAGGCTAAAAAAGGAACGTCTGAAACAGATTGAGACTGTTCTTACAAAGTTATCTGTACATACCTTTTGTTCCAGAGACTCTTTATAGTTTTTCATCAACCATGTGGCACAAATCAATGTAAAGTTCACTTTGATAAATTACATATGGGATGGTGAATTTTTTAGATAATTATAGTCTGAATATTTTTATTATATAATCTTAGTATTCCATATGTTGCAATGGCAGTCGGTCAGATTTCATTATATTAAGTAGCATTTTAATAAAATATAAAAATCAGATTCCATGTTATTACATTCTTAGAATTATGAATTCTAAGTTTGCATCAAGATTTTTAACTAAAGCAGTATTTTATCTGTCTTACAGTATAAGTTATCAAAAGATGTTCTCATTTTAGCACATACATATTAAAACATTTTACATTTTTCTGTTTCAGTTTTAGCTCCTTTACTTCCCAGACTGTTCACTTCAAGAGGCAAGTCACATCTCTGTTAGAACTAATGATTGAGATAGCATAGTCTATTTTAACACTTTTCTAATATATTGTGAATCTGTGGGTAATATAATCAAATTCAGTGTAGTAACTTGATATTACTAACTCTTCTCCTTCTCTTTTTCTCTTCAATTTTCTAACACTGCAGTAGGGCTCTCACATACTTACCTTTTGTCATAAGAGCTTGAGAATGCAAATTTGCTAACAGTTTGTCTTCTGCGTAATAGATTATTTTTTTTTTAGTTAAAAAAATATATGGATGTGTTCTAATATCAGAAGCTAGCTTTCTCAAAAGGAAATATGCTTTAATAGATAATTAAAATTCTTTCACCAAATTTCATTTTAAAAAAGTGCACAGATCTCACAGATCTGGCACTAAGATAGATCATAGCAGATAAATATTGAATCATTTAGGTTTTATGAATTTTACATTTTAGAAATGTTTTCTTTGTCACGGAGTTGCAGTTGGCTTGCTGAGAACTGTGCACATCTGAGAACAGAATTTAGCTTAATCTATTTTGTCATATGACTGGTGGTACTAGCAAATAGGCCCAGCCGAGCAAAGTATCCCTGATAAATTCTTTTGCAACTCTCAAAAAAGTAGTTTCTAGTAAAGAAGAAAGGAAATAAAGATAGAAGTATGTGAGGCTTTGGGCTATTTTAGGAAGACAAAAGGCTTTGGCAAGCATCTGTCTGGTTACTTACATAGGCTCAATCAACTCAGAATCTGACTTCCTCATAAGCCATGGTGAATTACAGTCTCATAACAGCATTGCAAGAATAAATACTTACTATTGTCTCTAGTACTAGGAGATTGAGCAACTCACCCAAAAAAAGCCCAAGGAAAGCCACTAACTGTCTTTAATGCATCTTAGTCTTAATGTACCTTAACCTTCAATACAGAATCTTCCTTTCTTCTTGGACAGAGGTCTCTAGATGGAGGGAACTCCCCCACAATGCGAATGTGCCAGGAACACTTGTGAGAAGCAGCAGCCCAGCCTTAACTTTTAGCAATCATATATTCCAGTGTAGGAATATTTCTAGAAAGCAGCATTACTACTTCTCATAAAGAGCTGATCTTCCATCCAAGTCAGCATAGCTGGCTAGTCCACATTAACTTAAAGATTAAATATGGTATGCTCTCTATCCATACTTTTCAGTAGTGCGCCGAGTGTATTGACTTACTGCCCTGTGCTGGGTCATGAGGATTTGACAGCTTGTATTATTATTAATGAGATATAAGACCTTTCACTTCCAGGTCATCTGTTTGAAGTCCAGACAAGACTGGTGGTAACAAAACATTATCAACATCTGTTTTGTAGCCTATGCAAAATAAGCCTTTTGTCTCATTTCAGACAAACTAACAGAAACCATCACAATTTTGCAAAATTTCCAATTGAAAAAATACTTGACGCTGTCTTTATAGGAAATTGGAATAATGCCCAAAAGTTCTACTACATAAAGCTACAGTTAAAATTGTATGGCAGTACCTTAAAAAAAAAAAAAAAAAAAAAACTATCATCTAGCCCTTGGGGAAATTTTCTATTTCAGGTTCTAACAAAGGACTCATTTACATTTCTGAAATTATTTTGAAGACTTGCACATGGTCAGAAGCAGTAATAAAAACACTAATACACCAAGGAACTGTATCCAAGGCCACAAAAGGCTCACAAAATAAGTATTTGGGATAGAAAACCAATATATATATATATATATATATATATATATATATATATATATATATAACTCATCTTTAAATATACATATATTTATTTAGCTATAGTAAAATTACTTGTGTCCAAAATCAGAGGCTGAATTTTCTTTACAGGAGCTGACAGCTGACCATTGTAGACTATCTCCAATAAACAAAATAGTTTGTATCATTTTACATAATATAAGAATTGGTAAATTCTTAAGGAGTGATATAGAGGTACATTTTCATTGTTTTTCTTCTGTTACCATCTTAAAATGATTCTAAAGCATGTAGGATCATTTGTATCTGTTTTATTAGTGTAGCTAGATGAATGGTGGACCTTCTTAATTAAATAAAAGAACAATGACTAGGGTCTCTACTGAGAAGGCAAAAATTGAAAATATTAGATTTTGCAGGAAAAAGGTATCATTTGCTTGGGCCGCCGACCAGAAGAAGTTTTGTTGCATCATCTGCTGTCAGAGTAATAGGTTATGCTCTCAATTTAACTTTATAGAGAGTAATAGGAAAGAAAGAATCAAAAAGCCCATTAGTGTCTCCGTCAGCAAGCACAAACAGCCCAGGAGCACATGGAGAAAAGGAGAGGATTCATCCCTGGAGCTCCTGGAGGGCAAAAACATGAGAGTGGTTCCAAGAGTGCTCTCATCTTTCCTCTCCAGTCCTTCTCCAGCCTCCCTTATGAGTCCTCTCCAGCAAGGTTCTGAGAGCCCTGCCACCCATTACGTGCTGTCCTTCTACTACAGCAGTCATCATCCATACACCAACACAGTGCTGTCAGTCTGCAAGGATCCCTGGGGGCAGAAATAAGCAACCACAGAGGAAGCTCAGGGAAGATTGTAACATGGCTGTAGTGATGCTTCCTAATCTCCCTTATCCTCCAACAGCTTGCACCTCTGGGGCTTCCAAAATCAGAGGTAGTATTTATTCTCTTTCTCCACTCCCCACCCTCCACCCCCATTTTTTTCCTCCCTCCTCTCACTTATTCTTTTCCTGTTTGTATGGAGGTGGCTGAGGTACCTGAATGAGTTTTTGCTTTTTTTATGTTTTGTATATGTGCACTCAAATGCATTTTAAATAACAAAATGTCAAAGTTCCATTCAAATATCCCCCCAAAGAAGTCTTAATATTTCTCCTATTTTTTCAAGCTTTTAAATGGAAACTATTCACAGAATTCAGTGTGCACTCTTAAGTAGTTCTCTCTTCCCAAAGTCCATTTTTCTTGCAAATTAGCATTCAAGATAGGAATCTCATTGGAGGGGTTGCTGACTTGGGGAAGGGACAGAAATGTGGGAGAAGAGTGATTCCTTTTCCCTTTTTATGGTAGATATTTAACCACACAACCCTTGTACTTCCAAACATGGAAATTTCATTCAGCCAGATTTCCATAGTTTCTGCTTATTATATATTCAGATTTTGATCCTCAAGTCTAAGTATATAAAAGAAAAACATATTTGTATGAGTTTAATTTAGAGTATAGATTCAGGCATAAACTGAAAACAGTTATACTTTTGATATGTAGTTGGCTTCACATTGAAAACAAAAATAAAAAAATGCCCCACGGTTTCTAAAACATCCTATTTTTAGACATCTCAGTGTTTATTCTAATCATTTTTTCCACATTACTATCCAAAATAGCTTAATATTTTATAAGGTGCTTGTCAGTCACAGATGATAATGCTCCTCAGGACACATTTGAAGAGCTCTTTCCTTTGTACCTTACTATTACCCATTCTAAGCCTCAGCATCCTTGACTTTTAAATGGCAGCTGACTTTCTTGCTTTACAGTCTTTAAAATTAATTCAAGCTCTGTTGTTCTGTATTTATAGAAGGCTAATATACCTGATGTGTAAGAGAGAAACTGCAGAAATACAGGCCTAGACATAAGGAGACAGAGTCCACTGTTATGCATCTTGTTTCATCTTCACTATGTAATTGATTTCTACATGAAAATCCCTGTTCTCCAAAACCTTCCTAGGACCCGACAGGGACCAGCTTACACAGGCTAGTGTTAGGAATGTATCCAGAATGGCATTAATGGTACCTATGTTAAACTAAAAGTTTTGACCTATGGGCAGGGAATTTTCCATTTTGTTTTTGGCACTAGTGTTACAGAACCAAGCTAGAATAGCAGTCAAGCAGATATTGTGCTTGTGCTAAAAAATTGTACAAGAGACAACCCTATCCAGTGCATTTGAACAGCCCACTCAGGTAGCCTGTTCACGAGTCCTTTTAGTGTGGCTTTCTGAAGAAACAGTATTTATGTGACCATACTTTGTCAGCCTGTCTTTGTAACTTCTGAACCTGGCAGCCATTTTGAGCAAAATTTGTATGCAGGAGTGGGGATTTCAGAAATCATCATCATCGTCATCATCATCTGCAGTGAAATCAGGCTGTTAAGAAAAGGCTGGTACCTTTTATTAGGTACCAGAGAATCTTTGCAGGAGAGTCTTTAGAAATTACCAAACTGTAGGAAAGCAAAACATACAATCAACCAGTAGACACAGTTGCACTTGAAAACGTTCTTTACTAGTTCTGGTGTTGTTTAGATATACTTGTGTTTTCTGAAAATCATGAAGTCAGAGCTATTTCATCTTAGATGATTCTTCCAAATATACCTAGCAAGTTAGATGCTAATTCAACAGTCTTTTGTTTTTGGTTTTGGTTTTGTTTTTTTTTTTTCCCACACATATTTGAATAGCTAACAAAATAAGTGAACTTCAAAATATCAAAAGCTATCTGAATGTAATACTTCCCTTCACTACTAAAGTCTGAAGAAATACAAGTCTTTCAGTTTATCCGGAAGAGCTTTTTGAGAATGGAGACTGGAAGAAATGAGAGCTGAGGGCTCACATCTTTCATTTCATTTCTAATCAATTGAGCTCTATTGGCATGGCAGGGTACATGGGCTGGACTGTATAAGATACCTGTCAAGTCTGGTTCGCTCAGACTCGGGACTGGGATTTGATCCTTCATGTTCCTGACTTATTACAGTGAGTTCCTGTTTCAGTGGTATATTGCGATAGTAGGATGCTATCTCTGCTTTCATGTTTCTTCTTCTAATATTAAATATACTTTTCTGAGGTGTGTGGTTTTTTTCTGTTACTTTTTGATTAAATAGTCAGCTACAGTGGCTCTCTCACAGAGAAAAACTGTCATCTATATGGGCATGTTCAGCACAACTCAAGGCTTTCTAGGCTGAAAAAAAGTACTTTAAGTTTTACCTGAAAATGAGGAAGCTGTCACAGGTCATATTGCATTAGTGTAGTTTACTCACATCTGGATGCACTGCTAAACAATCAAGATCTTAGTTTCTAAAATAGCTTAAATTACTCAGTGCTTCCAAGGTATAGCTTCAGGCAGAGAACACTGTATGAATCTAATTTTGAAGTGGCAGAAGTATGCAATGCAGTAGTAAGGTCCATATCTCAAACGTTCAAGTTTCTGACCAGCTGTAAAATCATTAAGAGAAGTCATGATTATTATTAATACTTGATCATCTGGCAGGCTGGCACTTGAACACATCCTGGAACAACACTAACCCCATGTAAGCTACTCTGAGTTTTAGCACAGTTATGAGATTTTCATGGATGCCATAAAACAAGCGAGCTTTTACCTGCATAGGGAGGCAAAATTTGATTTACTAAGTTTCTTTAGGCTCTTAGACACACAGGCAATTCTTGCATTGGACCTTAAGTGAGAAGACACCTAGAAAGATGAACTTTGGTACAATATTGAGTTCGTCTCTGCAACTACTGTAACCATTCAGTTAAGTGGTTGATTTCTATCACATTTTGAACTATATAAAGAGGAATAGTGAAACATACTTTCCTCAGGAAGAATTACCATTTTTTTATTTTTCTTGTTGTGTAAGCAGGAAGGCATGGAATTCAAATAATAATTTACCTATGGAGATACATATGTAACTTAATTTAATAGAAAGTGTCTATATGCTTGAGAGAAAATTACTTCTCTCTTTCTTAAGCAACACTATCTTTAAATATATGGACAATCTCATCAAAACTGTATATTTCAATAGCTTCTTACTGTTTTATTCACAGTTGTATTACATAAAAATTAATTTACATTTTCTTTTTAATCAAACACATTTGTTTGCTGTTATGGCACCACTTAAGAGAACTGAGTTGTTGTAATTGTTTAGCTATTGTTGTTGAAGAAGACGATTGAAGTTGATCTTTGATGTTAGTAGTAGTAGTGTTACATGCTTTATGGAGGAAAGGGGGGGGAAAAGTGGGGAAAAATTTGGATATCAGGGCCTATGCACACTGGCAATGACATTCAAACAAACAATAAAAATCAATCCCTCCCTCACAATGTGAAACATATGATTGTGGAAAAGTAAAAAGGCAACAAAGTAAGCTTGGGGAACTCTGAAAACAGGAAAGGAACTGGGGTTGTTATTCAATGCAGGAGGAGAAAAACAAGACTATAACAGTCACATTTAGACTTAGATTCTGTTTTTTGCAATCAAAAAAGTTGTGCAAATTGTTCTCTTTATTGAAACCGTTAAAAGTGATATGTAAAGGGAGATGTATAAATGCATTCTTATAAAAGCCTTGGCTTGAATGAAGGAGTTACTCCCTGTATCTGCTATAGTGGAGAACAAATTGGGGACAGTCATGTAAGTTCAATATATTTACTGCAGAAGTCTTTTTAAAGGGTGCATTGTATCAGATTTTTGATGACAATAGGAAAAAAAAGAGGCTGGATTCTGTGAATTGTTTAGGAATCTTAAGTTGTTTATTGATTATTTATGTAGCAGTGCATGCATTATATTAATAATATTAATTTGTTGAAATATTTTTTGCTTTTCTGACTACAGAGCTTTTCCCAAAGCCTTATAGTGCCTATACCTGTTTCTGCTTGTATACTATGTAATGTATGAACATAAGCCTGAAGTTCTTTATGTGCATGAACCTTTTGTGTTACATGTAAATTGTTTCAAGTATAGGGATTTGTAGTCATTTTAAAAGCAGGCTACTGCCAAATACACTTGGCTTTAGAGTTGACACGCTGAGGGAATTTCAGTTGTCATATTTCAGGCACAATGTGAGTGATTGTAATAATTATTCTTGATATTTAAATTTTTGTTTACTTATGAATGTATCAATTGTAGTTTATGCAAACTATTTTGCCTACTAATTAGTTTTAACTAGTCTGTTTTATATTTTCCATTTTAAATGCTTTATGGCAAAGAAATTGATATGTTTTTCTTTCAAAACAGAGTCATCTCAAAATTAGTTATGGTAATATTCACCACTTTTTGTCAGAATAATCATCAGTAGATTGTAAAATGTAACTGGTCTAGATGGTTGGAAATACTTTCAAGGTATTTAGCGCACCTAGTATTTTTTCATCTGTTAATAATCACCAAAATATTATTTTTAAAGTTAGACAAGACTAATGAAGTCTGTGGCAGGTAAAAATGTTTGATTTCATAAATCTGCATATAAGAGCATATATTTTATCCTGTTTAGGAATAATTATGCCCGACCATCTTAGCAAATATATCTCCAGTGTAATTCTCAGTCTCTTAAGTGCAACATGTCTCTAGCTCTTATAGGTAAAAATGACAGTTCATGAAAACGAAAATGTTTGAATTAACAATTCATAATATGACTCTTTGGGGGCTTTCTTTTAGAGGTGGAATTGTGTTGCTGTCGGTTTAGTAGGTATCAAACTCTCACCTGATGTAACTTTTCACTTGCGTTGACTTTCTGTGCCAACTTCAAAAATACAAGAACAGAAATGCAAAATGCAACAGTTAAACTCAAGAACTGAGGTCTCCGTTTAACAAAAAATAACGGAGGGGAGGAGAGGTTACATTCTGCTTTTATTCACTGGGACCTGCTAATCCCACAGTCATTTACTTTCGGAAGGGAAATATTATTTTTAAATGTATACGTGCAGTAGCGTTTATTTTAGAAATGTAAATCACATGTGCCGACCACAGGGATCAGACAGGGTGGAAAATCCTACACTTGAGCAGATCACAGGACGCGTGGATCCGGAGTGACTTCTGCTCTGCTTTCAAGGCCACAACTTCATTGTCAGGTCGCTGCCGCTCCGCTGCCCGGACCGTTCCGGAGCGATTGGGAAGAGGCAACGAAGCAGTTCCTAGAAAGAGATGCTCCTGGTCGGAGTCCAAACAGCTGACGAGCCCTTTAGCCAAGCGTCCTTCCCACAACCCCCAAACCTCCTGGTGAACGGGGACAAGCCGCGCCTTCGCTTTTTTTTTTTTTTTTCCGGCGCCGAAGCGTCCCCAGCGGTGCCGGCGGCTCCTTCCCTGGCCGGGGCTGCCTGCCGTGCCCGACCCAGCCCAGCCCGGCTTGGCTCGGTTCGGCACGGCCCCGGCCGAGCCCCCACCGCCCCTCATCCCTCCTGCTGCCCTCCGCAGTGCTAGGTCGAGTCCCCGGTGCCCCCGCACGGCCGCGGCTCGGCGGCGGAGACGGCGCCGCGCCGGTGCCCGGGGCTCGTCTCCTTCCAGCCCCGCGTGGGAACGAGCCCGGCCCCGGGCTCTCGGCTCAGGTGTGCCCGGCTTTTGTTTCAATTAGATTAGCAATTGGGTTTTGGGAAGGGAGCCGAAGCTTCCCCCCGTAGCTCGGTGCCATATGGAAAAGCTGCAGTATTTTGATTACGCTCTATGTAAACATTTTAATATCGGATCCTTAAAATCCAGAGACTATCCCAAAGGGGATTAAAACATAATCCTCCGTCTCTATAGCTGTAGTGGATTAATTTCGTATTCTCTCAGTGGCTGGTTTGCTCCCTGAAGGCTACAACAAAAAGACTCGCTGCTCCTTAAACATGCTATGGAATTGGAAGTTGTAATTGGAGATTTCCAAAGGACAAGTGTAAAAATGACACGCTGCTAATACCGAATATTTTGTTCGTGTTGTGTTTCCAGGAGAATATATATATATGTGTACCTGCAAAGACTTTTTTAATTTAATTTGAACTCTCCCCTCCCCCCGAATCCCATAATTTGACTGTTTAAAAAAGGCTTTCTCTCCCCCTCCTCCTTTTTTTTTTTTTTTTTTTTTTTTTCCTCCCGAAAAGAGGAAACCCAGGCACAAGCAAACGTTTTCTTATCTGGAAAGTAAGATAACCCTTATTCCTCGCCGCGTCCTAATACCTCCGACGTGTTTACACCGCAACAAATCTGGGGGGAGCATTTGAGCGGAGCGCAGGGCGGATGCCAAAGGAGCGGCCTGGGAGCAGAGAGCCTTCTCTCGGGAGGAGGAGGGGGAACCAGACACCCCAGCTTTCCCCCTTCATGCAGTAACAGGCAAAAGAGCGAATTCCCCCTCTCCTCTGTGCCGGGTGCTCGTATTGTCCTCCCCTGGATGTCAGACTACAGGGCCCAGCCTTTTGACCATCGAATAGCGGTGCCTTCCTTTTTATTTTACCCACGCAGCACCGAGGGGAAGAGCTAATTGGATCAAATTGATGGCCTTCCTCCAGGACGCACCCTCGGAAGCCTCCTCGATGCCCGGGTGGAGGCTGCAGACGGGTGCGGGGCAAGGCTGGGCCTCCACGGAGGAGGACGAGCGCTGCTTGCGGGCGGGCGGTGGCGGTCTGCGAGGCCTCTACCTCCCCCCCCCCCCCCCCCCCCCCCTTCTGTAAACACAAAGAAAAGGGGGCCTGGGGAATTGAAACCCAAATCCACTTGTAATCGTACAAGGGAATCGGGCGTAATTACTCGAGCAACCTAGATTAAGATTGATGAGCCTTTAAAAGCGGCGTTTCGGATCGATCGCCCTGCCCTTCTTCGCAGCCAGCAGCCCGGGTTTTCCCGGCTCGGCTCGGCTCGGCTGGGCTGGTTTCTCACGGCGAAGGGAGGGAGAGAAGATGGAGGCTAGACGGGGAGAGCGGCAAAGCAGCCCCGGCGCATGTGATTCAGATCAGCTGACTAGGGTCAAGAGGCTACCGTGGTTTATTAGGAGATGGAAAACAATAAAATGAAAGAAAATAGAGTTTGTATCAATATTATGCAGCCTGCCACGCTGGGCTGCTGAAAGCTGTCACTGAAACTGCGTTTTAGCTTCCCCTTGTACACACACTAATCCGTGCCTTCCTCTTTATTTATTTTGCAGCGAAAAAAATGACAAAACATTGTGCAATACAGCCTCAAATTGGGTGTTACAGTAAAGTAAAACATTAACAACATGACAGTTAGATGCACTGATACAGGACTAATTTGGGCTAAGTGAGTAATTTGAAGTGTCGCCTGCAAGAACTGGTAGCAAAGTGCCTGTGCGGTGCCGGGGGAGGAGGAGGAGGAAAGGTCGCATCCGTGCCTGCCAGCCGGGGGGTGCTGGTACCTGGGGACCCCAGCCGCAGGCACACGCGGGTTCTCGCTGCCATCCTCTTGAGGTCTTCCGTAGTGAGCTTCTTTTGAAGTGCAGGAACCCAGCGCAAGCTTTCTGTCCCTCGCGAGGTGATGCCTTTGCCGGTTCCCAGGAGGTGCGGCGCTCGGATGCTGCGCTGAGTTTCTCAGTGCTGGGGCGCGTAGCATGTGGATGCGTGTGTTTGGCCGTGGGTACACAGATTACCCTACGCCATTCAGCGGTTTAACCTGGAAGAGTGTTTTATGTTTAATCTTTTCTTTTAATTAGAGCGAGCGTCCTAAACACCGACGCTGGCAGCTTTAGCATCAGGCTGTGTTCGTCTCGAAGATAAGATGGAGAAAAAGTGATCCTCTGCTGTCTTTGGCATTAAAGTAGAAGTTCTTCCTTGAGCTAAACCCTAACAATGCGAATGGAGAAGGCTGCCTTCTGCATTAGGTTCCCCTCATCCATCTTCCCAGTGCCCGTGCGAGCGCCTCGTTAAGGAGCGTCCTTGGGCGAAACGTCGTTACCCTCCTTTCGAAAGGCTCAAGCGGCAGCAAATTGAACTCAAAACTCTCTGCCCATAAATACCCTTAACGAGGGCAGCCGTCCCCTGCGTGCGGTGGCCGCCGGGCTCCCGAGAACCCTTCGTGGGCTCGGCCCGGAGGGGGCGAGGGGCCAGCGCTGCTCGGTCGCCCGCCGCCTGCCCGGCTGTGCCGCCCCCCCCGGCTCCGACACGGCCGCTGCTGTCGCCCATAAACAGCGGGGGTGTTAACGAGGAGTAAAAGGGCACAGAGACAGGGGGGACCTACTCGGAGGAGGCAGCCCCCGCTCCCTCTGACCCCTCTGCGTGCCGCTGCTCACTGATTTATCTCGCGCCCCGCAGCTCACTAACTCTTATTTATTTTTTTTTCTTCCTTTTTTTTTTTTTTTTTTTTTTTCCTGGCCTGACCGCGAAGTTCAAAGCACGCTGGCCGCGGGCAGGAAAGGGGCAACGGCGGCGGTTTCCAAAGCGGGGTTTACGAGGGGGCATCGCCTGGCGGAGGGAAGGGGACGGGCCACCGGGGATGGGCCGGCCGGGGGCCCCCAACCTGACGGCGCTGCCCTTGTCTTGCAGGCCCCGTGGTGCTCAGCACGCCGGCACAGCTCGTCGCCCCCGTGGTGGTGGCCAAGGGCACTCTCTCCATCACTACCACGGAGATTTACTTCGAGGTGGACGAGGACGACCCGGCCTTCAAGAAGATCGACCCCAAGGTGAGTTTTGCGGGGGGCGGTGGTGGCCCCGGTCGCGGACATGCGTGGGCCGGGGTCGTCCCCTCCCTCCGGAGTGGGCGCCCTGCTGCCGGCTCTCGCTGCGTTTTAGTAAAAAAAAAAAAAAAAAAAAAAAAAAAAAAAAAATTGCGCCGGGTATTAATGATGGTAAATCCTCTATTACGGCGGCGTGCGCGTTTTTCAACAGCCTTCGCTCAGTGCCTTTGTATGAACGTGGGCAGATTTAGTAGCTAAGCCAATTGCTCTGAAATCCCTGGAGGTAAGAGCAGTCCCAGACTGCAGCCTTCCTAAGACACAGCGAAGGGCTCTACCCCTTCTGAGGCTATCAGAGAATCTCCTCATTTCAAGAATGTTAGGTACCATGTCAGAAAATACGGTGCATTTTAGTAAACACGCTCCCCGCTGAAATGCAAGCTACTGCTTATTTTCTGGAGTAAAAAAAAAAAAGGGGGGGGGGGAGGAGGGGGATGGGCATGTACCCAAGACTTGATTCCTGGGAAAGCTGTGTTTTGTTTTTTTTCTCGAGTCACTTACTACTCCCAATTCCCCAGTGCCCCCCTCCACCCCCGCCGCGCCCCCTCCCCAGCCCAGCCGCGGAAACCTTCGCGTGGCTCCCGCCGGGCTGCAGCCGAGCCGGGGGCAGGAGGGGGCACGGGCAAGGGACGGCTGTGACCGGCTGCTCCCCTCTCCTGCACCTCTGTTCCCTCTTACGGTTGTTGCTTTGTTTCTCATTATCGAGCTGGAAAATGTTAGAAGCTTCTCTGGAGAGAGAATAGGGGAGAGCTTTGACAAAAACCCTTTGGTTTTGTTTTTGGGTTTTGTTTTTCTTTTTCTTTCTCCAGAAATATCGTAAGTCATTTCCAATAAAAAAATGCTAGCGAACTTGTCTGGACATAAGTATGGTTTGTAGTAAGGTGATTTCTGTTTGGTGAATAATGTCTGAAACTCGGGACTTTTTTCACAGTGCTGGGGGGGGAAAAAAAAAAAAAAGATTCTTCCCTAATCGCTGGGAATAACGGGTTCTTTAAAGGGTACCCGCTGCAAATAGCTGCCAATGGGTGTTACACAGGCGCTCGGCCTCTTTCAGCACTTGTTGACTGTTAGGGTACTCGGCAGAATGCTCGCTGTGATTTTGCGTTTTGGTCTCAGAGCAGCTTTAAAGAAACGCAGACTTTAGGAGTAGGAAGAGGCAATTCCTGACCGCTCGCAGTTTGGAGGAACCCACATGTTTTTTCCCTCTGGATGCCCTGCGAACGCAGGGGCTCCATTTCTGTGAGCAATCTTATCACATTCATAGCGGACTCGTGGGGCAGAAGCAATAACGTTGTTCTCTTTATTGGTGCTGGCTTGACCCTTTCACCTAGACATTTTACCTCCTGCGTCCCTCCTTGAGCCGAGCCGCTGGATTTACCAGGCTTGCTGCTCGCTCCGTGCCCTGCCTGCTTCGGGGGCGGGCGGCGCTTCCTCAGCATTGTTCGACCCCGGGCAGAAACGCATCGGCTCCGCAGAGGAAACCTTTAGGAAATAATTTGTTTTTGGGCGGCTGGAACAGTGTTACTGAGTGAATAACTACATCGGTGCCTGACGGTTTGCTGACGGTCAGCTGGAGCTAAATTCTAGTGTGTTTAAACCGCCGATATTTCCTCGTCCTCCAAAACTAGCCAAAACGCAAAATCAGGCGGCTGCTGCCCTTAAGTTTTCCAGGATTTTAGCAACTATCACCAGAAAGTCAAAATGCACAGAACACAGCTGATCTCTGATCGTTCAAGTAGAAAACTTGATTCTGTATTGAAACGCTTACCCATTGGCATTTTACTTCATTTATTAGCTTGTAATTAAATAAATCAGCAACAGAAATTAAAATCTAAATCACAAAAGGTAATTATCCAGTGTATTTCAAGTGCATTTTCAAATATATAATTCCAATATTCAAGCGTTATTATATAAGCAGAATCCAAATTTCTTTTGAATATATTTAAATAACATTTCAAGTATATTTATGGAATGTTAGAAATAGAACAAGCAATATATATGAAACGAAAAAATGTAAACTTGTTAAGTTCAGACACTTCAAAAGACAATTAACAAAAGTACCATGATAAAATCTACCTTTTTAAATGGTATCTTCTCTTTAGCAGAAAATGTCCTTGAAGTATCCAAAATGGCAATTTAACTTCTGTTCACCAAATCACAAAACACCAACATCCACAATTTCAAAGACAATGTGAGATCACAATATTTGATACAAATTAAAAGGTACATTGGGGTTTGTTCAGGTGGCATATCCAAATAGCTTTTACTCACAGAGGGATTACAGAAAAATACGGGGTTTGTTATAATCCGTTGGTACCATTCCTAGGCAGAGTGGTCACAATCAAGTTAAATTACAGCCAATTTTGCTTTCCGGGTAAGACGCTTTTTTTTCCCCCCTTTTTTTTTTTTTTTTCTTTTCTATTTTTTTCCCCCCCCGCGGGAAACTGCAAAACTGTGGTGCAGATAAGAGGCATGATACTTGCTGTTTTTATTTGCGTTTCTCGGTGAAGAGCCTAAGCTATATTCCTTTTTAAAAGAGAATATGAGTTGCACTGTCAAGTGGAAACATCTGACTTTTCGAACAGGAAGCTTAAACTTCATCAGGATCTCAGACGCTTTGTCGGACAGGCCCGCTCTACAGTTACCCCCTAAAGTTTCTCCAAACTTTTCGGGTTGGTCAGTATCTCCCTAGCCAGTCGCCACGTCTGTTTGGCCGCGTTTTCCAGGGCTGAGTGAGGTTTGCCCTGAAAGAGGTCTAAATTGGGCAAGAAGTAATGCGGGCACCGCCTGCACTGGAGGCAGGAGATGAGCTGCAGTAAAATCCCGTTGAGCCGATCGCCCAAGCACGACTCGTCCCAGTCCGACTCTCGGGGGTGCTTTTCGCATTCGTATGAAACCAGAGTCTTCATGTGATAATTATTCAGGGGCTGGCCCGGCAGCTCCAGGTGGCGGTCCCGCAAGGTTTTGAGGATGGAGAGGCATTTCTTCCTGCAGCCGCCCATCTGCAGTCTGTTCTCGGCTTCGGCGAACTGCAGCACCCAGGCATCGCTCTCGGCCGAGCTCTGCTTGCCGGCCAGCGAGTGGCACTCCTTGGACAAGAGGTTGAACCCTTCGGCCTTGACCTCCGCCACCCGGTTGGGTCCCGGCCAGGGGATGTGGGGAAGCGGCCAGTGGGCAGCGCTCCGCGGCCAGATCCCCGTGCACTTGAACGCCGGCGTGATCTGCACCACGTACCTATCCCTGATCCGCAGCTTCACCTCGCTGGTGTCCGCCACCATCTTTACCACGTCTCTGTAACTGCACTTATCCACGGCTTGAGCCACCAGAGTCTGAAATCTGGAGCGGATTTTGCGAGCGGAGAGGTAGCCAGACGCCGTGATGAACTCCACCCAGAGGGACATGCTCCTCTTGCGCCCGTCGCTCAACTTTAACACAGCGCAGCCCGGCAAGGAGCCGTCGTCCACGAAGTTGAAGACCCCCATCTGGTTCAGATAGAGCACGACTTCGAACTCCGTGGGGGAGATGACTTCCAAGCCCTCGTAGCGATTGTCCATCTCATTCAGGGAGCTGATGAAGCGAGGCTCCTGCACCTCCACCTCCTTCAGCACGTCCGACACCACTTTGCAGACTTCGCGGATCGTCTTGGCGATGGCAGCTTTCCTGGCTTGGCATTTCTCGTTGTAGTATTTATTCAGATGGTACACCAGCTTGGCCTGGGCCGCGATCATGTTGGGGCAGAGATCCGGATTGTACACCGGAGTCTCGCAGTAGGCTGTGGGATCCAATGCGGCTGCTAAGGCTGGAGCCAACTTCAGAGGAGAAACAGGCTGCTGCACTCTGAAACGTAACAAATGTTTTTCAAAATGCGCTGTGGCTGCTGCTCCTCAGATGCTCTCTTCCTGCTTTTTTAGATCAGCCGTCTCGAAGTGTGTGTGGCGGGGGGGGCGGGCGGGGGACTGGAGGGGGCGATATTTTTCCTCCCCCTTTTTTTAAAGGGTCCGTGAGTGAGAGGCAAGCATCGAGAGCTGCACCTTCTCCGGCAGCAATAAAAACAAAAGTTGCACTGAGACACAGCGAGGCTTCCAGTAGTCAAAATAATAAAACCTCTTCGTATTTATTTATGTTTTCCCGTAGTAATCACTGTGTGTGTGCAGGGCGGTTAATCAGATGGTGGAAAAAGTGCCGCGTGTGTGTGTGTGTATATGTCAGAAGAAGCTGGCTGTTGGTTTGTATAAGAGCCCAGATGCACTCGTGTGGAAATTATAAAGGCAGGGCCAGGCAGGCGGGCGGCCAATCGCCACTGGGCTCGTCACTGCAGCCTCTTTCAGCTCAAACCCGGCTAATTAATCCCTCTCTAGGAGATAGATATGTATACGCACACGCACATATACAAAGGTAGCCGGTTCCCGGCAGAAAATCGCCGGGAAATCGAGGGACACCGCTCTTCTCCGGGTGTAACCCCAAGGGCAGGGACGTTTCCAAAGGACCCTGCGCGGCTCCGTTCCCAGCGGGTCCCCCGACGGCGGCGTCGCGCCCGCAGGTGCGGGTGGCTGCGCCCCGGGGGGCGGCCGGAGAGCCAGGGCCTCCCGGTCCCGGTCGGAGCCCGCCCGTAAGTTCATTTAGAGCCGCCCTCCTCGCCTCCCGAGAGCGGTCCGTGACTGCCAGCGGGAAGTTTTGGCTCTCCCGAAGCGGCCGGGGAGCAAGGCGGCAGATGCACGGCAGTGTAGTGCCCTTCGGAATAAAAGTGTGCCGCCAAAGTTCGCGATTTGGGGGCGTTTTCGGCGGACCTTCTGGCGGGGTCGAAGCGATGTGGAGGTTTCAGGCGTTTGTGCATTGTGTCTCGCCTTGCTTTTTGTCTTCCTACCTTCTGGAGGGGAGAATCGATCGCTAAACGGGGCTGTCAGGTCTTTTTCACGCTCCCTCCAGAAACCAAGTAGCAGATCCGAAGGGTAAATCTCCTCCGCCAGCTCCTAGCTTCGTTCCCGTGCTCCGCGTAGCGCTCCGACGTGTGGCGAAGGCTGAGTTGCGGCTGCTGTTGGAGACGTGGTGGCACCAGGAGCACCTATTAATTTCAAACCTGGACGGCTCATTGTTACAGCGGGCTCTGCTAGCAAGCTGCGTTTAGTAAATGCGCTCACGGGAGGGATGCTAGCGACTGCAAACGTGCTGGCATGCTGCTCATCTGACACCTTGGGTTTCATGCGCGTGATGCGTAATTAGCAAATTTCTCCTTCGGTACCTTAAGTGGTAGTAACCGGAACCTTTATTTGCAAATAAGCCCGCGTGGCAAACTCTTCTGCTTTCCAGCATTTACCGAGCTTCACTCTAAGAAAACCCTAAATTATATATATATATATATATATACATGTATGTATATATATATAAAGAAAAAAAAATACACCCAAGCTTTTCGTCGCTTGTCTTTAAGGAATCTTTAAGCTGCTGCCCAATTATTAATTCGTAAAGTGACTGTCACAGACGTATGTGTTGCTAAGGAGAGGTCATAATGCAAGGAATATCTTACAACATTTGTTCACCGCATTAAGGCGACCAACTTTCTTGCATACAGCGAAGAATTTCTGACTTTGCGCTCGCCTCCCTCGCTCTTGGCGTTTCTGTGGGCGATCCCCTTGCCGCTTCCTAGAAGGAAGCCGATGCGGGAATCATTTTTCTGCCCATTAGTATAAACAAGGCTAGGACCGGCTCGGGGCTCCTAGCAGAAAATCTGCAGGTGACAGCTCGTCCCGGAGAAGCCTTCCCTCTCCTCGGCCCGCCGGCGGCGGGGCGGCCGCTCCCCGTCTGTTTTGGGCTAACAGGGGCAGGTTTTCCCCCAGATTTTTGCGGGGAGCTTTCGCGGCGAGTAGGGGCGGCTGCCGAGCGGGACACGAGTGGCTCCCCACGGCCCCGGCTCCTTCCCGGGGTCCGAGACCCCCCTATACATTCCCTAGGGACTCCGGGGGGCGGCTCCTCCCCCGTGCCGCGCAGGCACCCGTGAGGTCCCCTCCAGCTTCAAGGGGAGGCCGGGACACCCCGGCGGCGGGCGGGGAGGGGAAGGATCCCGCCCCACTACACCCGGGGCTGGGACTGGGGTCGGTCCGGGGCCGATCCCCTCTCCCTGCCCGCCCCCTGGGGCCGCGGCGGTGCCGGGCGCGCCCTGCCCGCGGAGGGGCTGGCCGTGTAGGGGGTACGGAGGGGAGCGGAGGAGGAATGGGAAGGGGCAAAGCGGGAGGGTTTTGGGGCAGGGGGACCCCCCGGCGCGAACCCTCCGTCTCTTTCTGGCCGGGGGGGCGGCTTTTTGGCGGTGTAAATCAGGCTGAGCTCCTTTCCCTGCGAGGTCGCGTACCGCCGCCGCGTAAAAAACGAAAGTTGAGGCGGGCGGACAAAAGGGGTTTGGCTCGCTCCCCCTATCTCCGCCAAGGGGAGCAGCCGTTTCCTGTGGGATGACACGCAGTCCCAAACTCCGAAGTGCGAGTGGAGCCTTCAGCTGCACGTTGACGATGGAAATATTTCGGGCAAGGTTTTGTTTGTTTTCACCCGGTGGGTTTTCGCTCAGGAAATGCAGTTTCTAAAGGCAAGAGGAGATATCTCACCCCTTTTAACCGTCAGGAAGCTGAATTTTCGTAATGTAGCAAAATTAATCGAAATTAAATTTACGTCTTCTCTGCCAAATCACAGCCGTCTCTATATAACGTTAGGATTAACCCCCCATGTCAAATAACGCAGGTTATATGTATTGTATCTCGACGGTTGTGGGAACTGTTGTGCCTATCAGACTTAGCCTTGGCTGGGTTATGTTTACCACTAAAGGTTACGATCAATTTCACTACATCATTTAATTTCACACACAGAAAAATAAACATTTGATAGCTTGAAAATATGTGGATTTAGGCACGGCTGACACCAGTCAACTACTGAAATGTAACTGTTAAGGTGACCTGATCGTTTCAAATGACACGAAGTCGGCGGTTTGCTTTGGATTCCGAAAATGAAGATATATCTGACTTTACGAAATATAAAACATGAATATTTTCGTGACTTCTGACCACTTAGCACAGTTAGTTTTTCTTTGTGTTTATTAACGTGTTCTTAATAAATTATAAAAGGAAGGAACACCTTTTCACCACTGAGTTTTATTTTTATATGGATTGAGTTGTTCTGGTAAATTGAGATTAAAATCACCTCATTAAAATGATGATTGAGAGTTTGTCATTATAATAGTACTGTATGATATTGGTGACTTTTACCAAATTACTGTTTTCTAGATATTTTCCCCTAATTAGAGTACTATAGCTACATTTCTTGAACTCTACTTGTTATTTCAAATCTTTCTAACTACATTGCCTTGTCATGCAGTGTTCTTATTAGCCAGAAAGCCAAATAGTGTTGAAAATGTATGACTGCAGGTACTCACCTATGCCACCAAAAAATATATATATATATAGTCGCTTTTATAAATTTCACCAATAATTTGTTTTCATATGGTGAAAAGTATGAGTGAAAATGCACATGCTGATGCATATGCACCCGAAGTGCTTACATTGATATCACTTTATATTTCTTATTATGTAGTGATAGTTCTTCCACAAACAACTGTGCTCATGAATTTTAAAGTTTTATTTTTTAATATCTGTCTATTGCACTAGGGAACTAGGAAAAAATGAAGCTGAGTTGATTAAATTATTTATCCCTACTGCTGAAGTGAGTTTGAAGGCTCATTGAATGTATCTGATTTCTTGGATCCTCGTTCTCCCCTTCCCCCCCTCAATTCATTCTGGTTATTTCATCCATATCATCCTGCCAGCACCAATAAATTTACTTTTTTTTTTTTTTTTTTTTTTTTTCAAGTAGGAAAACTAAAGACAGATATTTGTGGAGAGTTTGCTTTAAATGTCACTTTATATAAAATACGCAGCATCATTTTTTGTGATAGAGGTTGACGGTACTTGCAAGTGTTTGCATTCCTATTTGCATTTTACTTTTTGACTACACTTTCAAACTTAGGAACAATGAAGTGGTAAGCTTAAAAGTAAGTTGCTAGCGTGTTTGCAAACACTTTTTTTTTTTTTTTTTTTTTAAATGATGTTATATGCTTCAGGACTTAGATTCTGGGATATAAATTTATGTAGAATTATGCACGCAAATATTTTCCTTCAGTTATCTGTAGTTTTCTGCAGATGTTTTTTACTTTTTTTTTAAGAAAATGTGATATAGCTCCTTTTTGCAGTACACGAATAGCATTCGTTAGTGTTAAACTTAGCATGTGTATGTATTCTCTTCCCATTAAAAATAAAAAGACGAAAGGAGTTTGCATTAGTTTTGGACTTTGTCATTCTAGGTCACACGGCTGAACTGTTAATGCTTTAAATTCTTTTAATCTGCAATCTGTTAAAGGAAAAACCAGTAATTGATTTGTTGTCTTTAAAATGTTACATCTCAAAAGTAAACATAGAGCTTGCACAACTGCAAATTACGATTTTAGCTAGAACCACAGAAACATCCAGGCAGGAAGAAATGCATTGAATTATTCATTTGGTTCACTTCTACATCAGCTTCTCCAAAGCCAGACATTCCTTAAAGTACAGCATTTCATTTAGGGAGTCCAACATTGCCTTTTTTTTTTTTAAAAAAAAAAAAAAAAGAGATCTCTTGCTTTGAGAATGCTCTTTTCTGCTGAACTGAGAGGAGTATGGAATCAGTGGGGATTAGCGCCTTTTAATCTACTACATCTGTAGCGGGTCATCCAACACTGCAGAACTCTCATTACTGTTTCATGCTGTATATGATTAAATGACTGAAAATATTCAACATTGACCTTGAAAATAAAGCTGTATGCATTGGATGATCAGCTTCCTAAGTCTTCATCTCTAAGCTAACCTTTCCCCTTGGTAACTTCTATCCCTGCAATACATTGTCTGAAGAAGGACTAGAGCATAGAAAACGCGTGCAAGTTGAAACTAAAGTGTGGTAGTATTTGAAATGTATCATTATATAAATTATGACATCACTCAGCTTGTTTGTGTGTGTTTTTGAGTAACCCAACATCTTATTAATCCAGCTGAAATGTAGGGGTGGTATGTCTTGAACAGATATACTTCTACGACTGGTGTTTTTATGTAAGCTGGTTTCATATCGACCGGCAAACTGAACTACGCACTCTTGTAGGTAGTTGCTAGAGCTGCTGAAATCAGCAGAAAACATGTTGCTTAACATCTTTGAGTGCTAACCTACATACAGCAATTACCAAGCACCATTTTTCATATCCATTTTGTCATGCTATGTGTTTATTGCTGGTTTTCATACTACATATAATATACATTTAGCCCCTCGTAGTCAAAACTAAATGTGTTCTCTTCCCTAACAATAGCATGGGTATGGTAAATCACCTATGTAACTCACTTTATCTCAACTTAGCTATAAAAAGACATGCCTTGCATATTTTAATGCAGACTTCTATTTTTTAATGTAGTGTACAGCTTTCAGATATTTTCTTTCAAAATAAGGGTGAAGGGAGGAGTTGAGTGAGTTGGTCATGAGTGATTAATACATTTCATTGAACCTTATGAAGGCCCTGATCCTGCCAATACACACATGGTTAGCTAAACAGTTGGCTGGTTCTGATGAGGTCAGTGGCTTCTTTAGGCTAACAGTTGGTTAAGTCCACGAGCTGTTATTTGCAGGATTGGGGCCGAAGCAGGATAACGCTTGGAGGTTATAATTTATTACTAGTACAAACATGGCGTGCCTTCACAATATTTAAAATATCAAATGCATATGTTGGTAAGTATAATAAGGAAAATATATTTTGGGCCTGAGCATCTACTCTCTTGTCAAGCAGGACTTCCCACTTAATTTCATTGTATTTTAGTGATGATAGTGTTGATTTAACTTCCTGAGAAAGGACAGTGCTGTTTTGTTTTTTTGTATTTAACAGGATGCTCTCACAAAAATACTTTGCCTAATCTGCTCTAAAGCTTTTACAAGGAGGATAAGTTTATTGATAGAAATGAGTGAAAGACTATGATTGCAAAATCTCAAAACTGTACTTTTCATGTACTTACTTTCATATATTCAGGACTATTTCTAGAACTCCCAAAAGGTGCAGGATCTTTTAACAGTCTTAAATATAAGCAACCCACTTGCTAAAAAACACTTATTCATTGTTCCTAAAATATGTTAGTTGTAACTGTAATATAAACATGTCAACCAACTTATTATTTCAGGAAGAAAGGGAGAGATCTCTTCAGGAAAAGCTTGATCCTAAAATCTTCCGGCCTTTAAAATGTGTCGATGTTCCCACCACCTCTCTAAACACTTTTTCTTAACTGGTGAAATATTGTCATTCCAGAGTGTAAACTTTTTGTCTGAGGGTGATTCATGTCTCTTATTCTGGTTATCCTCTTATGTGGGTATAAAAATTTAACCTAGGTCACCTACCGTTCTTCCTACTTTTCTCTATCATTTTTTCAGCATAGCTCTAGGATAAAGTATACAGACGTGGGTGCTTTGTGGCACAATGACAGTATCATTGAAATGGGAACAACTAAAGAAGTGTCACATACATGTAGTCTTGTAATTTCATAAATTTCCAATATATTTATTGATAGAGAAATACTAGCTGCTTATGTAAATATCTGTGTTTATCTTACAGCAGTATTTCTGTCAATTTCTCTTAATAGTAGAAATAGATTTTGCTATTTGAGGACGTTATAGTTTATAATACACTAGTACCATTGAAAAGATGAAAAAAAAATGTGGTGTATCTGGTAGGGTAGTGATAATGTTAACAATGTTAATGAAGTCTCCTTAGTTTTGGAGGAGGTAAAGAAGATATCTTTATTATTTAACATTTTTTTTAAACCGTCTTTATTTACAGTTTCAAGTGATTTGGAATAATTATTTAATAATACTAAAGGAAACTTCCAGGACTTTATTATTTATTTATTTATTTATTTTTTTATTTATTTTCCTGGAAGTACTGGTTTTAATGAGGTGAATTTACTTCTGTTGCATGATGTGTCTTTGTCAAAAATAGATTGTAAATATTTTCCTTCCTACTTCTTGTTTGGCCATTACTGTGGTAATTTTAAAGTTATGCCACGTGTACAGGCCTGTTAAGAGAGAAGTTACTGCAACCTAAATGATTCTGTCTTATTTCAGTGAATGTTTTACCATTTCCATTATTTTGTTTTAATTGTTTTCTTCTGCAAAGTATTTCTGGGTACAAAATGGCTACATTTAACTTCAATTTTGAAAATAAGCTTATAAAAGGAAACCGCTAGCATATGCAGAACTCTTACTAGCACTCTGAGGTACACAGGGGTATGTTGCATATGCTAGGTTGCGCCATAACGCTTGCAGTTTTCAGCTATACTTCAACAGATTGGTTCTTGAAGAAGTAAAAAAAAATGACGGCAAGTATGTTGGACAACAGTTTTTTCATTCGTATTCAGTCAGTACATTCATTATGTATTATCAGTCCTTAATTGTAAAGATAAAATAATATAACCATTTATCATGGCAAACCCATTATTTATAATCTGTACCTTACAAAATTGTGTGGACCTTTGTTGATGATTTCTTCTACACATTCTATTTAGCTTTTTTTTTTTTTTTTCTAATGTAGTAAATGAGGAAAAAACTTTCCAGGTTAGATTTATTACTAACTTAATCCATTCTTGATAGGCAAACTGCATATTTCTATGGGGTGAAAGAAGTCCCTTCTCCCCCCCCCCCCCCCCCCCCGAAATTCAGTTCTTCATTTGTTTTGTTCACCACGCTGCATTAACACAGTTTTCCCCTGTGTGCATCTGCCAGTGTACAATTTAGCCACGGGCATCTGTAGACCTTGTGGTGATCAGTATTGCAGGCAAAAGCCATATGTGTTTAAATAAAAAAAAATCTCTTTATTTCATTTGCTGTTTTAACTGGATGGATAACTTTTGTGCCTCAAGACAGAGGAAGAGAAAATACAGAAATAATTAATTGCCTCTATTCTTGAGGCAGTTTCATTTTCCCTCTCCAATATGGAATGCTTGTCAGCTTTCCTGATAAATGACTGCATGTATTTGCATAGATTTTACATTAACAAAAAAATTAGTTTTATTTGTGAAAAACTAGTTTACATAATAATGCAAAATCTAGCATTATGGATTATGTTTCCAAATTTGAGAGACTGTGGAGAAGTGAGATTTTTTTTCTTATTTTTTAAATTCTTTTTTTTTTAATGTCAAGCCATATTAGTTTTTAGCTTTGTATTTTGTTCCTATAAAAATAACTAAATCAGGGTTTTCTAATGTTTATATACCATTTCTTCTGTCTTTCATAAATTGAATAATTGATGCTGGTATGAAACCAACTTCTTTCATAGGCTTTTACACATTGCGTTCATTAAATACATTCTTAAATATTTATACGTTTGTAAAACCTCATGGAACTGTTTTGAAAAAAATATTGTGGGAAACTGTTAAATGAATAAGAATAAGAATATGCTTTAAGTTTCTAATGCTGCTTTTAAAATAGTGCTCCTCAGGTATTCTTTCAAAGTGGTAATGTACTGCATTAACTTGTATTCCAATGTAGTACTTTTTTTTTTTTTTTTTTTTTTTTTTTTTTTTTTTTTTTCTTTCCCTGTAGCTAATAACCTGTCTGTTTTAAGTAATTAGGCCTTCCTGGCTTGAAGTGACAGTACCATACCTCTCGTTAAAAAGTGTGTTTTAATCACAATTTTTCATGTCCATAAAGTTTATGAGTCAAGCAGTCTGCAATATCTTTGAAGAAAATATACTGTGCTAATATTGAGATAATCACCATTATTTTCAAGTTTCATAAATTGGATATTTGTTTGTAATATAAACCTAGTGTCTTTTTGTCTAAAGACACCTGCTAATTGTATATCAGCTTATTCTCCATGCTGAAGTAAACACAGATGCATTCACTGCTGTTATTTCATGCTGTATAACAAAAAGAAAATATTTCTCCTTATGAAGCATGCTATACTTAATGACAACTTAAGGTAAAAGAGCGCCTTTGCCACTTCTTGAATCTGGGACACCCTAGGTGCCAGCTGTCACTGCTCAGCTAATGATGACAAATGCCCCTCTCTATGCAGATTGCAGAGCTTGCAGGCTGCTATGAAAGGCAGCCAGATTACCTTTCTTCAGATAGTAACTTAACCTTTTAAACTCAAGTGTCAGAATGAAATTATTAGCTGGGATAGTTTCAATATCTATTTCTTAAAAAAAAAAAAAAAAAAAAAAAAAAAAAAAAAGAGGAGAAGGCAGTAACTTCAAATAATACCCTAGCAGCTCAAATTCACCAATTGTGTGTGGTTCTCTGATATGTTAAAAATAGGAAATTGCTGCCATTCTGCCTGTGAACACTATATGGACTTGGCCAGTGTTGACTGTGTGAATACTAAAAACTGACTTCTTGGTAGCACTACACGGAAATGGGGCCAAACTGGGCCAAATTCTGTCCTTGCTTGCATCCATGCAGTGTTTCTGATGCACAGATGTGACTGATCACAGGTTACCTGATGCTGTTTATAAGAGACCTTAATTGAACTTACCTATCAGGGCTATGCTCAGTTCTATATGTGACATTTCATGTTCTAAATCTGTGGACACAGCTAGAGGCCAGTGTATAAAAATAACCAATTATTTACCTTATAGATATGAGCAGTTTCACAAAACTCAATGTCACTCAGTGTCATGTAGTTAAGTTACTAATTTAAATCAGAGTTTGGGACTTATGTTCTGGGCTGTCTTGGAAGAAGCTAACAGGCATGGGGACCTTACATGGTTCCTTGATAGCACGTAGAAAAGTAACAGAGCTTTAACTCTGTGTACACCACCTAAAGGTGTAGGGAGTTCTTTGAGTGTGTATCTGTATTTTTATGTGGGTATATTTGTATGTGCTTACCTGTTTGAATATACAAGCAAATAAATATATGAGAATTCATGTCAATGTGTGTGTGTATGAACTGGCTTACATGTTAACCTCTACAGCACACAAATTTCCATGTTTGTATTAACTTACTGACATATATGAGCAAGTTTAACTTGCATGTTCATGTTATATTTGCTATTAAATCAGTCTGTATGGTTAACTGCATATGAATATCACCTTCCCTCTGAGTAAAGCATAAGTTAGTTTCAGTAAACAAGTATTTACCTTCAAGATTTTCACATGATCAAATCTTTGTAGCAGTGGACAATAATAAAACATTACAGAAATAAGGTGAAAAAGCATTTAATAAGAAGACCGGAAATTGAATGAATTATGGATACAAGAAAGTAAATAATAAGGATAGGAGGGGGTGCATTTGGTATGAGACTGGAATGTCCCAGAGAGAAAATAGTTGTTATGATTGGCAGAAAGTACAGGAGGCAGAAAAAAAAAATAAATAATGAAGTTGAGATCTATGTTGCATTAACTGTAATGTGGTTGGTTCTGTAATAATTATTAAAAGAAAGGTGATCTAATATGTGAATATAGGATTAATTAATATTCTTTTCTACAGAAAAAAAAAATCTGATTACTGATATGTGTTCTCAAAGAATTTCTGTCAGTATTTACTTCTTTTCATAATATGATGTATGAACTGGAGATGCTGTTTAACATAAGTTAGAAATGTTTCCTTTAAAGTTTGGGGATAAGTATTTGTTTCTGCCTATGCATAAGTATGTTAAATTTAACATTCCTGTTTTGTTTTGTTTTTCTTAGGACATTATGTTTGAAGTATTTGAAACTGTATGTTTCATTATTTCGAGCAAGTGTAGCACAATCTGGGAAATAAAAAGGACAAAGATCTAGTGTTTCATAGTCAGGTTTCCTAGCTTGTTAGTTGAATAGGCATCAAATGAAGTCCAATGCCTATACAAAAGAAATGTTCCTTGTTTGGATTTGCCCCATCTGTGTCATCTGGTGGCTTATGCAATAGGAGGTGTTATCACATGAATCCAAATGCACAAGCCAGTTGTTTTATGGACTCTTTCTGTGCTTGGAGGAGTTTATAAGTTGCCCACTCTATTGTGTGTCACTCCCAGATGACATGGGTGCATTCTGCTGAGCATATTTTGGGGGTAATTATAACTAATGAAGCCTGGTACACAGCTTGTTCACAGAGTGATTTATTCTGCTGCTGTCTGATTCCTGAGACTTCTGTAAAATGGTTATATTGTGCATTCCACTTTGGACATGTATGGGAGCATGTGGTATTGAGTCAATCTGAGAAAACTGAAATAATTTGCTATTCAGTGTACCACAGACCAATTACAAAGATATTAGCTGAGTACATCTGTTTAAAAACATAGGAATAGAAATTAAAAATTGGATCTGCAACTTTAGGGATATTGACTTTAGTATGGTCCTTGTTTAGTTATTAACTCTTCCCAGCCTTGCAGTAAGCTGCTTAGATGTACAGCTTGCTCACATTTGCTTTTCTGTTGCTAACCTCAACAGTTAAGGTTAGGTTCCCTTTATACCTTTCAGCAAAAATTGCTTGCAGATTTTAATTCTGCAAGTTAAGTTCTGATAGCAAGTGATATTTTGTGGGAAGATAGATTTAAAAGTTGGGACGAATATACCTTGTAACTTTGCAGGTAGAAAGCAATGAAAAAAAATCAGTACTGAAGCTTGAGTATCAATCTTTATTTAACATTAGATGTACATTCTCACTGTAATTTTTCTTGAGTTAGTCTCTCAGGCAAGTAAATCCACTGACATTAGTGGGACTTTTCCTGTCTTCAAGAAGTGCTCATGCATTTGTTTGCCAGGACAGGTTTTAAAATCTTTTTTTCCAAGATGCTAACATAGCTTGAAGTCACGAGGCAGTGGGGTGCATTAGAGCTGCACAGTTTGTCACTTCACCTGCTGGAATCACAGATATCTAAGCAGAATTGTTGTTTTTACAATTATCTCAACATTGGTGTTCAGTAATAATAGTCTTCAATTACATCTGTCTTCAGTTACATCTGGTTCTCTCATCTTTGTCTTCTAACTGCATCCAGACTAGAAGGACTTTTTCATTTTTTTTCAGTGCTTACACAAAATTTACCTTTGTAGAAAAAAAAAAAAAAAAAAAAAAAGAAAGAAAAACAAACAAACAAACAAACAAACAAACAAACAAAATTATACCTCTGAATGGGAGGAGTAAGATGTTTGGCACACATTTTATAAAAAGCATTGTATAAGGATGGAAAACAACTGCTTAGAAAATACAGTTCACATCCTTCTTACTGGCTGCATGAGTAGAAAAATAGTTTGTTTTCATCTGCTTTTGTGAAAACCACCTGAGGTTTGTGCAGGACAACAATCACAACGTGATGGGTGAGAAGATATCTGTAGTTCACAGAAGTAAATCATAAAAGATGTCATTCCTGAGTTAGTGTGTTAAGCCAGAGGAAGCGGTCACCAGCAGACCTTAAGTTTGCCTCTAGCCTAACCTATCCCCACAGTAAAGTTTGCAGGATCAATACCATTTTTCAAAATCAGTATTTTCACTGGGAAAGAAATGAAAACAAAACACAAATTCTACTCAGTTTTTGTCTCATGAAGATAAAAGTGGACAGAAGGTTTGCCGGTGACTTCATTCCTACTCCTGAATTTGTGCATAGCACAAAGGAACTTGTAGAGTTCCTAGAAGGAACTTGTAGGGCAGTGCTATAAACCCAAGATGATAACTATCAGAGGGTGAGAGTATTGGAGAAAAGCTGTTTGTACACAATGTGTATAGAGAAACATACACTTTGAAAACTGACTGTTTGGCTGAGAACAATTGTATCATAATGTAGCAGTTATGCTTTAGTTGTTTTAAATAAACAGAATTTGTTCTCAAACTGTGGTGAGGGGGATGTTTAGCTTTATGCTTTGTTCCTGATTCCTGCCATAAATGTGTGCTTTGAGGACAATTTGTACGTGATGATTTATGGCAGTATGAAATCTGACCTGGTTTGAGGTTCACTGGCAATACAGTTGTGATAAGTTTTAACTTTTGATAACTTTTAACACATATATTACCTACTTACATACCTTCCATAACAGTTGCATGGAGTAAAGTAGGCTGTGTTACAAGAGACATACTTATCATTGAAATCCCTAGATAGAATTAATTTCACAGATGAAACCCAGAATTTTGCACATTTTGTAAGGTTTTCTGTTTTGTTCGTGGTGGTGGTGGTTTGCTTGTTCTGTGTTAAAGGAGCATGACAAATTACAATGGCTGTTAAAATAAAAAATGCCTAAGAATGAACAGTTGTTTTCTTTGAAGAAAGATTGTTACACATTTAAAGAATGGTTAGCTGGAAATGTGTTTTTGTGCTGTTAAAATATTGCAGTTGTCAGGTGTAGTTGTTTTGTGGGTAATCTGCTCATGGTTAGTCAGAGTACATCTGTTATATATCACTTTTAAACATTTCATAAAATATTTAAGATTAATGGTCCAAATCAAGCACAATCTAAAAATGATGATGCTAATTACATCAGTGAAACTTATATGTCATTCTTTTGCGCTGACCAAACTTTAGTTGCATGAACTCATTTCTCATTTTAGTCAGCCACTCAAGAGTACTGCACTGATAATCTTTTAGCAGAAATTGAAACCAAGAAGTTGAGTTGCTTGTCGGGCAATAAATTCTTTGTTGAGCTCACTGGTGTTACTGGTAGACTTTCCTTTTTGTTGTCATGCCCTTCCATTTTTCCTGGTGGTCTACCAGATTCAGGGGGCAGGCTGCCCAGTTGGACTCTCTGTTTACTAGAAGTTCTAAAAAAGTGTTGACTGAAGACCTTTTGCCATATTCCATATGTGCAAATCAGTCATAGAGTGGACACGTTGGACTGCTTAAGAAGCAACAATTGGTATGTTTGGGTTTAGCAAATGCATAAGGAATTTGAACTCCAACCTCATACTGACCCTGTAGTATCGTGATGATCAGTTGTGAAGGCAAAAAGATACTGATTCAATTAAACTTAAATTGATATAAAAATTGGATTTTATATAGCTTTGTGGAATAGGAGAAATATAGCATAAACAAGAAGATAACCAAAACGCATTGTGTTTGTGTGAGAAAAAAAATAAATAAATCACTGGATAGAATGGGGATTAGGGCAAAAATATCAAAGAGAATGAATTTGAAATGAAAACCATTAGAATTTTCCAGGAATAATTACATTGAAAACTTCTGGTAAAATTTATTTCATTGAAGGGAGGGGAATTAAAAAACAATGTATATAATCAAAGAAGAAAACCAGAGGACAGGAAGATCTTTGCTTAAAGAAATTTGAATTAAAGTGTAAGCAAGTAGGGCTTACTTCATATAAAGATAAATACCGTACTAAACAGGAAATCCCACTTCCATGAATCTCTACCAGTGCATCTAAGCACAGTTGTCCCACGTCATGACTCAGGTTGTGAATCATGGTTACAAGTGTCAACATTTTCCGGGCTTACTCTTGACTGTACTTGAACTGAGCCAGCCTGACTGTAACTGCTGCTTTTGTGGGCAGAAGTCATTGCTTTGTGAAAGCAAATAAGGTAGCTCTCCAAGAGCAGCTCTCCAGAGCCCCAGGCAGTGAAAAAAAACCAGCCTTTTCAGCATCCTTCACTGACCTAGAGGTTAACCTGTCCAGAAGCTTATGCAATCTATACAGTAAGGGAAAGCTTTATTATGATGGGAAACAGGATATGCTTGAGAATAGTGAGAAAACAGAGAGAATCCAGGAATTGAGAGGGAGCAAGTATAATGAAGTTTGTGCCAAGTCTTTAAAAGAATAGTTAATTATATTGACACCTTGGCCAATATTTTCTTACCTTCTAAATTAATTTCTAATGACAAAATGAGGTCTTTTTGGATGCACAAACTGCTGAATTTGCTTGTATTGCATGGTACTCTGTGTTCTCAAGTTAATGTTACCAAACATGGGGCTTACAAGGCCTTCATTCACAAGCCTACATTATTTGTTACTGATCTTGTTTAATATTTATACAGTGAGATACATTTCCATGTTGCCTTAGAGAAATAAAAATTATGTGATTCTGACATCATTTTACAGTCTAATTTTGGGAAAAGCAAGAAATTATGAAAAAAAAAAATAGAATAGAGGAAAAGATAAAAAGATGGTCATAAAAAATGTGTGCTGTTCTATTATGTAGGAAGCTTGTCAACATATTATTTATTTATTTATTTATTTATTTATTTATTTTATTTTTAGGAACGTATAAAATAAGTTGATTTGAAGGGTTAGAGAAGCAACAGCTGAAAGGCAAAGGTTAGAGGTGTGAGGATTAGATTTTCATTTGTGTGTTCAGGCTGGGTGAGGCTGCTGAGAATTTGATCAAAGGTGTTTGAATGAGATGCGATGGCTAGTACAGATAGAATGTTCTACAGAATAGAACATTCCACCATCCTTGCTCCCAATTGGATGAGTTGAAGACTAAATAGTAGGCAAACTGCTTGTCTTTGCCTGCTAAGTAGGCTAACTGAACCCAACAGTAGCGTTGTTGTCAAGGTTTCCCAGAAATGCACAGTTCAGTGCTTGAACACAAAAAAATCATCTGCAAAATTCACTTGTGAATAAGAATGTAGGCTCAATTTCCCTTCCAAGAAAGCCCAAAAAAAATCTTGGCAATGGGGAGCAAGAGGATGATGACATCAGTGTAACACGATCATATGTTATTTTTTAAGTATGGCTGCACTAATGCATCACACTACCTTGTTGCAATATTAGGCCTGTAATGTTACCTCTAGCTCCTTTTGACGTTTAGTGCTAAGTGCTAAGATAGCTCGTCGGTATAGAGAGGTGGGGTGCTACATACCTGAGTCTTTTTTTGGATACCTTTGAGGTCACATTTGTAAAATGTGACATTTTAACCAAATGCTACCATTCTAGTTTTGATTTTTCATTCAGATTCCATGATACATCAGAAAGCTCATCATATTTGTCTAGTGCTGGATGAAAAATGATTCATCTTTTCAGTCATAGCCTGCAAAAGTGTGCAGAGCATTTCATAAATGTTCAGATGATATTCTGCCTGGAATATCTCTGTTAGCTTAAAAACAAAGAATCAATTATTTATACTTCTGAACTGATTAAAAAGGAAAAGGAAAAGGAAAAGGAAAAAAAAAGGAAAAAAAAAAACAAACGTGTTTTTAAGATTGAATTTGTGTCTTTAACAGAAACAGTATAATCATTGAATTGAAGCTGTGCATATCTAATTACAACAATCAGGTGTGAGTCAACACAAAGACTGAATTATAAAATATCTGTGGGACTGGATGAAATTCTGGCATAAAAGCTGACCAATTTTATGGCTTATTTATGATCTTCATAGCAATAACATGTTGCACTTAGGAGGCAGTTTTGCACAAGCACAATTTGTTTTGTTCATGTTGTTCTACTTAGCTGGCTTGTAGTAAAAAAACATGTAAACTCTATATCCATGAAGCAAAGAAATTGCAGTGGACATAATTCCTGTTATTAAACCTGTTCATTTATTGATGTTAATTGTTAGATGCTCGCTATACTGGCTAAAAAGTCTCTCAATAAAATAGTTTTGTTATAAAAGAAGCAGCTTTGTCTCACTTAAGGAAAACTGGATGTAATGCTCTGCACACTACATTTTACAGGAACGCATAGGATCTGTTTACCTGGTTGAAATTCAAATTGTTGTATTATGGTGTCAATTCTTTGGTTTTGGCAGCACTTCTAAAGTGTCTATACACAAAAGGACTACCACAGTGAATGAATGCTAGTGTTGACACCACCTAACAAGCAGGGATTATGTGTTTACAGAAGAAGTAATATGATAGGTCAAGTATAAGAGGCACTTCTCAAGAGCACTTCACCACATAATGAGTGACTGACTAGAAAGTGCGGAGCTGCCACTCTTTGGCTTCGTTTCGGTGTTGATGCCTGCCTCTCTCCTCCAAAGCCCTCTTGATCATGTTCAGCTGCTCTGTTCTCATGTGGTGAATAATAGTAGAGTAAAGCTGCTTTTCTGTCTCATTTTTCTTGCTAATTTACACATTCAAGCCATTTTTTGTTTGCTATCCTTATTTGCTATTCCCTTTTGTCAAGGCACTGTTCTCTTTTTTGCCTCAGGCCTAGGAACTAATTTGAGCTTCTATAATTACTTCATGTTTTACACCTGTCTGCATATCATGCACCCCTTGTCTCTGTACTTAAGCTGTATATTTTCTTGGGAGAAAAAAAAAAAAAAAAAAAAAGGATAGTTTTCATACACAAGGAATCCCCAAGTTTCTCCTCTCAGTCTTCCTACAGGAGAAACACAATTAAACTGTTGAGATGTTCTCAGCAATGCAGCTGACCTTTTGGGTTCATGAAGGACAAATGAATGCTGTCTGTTCAGACAGTTTGTGTTAAGACATTGTTGAGCAAAGAGCCCTGAGCTTTGTTCCTCTTGAATGAAGCGATGGTTGTAGTCATTTTAAAATCATTAAGACCCTGAATGCACAGTATCATTCTACAGTGTTTGCTCTACAGCTGCTCTTCTGCTTTAATAGCAGCTTATTAAATTTGGGTCAAGCGCACTCTGAAGAGTATCACAATGAAGAAACTGTTCGAAAAGTTACCTGTTTAAAAAAAGGCAATTGATTAGATTTTTAACTTAAGTGACAGCTGCAATTCATTGCCTGTTCTTTGTGGTGTCCTGCAGTCAGAGTGGAAGCCTTTTGTAATTTGGTCTTCATTTTGTAAAAGCTTTCTTGAATAATCCAGGGTTGCTTTCCACTCTGAGACCGCCTCAATCCAATTAGGAGTTTAACAAGGGTCAAATTAAGGAGACTTTACACTTCATGTTTGCATCATTAGCCATAAGACTGTTTTGTGTGTGCATGACTGTGTGTCGAGGGAGGAGGGGAGGCTGCAAGATGGGGCAGACACAAAGCTGTCATCCACCATGTGGTGCATCCCATAGTTGAATGGAGGCACAGCAGGCTAGGAACAACATTTCCAGTTGTCTTTTGGGGCTGTCGTCATGTCGATTTCAGCTGGTACATAGTTGTTTGGAGGTTACAGGTGCTAGCTATAGCTGAGCAAGAAGACCGTGCTCTATGCCTCCTCTTTTCTCTCCTGGTAGCCTATTGTTATTGGACAAATGACTGGGAAGAGATGAAGTTAGAAATCTCTTGAGCATTCATTATTTTTGATGAGATGACAACTACCCCAGTTCCTTGTTCTCAATACTGCTCTCAATACTGTTTCCTGTTATTTTTTGAAAACATATTTTTTCTGCATGTTAAGTGTGTTGTACAGTGTGAAATTTTTTTATTCAAGTAGTTTGTTTAGCAGGCTTTTGGAAATCTGATGTGTCTATGGAAGACTACAAACATTCACTAGTATTTTCTACAATAACAGTCTTCTAAAAATGGCTCCTGTTTTATTTATGCAATTTTTGACCATGAGCACATTTTTTCTAATGAATTATTTATAGAAATTGTTGAAAATTAAAGAGAAAACCATAAGACCCTCTTTTCTGTGTAAGATTGTTCTTAATGACATGAAAAATTCTTCTGCTAATCAGTGTTTAGATGTGTGAGATATTGCTAGAGAACTGTTGCAGTGTCTCCTTAGCAAATGCTTTGTGCTGCTACATACAAAGTAACGATTTATCTAAAAATAACACTTTCATTGTTCCTCCCCCCCTAAACCCATTAATAGGTACTTTAGTATCATGCGAGTTTTCATAGTTTAATCCCTTTTCAAAAGCTTTTCAGAATAAAAGCTCTAAATGGTCCTCAGTATTAATTTGATGTGACTTCTGTACAATATGGTTTGAAACTCTCAGAAGCACATTTTTACAGCTTACCCTTTTTCACTGGATCAGTGTGTGTGGAAAATACCAGCTAAATGTTGCATGGAGTCTCTGCTGTAAGCCTTTTTTGTTGTCTTGCAGATGCTATAGCTTTCTAGTGATTTTTATTTAGTACCATCATTATTAGATAATACTTAAGCCAGATCAAAAAGTCCACATATATTAATGTTCATTGAATTTAAATTTTAGGAAATGCCACTTTAAGCATAATTTAAAAAAAAAAAAAAAAAAAGTTTTGACCTGTCTTTTGAATTTCATTTGATGGGAATATAGCTTCAAGAGTAAACTGTGCATAATAAATGGTGATTGAGTTTAATGTAGTCTGTGTTTGTAGTCAATCAGATCTTTGTTTACATTTAGACAGGAATAGCTGGCTTTAGGGCTTTGGACACCCATAAATAATTGCATTTTTAAAATGCTCAGCTCTCAGTGAAATATTAATATGAAGTGTCTGATGGAAGTAACAAGAAATAATTTAAAACTTGTTCTGTCAATTTCTTTATCAAAATAAGAATGTATTTTCTATTTGGATTGCAGCATGCAGTGACTTGTGAAATAAAAATCTTTACTATCCATTTTTATCATAATGGATGTCTCCTGTAGCATTTTTTCCCCCAAAATACTACTGCCAACACTGAAACAACAGAGTTATAATAGGAAAAAAATATTGCTTTTGTGTATGACTGTGGTTTTTTCCTAGTTAACCCAATTTTAAGGCTTTTGCATAAACTAGTATCACAAATGAGTGAAGTGAATGTAAATTGTATGATATAAGCCTGTTTGAACATGTTCAGGCTGTTCTGAGCTCTACATATCCATGAGGATCACAATTATATGAGATTCAGAATGTCACGTATTTTGTTTCTTTATTACTCTATTTCTTTAGTTCAAAGAGAACCCAGTAACTTAACTATAGAAGTAATTATTTCTGATACTGTTTGCCATGCCCAAGTAAAATAGAGCTTCAACAGACATTTTTATATTAAAGAAAACTTCCATCACTGACTTGTAACATACTGTCATCCCGACTGAACGTTAAGTGTATATATTCTACACACACCACTTTATGTTCTTTTAACCTGGCTACCTTAAGAAAGGCATTTCATTTGATAACTTCAGGATCCTGCAGCTTGGAGAGAGATGCCCTTTACACAATTGTAACAAACTGAAATGAAGAGCTGCACTTGTTATGAAACAACTACTGTAACAAAATAGTTTATAGTCTGATGTTTTGTGATTGATGGACTGAAAAGTGCATTATTATTTCTTCAAAATGAAGAGGGTGAATACCTTCAAGAGTAAAAGTCCCGGTTATTGTAAGGTTTTTTCAATTTATAGACTGTGGAGTATAGGTGGTCTGCAAGAAAAAATAATGGATTTTACAGTTGCAGTACCATAATTTACAGGTTGAAGAAAAAGTGGCTTTATTGCTAATAAGCTTTTGGTGACCTTTACCAACATTTATTTAATATTTATCTATGATATACATTGATAGGAAAAATATTCAATTTCTGAATTTCAGTAGGACTTTTTGTAAATATACATATGGACATTTTAATGTAAATTAGATACAACCTTTGAGCTGTGTGGAAGTTATCAGAGCAGTGTCACAAACATACTGCCCTCTCTACCAGGATTCATATAGCCATAGCAGAAGAGACAACAGCATGATTTATGTATCTGTGTAAGTTTCTGGGAGATCATCCAGTCACAATTTTGTGCTGGTGTCACAGAGATCTGAAGGTGTGAATGGTAATCAGGCTGCTCAAGTAAAACCCCAAAATTTCTGTCAGCTACGAAGGTCGGAATTTTAGATAAAACAGATCCAGAACTTACATTATGTCAGAAAATAAATAATTCTTCTCAATTACAGTAAATCTGTACTGCACAAATTCTTAAAAGTAGTGACACTTCTAAGGCCACTAATCTGAACTTTGAGATCATCCATGTCAGTGTGTAAAATTTTGCTAATATTTAGCACTACATAGATGTTTTCCTCATTTTAAAATGTATATGTTGTTCTGTGTATGTGTTGGTGTAAAACATAAGTTTGATCTATATTCAAAGACGAAGTTATTTGGATTTTTTTTTTTTTTTTGTAACAATGTTACCGTATATCTTATTTCTTTTGTGTTTTGTTTTCTTATTTTTAACGTACAAAACCATTTACAAAACCTAATTTTACTGTCAAAGCAACTGTAGTATAAAATCAATTACATAGTTATCTATAGGAGGATCAGGTGTCTGCTTTATTTCTTTTAGAAGGATATCTACACTTTTTTTTGTATAACGAATTTAGTTCTCTTGAAAGATGCTGGATTGACAGCCCTGAAGACCAAAGTCCTTTATTTATGCATGAGCAACAACAGTTCTGGCTTTCCCACACTGCCCTCCTGATATGTTTCACCCATGACCTGAAGTATCCCCCTTAGGGGTGACAGCTTTGTAGACTTCAGACCCATTCACTCCTACAGTCCTCTGCTGAGAGTGCCAACAGGAATGCCAGTGTGGTGATGCCTTTTTGTTGTGAACACTTGATAACCACATTTCACCATTCCTTGGACATCTTTTCCATCAATTACCAAACAGCAGTCTGAGGGTTATAATTTTCAGTCTCTTCTGAGTAACGGCAAAGGAGAGGTCTTAGGGTAATTAAGGAAAGACCAGGATTTGGTTCAATTGTTGTATATAGTCTAGTAAATTAGAGTCAAGTTCTCTAGCCCATTACCAATTTCCTGAGTGAAGTAGTCTTCCAGGACTTTTTACAGCAATACTAACATTCCTCAAGCCCTCTTTTTTTACTCAGAGAAAGCAAAGAATAATTTTTGCAAGCACATGTCACAAATAGCCCAATTTTCTCCTGGCTTACAAAATGCAAAGCATAACTAATCTGATAGTGGGTTGCACCAAGTTTAATTTGCCTCCAAGACCTTATGGGCTAGTTGAGTATGTTTCTGATCTCATTTATGGTAAAGCAAATTTAAACTCCATTTGCGTTACACTAGATACACATGTGGGCTTGGTTCTCTGTGTAGAACTTACATACTGGCTGTAGTAATTAGTCCTTTATGGGATATGAGATTTACATGCGGAATTATAATGGATTAAATAGATATAGTACTAATAGAAACTCTAACCTTTTCCCTGCAATAAATTTATTGATTATATTTTGCATCAGAGATACATTTACATTGTAAATATATGCTCAGTGCATCTGAGCTGCGATTTAGTTGCCTGCCTTTGCGTATATTTCAAGAAGAACGTACTAGGAATTTGATTTTATATTTCTAGTTATTGCAGCAAGTAGTGCATACATGCATTAAAATAAATGACATTAGAAAAAGAAGGAAAAAAATAATTGTTTTCCTATGCTAAATGGGAATAGTTTTGCTGTTCAGTGGCATATTGCAATATTCTAGGCTCTAAATAAGAAGACATAAGTCTGTGCATGTGGAAAGTTCCACATGTGAATTTATTTTATGAATCTTAATGGACAATTTAAGTGCTAAAATAGTAAGATAATTCAGTAACGTATGCATTAAAATCATTAAAGGAAAAACCTGGTTTTATATTTCAGAATATGAGAAACTACATTGTATATATATACAGCTACATGCAAAGCCTTCATCCCATTGCTAAAGGTTATGCATAGTTCTTGGGGGAAAAAGTATTAATTTCAACCCAATAGTTTTATATTTGTCAAAATGATTGTGTTCTTAACCACGTACGTTTTAAACAAGACAAAATTTTAAATGAAATTTTTAAAAATCCAATAGTCAAGTCTGACTATTTTTTATTCACTTAAAATATTTCAAAACAATAACCAATCCGTTTATGAAAAAGTTATGCAATTGGAAAAAGGGTAGGGAAAAAAAAAAAAAAAAGGCAAAAAAAAAAATAAATTATCACAAGTGGTACAATCTCCTCAAAAGAAAACACTACATTCAATTTGAAAGCATCACTTTATAAAGTTGTTGATAATACTGATTTATCTAAGGTAGAATAGAGACTCTTAACACAATGATGGATTCACATGGCAGCATTAGAGTGACTGTAAATTATTATTTTTTTTTCTCCCCTGTGCTCATTAATAAAAGTCCAGGGAAAAATCTAGAAAGAAATCTCTTCCCTTTTTTGGATTCTGTGCTTTGTAGGAAGAAAATTAAAAAAAAAAAAAAAAAGTGGATTTTAATTTTATATCAAAGAAACCCTTGAGGTGGAAAGTTAGGGAAAGCTGCATGGGTTTGTAGCACAGAAAATGTCGCTTGAATTTTGCTGCTCAGTAGTTTGATATACTCATTTGCTGATGTGAAATGACGAGGGCTTAGAAAGCAGGGTTTTGTTTTTTAGCTGTCTGTAGACCTAGTGGGGCCTTACAGAACCCAGTCAGCAGGTCATTAACTCTGGAGAAAACAGCTTGCATTAATATGCTCTAATCCGGTATAATTAGTCAAATTACTGCACGCCGACCGGCTTGTCATGTGTTGTCAGATTTGGCATGCATGCCGGATCGCCAAGGTCCCTCTGGAATGCCACCCTGGATCAGGGAAAATGGCTCGTTTGTAGAGCTGCTGATCTCCTGATGAGGAAAGCAAACTGAATCAGCAGCCATAGCCATCCAGAAATGAAAAAAAAAAAAAAAAAAAAAAAAAAAAAAGTAATTATTTTGTTGAGAAATAGGGAATTCATGTCCTGGGAACTGGTTGTGGTTGTTATTTCTAATGGTTGTACCATTAGAAATAGAAGCAATTCTGTTGCTTCTTACAATTTCTAGGTATCTAACACTGGAGATCCGCTGTACTATATAAGATTAGCATTCATAAAAAGATTTAAAATAAATAATTACAAGAGGATCAGCTACAAATTACCTACCACACTGTGACACAGATTATTAAACTACCAGGGTGTGCGAGTGTGGGTGTGTGCATGTGTGAGCTTGTGAGTGTGCATGTGCCCCTTTTTCCAGCCAGGGAGGAGGTTATTAAACTATAAAAGGGCCATATTAGCATAAATTTACAAGAGCTCTTGTTCTGGCGGCATGATAAAAACCTGTGTTACCTTTGCATTAACACTGAATTGCTTGTTGTGCTTTTGGCAATGACAGATAAGTCAGTGTAATTCCCCATCGCAACGGAAATGATGCTCCAGATTCCAAACGCATCCTGAAGATGTCACTGACAATAATCTTCAAAGAACGGCCAGTGAAAGTGGGCTGTATGTTTGCAGGATGATATACTGCAAATGACAGGAAGAATTATGTGAGTGAAGACGAATCTGTAACATATTATTAAGCAATTTCACGAGAATAACAGGGATAAAAGGATAATGGATGAGGGTGTCATTATTACCTTCATGTAGAGGGAAAGCAAAAGCAAAGGTAGAGAGACAAGATTAATTGAGGAAGGGTGAAGCATTCATTGCTCATCAGCTCTTTTGTACTCTCTGCTCCTGAAATTCCAGACAAAAAAAAAAAAAAAAAAAAAAAATTGCTCAGGGCTGCATTTTAATGCAGCTGGCAAGACAGAACAGAAAACTGACAGGGCACTTTTTTGTCACCTCCCCGTTTCCATAAACACACAATGGCTATTACTCCTTTAGTCTTCCCGTGGTCATAAGAGTAAACTGGTAGGATGTTCTTTTTTTGTTGCAGCTACTGCTTTTAATTGTGCTTCCAAACTAGGCAGCTTTATCTGCCGATGATGTGGAAGTGAACAGGTCATTCTACATGCATTGTTTGCATTGCACAGTTGCAAATGTAAGCAGACTGTACATAATGGATGTCAGTAGAAGTGCTTCCTTCAAACACAAAGGCAAACTGGAGTGTCCTGTAACATTAGTGACACCATAAAATTATGTCAAGGTATAAGATTTTACTGCTGTTTAATATACAAGATGAAAAAACAGGAAATGATTTGGTAATTGGCCAATCCTGCAGTTTTAACTCCAGAATAATTCCAGCTGAAGTCAAATTTTGCTCAGAGATCTATCACTGGGTCAATAATTTCAATTACCAGTCTCATTTTCTGTACTTTCTCCAAGAAGCAGCTGATTTTACTGCAGAAATAGGTTTTAAAAATATTTCACATACTTTAAAAAAGCTTAGTATATAAAAAAAAAAAGCTTAGTATATAATATGTATATATACTTAATATTTATTTAATATTTAATTAATATTTAATTAATAATTATTTAATACATGTAAAATGTTTTCAGCTGATAAAGATGTTCTAATCTGTATGCATTTTAATATCAAAAGGAAAGTCAGGAATCATGATAATTAACATGTAACTATTTATATTCAGAGGATGGATTCTAGATGTTAAGCCTTCATAGCTTTTAAAAAAGTAGTCAGATTTCTTGATTTTCTTTGCTATGTTTATTTATATAAGGGGTGGTTTTGGTGAAGTATTGGGGGAGGGAGGAGGTTTTTTTTTTTGTCATTTTTCTTTTAACCAATAAAAACTATTTCAAAGTTTTGACACCAAAAGAAAGGAAAATAAATTAATTTCTCAGCTGCCCTGTGTAGGGAAAATGAGTGTTTTTTTGTTTATTTGTTTGGTTTTTTTATTTGTTTAGGAGCTTTAAGGGAGACAAATGAAAACCTGCAGTTTGATAAGAAAAAAGAAAAAGTGTAATGTGCCTTGATTTCTTTCTTTTATTATTGAAAACTCTTTTCTAATTGATTAAGTTGTGTTTTCTTTAAACTGAGTTGCACAAATAGAGTAAAGGGCATATGCAGGATTTCAGAAGGAATTCCTAAGTTTGGTGGCACAAGATTGCTCACTGGCAGAGTCTGAAACTTTGACACTGGGGGAGAGGGGTGTTTTCTGCTGCCTCACATCTAATAGCAAGACAAACAGAAGAAAGAGTACTAAAGGACAGAAGTGGGTCAAGAGCTGGGTCAAGAGATGGGAGGGGGCTACACTGGTTATTATGTGCAAACAGGAAAGAATCCAGCTTGACAATGAGATTCTCATCTGAGTTCGCATGACTCATAGTTATAAAATAAATCTAATTCTTTTACACCCAAATTGTTCAGACATTACCTGAACTAGACAGGGTGGAAAACACTGACTGTTCACAACTAGCTTTATAGCAAGTTTTGGAGACATATCTAGTCTGATGTGTATTCATACTAAAATTAAGAGTAATTTTTGCCCAGGAAACTTGAGGGACATCCTGACAAGACATAGTAATGCCTTTATTGTATGGCTTTGACAACTTTCAGCGTGTAGTTACAAAATGCAATGATATACCAAAAGATCGGGAAATTATAGTTATATTTTGTCTGCCCAATGCTCCTCCCCTCTTTGTTTTACAATCTACTTGTTTGAGTAGGGTGATATGTTCACCTTTCTTTGTGTCTCTCTTTCATTGTGCCTAGTGCTGCACACCACACTTTTTAATGACAAGCACTGATGTTTCGCCAATTTCCTTTTGATCGAAAAGTACTGAAATCAATAGAAAGACCTAGAATGATTTCAGTGGGTTTTGGGTAAGGACCAGTCTTACTAAAATCAAAGAGATATGCAAGTCTCGTTGAACGTTTGCAATTTAATGTCCATGAAAATCCTCAGATTTGCTCATCTCAGCAGGGTCATTTATCTCAGAGAGAAATTCAGACTGCTGATGAATGCAGGTAATAGTTAACTTATTGGTGTTCATATTATGATATTTTTTTCTGGAAGTATTTGTTGAAGTATGGGATGTTTTAATTCAATATTTTCACTTCCCACCTTCATGCCCTCTAGTGGACAATGGAGCTTGTTTTCATCAGAACCCAACACATCTCAGATAGAAATTACCCATAAGCTTGGTTTCTTCATTGGAAGTGTTGTTTTCCTGTAAATGGTATCTTGAGTTCTTTACTCTTCAGTTGGGATCTATTTAATTTTTCTGTACTGACATAGGAAAATGTTGCTCTCTTATGTTATTTCATGTAAGCTTGTAAAATATGATAATAAATGGGTATTTTTCTCAGTCTCCTAAACACAGATCCTAGTAGGACCAGACTGAAACTTCCTGTATTCTAAGGTTGTAATAATAACTTTGAAAAATTTGTTGATATATTCCACTACAAAATGGAAAAAAGTATTTTAAGTTTTCAGATTTTCATAGAACTAGTTGACATTTTCCATCATTAAAAAATTCTATTTTTTCATAAACATTAAAAATACCTAAAATTTTCCTGCTGGTAGAGAAAGAAGTTCCAACAGCAACCAATTGTTTTTTTTTTGAAAAAACTCCTCCAAGAACAATGCTCTCACTAGGTTTCTTAAAAAATACAGTTTTGACTATCCTATTTTTTGTGATAAACATACAACAATGTAATCATACAGAAGACTTATTTTGATATTGTACAGTTGCACTGGATGACTGCTGCATCCACAGAGTATGTCTCTGTTTTCATTCATGGAGGTATTTATCACATAATTACACCATAATTCTGTTTATGCTTTGCAGTCTCTTAAATGTATGATACTACTGACTCTTAAGGATAAACGGTCAACACTAGGGAGGAGAAATGTGCATATCTAGTCATCCCCAGAAGCAAATAGGTAAACACCTATTCTCAACAGTTCCTTAAACAAGACCAACACACTCTTCCACGGGCCAAGTAAGTAAGGTCTCTCTGTAGGTTCCTGATATTGGGTATTTGGGCTTTCTGAAGCACTTCCAGCTTCTCCTTCAGACTTCTTAATGTAACAGCTGCTGTGAGCACTCAACATTTTTGCAAACAAGTCCAAAATCAGTATTAATATTTATTACAGCTAATGTAGCTTATCTAGATGCTATGTCAAGACTGATGATATGAAAAATTCTTATTTGTTTTCTGTGCTGTTAAAGTTTTAAATTATTTATAGTAATTTATAGAAAATGGATTCATCTGTCAACAATACTGATATAGTTCATTCACTGAATTTAGTGGGAGAACATCAAAATAAATGTAGGAAATAATTCCCTCCAGTTCAGTCTTCCTCTCCCTAATTCTGCTATAACTTCATTTTGGTTAATGCTTTTTGGCAGAAAAGGCAAGTAAGTGATTGTGGTAATTCTGTCTGTTTTGGAAGTGTATCCTCATCCTTGTCTCGGTTTGCCTGTTCTTCTTTCAAAGGAGAAACACATCTTTCAGTTAACATTTTAGAGTACAAAACTGAAAAAATGCAAAAAAAAAAAAAAATCTCATAGAAAAGAAATACAGGTATTTAAAGGAGATATTGTGCTTTCCACATGTACAAAATGCTCAAGTGTTTGTATATTCCAAGAAGATGCATAGATATAAATTACTTTTATGTATTCAACAGAGGTAACTAAAAGTGAATATAACATTATCATCTATGGTGATTAACATTAAATTTGGATAGAAGAAAGTTGGGTGCTGATCATGATAGGAAAAAGGTTAATATTTTAAAGTGAGGCTAAAGGTTGACAGGAGAAAAATTGAGTTAGTTTGCAAAAAAGAAATTTGTTTCTTTAAGTGAAAATTGGGGTCAAGAGGCCAGAGCTCTCTGCTTCTACATGAATGAAATAAATTAAATAATACTACCATAAAGCAGCAGTGCATAAGCTAATGATAAAATAGTACATGATGGCTTTGAAAAAGATACCATCCAAGAGAAAAATTCTTTACAGAAATGCTGTTTCAGAACAGTGGTTTTCTTTTGTTGTTGTTCATTTGTTTGCTGATTGGTTGGTTTTTATTTCATATTACCCTTGTTTTTGAATAGAACAACTTTCTCTTCGGTTGAAAGCACTTAAATTTTCACGGTGCCTTTAATTATTAACAAAGGTACTAATTCTGATGCTCAGAAAAATTGCAGTTTTAATAGTCACATTCTGTCTACTAGAAATTCCTGACATTTCAGATAGTTGTGCTGTTCCATACTACTTCATGACCTAACTGTTTTGTGATGTTAAATGATATTTCACCATCTCAAATCAACAGAAGCTGTCTGTATTTCCTTGGTCTATGTGTGGCTGTTCCTATATAATATAGAGGAAATCCTATAATTCCTCTAATAATAAGCAACTTTCTTTGTTCTCTTTTTCAAATTAATGAAAATAAAATTCATTTTAAAAAAGGACAAAAATGAGGGCTTCTAGTATTTTATTTTCTGTCCTCTAAAGGACTTTTGCAATGTAGATAGCTTATGTATCAAAATGCTATCAGGTTTTGTGGCAACGCTTGCTTCCATCATCCCGTCTTTTAGATTTCAAAGGTGTTAGGTTGAATTATATGTATGTTTGTGTCTATGTTCCTCTCAGAAATGCAACTGTATGTAGAGCACTCATAGAAGATGTTTCCAATTGTATGTGCACAGAAATCCATCTGTATTACAGTTTGTCCTCTCAAGTCTGCATAGTTTTTGAGCAATGGTAAGCTTCACTGTGTATCCTCCTGCAAGAGCTTTACAGGTTGGGTCCCTCAGCATGTGTTATAGACTTGGCTGGAAGCTTAAGGGTCAACAGTTCTCACTGGCATTGGCAGTGGGTGCTTCATCCAGTCTTCCCTTCCCTTCCCTTCCCTTCCCTTCCCTTCCCTTCCCTTCCCTTCCCTTCCCTTCCCTTCCCTTCCCTTCCCTTCCCTTCCCTTCCCTTCCCTTCCCTTCCCTTCCCTTCCCTTCCCTTCCCTTCCCTTCCCTTCCCTTCCCTTCCCTTCCCTTCCCTTCCCTTCCCTTCCCTTCCCTTCCCTTCCCTTCCCTTCCCTTCCCTTCCCTTCCCTTCCCTTCCCTTCCCTTCCCTTCCCTTCTTTTCACAATTCCAGCTGTGACATATAAATTGTGAGAGAAAAAAATCCTTCTCTATTCCCAGGAAAGTAAGACAATACTTAATCAAATGCCTAATACCTCAAAGTAGAAAAAAAAACATCTATTTATTCGTCAGGTTAAAAAAAAAAAAAAGTGTTTTACTTGTTTGGACCATCTCATCCATACAGAAACATCAGGGTGGCTGTGGCTTTAGTCAGCCTATATTTGGCAGCTGTATCTAGATGTTACCCTTCCGGCTGGGGTCATAGTTTGTTTTAAAAGAGTTATGTATGAATTTTCTCTAAATTGCAGCAGAGGGTCATGAATTAGTGTCTAAATGTGGGCTTGACAAGATTATTATAGTCTCTATTTCATGCCAGAAACAAAGATGAATAGAGATAGCAAGCTTTTAAACAGACTTTCTGACATCTAGAATGTCAGCAGAGAGTGAATGAATGGCAGGATGCAATAACAAATCCTCATTTTTTTATTATTTTATAGGGATTAGAAGGACCTACACTCATTCATAATTTCTTCCTAAAATAGTAATCTAAGTTCTTCATGAACCAGTCATTTTCCATGCAGTTAGCTTTCGAATAATGCAAAATATTTACTAAGATGTACATATTAAAATACATACGCTAGATGCTAAATATAATTTGATTTACATTTAGGAGTAGATAGGATACACTTAATTAAAATTGTACATTTTTCTTTTAACTGAACATGTATTTTTAAGTAATTTTGTTTGTTTCTAGACCTAGTAATATGGTTTAATATTTTTGGGGGGAACTATTTTTTTTATATATAATAATTTTAAGCCTCTCTTTCTGTGGATTTACTGATTATTAGATTTCTGGAACAGAGATGTATGTTAGCAATTTTTGATTATTATATTTATCGAGTGGGGATTTGTGTTGGCAGTTTTTGAATAAGAAAGACAGGGTGTCTACTGGTAACAATTGTTTTTCTGTGTGGTACCTTTGAAGATATATGTTGAAAGTTTTCGTTAATATTTGTTTATTGTTTGCATTTAAATAAATAAATAAAAAAAAAAACACCTATGTTGAGGACAAGGGCATCAATAGTTTTTTTTTTTTTTTTTTTTTTTTTTTTTTGCATTTTTTTGCACACACGGTTATTCTTTTTATTTTTTATTTTTTAATTTTTTTTTTTTTTTTTTTTTTTGCATTTTTTTTGCACACACGGTTATTCTTAGGTATGAATATTTTGTTTTATTTAAGCAGCATGAACAGCCCCACCATTGTCACTCTGGCAGTCTTTGACCAAATGATAATACAAGCCCGAGAGCGATGGGTATGAAGAGACATAATACTCAATGAGCCTAGCTTCTTTGAAATGATGAAAAAGAGACAGCATGAGTCATACATTTTTGTAAGTTTATCTCTGCCAATGGGTACAAATATTTTAATATCTATCTATATATAAATAAAGAGTGTGTATACATAGCAATATATGCATTAAAAGCATATCAAATATAAGAAATACTGGCTTTTTTTTTTTTTTTTTCACTTCTTCTGTAATTCCTGGCATGAATGGGATTATTGGTGCTTCTTTTTGTCAAAGGAAACGCTGCACATTAATGGAAACCAGCAAGAAGTGATAGTAGCTTTTAAAAATGTTTTTCTTTTATTTTTCCAAAAGGTATAAATTCTAAACAACAAGCATTGTTTCCATCCTATTTTTTTTTCCTTGAGCCCATCCTGTCAGGCTGAAAGCGTGAAAGTTATTTTCTGGTGGTGTGATTAGATTGGGGCTGAACTCTCCAGCTGGCAGGCCTGTCTGCGACTGGCGGCGGCCTGTCCCCAGTGCTTGTCATTTCCTGACGTGCCTGACAGGATGGGGACAGCAGCCCCAGACAGGTTCATTAGATGGTGTTTTCTACAGCTGGGCTAAAAATAAAAAAATAACAATAATAATAAAGTAAAGAAGGCCACACTTTGTCAAGGCCCAAGCTGTAGGGGCCCTGCTTGTTGGTTTAAACCAAGGCCTTGTTTTGACAAATTCTGATCTGTGCGGTTTTTAGATTTTCTGACACGTTTTTGTTTTCTTCCCCTTTGGCCTGCACTCCTTGCACTCTGCCTTGTTGCTGCTTCAAAATCCTAACACCAGCTTCCCAGGAGAGCTGGGAGCATGCTTACTGAGGGCTTGCAGGAAAAAGAGAACACTACAGTAAAACAGCAATAAGTGTTCATTTCCATGGTGATCAGCCCAATGGCACAAAAAACAACCTTGGGACTCTCAATAAGCCAATTACAAGAAAGGTTAAGAGTTTTATAGCGCCAGAAACATGCCATCTACATGAGAAAATAGTATCATTACCAGCAATCTACACTGTTAAATACATTGCTGTCTGGTGGTGCCAGAAATTTAAGCTGTTTATATTATTTTGTGTTTTTGGAAGCTGCCAGAGTTTTCTGGTGGTATTGTCCGACTTTGATGCAGTATATCAAAAATGTATGTGATTATAGATTTTAAAACAGCTTAAACTAGTAAGAAAGCAATTTGAAAGCACGAGGCATATTGAGTGGTACAATGTGAACTAAATAGATTCAAACACTGTATTTCTTACAGATTTGTGTGAGACATTCACTTTAGATTTTTATCATAAAGACAAAACATGAAAAACATTTTTCATGTCATCTGTGATTAAAGAATCTCTTATAAAAGATTTTTGAGTAGAAACAAACAAACAAAAACTTAATACGTTATTTTTTACTATTCCATTTAGTAAGAACCTATTGACTGCTATAGTTTTCAGACTGGTGACTGTAGTTTGACTCCACAGTTCTATCTGTTATTTTTCTCACTTGAGTCCAGATATTTTAGGTAGCTAAAACATGATGGTGTGTCAAGCATTTCTCTAGTTACTGGAGGAAATAAATAAATAAATAAATAAATAAAATATTGCTATTTGGCAACAATATACTATTTTGCTTCCTGTGCCCCTCTGCTTAGAACTGCAGTGACCATTACAGCTTTTAAAGTTGTCTGCATATAGCTGCTTCCAGGGTGAGCATTGCAGCTGAAAACCAAGCCCTTCATTCACAGAAATCCTACCACTTACCTTTCCTTTGTATTGTTAGTTACTGCTGCTTTAGTTCATGGTCTCTATGACAACTGTTTAAATTGGGATGGGCAACTGTCATCTGGAGTATTACGGAGAGAAAAGTGTTAGTGAGCACACAGTTTCATAGATAAAGCATTTCAATATAATCCAATTTTAATTGAGCTCCAGAGACTTTGATGTGCTGCCGAAGGTTGGGAGAGAGCTATTCCAGGGAGAAATTAAAGCAGCCCAGCAAGGCTTCACTACTCCAGACTGTCACCATTTTAAATAAGCATTAGCATCAGACTTAACCTTCCCCTATGAAACATCTTACTTTTTTTTTTTTTTTCTTCCAGCTTTTTGCTTCTTTTTCTGCAATACGTATAAAGCAAAGACACTTTCATCTTTTTATACACATTTTTATATTCCCTTGATTAACTTTGAAAAGCATGTACTGGACCTGAGACTCATCTGAGGCTGTCTATTGGACCTTGCATTGCAGTTCATGGAAAGAAATAGAAGCAGAGTGAGGATTAGTTTGCAATAGTCAAATGGCATATGTTGGATTTTCTCTCAAAGACTGCTCCAAAAGTAACCCATCCTTGTGCTAAAAGTTGAGTGGGGACTTATTTTAGTTTGGTTTCATCATGAATTCCTTTTAATATAAATGTAGAAAAGCATGTATTTCATGGTAAACTCTTTTACTAGTAAAACTATGCTCTTTCAATAGCTATGTGCCCCCTGTTTTTGTTTTTGTTTTTTTTTGTTATTGTTGCTTTTGAGCATAAGAACCAAAAAGACATATAACAATTACAATAACAATTAGCAGTCATCTATTTTTTTTTCAGTGATGAAATCAGAAGGTGACTGTAAACTCGAACTGTTGAGTTCAAATCTCTGATTGCCTCATGTAATTAAACTATATTATCCTTTTGTAACATGTTCTTTCACTGTTACAAATACATGTTTATGTAGAATAAACTCCTAAACTGAAAGAACTTTGTAATAATAATGCAAAACTGAGGATCACTGTATGTTTACCAGTACTTTAGCATACATAGGACATCATTATATGTAAGAGAGCCAAGGTTAATTATTCTTGCTTTTAATTTACCCTTTTTATTTCCTTTTGGATTTCACTTTCTTGGATTTCAGTGAAAGAAAAGCAAATTTGCAAGCTGCTGAGCTTGCCTGTTGTATGCTCAGCTTCTGCTGGAGACTAGGAGTTAGGATTCTCAGCTGCAAAGAAAAAATGCATCTCATAAAATTGAGTCTATCAGACTATTACACAGGATGCTTGTATTCTTTAGAAGGAACGTGGTATGCATCAAATCTGGACTTAATGGCAGTAGAAATGTAACCGATCATGGTACAGTCAGTAATCTGTCTGTACAAGTTAATAGGGTTTATTGTCTACTAAAGCAATTAGCCTGTTACCCACATTAAAAAAAAAAAATAAAAAATAATAAAGGATCTAGATTAGTACAAGAATTTGAATAGTGGACTATTGTAATGTATTAAAAATGTGGAAATATCAAATCTCTTCATAAGCCTTGAGATAAATTCCATATTATTAATAATTTTCTTATTAAAGTAAAAGTAAGAATACATTTACTGAGGCACTATGAGGGAAGCCTCCTAGGCTAGGATTGGCACAATTTTTCATAGCTGTATACTATATCCATAAAATCCAAATGTCTACTGTGGTGGTGCAGCTTATAGTGGACAAAAACATAGGAGCATTTGCACAAAGTATCTCTACATGCTGACAGGTGTTGCAGTAATCTCATACTGGGAACCTAGAGTTCACCACAGGAAAGCCTGTTAGTATGCCTAAATTTATGACACACGGGTTTGCATTCCAGTTGGCTAGAAATCCAAAGAGGAAGGAACTGTATATTAAATCTGCTATAACACTTCTTCCTTTTGCTATTACAGACATCAGAAGACTGTGTGCCCCATAGTTCATCTTTGCTAGATTGATAAATAGACTCTTAATATTTCTCCTAGTTTTTTTTTTTTGTTTTTTTTTTTTGTTTGTTTGTTTGGTTTGGTTTGGGTTTGTACAGGATTAAACACCCCAAAAAAGTTGTACATATCTATCATTTTGACTTTTACAAGATTCAAATTAAACAAGATGATTGATAACAATATGAAAGAATGTATATATAGAAAATATTGTATAAATGTGGCTCCAGTTACTGAAATTAATATAAAAATTATTCATGGGGTTTCCATATGCAGTTTACATTTGATACATGTTAATTTCTGCAGTTTTTATACTTTGTGCTGATTTATTTTTCAGTGCGTAATTACTGTATTTGATACAAAGATTGTTCCTTTAAGCAAGTATAGAATGCCTATGTACTTTTTCTTTAATATTAAAGCAAAATAACTGTAAATACAAACTAATTCAATGATTATTTAGCTACAGCAGGCTGTTTACCAGCACTCCAAGTTAATATACACAAAAGAAGTATTGCTCCACTTTCCTTGCACAGACTTAGTAACATAAGATAATGTTCTGTATATAATTACAAAAAGTATATTAGAATTTTGATTGCTATAGGAGTAGTGGATCAATATTTTTTTCCAATGTTATAATTCCTTGCCTTCTCCAGCAATGCAAAAGAAACTCATCTTATATTCATCTTAAATGGGTAAACCAGTTGGAATGGCAATATATTAGGAAGATGAAGATATTTTGATATGCATTCATCATAGTTTACCTAAAGTGTAATAGTTCTTCGGGGCCATTGGAGGCTGACAGTGTAGAGCAACCCTAAAGACATCAAGCAAACTGACTTCCACCAGTCTAGTGGCTGATAGGAGAGGGCAAGGCAGGTTTGGAGCCTGGATCACAGCTGATGGCTGTGAAGAGCTATCTAGATATCTATAGATAGATAGATATAGACATAGGTATAGATATATAGATATATCTATATCTATCTATATAGCTAGCTGTTAATAGCTACTGAATTTTGAATTTCTTGAGGATTATGTCAATCTGATACAAACTATAATACTGAAAGTTTGGGGGTGATAAGGATGTTGTAGATGTATGTTATTTTATAAATCCATATACTACTTTTTGCTTATAAAAATCATTTTTTTTTTTGAGATAGCTAAAATTTTAGAAGTAGAAATTAATCCAATTTTATCCCCAAATGTCAGGAGTAACCAATCAAGTTTTGTATATGAAGTTCACAATAAAGTATTATATGGTTTATGATTTTATATAAGGAGAGATATTGTGGGTCTCTTCCAACTTGGGATATGCTATGATTCTATGATATTAGGAACAAAAACTTTAATAAGCTCCATAGTAGAAAAATATGCTACCTTCTAATTACCTTTATAGTTTTTAGCTCTTACAGGTTCTGCATTGAATAAATCAAATGTTAAACTGTTGAAGTCCAAGATGCTTGTATCTTCTCTATGAGATTGAGATTATATCTGTAAAAAGAGTGACATTCATTTTTATTTCTACCTATCATTTTGTAATAAATGGGTAACGTTTCACAAAACTCATTTTTTACAATTTTCTTAAGACCTTTTTCTTTTTGCGCCTTCAGTATTTGTAATATTAAGTAATTGCATCATGATACATTGTTGTCTTTAGACTTTATTATTAGAATAAATATATCGGTATGCAAGTTCTGTGAAAAAAGACCCTGAGGATTTTATGATGTCTTTATTCTTGGGAAAGAACATATTACATGTTTTTGGATACCATGCGTTCTTTATTCCTCAAACTATTCCTGTTGTTTTTGTTTGTTTGTTTTGTTTTGTTTGCTTGTTTTTCTGAATCTTAAATGATTGACTCACCTTCAGTGCAAGGCAAAAAACTAATACACAAGGATGGAGTTAGCACCAGAAGGAACAATTTTAGAATGTTAAAGAATGTGAGGTTCTTACCAATAACTCAACTCACACAGAAACTGGGGAGACTTGTTTCATTTCTTGTCTATTTTTGAAGGGAATGGAGTTTTCTCTTTGCATTTTTATTCACTTCTCTAATTGTTACTTAGAAAGTCGAACATCAACTACAGAGAATGAGTCCTGGATTCAAACCACCTCAACATCATGACCTGTATCTAGTGTTTCCCATGAGGCAACTCACATAGCCCCAGGCCAGTTGGTGGGAATAGACTTCAGGCTGTCTGGTTAAACTGTCTGAATGTAGGCTCCCAGGTTGGTGGCCTGGGCATCACTGACTGTTGTTTTTTTTTCCTTAATCATACCATAGAACAGCTTGGGTTGGAAGGGACCTTAACGATCACCTAACTCCAACCCCCCTGCAATAGGCAGGGATGCCAAGGCCCCATCCAGTCTGGCCTTTATGGGGAAAAGAAAATATTTTTCACTTGAAACACAGCTACAAAAGAGCTTGGCTGATTTTGTGGTTCAGTTTTGTGTATTTGCCCATTTGATTTTGGGGAAGGGGAGTGTAAGTCATAAAGGAGCATTCCACAGTGAATGAATATATACTAAAATAACTGAATATGGGGTGATCATTTTACCTTCTCAACACTTTTTCTAGTCTGTAGTCCCACATCAATAAATAAGGACTCCTGTCTCATGCTAGCATGCCTCAAACTGTTTCAGTGCCTCCTCCAACCATCCAAAAATGTTTTCTCCCTGCCAACTCCTACTGCTTCTAGGTAGGCCCTGGAAGAAGCCAAGTTCAAGCTAGCACGGTAGGGAAATGACAGAAATCTGTTGGATAATGCAGATGAAATTAGCATCATCTGAGTGATTGGTGGTATGAGACAGTGCTGTACTGTGTCGATGGGAATATGCTGACCACTGCATGAGTTTGCCTGTACAGAGGAAAGGTACAAATTTTCTTCCATGAGGCAGCAGTTCCAATTTCTTTGAGAACTCAGTGGGCAGCAGAAGCTGTTGCTGCCCCAAGTAGTCAATGACTGCTTCTTGGATGGATTTTGCCAAACTCAGAGCAGCACTATCTACTCCACAGTGCCTACAAGTGCCAGTGGCAGCCAAAAGCCAGTCTGGTCACAGTGGAGCATCTTACAGCCTAAAAATAGTACACCAGGACCACCAATGCCTTGCACAAAGGCAAGAAGTAGCTGCTGAATAGCTTCTGCAGGCACTCTGGAGCAGGTTGCTAGTATGTTGGCAAGTTATGACCAACAAGCAATGCTTGCATCGCAGTCCCTGCAGGAATGTGGCAGGAATCAGGGAGCTTCTCTGATCAGTGATATGTGTGTAGGAGCTTGCCAGGAGCTGCTTGCTGCTGCCTTTCCTTGGAGCAGTAACAGCTGAGGCAGCTGACTTCCTCCCTGCTCACTTGTATGATGATCATCCTGGACCACTCTTCCAGCTGTGAGATGCTCATATCCAGCACAGCAGTGAGCTCGAGCAGGCAGCACTGTTCAGGAAGGGTGTGATTTGGGTTCAAATGCCTTTAAGATAGAAGGAAGCTGAATTTGAACACCTATCCCAACTTTTCACTTTAAGCAACAGAGGACTTTTTTGTTTTCACACTGGTGTTTAAATCTAGTCCTGCAAATTTCTTCAGCTGATACTGTGAAAAATGCTGTCAAATCCACCAATATTTCAAGTTAAATAAATCTGAATTTTTCTGTCAAGTGACTTTTCAGTGAATAAATGTACAACTTCTGTTACCAGTTATAGGCATTTTATCAACATTGCTTTCTCCCTGGATCTGTGAAAAGGACAAGTGCTTTCTTTCTATTGTTTACTTTTGCTAAGGAGGTCCAAAATGAACCATTTGACAGAAAAACAAGCTTTTCATTTATAATCTTGAAAAAAAGTTCGGTGTTTTTGCTCAGATCATATCAATTTTATGTGTTATTTTTTGGCTTGTCCACTCAACCAAAAATGTAATTTGCACAGTTCTACTTGGAAAAAAAAAAAAAAAAAAAAGTATTTCAGAGTATATGATGCTGAGGCAGAACTGCTCAGAGCAGTTTAAGTGTAAATACTGAGATCACCACCAGCCTGTGTGGATTAATCTCAAAGCACTGTATATAGACTCCAAATGGAAACAGCAGTTCTCTTAAGTTTTCTCACTAGAGTTAAGTCTAATTTCCCATTGTTGCCAAAGTCAACACAAAATCATTTTAAAGCTTGTGAGGTGAGAGGCACAATCTGCTTCAGTCCCATTAATAATGAGAATTAATTGTGCTTCTCTACTTTGTATTTTGCCCCTATATTTTTTTCCACAACCTTTGTCTTTTGAGTTGGGCTGTGCTCCAATACGTCTTTCTATTCCATGAGAATATATTTATCCTCTGCTTCTTCATGTATGTTGTTGGCCCAGCTAGCATGGTTGGTTTTATTCCTGCTTTTAGAATTCTTAAATCAACTGCAACTTCTGCTAAAAACAGTAATTGTTGGAATTTAGTTTGAAAATAGAGCTTACAAATGCCTCCATCTACCTTTTCTAAGGTAGTAAAGTCTAAATCTGCTATATCTTCTTGATGATATTCTTCTGAAGAATTGCAGTCCATAGCCAGCATCCCAGGAGTTTTCTAAATTGACAGTCTACATAGTGAAGAAAGGAAACCATGCAAAAGTACACAGACATGTAATGCCCATAAAATGAATGATAAAAATTTTTATTTCAGAATGCTGTGTTGACAAAGGTAATATCTTCCCATGTCAGTAGCAATTACTCTTATATTTAAAACCATGCATTTGTGTTTCGCAGAAGCAGAACAGTTAGAAATAATGCATTTAGAATACTTAAAATATTCTCTTTGGATTATTTCGATCAGAATGTTAACATTTAGCAACAGTATTTCCATACCTAAGGGCAGGGGATTTTTTACTCCATTGACCTTACTGCTGCTGCTTCTCAAGCAATCCCCATATCTTTTCCATTAGTTTCCTAGAACACAAAATAAAAACATGTAAAAAAATCTTACCACTGAAAAGAGGAAAATGGCTTGAAAATGGGCTAACTTCAAATAATTTTTCAGATGATTGAAAATGAATGTGGGAATAAGAGCATCAGTTACTGTCAGCTGAGTGGACATTGTTTTAATGGATACTAAAGCAGTATGCTGACCATAGAAATCAAATATATAAAAAGTTGGGGTGAACAGAACCTCATCTTTCAAGAAAAGGGGCCTCTTGAAAGCTTAGAAAAACATTGGAAGTAGAAGTATAATCCGAGAAAAATTGGCAAGGAAGTAAAGCCCAAAACCACAAAAATAATATCTGCATTTTTTAGATCCCTGAAGAGGAAGAGAAAAATGAAGCAAGAGTGCCAATATTTATTTAAAAAAAAAAAGTCTGAAAAAGATTTTTAAAATTGATGTGGACTGAGAAATTATAATGGCACATAAGTGCTCAGCTCATCCTGCAGAACATAGTATCACAAGAACTGTTTGGAGTAAAGCTTTCAAGGGTTACAAATAAAGAAATATTTTGCACATAAGTATGCCATTAGAAGGGGGGGTAGAGAGATAAATATAAGGAGAAATTGAGAAAGTATTACTAGGCTAAGGAGCATGCTAAGAAAAAATGGAAGTATGGCACATTGGTGCAGAAGTGTTTACTCTAATGTGACTAGACAGGATGATCTTACAGAGGCTACAAGGGTATATGAAAAAACATTTAAAAGTCAGTGAAACATTAGGATATTAAATACATCAGGGTATTAAATTCATTTTCCATTTATTTACATTTTCAGTTTCCCATTTCACAAAAACAACTGCATGCTGCATCATCATTTGAACTTACCTGTTTTTCAAATTGCTTAATAGATGTATTTTTTTTCTTTATACATTTACACGTCTGGACAGGTCATACCCCTTGTTACACTGTATGCATATCTTTCCTGCAAAATCTTAAGTTTGATCTTATTCAGTACTTCACTAAGTATTTTTAAATGGTATGCTGCTTACTCAGTATAGTATTTCATAAACTCTATGAGACTGGTTCCATGCCATTAGTGTCTCTCATTTCAGTCTGTGTTTAGAATACAACAAGCAATCGTGCAGTCTGCCATTCAGAATTTTGCAGTTTCTTTGAAGCAGCAAGCACTTGAAAGAGGGCAATCCAAATGCCTAACAGTAGAGGAGAGTATGATTTTCAGTAATTGTTTTCTTTTGTTTGTAACTTCTAGAAGCACACAATAATGCTAACCTGTTTTATGAATGCCTCATGTAACTGAATCAGGTGCATAAGCGTGTTTTTGCAGGTAGCTCTAGACAGGTCTATGATGAAATATCTATTCACTGTGGTTTGTTTTGTGAATTACTCCACATTTTACTGGCACATATCTACTTTTTAAGTGCTGAGGTTGTAAAATGGGACACATCCAGTAACACATGGATTTGGGGAATGTGCTAGATAAGATCCATTAAGTTTATGATTATCAGGCTGTTATGATATGGTTATTATGAACTTAACTGCTTTATGCCTGAAAAATAAATAGAATGAAGGGTAGCAGATTCTCCTACAATTATAGTTGTTTTTTCTTCCTTTCTTTTGCATCTTTTTTCTTCTTTCCTGCCTATCCATATATAAATTTGTATTTTAGCATTTTTTCTTAAGTACTAAAGACCTGATAGCTCACTTTATACAGAAAGTAGAAAATATAGTTTCCACCAGATGATAGGGAGGAAAAAGACATAATCAGAAACCTTTTTGACAGTTCATGGCTATTACAACTATATTTTGTTGTTCTTACGGTAGGGTAGGGTAGTGTCAGACTAAAAAAAAAAAACTTTTTTTTTTTTTTTTTTTAGTTAACAATAGAATTTCATTGTAAAAACAGACAAACAAAAACACTTTCTCAACTTTAGGGAAAATTAAATATTCATTTGACAAGGCAGATTACAGAGAGCTACCTCTTCCCTTCATGGTAACTGAATTCACAGAAAGTCTGTCATGAGAAACCATATCCAAGCTCATTACCTGGAAGCCTAGGGACAGGAATGGGGAAGGCAGTGAGAAAGACCTGGGAGACCATATTATAGTAAAGTAAGTATATGGGCTTCTTGCTAACACAGTAAGATACCCTTATCACAGAATCACTGAGGTTGGAAAGGCCTTTGGAGATCATCTGGTCCAACCCCTTGCCAAGCAGGAACACCTAGAGCACATTGTGCAGGATGGCATCCAAGTGGGTTTTGAATATCTCCAGAAGAGACTACACAACCACTCTGGGCAACCTGTCCCAGTGCTCTGTCACCCTCACAGTAAAGTGCCCTCTCATATTCAAATGGAACTTCCTGTGCTTCAGTCTGTGCCAGTTGCCTCTAGTTCTGTCACTGGGCACCACTGAAAAGAGTCTGTTTCCATCTAGTGTAGTCTTAGCATATATATATAATGAAAAAGCCAGTGGACTTTATTTCTCTTCCTCTTCAAAATTGATGGTAAGATAGTATGAAAGACAGTTTTTCCTTTTTCCAGAAATCAAGAGAAGATGAAAATGTGATTGTCCCTACACTTTTGTACAGAACTATAATAGGGGAACCATGAAAGTGTTTTTGTTTGTTTGTTTGTTTGTTTGTTTTCCCTGAATTTTTTGCAATAATTTGTTTTTCCCTCATCCTGGAAAACCAAGGCAGAAAAATTAAGTATATTCCTTTCTCCCTTCTTCCAAACAATCTCAGCCCTTCCATTCTTCCATCCCCATCCCCATTTCCTTTTCCTCAGTCTTTTTTTTAAGGGAAAAAATGGGATGCTTTGCTTTAGGTCTTTTTGATAGCATAGGTGTGGGGAATGATGTGCAATTGAAATGAACTAGGATTTCTTTTTGGTTTCTGCTCAAGTTTGGGACACATGAGATAGATAGTCATAGTTGGCTTCTGCAGGTAATCTCTCTTCCAAGAGTTGTTGATGATGAGTGAAGAATGAAATACTAACAAAAACTCTTTTCAAACTATAAATCCAGTACATATGGGGATGACAAGAGCTTATTTTGTATTGGAAGAAAACCAACTTCTCAAGCTTTGTTAACAAACAAACAAACGAGGTACAGCATAGTCTGCATAAATGAATTAGTTGTAGCTATAATTGCCAGTGTTGAGGAAGATGTGCTGAGTTAGCTGAAAACTACAGCTCTGAACACCTAACTTAAAACATTTATATACTGGAAAAGAGAGAGAAATGAATAAATTATTGGGTTACTGGACTTATCAGGGGGCAGATTGTGAATGAAGTGCTTTAAAGCATATGTCCGCAGGCCTTTGAATCAAATAAAAACATGAAAGGTTGCATTGGGTTGGGCTACCAGGATGCAACAGTATCCCACTTAGCATCCCTTGCTCAGTCAAGGAAAATCTTTGCAAATGCAGAGCTAATATTTGTTGAAATTTAAAGATTAAAGTTGAAGAAATAGGAGGGGTAAACTTACAAGGAGGGAAAAGGGTAAATTCTTTATTTTTTATTTTTTTTTTGCATCTCCAGAGGAAAAAGAAAATGAAATAAATACCACATGGCAAAGACAATACCCAGTGTTGCCAGGTAACAGATAGATCTGATTTTGATATCTAAACTAAGGGCATGCCAGAGCTCTTTCGTCAATGCAAAGGTTGGCAAATGTTACAAGTATCAGCTGAGGACAATGTGCACTTTCATTGAGGAATTGGGTTATAATTAAAATACCCTGAACCAGAAACTTGGCTCTAAAAGATAAATGATCAATTCCCATTGAAAACAGTAACTTAAATTAACAGGCAGAGGCATTAATGAATCACCCAACACCCAATAGGGCTATTTAAAAAAAAAAAAAAAGGAAAGAAATATTGAGCAATAAGCAACAATTCTTTACAAAAGGCCAGGGAAGTGAACTTTCTTACTATGAAGTAAGCAACTTTGAATACATGATTTTGTGATTATTTCAACTCCAAAAATGGTAATCAAAAGAAAAGGGCCAGAACTGTGTTGCTGTGACTGGTGCTGTGAGATACCAAATACAGCATAAAGCTGCAAAAATACACCTAATACACCTCAATATGAAAGTGTTTTCCTGTGGGAATGATCTATCAGCTGATACTAGCAGAATGGAAACTGGTATTTCTCATGTTCTGGTTAGTGTAATACTTCAAAATTCAGCTGTTAGTTAACAGTGTTAACTTGTGCTGTTAGAGTCACAGTTTTATTTTAACTGGAGTGCATCCTAGCAATATTTTATTCTCAATCTATTGTCTGGCCAGTGGACTTTTTATTATCTTTAAAATATACTAATATTTCTGCGTAAATTAGAGGTTTTTAAAAGGAGAAATAAGCTTTAAACCAAGTAATTACATCTTATATTATAAATGAAAATTTGCTCAATTCCAGTGTAGATGTGGTTGGTTGTTTTTCATTTCATTAAGAAGAGGTACCTATCTACAATTCTGTGCTTAATCATAAAGTTTGAGACATTAATGCATGATAGGACAAAAAATCTTCACATCTGTTTTTTAGGAGACAAAATCATAAAACTATCAAAACAAAGAGCACTGCCTTCAAATATAAACAACATCGAAATATTGGATAGAGCACACAAAAATTGTGGCTTCAGATAGCTGGGTAATAATTTCTATGCCTTTGGTAAACAAAGTGGATATTTCAATTTCTTTCTCAATAATGAAATACACAGTATATGTGGTTTGTAAGAAATATAAAATAGCCAGGCCCTCATATGTATGATATGAGAAAGCAAAATTATGTCCTAAATAATCCTGAAAAAAAAAAAAAAAAAAAAGAAAAAAAAAAAAGAGAGAGAGAGTACAATTCCCTTTAAAGGATTCAAATTCAAAAGAGGGTAATAACTTTATCACAGAATCATAGAATGGCCTAAGTTGGAAGGGACCTCAAAGATCATCAAGCTCCTGCCATAGGCAGGGATGCCACCCACTACCCACTAGATCAGGTTGCTAAGGGCCTCATCCAGCCTGGTCATAAACACCTCCAGGCATCTACAATCTCTCTGGGCAACCTGTTCCAGTGCCTCCCCACCCTCTGAGTGAAGAAATCTTTGTTTTTATAATAACAGGAAAGAATCCTGCAGACAGTTTCAAAAAACTTTAGGTCCTAATACCTAATAACAGAAGGATTAATGCATCATGTGAATGCAGGGTTAGATTAATGTTTTGGAAGATGACAAAAATGGTAGTGTATCTTTGACAGGAAAATACAACAAAATTACTGAAATAAAGTAAATGATTTGTTATCAATATGATAATCTTATATTTGTAGGACTAAGAGACAGTTAAGAAGAGTGTAATTGAGGACAATAATTGAATTATAGCCTCCCTCCTTTCCTCTGATTTCCTACCCTTTCTACTGCTTTAGGCTCAACTGGAATGCTATCTTAAGTCATTCATTTGAGGGGATGGGGGCAGGGATGGGTTGTGTGTGTGTGTAAATGTACATCTATGAAGTTATGGTTGTTTTATACTTGTACAGAAGAGAAAGAACAGAAAGGCAATCAGTGTATGATCAGCATATAACATGTTGATAGTGTTGATCTATAATAACTTAGCTCTGGTTCATATCAAGACATTGTAAATGTATTATTGTGAATGGTGTAGAATGTTAATATAAAGGAAGTAGTCAGTATTAAATGTTTTTTTTTGTTTGTTTGTTTGTTTGTTTGTTTGTTTTTTTCCTTAGAAAATAGTAGGATAACTAGGAACAATTTTGAAATAAAAAGTGTATTCCTCAAACAGGTTGTCTTGTCAAGGAGATAATTCTTTGGCAAATCTGCTGCTGCTATAGATCTGGTTACAGTTATGTACATTTCAGACTCCTCTATGAGAGACTGTTCTCATCACTTAGTCTTTTGAAACTTAAGTGTTTTCCTCCCTATTTCCTATTAGTATCTTAAGAGAGATTGTACTAACAAAAATTATGTATCATCAGCAGAATACATACGAAGAAGGATGTACTCTCTTTATACTTGTACTTAATCATCTGAATTTCACATACACAGTTGCAGCTGTATCCCATATCTGATCTCAGTGAAAGACTGAAAGAAATTTTGGTTTATTTAGCTTGTCAAAGAGAAAGCTAAACAGTAACTAGAGATCAGTCTGTAATCACCTACACAAGGAAAAGATATATAATTTTAGGGTTCTCTCTAATCTCATAGACAAAGGTGTCATGAAATCCAGTGGCTAGAAGCTGAACTCAATAAAGTTTAAAGTGAAAATGATGTTCAGAGTTTTAACATGAAGGTTAATTTCCCATTGCAAGAATTTAGCATATGATGTAGTAATACAACAGCTAGCCCATGACTGCATGGAGGGAGCATATAGTCTCTTACATGCATCTCAGGACCTCCAAAGAAATCAAGCTCCTTCCTTTCAAGGCTTTGTTTAGTTAGTTTGGAGAGCTGAGGTGAATGGAAGAGCTCACACAATATAGCTCCAAGTCTTCTTATGTAGACAGTACAGGGGGCTCACCATGTTCCTCTCACTAGCTTCTGTCTAAGACAGAACAAACATTTGAATACTTTTCAGTGTGCCAAAGCACATTTGGTTTGTTGCCATTGTTACTATCATCTCTGAAATAGACTCATCATGGTTTTGAGAAAAAAGCTGTGGAGGACAAAATTTTGATAAATATCCATGGATCTCTTTTAATGTAATATGTACAAACTTAAATTAGCTTTTTCATTTATGAAGATGTTACCAACTTGAAGATACATCAGTGAAAAACTGATGGAATACAAATTCTATGGCCTCATGAAAGCACGAAAGATAAGTGACTGCAGCAACATATGGTCTCCCTAACATCTCCCTGTTCAGAAGCTGGGGGGAGGTCATGGTTACAGAAAGTAAAGGCCTCAAATGAATGACTAAAGCACTGCAAGCTGGTATGCTAAAAGTTTCTGTACACATAATGGAGAACAGAGAAATTAAATCCAGTCAAACCTTCCTGTTGCCTTTCCCTTTAGTGACAGTGTCCACTGTATTTCTTTATTTTACCAGGAATTTTACTCTTAACTGCAACCTAGGGGAATGCACAGTCTACAGAACCTGGGAAATGCAATTGGGTGGAGTGCTGGGGGGGCCCCCCTCCAAAAATTAGTACTCATAGGAAGAAGTGTGTCAGGATCTCAGGTGTCTGCAAAGCCCACCTGAGCAGAAGTGGAGGGCTAAATGCAGCCTTCTAGATGATGGGGGAAGATTTGTTTTACACCAGATACTGCTGCTGTAATGATGAGTCATAGATGAGGTTAATAAAGGTGATACCTAATTAAATTGTGTATTTTTGTCTGTTTTCCTGGACATCCAGAACAGCGAAGAAGGAGTGAAAAATAATTTGAATGTTTTAATATCTAATACTGGATCAGTACATTCAGTTAAGAAACTGACAAACTGCAAAAGCAATGCTGATTTTTAATTATTTTGTTTTAAAATACTTTCACATTTAGTTAAAATGCAAAAATACAAAATTGTTTAGTTTTCTTCATGGCTTGGGATATCAAATGTACTTAGTTTTAGAAACATTACTTCTTTGACATATTGTTCTAGCTATTTTCTGTATTTATTAATGGAATATAGAGAGTTCTAACTTATGAGTCTGGAATGGATATCAGTAGCAGGATATATTGTTTTGGTTGTACTTAGCACAAGCTAACCTTAGAAGTAAGTTTGTTACCCAGTATATAACTGACAACTCTATCATGTGCACTGTTAGAAGAAAAGACAGCTAAGCATAATTGCAACTGTGTCCATTATCCTGTGCTTGCTAGTAAAGTTTGGTGTTTTTTTGAGGAAAAAAGTTAATGTGACTCAGGAGGAATACATCTTAGGAGTATCAGGTTATTGCTCTTCCTGATATTTTTCTAACAGCTATGCCTCATTGCATTTTTAAGACCTTTCAAGTTCATATTTTACCTTATGGTTTTTAAGTTATAAAGAAATACAGTTAACTTACTTGTACTTTGCTGATGGGCACAACTTAACTGTGTTTATTGTCATGAAAAACTTCTGCCAATAACTGTCACCCTTTAATTTCTTTAAAGGTCCTTGCCTATACAGAAGGCCTTCATGGAAAATGGATGTTCAGCGAGATTCGGGCTGTTTTTTCAAGACGTTATCTTCTCCAAAACACAGCTTTGGAAGTGTTTATGGCAAACAGAAGTATGTCTTTATTTTGTTGCATAAGAAAGTTCCAGTTGGTATTTTGCATAGCATTAATCTCAGAATTTAAACTCTGTACATCCTTTGGTAAAGTGGTTATTATGTTTTTGTTCAATTGTGTATATCATGTTATAATCAATCACATAAATCAATCTCACTGTTTTCTGTGCAGCAGTAAGATGTATTTATAAAGGCAGATCATTGTGATGGATAAATTCTTCAAATGTTTAATAGGATATTAAACATTTTCCTTTGCTTTTCCTATCTGCCCCCTTTCCTAATTTTTTTAATAAATGTTTTAGTGTAACATCTACAAGCACAGAAGTTTTTCAAAAAAAAAAAACAAACAAACAAAAAAACCACCACCAACAACAAAAAAACGCATTTGAGTAAATGGTTAATTTTTAACTGCTTATTTAATTAGCAATTATGTTTTTTAAATTAGGAATTAAATTTTGATATTCAATTTTAAATTTCCACTATTATTAATTAGCATAAAAATCCATTAAAAAAAATGTAGCTTACATAAATGCATATATTTCAAATGATATGAGTTCCTTACTCAGAGCCCAGACTACTGTGAAGGGTATTTACAGTACCTCCTCCAGACTTTCATCTTAGGCACAACTCAGAGAAACCAAGTTAGGACTATAAGGTCTCTTAAATTGTCAGAGAGGAGAAATAGGTGTCAGCTGGGCAGCTTACAGAAGATGGATAGAAATAAAGGGGATAGTTTCCCATGTATAGGAGATAAATACCATAACTGTCCTGTATGCTTACCTGAAGGTATAGTCCATGAGCTCATGAATTGGCACTACTCTTTTGTGGTTTTGTTGCCACATGGGATTTCCTGGTGTTAGTGAGGCTTTCTTAATCATACATACCTATGTGGATGTTACATAGGTTCATTACAGGTTTGTTCTTCATTTATGCCAGTTTACATGAAATGTAGTGTTTCTTGCCCACCAGAGATCTCACTTTCTCAGCTCTTGGTTCACAGCTGGTGATAAGTGGCATTAATTCATTTTTTCCTATAAGTGGAGTCTCCCAGATATGTCCATTAGAATTTACACATGTAATGGCTTTCTTTGTTGAAATTTAGTACAGCTAGTATATTATAATGTTTTCTAACAGATGCCATTGAGTAAAAGAAAAAAAAATATCCAAATTACAATGTTCTGCTAGTGTCCTGGGAACGAAATTTCCTTTTCTAATTAAAACTGAATTAAAATAAAAAGGACCAGATCAGTAAATGTATCCACTCAGTTTTGTGTATGAAAATATGCTACTTAAAATTAGAGTTGAGTGGTTGGTGAGGTGAGTCAGTAGTCTTTTGCCCTGAAGAACTTTGATGTAAGCTTTTACATCAACTGGAGAGGGAATTAAACTATTTCTGGTTCTATGTGTTTTAATGCACCAAATACTATGCAAACTATTGAATGGCTTCCCAGCCTGATAAGAGATTATATGGGCTAAGTTATAGATAAGCTATAGTTCCTCTGAGGTATACCTCAATCAGGCCTTATGCAAACCATGGAGAATTAGTAAAAGATGTTAACCAGCTAATGCTATAGGTATGGTGTATGCCTGGAGTATCTGTTCTAACTTGAACACCCAAGAGGATAAAAGTGGGACTGACTTCTCTTCCCAAATAAAATCCAAAAAGTGTTTTAATACCTGGTGGTGACGATAAAGAATTCTGAAGATGGTTTACTACTCTGTATTCTCTCTTTTTCATCTAGCTTCTGTTATGTTTAATTTTCCTGACCAAGCAACAGTGAAAAAAGTCGTGTACAGCTTACCACGTGTTGGAGTAGGAACCAGCTATGGTTTGCCACAAGCCAGGTAATTTTATTAAAATAACTTGTAAATTCTATGATTATTATACTATATACATTATATTATTATATGGGTCAATACTAAAACATTATTCCTGTCAAGAAACTCTAGGTTTTCCATTTTGTTAGGGTAGTTTGAGAAATAATACCCTTTACTTAATGTATGGCCTGTTATTGTAGAATAGAAGTAAAAATATTCTAAATTATATTTTGTGATCTTTAAAGGAAATAAGCACCTTCCAAGTGGACCAAACCTTCAAAGTCTAGTTTTCAGTCAGGTTTTATAACTGTATGCAATAATGATCATCCTTGCTGTGGCTGGAATGCAAGATATGGAAGTAAACTTGACCAGGCTTTGTGTTTACTAAATAAAAAATATTTTTGTTTACATAACTTCTCACTGGCCATTTATATGAATGTATATGCATTTTACTTCATTGCTTATCAGTAATGCTCATCAAAACCTACTTTGCACTTTCCAAATTACTTCCATTCATTAGAATGATTATTCCTCTGTTTCCAAAATTATGGATGATCTATATTTTTAGAAAGACCAACCAAGATTCAGTTCTAGAGGTTTTCACATACTATGGACAACTACAGTCATTATTTATTCTCTCATCAATATCAAATCAACCTATGGTCAGAGATGAGGCTGGTAATTGTCAGATCCTGTGCTATAAAAGTATTCGTATTTCACTGATGGAGAAAATGGTATTTATGTGTACTTGACTGAGGTGGGGTGAAATTTCCTGCTGCCTTATTTTTATTTATTTGTTTAGTAATGTCTGTTTAGACAGTAAAACTGTTCTTGAGAGTGAATCACCAGAAGTGATGTTTCCATTTTTTTTTTTTTTTTTAGATTCAGTTTGAATTTCTATTCAAAATCAAAGAAAAATAAATATAAGAGAGAGGACAGACAAGAAATTCACATAATATGGTGCCTTGGGTTCAGATCTCTGTTTGGCTTGATTTGGCCAGAAGCCGATGACTTAATCATCAGTGTGTTGTCTGGGATGTGTCTTTCTCTTTCTTTAAGTCATTTTCTACAAACTAAAAATTCATATTGTCTCCCAGTGCAGAATGTGGAAATACTCTGTAATGTCAAAGCGTCTGTAGGATTGGAGAACTATTTCTTTCCCAGCTGAACATCATTCCTTGTCATGAGCTTAAGAGACTCATGATGCCTAAGGCTTGATCTCCTGAATGTGCTGAAATCTTTAGGCAAACTGCCAAGGTTCTTAAGTTTTCGCTGAGATCAAGGAAGTTAAGGCATCTCTTTGGAAGGTGCATCTTGTTAATATTCGCATTGCTCTTCCAAAAACTCAGATTACAGGAATTGTTGTCTGTAAATGGGAAATAATAGCATTCTTTTCTGAAATAAATAAAAATAAATAAAAGCCACATGTTCCAGAACAAACAATATGCAAATTTCTCAATCAGAATTTCATATTTATAGTGACATTTTTTAACTTTTGAAATTCATATGCTTTGTGCATTATTCACTGAATAATTGTCTGAAAAAGTTTGTTGATATATAATTATTGAGAAAAGTTTCATCTTCAATATTATATGCAATTATTTCCATATTTTTTGATTAAGGTTCAATTAGAATCAAAAACGGGCTTGTTAGCCTTCAGAATAAATCTGGCATATGGTAGTGAAGCTGTTCTACTTTCTTGTTTTTGTGTAATTGCTCTGTGATTTATGCACCATAAAGACCCTTTAATCATGGTTTTTCTTTTATTTCTGTCTACATACCCTTCAGTAGTATTGCAGTGGAGTAATTGAGGAAAAATGTGGCTCAATAACTGCTCTGTAGTTAATATTTTGTTGATGTTAGAATATAGTTTCCCTTCCCATGAATAAGTTGGCTCCAGAATGTTAGCAAGATTTTTTTAAAGTTATGTTTATTTGTATCATAAACAGATATGATGCTGAGTAGCCAGCATCTACACAGGGAGCTGCTACACTGAGTAAATTGTTATCATATGTTATGCCCAATTTTTTAGATTAACTTGAAAAATTTTAACTTTAAAATATTTTATCTAAAACAAATCTTTCTAGTAGTTTTGGTTAATTCCTTAGTTTTAATTTGATAATATTTTTATCCAAATTTAATTACATTGTCATAAAGAAATGCAATTCAAGATGGAAATAATCTGAAAGAGTTAAAGGGTTTTAATTAAGTACATGGACTTTAAGTGCATTTCTATTTTTATGGAGAAATCGTGTGATTAACAAAGATGGAAGGAAAAAAATATTTGTGATCTTCTAATATAGGGGAATACAAGAGAAATCTTTTAATACAGAGGAATGAAAGTAGGCAAACTGGTATCTTCTCAAGACTGTTAGAGAGCAGCTGTTTTGAGTAATTCTCCAGTTTGCATCTGCTGGCTTTCCCTATTTTTGTCTCTCTAATGCTTTTATTCAACAAAGCATTCAAGACTATACTTAGAGTTATAAAGTAATTATATCCTTAAAATCAGTCACATGTTGAAGTGTTTGGTCTTGTTTGGTGATCAAATTTATCTATCCTCCATATATTCAATTTCATTGTTCCTAAATATGTTGCATTGATTGTAGTTTTTGATGTTGTCATATCAATTGGGCAGACAGTATTTATTTGACTTTTATTTATTTCTTTAGGTAAAGTAATATCTTCAGTTTTACAACACTATTATCAGACCACTTTGTAGGGTTTTAATGACTCAGGTGTAATTTACTGACGCAATTTTATAGAGGGTAATGTCACAGCCTAGAAAACAAGTGTGAGCTGCTTGTGATTTTGGAAGCATACAGGGATCAAATAATTGGTAAAAGATACAGTTACATTATCATACTTCACCATTAAACAAGCGCTAGCACCTGAGTCTGAATTTTGGTGGGCTGTTAATGTGTTAGGTAAACAATAGCTTTAGTTATTAAAGCTGAGAAATACAAATGATGAAGGAAAACATGTAATTTGGCTGATGTTGTAGCTATTGACATCATTTCATCACTGTCACTAAAACATAAAACCCCTTCCAGAGTTTTGATTGAACGCAAATACAGACGAATGTCTTACCAGAAGCCTGTGATTTTTCCCAAGCCTTTTATTTTTTCAGTATAGGAGCAACATAACACAAAACATCATGCAGATGCTATATTTTTGATAAGATTCTTTGTATGAAGTTGTAGATAAGTTAAAAGTGATTGTGAAAGGGGGTGGGTCATGCTCCATGTGTAGAACAAGCCTTCCCTCAAAATTTCATTAAGCATTTAGTAAAAATATTTAAGGCATATAAAACTTGGAAAATTCTGCAGTTTCCATTTAGAGTAAGTACTTCACAGTTCCCAAGAAGCAAAGGAAGCACACACATTTGTGCATCTTCATATTTCTGAGGGCATATTGAAACAGAGAAATGGTTCTATCAAAGTTGGGTGGATTTAGCAAAACATAAAACAGTGGGTCTGCCTTTGTCAACTGAAACAAGCAGGTTGTGGAACCAATTTATTGTGCATATTTTTTTCTAGTCTCTTCTGAAATAGTTTCAAGTTTTTCAAATACCTTAGGTAAAAAACAAATGAGGAACCTTTTTAGTATATTTTGATTTTATGTAGAATTCAATTAAATCAGGCTTTCAAATGCAAAGTCATTTGACAGTTCATAGATTTTTTTCAGTCTCTTGGGTGAAGTCTAAAAGCATCTACTAAGTTGTACTGATGTGTACGTTTGTTTTGTTATGAGAGGAACAAAAAGTCTATGACAGAAATGCTTTATAAATTTAATTATCTCTTTAGTATTTTTATTTTCTGCATTTATTAATATGTGTGTAGCATTAGTCATAGTTTACTGGGAAAAATACAACTTTGAGGCTTCCACTGTAAAACTAATCGTAATTCTATAAAATGCAATATAATGTATGCCTGCATTCAGATATTTGTTAACAGAAATTGTTCACAAGAAGCATAATAGAAACAATGTTTTGTTTTGTTTTGTTTTTTAAAAATTACTGTCTCCTGTGTACTAGTAAAGTTTATGTACTGCTGACATCTTAAAATCTGCTGTAAAATAGGTGGCAAGACCTTATGCACTGCAGTTTAGGGTAAATATAAAGAAGAAAAAAAAAAAAAAAAGAAGTGTAGATAGACTCACATGGTCATTTTTGTATGCCCAATTTGTAAGAGTAAGCATAGCAGTCACTGACATTGACATTGACAATTCAGACATATGATTGTGATAACTAGTCGTTCCAATAACTTTTATCTGGAAGTAGGGTATAATGCATGTATGCATATATATAAGTAGGTGGTCCACGTTTTTGTAATCAATGCCTGGTTTGACACCTTGTATATGACTTTTTTTTTAGGAAAATACTCAGCATTCAGTCTTGAAATAGTATGCTTAGTATGTCTAGTGGGCATCTGAAAGCTGGTATCACCAGCATGGGGTGAAAGCATTAGGTGTACCCAGTTACTCATGGTAAGATATATATATATATATATATATACACACGCATATATATATGTATGTATATGTATATATGTGTATATATATATGGTGTGTGTGTATATATATATAATATAGATAGATAAAATTAATGAATAGGCTAAACTTCAGAAATCTTTTTTTTTAACAAGTATAAACATTTTTCTATTTTGATCAGTTTAAAATTGTATGTTTCTGTAAAAAAAAAAAGGTATCTGAGGAGATGAGTTTTTCCTCTTTCCAAATATTTTCATTGTCTCTTTTCAACAAATACAATTTTCTTTAGAAACAAGTTGTGAGCAGTTAGGCTATTTCTGCTTGTTGCAGATTTCTTTCTTTAGTGCATTAGTGACTGAATCCAGTTTCCTGTATTTTACTAACGAGGGACAGCATATATAATGGGTAATGTCGTGCATGGTATTTGGTTATAACACTGTTGTCAAATTATATCTGGAAGAGCTGCAGTTTTCTGCTTTTCTATTCCTTGGCACAGTAGTTATATTCTTTCTCCCTTGTACAATCATGTAATTTTTAGAAAATTTGTGGAAATATCTTAAACTTGTATTCCCTTTCCAAATTTAAATTAAATACAATTCTGGAGAAATTATCAGTTATTCTGGAGAGATAAGCAGATGGACATGTGAGCAGATAACTGAATAAAACTGGTTTCTTTCAGAAATCAGGCTATAAATAGAAATCTTGTAGATTACTGGGGTATAGGAGTGGATCATGGGTAGCTGGCCATGGAGGAGGAATACCACGTGGAGTAAGTATCTTCAACCCTTGCACTGGAAATATATGGCACTTTAATACCTATCACTCATCTTAATGAACTTATCTAAACATGTCCTTTTGAAACAGGGAAATGGTACTCCTCTTTTATTCCTGCTGGACAACACAGGCACCAGGAGGTCTGCAGTTCCTTTTATTTCCAGTCTTTTAACCAGATTCAGAACAAAATAAAACACAAAATATATTCTTCTGAATTATTACAATGCTGTAGGACTGGTAAAATAAAATAGAGATCTTAATTTTAGTAATTTCTCAAACACGGTTAATAGTATCTTCTTGACTTCATTAAATGAGATAAAAAAAAAAAAAAAACTCTGAGAGAATCTGAAATTAATCACACTAATAATGTTGCCCTACGTCTTAACATTTAATGAGGCTCTTAAAATAATCATTCTTTAAATATATTTCCTAGGAGAATCTCACTGGCCACTCCCCGACAGCTTTATAAATCATCCAACATGACTCAGCGCTGGCAGAGACGAGAGATCTCTAACTTTGAATATTTGATGTTCCTCAATACTATAGCAGGTAAGGCTTCTGACTCTTTAATCCTTCATAATATGTTTATGTTTGTCAAAGTCTTAAGCACTGTGACTTGATAGAATACATTTATCCCTCTGGAATTCAGCTGCAGCTTTATGATAGATTCTGAAACACACGCATTAAATTTTATCAGAAAATGCACAACCTATCACTGAGACTTTAGATTCATGTATTGCTGTGGAGGCTGTTCCTTGCTCTCCTTCTGCCATTTCCTTTGCTGACAGCTTTGTCTGAAGCTTTATTAGAGTCAACAAACCATTGCCAGAGAGTGTCTGGAAATAATAATGGGAAAATGTAATTTTGCTACTTCATCATTCTCAGCAACAGCAACTAGACAGCAGAATAACAACAGTATTCTGCCTAGTACAGATGTCACCTGGATTGTGGTATGATTAGATTACAGCATCTTTTCTCATTTAGTTCTTTGAACTGAAATATAATATCAGATTAGGTATTTAAAATGAGAAATAACTGCCACAGACATCCATTCACTATTCGCAAAAGAAGAGTTTTCCTGGCAATTGTAATTAATTAAATATTTACAATGGATTTTCCTTTTCACCTTTCCCTTTTCTATGTATTAACTCCTGCGGTAATTTTAATTGTAAAAAGCAGAAATTTTCTATGCTATATACTAAGATTTCTAGGATGTTGTCTACTATCATGATTCCTGTCTCTAGCATGTATACTGCTTGTGAACCTGCCTACAGAGAGGCTTCGCCAGACATTTCACTCTAGTGAGCTTTGATTTAAAACCCAAATTAAATTCCACCAGACACCACTTTGTACTCCAAAACCAAAAACTTTGTATCTTTACTTGGCCCTGACTTTTGTGCTTGAGGTTATCTTCAGGCCAGATATAAGACAAATGCAAGTGCAAAACCCAGATGTAGCACCAAAATGACCATTAGTCTGACCAGTGTGAGTCACTGCACTCTTCCCAGCAGGGCAGTGGCAGAATTCAGTAGCTGAATCTGTCAAAGATGCTTTCTATGAACCTTCACACTTTTGCCTCTGTGCTTGTGTGGTAGTCATCTTCCCTGCATCCAGTCTCACAGATATTAATAAATGTGTCATCAGATTATCTCAGTGGGATACAGAAGTGCTGCCACTGAATGGGTAGAAATCTGAGGGCATGTTTACATTGGGCAGTGGAGCACAAAGCAAGAGTCCAGTCCCTGAAGCTACCAGAGACCTGGGCTGGAAAGTATGTATGGTGCAGTAGCATGCAGGCACACCAGCTTGGCTTCCGAGCATTATAGCTACAGTCACGCAGATCTCTGCCTAAGGAAGGAGTCCTGCTGAGCGTTTATTACCTCTGGCACAGGGCCACAAGAATGCTGCTATTCTGCTTCTGGACACTGGCCTGCATCCAGCTGCTCCATGTCTCTCACGCATCCGCTGCCCTTCTGGTTATGAGGAAATTCAGGCAGAGCCTCACAGGCTTCCCTGCCTAAATTTGGAGGGCTTACTGAAGAGCTGGGTAGTTAGTCTAAGTCCTCTCAGCCCTTTTCCAATACATTATTGACAAAATGTCCTTCACTTGTAATTTCCTTTTTATGTATTAATTTCTTCTGTAAGCAGTATGTCTAAACTCTTTAATGAGAGTAGACAAGAGCTGAGCCAATTTTTGATAAATTAGTTTTCATTTTTAATCAGTTTAAAAACTTGAAGGTCATTTATTTTTAGGTATATCACTAATATATCCAAACCTGGAAGGCATCCTTATGTCTAAATTCAATTACGAATTGCAGTGAAACTTTGCACCAAAGTATCAATCCCATCAGAGTATCCCAGAAGTCTCAAGAAAAATATTTTTTTGACCTGTTCCTTGATATAGAGCTGCTAGACAGGCTTTATAGCCAAACACCTAGATGCTAACATAGGCAAGTTTCTCTTAATGTCATCTAGTGTTCACTTAAATTCACCTGCTTTACAAAAGGATAGCCTTCCATTTGCATTCCAGGTTCCCAAGGTTTGGAGGATTACCAACTCATTTTCCTCTTTTTGTCTTTGAATTTGTATTGTATTTGGAAAAGCTTACAGCAGCTTTATCAGTATCTTAGTAGTGTCTCACGATGTCTCTCTACTTTGTGGCAGATTTTTTGGTATCATTCTATTATTGTAAATCTTTTTTGGTCATGTAATCTCATTGTTCTTTGTATAAACTCACTTGCTCATTTCAACAACATTATTTACCATCTCTATCAAGTCTTTCAGCAAGACAAGATCAAACTCAATTTTAAATTTTGGTGAAGACTGTATTTTCTGAAAGAGGTAAAAGAATCTCTAGAAGAAAGTCGTCCCAGATCTTTAACCCCATTTTTAATTGACTGACTTATTTTGCAAAATTGTTCTTTTTGATGACATTTTGAGCTCACATGGATTAACTTTGTGCATTCTAAAAGAGAGTTAATATGCTGATTTAAAAATTTTTAGAAGTGGACAAAATTTGTTAAATAGCAATCAATAACATCAGCTATGACTAATATGCTAATATCAGCTATGACTAGTGTGTATGTTAGAGTGGTCTTCAATGCAAAGAGCTTGAAAGAAAGCGTAATTGCAATGATATATTATGTGCTTTTAATTTCAGCTTTTTCTTTTTTTTTTTTTTTTTTTTTTTTTCAAGGTTTGAGACTATGAACATAGAAAAATAGTTATCAGTTGCTAGCATTATAACATCTGATGCATAGAATCTCCTGAGGTTTTGTTTGAAAGTCAGAACAAAACTTACCGTTGGTAGCTGGCCCTCCTGCCAGCTACACACACGCAGACAAAAACTTTCTGAAAACAACATAAGAGAATTAATTCTGTCTGCAATTCTACACATGTCAGTAAACTTCTTATTCCAGTTTGGAATACAACCTACAATTTTTGAAGTTCTGACAAAAGCAAAAAGGAAAAAAGAAAATCAAAAGTCATTTTAATTATCCTTGTATTAGAAACATTGGAACTGTTAACTGTCCAGATACATCTGTGTTACACAGAAGCAAATTTCTGTGTGTGAACTAGACACCACCTTTGGCAACCAGAAGAAAATACAATATTTTATATTTCATACACAAACATGAGATATTGAATATGACATCCTTTTCCAAGAAAAGAGATAATGTATTGTTTCTTTCTTGTTTTGGAAATCCAATTTCCAAGTACACTTTTAATTATACTCATTTGTAGTGAGATCCCATACTAAAGATTTCTTCAAAATCTTTTAGGTCTTTTAGGTCAGAGGCTGGACTCGATTATCTTGAGGTCTCTTCCAACCTAGAAATTCTGTGATTCTGTGAAAAGTTACAACTTCTTTACTGATAATTGTGTAGACAGTGATGGCCTAGTTTTGGACTCTTTGTTTAAACAAAATATTCATGTTTAACAATATCATTGATTTTAGCTATTGAGAAATATGTGTACCAATTTTTCTTAATCATGTTATCATTTAGGTTTCTTTTGGTATATTCAGCATATCTGAACCATAACCTAGTCACTTAAGGAAAGTGGATGTTTGCCACTTGAGAAATGTGGATTATTTGCTGCTAAGTGACAAATAGGTCCCTTTATCATTTTTCTTCTCTTCCATATAAGTAGAGGTTCACTAACAAAGGTATTTAGTACACTTTTTGCTAATTTCTTGTATTTTCCTTTCTTCTTACGATGGTACTTCATTAGCCTCTAACTGTTTTTAAAACAATCAAAAGTCAATCGTGATTATTATAGGTTGGAGTAGATGATCTTAGAGGACTTTTCCATCCTAAATGATTCTATGATTCCATGTTTTCAAAACTATTGTCTTCTTTCAACCTGTTTCACTGGCCCTCTAGCCACCTATTTTCTCAACTCCCTATTATGTTTCACTTCTTTCACTTCTGTCTTCACTTCTTTCTTGCCCTCTTTACTGACTTGAGCGTATTTCATCATGTTTACAACTCTGTTTTTTTCCCTCCCCTCAAAAAAGTAAACACTGCACTCTGCTATTTATCCATCATTCTCAGTGTTATGCTCTCTGTGCCCCTGTTTTTTATCCTGGCTGTGTAGACATAGGCCTTCCTGGCCACCTTCCCCCTCCTACCTATTCCCTTCCCAGGGATTCTTTAGTTTTGAAGGGCTGGGAGCAGCTATGATTATACTAATTGCTCTTTCTTCAGGCACATAGAAAAATGCCATATTACATGTGAACAATGTGTGTCAGCTGAATGCTTTGGGTGATATAAGGCCCCAGTAATTTTTATTATTCTCACTTTCAAAATTATTGATAAGTCCTTAAAAATAATACCACTGTAGCAAACGAAATCAATAAGAGTGGAGACAAGTAGTGTATGTAACTGACTTCTGCTATTTTTTTTTTCTTTTCAAATTGTAGTATATTTAATATGTGTTTACATTTGTATATTGGTATTTTAGTTCTTTTAAATCCTACCTGCCACAGCTCTTAATAGAACTGGAGAATAATTATATCCATAGTATTTGTAAGTAATTTCTTCTAGTGGAAAGGGATTATTTTTAAAGGTTTGTGGAAAAACAAAATGACATCTTGAGTCAGGTAATAAATTCAGATGAACTTCTTCCCCCTCCCTCTTTTTTTATTTTTGCCTGTTTAGCATTTTCCACTTTTTTACTCTGTGATGTACAAGCCCTAGCTGGTTAATTATGTATATATTTAGCTACTGCATGTGTTGGGCTTATTATTGTCATCTAATTAGATGTAACTCGAACTACTTGCTTCTAGAAAAATCATTAAAAATTCTTTCCTAATGACCTAGAGATGACAAAATGTCTGTAAAGTGTGAAGAAGCAGACAAGCACAGGAACATTGCTCTTAAAGAGTGTTAATCCAGATGCTGCAATCATCTAATTAAACAATATTTTGCTGTCATTAACATTTTCACCAAGGAATTGCAGTTATAATTTCTTTGTCAGCTGTCTCTAGCTCACTTTACCTTCAAAACTAAAGTGCCATATAAAAACATTAAATTGGATGGTTTAATTAAAAAGTTTTTTTTTTTTTTTTTAATGAAGAACATATCCACTATTTCTGAGATCTCATTTACTATGCCTCAGTTTTATTGTTCAAGTAGATTAGTGTCAGAGGCTTGCAATATTTAATATTCAGCCTTTAATATTAATCCCTATAAGCCTACTTGGGAAAAAAATCTGAAGCTTCTGAAAAGGTATAGTGACTGCTGATAGCAGTACAGGTTTGTGTTTTAAATTTATTTATTTATTTAGCTAAAGAAAGAAACAAATGATTTTTTCTGGAAGCACCAGACAATTGAAGAGATGGCTAAATATATTAGTCTGCTGACTTTTTACTCTGAAAATAGCCATTATAAAGTCAGAACTGATGAAGAAAACATTCCTAATAAAGTTAAACCACTAATATTTATGCATGTTTAGAATTAGGGATTTGTAATCCCATTACAGCCCTAGATCACTGTCTTCTGCTCAGATAAGCATAGATGTGTGGTCCAATTTCATCATGAGTGTTTGCTCTCCTTTTACAATTTAAACTAGTGTTCATCTTTCTGAGTCATTTTTATTTGTTGATATTAAAAAGAAAAATGTTTAATTAAGAAAAATAAATAATGAAATTTTTACTAAACAACTTAATGGTTATTATTAATAGTTAATCTCTTCATAAGAAAATATGTTTTATAAATATTGAAGTAGGACAGTAGTAAATATTTTGTTTATTTAGGCATAAGACTATGGTTATATTTATCAAATACATAATCACAAGGGCTCCATAGTATGTAGCTTATTCTGTCTAAACTGTGAGATCATCTGCTTCAAATTATTTCTCATTGTGGAGTTAAAAAAAAAAAAAAAAAAAAAAAAAAAAGAAGTGTTACTGATAACACAGAGCTAATTCCACACGATAATTTTTTCAATTGTCCATAATATAAGTAAACTTTCAAAAGCACACAGCAAAGAACTCACGTACAGCAGCTAGGCTTGGGATTGCTTTTTTTCTTGTGCTGTTTACGTATTTGTGATTTTCACATGTGGAATTGGAACAAAAAGTCAAAATCTCATTGATAGAATACTGAAATTGAAAACAAAATAATGAAATAAATATTGAAATGAAATAAAATCTGAATATGTAAAGTCTCAGTTTTGAAATTAAAAGTAATTTTGGATAAATCTAAATTTCCTTTTGAGAATTTTGAAGAAGGATGTTCTTACTTTTACAAATGTTTCACAAAGTGTTTTCTAAATATATTTTTAGGTACCCTTTCCATAAAATATTTTGATTCTGAAGAATCATAACATTTGCTTAGATTTTGTATTAGACTCTGCTCACCTCAGTCATTCTTTTCCTGAATCTCAAAGTTACTTTGGCCTGCAGTCTACATAAACAGCAAACGTATAACAATAATACAAATATATGAGGTAAACGTGTCACTGAGATATATTAGAAAGAAATTTTTGCAGTAGTTAAAATTATTTTCTGACTTCTAAAATATTATGTAAGTTATTTCTTTCTTCTTTTTGGATGAAATTTTAGAAGAGGAGAAGAATACATTAATCTCATTTATAGAACAGGAACAGAAGAGTTTGGGAGAAATCAAAAGGAAAATTTCTGCCTCTGAAATTTCACTTCTATCTTTTTTGGTATATTTTCTGTTGTGGAGATTTTTACAAACTATTAGTTGATGATTGTGATGGTGAGAAAGTCATTTATTATATAAAGGAATACTTGTATTAAGGTCACATTTTAAAAAACATTAAATTTGACAACCTGAAGAAAATTTAGAAATCATATGTAGTTAATCCCTTGCTAAAGCAGCAAACAATATTCTGATATGAGAGACATAAAACGTGACAGACTTACCTTCCTTAAAGATTTAGGAGTCCACCAAAATTTAAACAAAATCATTAATATTCTGCCAGAGAGTACTTTTCCTCTCTCATGCTGATAAATTTTGCTTTATTTCTTGATCTAATTGTCTGATAACTACTCATTGAGTCCAAGAATGGTTTTGCATTCATTCACTGTTAAGATTAAAGAATTGCCTTTGTTCCTATCCATGTTTATTTGTATGGTGTACACAGTGCTGTTTATACATATATATATATTTAACAAAGTTGCAGGGTTCCAAAAGTTAAAAAACAAACAAACAAAAAGCACATAATAATAACAATGTGCACCTTTCCCTTTTTCAGTGAGACTATACACAAAATAAAAACATACTTCTTGTTCATCAACTTCCATTGAAAAATAAGGTGCTTGTAGAGCAGTGAAAGTTTCATATTTCATTAAAGCGGAGCTGATTTTTGTGGAGAATTGCAAATGCTGCTCAGAACAAGGAAGCCTGTGTTTTTCTGTGCCAGGTTTTGTACCCCAGGAATCTGTCCAGAATCTGGAAGGAAGCAGTTAGCAAGACAGGGCCGTAAATCTGCTGCAGGACTGGGAATTGTTAACCTGGGTTATTTCAGTCTGCTAATTATATTATATAAATACACACACATATATTTATTATGTGATTTTGTTTTTTAAGACTCATGTTGCATATTGTGTGGTTGCCAGTAAATCAATATGGTGGATGCTTCTGTTCCATATTCTGTTCCATATAAGCAACTTCATTTGTCTTATCACTGAAATGTTAGACACCACTAAATACCAGTTGACACCAAAGTAACAGCCTTTCCAAAACTCACTTTTCCTGGTGATGAACTCATAATTTTCAGTTCACTTCAGTCTCAAATTGTTCTTTTGAAACAGTATCTAAAGATGGCTTTTGCATATTTGAACTACTGCTGGGATCATAGCAATGTTTCTTTCATTACATTTCTAGAGAGTAGGCTGGGGCAGTCATCTTTTATGAGTGGTACAATGTTTTTTAATTTTCAAAGTGGCTAGGAAATACTGTTACAGTAAGCATGTCTTCTTCCACCTCTAATTCTGAGATCTCACCCTTTCTTCAGTGGAGAAGTGTTGTGGGGAATAATGGATTAATATGCTTCAGGTCAGATCTCCATTTTCAAACCTCAAATAGACACCCTTGCTGTTGGACTGTCATTTGCAGCCAATCACATTGCATATAGCTTATAGAAAAATAACACTCATTGGAGTTATATTGGAGTTTTAGATTTCAGCATTTGTGCTAGAAAACAGCTCCATGGAAATAAAAAGGAAAGTGCTTAATGGCATAAGGTGTTTTATATCGATTTTGAAATACACTGTGCTGATAGTACACTGATTTCTGTGTTGACTTCCGTTTCAAAATAAGTGCACCTAAACAACTGCTAAGCTCTGGAATATTTATATCTGATTCTGTCTAGTGGGATGAATTAGGAGCATGTAATACAATAAATGTAACTCCTAGATTGCTTTTCAGCCGGAGAAATTGACACTATTTCCTAATTCTTAAAACATTTTCTTTCTTAATAGGACGAACGTACAATGATTTGAACCAATACCCTGTATTTCCATGGGTGTTAACAAACTATGAATCTGAAGAGTTAGACCTGACCCTTCCAGGCAACTTCAGGGATCTTTCAAAGGTATTGTTCAATACTGTTACAGACACATAGCCAGCCTTTTTAGCAAGAATTTTTGCTTTATAACTTACAGTCTGGTTAATAAGTAAATCTTTATCTTAAAGTCAGAAAAGTATGAATTAGACTTCTATTTTATAATAATTTTATAACAAATCTCTACATTACGTATTTATATGATGCTGACAGAACTAGTTCCAAACTTGCAACTGTTCGGTGCCTTTTGGCTTCCCTTTCATAATGAGACCACTTGATCTTACTGTCTCCCTTACTTCATGAAAGCTGATCCTTTAGAAATTAAAAATTCAGGCTAATTTTTCACTTCTTTTGCAAGGCCTAGACTGCAGTAGCAGTGCTTGTTGGTTTAACAATTGTTAAGTAAAGAAGTATTTTTTTATTTTAGAATATGGAGTATCTGGTTCCTATTATTATGTGGTCCTCCAATCAAACTTGGACAGTTAGTTTTTTATAATAATAATACATTTCCTGTTTTTTGTTTCTCTAATATCACCAGACTGTAGTCTACCCAGATCTTTGTGCCAATATATTGAAGAAAAAATGTGTCCTAGCCAAGGGTGGCAGAAGCATCTAGGGGGTTCTAGTTTTGGTCATCTGGAAGAAAGACAAGAAATGGTTTGAATCTGAGTTGTGGGAAGAGTCTTCCTTTTCAAAATGCTCATGCATTTTGAGTGAAGCTCAAAACTCCATAAGGCTGTCACTTGTTGGCTTTATGAATGAGGCTGGAGAGAATAAAATGACTCTCAAGGCCTATGCTGGAGCCCCTGGTTTACCTGCTGCTGTTAGGGATGAGGGTTCCTGGTGCTTCTGCTTTTACGTATGCTTTTCTTTCCTCCTTTTCCTGCAAATTAACATCTTGGGCAGAGAGAGCCCACCCTCGGCATCTCAGTGTCTTGAATCCCTGTTGGAATGGCTGTACTTGCAAGACCTCTACATGCAGTACCTATTGACCCTGTACCTGTAACTGTTCCTGGAAGCCTGCTTTTGTGAGACTTCCAAAATAATTTGAATAGTACTTGATTGAATAATAGCAGATAGACACCTAAGTTCCCCCCCCCCCCCCTTTTTTTTCTTAGGTAAATAAAGATTTTTTTAAAGAAACAGAAATCAAACTACATTAACTATAGGCCTCAATTGTAGAAAAATTGGTAGAGACACTACTTGTATTGTGCAGAACTACTGACCTTTCACAGTATTATATGTTTGCTTCACAAATGTGTTTCTTACTTATATAACATCACCATAAACTGTACCAGAAACAATAAAAGAAAATCCACTAATGTGGGTTAAATAAAGATCAGTAATAGACTTGCACTGGCTTGTTCACTAGTGAACATTATAATAAGCTTTTTAAATTGTTTATGGATAAAGCTTTCATTGAGACCCTTACACTTTTCAAAATATCTCAAATTCACTTCTTTCTAGCATGAATAGCAGCGTGTGTGGTGAAGTGCTACAAGATTAGACTGTGTCTCATGAGTCTTTCATTAGCTACTTAGTTTTGGTTGAATCCAAATTTTTATGGCAGCCTATTAAAGTATATAATTGCAACAGGAAGTAGTGTGATAGCTGAGTAGATAGGTTTTCCTCACGAGTCAGTAAAGACTCATTATGGAATTAGTGCTTGTACGGTTTATTAAGTATCACCACAATCCTAGAAGTGCTCTCCTTTGAAAACAAATGTAAAATCAAGCCCTTGGTTATTTGTTTCTTCAAGAATCCATGCACAGCAGTATTTTGCCCAAGGACTTTTTCTTACCCAATTTGATAACTATATCCTCTTATTAGAAAATTACCAGTGGTTTCCTCTGGAAAAGCTAGGTTTTGGCTACTCTGAAAAAAAACTACACAGAAGTAGTTAAACAGAATAGTCTCCCCTTTCAGCCAAGATCTGGGCTGCATTTATTCCATGTATGTGTGAGAAAGCACATGTGCAATCTGTGAAGTTTTTGGGGATCCTTCAAGATAAAAGGGGTGTAGTTGTCAAATTTTTCAAGTGTTTATTACAATAAGGTCTGATAGCAGCTCCTTAGGTTTCATTTCACAATGGTTTTAAAAGGAAATTTAGATTAATGATTTTCTGTAAAATGCAGTGGCCAGTTAGTATGAAATACCATACTTCTGTGCACTTCGGCTGTTATGCGTTACTTATATCCTGTTTCAGTTTATGCATTATTAGTAGGTTACAATCTTCAAAATCAGACCTTACCTGAAATATTTCCTTGGCAATTCTGTTTCCATTTTCATTCTTGTCCAGAACCTGTAATTAAGCCCCTTCTTTCCTTGTTTGGGAGGTGAATTCTGAGCAGCCTACTGCTTAATAACTGGTGATTTATTATTCACGTTATTGAAGCTAGGTGTACCACCAGGCTTCAGTCAGACCTCTGGGTCAGGTGCACACAGTATCTTTTCCATGAGGAGCTACTTTCTTCTGTCATAGTTTACCCTGGAATGCATTTCTGCAGATTTGATGGCAACTCAGAACCTCAAGCTAAGCTGCTGATAGATAAAATCTCCTTTGTCAGTTCCTGACCTTCTGTCGTCCTGTAAGTTTGCCCTTCTTGGGTTTCAAAAAGCCTCTGTCCTTAATATTTAGCAATCAATATGCCTCAAACGACCTTTTGAAGACATTTAGAATTCTAACGGTATTTTTTACAACTATATGGGTTGTAAAAGTCCACAGAAACAGTGAAATTGAAATTAAAAGTGATGCCACCTATCATATGTTGTTTTGTTGGTTTAAAACATCTTTTACAGTTATAAATATAAGTACTATATCTATCTTCTTTTGAAATCATCCGTGTATTATCACACAAAGTTCCCACAAAGCTTCGGTGTCATTTATGATAACTGACTACACTTCTTTTGAAATTTTTTAATCTTTGATTCCTAGGCTTTCTGTATAAAATATTATACATCACCTATGCATTTTCACAGCTGCTAAGTTAATATACTTTATAAATGTAATTCATATGTTTTGTGGAAATGAAATTAGATGTGTTTAGTTTGTTGACAATGTCAGTGACAGTAAAACATATGCCTTTTGCATTTAACTCATACTTAAATATTTACATTTCTGCAAAGCAGTCTTGAACATGTAACTTGTCCTCTCCAAGTATTCCATTTTATTCTAGTTTTATTTAGCACTCATTATGGTGATACCTTTGCATCCAAATGTTTCTTGTTCTCTCCAAACAATTAGTCTAAAAATATTAGTCTAAAAATATTAGTCTAAAAATACTTACACACCTTTTTCTTTGAAGTGTTTGGAAATTTCCAAGTGTTTCAAGTGTTTTGTTTTGTTTTCCTTTTTACATATAATTTGAGATTTAAAAACAGGGCACATGGGATTTGAAGGTGATGTAGCTGTAGGATATATTGGACCAGGCTTTGAAGATGATGTAGCTGTAGGATATATTGGACCTTTTATTTGGTTAGACAGTGTAGGCTCAAGTTTTATTCATTCCTTATACAAGGTTAAAGGTTATATTTATTGTTTGACAGGATGAAAAGCTAATGAAAGAGGCTGTCATAGATACATAGATTATCTTTTCACTATCAAACCACCAAGTGATCTGCTTATTTTCTTCTTTATTGAAATTTCCTTTGGAAAAATGCCTATGGTAGTAAACATTAGTACACAAAATGTGTATGCAGTCCCTCCTGTACCCAGAGGTTTTGGGGGTATTGCTTTCAGGCAAAGCACTTAAGATGTGTTATAGTTTGTGCAAAATTGTATGACTTTTACTCCTAAATTATAGTGAATGCATGGGTTTGACATGCTGCATTGTTCCTGCTCATTAAAGTGTAAATGGGACGTTTTCCTCATTCACTTCTAGTCATACATCTGATTAAATAAAATTATTTCTTCACCAGGCAAAATAATACTAATATTGACATGTGTATGAGACATCACACACCCATTCATTGAGTGGAAAAAATTATATTTTGTTAATATAGAAGGTGTTTGACTGACGTGTGGTGATAAGCATAACCACTTTTCCTTATTACTGTGCCATTTCAAGAAAAGGAAGTGATAAAGCCCGAAGGCTTCTAAATGTAATAATGCAAATGAATGCATCGAGGTGTGAATATTTCAAGGCAAACCACACTTAATACTTCCAAAAATGCATATACCATGGAATGGAGTTTATGAGTATCAAGAACCACTCTCACTGGAAAAATGAAAACTGCAACTGAAACTTCTCTCTTTATCGCATGCAACTCTACTATCAGAAGGAAAATTAGTTTGTTTCTCATTTAGTTTAAGCAAGCCACACAATTAAGCATATTATTTTATTAAATAAAAAGTTTATTTACTGAGTGAAACTCATACTTTGAATCTACCAGAACCCTCATGCCAATTAATAATTTTGAGGTTGATATGCCAAAGAAAAGCTGTTTAAAAATGTGGATAAATTTAGAATTTAACTTACATTTTAAAGTACCATGCTGAGATGCCCTACTTAAAGGTTGCTGTTTGCTGTTGTTGTTTTTGTTTTTTAAAAAAAGCAAGTAGTCAAGAAAAGCTGTCTGTGTTCAGCCAAAGACAAATAAATGCATGCTCAAGATTCCTTTTGTATCCAGCTACAATTTTGTGCAGTGCATTAGAAAAAGAGATAAACAGATAAGGTAGCTGCTGCCTGAATTAGAGTCAAGATAAGCAACATATTTCAGTGGCCAGATAAATAGGATGCTGCATTCAGTTCTGCTCTCATGAGAAAATGTAGTTCTATGAAGATAGCTGGCAAAACAGTAAATATTACATGAGCTAGCATAACATGTCCACTGGATATAAACACTAGATGTATTGACAATACACTGGTTCAAAGGCCAGATGTCTGAAGAGATTAGCCAGATAAAAAAGAGTGACATGAATAGCAGTGTGTTTTTAATGTTAAAGTAAATACTTACTTTATTTTTAAATGGAAAAAGAAGCATAAAATAAACTCAAACAGCAGCTTTTAGTACACCAGACGTAAAGTGGCTGAATAGAAATTGTCATAGAGGGAGATGTTTTGCATGATTGGAGCAAAGAATATATTATGAAAGCTTGTTATGAAAAGTTATATTATTTGGTAAGAGTCCTTAAACACTTTTGCTTTGTTTTGTTTTAAATAAAAAAGCAAATGATGTATTTGGCAAAAGCTTTTTATAAAATTTTATAGAAATAACTTTTTATTTAAGGGTCAAAACAATTTGTTTGACTCAAATTCAATTTCCATATTAGTCTTATGGTTAAGGTACAGGACTGAGAAACAATACATGGATTCACCTTTGCCTTTGTATTTTTTGTGCAAGAGATTTTATCTAGTTTGCACAGCAAGAGACCTTAATGAAATTTAAATAAAAGTATTTGCATCCATTACATGAAGATGCATGTATAGTTCCATATCTAGAATTTATCTGTATTTTATAACTATAGTATCAGGTTAAAACTGTATTAGTTGACTTTCTGGGCTGAGAATGGCACTATACATCTATGGAAAAGTGACCAAAACTCCCCACACCCTTTTAAAAAAAGTAAAATCAGAAATGTCTCATCCATACAAAAAGAAAATGTGAGAGACTACCTTTATTGTAGAATTTATAATCTAGCATCACACGTGATTTATCAGAGTAAAAATGGGTTAGTTTTTTAGTTTGTTAGTTAGTCTTTTGCTGAAGAATGAACTGTTACCAGTTGCTTTGGGCAAAAATATTTTGCTACATGGATGTTAGGGAAAAAGAAAAACCACTAAGGAAACTAGTGGCAGACTTCTTTGCATTTACCCCATACTTGATATTTTATTTATTTACTTTTCCTCTTGCAGTAAATGTCTGTTCATTTGGTGCACACAAATTGAGGTTAATCAGCAAGATTTTTAATTATGCAACAAAAGAAAATAAGTTACCTAAGCATTTTCAGTTAGCTTTTTCAATGTGTATGATTTCATACACCAGGAGAGATTAAGTTGATTCTATTAATGTGTTAAGTGCCTTATAGAGGAAATCTACACCTGCAAGAAAAGGAGAAGAGGAAGATCAGATGTTTCGTGTATTTATTTGCAGCAGGCCAAAGAGAACTGGTGTAATTCTGAACTAGAAGCTGGAAAGTTGCATGAGCACGGTGCAACTCCCAGCTCTGCTCCCTAGGCAGTACTACAGCTGCACTACTGACATTTGTCACCTGTGCATAAGCTTCTATGCCAACCATTCTAGAGCGAGCTCAGGGACTTTTAGCACACCTTTGTATTACAAACTGTAGTCATACCTAAGCAGTTTACCCAGGAACACTGGAAATATTTGTGGAATGTCAGAAATGAAGCTGTATCTCTTGAATCCCAGGTTACTATCCAGATCACTACTTCATCCAACCAAGTATCTCTACAGAGAAGTCAAGGTGGGACTTTGTAGCTGGAGACAGGATCCACCTTCCCTGCTTCTTTCTTTCCTTCTTTCTTTCGTTCGTTTGTTCATTCTTTTGTTCTTTCATTCTTTTCTCTCTGGGCCAGGGAATGATAATTCCCAGAAAATATTATCCCTAAAACTTTTCACATGAAAATTTTCACACTATGCAAGAAGACAGATGACTCACATGATGTTTCATGTAAATAGCAGATATTTTGTGCATTTCATCATTTTCCTTCAAATGAATCCTAAAATAATTGAAAGAAAAAAAAGTATTCTGACTCTGAAAAGAATTTTGATGAGGATGAAGGTAATCTTCAGAATACAGCTGTTTAGGTTTATCATTTAATAAAATGAACATATGTCTTCCAAAAGTAGATTATTTTGGCTACTTGTGCATGCATCTTTTATATAAAATTGGCAATGTATGACATATCTTTTATCTTCTAAATTGAAATAACACTTCTCTCTGAAGAACCTTGAAAATATGATGGTGTCTTTACATAACCATTTCATTATAACTATTTTATGACTTTAGGAAATAATTGTCAAGCTTTTGAAAGAAAGTACCTTTTCCTTGAATACAGCTATCCATCGATATATGCACATTTAATAATGTTGTTTAAACCTATGGGTTAAATCACCATTAAAAACAGTATTTTGCTGGTATACAAAACGTCTTGTAACTGATATTGAGGATTAGTTATATTTCACAACCATTCTCACCATTGTAATTTTACAGTGAAGAACAAAACCATGTAACTTATTTGATGAAAGGCATCTGATTGGCTTCAAATATATACTGAAATGCCTGCATTTTTGATTTTCAATCTTGCTGTAATCACCATATCATTCTTTACTCTGCTTTCAAGCACATATGTACAATAACATTATGACAGATCATTCCTCTGTATCTCATAGCCTCAGAATTCACTGTAGCATGGGGTAAGATGCACCTTCACAGTAGAGGGAAGATATATTCTCAGGGTGTTTTTCCATTACAAAGTACTATCTCACTGACTCAGTTGCCAATTTGTATATCCTTCTCAGAGGGGGTGAACATTTCCTGTAAACACACTATAGTGTGAATTACTGCCTTAGCTTTGGAAATGTTCAGCTGGGGACTGGAATTTGTTCTGTTAGAGACATGGATACAGACTGTCTTGATGAGGGTGGTATTGGCAGGTCCCATACAGTCCACAGAGCAACACAGAACCCTGGCATAATTTAGTGAAGTGCAGATGTATCTGCACAGTTTGTCAGTGGAATAGGAGAATAATGTCTTTTGCTAAGTTACTCTTTCAAGAAAGTAGTTGAGCAATGATTTTTATGTATTGGCAACTTACATGCTGTAATAATGCCTACATGTTTCCTCAAAGTGACAGGATGTGTAATGAAACTAACAAAAATGCAAATATTTATTTTATTCTTTTTTTTTTCCAGTAGTTGGGAAACAAGCCTGGAAAGTGTTAGGGAATGGCTCCTACTTCCCTTTCAAGAATGTTTTGTGAGGTCTTGCAGTGCAATCTACATCAGATAACACTGATCCATAGGGATTACTCATACATTTTACACGTATGCGAAAGCTATTAACATCTCCACAACACAGCAAAGTATTAAGCATCCAGAGTGTTTCATGTGAAAAATAATGAAATCATAGTGTTTATAAATGTAACACTTCATCAAACACTGCTACGTAAAAACAAGCTATAATATCGGAAATTGGAAAACAACAAGTTCTATGTCAGCCTTTTTAACAGACATCTCAAAAAATGTAACAGCATGGAAGGAATAAAATATCTGTAGCTTTGGAAGTGTTCAGTTACATACATAGTGCAGTGAAACACACAGATTTAACCTTATTTTGGTATTTAATTTCTTGGATTTCTACTCAGTAGAAAAATTGTACTCTGGAATGAAATGCAAGATTACCTGTCAGTGTTTGGAAAGGGGTCAAAGATCTTGAGTGTATGTTTATTTTCAAGTTGTAATTCCATTAATAATATTAATTTATAGTAAAAAAAAAAAATAAAAAAAAAATCTTACTCTGAATTTTTGAGAAATTCAAATCAAGTAATCATTTAAAATTGTAGTAAATTCTTTGGTCTGGAAATGTATTCTCCTTTTTGTGTTTGGTTGATTTTGCTACAAAAACTAAACTCTAAAGATTCTTTGTAGATAAGTAATAGAGAAACACACTACTACTATCTCATCCGGCAAAACAGTTTTAAGATCACTTTGCATGTATATCTTTCATCATTTTGTTTACTTCATATTTTATTTTCCATATTCCAATGCGTTTTGTATCACACAGTAACAAATAGATTATAAAAAAAAAATGAGATAAAGTGAGTTAAAAAATCATAGAAAAGCATAATCACCTAAGTACACATTTCAAAACCAACAGTTACTATTAATGTCTAACTTTATTTCTTTTCATTTTTCTTATTTTTCATATTTCTTATTTATATAGATTTCCTCTTAAGTATTCTTCAAATGGTCTTAGAATTTGTGAATAATTTCCAAATGGTATTGTTTTTAGAAAAAGCTTGTTTGTTTCTCTTAGTAAAACCTGGTTTTGTTCAGTCAGAAAGTAGATCCAGTCTTTCAGGGTTATGCATAGTTTTTAAGTATTTCTGCTTAGGATCACCAGACACCATCAGCAGTTCCGCGTGAAATCTTTTCATCATGAACTGTGCATTACAAAGTATCCTGTGTGAGCAAAAGTCAGTTTTCATTAGCTGTGTGATTACAGTGAATGACAGCAACAGAAATATTAGTTTGGCCTCAATGCATTTTAAATGCAGTTTTAGACGTTTATTTTCAGAACAATGTTACTGAATTAATTGGGAAACTACTCATACTTTAAGAAGGTCTTGAAAGTTTGCAGATGTGGATCACTTATATTTGTCAATTAAAATAAGGGAAGTCATAAGACTTTTAGTACAAAAAGCTTTTGAAATAAAATTCTAAAGTTACAGCAGTCTGAAAGGATTACTCCAACATGGAACGAGTTTGGTTGCAGAATCTCATATTTAGTGAATCTTAATTTAGAATTAACCTATGGCATGCAGCCCTTCAGCTGATATTTGACCTCTCATCCCTTTGCAGCCTATTGGTGCTTTGAATCCAAAGAGAGCGGTCTTCTATGCAGAACGTTATGAGACATGGGAAGATGATCAGACTCCACCTTACCATTACAACACCCACTATTCTACATCTACTTCTACATTGGCTTGGCTTGTTCGTATTGTAAGTATTTCTAGATCCTGCTTTTCATTAGCATCTTTACCTACAGCATCTCTTCCGTCATTTACCACTATTTTGATTTTATTAATGAAAGTACCTTCCTATCAAAATCTCTGTGTTCTTCATTAACTTAAAGATCTCACAAATTCTCTGTGTATACTGTGTATACTCATTTGCAGTGATCAGGAAGTCCTTCTTACCTACACAGTCTGAAATATATTTAATTGTGGTGGTGTAAGGACATGTAAACCATGTGATGAAGGAATCCATCCAAAATTAAATCCATCTAAAAAATCTCTAGACAATATGCAAAATTGATATTATTCATATATTAATTTATTATTTTCAGCTAGAGACAAGATTAAGGAAAAATCTTTCATAAAAAACACATTAAATTGTGTCAGGTTGAGAGGGAAATTATAGTAACAGCTTTATATTAAAATTGTATGCTGTAATATTTTATGCAAATGAACTATGATTCATAATGAATTAATAGCTTAAAATTTTCAGAACTGTAAAAATATAGATTCTAATTTCAAACTGCTGTTTCAGTTACAGAAATCTCGTGCTTAAATCCTACTCTCAGAATTAGTCCTAGAGAAGGAGGAAAAAAGATAGAATGAATCTGGATTTGTTTGATGTGTTAACACAATGAATTACAGAAAAGGGAGTGTTGATGAGAGACTTAAGGTTTCATAAAGAACCCTGAATTCAAGAAGAATTGAGTCACTGTGTAATTACTGAACTTGAACTCCACTCTGTCAATAAAAATCTGTCATATAAGGTGCATTGTAAGCACCTTTCACACACAACCAACCAAAACAGAGCTGCATAAAACTAGAGATCTGCATTATCACTCATCTCAGCTTCCCTAGACATGTCCTGGTAAGAAGGGAAAGGAAGAATTCATGTGTCTATGAGTTCAGGATATAGTTCTTAAACCCGTGGGAAACTAAATGTTGATTACACTCCTATACAGGGTGATCACTGTACTCCTTTTAAAGACTGCTAAATTATTCATGTACTGTGAGTACATTTTATGGTTCACATGTGCTTCTTTGTTCCCTTAAAGTGTATTAAAAATAGTGGTTTTATTTGCATGTTTATCTATTAATTTTGGCTGGTATTCAACAAAAGATCCCCTCTTGCTAACCACCAAATTCTTAGGTCTAAAAGTCTGCTTGCTGGCTGAACTTATAGCACACCAAGGAGTATTCATTTCCTGTATTAGGCTAATGCTGTGTCATTTTTACTGCTGTTGTTTATGTAGTACTGTAGGTGTTCTAACTGTCTTTCTTTCCTGCACTAAAGGAGTGAGAGAATAAGGTCTCTGCCTTGATGCCCTCGCAGTATAGATCTGACAAATTATGTTTGTTGGAGCAAACAGTATATTGTGAGAGCATAAAGCAGAAAACAAAAGCAAAAATAGTGCTTTCCAGGGAAGTGGGATAGTGCCAAGAAGGTGAAAACATCTAAGGAGCATACATAAAATACACAAGAGCACATCTAGATAGATATTTGAGGTTTAATTAAATACAAGTGACCATCAAAGAAAAGCAATCCCTACTGGGAGGAGACAACAGAAGTGAAAGGGTGGGAAAACTTTGAAGCTCATAAAAAGGTGTAAAGGAAATGCTTGAGAAGACTGGAGAGGACTGCATGCGGAAAAACAAAATAAAGATTTGAAAATAAGTCTCTAAGGAGACAGTGAAAGATCATAGATATGGAGATTATGAAATCATCATGATCCTTATAGAAGATTTTTGGCTACAAAATAGAAGATAAAAAAAACCCTAAGGGAGAAGGTTATGCAAGTGAAGTTGATAGATAAAGCTAAGTCAGATTTCTGGAAGTTTAAGAAGGATTTCTTGCTCATGACATTTTTTCAGTCATGTTTTGCTATGAGTTAGTGAAGATGACCATATAAGACTTTATTATTATTATTATTATTATTAAATAAATTATAATCTAGTCCAGGAAAAGGAAGGTGCCAATGAGAGATGCAGAGATCCAGACAGAAAATTACTTTCAGTATTTTAGGATGTTGGAAAAGATTTGTGGGAAGAAATGTGTTACAAGAGAGCTTTTGCCAGAAAGGGACAACAAAATGAGAGTGAAAGACAAGAGTGGGAAGTAAAATGTTGGGAGAAGACTGAGTAACCCAAGGAATAAAAGGAAAGAAAGAGAGAAAGAAAATGAAAGATAGAGAGAAAGAGAGAAAATGAAAGAAAATGAAAGAAAACAAACAAAAAAGCTATACATTAAAAAAAAAAATACACTGAGAATGAGTCTAGACAGAAGTAGAACAAAGAAGTATAGAGTAATGGAGATCTAAGGGGGAGAAACTATATGCTTAGACCTTTATATTGGAAGAGGTAATTGTAGCAGTAAGAAAGGTAGTTTCAGCCTCTCTGAAGTATATGAATATAGAAGTATCTGAATATAGAGAGAGTTGCCACAAAATTTAAAAAATAAAATATTTGAATCTTGCTTTTTTGCCTTTGACAGATGTAATCTGGTTCCTGTCAGTTCTTTTCAAAACATTGCTTCAAAACATATCATATTTCTGAGTCGATTCTGTGATAATCTGGGACCTACTGTCCCTCTGTATATGTCCCTCTGTTTCTTTCCTTTATCTAATATACCAGCCTACTTTTATAAAAGGCACTTTATACCTTAGCGTCAGTTCTGTTCTGTGTTATTATTCTGATATCATCAATCTCTGCCTGCCATTTGTCATTAATCTGTTTTTCACGTCAAGTAGAATTTTCACTGAAAATTGAATTAGTTTGTGTACTAAGATTGTCCATAAAATGTCCATCTTTAGAATTGACCTATTTCATTACATTTTCAAAAATATCCCATTGGCTCAGCTCATAATATGTTGAGACTACTTATAATTACAGCAAACATAATCAATTTGTTACTAATGTGTTCTTCTTCCACTTTTCATTATATATGATAGAATAGGCTGTAATCCTTAACTGAAGTAGTTATGAGATACTGAGATGCTATTGCATCTGCAAAGCTTCTGTTTGTATTTTCTGTGACCCATTTGTACCAGTCTAGATGTGCTCTATTCTCTTCTGCAACAGCTCTAAGAGAAAAATGAAGGCAGTTTTAGGACCGTAAATGTCTCAGCCCCACTGGGCCTTTCCAGATTGGTTACAATCCCTCTTGAGGGTTTTACAGCTGAGCCTGAAATTCTCCTGAAGCAAGACTATGCATGCACTCTTCTTCTGTACATATGCGCACATTCATATGTGAACAAAAATTATAATTTATCATTAACCTGTACGTGTTGATTTGAACTAACGGTTTGTGCATTTAAGAACACTACATCATTACAGAATTTTGAAAAGTCATGAAACAACCCTCTAGCTAGCTTCATAAAAACTGAGTCACTGCCTAGAAATATTTGATGCTAGTATTACAAATGAATCCCAAATGATCTCCAAACAATAGGTTTGTATCTAAAATCAACTGCTTCTAAAGAGTGGTTAGCGTTCCTTCTAAATTGATTAGTAGATTATTAGCTAGATGCCTACTTTACAGAAAGAGATATTGAATGTGAAAGTCTACTGTCTACGGCATTGTTCCGTCAGGTTAATAAAGGTGATAAAAACTAACACAGAACATTGATTTATAGAATATTGCTTTCCCATCCTTTGAGGTGTTACTGAAATCAAAGTCTTTTGCACATAACACGTTTAGATATAAATCCAAGAAGCTGAGTCAAATAAACCAAAAGGTTCTACTTATTCATTGGGAAATCTGAGCCAACATCATCCACAGGTTTTCTCCAGCAAACAGAATGAAAAGTAATCTGGAAAGGGATGCTCTGTTCTGTAGGTACTGTTATATTTTGTACAAATGAAGTTCTATTATTTCTATGTATATTTCTTTTATATATATATATCTTATTATATCGAACTATTCATAACCATATTCATGGTTAAGTTACCTTACCACCTGATTTGAGAGTGTTTTTTGTTGGTGTTTTTTTTTTTTTTTTTTTTTTTTCCATTTATTTTCCATCTGGACCAGTGAGTATTTAAGTTGCAAGAAGGCAGAATAGTTAAAACAAAGAATTTTACAACAGAATGCCATATACCCTTGTAGCTTTCTACCTGAAAAGCAGACAGAACAAAACAGAAAAGTAGACAGAAAAAGGAATTCTGTCTTGAGTCACATGGGAATTGAGTATTGGTATTGTTTTGAAGTTTTTTGAAGTGAAATAGGCTAGAGTTATGGTGCAATTGGGTGGTTGCTATTGAAGAAACTGTGTTTGTATGAATTAGTTACATCTTTTTGGATGGGGTGATCAGGAAGTTTGTAGAGGACTTCTGGTTTCTGTTAGAATGACTAAGTACCTGTATAAGTTAGAAGAGGTCCTGGATTTGTTGTGAGACATGTATGATTAAGCCCTAAGCAAAGGTGGGGAGGATTTTAGGTCCTCTTTTAAATAGATTGTAGTAAACATGAATCTATTCTGTAAGCCTGAGCAGGACAGTCATAGATATATCAGATAAAAAGTGTACATTACTCTGAAAAAAAAAACAAATAACCTCTTTTTTTTTACTCTGACAAAGGGTTGAAAAGGCATTTTTGTTTAACATAAGATGTCTCAGAATGACACATCCCTTCCTTTCCTCTCCCCTCCTCCCACCATAAGTGATTCCAATGGGACTATGTGTTGTGAGAGGGTAGATGGAGGAAGAGAAGTGCTGTTGAATGGAAAAATTACTCGTTCCCACAGCTCAAGCTTGTATTCATTGTAATCAAGTATCCCACGAATTTCTCTTCTCGTTGGCAGTGAAGAAGGCGTGAATTTTATTCAGAATATGAGGAATGAGTGAGATGGGGTTATAATGAAAACATTGTGCAGCTTTATAGTTTTCATAGCAACAAAACCTTTACATTAAATGACAGTAATCGGTATCATAGAATAACACTACTTAAATGAGTCTATTGAATGAGATATTAAATATATTTATATGATATAAGCACTTGACTTCCTAGAGAAAAAAATACTTTCAAATTATGTGAGAGGTCTGAGATAAAGCAAGTGAAAGCTGTGAATTTCTGCAAAGGATTAAACATCCAAAAAGATAGGCACAACAGGTCATAGTAGGATAGCATAATAGGGCACCCTGTAGTGCTCAACTATTAAAGGTTTAATCCTTGATTATGAATTTTATTGCTTTTGTATATTTGTCTCAGATACTTAAAATAATGTTGCCATGGAATTTTGGATTAATATTTTTACATAATTTATTGTAATTACATCATTTTTCTGGTTTCTGCTTTTTTTAATCCATCAGCTGCTTCTGATTTCAGAACCTCAGCAGTGACCCACAGACAGTACCACAATAGCATTCACAACAACTTATACATTTTACAAAGAATAAAAGTGGTAAGCAGGGGCTGGTAGGAAACAGAATTGTTTGCGCTCAGATAAAGAACTTATACATTTTTTCTGTATCAATAAGCTAGAAAAAATGGCATAATTTGCAAAGATTGCTATTGTGAATATACACAGAAATTGTCATGGGGAAGGGAGGCGAATGTAATTAAGATGAAAATAATTCTATTGTTAACAGAATTTAATGTAAATATAATGTTAAGATTATAATAATAGCAGAATTTTAGGGTGAATTAGATATAATTATAACTCTGTGTATATTTTTTCAGTTTGCTATCTCTGAATCTAAATAATACCCTTTTTTCATTTGTATTTTACATGGAGTTCCCTGTTGGAAGCACTGTAAAATATCACAGAATCATAGAATGGCTCAGGTTAGAAGGGACGTTAAAGATCATCTAGATCCAACCACCCCGCCATAGGTAGGGATGCCACCCTACCTATGTGCAACCCATAGTTGCTCAGGGCCTCATCTAACCTGGTCACCTCCAGGAATGGGGCATCCACAACCTCTCTGGGCAACTTGTTCCTGTGCCTCACCACCCACCCTCTGAGTGAAGAATTTCCTCCTAATCTCTAATCTAAATCTCTCCTCTTTAAGTTTAAAACCATTCCCCCTTGTTCTTTCATTATCTGATTGATAAAAGAGTCGCTCTCCATCTTTTTTTTGTAAGTCCCCTTTAAGTACTGAAAGGTCACAATGAGGTCACCCTGGGGCCTTCTCTTCTTGAATTTGATCAGCTCCAACTGTTCATATATAAATATATATAATATAAAACAATTTATATTCTTTCAGTATTTCTGTTCATTGTGATACTTTTATGCTCCTCTCCATGTTGAGCTACTGATAACTTCTAATATTTTGTTCAATTTATAAGCCTCTTTGTCATTTGCTGTGCACTCCCCATTTCAATAATAATAAATGCAAACAAAGCTGTTGTGCAATGCGAGTTAGGGTACTCTAACAATAAATGATATTGTGATGTTTTTCATGTAATTTATTTATTTTTAATTAATTAATTAGCACAGAATGGCATTCTCTGGTTGGAATTAATGTAGTATCAAAAATAAATTTCTAAGATTTATGACTATTGTTTTGAAATTATCTTTTAAAAATAAATTCCCAATGTTTTAATAGAAAAAAAAATAAATATGAAAAAAATCAGAAATCAATTAGAAAGTAATAGAGTGACTGGCATTGTTATAATGAAAATGATTGCATGTACTCTGAAAGTTAAGATACTGGTCCTTGAAAAAAAAAATCTTTGTTCAAATATAAACAATTGCTTTAAGCTACTTCTAAAGTACCAACATACTGTGATAACAATAACAGAGACATCTAATTCCTTCTCCTTTAGAGAGGGAAATTTGGAATATTTCTTTTTGAAAGGAAGTAGCTTGTGTTGACTGTTGCATATGATAGAAAAGAGTAGTTGGGAAGACATAAGGATGAAAAATTTGAGAAAAAAATGATCTCTGGAAATCGGAATTCCCTCACCTTCCATCTTCCTCCTCATTTGGAATTCTTTCAATACCTTTGCATCCATGCTTTCCTTATGTATCTCTTAGCTGTTAAATGCTAGTGAAACTGAACTACTTTAGTCCTCTATAATCCTGGATAATTTAAATACAATGTGTATAATGTGACATAATTTCCTCAAAAATTCTTCAAGAATCCCCTGCCATATTCAAAAGTTTCAGAAACAAAAAATGTAATAAAACTCAAATAGTAGCTATGTAATGCTATAATATGAATTATGATCTGGTGATTAGGAACTGCTTTGAAGATTAATGAAGTTTCCAAATAAGCAGACATACACGGAAATAAATTTGGGCATGAATTTAAAGGAAGGAATAAAACTTTTTCAAACACTCACCACAGTACTTTGGAGAAAAGGAAGAAATGGTTTCCATCCATGTGGACATATTGCCAAATATTAATTGAATCAGAGAGCTAGTGGTGTGGTTCTGGAAAACCAGGTTGTTGGCAATAATCTCAGTAATCAGGTCAAATTAAGGATTTGGTCCACTGTCAAACCCTTCCCTTATGGGGAAAGCAGTGACATAAAAATGGCTTCTCCAGACTGTCAAAGACTTGAGCTCTTCCTACCCAAAACTTAATAGCTGCTTCCATTAGTAAGTATTGGGAGTGTGGTTTCAGATAGAATTAGCAAAAATAAAAATTCTAAATAGTTCAGCTCTGAGTGCCTCTGTAGGCACTGTATATACTCTGTATACTTTTCTTAAAACCTGGCACATAGATGAAGAATATTTTGAGCAGGGAAAACATCGTAGCTGACATTTGGCTGCCCTTAAATAATGATAAAGTTGTAACTGCCTCAAAATGTTAAGTACAGCCATTCTGCCCACCAGGAGGAAAAATTGAACTTTCTGAGGTCTTTTAAATTAAATGAAAACAAAAGGAAAATCCAAGCAGGGGATTTTTTAAGATTTTATTTTGACATACTGTCTTACAAAAGGTAAACAAAACATAAGTAACACATAGAGTGTTCACAATGGTTGCAGTGAAGTAGGCAACCAGCATGAACTAGAACTTAAATCCATAGGTCTACCACTGATAGATAATTAAATTTATGGCAGAGTGAATATATAAAATAGCCTTTCCTACTAGAGCTCAGGATCTATGTGTGCAAAATATGTTAGCACCAATAAATGTACTAAGATATTCAGTACAGATTATCATGCATAGATATAAATACGAAGTGCCATATTTTTCTTTAATTCTTCCTTTACGAATTATTTTGATCTGAAAAAGTCATTTGGATTTCATTAGAAACCTGTGTCATGATTCCTTCTGCTGTTTTCTTAATCTGTCTTCATTTCATTGACTACAGGAGCCCTTTACAACATTCTTTCTAAATGCAAATGATGGCAAATTTGACCACCCAGATCGAACCTTCTCTTCAGTAGCCAGGTCTTGGAGAAACAGCCAAAGAGATACCTCAGATGTGAAGGTAACATACACATTAAATGAACTAATATGTATTTTCATTTATGGTATTTTGTTTCTTGTAGACACAAAGAATATTTTGTATGTCATATCTTTACGTTCAGTATACTAGATTTAGTTTAAATAAAAAGTAGATGTTACCAAAGATTATTGTTCTAATAGAAACAATCAAAGATTCTTTGAAGTTGAGTGGACAAAAGGTGTTTTGTTTTTATAGAAAAACAACTGAACTGATCTAATTTAGATCACATAATCAGGAGATGGAGAAAAGCCCAATAAATTGTTCTTTCCTGCTGTTAACTCGATATTTGGCCCACTCCATAAAACACAGCAGGAATTGGATTTGACCTTAAAGTGTCATATTGTTATAGCTTGCCTAGCTCTGGGTTTGCATTGCCTGGGGCAATTAATAAAGCATTAATGACAAGACCCATTTAAAATGTTGGCTTTTCTGTACAGCTTTAGCTTTTACTTGACTGTGCCTGGGGGTATTATGCAACAATACACATTAGATTAAAACAACTTCTACATGATATACAGAAACAGCCGGAGAGCAGGGTGATTTTACTGTTGTTATTCCTTACCTATTGTTAAATACAGAGGGCTATTGTTTGTGTACATGGAACCTTATCAGAAAGAAACCAAAATCTTATAATATTTTGAATTTTGTTATCCATTTTTGATTCTCATTTTCTCATAATAAGGTGGGCAAAAACTGAAGTATACCCATAATTGCTTTCTCTAACTTATATATTACCTTAAAAAAAAGTAGTAAAATAAAATAAAATAAATAAAATAAATAAAATAAAAATATCTCTTCTATTTCAGTACTGCCACTCATACTAGGAAATGCATAATGAAATGCAGGGTCATATTACCATTATATTTTTTATTTAACTTGACAAAAGAAGAAGTAAGTTTGTTGATTTAGTTTTGATCCAGAGATGTTTGCATAAATATTTTAGCAGTCTCAGAAGTGTATGTGGACAAACCATGTTATTCTTGTTCAGTTTCTAGTTAGAACAATGAATTGTAAATTATACTGTTGTCTTAATAGATGGTAGAAAATGCTTTTTAAAGAAAAGAAATTAACCTAGCTCTCTTAAAACCCATTTCATACTTATTTATGCTCCTCTTAAAGTCAATAATATTTTAAGTATTATTACTGGTATTACCTTTTTGACAAATAGTTTTTTTTGTTTTTTTGTTTTTTTTTTTTGTGTGTGTGTGTGTTTTTTTTTTTTTTAAAAAAAAAAGGAAGAATGAAAAAAATATATTTTCAAAACTTGTTGGAAGGAGTTCAAATTACTATCTACTAATTTGACATGCAGCAATTTCTTTGAATTCACATTTATGACATTCTTATTTTTCATTTACAATAAAACCTGGTTTTCTTAGTACTCCACTGGAATGGCCTCCTAGAAGTGGGGTTGAAATAACAGATAAGAGCCTTAAACTGAGGAATAAGGGAAGACAGTTGGAAGTGACTGTAATCTTCTTTCCTGGTTTTAGTACACAGGAGGAGGGCAGTTAAATACATGAAGGCATAGCAAAAGATAAAGGAATATCTATGGACAGACGGAGAGTTTATATTCAAGTAGGGTGTATAATTAGTGAAATGATTGTTCCTAAACTAGCAACCAAATGAGTTATCAGTAAAACAAGGAACTGAAATGTTTTATGAAAACACCAGGAGCCTTGTGAACCACGTGGGGTAATTTAAACTACTGCTGCCAGATATTGCAAAGATGCAGGAATTATGGAGGAATTTTGTTGTAGTTAAAAAAAAAAATGTATTTTTATTAGAAGAAAAAAAAAAGTTATTCAGATAAAACAATATTTAAAAGTACTCAAACACAGGTACTTGCCTTCAGAAAAGGATGGCAAAAAAAGTGAAGATATGGTATAGCTATGTACTTTGATGTCATTAAACATAAAGAGTGGAGCTGTGGAAAGCTTGGATAAATTAGTAACAATTAAGGGTCAGAGTCTCATCGGGGACAAGATTGTAAAATAATTTATTCTAGCATACATTTGGGATTCTTCTGTTGAGCCCCAGAGTCAGATTTAGTTATATATATACATTTCTGTTATGCCATTAGAAAAAGAAATACTACTTGGAACTAAGTCATTACAGAAAATCTAATATGGGAGGCACAGATGAGGTATGTTAGCTAATAAATGTTTTCTCCAGATAATCCCTGGCCTGTCTGTTCAGGGATACTTCAGGGATTAAAGATGCTGTTTAAAATATGGTTTTGTTAATTAATGAAGATACAGGGCAGTAGAGTTTAGAAATTAACCTTGAGTTTATTTATTATGAGTTGGTTTAGCTTAAGATAAAAATAGACAAAAGCAGATTTGAAAATAAACTAAATAATTTAAGGGCTGCTAAAGCAAATAGAAAAAGTTCATAAGCTGTTTGAATAAAATAAATAAATAAATAAAGGTAGAAAGGAAAAGAGATTTGTAGGTGTATTTAGTAACAGCATTCAATACATCACATCATCAAATTAATTTATTATGTATTGATACAAATTCACTACTGGAATAAGTCTTTAGTACACTTCAGTAGCCTAAGTAGTATATATAAATTCATTTCTGTTTTGTGTTCAGTTTTAAGAAGGAACCTTGAAAATCAGCAGGGCAGTGGAAAGCTTACAATGAGACCAAAGCTACATGCTTAGCATTATGGCAACTGAAATATATCATGGCATCTAAATTCCAGCTGAAGGAGTTTGCTTAGTCTTTCATTTGTTTCATAGCTCTCATGTTCTTGGAGAACACAAGTTTTTCTTTTTTCCTTGTTTGATTTTTAATATGTATGCGTGCTGTATAAAGCAAATCCTGAGTTCTTGCTCTGCTGGAGAACAGCTAGTGAAAGTATATACTGAAACCGGAGGGAGCCATAAGAGCAGTACAAATATATTTAAGGAGTTGGATACAGGAAAAAAAGCCCGTATGTGTGGGACAATTAATGTCTAAGAGTGAAGTCATGGTAACATAAATGCTATGAAACATGGGACTGTATGAAAGGGAGAAAATTGTTTGCCAGGGAACAAAGAGGTAAACCTTAAAGGAAACCCGAAAAATGTTTACTTTACCAACAGAGCATGAAAAGTTAAAGAGAAAGAGAGTATTCTTGAAATTTGAATATCCTCACAAAGCAAAGTGATAAAATCCTTATTTCTCAAGATTCTTAGAAGTGTAGACTGGTAAAACAGTGGAAAAACATCAGGGACAATCATGAATTGGCAAGAGGATGCGCTAGTTGACCCTGTAGGCCCTTTCCATTTGTAGAGCCTGTGTTTCTTAGCTATAAATCAAGAATGAGTATAGCAGCTAATTGTTGCTGTTGTTTGTTGCTTAAGATCTTAATGAACTGCGTTTCTCAATGCCATGACATCAGGGCCAACTTTTCCCTGAGGCCTCAGAGTTCATTCTGAAAAAGGACAGGAAACTGAACTATTATTAATATTACAAATACCCCATTTTTTTCAGATCAGTTGTACTCCTACTTGAAATGCCTGTCAGGCTTCTTATGCATTTTTATCGGTTTTCAGACACAGGAAAAGGTTTGAGGAGCCACCAAGAAACCCCCTCAAAATTCCTACCCATTTTTGCTCTCTTCTAAGCACAGCAACCTCTGTCTTGCACAATTAAAGAACTTCAGCTCTGTAAGCATGAAGCAACCAAACATTCATTTTCAGCTGACTGATAGCATCTAATATTTATATAGTAGTCCTGCAAGTCAATGCTGTGCTAAAGAAAAGATGTGTAGAGCTTACATGTGAGTATAAAATCTTAAAGCATGCTATCTGTCCAAGTGTTCCTCATATTTGTGTAGCTTCTTACTGGCTGCACACAAAACTGTATGTGTAGATCTTTGGCAGTGGCACATGAGGTGGATCCCATGTGATATACATGCTGGAAATGGTTTTCCCACCCTAGAGATTTTGTTAGGCTTTACATATATGAGGCATGTGGAATATGGACAGTGCATCAAAGTAGCAAACTTTCAAAAGTGTTAAGAACAGCAAATGTTCATTATTCATGTATTCCTTGTCGTATATTTTAAATTCATCTGAGCTGCTTTAAGCACATTTAATCTCTGATCTTGCTAATCTCATTAATTACTGTGGCACAGGTTATGAAATAATTTAAAACAGTGTGTGTAATGAATTAATCTGACATTTTTCAAAGCCATGTTGTAAAATGGCCTGTTTTTACTTTCAAGTGCCATATTCAATGACTAGCCTTAATTCTTTATTAGCATGTCTATTAAAAATGTTTTAAAATTATTTTTTTTTTAAGAAAAGTGAAATCTGTGTTATTTATTTGTTTATTTTTTTCCCTGTGGGTTATTATTTAAGAAAGAGGACTAAGAAGTGCTGAAGTCACTTCTGAAGTGGGTCAATTTTAACTAGTAAATTGAGGTTTTAAGCATTGCAGACACTTCCCACAGCAGTGTTCTTCTGCAAAATCAGGATATTTTAAAGAAAACTTCCAAAGCACACTTAAAGAATGCTGCATTAAATTTTAAAAAATAAATACTTGACATTTGCAAATGAATGTATAACTGTTTGGGAAGCTGCAGTTGTGTGGGTCAGTCCCCTTTTTCCATATGCATGTGTCCTCTCATATTCTCTCTCTCTTTCCCTCCTCCCTACTTCTTTCTCTCCCTTTGCATATGTGGAGTCTCCTGTGGAACAAAATTATTTTACATTGAGATAAGAAAAACAGGGCTGTGGCAGTAGTTTGATCAGTCTAAAAACAACCCATAATTTGCACTTACTGATACATCTTGAATTGTGACAAAAGGTATGCCACCTTTGAAAAATGTAGCATGTGATATGTTATTGATCAGTGGATGATTTAAGATCTACTTAGGCAATTTTGTTAGCTACATTTGGGCTGGTTTGGTTCATTTTCAAAGAGACCTGTTCACCTATAGTGAACAGAATTAATACAGTGTGTGCTACGTGAGAGTGGTAACACCCAGGGGACAACCTGGATAACAGTTTATTTTATTGTCTCCCTTTATCAACATCGACCTTCTCTCCAGATAATCAGCACAAGCTGGACTAGGAATGAATGTTAGTGGAGTGACCTTTGAGGAAACAAGTCACCCAGAAATGACCATAACTTGGCCAGTCAGCTTTCACATTTTTTCCTTTTCCCCCCTACCTCTTCAGTTTTTGGTAACACTGATTTCCACAGAACTCCCAGTTCAGGCACTAATCTTTCCTAATTCCTCTCAAACTTGTTATATTACTTTTTGAATAGTGTGTTTAGAAGGTAGCTCTGACAAAATGTCATTAAGGTGCCTTAGTGTAAATTAATGCAGTTAATGGAGGTACTCATGACTGACTCATTGACCCAGTACTGGGCTCTTGCGGAATTAATGGATGCCAGGGGATCAACCTTTTGGGAAGAAAAGAAAGAAAGAAAAAGAAATGGCAGCTTTAAAACCTTGAAGTGAATTATATTAGAAAAGTGAAAACGTCTGGGTTGGATTTGATTTCATTGGGAGGCCATAAAATGGTATACCCTTAGCAAAACATATTAAACAGAAACGTCAGATGTGATTCAAATGGTATACAATTATGATAGTGTTAATAGTGGTCCTCTATCACTCCAAGACATATTTTTAAAGTTTAATTTCTCAGCAGCCTGGATTTGTCACAAGCTTGTAAATTAGAACATGCATTTGGGGATGTTTTCTTATATGAAGACACAAGGCATATAATACTGTTAACTATACCTTGGGGTTTTAGTATAGCTATTAAAATAAACTAGAGATCGCATTTACAGACAAGAAATGTCTGTTATAATATTCATTTTACCTTTTTTTACACCCCTCGGTAGCTTTACTGCATTGTTCTTCATCTGAGAAGAGCCAAGCATCTCAGGCAGCTTGAAAGGTGGTGACTATTAAATGATAGAAAGCTAACCTGTCTTATTAGAAGTGTGAATGAAAGGGGAGCAGAGGAGGTTACCAGCTTGTGAAATGTCAAGGACAACTAGACAGAAATTACTGCAAATGGATTTAGATCACTAGAATCCCTATTTTTATTAACTCTTTGAACTCTAGATATTTATTGTGGTAAGAAATTACCCATGACAGGTCATGTAGTCTGAAAGATTTATTTAGATCCTTTGATATGTTTTGACAATTAAAAAAAATAATAAATAAATAAAGTAAAGAAATTTACTGAACTGTATCGGTTAACGCAAAATTGTATATCAGCTGAATGGCACACAATAACAGCATGCATGTAAATTGCTCAATTGGTCTATGAATGTTTTTAAAATATATTTTTTTCCCAATATTGATCCTGTGTCTTAGTTCCGTTCATTCCCTCATTTTATGCCCACAAACTGAGGTAACTTCTGGGGAAGTTTTTTTACATTTTATTCTTGATGTTTTCTTTCATGTTTTATTTTACACTGGCTGACTCACTCAATGTTTGCAGTTTAGGAAGACAGTATTTTGAGATTTGTCTTTTATGAAAATTTGTAGCTTGATGTAGAAACTTTACAGAAGAAAAAAAAAAAAACACAACTTTCTCAAAATCATAGTAGTTTCAAACAAACATGCCTTTGCACAGGCCTGGGTTTACACTGACCTTTTACCACTCCAGGTGAAATTAGAGTTTTAAAGATCCATTTATCAAACAAGCCGAGTCAAGTGGAGAGCAGGATGGGAGACAGAAAGTCCTCTGTGTCCCATCCTCTTGTGTACCTACTATCACTGAGATGCATTTTCCCTTGCTAATTTCTGAGTCTCCCAAAACACACCTTAAGGGTGAGTTTAAAAATGACCCTTCTAATGGATGGAAATGGTGTAAGAAAATATATTATATGGTAAATTCTGCTCTGTATAAAAAGGAATTAAAAAAATAGCAGATCTTGTCAAGGAAGTATGCCATCTTAATCTAAAGGCCACTGAGATTGACTTCTATTTGATGAGCACTTGACAAAATATAATAAGGCCAAAGTATATAGAGGAATAAATGATGTTATGCACTGTTTAGGAGTAATTTGATAATGACTTCTAATGACTAGTTTGGGGAGAAGCAAAGAATATCTTACAGACCTGTAACAAAATCTTAAACCATGTAACAATACAGAAGGTAAAATCATTGTCACTTATTTTGATTTTTAGAAACTGAAAATGTGTAAAGGTGACATGAAAATGCTTTCCAAATGTAATAAGCTGTGTAAAGAGGAAAGAGTAATTGATTCTCTGTATTCACTACGGATTGGTGTCTAGGACAAGGGAAAATAAGCTTAGATCATGTAAAGAAAGATTCAGGCCAGGCATTAGGTAAAACTTGCTCAAATGGAGAATGATAGAGTCAACTAAAGGAAGGACTATGGGCTTGCTGTCAGTCAGATTCTGGAACAATAGGGTGGACAAATATCTGTTTAATGTGAGGAATGGAGTAGGTCACATTTCAACATTAACCGTATTTGAGATATTTCCTCCCTGTCCTGAACAGGAAAAACACCCAAAGAGCTGCCTGTATCTACCCATGTGCATTATTAAAATATGAACTGAAACAACCCCACTTGTGAAACAAAGAAAACTCAGGCTCTGGATGAGAAAAATGTAAATAGGTTTTGCAAAAAAGCCTTGCCTTTGCTGGTGTTATCCTTTCCTTCATTCTTCCAGCTTTCAGTGGCTTTTTGGTTAACACAATTCTCCCTGGGCCCTGGTTGTCATCTTTCTGTCTCCACAGAGGTTCCCTCCTGTCTGCTCCCTGCCTTTCCCAGCAGCCTCCCAGCTCTGTCCTTGCTTACCCTTCCTCTCTCTGCTGTCCCCAGTCTGTGCTCCCCCAGCTAAGCATGCTCAGGGGCTCTGAGAAAGGGAATATTTGCCTTTCCATCCTCACTCATCCCCTGCTGTCAGCAGCAGGTAGAAGAGATTTTTTTTTTTCATTTTTGAAATTAATAAAGTTTCAAAACACGCAGAATAGATGCATGAAAGCAAATGATCTTTATATCACACTTCTCTAGGTTAGCTGTATTTTCTGTGCTTCCAAGTAGCTGAAGACATATTTTGAAGCTATTTTGCAAAGATTGTCAGGTTATGGAATGCCTTTTTTTTTTTTTTTTTTTTTTCCAGTGGGCCCTTTTTATAGTATAAATAGTATATAGTATTAATAGTATATAGTATAAAGTATATATAGTAAATAGTAAATAGTATATAGTACTCAGTATCTGGAAATGAGAAGGGGATGGATTTAGCTGAAATATTTTTAAGTGGTGTGGTTATGTAGTCAGTAGTGAAGACAACAAAATTTAAGAGGCATACCAGACGATATCAAAGAAAACTGAGTGGTTAATGCAAAATATGGGAAATATGTAACTGGGAAAGGTCACATGCGACATTGTTTGCATCTGCAGTAAAGGTTCAATTAATGCTAAGTAGTGTTCAAATAAGCAAACATAATTGTAGGCTGCACTAAAAATAACATTGAAGAGAATGCTGAGGCTATAACAGTGGCTTTATTTAATTTTTTTTGCAATGCTATATTTAGATTAGTTACTCTAATAAAAATAAAAATAAAAAAAATAAAAAAAAAAAAAAGCAGGAGATGTGTAACCGAAGTGATTAGGGTTCTAGAGAGTGCTATTTCAGGAGGGTTTAGAAGTCTGGCACTGGTTAGTTTCCAGAACACAGGAATAAGACAGGTCAGGCTAAACATATACAATGCAATAAATCTTATGAAGAAAGTTAATCACATGCTTTCTATTTATTCTGTTTCTATTTATGTTTGCTGCTATACCAGACAAGGGAACATTAAATTACACTGAAAGCAAATAGCAACAAAGATAAAATTTCTAAATGGAAATACCATAAAAAATATTCAGTGACTTAGATCTCTTTGTTTCAAGATACCACTGAAGTCAGAAGGTTAGGAGAATTCAGTTAAACACTAGATGTGTCTCTGGGTCACTCTGAGTAAATCTTTTGGGTACGTTAGATGTAAAAATTCAGTTAGATCCTAGGATCTGTAAAACTGAAAAAGAAAAGTTGAGTTTACATATCTTTGAAGGAATCATAAACATACTTGCTGTTTGAGATTATGGGTTAGCTAGCACATCACCATACTGTATTTAAAAAAAAAAAAAAAAAAAAAAAAGTTAAAAAACAGTGGTGTTTCAAGCCTTATATCCAAAACAGAAATGCGCTTTATTTTAAAGTTATACTTTTTTTCACCACTTAATTCTGTTTCATTTGAATAATAATTTTAATATAGCTTTGAATAAGTAATATTTCAGCATTCTGGAATTTGACCTGTCTTTGAGGCTGTCATTTAGTGATTTGTAGCTCATGTTGCTTTGTGGCCAGCTCTTAGTCCAAAATTCGTAGTAGAAAGCTCTAGAAAGATTTGTGTCTAGTGTTCTCCAACTTTGAGGACTATTCCTTCTTCTTTGAGCTCTCAGGGAACCTGAGAGTTAGTGAATCATGCTTAGGGGAAAAGTTTGCTTTTAGAACCCTGAAAACCATTAGAGGTATACAATCAAAATTAAGATTGTCAGTAAAATCATCTATTTTCTTTTAACCTTATAGGATATTCAGGATTGTTTTCTGTTTTGCTTTGCTCTGGTTGCTCTTTTAGTTTACCACATCAAATATTTTTAAACATTTATGGTTTTTTGAAATTGTATTTTGTAATGAGCCATTCAAACTCAAACTTGTTGCATTTGGCTAGGGGTTAGATATTGATTGGCAATGCATTTTAGTCTAATCTGAATTCAGACTATTTGTAGTATATTAAAATGATGTGAAGAAGACAAGTAAATTGACTCCCCCCAAATACTTAAATTATAACATAAATATTCATATAAATATATGGTTTTAATGAATAAACTTGAAAGTACCATCTATGCTTCAACTCTCCTATTCTCTATGGAGCTGCAGATCAGATTTAATTAGATAAATTAGTGTCTGCAGTGATTTTTTTTACACTCTGGATGTCTGCAGCCTTGAAAGGATCACAAAGAGGTTCAGTTTTCTGGTGCTGTGTCATCAGTTTTGATCATGTTACACATCTGAATGCTATAGTGCTTTTAACAATGGAATTTAGAGAACTTAATCCATGCCTGGATATTAGAAAAGAGATAGTGGAGTTCAAAGCTTTTTTTTTTTTTTTTTTTTTTTCAGTTCAATGCTTTCTGCTAAAATAATAGCAACATATGGAGATGTTTATTATGTCAAAATGCATTTCTATTTAGCTATCTGGAAATTGGGAAAAACATCCCACTCTAACTTATCTATAGTACATTAATACACCACAGATTATTTAAGCTACTCAGTCATTGAATTTTCACAGTTTTAATGTCATGTATTTATGCTTTAAGAACATCCACTGTAGTGATATTTTTCTCTCCATGTATTTTTGAATCTTTATTACAGTAAAAATGTTCATTTACCCTGAATTAATTACCTTATATAGGTAATCAATTGCCACCTCTTCTTAAGCATTAAAGTATATAAATAAAATCGATATAGTGTTATATCAGCAACCTTTTCCCCCTTTATAAATAGTATAGTTAAATGCTGATTAAAACATCCCATTCATTTATAGTACTGTATAGGATCACCATACATTTTCTTGAATGTATTATTCTGAAGAGGTCTCCTTCACTGATTTGCTTTGCTTTGCCAAACTTTTGCTTTTTATGACAACAGGTATGGGAAAAACAAATAATATTTCTTTATGAAAAATTTATGAAGTACAAGAAAACAGATTGTAAAAATTCTTAAATATATGCACAGAAACATATGCAAAATAGGAGTGCTTTCATGAATACTACTATAGAACATGATTCCAGCAGCACCATTAGGGTGCTGCCCTCTAAAAATCTCTCTACAAATGTAAGGTCTCATTTTGTGTTCTCCTTCCTAGGAGTTAATTCCAGAGTTTTACTACTTGCCAGAGATGTTTGTCAACAGCAATGGCTATAATCTAGGAATCAGAGAAGATGAAGTTGTTGTGAATGATGTTGAGCTCCCCCCTTGGGCCAAGAAGCCTGAAGACTTTGTACGCATCAACAGGATGGTAAGCAGCACTTTAATTTAGCCTGAGTTAGGACTTGTGTGTTTTAACAAGCTGCTTTTTCATATCTTTAGAGCTAGGTGTAAATAAATAAAATAGAAAGTGAAGGAAAATTTACAGTCTATCTTACTTGACAGAACCCTTTATTTTACAATAAAATTGTGTTTTTACTCTCTCATGAGAAGACATCAGGTGGGTGTGAGTTGGATGCTGCGGGACAGCCTGAAAAAATTTAAGTCTGTTTCTCTTCACTGCCTTCTAAAGTTGTTATAAATGATGATGCATTGCAAGAAATATTATGTTTCTTTCTCATTGGAAGCTATGTACTTCCCATTCATCAGAGATGAACTGGAAGTGTAGAGATATAAACATTAGCCGACAACTGCAGTCTCTGAAGAAATTTTGCAAAAGAAATGCTCTGATGTAAATCATTACGATGTCTGAAGAACTTTAGCGTGAAAAAACATTTATCTGTATTGGTAGTTGGGTTTTGTGTGTGTGTGTGTGTGTGTGTTTTGTTTGGTTGGATGGTTTTGGTTTTTTGCCTTTGCTTTACAGATAATGATATCCATTAATGATAGAATTAATATGTAAGTATGTTTATAGTCATTTTTAGGAAAAGCAAGGTATATTCTAATGCCTAGGCCAGTAATAGTTCAATTTATGATTGTATTTTTGAAATGGATCTTCCTTAAAATGTGTCTTATTTATGCTACTTTAACAGTCTTTGAAGCTATGGGTTTCCATACAGTTGCAGAGCCATTCAGCTTGTGCATTATTCCCTACAGTGCTTTTGTGGTAACACTGGATGTCTAGCAATGTTGTTTTTCTTATGATCACTTTGGCAATTTAATTTCAAGAAATGTGTATTTAAAGAAAATTGTTCTTTAGGGGTTGGTGGAAAAATAGACATCTAAAGTTCAAAAGAATAGAGGAATGTTATAAAAACAAACTTATTCCTAGATGTGTGTGATTTAGAAGTGTCTGTTTTGAACAGTAAATGATCTGACATATGTACAGCAGTCTCCTAAGGAAGTGATGGCAACCTCGTCACTTCAGGCTTATGAAAAGCACTAAACAAAGCACGAGAAATGTGTTCCAGGGAGTAGTCCATCGTTGGAAGGAAGAAGCTGAACAACATTTTCCTTTTTTTTCTTGGCTGCTTTCTCTTATAGATGCATATATTGTAACAAGTTTTCAAAAGCAAGTAATTGTCACATCTAGTGGTAATAAATTCAAGTGCAGTTTTACCAGAAAAGAAAAAAAAAAAAAAATAGTGTGGACTAAAAGGATCACTACCCTTTATTTCCGTTCTCGTGTTGTACACGCAGTTACAGGTGAGCACCTACAGGGTGCCCATTTCACTTCACAGAGCCCTTTTTCTGGGTTGTGGTTGTGGTGAAACCTGAGCCGGACCCAGGAGTAATTACGCTGAAGTTGACCAGAGGTTTAGTTTTGACGTCTGTAAGAACAGAAGCTTGATACCATAGTGGCAGAGGATAAACAAACTGCCATCTTTGGGGAAATAAAATGAGAGATGCATACTGATTAATTCCGCTGGGGAAATTTTATAAAGAATGTTCCTTTTCATATCCTAGATTGTGCTTCTCCATCTTCCCACAGAGGTGGAAGGATAAAAGGTGCTATGTGATAAGAGATCACTTGAAGAAAATCTTTAGTTTTAGTATGTTTGATTTCTGTTGTGCAATTTCTACTTTTTACAAAATAACATAGGAGTTCTCTATAGAAAACTTTTGTTCTGGGATATTTATGGTTGCTGAAGAAAACAGATGCTTGTGTGAATTTAAAGTACAGTATTTATGCCCCTTCGTGACTATAACTTCAATAAGGGCTGGTAGTTAAAAGCTGGAAATACTTCTTAAATATTAAGCTGTAATAGAACTAATAACTGATTACATATGTGTATAAGTACACTCAGACTGCCATGAGTCAGATGAGCTGGTGTTAAGATTGTAGCATTTAAATTACAGGCTTCAACTAATTGAGTAATTTTCCAATTTCTAAAATCAGAAATGATCTCATTTATGTACCACAACCTTCCACCCCTGTCCCCACAGATGTGAGTATCATGCCATTATTACACAGTTTCACCTGGAGGCATTTTCTGTGTGGCCTTTCTTCATCCCAGCATCTACTTTACCAAGAGCGTGATCAGTAGTTGAAGTTCAGTTCTACACAGATACATACTGTCTTGAAGTGAACAGCTTGATGAAGTTTACAAATGACAATAAAGTTGGAAATTGCTTAGAGAACACGAGAAAGAGGCATGGATTTATTTGAATTAGATGCAGAAAATACATGGGAAATCACCTTGGGAGGAAAGAATTAAAGATATTCAATAAAAAGCAGAAGTCTGGAAACAAAAATAGTACCAAAAGAGAGCAGCAGCAAGGGAAGGGTGTTAATGAACAGCAATTAGGTTAGATATCACTGTAATTCTATACAACACCAGGTAGGATCCAATGTATTTGTATGCCATCTACAGAGAATTGTTGCATCACAGCAGATGTATACAGTTGTACCTGCCTATGGGCCTTCTGAGACTGCACCTGGAATATTGGATTCACTTCTGGGTGACTAGATGACAAAAGAAGTATTTGCATTTGGAAGCAGTTCAGAGGATAGAAACGATGTGAATAACTTCAGGATGTTAAAATAGCCTTATATATGCATAGTTCTTTGTAAAGCTTATTACAAAGTAGCAAGCAGATAAAGTAGGATAATCCCCTTCATGGAAAATGCAGAAAATATGTGTAGAAAGAAGACACACAATAACATTTTGAAAAACATGTAATAATTTTTCAGAAAAAAAAAAAAAAAAAAAAAAAAAAACACTTCCTCACATAGGGTTTTAATGCATAGGGCAAACAGACCATATCTTGGTCACTAAAACCAGACAGGTCAAAGTAGGGAACAAATATATAAAAAATGGAAATTTTGACATTCCCTACGTAACATCAGAGTCCTTGTTTTGAGCTGGTCAGCAGATGTATTATTCAGTTAGGTCATCCTCAGGCCAAGCTCTGGCTGTTACACAAGAATCTATCTCAAAAAAAAAAAAAGCTAGCCCGGGTGTGGTGCTGACGTGTAAAACACAGCAAGCTTGTGCAAGTCTGGAATTTCTACAGCAGCTTTGCAAAGTGAGTAGAGTGGAGGTTTACAGGAAAGCCACAGAAAATTGAAGAATATTTTAAGTAAGTGTTACCCTGATCCCTTGTCCAATGAAGTCAGTAGTAGTCGTTTCATTTCACTGGAAAGGATCCTATGTAGTACTGTGTCACATAGAGTGGGAACTCCTTTCTCCTTAGCTGACAATATTTTAATCTGTTCATACATATTTTTGCTTGCTGACAGTGTATATAAAGTGTAATTTTATGTGGGAATAAATACAAATCTTTTTATAAGGCCTACTTGCTCATTTTCTTTTAGTAACAGTGATAATTTCAGCATTTCATCTTAAGGCATACCAAAGCAAGCAGAGAACAGCCTAGCAAACACCACAGAGACAGTGACGTGAAAGGGCATACATTAACAAATTGATTAACAAGCTTTACTAAAATTCTGTTCAGATTAATATATGGAAGGTAGATTTGGGGTGTTTTATTCAATTTTTCAGTCAGGTGTTATACATTTCTAACTAAACACAGAAATTGAAGTGGAAATTGATTTCCATCAAAGGAGATGACTTTAAGCTTTGGAAAATTAGACTTGTTATAAACACTGGAAAAGACAGTCAGTCCCATTATGTTTAAGACCTAATGCAGCAGATCCTAAAGCACTCAGTGTATACATCAGAGATTGTTGTAGCAGTTTTATTTATCCATACAACGCTAGACTGATTACTACAGACTTACTCATGAAACATTAATAAAGCACTATGTTCAATGCTAACATGATTATGGTCTGACCTCAGTGATGGCACAAAGGACAGAGGCAGAAAGTGTCCCTGATAACATTACCCTAATGCTGGGCTCATCAATCATAATCTCCCAGTTTACCAGGAAAAAAAAAAAAAAAAAAAGGAAAAAAAAAAAAAAGCACACATAAAACCTTCCACAGATGTGCATCTGTAGTCCTGCTCAGCTTCTCAGTCCCCACAGACTTGGAGCAGTCCTGAGAGCCAGAAATAGAGCATATTCAGTCAGTAAGTCAAGCATGTTAAATCAAGGCGGGGAACACCACTGTGAAACACTGAAGCAGAGCTTTTATAATAACCGTTCTTTAGTTTGGAAACAAAAGATGCAATATTGTGTAATTCAAAGTTAATTATAATGATATTTTCATTATGGCTTAGGCACATATTAAATTACAAATTACAGTGTTGAGTAAAATGCATTCACATAAATTATTTTTTTGAAAGCCTAAATGGTGTCCTGTTTTTGTTATACATATTTTGTTCCTATTACATAACTGTTACTATGATTGAATTTTCTTTCTGTCTTTGAAATGATTTATTTACACTCTTCTGCTGCCAATTACATTTTTGTACAGTTCCCTGGCTATTCAGAAGCATGCATAGTATTTCATAATTAAAAAGCTTCTTGAATAGTCATTAGATACCTCTATTATGAAATCTCTGTTCTGTGAGGATCTGGAAGATTTATCTTTTCTGCTCACCATTCAGCAGCAGCTGACATTCCTTTCTTAGCAGATAAGCAGTAGATAAGATTTTGTATTATTTCATCACTAGTAGCTTGTTTGATTTTTTTGTGTGTATAGCCAAGGTTTGTCCTTAATACAATTAAACTCATTCAGCTCACAGGGGTTTCAACCAAACTGGGAAATCATTGGGATTTTTTTTTTTTTTTTTTTTGAAACTTTCTATATCACTGAAGAATTTATTTAAATGTCAAAGCTGCACATGTAAAGGATCGGTTTCTGTGCAAACATCCCTTAATAACCCAAATATATACAATGCTCTTCCGTCTCACTTTTATTAAAAGAGTACTTTGCTTAAACAAAAAGAACTAATTCCAGATATCAGTATTTCCTTTTTACTCTTATGATCAGTTGAGAAAGGGTTTACTCTTATAATCAGTACAAGAAATGCTACATGAGTAAAGAAATACTAGGCTGAGAGAACCTGTACATTCAATGCTTTTCTCAGGACAAAAAAATACCTGGCTAAATGCAAAACGCCCATGTGATAGAAAGGTGTTGGAATAGTATATTCTATAAATATAAATTTATATATAATAAATGTAGAACTCCAGATACTTTACACAACACATGGTTTGCATAAAAATAAAAAACAGTGCCTCCTACTGGAATCTCTATAAAACGTCACTATAACTCCAAATTAGGATGATAGAAGGGGAAACTGTGCTACCTTCTTACTGCACAAAGCTCCGAATTTAAGGGAGAGTAATTTAGTGTAAGTACAATTGCCTAGGTTTTTTAAGCCAGACATCTAGTGGAAAGTGTAGATGTTCAGATGTTCCTGGTTTAATGTTACTGAGGAGTGATTTATGAAATTTGCCCAGAATTGAAATTGAAAATAGTTATAGAACCTGATCTCACTAAGCAGTAACTTGGCTAATATTTGTTTTTTTTTTTTAGCTTATACATAAGCATCAACTCACTAATTTATATTTATATTTTACAACAGTTACAGGTCAGATTTTCAGCTTGTGGAACATGTGTGCATACACTTGCATGCAAACACATAAGAAACACAGTACCTTTATTTCAAAATATTTATCTCTCTACATTTTTCTATTGTTAATTATAACAGAAAACAAAAAACTGGATATCAGCTTATTTCTATGAGATTCAGTGAGAATCTTTTTAAAGGACATAAATAATACTATATCATTATTAATATATGTGATATCATTAATATACATATATATCATAGAAAATACTATTCTGTACTATATAGAATCACATTGAATCACAGAATCATATAATATCCTGAGTTGGAAGGGCTATATGAGGACCATCAAGCACAACTCCTGGCTCCACACAGGACTAACTAAAATCATCACAGCGTAGCTGAGATTGGAAGGCTCCTCTGAAGGCCCCTGGTGCCACCCCTGCCCAAGCAGGGACACCCAGAGCAGGCTGCCCAGGACACGTCCAGGCAGCTTATGAATATCCCCAAGGAGGAGACCCCACAGCCTCTCTGGGCAGCCTGAGCCAGGGCTCCGTCACCCGCCCAGCACAGCAGTGCTGCCTGGTGCTCAGAGGGAGCCTCCTGGGTGCCCGGCTGTGCCCATGGCCTCCTGTCCTGGCACTGGGCACCACTGAGCAGAGCCTGGCTCCGGCCTTTCTGCACCTTCCCTTCAGGGGTTGGACTCATTCCAGTGTGTTTAGGTCTCTTTTGCATGTGGGAGCCCAGAGCTAGACAAAGCACTACAGGTGCAGCCTTACCAACACAGAGCGGAGGGGAAGGATCCATCTTGACTTACTGGTTATACTTTTCCTAATGTAGCCAAGAATATCATTAGCCTTCTCAGCAGCAAGGGCACAGTGATGACTCATATTCACCAGGACATATATAATTATATAAGTAATATTTTTTTTTGATTGTTTGTTTAGTCATATTTCAGATTGAAAATATGCTCACAAAATTAATATCCCCAGTATATGTTAAAGCCACAATCTTCTTGAATACCATCTTCTGTAGGGCCATCAACAGCTTATCTTAAAGATTTTTTTTTCTGCATGTTGTTGCTATTGTACCTACAAATTATATTTACACAAAAATTCTCTCACCCTATTCCCCACTGAGCACTGAATATTCATGAGAAACCAAACCATATACTGTTGACAGTGACACACTCATAAATTTTCAGGAGGGACCTATGTGGAGGGGCAGCAGCCCGTCTCTGCCAAAATCCCCATTACAGTAGTCCTCCACCACGGGGCCTGGCAAGTATTCCCCTTGCCAGACCAAACATCCTCACAGCCTCCCCTTTGGGCTTCACCCCTTACAAATTTCCCCAAATCCTGTGTTGCATTTCAGCATACAAACCCTTAAAGCATTAGACCTCTAAACATAGTACAATAAATCTGCTTAAATCAGAAGACAGGACACGCTGCAATGGAAAAGTACCTCATTTATGTAGTAAGTTATTAAAGAGTAGTTCATCCATGTGAAATAGAAGTTCTTCAGACCTGCCAGGGTCACTGAGACCTTCTTGGCAATGACAAGCTGCTAAGTAGGGGCTGGTCATGCAATCTGAAACTGCCTCCGGGAAACATAACTTAGGCATTCCATTCTCCTACCTACTATGTGGGAGAGGATGTTAGAAAATATAATGGGTGAAATATGCTGATTTGACCCAAGCATTTTTTTTTTTCAAATTTACTGTCCAACCTTTAAATAGTCTACTTTTATCTGAAAGTTTTGCCAGTTTCCTAAAATGTTCTGCATACTCTAGAAATAAAGATGTTATTTTTGACCAAAGCAAACACCTAACATTTCCTTTCCATGAAGTTCTTTTTAATAAATAAATAATAGATATTGCTGGAAACGAACATTATAAATATGCAAAGTTTGGAGGAGAAAGAGAACAGTTGAGCTGCTTATTGTAAGTTGGTCAGAAATGGATGCTGGAATGGATGGATACAGCAGGCTTTAAATTTTGTTTTAAATTTTCTTACGTACAAAGTAACATTAAAAATTGAGCATTTAAAAGTTAGGAAATGCTTTATTTATGATTGCCATTGCATATGTAATTTTATATGTTGCATGCTATCATCCTGCATACTAAATGAGGTAAAAGTCCTATGAAAAATATTATATGAGATCGTGCAGTAACTAACTATATCATGTTGCATGCATGCAATAAAATATAATCATGGATCTGACATTTCTAATTATTTATGGGGTGACACACTTTGAAACTAAATACTATTAGTCTAATAATATTTAGTGTTAAATAGCATTAACACTACTTAAATAATATGAGTCACAATTTGCATGTGATAGCCTCTGATTTTGAAAAGGGAACAACACATTTTATACATTTCTCTGCAACATTTGTTTGTAGCTTCTTATACAATCCTGAACGTCAGCCCTTGAAAACTGAGTTCCATGTCAGCTATTAAGCCCCAGCCTTCCCATCGATTTTCCTCAGAAATAACATTCACTGATTTTGACAGAAAAGAGTCCAGATTTCCACCACACCATAGAGAGTTCTTCTTCCACGTGGAACATTAGAGGAAATGTCTGAGGAATGATTGCATGGTGATCTGAGGAGGCAGACATGGCTGGTTTTCTCTGCTGGCCGCTGTTCCTGCCTGTGGAGTGGTGGGCAGGGGGCTGCTGCTGGTGGGCAGTGTGTGACATGGTACTCTAGTGTCTGGTGATTATTACTTATTAAAGTTGCTTCCTTTTAATGTAAATTAGTACAATGAAAATACATTTTTACAAAGCTTATCTCTCTATGAAATTTAAACTTTCCTGGGGCAGACATGAGAATTTGTCCTAGCTGGAAAGTGTTTCCACTGAGTAATGGCACTGTGCTAGGAACAACTCAAGACAAAGCAAAAAACAACAACAACTAAAAAAAAAAAAAAAAAAAAAAAACACCAAAAGTCACAATCTGAGAATTAGAAGTATCAGATAATGTAACATAGAGGGTTGCTGCCAGCTCTACCTGTCATGTATTGATTAACAGTAAGCTTGATATGTATGTTTACGTAACACATTGTATTAAAGCTAGTATTTATTTATTTGTTTATTTTTAAATCAGAGATAGACCCTCTTCAGTGGTGCCCAGTGCCAGGACAGGAGGCAATGGGGAAAGCCGGGCACCCAGGAGGCTCCCTCTGAGCACCAGGCAGCACTGCTGTGCTGGGTCCTCTAGCGGCCTCCACCAGGGGCCTCCAGAGGAGCCTGCCAACCTCTACCAGTCTGTGATTCTGTACTTCATTTTCTTCTAACTGTATAATTAAAGTTAGTTTCCAGAGCTAGGAACCGAACCTCACCTGCTCTGATCAAAGGGAACAATAGAGTACAAAGGCAGGACTGTGATGTATTTTGGACAAAAACACATATAAAAAACTTTTTTAATGGAGAAAAAATCTTTTTACTACCAGTTGTTATTTACTACCAGTTGTTACCTTCTCTGAAGGTAGTGTTGGGAATGAAGGAATGAGTGTACCAGCAGGGCATATTAAATAAATTCTCAGTCAGCTAGTCTGGTAGAGGTGTAAGGAGAAACTGCATAATGCATTCAGACTTGAAAGTTCCAGTTCAGGCAGTGGTATCTGTAAACGATTCCAATAATGTCTGATAAAGGTATATTGATTGGATCAGACTCAACAGTAAGGCTGTCATCAGTTTCCTCTGTCTAATATTAGTCTCTTTCCATATGCTGAGCAACAGAGTGGCAATCCTTGAAGCCATTTTTAAACTAGTTAGTTGTGGCCTGTCTTTTCCCCAGTGAGACAACTTCATATCAGAAATGAGTGTGAAAAATTCTCCTCTCCTTTGAGAAATTAGTCATAATTCACACACAGAGTTCAGAATCTCATTTTGCCGATACAGCTTTTTAATCCCCAAATTTCCATTTTAGATATAAAGATAATTAGAACTAGTTGGAAAATGAGAAGATTGGAAGATTGCGTTTATGAAATTGTTTTCCCACTTTCATCAGTTTCTCTTGACAAATTAGCTAACTTATTTGACAAGCCCAAAAATTAATAATTAAAACCCTTGCAGCTAGGAGAAAGCCAGTAGCTGGGAAGAAAATTAGCTTGATATAAAGCTGAATGAAAGAAGAATATCTTTTTAGCTTTTCTCTCATGATATAATTCTGGTTTTTAATATTTGAAGGATTTCAAATATACCAAATAAGCCTGAACAGGAAACGTAATGATACCTATTATGTTTCTTCAGTTAACAAGAGATGGTAAGGCATAACTTAAGCATGAAATTGCAGGATGGAATTTACCTCCTAACTCTAAATTTCACTTACAGGCTCTGGAAAGTGAGTTTGTGTCATGTCAACTTCATCAGTGGATTGACCTTATATTTGGCTACAAGCAACGAGGACCAGAAGCAGTGCGTGCACTCAATGTTTTCCACTACCTAACATATGAAGGCTCTGTGAACCTGGACAGTATCACTGATCCTGTCCTCAGGGAGGTAGGTTCTTATGCCATTTCATTCTAAAAACTGCTGTCATCTAACAAGAAATGGTACTTTTTCCGTCTTTCACTGCTGCAGAAAATTGTGGTGTGTGATTCAGAACTTGGGGCCTAGGTGACTTCTGAAGCAAGTATTAATAAGCTAGCAATAAAACAGATGTCCCAAAGTATTTTGTTTGCTTGGAATTACTAATATATTTTATGGTCAGTTATGATATGGAAAATTATAATGTAATATATTTTCCGTAATTTATATTCTGCTACATTTTATAATTTATTTTTATTAAGCTCACTTAATAGAGCCAAGAAACTAAACAGAAAAACTACATCACAGTCATAGGAAAAAATCTCACCTTTTCAGTCAGATAATATAGGAGAGAGTTTATATGTGAATAAGAAAATGTTTGCTAGATGGGCGATGGAAATGATTCAGATTACTCTTCTGTTAATCATGTAAAGCATAATCAAAATGTTGGCAAAATAGAAAGTGTTTGCTATTTGTTGTACATACAAACATTTATGTTTGTTTATATGTGTGTAATATATGCACGTGCGTAAATAGAGTGTGCGTTTCAAATTTATCTTAAAATCTTAAGAAAATTTTTCTAGTTACCTTGATATAGGTTTCCCTCCAGTGACTGTATTTTTTTTAGTAAGACTATTAATTTGAATGATTATTTCTCAAATATCATCCATTCGTGGATAAAACAATTGAAATGAGGTGGAAAGTGTGAAGAAGCAACAGCTGCTAGATGAGTACTGCTGTGATGAAGCTGTACACACAATCTTCCATTCCCCCAGATAGCTACCATCTGCTGTATGTAAAACAGTAATAATTTATACATTGCCAGGCAAAGCATTATTGTTTGCTTGTTTGTTTGTTTGTTTTTACATCTTGGAGACAGAAATCTATGGATTTCTGAAAGAAATACATTCTAGGAAGCATTTACATTCGACTTCATATTGGGTTTTGTCATGTCGCTTTCTTTCTACCTGTGATGCTTTTAGAAGAGTAGAACTAAAAAACTCATTCAGACCCCTAGGCTGCTATAGCTGTATTTTCATCCCATGCACTGCAAAGTTTATATTTTATAAACAGTATTTGCTCAGTTTTACAAATGTATTAATCCTGCTGCCTCAAATATTTAGTGTTAACATCTACAATTTTTTTTCTGCATTTAAATCTGATCATGAGAAGAGTCAAAAAGGTCCAAAACTATAGATACAAAGGAGCAATGTTTTTTTTTTTTTTTTTTTAAGTATAAAACAGGTGTCAAGCAGCATGAATACAAGGGATTTGCATGGCTTAAGGTTTTGATTTGCATGGGCAGACTCCTATGTCTTGACTTTAAAGGTCTGCTCCCACAGGGCAGCTTGTAGGATTGAGGTCTATCTGTCTGCCTGTGCACCTTATTTAACATCTTATGACATGATGAAACTCTTCAGCTCTCCTGTGGCTCTACTTACATGCATAACTTGTCATCAGAAATTTCAAGAAATTCATGGAGGATGTGTTTTTGTGCACTCACTTGTACATCTAACCCATGCCCTGTCAGTCACTAGCATATAAACCTCTTCTTAGGCTTTATTTATGCCAAGTAAACTTCTGAAAGCACAACTTTATCTTTGACACAAGTAAGATTAGTAAATAAAATGCATTGCTAGGAATGAGAAGATAAAATATCTAGAAAAAAAATTGAATTCTCTGAATTTTAGTTTTATGCATATATATAAAGTTTTATGCACATATGTAAAAATAGTATATTTTCTCTATTTTCTCTTACAACAGAGCTCTGACAGTGGGGGTTTGTGGTTTGGTGGAAACAGGTTAAGTGTTTTTATTTGTTTTTAATTAGAAGTTATAACACACATGTAAATACAGACAGATTTAGAGCCTTTTTCTGTTTCTTTGGGCTCTGTTTATGAAAGTAAAAAAAAAAAATTCTCCATCCAGTAATAAAGCATTTGACTTCTAGATGATCTAGTAGATCAAGTGTATATCGTCTGGTATATTTTTTCATTGACACGTTTTTTCTTATTCTTGCTTCTAGTAGATATTCCAGAAAATAAATTAAAAGCAAAAAGGATCTTTTAAAGCTTATGAAGACCACTTAGAAACACAGAAATGTAAAGATAGAAACACTAGATTCTATACAACTAATGAAAAAAAATGTTTAATATTTTATGGTGGTAGGTGGTGCTGTCTGGTGTCTTGGAAGCATTAACTTAAAAATTGAGTTTTGCAGTTATCCAGGAAAAATCATATCTCAGCCTTCAAGTTCTCTTGATATTTATTTTCTAAATAAACTGGAACACTTCCTTGTTTTGTTACCCTGAAGATGGTGAATGTTCTCAATAAATTACACTGAAATAAGCAAATAAATACATGTTTATTGGTAGCTGCCTATGGCCACAGATATGGCAGTATCCTCTTCAATCTGGGGCCATAACTAATTTTATATGCAACTGAGTCCCAGCAGAACCTGTTCAGTGAAATGAGGCTCCAAATAAAACCTGAAATCCAGGTTTTTAGCTGATTGAAGGACATCATTTTAAAAGGTAGAACCTGGTGACCTATTCATGCTATACCTTGGCCTTTTTGCTTGACCCTTTTCTTGAGCACCTCACTGAGCCACTGAGGTGCTTAGTGGTTATTGCTCTTAGCTTTCTGTTAAGAATGATAAAGGTGTAATTTCAGTAGCCATCTGACTGGAGTGAAAATATATTTAATGATGATACAGCTCATCTCTTCCATTACCCACATCTTTATCCCTCATGTGCAGGAGCCTTGAAAGAACTCTAATTTTTAACACTGCACAAATGCCCATCCTGTGCTGTTTTACCTTTTGACCTATATAGTTTAAGAGAGTCTCTGGCTTGCTGTCTTTGTTTTCTATTTTGCAAATTCAGAATGGATGAAACAAGAACGGTGGGATTGCGTTTAATTTTAGATTACAGAAGTCTATGAAATCCCATACATCTGTCCCTGTAATAACTCTTTGGGAACTTAAGATATGCACTTGATGGGTAAAATAAACTGATTTCATTTAACACACTGATTTTGATTTTTCAAAAACCTTTGTCATTTTCTGGTAGCACAAAACAAAAACAACAACAAAAAAAGAAACAGTAAAATGGTAAAACAACAGCAAAATTAAAGCCTTAATTTAAATGCTCCACAGAACATATAAACCTGAATTTTGTTGTTTAGATCTTTAATGATTAGAAATTGGGAAATTCTCTGGGTCTGTCAGTTCTAGTAGCCTCTCTTAATCTACATAATGCAAAATTGTTTTCATATTGTAATAAAGAAGAGAAAAAATGTGTAGCAAAATAAGTATTCCTTAGGCCCAAAATTGATTTTTTTTATTATTATTATTATTTCTTTTTATTTTTTTTTAATTGCAACTGTTTGTTTATTTATTTATTTATTTATTTATTAACGTAAAAGCAGTGAGGTGAAAGCTAAAACTTGAAGAACAGCTTAAGGATATTGATTCATTCTTAGTTGACAGGTGAAATCATGGTTGCAGCACTAACCACAGCAATTACAGCATTAAAATGTCAAGAAATTAGAGGTCAGAATAACAGATAATTTTCTTCCTTTTGTCAGATTAAAAATTGACATTCTTTGACAGCACAGGATCTCTGGCTGAGAAAATTATGACAGCTTAACTCATCTTGTACTTGTAAAGCAGTAATTGATAATGAACTTTACCATGACAGTCTACTCCTGTGGAGAAACATGACAGAACATCCCTGGTACAAAGCCTGTATCTCTTTTTAATATGTAAACAGTAGTTATATTGGACGTTAGATGTTATTTGGAATTGTCTTTAGTGTTAGTTTACATCATAATCCAAGTCCATTGCACCGAACAGATTCTGCTGACTTCAGAGTGTTGATGCTGACTTCAGAATGTTAATGCATAAAGAATAATATCTGCAATTTATTGATTATTATTATTTAATAATAATATTGATCGCATTATTGATTTATTTCTTTAGGAAAATATAATTCCTCTTCTGTTTTTCTCCAGAATTTCTACAGATTTCAGGAGCCTCATTTTTTCCCAATTTCTGTTTATCTAAGTTGAAATGCCTAGAACAATGTTTATGCAATATTTTTGCATAAACCAAGCATCTGAATGCCTGGAAATCTGAACAATATAAAATCAAAAGTTGTCTTTTTTTTTTTTTTTTTCAAGTTAGGAATTTGTATCTGCATGACACAAAGTGCTGTGGCTGAAAACAAACAGTATAGTCATACTGGTCATTAGGAATTGCAACAGAAGAGCTAAAATTATTTTTAACACACCTTATAAAACAAACTTAAAGTAACGTATTGGGAATGTTCAGATAGGGTATATTGGATTAAGCCTATATAATACCAAAAGTATACAGAATCATAGAATCTTAAGTATTGCCTCATGCAAAAGTAATATTTCAGGTTTTTTTGTTTGTTTTGTTTTCTTTTCTTTTGTTTGTTTATTTATTTATTTATTTTTAAGACATTCATCTTGTTTGGGATTAGAAATGTTCCAAAAAGTCAAGTGAAACATTATATTACACAGCTATTGGTTTGCTCTATGCTTTAGGCTAACTTCTTGTCTTCCTTATGTTCAATGTGAGCTGCAAATACAGCTAAGCTGTACAGCATGGTAACTATCCTGCAAGCATGCTGCACCTTCAGCAGAAGTTTACATTCCCCTAGTCCAACAGGGATTGTAAGCATGTAGGAAAGGAAGGCAGTGAGAAGTGACTGGGCTCAGATATTTGTTCTGAACAGCCACCTGTCAAAATACCTGAGCGTGCTTGCAACTCACACAGCAAATTGAAAAATTATTAAAATTGCTAGAGTTTGACAGCCAGTTGCTGAGCCTGTAAACTAATCCTAGGAGGACAGTTTTGCTGCCAGCTAACAGAGCATATGGCCTATGCAATATTTATTTCTTTGGTGGTGACTTGATATTTAGCATATTTAAATAAATTGAAAAGTCATAATGATGTGTTAGTCTTGCGGTGCTTTTCAGTACCCTCATTTCTGGGTTTTATTTTTCGTATTATATTTTCTTCTGTTATCTCTTTCTTTGATCTGACAGGAATAACAAAGCATCCCTCTGGATCTGCTATAGTGAAATATGCCCACAGGAAGCAGAATAGATCACATCAGTTTTCACTTCTTTTTTTTTTTTTTTTTTCCTTCCTTTTTTCCTCTTCCTTGCTGAAACACTCTTTGCTACTACAGAGGGCTGACATGATAGGGCTGTCAAGACTCAGCAAGATAGATATATCTTTAACAAAGGGAGGGGGAATGTTAGCCTTTCCCTGGTGGCTGAACCTGGGAAATTTATGAGGAAAAAATTAACACGCCACTCTAATAGCACTATATAACACTTCCAAGGTAACACCAGGCCTTTTGACCATGTGCTTATTTTTGCTTTCACTCAGACTTATTCTTATTTATTCTTATTTCATTTGTAACTTGTTAGATCTTTCTCTGCCTAGTACTGTTTCTTTGATGTGACAGGAATATCAAAACCACCCCTATGGATCTGCTTGATTGAATTGTACCCACAGCACCGGCCACTTACATGTTCAGTTGTGCTTAATTGCCTCCATACAAGGAATGGTCTTAGCTTCCTCTCTAGGAGCAGCACTGGTTAGACATGAATATGGATAGCTGTGAAATAAGTAGGAAACTGCAAGCAGTATCAATATCCACTTCTTTCTAAGTGAATTGAAGGAATCTGTACAGCAGAACCACTCATTCAAGTAAAAAACCCTTATCAAAGTGAAAATTATTTTCTTGTATGTGAGGAGCTCCATTCTTCACTGAGAAATGCATATTTGCATACCTGCACTCACAAATATTGCCTTTTCCAGGGACACAAAACATTTTTTTTTTCCTGAATTTATACCCAGTTTTGGGGTATAAAAAAGCACTTTCATTAGCTGATAATATTTTTGTTTGCCTGTGAGTCTGTTCTGTATGAGTGAAGAGACCGTCAACAGAAAACTAAATATGTTTTTACATTTCACTCTGGAGTGTCTGCTTATAGACATTTTTATGTCTTCCCAGTGAGTTTCAGCACTCAGTATCCTCTTTTGTAAATGCAAAAGGAGAAGTCTTTACTTGCTGTTACTTTGTTCTGCTCACTGTCTGTAGATCAAGAAATACTGGAATGTTTTGAGGGTAAGATATTTATTTCTATAGGTAAAATTCCTGTAGAAGGTTCTGAATGCAGCAAGAGACACCTTAAATCAGAATACTCAGTAAGTGTAAATTGCATCGGATCACTTACCACATAGTCACTGCCTGATGTGTAGGCTTTTATTTTGAAATTAATGTGTGCTTTGTTTACTTGTTTTTCATTCAAGGGAAAGGGCATTCAGCAGTTGTATGCTGCAGAATAGATGAAAGATTCTAATTATACATCCAGTTTTGCTACGGAAAAACTTTTGGGGTGCACCTATCCCAAGTAACACAACTGTTAGTAATAAGGAGTCAGAAATCAGAATGTGATCCATAGAATTCCAGATGAAAAGTGTCCTTCCACAACAGTTAAAAATAATTAACAGATCATGATAGCTGTAGTTTATTTTAGTGAATCTGTTCTATCTGAGTTCATTACTATTTCTGGACCGTGCTGTTATATATTTAGAGTAATTCAGAATCTTTTAATAGTCAAGAAATTGCACAGTCTCTAGAAGTAAAACAAATTATGGTGTACAGGTGTTTTCTGGTCCACAGTGGCTTGTAATAAGGTATGAGATTTGTCTACTGGTCACTGTACTGGTGATTAAAAAGCTCAGCATCCAGAGCTAAGCATCTCCACATAACATATATTAGTAGTCATATAGCAAGCATTCAAACTGAAGAACTGCAGATAACTTATGTAGCTGACAAGACTTCATCCAACCAGTTTAATAAATAACAGATCATTAATTAATCAAAAAAAGTATCAGGGTGACTTAATAGCTTGTAGCTATCAGAAGATGTCTCAATCTACTTTGAGTAGCTGACCAGTTCTCATATACATTATATATTTCTATACATTTTTGTCAGAACATTCTGTAGTCTTACCTAGACTGAGTTTAGTGTTTTGCCCATATAAAAACCATATATTAGCCATAACCACTCTATTTTATTGCAGAAATATGAAAAATGCAGCTCTTGTATATGAAAATTTCTTCTTTATTGTCTGGTTCTTTTGTTTTTCTCCATATGGATGACAGGTACCAAGTACTGATTTTTAAAATTAGCAACAATCATTTTAACATACACTTAAAGTAATATTTTATGTGAGACAGGCAGAGAGCAAGAGAGATGGAACAAGAGAATTGCTGCTGATGATTGTAACAGAAATAGCTGGAAGGGGCTTCTTTTTGCCTATTAGCACAGATTTCAGTTATAGTACGGTGTCATTACCTCAGCATAAATTTACTATTATTCAAAGCATTTCACACACATCAGTTTATTGGAACAGATAATACTCAGTCTAAGTATCTAGTCATTCACTAAAAACATGCAAAGCTGAGCTTCCTAAATGTTTTAAACATATTGATAATGTGTCTCTTTAATGCCATTTTCAAGTCTGGGTACAGTATATCTTTATTATTGTTTTCAATTTATGTCAAGAACAAAGTGAAGTTTTGAAGAATGTGTGCTTGGAAATACTCCAAACAGAATTATTTCTTTATAAGCTAAACCCTGAAAATAACTGAGAACATTTATTTTAAATGTAACAGTAAAAGCTACTTCCAAAACTGAAATTCTAATACACACTGACGCTTCATGAATACAGTACATGAGAACTTTCAGTTTGTACTTTTACCATCTTCTCCATCAGTCCCATTTCAGCTTTTAGTTTTGAAGGTTTACCTGTTCTCTGAGATAGTTCTTGTGTCCTGCAGTGGATAAACTGATGGCTGGCAGATGTTTGGAGATATCAAAACCACCACATTTTTGGTAAAGGGTATGTGCTTTTCAAATCTCAAAGCACCTTCCTAGGGTGGGAACTAGGCAGAAGATTTGTGAAAGGTGAAGCTGAAAACAGAGAGAGAAGCTAGCTTTTTTCAGTTCCATACCTACAGTAATAATTCATAAGGTAAAAAATATTATCTTCATTGAAGTTTTTTTCATAAATCTGAGATAAAATAAATAAAAACACTAATGTTGAATTACCACATTCTTAATCTGATGCATTTTAATTCATTAACAAGTAAATATTGTACGTATGAGTTTTGCTTTTTTTTTTTTGTATAGTTTTACATTTATGAAACATGAATAAAATATATATATGAGGTACTTTGCCTTACTTCCAACCATTACAAAAGTCTTCAGTGATCATGTTTTATAAAAATAACAAATGAGAAGGAAAAAACAAATACTAAAATGCATTCCTTAATGATTAAGTACCCTTTCCTGTTTTATTACTGCAAGTTTTCAGGAGGCCTGTTCTGTTGTTTGCTTCTCTGTTTTCCTGTTTTTATTTTGTGTTTTTATACAGGGGATGATTTTAATTGTTAATAAGTAGAAATAAATATGTTGTGTGTGTTCTGTGTAATGGTTTTCTGGAACGTGTGTAAATTGTTTTTTATTTTTTTGTATTTTTTTTCTGGTGGTAGAGATTACTCATTAGTTTAGCTATTAATAGCATTTATTTTCCACTACAACCATATTCTCCAGACTTGATCCTGTACCTTCATTTATTTACTTCTACATCAAAAGACTTTGATGTCTCAGTAGTTCAAAAGATTACCTACTTATGATTATCTGAATTCTTGTCAACTACTAGCCACATTGCCGTGGGATATGAACGGTCACTAATAGACCCCCTTGGTCTTGGTTGAACTTCTTCTTGAATATGGTGTGTTATTCTATATGCCAGCTTACCAGAAGGATTTGAAAGAGTTCAGAGAAGAGCATTCTAGTGATGAGAGGACAGAGAAGAGTGATTTATGATCAGTGTTTCCAGGGCTTGGCAGGAAATAATGGAGTGAAAGGAGAAATGTAGCAGAAAGGCAGGAACACGGAAGGTTGCTCGTGCTAGCTCAGATAGGGACATTACTTGGTCTGATATCAATTAACATGACCAAGTTAATGTTACATGACCAAGTTCATAAAGAAAAAGTTAAGCTTAATGGCAGAGAAGTTTTCTAAAGTCTGTAGGCTATAGTTCTGTACAAATCTCATAAGAGCAATTGTAGAAGCCTCATTGAGGCCTCCTTGAGTTATTTCAAACAAGAATGGGCAAGCAGTTGTCAAATCTTTGTTAGGAAGAATGTCATATAGAATAACTGAAACTTTTCCATCTGTGTATTTTGATTTGTTGTGTTCTGCTACTGAAGATTTTGATTTGTTGTGTTCTGCATGAGCATAACAAGAACCCAAGTCCTTTGTTAGTAATTCTGCATCAGTCTGCACCTCTTATGATTGCATTAACTTCCAGCTCAAGTCATTTCATCTTTTTGTGTTGTTTGTTTTAATTCAGTTTTCAATTTTTGACAAGTAATTGTTTATATAGGAATTCATTTTAATAATGGATACATTTTTCAAGTCACACAGTTTAGCTGTTTGATGCTCTTCATTGTTCTGGAATATTGGATATTTGGTCTCTGCTGACTTTCATAGACTAAAGTCATTCAGTGAACAAATGTGTTCAGTAGATGTGCTAAGTAGCTTCCATTTATAGATTACTACCCAGAGCCATAGCTTACTGCACTTTCTACAACCAAAGCTAGTTGCATGTAATTTAGACCAAGTCCCAAAAATTAATTCTTGGCCTAAATATTCACATTCCTTTTTTATTTTTTCTTCTCTCTTACATTTCCAATTTTGTCAGCATTTCACACACATAAAAAAAGCATGTAGTAGTTTTACAAAAATTGAACAAATGTGTGAGCCTTTCCTAAGGTACAAAGAGGACCACAATAAGGAGGGAAATGTAACTGAAGTGGAAGAAGATTCAGCAAATAACCTGAGACATTTGTCATAAAGCAGATATAAATTCAGTTAATAGACAGAAAAATAAAGTAAGAGGTAGAGAAATTTAAGAATATTTGTTTTTTAAAAAATCACTCCCTCTCCAAATAAACTTGTTATGCAGAAACTTTATACACATTTATTGTTGATTTTAAAGATTTTAACTGTGATTTTTTAAAGCTCACAGTTCAGCTTTTAAAATAAAAAGTGTAGTTAAAACCAGCTGTAAGCATGCACTGTTAAAGCTCCTAGCCACCAAGAAAAAAAAGTAATGAGAAAAGAGTGGATGAAATTTCAAAGTTTTAATGAAACCTCCTGCTGATATTACTGTTGCATTTTTATGGATAGGATACCTATGCTTAAGGGCCTCTGTGCTCCTAAAATGACAATTAAAAACATATAGTGTGTCTTAAACAAAGCCAAAGGCAAGGACAGCTAATAAATAGTATTAAACCTGATGTGGTCCCAAACAAATTCTCCCTTCTAATGGCATACAGTAAAATTTTGCAAATACATAAGAGGCAGAGCACTGTTCAGATGACATCAGTCTCCCTGAAAACCACGGGAAGTAGCCCAATGCTACTTCCTTGGCTCCACTCCCAATTACTCCCTAAAGCACTTAAATAGTCTACGGTACTTGGGGTTTTATTCTTGTCCCAGCTAATTCTTTCTTTCATTTCAGCAGCTGCACAGGTGCCAGCAAATCCAGGCTCTTTCTGCTCCTCTGACCTTTCCTGGCTAGCTGAAGTCAAGAGCCACTTGAAAGTCAAAGGTCCTTCAGATATATTCACTCTCCCAGTTTCCTCAGAAATACCACTGCTTTTTTCACTTGATGCATTGGCCTGTTGAGAGCTGTGAGTGGAGGTCAGGTAGACCACTTCTACTTCCCAGACAGGGCTGCAGAATAAGGATTCTGATTAATATAATTGGTGATTTTTCAGTGATGCTTGAGTCTGATTTTTTTTAATTGATCCTATATAAAAAGAAAACAAAAAAAAATCTTTATTTTCTTTCCCCTCAGAATAAAGCTGTGTGTGTGCTCTAGCATTTAACTGACCAAGACAGGGTGAGCAGCTTCTTTTCATGTCTGTAGAACTAAAAGAAATACAAATGAAAGAAATGGAATTGCTTGAGACGATGGGCATTACACAACCCTGTCTTCTTATGGAGAGGAAGAGAAAGACGCTGAGAAAGACCAAGACAGTGGGAATGTGTGAACAAAAGAGAGGAATGGGACAGTCAGGACATTTTGAGCTGTTGGCATGGGGAAGGAGGAAGGGAAAAGGCTAGGTAGGTGATATTGGGAGCCTTATAGAAGCAGAACTCATCATATGGTTGTTAATGCAGAGAAATGATGTTTGCAGCATTTATGAGATTTATGAGATTTTTTTAGTCCTGACATTTGTAACTTCTTATTTTCAACAGTGAATTCACTGGGATATTATATTATATAGTTAGGCATTTCTAAACAACAAAAAGAGGGTTTTATATTAAGTACTTGTATAATTTAAGTCTTGTAAAGTTGAGCAGATTTCTAAATTCAGTGGATGGTGTTTTGAAAAATACTACTGACAATTTTTAGCCTATCATAACTGAAACTTCAGGCTTTCTGGCTGTTACTCATTGTTTTTCACATGTGGAAACAATTTTAGCATCCCAGACAGCAGCAGTAATTTTTTTTAGGATGCCTGTAAATTTTAGTGACTGCCAACTATGGGATGCTAATGACAGTTTTCATATAATTATTTTATTCCTTTCCTTCCTCTTTTTTAGACTTTGAAAATTTGTAGTGCTTCCAGACAAAGAAAAAAAAAAAAAAAAAAAAAAAAAAAAAAGCTACATTTAAAAATTCAGATGATTTTTTCTTTCTTACTCAAAGAAATGTAAACTATTTATTTCCATGTTATACAAGCCTTGAAGTAACGTTTCATTAGTGGAGGCAATGTGTTTGGGTTTCTAGGAGCCTTTTCAGAAAAGACTGTTGATGTCATAAGTTTACTCTGTCTAAAAAAAAGAAATAAAAAAATGTTTCCATCCCAAAGATCTAAAAACATAAATTAAAATTTTAGTATCCTCAGTTGTATTTCATATGAAAAAGAAATTAGTTAAAGGATGTCATAAGGGAGAAGAAGACAAGGATAGCTTCAAGAGGGGCTTTGGAAGTAACAATTTCTTGGAATTTGAATCAAACTCAGAAAGAAAGAAACACTTTGGCCATAATAAAAGATGATGTTCTAAATAAGACCTTGCAAAGAACTGAGTGCAGGCTCTCTATTAGTAACAGGATTTATACAACAGGAGGCACATTGAGCAACAGAACTGGTTTGGTTTGTTTTGCTAGATAGGACACATCTGCAATTCTGTGTGTTGTGATGCTTTGATTACCATCACATAAATGAGTAATACAAAGGAGTAATATCAACAGGGAAATTCTATGTTGCAGGTGTACATTTTAGTAATTTGCATTGCAGAATCAAGATGTCAAAGAGGAGCTGGTTCCATAGACTTAAACACCAGATGGGAAACATCATCTAGATTGGCCTCTCACCCAACAAATCACATAGAGCTTTTGTCCATGCAGCCTTTTGAATGTAACCATAAGTGTTGATGCTTGAATAACAAAAAGAAGATATGGAAGCGTTTCATCACATAGGTACAGTTTGAGTGATAAGAAATTATTTCAGTCCCCTTAAATATTTATCATCCAAAACCTACAAATATTCTTGTTTTAAATGAAATGAGGGAATGTCTTCAGAAAAGATAACATTGTTTGTCAGATCAAGAGGAGTGCTTGTTTCTGAAGTTAAACATTAGGTAATAATAGGACAATTTCAGGACAATTATCAGTCATATAAAAATAAAAAATCCTGACTGACCAGGTTTCAAAACTAACTGTTTTTGACATGATTACATGTTTAATGAATTATTTTATCATGGTGTTACGTCTCTCGCAAAAGTAACTTAGCAGTAAAATCTTTTCTAATGCATTGTACTCAGCAACTTAATGATCAAAGAAAGCAACATTCTCTTTTATAAACTTAATACAGACTCGGGAGAATGATGACAGAGCAATGATTTCATTTGGCATGACATCAATGAACACACAAGAGTTTCAGTAAATGTTACCAGTCTGAATGGGACAGGAATGATTACTAACATGGCCATAAGAAATACAATAGCTCAACTGAAGAAAATAATGACATAGAATTAGAATATAGAATATAGAATATTAGAAATAATGATATAGAATTAGAATAATAAGAAAAATCATTATTTAAAAGAGAAAGAAATTAAAATAGTTTTGAATTAAATTGTAAACAAAATTATAAAAAATGTATGACTTTTTTCATTTGCAGCTGATGATCAGAGTTTTGCACAGCAGAGCCAAAGGGATCTCCCTGTCTGTCTTGTGTGCAGTCAAACAGCAGGGAAGAAAAGGCAGCAAAATTGCCATCAGCTGGGAGCAAAACCCGCAGTTTGAAAAATTATTGCAACCATAAAAAGAAAGTGAGCAGTGTGGCCTGAGGAGCCCCTATAAGAACATAGACCTTGTCAGAGGAATTGGGAGTTAAAGCTGTTGGCTTCAGAGCATAATAGAGTTTGCTGTAGTTTTTAGTGTAATTTAATGAGAGAATTTCATTATAGCAGTGGTAAACTCCATTGTTCCAGGCAGAGTTAGAAGGATACAAGATACAGGGGAGAGTGAAAAACTACAGAAAGTTGCTTTTTCCTTCTTCTATAGCTAGGACTTTTCAGTGTAAGGAAGTTTTCCATGGCTTTTAAGGGAATGGGCAACTGCTGTAGAGGAAAGGGAGGTTTTGCATTCAGATATGAAAGAGCCTCAGAAACACTGGCTTGCACAGGAGAGCATGCCTGAAAGAATAAGGGACACTCTCACCTAAACCTGCCATGGCTGTGACATAGCCATCTTTATGCTATTTTTACTTTACCTTCTTTGTTTCCGTTTGTGAGGTTTAGTGATTTTTGTTTTCCTGTTTCCAATGTCTTTAACTAAATGCCTGCTTATGCTGGCAGAGTGTTGAAAGGTTTTTGTATCATGTAAGGCATAGCAGACTGCCGGGGACAAGAACTGGAGAACTGTGAAAGTAAAAGAGGGAAGAAGTATCACAGTCAGTAGTTTAATAAGGTAGGTATGAAAAGTCAGTGCTCCCAGAAACAAATAAAGTCACAGATGGGACTCATGCCTATTAAGAGGATGGGAGATCTTAACTTTAACATTTTCCTTCTTTTCGTATTACTGCATCCTCTTCGCAGAGGAATGAGAAAAAAAGATAGGGGTTGTGCTGACTCTGGGAAGGGATTAAAGTCAGCTCCAAGTTACTGGTCTTCTGATGGGAAGCCATTTAATTGTACACAGGATCCAGTGAGATACCTCCTGTGTGGGGAAGGAGCTTAAGGTTGCTCCTCTCCATTGTTAAATTAATAAAGTAGTGACCTGCAGAGAAAATCCATTTCTGTGGCCATCTTTCAGTCCCTTGAGTATCCTGATTAAATAACTAACTGTATCAAAGCCTCCAGACTAGTTGAGTCACTGCTTGTCTTTAAACTACAGCACTTCTTTCCTTCAAGCATACCGTAATAAAATGGAAATCAATACTCTTAACCTAACTTACCCAAAGTCCTGAAGATATTGATGTCATTTAACAGCTGTAAATGCAAATAAATAAGCAGTATCTAACACTGCTAGTATAAAACAATAACATTTGCTAGGTGCTTATGCTACCCACCAAAGAGCTGTCAATCATGTTTGTTGGGAAGAAGACAATGCTTGGGGCTGCTGAGTGCACTGGCTCCATGGGCAGAAGAGGCTGTCAGGAAAGCTTGTGTTTGCTTGGATGCAGAAATGAAACAAACTTTCAGGAAAGACATATTTGGACGAATATGGCTGTGGTGCATATCTCAAATGAAGGAATATAGATTTTGGTTCTTTGTTGGGCTCAGTCTCCATGCACAGGTGAAAATGATTTGCAGAAAAACCTGACTGTTGTATGTTTGAGGAGTGAAACATACCAGGGTTATGGAAATAAACAATAAAAGAATTAATATGTAAAAAGGGAATAAAAATATAGAGAAACAGTATATATTTTTTAAAGTTTGACTTATGGTACTAATCAATGAAGATGAACAAAACAAAGCCCGCTCACATAGGAATAAAAGCATTGTCTTACTATCTGCAGTGCAGTCTGCTTGTTGGAGTTTCTTTCTTCTCATCTGTTCTTAAATAAATCAAAGTGCTCCTTTTTTTATGGTCCTTGTGCGGTCACCATGAACCTCTCATAGCAAAGCAGAGTTCATAAATAAGATGAACCATTAATACGGTCCTTTGTTGTTTTACTGGCATTTCTAAATAACCTTTAGGAAGAAATATGTTAAAAACAAACTCACATTCTCACATTTTCATTTAGAGTATGTGAACTGGTTTCTAGGCTAAAGGGGCGGTGTGCTCCAGGGCTCCCACTGACCAAACTCAGTCACCACTGGGGGTCCACAGCCCCCACTGGAACCAGCCTGGTGGGAAAACCCTGCAGTGGGCATGGTTTCAGTATAGGATTCTTACTACTGAGTTTTTGTGCTGCTTGTTGTTGGAGACATTGCCTTTGACCACTAAGAAATAATTCTCTTAAACCTAAAGAAATTTATTGTTTGCATTATTTAATGGCACACTTGATTTGTGTTTCTTTCAACCTGCATTATTAAATAGAAGGAAAAAATTTAAATAATTAAATAAACAAATAAAAGCACCACAATTCAGTAGACTTTATAAACAAAGAAGACATATCTATCTCTTAATTCCTTGGGAAACTGACACTAGGGACTGATCCTCCAGGCTACAGAGGAGCATTCCAGTATATTTGTGAATGTGCAATCTGCCTTTAAACATAAAAAAATGGAACACAATAATTTACTTTGAGGCAAACACATTTACGATATTATTCATTGAAACTAAGATTAGTATGAGTAGTATCATTCATAAAACTGGATTTTATTTTATTTTTTTTGAATTGATGTCTAGTTCAAAATTGTATGTAAACATAGAATATGAGTCTCTACATATTACATGTCCAATAGTAAATCCTATGAAATGTATTTTCCTTGATTGCATAAATTAGGATGTATGAGATGTACTCACTTTAAACTTTGAATTCCCATCTAGTTTGCAGATGTTTTTCTTTCCTTGTTTGGACTATGATTATTAAGTAATAGTCTGAGGCCCATTTTATCTTTCTGCAATACATGATCATATCCAAACAGATACTCCCTGAAGTGTCTGGAGTACAAATCTCATTTTACGTGTATTAAAAACAGTAGGGAATCTCAAATCAGCTCACTAAATAGCTTTCCTGAAACACCTTATTAAGAAAGTGAAAACTAATATAATTGCCATTTTGCTGTTCCAAAAGTGTTAAATCTGGCAGCCACTGAATTCCAAGCTTATTATGTTTGTACATGAAGGACATTTGAAGGTGAAATGAGAATAAACTTCATTTTATTAAAATGTGCATTAAATTGACTAGAATGTGTGTTTCAGGGAGTGGTGTAGCACTTTGCACATGATACTCAAGAGAAAATGGGAGAGAAGAAATTGATTAATTAGGCTAAAATGTTTAAGACAAATAAATCTGTAGTTTGATGATTTACAGTTCAAGAAAAACTGTGGTGTACACTTACCGGTTTTAAGATTAATTTCACATACAGCTAGAGTCCTCTTGTAAACAAATCAATGCATTACATTATTATTCACAGATCTGTTCTGTACCTGCTTTTCATTTCATGTCAAGTGATCTGATAGGACAGAGCATTAGAAATACCCTTGGGCCAGTCACTTTATCTCTGTATGCTTATGTTTATCTTCTTTGTAAGTTTTGACAAGGTTTTTCTGTCCTTTTTAAGTGTTTTGAAATCTAGAGAGCAATAACAGTTGTAGCTGTGTGCAGCTGTGGGCTTATGCAGTCTGTACTCTCAGTGTAGTAGTTGAACATTACGGATATTTTTAAAGAAACATTGTTCACTTTCTTTAAAACTTCCAAGAGTTGTCAGTTTTACAAATGGTATTTTTGCAAGAAAAAGATAACTTTACTGATCATAGGGTAAGAGAGAGGGGGTTGTCCTCATAAGTGCAAGCCAGCAAAATAATTCAATATTCCCTGAATATCAAGGTCTTAATTCTTCATTTGTTCTGACTACAGGAGTTGGAATTAACTTAAATGTTTTAAAGAGTAGGCATGTAAAGTACATACGTGAATATGTGCCAGGACATCTTCAGCTGTAAAATAACAGTTGTTTTTGACAGCTATGTTTGAAGTGTCCACCTGAAAAATTCATGCCAGTTTATTATTGTATTCTGCTCATCTTTCTCTTCCCTTGTTACTATCATAAATCTACCTGGAATGGAAGGCAAAGCCAGAGAAGTTAACGTGTGCAGAATTTATAGCCTAACAATTAGAATTTGCCAAGACTGGACAACATGAAAGTAAATGTGTAAATTAGAATTAGGCTGCATTTAAAAAAAAAAAAAAAAAAAAAAAGAATAAAATTAATAATTCATTTCAGTGTGCCTGTAAGAGGACAGAAGTATCATTTATGGGATCATTTAAAGGGTGATAGGGGAAGATCTGGGTTTTGTTTGGTATTGCTGCCAAATATAATTCACACTCTTATTTCAACACAGAATTCTTTTAAAAATTAAAGGAATAACCTTGATAATTATTTGGGGAAAAAAAAAAAATACTTTTCTCAAAATACTATTGGCAGATCTGTGTGTAGACATGTATTAAGCAATGCCTAATATTGTTGATATTAGTCATCATCATTTTGAAATTGAAATTCACAAGCAACTATAATTCACTTATAAGAAAACTTATGACTAAGAAAATCAGTTACAGAGTACTGAACGTAATAGAAAATACTACTGTAATTTGAGCTGCATTTTTTTTTCCTGTAAAAAAAGTGTCAGCATGAGTGAAGGTTTCTACATAGCATGTAAACAGGGACTGTTCATATGCTGCTGCAGTATAGGTGTGTACAAACATACACACATATGCCCACACAAATACATTGATTTTGTATGAAATCACTGTGATTTAAATTCATCAGTAAATGATGTTAATGAAAAACTGAAATGCTCACCAGTTCCTCTGTGCCTTATAGACTAAAGCCTGCCCTGAATTAGTCAACAAGCAAAAAATGTTCAATACCAGGATAGTTACATCATCAAATGTGCTAGGCTACAAACCATGGAAGTCCTTCCCTACTGGACTTTGAAATAAGTTTCTTTTTTTGTCAAACATTTCTTAACTGTATTCCATTATACCTGTCAATCTAGGTCATCAGAAATGGTAAACACTAGTGACCTGTCAGGAAATCTCTCCCTAACATCTGTTCTGGCTTCTATGCTGTGGAGTGCAGGAAAGCACAATTTGGTTTGTAGGAATTACAAAATAAGTAGATTGAAAGGATTCTCCAGCATAATGAAGTATTTATTGTGTTTCTTACCATTTCATGTCTGAAAGAAATAACATAATTTACTAAGTCGTGTTTTTATTATTATTTTTTTTTCATATTTCCTGTACCGTAGCAAATGAAAAATTCATAAAGCTCACTAGAAAAATCTTAAGGGTCGATGTGCAGGGCACAGTGTATATGTAGGTACATAATGCATAGTGTACTTCAAAATCCACCAGTTTTGTTTTCTATGAATGTTTTATTCTTGAATTCACAAAATCAAATGAAATAGTACCTGTTTGAAAAGTAAGTGTTCTTAAGCAGTATTGCTTTTACAAGCAGCAATCTTTTGCCAGAGTTTTTAAGAATGTATCTCAAATATATCTGTGTTTGAATGAACTGTTTCTGTAGTGGAAACCTCACAGTTGGACTGTACTCTACTCCTTAATGAGTTACTCTATATTTATTCTGAAAGTAGCTTGAAGCCTCAAAGAATAAATTGGAATTACTGTTTTCACTTCAAAACTGTGAAGCCTGAAAGCCCATAAAAAAGTTACAACAAAATTAAGCACAAAATAAATACTTGATGAATGAATGCAACTTGGAAAGATTTTTACAGTAGCCTCAATGTGCCAGGCAAGATTTGTTTCTGGTATTTTTGTTGTTGTTGTTGTTTTAACTTGCTAATGTTGTTATTGAAATAGTGATTATTTTGCTATTATTGTATTTTACACATGAATTTTTCTTCTCAGTTTGCTTTTTTTTCCCCCCATTTAAGATTCCAGAGGCTTATTTTATTAGAGATCCTCATACTTTCCTCCTTACAAAGGACTTTATTAAGGTATATGTGTTCTTTTTAGTGAAAAAAAAAAAAAAAAAAAAAAAGCGCTCTCAAGACCTGAACTGCATGTCCTCACAGGTTAACATTTTCACATATAATGCCAGTTACTGGAAATGAGACTGGTTAGTTGGGTAACTGAAGCATGCTTGAAAGCAGAAGCAGAGCTTGTCTACAAAATACTAACACTTGGCTGAGTCTGCAGCCTGGGAGGAGAGCACCGGGTGAATTTTCTGGACTTTTTTCATGGCTGACTTGGGATATGCCTGCACTGTCACAGAGTGAGTTGACCTCTCTCCTTGATGCATATTGCTCATGACAGTCCCTCTCCCTTCCCTGCAGGCCATGGAGGCGCAGATCCAGAACTTTGGACAGACGCCATCGCAGTTGCTCATTGAGCCCCATCCACCTCGGAGCTCTGCCATGCACCTGGTGAGACATAGCTGCTAGCTGGGAATTCATTCACTTTGAACGCAAGGATTCTTTATAGGTCTTCAAATACCTGTTTAAGCAACACTTTAATGCCCTCCATTGCCCATACAGCTGTACTTGCTTCTTGTGGCGGAAATAGCTCACAATGCTCTTGCAGAGCAAGGTAGAATTTGAGGAGCTTTAGCTTCCTTTAGTACTGACTTTCCTGTTTAATACAGTGTTAAAAGGCCCTATCTTCATAAACATACATTTCATAAATACATATTTACATTCTTATTTCTATAAGTAATGGGAATGACTGCAGGCTTTTCTTACAGTGAGCATGTTTTGTTTTGTTTTGTTTTAAAGGAGATATTGTTAGGGAGTGACTTATGAACAATACTTGCTCGACAGAAATGAAGTAATGGAGTTCAGATTGTGCTGGAATCCTCCTGCCCTTGGAAGAATACAATGTATATTTCTAATTTCAATTTGAACTTCAAAATTAATTCCCAACACATTCGCATGTGCTTCATGTGAATAACTATACAAAATAGCCAGACTGAAAGAGACATATCTTTGCCCCTCAGTGCCTTTGATTAAATGCTTAAAGCTAGATATTTTATTTTAAGCTTTGTAAATGAAGAGTAATACATACAGTAATTTCAATTGTTTCATCAATCTACAGGGAAATCACTCTCTCTGTTTGCAGACTATCATAGTGGGAATTGATCTGGAAATGTTAGCTATATTATTACAATATGTAGATGTTAAAAGTGCATTATATTGAATAACAATTTAAAGTGACAAACAAAAAGAAAGTACTATTTGAACTTATAAAAATAATTCTATTTGTTATAACAATGGTTGAAAAACACTAACATTAAAAACAATACTTTGTATAATCTCACTTATGATAACAGTGCTACTGTCTGTGAAAAGAACACGTCTTCTGTAGAATCATCAAATTGATTTATAATTGCTTAAAGACTCCCTATGCTTTTCACAGAATTAAAGTGTCTGCTTATGTTTGGAAATGGTGTATTTCATATTGAGAATTCATTAAGAAAAAGTTAAATATCTGAAAAAAAAATCTAAATCTGAAAATTTGAGTCCCTCTTAAAATTTCTTTTTTTCAACCACTGTAGTTTATAGCATTTACACTTATGATTTACCAATAGATGAACTGACTCTTTTATTTGACTCATATCTCTGTTATATGGATACTAACTGTTGTTTCATTTTATATTCGATTGTACATTAATTAATGCTAACAGTCATTTTGTGTCCTGTAATGATAACCTGGTGGACCCTTACCATCCCTATTCTTTACTTGTCCTCATGTAATGATCCAATATTAGCTTCTGATCTTGCTCTCCTCCATCACTAGTGTAGATGCGCAGGTAGCGTTGTTTTCCCTGTATGTGCACATGCTTGCCTACTCATTTTTTTAACCTTGTTTTCCCTCAGACCTCCTCACTAATTGTGTTATCCCTTCTGTTTTCTTCTGCTCTCTTCTCCTTTCTACTCAACAGTGTTTCCTTCCACAGAGCCCCCTCATGTTTAAAGATCAGATGCAGCAGGATGTCATAATGGTGCTGAAGTTTCCATCAAATTCCCCCGTCACACATGTGGCAGCCAACACACTGCCCCACCTGACCATTCCTGCCGTGGTGACTGTCACCTGCAGCAGGCTGTTTGCAGTCAACCGGTGGCACAACACAGTAGGTAGGTTCTCACAGGTGCCTTTCATTCAAAATGAAAGATCTTACTGCTGCAGCTTTTAATTTTGAGTGGAGGTCAGCTAGATGTGGGTTAATCTCACTCACTTGCCTGTTCACAAATACATAGAAAACTTACTGTTTATTCTGGTTTCTGTCAAATAATCAAAGCTTCTGTTTTCTCTGGTGTCATTCCTAGAAACACTCTCCCTAACAGCAGCACATCACCATGGCAGCTAATCAATTTGTGGTTACATCAGGATCAGCCTTTGATATAATGTTTTTCAGGAGAGTGGTGCTGTTCTTGACACAGTCTATATTAATATGTCCCAGGTTTCAGGAATCCATACTGGCATGCTACAGAGTGTACATCACTGTCTGTTGCTGGAAATACATTTCAGGGCTTTCCCTGGGTCACTGTTAGGTAATGTGGAACCCAAAGCAAGCCTAAGTGGTCAGACACCAAACTATTCTGAAGAGAAGTTTCTTCTTTCCCTCTCAAAAGTCTGTTCACTGGGGTTATCCCAAATTTCCTTTCCAGTCCCTCTGCTCAGCCCTCCATTTGCCCATAGGACTGTCCTGTCTCCTCATCTAGAGATGCAAGTGCTGAGGTTGTCCCAGGCATTGCTAGGGTAGGGCCATGAGCTGCTGCCTACACAGGAACGAACCAGTTTCATTTTCTAAGGTAGCTTTCTGCTCTGATGGCCCTTATGCTGCAGCACATGGATACTTTTGAATGCTTCTTACCGCCTGAGAAAAACAAGAAGCTGCCTCATATATAAGAATGTGTCTCAGGAGCTGCTTCAGGAGCTTTGTCAGGATAGAGAAAAAAAAAAATCTGCCTCTCTTCCAGCACAGCAGAACCCCTGGACAGAAGTCACCATGGAGAGGAAATTGTAAGATTTATCTATTTCCAGTAGAAATAAATGATTGTGACATTATCTAGGGATATCACTGCCTTAAATGTAAGCATCTCAGTAAATAATTGAAGCCAGGTGAAATAGATCCCACTTTTTTTTGTACAATACTGGGCAAGGACTGGTGATATTACAAGTCATAATTAGAGGAATGAATGGGAATTCTTTACAGGGATGCATTAGGGGAACTATCCAAGCAAGTTACTAACACTCTAAATTCTTGAGTAGTAATATAACTTTTAACATGAATTTTATTCTGACTTTTTACATATTTTTAGCATGAATATTAAAATTTTAATTAAAATAAAATGTATTCAGAATGTTTCTATTTTTTTCCAACAAAGTTTGCATGGGGGTTTAGAGAATACAACAGAAACAGAACAGAATCTGATTGCCTTTCATAAATCCATGAATTTTTGATAACTCCACCAGGTGCAACTTCACGTTTTACCCATTTCTTTAAAAAAAAAAATAAAAAAATAAAAATAAAAAAAAAAAAGAACAAATTTTAACATAGCTGTCCTCAACAGATCTCAAAGTCAAAACTGTTTCAGAGGTACAGAAGCTGTCCACTAGCATTTTAATACTCTTTTGACTAACATTGTTTGTTTAATCGTTAATTAGTTCCCCCCTTTTTTTTCAGGGACGCTGCCAAAGTATGCTGTATGCACCATCACTAACATCTCCTCCATTTGAGGAGGCTCATTTAATGCTTTCCAATCCACTTTCTCAGACTATTGTGTGAGGGAATGCATAAATTCCTACCCATACTTTACTGTGAGGGAGTCAAGGTCACTGATACTGTAGTACTCTGACTTTCAAGAGTTTTCTTAGCAACCGTTATTTAGGGAAGTCATCTACTTTAGTAGAAGTTGTATTGGCCTTTGCAATGCATGTGACTTGGGTTTCAGTTTTTCAGATATAATTTGGAAAACATAAATCATATTGAAAAAATGCAGAATTCATGTCATGAACTAAATTTCACACTGAAAAAATGAAAAATTCTGGTATAAATTTAAAAGAGAGGAATACTTTCTGAATATATTGTAATAAGAAGAGACAGGAAAGCAAAGTTGTTTGGAAAATCAAAATTCATTCTTGTGATGTTCTTAACTTTACATCTCACTTGGCAAAATCTTTTATTTTGCAAGAGACTGTTCCAGGATAGGGTATCAGTTTTCTAGTATTACCATAATATTATTTTAATAAGTCACAACTAGCATAAAGGTTAACCTACAGAAATCTATACACAAGCCACTGTTACAGTAAGATGTATTATGTAGAGTTTTATTCTTAAGAGTTTGTCTACAAACAAAGGCATTTACAGGCCCATGCCGCAGTAGAATTTGATGAGTCTAAGCAAATACCAGTAAAGATCTGTTCCAGGCTGGTTAGGTTTTAAAGGAAGAGAGAAATGAGGGAAGGAGAAGAGGGAGTTCGAGAAGTGGTATTTTTCAGATCTGGCAATTTTTCCTGCCTTCTTCAGTGATCTATTGCAATAGTAGAAAATAAAAATTATTACTGAATACAGATGTTGTTGGTGGAGAGTTCCTGATATGTAATATAACACATTTTGCAACTAGTAAAAGTTTTGCTCATGGACACCTTTGTTCACCCAGAATCAGGAAACCATATATTTTTCAAACCTATATTAGGGTTTATCCACTTAAGTGCCCTCACGCTGCAATTCTTTCTAAATGGGAATCCAGAGAGACAGCATTTCACCTCATCTTCAAACTCATCAGAGATCATTGTCTTTGATCTACTGAAAGCAGTAGAGCTAGAAATATGAACTAAACAGCACTAGGACCAAGAACATTACAATTTCAATCATCAGTTTGTACTTGGAATATATTCTCCAGAACTCTGCATCTCTACTTATGAAGGATATTCTTGTGCAACATGGCAGTTCTTGACAAAAATATTTGACCTTTGTGACTCATACAATGGCGAAAGTCTTCAGAAGAGCCAGATCAATGCCCTCTTTTCTTGAGAGCACATAATGCTAAATATGTAGCCCCTGATGCATTTATGAAAAGCTTGAGGACTGCTCAGGATAGAACTAGTAAGAATAATTACAGCAAATTGTACTGTTTACAATTTCCCAGAAAAAAAAAAAAAAAAGATAAACCTATGAAAAAGTCCAAGTTTTTGTCACATAGATTTCGCTATGTAAGAAACTCATAACAATTTAAACTGGCTATTTTTCTTTTCTGTGCTATTATTAGATCTTACCCAGTGTTCCAATGTAACAAAATGATCTTGGACTATTTTAAATTAGTTATTTCATGAATATTAGTGTCTGAAGAAACGACAATGAAATTAGCATCCATAAACCTAAAATTTCTATTACATCACCAAAAACAAATCCATATTTCTGTAGCATAGAGGAAGGGAACTTAAAAGATTCGTAGAACAAGAAATAGCAAGAAGCTACATACTTATTTGGACATATAATCCCACAATGCAGTTTTAAACCTAGAAAAATCATACCAAAAAAAAAATCAGGCAACAAGATTCCTATGTGCTTTATCTTCCTTTCATGTTTAGGCCTTCGGGGAGCCCCAGGATATTCTTTGGATCAAGCCCACCATCTTCCAATTGAAATGGATCCATTGATCGGTATGTCAAGACGAAAATGTAGCAATATATTCAAAAATGGTATTTTCAAGAATTATTGATTAAGCTATATTTGTATATTATGCTTCATTTAACACAGAAGATAGGAAAATATTTATTCTTGTCAGTCTCAGAAAACTAAAAGCATGAACTATTGATGCTGAATGAATTACATGAGTGCTATTTATTATTAACATCACCAGCAATTGGTATTTATGAAACTACCAATTAAGTCAAATACATTTTCAGCCCATATTTATAATTCTGTTCTCTTATCAGGTCACATTAATAAAATAAAATATGAGGGTCTGGTGGAGTTCACAGATTGTCATTTTTACAACAACTACATATATCAGTGCAGATGTAGACTTATTTATTTCCATTCATTATTGGGATTTTTTTTTTTTAATAGTGATTACTAAATTAATAAAGAAAAAGATCAGATTTTAAATTTTTGTATGATTGTATTTGTTAAATCTAAAAATATTTGAGAAAATTAAATACTTTTAGAAATAAGAAACAGCCAAAATTATTAGAGTGCTATTAAGAGAAATTACTGGCCTTATAACTGGCAATATTTCTCTTTAATTGCAACTGTTTGCTTTGTCTTTTTTTTTTTTTTTTTTTTAATAGGCATATCTTTTGAGACAGAAATTGTGGATAGAGAAGGCTCTTAGAGCCAATTCTGAAGCATCAGTGAGAAAGAAAAATATATATTTAAACATCTCCAGATGAAAAGTTCCTTTTTCCACCTGTCAGTATCTGGGGTTGAAAGATTTATATACAAACAAGTAGCTCAGGAGATTTAAATTTCTCCTTCTGTATGCTTCATTTGCTCATATATAATGACAATGGTTTTCTCTTCAGATTTTCCTCTCAAAAGCTAGGGAACAACCATTGCACCTACCTGTTCTGGAAATCTGAGTAATTTGTTATCTTTCAGTGGATGGCCACAGAGGGTCTGTTAATTTACATTTGTGCTCTTCGAATGTACATAAATATGTCAGTAACTTCTATAAGCAAATTTAAAATAGCTGGGGGGGGGGGGGGGGGAGGTTGGGGGTTGTCTGTTTGGCTGTTGAGTCTGTTATTTCATGCAATTGTGAGCAATTTATGTATCATAACCAAAAAGCAAGGATAAAAGAAATTTCAGAGTATTATATGCATGAAGTACCATGTTCCTATGGTAGGAGAAAACATGTCTCTCAGAGTGAGTTTTATCTCAGCTAACTTCAATTAACTGAAGTTGGTTGTCAAGATTCCCCTCCATAGTTACTGTAGGAAGAGAAACTTTCCTCTGGAGTTGTCTAGTACTGGGACAGCTATTACAGCATTAAATGACTTGACATGTGAAATTCTCTCTCTCTCTACAGTGAGTATAGAAGGACTGTAGGTAATTAACTTAGATTATATACCGAAGTTTTATAAAGCTAAGATCCAGTGAGAAGGAACATACTACAGGCAGGAATTGGAAATACAGTAAAAGTATCATGAAAAGCAAAGAGTACTTTAGCCGATTACTCCCAGTCACTCCTAACAGATCCACTTGACATACAGGGTGGTTGGATTCTGTAGGAACCATTCATTTTCCCTTTGTCTGTGTTAATTTCCAAGTGGCATTACCTATTTTAACACTACTGTCCATGGCCTGGCTCCCTGTTTGATGAGTAGACAAGAAGACTGATAAAAACGCACATTGTATTTAAACAGCTTCATTGGCTGAATCCTTATCTTTGTCTTTGATCTGGTTAAGTGTCTGCAGATATAGGGGATGTAAGTATCACACAACACAAGCTGGGGTATTTTCTGTAGACAAGGTACCAACTGACAAGAATTGAATCTGCTGTATTTTTTGCATTGACTTGGTAATTTAAATGGACTTTCATCACTTTCCTGTAGTTCAATTTGTTTTTGAAGGGTTCTTCATCAGAGCACTTAAAATATTGCCACATATTATGCAGTGAATCAGGCAGTTTATAAGAAATTGTCATCACCTGTAAAATTCTTTGTCTTATTCAAAAGGAAACCAAGAATCTCACAGTAATTTTGTATTTCTGACATCCATATAGACAGCTCTAAATGTTCATATTCAAAATGCTTACTCCACAACAAATTCACAGTTCATTGAAAGTTAAATGTATTCATTTTCTCCTGTAAGTGGATGACAGGAAGGTGTTCAAATGGCTTGCTTGTAAAATGTGTTTTGCATTTCGTTACAGCCAATAACTCTGGTGTGAACAAACGGCAGATCACAGACCTGGTGGATCAGAGCATCCAGATCAATGCACATTGCTTCGTGGTCACAGCAGATAATCGCTACATTCTTATCTGTGGTTTCTGGGACAAGAGTTTTCGAGTTTATTCTACAGAAACAGGTGACCCTAAATACAACCACCTGTTTCTTCTTAGGTCACAAAGTGGAGGGTTGTCAAAATACTACCATATCTAATACCTGTTCTTACTCCTCAATAAATGATGAAGGGCAGTTTGTTAATCCTTCATTATTATCTGAACATAATAGCTTTAGGATGCTATTGTTCCTTTTAAGAGAAAAGATTTAATAGGGAACAGAGAGGCATGCAGTTTTCTTAGTAGAAACTTTTCAAACCCTGGTTATATTCAAATGCACTGATTATATCAAAAGGATCAACTGAAACTTTAGTTACAATATTTGGCTGCATTGGCTTTATCTCTATTTATTTTATTCCCTAAGAAAGGAATTTGCATAGCCTTCACTGGGAGCTGATATTTTGTTTTGTTGTCTGATAGCCTAGCCTAATATTCAATATATTGCTAAAAACTGGTTTCAATATTGGAAAGAAAGAGATAATGACGGAAAAGTTCATATACTGTCTTATTGATTCATGAAGCTTACAATAATATGCTAATGCAATTGCTTAAATACTGATGGAGCAGTAACTCCACTTAATATTCAGTGACTGCAGCACTGACTTGATTTTCAGAGATAATGCTTAGATAGTGGATTGACACAGGGCACAGACCTCAAAAAGAATTGAAAAAGAGAAAAAAAAAAAAAAAGTTTTCTTGTTTTAAAAATATTTTTTTTGATTTTTTAATCTTGTTGTAACATGTAGTGAACTCTAAGAGATATGAGGCAAAAATTAAATTTGAACTGAATTTTTATTAATAAATGAGTTGTGCAAAAATGCAAATGTTTAGAAAACCTGAATTTTTATCACTTTGCATTCTCACCAGGAAAATTAACTCAGATTGTGTTCGGCCACTGGGATGTCGTTACTTGCCTTGCCAGATCAGAGTCCTATATTGGTGGTGATTGCTACATCGTGTCTGGGTCTCGTGATGCTACCTTGCTGCTTTGGTACTGGAGTGGCCGACATCATATTATAGGTGACAATCCAAATAGCAGTAAGTATATCCTGCAAAAAACTCCTTCTTGAGAGCTCCTCTGCCATGCCTATTCATTTTTAGAATTCCTTCTGTTAAGTTCAAAAGATACAACCAAACAAATCAACTACTTCACTTACAGGTTGAAAATTGGAATAAGAGTGCCACATGCTAAGCAATTCATAGAGTACTAGCCAAAACAAATGTTTAAACAGTTTGTGTGTGGTGACAGATAATAATATAAGAGTAATTGTTAAATTCATAATTGCTCATCACTTATAGCATCATTTCATCATGAACTAGAACAAGATGGTTATGGCCTTTAAGTGACAGAAAGTATATCACTATATTTTGATTTTTCTTTCCCCAGAAATACTTCTTTGGCATTTTAATGCATTCCTTTTGTACTACAGCATGCTATATCAGCTGTTTGCCTTTTCAAAAAAGGAATGTCTCACATACCTTGGAATTAAATGAGGCTTTTTGAGAAAGGTATTTCTATAGTAAGCAAACCTTTGAAGAAGCAATGTGATTGAATAAAAATAGAAAAGCAATTAAATGTTGGAAAGAGTTTGCATTTCATTTTCAGGGGACTAATAGTGCTTTGCAGAATGAATGGAACACAATAATAATGATATTAAGTCATACAGGATACTTAGAGATGCATATTTAGAAGGCCACTTATAGAAGTGCACTACTAATTTACACAGAGCCTTCATCCAAGCCAGAAATGTAACCACAGTTAAAGACAAAAGCACCTGTTGTCCTGTTATGTACAACACCAAATTCATCCACAATTTTCATTTAAATCAGAGTTTCTGAATTCTAAAGATTATTTTCAGCACAATGATATTGCCTCTTTGATAAGCATAGAAGAATCCATCACCATCATTTTTGATCTCTGGTTCAAGTACTGACTAGAGGCAGTTTTAGACCTGTCAGTTACAGACATCTAAGGGAAAGTCTTTCTTCACCTGAATATTTCATGGAAAGTTTTTATTTATTTGTGATAAAATAATTATTTTGTTAATTTGGCGGCATCATTTTTATTTCTTATCTTTTCATTTTCTCCCATTTATCTGTAACCAGAACAAAAGAGAGACAAATAAAAGCCTTGCTTTCTCACTTGACTTTTTTTTGCTTTTATAACAGCAAGAAAATGGAGGCAAAAAATACAAAAATTTTTGTTGCCATAAAAAATTTATTTAACATATGCTCGTTCCATGGCTTATTTAGCATTTAATTCTCAGACAGAGAGAAATTCAGTCTGAAAAGGAATTTCATTTCAATGCATTCTGTTTAGCTTGATGTCATTTTGCTTATTTGAATGCCTGTGTGAATCATATCAAGTATTAGTAATTTCTGTAGTAAGAGTCAGAAGAAAAAAAAAAAAGCTTTCTCCTCTCATTGAAGAAAATATACAAGACTTCTTCTTTGCCTCCTTTATGTGGGGCTGAGACAGCCTTGCCATTAGCATCTCCCTACTAGATGATACAAATCTCTCCACTTTTTTTTTTTTGCATATTATTTTATTTCAGATACCTTTTTGTCATGGTGAACATACCTGAATATGAGAAGGTGGTACATTCTGGAATCTCAAGTTTAATGTCTTAACGGAGTAGCTTTGGAAGTGATTTAGAGTACTTGTAATTTTATGAGAAGAAAGAATAATCAGTCAGCTGACAGAAGTTAGTGAAAACAAAGCCAACTGTATGTTTTGCTCCCTATCACTATGTCTCTATGGGTAATATACTTTTTCTGAAGAAAAGGACTTATACCCAGATTCATGGGAGCCTACGCTGCAGGTAGTCATGTCCAGGGAAATGTAATCTCACAAGCGCAGGTATCAGCACTCATGAATATTTAACAGCCAAGTTTGTTGTGATAACTTCCAAATATATCAATTAGATTACTTACTACTAGTGTTGAAAACATGTTAGACTCATGCTGAAGAATAGGGTTTTCAACACTGTTATTGCTATCTACACTCATAGGATTAAAATTAACATGGATATGTACTAGTACTGTAGTATAACCAGAACTTCATGTGTTGTAAACATTTCCTTATCAATAGACATTTTGACTTTTCATGAGCATACATTAGTAAGATCACAGTAGTGATTATATGCATGAAGGGCCTTCTGCCTTTTAAAACTTTTACAGTTGCTAAATCTTTCTGCTGAAGACTACCAAGCTCTCTTCCATACCATGAGCAGAAACGACAGCTTGTTGTATGACTGATTACCCATATAAAGCCTCACCTAGTGAAAGATATTCCTACCCATGGCAGGGGGTGAGGCCTAGATGACCTTTAAAAGTCCCTTCCAACCCAAACCATTATATGATTCTATTATATTAATTTTTAGGAGTGAAGCATTCTCAACAATCCTTTCAAAGACAGGTTCAAAGTTTTTCATAGGTCAAGCCACAGCAGTAGTTTTATAAAGAAACATTTCCTAATCTATTCTTCTTCAGTATTTACTGGTAGAAGATTAGGACTTATCTTGTAGGAAAAATGAAAGTAAGATGTTCACTGTAGGTCAAATCCAATTAGTTTACATCTTTAGGATGAATTTCCAGAAAGATGTAGATGATATTTTCGGGGGGGGGGGGGAGGGGGGAAGGAAGGATTAGTTTCATAAAAGCTGACATCTGGAGACACAGATAAGGTATTTTATGTCACAGGCTGTAGAAGGTGGAGAATTCAAAGAAAAATGTCAGGTATAGTAATTATCTGGGTTAGGTGCTTGACTCTATAATGATCTTTTAAGCTGAAAGACAGTTAATTATCGATTTCAGTTCCAATGCATCCAATTACTAAAAGGAACTTTAGTTGTTTCAGAAAATGCTGGGGGATTGGTGGGGGAGAAGCAATCCCCCAGTCCTAAGTGGTTTATATAGTTTAACATTCGTATGGAAAATATATGTACTAGTTCAGTAGAAAATATAGCTATCACAATCATTTATTGTGGAACACCCTGGGGCAAAAAATAGTCAGAATAAACTCCTTGACAATTCTGCTAAAATTCCATACTCCATAATCCATGAGTTTGATTCATTCTGTACTAAACAACACATACGTCAAGAACCCAACCTGCTGGACTCACATAGAGCTCTCTGGGGAACAACCTGTGCTGGCTTGTGTTCAGAGGGTGACCCAAGCTGTGCCTGTGGGGAATACAGAACCAGCTATGATTTAAAGAGGAGAATAGAGAAAAACTATTGTTTGGATGAGACCCTTGCAAGTGGCTGCTCCAGCTCAGTTGTTGGAAACTTGCCTATGAGAGCATGGTGGGCTTCCTTATAATTTTAATAGATTTTTTTTTTCTAATCAATGCTTTTATTAAGTTATCACTTTTATTCTCCTACACTATATATCAGAAAGGAGTTTCTGGTTCAGTTTACACTTGTCACACTTATTTTACAGACTGTGAGAAGGGTGAAATTTTGGCAGATTTTAAATACAATGTTTTCCATGAATTAGCTTTCAAAAATAGTCTGCATAATAACCTTATGGTTAGAATGTTTGTCCAGGAAGTGAGAGACTAAGTTCTTAGCCTCCAGAGACTGGGGGAATTCAAACCACATTCCCATATTCACAAGCATATGCTGACTATCAGGCTATAAATTAATGTGGGAGGGGGCCCCAGTGAACCTTCAGCTTTGATATAAAGCAAATTTTTTTAATCTACTTATGTTTATGGATGTTCTATGACATAAAATTTGGATGAAAATATAGATAAATCAAGAAATCATGAACCAAAACTGCATACCTTCAATAACTGTGTAGGGTGAATCTTCCTTGTCCTTTCTCTGGTCCAACCAAAATTGGCTTCATGGCTATATAATAGCTAAGCACCAATAGCAGTGATAGAAAATGTCATTTTCTATCATAGACTAGAGGCTGGTGCCTGGAGATGCTCCCAGAAAGATATGGCATGAATTCCCTTAGAATGAGGGGGAGCTGAATGCAGTTTTTTATGTTTTTACATATGTTTAAGCCTCCTCTTACTTCTTCAGTGTTGCTTAGGTAAGTACCACCACCAGGACAAACACTGAATTGAATGAAGCTTAGTCATCCTGCCAGGGTCAGATAACAACTCTCTAAGCCAAAACTGGCCATCTGAAATAGGTAATCTGAATCTGCACCTTATTAAGTTGTTGATAATATACATCTGCTGCAGTTGAGAGAAGAGTGAAAGGAATCTGCTTTCTCTTAGGAAGACACGGCACATACAAAGGACATCGTTTACTTATTTTAATTCTTTTAAGTGATCTGGCAAATGTAAATCTTTGCAGTTCTAAGAGATTGAATAGAAAAATTATTGGTATGTAGTTTGATGATTTGTGTTTTGATTTTTTTTTTCTCTTGTGATATGTAGGGATTTGTTTTCGCTGAATGCTAATTTGTATACAAATTTCTTCTCACATAGCGACTGTATTAGTCATCATAAAAAGGAGCAAAGAGAATACATGATATGCCCTGGAGTTCAACATGTATCGTTATAGTTGTTTTATTTTTATACTTTATGATTGCTTTATTGAATGTCTCTTTGAAACAAGTGACATTAAAAATGAGAATTATCTCAGAGTCTTTGAACAGATACCAAAGTAGATGACAGAATTGCAGAAAAGTGAGGGACAGATGCTTTCATCTGAAACAGACACAAATTCAGAAACTAATTTGGAAGTGATAAAAATTAATTTGCACACTTTAATTGGAATCAGACTTCTGCATGAAAGAAAAGAAGGAGGGTAGGCAGCTTGTGCTAAAAGTTGATTGAATTTTTTGTCAGGTAAGTATGTTGGACTTGGCCGCTTATCCTCTTGAGCCTCTCTGTGCAATATATTACATTCACCCTCTGACTGGTGTTCTTTAAAAGGATCAATGCTATTCCTGTTGTGTCCCTAGAGCCTGAAATTTTATTGATCTTGGGACTTGACATTTCTCATTACCTATTGTAGCTTCTAAGAAGATGGTCGCAAGAGGTGTGAGAGTTAACCCTCCTTTTTCTATCTGGAGCTGTGCTAACCATAGTAAAATACTCTCAACCCAAAGCTTGGTTTGCACAGAATTATAACATAGTCCTCAGAGGTGCTAACTATCCATCCTCTCCCAGGAAATGTATTTGTGTATATCTGCAAGGGAGGGTAAGTGTTCCAATTAAGGATCTTTGTCAAGTTAGCTTGTGTGGTTTGTTTTTGTTTTTGTTTTTGTTTTTTAATCTATCACAAAGAATACTGTTTTTTGTTCATTTTAGACATAATACAGTTATAACAATTTAAAATTGTGGATGCTGAAGATTTTGTGATCTTGTATCTTGAAAGAGTATTTATTTCAAACTCTGAATATTCAATGTATTATTTTATATCCCTCCACATATATACCCTGTAGCATCGACTAGTTTAACCTTGACAGGGCAGCAGTTTAAAAATAGCCATCAATAGGCATCAATAGCCATTGGTCTTTTGTACCAAGTGGGCTGGATAGCTGTCTAAAGGTCCTGCTCAAGCATATTAGCACACATACAATCTGCTTTACGTGTTTAAAGAGTTATTACAACGCTTGTCTGTGCAATTTACGTGTGAATTTTAAAAATACAGTATCTTGGCACGATTTTGCCAGAGTAGAAGCTCTTTGAAAAGTAGTGCATAATTTTTACTGGCACTGTCTCTACTCTGCTAGCCAAAGACATCTCTCCTAAGACTGCTACGCAAAGGCAAATAAGCCAATAATACATCTGAAGTAATGCAGTTATAGTTAGCATTTTATCAACAGGTGTCTGTGCCCATGTTTTGCTACATACCCCATGGGAGCAGTATAGCACAGGGCAGATCAGTGACTTGCCAAAAATCTTGAACCAATTTAGTGGAAGAAATTGGGAACTTGCAAAACCTTACTCTTCTCTCATCCACTGTACCACTCCCCATTTGGGGTCAGGATAGCTGCAAGATACTTAAAAGTCCACTCACCTTGGTCAATTGTTTGTAAATATATAAAATGCTACTGACATTCCTCAGCAAATAAACCAACGCTGCCGGAGGTAAGAATATTTTGAATATATGAATATTTTTCTCTCAGCAAACTTTCTTTAAAAACATCACTCCCTTGCTTTGTGGACATTTTTGTTGACTATTTCCTATTTTGAAGTCTTATTTATTGGATGTAGCTTTCTTTTCACCAAATCCCGTGCCTGTTTTTTATGACAGTAAAAATTCAAGTACTAGATTATTACACACTTCCATGAAAGTCATAGTATTTTCTAAGATTGTGTTTTCTGAAGAGTATACCCTCCTTGTATCATAAGGATTTTATTTTCAGCAAATAATTCAGTTATAACCTTGTACTTTCTTCCATGAAATCAGAGATCAAATGGAAGCTGGAATTTACGTTGTGGTCTCATATTTCTTTAAGTAGAAGCCGCTCTTATGTGTTCCCATTGCAAACAGTACATAATTCCTGGAAATGTATAATATGATAAAAAAATGATGACACTGTCCATTGCTTTTCCTTTTCCCTTTTCCCTTTTCCCTTTTCCCTTTTCCCTTTTCCTTTCCTTACCTCGTGAAAGGGCTGTTACATTGTAATACTTTACAATGGTATTAAACATGTTTTTCAGAGAGAAGGAAAGACTTAAAAGTATTTTATTTTGGACTTTGTAGAAGAATTTTCTTGTTTAGAAATACATCACAGATATGTTTTTTCCTTCTGCCATCTAGTAATTTGGTTCAGAGCTGCTCCTTTGGGGAAATTACAGGGGATTTACAGTGATGGTATTTCAGTTCATAGGTAGGATGTTTTCACCTGCAGTTCCCTCAGAGCTACATCCTCTGACCTCTGGCTGCATCTATCAGATATGATGTGACAGTGACAGAATATTTTGCTAGATTTTGAATGATTCCTGGAGTTCACATCTTCTGTCCTTAGCAATAAAATGCAATGTGATTGAGGTTCTATCCCCCACACCACAGCTTTTCCTATAGAAAGCATCATTGAATATCTTTTTCTTTGAGTTCTAAAGGAAAAAATCCTATTTTCAATTAGTGTCTGACTATTAAAAAATAATGATTTTACGCTATTATTAATTTGTACTTACTGAAAACCACAACTTTAGATAAGGGCAGTTTTTTCTTGTAAGTATTTCTGTTTGTAAGGTAAAATGTCTATTAACATGCTAATTTTTCAGATTCTGCCATTCTACAATTCCATGATTTTATAGTATTTTCTGAGGAAAGGGTGAGGAAAATGTTCCTCTGAAAGTAGTATTTCCTTTTCTGCTTAAAAGTCTCTAACAATCAACTAATTTCATTCACTCTTACTGGCAGACCGATGTGTGCATTTCTGTAATCAGAAATAAGGCCAAGGAAAACTTGAGCATAATTCCTTTCGTTTCCTGGAAGACATACAGAAGAAAAAAGAAGAGAATGGGAAAATTCTAAAGATAGCTTTAGACATATATATGTGTGTGTGTGTATGTGTGCATATGTATGTGTATATGTATACATGTATATATATATATATACACTTTTCTATTAGGCCATTGGAGAAAAGAATACCTTAGAAGGAGACAGAGGATTCTGAATAGCAGCACTGATTCAGAAATTGTAGGAATCTAAGCCTCAAAATATAGCTGTCTTTGATCATATATACCTAATGTCTTTCTCTGTTTCTTCCAAAATCCATCCTTCAATACCAGTAAAGTTTTGATCAATTTACATCTTCAATTTCCAGATCAGAAAGATTTTTTTCTTTTGAGGTAAATTGAAGATTGAGAAACTAGGATTTACCAAGGTACCTATTTTCATTAGAGATAGGAAAATTGTTGATGTGTCTGTACAAAGCAATGATAAGACCAAGTAGATTGACCTATCCTGTATTATTGGATACAAAAATGAAGTCTGTAAATCTATGTTTGGTAGTTCTCAATTGCTTCAGAAAGCGGTTGTAAAACACATAGGACTATTAATTCAAATTTTGATAACAGAAGTGTTTAGTGTTGACTATTTCTTAGTCAAGAAATACTGTAGATTCATTGTAAAATTTCAAGAACTATTATATACAATTCTGGCTACCCACATGTTAAGAAAAAACTCAGAGTGCTACAGGAGCATAAGTGGGTAACTGCAAAGACTAAAAAGAAACAAGCCTGTCACTTCAAAGAAGTTTATAAGAGTTTGTTTTTTTTTTTAATAAAGTCAAAAGGAAGGGCTAGGAGGGCTGGTTTCTTCTATAAGAATGAGTGGAGAAAACATAAGCGAGAGGGAAGACCTGAAGCTAAAGGACAGTGCTGACATAAGAACAAAGAGATATAAGGTATGCAAGAATAGATTCACACTGACAATCGGAATATTTCTGTCCTTCACAGTAGGAAAGTTCTGGAATATCCTTCCAAGTCACATAGCCAGCTAGCTGTTTCATTAATTTATTAACAGGTTTATATAGTGTGAGTATCTGCAATAAAAAAGACTAAATTCTTTGACCCACAAAATTCTACTCAAGACCCATTCCTAAAGTATATCTTTCAGAAACCCTTGCACTATCGTTTAGATACTCCAGTAGCTCCCTTGTTAATTTGTTTTAGTGTTTAACTGTTTTTGCAGGTAGGAAACTGCATTTTATAGCAGGGTTGAAATATGTGCAGCCATTCACCCACTGGACCCTGTTGTGCTATTAACTGTAAGATAAATTTCTGAGCTATTGGACATCTTTTACGCCTTTAACTCCCTGGCTATAGCAGCCAAGTCACTGCTCTGCTGCCTGTGCAGTGAAGAGAGAAAACACTTTAAACTCTGTGCAACCTCCTATCCTACTCTCTATATCAGTTGTGTGACCTTTATTGGAGCTCATTTCTGAAAATGTGGGTACAATTTTCTTTCCAGTCTAAAGTAGTAAGATAATTCCTGATTCATATTAGCTATTTTAGGGCATTGCATTGAAAGCTAATGTTGAGGCAGTTCTGCGTTCTGACTTCATAAATCCGTCTCTGTCTCAGTGCTTTCCAAACCAAAATAATGTCTCAAGTGAGCAGAGCTTGTGTTTGTCAGCAGTGGCAACCTTCCACCTAACTGCATTCAAAATAAATAAAATAATTAAAATGCATTTGGCCATGTTATTATTTAACAAGACAATGCAGAAAATGCTATAATAATAGCTTTCTCTTTTCATTATGCAGTTGCCCATGAATCTTTGTATCAGCTGTATGTTATTATGTCTTACCAGAAAAGATTTTATATTATTCTGTGGATAAAGTTACGGCCTAGTATTTGGCCAAGAATTAATTCCTGCTCCCCAGGGCAATACCTCAATATCCAGTATCCTAATACCTAGCTCCTAGTGGGTACCCTCTTATGGACAAAAAATACTCAGATCTGTCAGTGAACTCACTGCTGTAACATCCCTGCTGTCATCAGGCAGTTCCATATAAAACAAGTTTAAATCAAAATCTTGTACTACTAAGTCAAATGTCTTAGGAAAAAAATGCATGGAAGCCATTCTAAAATAGCCGTCTTTATCAACTATACCTGTCGTCCTGTCCAAAGCAGATAAGAAGCTTGCTTGACAAGACTCCCATTGCAGTACAGCATGGAGACTGGCATTAATGAGATTTTGGTGTTCAATTCTTTGTTGACTAAACTCTAGACTATTATTATTATTATTATTATTATTATTATTATTTGGAGGGTTAATGTTATGGTAATTCATCTGTAGTTTCTCAGATCATTTCTGAACTATACTGGCAGAGTGCCAGTCTTTTGGTATTTTCCAATTTTCTGTATTTCCTGTGTACAAAGAAAATATAACCATATGAAATCTCTGTTGTCTAGCAGGTCACAAATTTTCTGTTACTACATAGCTTTTCTTTGCCTGGCAAAGTGATATCAAATACTGAGGACTTCCTTACTGCATACAGGAGTTTCACTGTTAAGATGTCAGCATCTGTTATTATTGGAAAAAAACAAACAAACAGAAATGCTCCATAAATGGCTACCTGTTAGCCACAACAAAATATTTTTTTCTCCTGTATATATAAAATAAATGTTTTGAGAATAGTCTACTCTACTCTTTAGTAAAATTAAATTTGATAAAAATGGCATACACACCTACAGTGATATGTATGAAATGATGTATATCTATAACCATCTTTAATTATATTTTTTTTATCTATAATCATTCAATGTGATTCTGAATCAATAATGTCTATGCAACAGCTGTATCTTTCTAGTACAGTGCTGCTCCTCCTCTCTTCCCCCCTACAGCTTCATGAAAGAAATTACAAACATTAACATAAGAAAATCCTCAACTTATCCTACTCTTTAGGTTCCTAGAAGAAGGCTACAGACATATATGTTCAATATCAGATATTTACATTACAGATGTGTTTAACACCACCACTGGTTGTTTTCCTTATGTGAAATTTAAATTTTCAATATTTTTAGATCATAAAACAGCCATGTATTTTTATCACTCATGTATTGCAAACATCATGGAGTCCATCATTTCTAAACAAAGGAGTTTGCTTTATGTTAGTGTATAACTTAATGGATTGAGAAGCTGCATATGTGAAACTTTACAATGTCTGAAAGTATTTTGTTCAAAAACCTAGGTATGAGATATTTAAACAGACTGTACTTTCCTTTGATGCTTACTGATTTAATGCAAATCAGAGCACAGTTCTCAGTTCTTTTGTTGTCCAAAAAAAAAAAAAAAAAAAAAAGTCTGGTATTTGTTTCCTTTTTATTTTATTTTATTTTTTTTAACAGGTGATTATCCAGCTCCTCGGGCTGTTCTGACTGGTCATGATCATGAAGTTGTCTGTGTGTCAGTCTGTGCAGAGCTGGGACTTGTCATCAGTGGTGCTAAAGGTCAGAAATACTTTTATGATTTAAGACATAATATTTTTAGAGCCTTTCTTAATGGTACTTTTTGGTCTTCCTTCAAGCAAGATATACTTTAATTTTCCGAAGTCTCTTCTACCAAGATGTTCTGTAATTCTGGGGGAATCTGCAGCTGCTTCTTCTGAGCATTATTACTATCTATCTGGACTTCAAATGCTTAGACACAAATTAAGTTGATTGCTCTTTCCAAGCACCACTACTACTATCCACAGATTTGGAAGAATTATATAATAATTGGTAACTAACTATCTTATTTTGAAGAAAATTCGTGATAGAGACCTGGATTTAGGGTAGGGCCACCTCCAAATTCTCCAACCTGATCTTTAATTAAAAGGCAGTTTGTGTGACTGACTTGAGTCTCCTTGGCAAGGGAAGCAGAGACGATTTCCTTGTTTTGGAATCCATAGACCAGCATTTCACACAGCATATTTTTTTTAGTGGATAGGTTTCCAAATAATCAGGAGTTTACAGGTTTGTTATTACACTACATCCATTAAAATTTTTGAGCCATCTGTTCACATGCTGCTCGTTATTTATTTATAGAATCCAGAGTATCCAATAGTTACTAATATAAATTTTCAAATTACCTTTACAAACCTGCAGCAGTCTTCTCTAGAACTCTGATCATCCATGTAAATAAAGCACTCACATAAATGAGTGTTTTCTTAATCTTTCCTTATTCTATTTCTCACTTGTTCTGCCCAACTTCTTCTTTTCCCTTTAATTCCACATTCACTTTTCTTCCCCCACTTCTCTTTCTCGTTTAGGTTATTTTCTTAATTTGGCAAACTTCATGTCTTTTGCTGTTATTCTTTCTTCTTTGGCTCCCTCTTCTCTAGCGTATAGTTCTTACTGTCCTTTGAGCTGTTATCTCTTCTCCTTTCTTATTTCCCCCCTTTTTTTTTTAACACTAACCTTACCATTCCTTAAAGTTGTCTTCCTTGTATCTCCTCCTACTTCATTTCCACTCCACTCCTATATCCTTATCCAGCCATTTGCTTTCTCAGTTGACAGTGATATCTATTTTATATTTTATTTATAGAATCATAGAATCATAGAAAAATTTAGGTTGGAAGGACCTTAAAGATCATCTAGTTCCCTGTCATGGGCAGGGACATGTCCCACCAGACCAGCTTGCCTAAAGCCCCATCCAGCCTGGCCTTGAACACCTCCAGGGATTGGGCATCCACAGCTTCTGTGGGTAACCTGTTCCAGGGCCTCACCACCCTCTTTTTTAAAAATTTCTTCCTAATGTCTAATCCAAACCTACCCTCTTTTATTTTAAAGCTACTCCCACTTGTTCTATCACTACTCCCCCTGACAAAGAGTTCCTCACCAGCTTTCCTGTAGGCCTTCCTTAGGTACTGGAAGGCTGCTCTAAGGTCTCCCCGGTGCTTTCTCTTCTCCAGGCTGAACAACCCCAATTCTCTCAGACTCTCTTCATAGGAGAGAAGCTCCATAAATCCCTTTGAATGTCCTTGCATTCCTTTTTAGAAAGGTTGCTGCTTCTGAGAGTAAGAAGGACATGATATTTGTCCTGCCCCCTTTTGCTCACAGCTAAGCTCCTAGGTTATCATCTTTTATACTGACTCAGAACTCCCCTTTTATTTTCAAAGCTGAGTATAAAACTTTTAGTAAAGACATTTTTAACAGGAAATGCAAATGGGTCATTAACTTTGATAATGACTTACTACATAGCAGTGGTAGGCAAAGTCAGGACACATAAATAAAATGCATGGTGAATATGAACTGAGTTTCATTTTGCAGCACTGCTATTTCTTTATCTTCTTAGGCAGCCTTATATGATTTTACTGCCAAAGTACCCTTTTCAACTATCTTGTAAATTTCCTCTTATCAAAATAGCTGGATGTGTACTCAGTTATCTTCTGCTTCATTAAGTAACATATTTTAAAGGTAAAGGCTGCAAGGGGACCAAAGATTTTTATGTCAAATCCAGAATGTATTTGTAATGGATCCAAGGAGATGGAGACCTACCCTGTCAGATCCTGTCCCCTGAGTTACTCTTCTCATGTCCCTCCTTTACAAACTCTATCCCATATACATAAAATCCTTTACATATATATAAAAAAGCCTATACATATACATAAAGCCTTTTTTCCCTCCCTGTTGCACCTCCATCACACCTACAGCTCTCCAGACAACCTGCACTGAGGCAGGGAGACCACACAAATGGAACTCCTCTCAGAAAATCCTGTGACTCAGGTCAAAGTTTGCATGTTCTTACCCAATAAAAAGAGTGGTCGCTCAATAGATTCCGTCTTTATCCCAGAATCCTAAATCTGAAGATGCCTTTTAGTGCCTTTTAGTGCCTATGACCAATCAGCTGAGCCAAGGTAGTGGCAGCTTTGTCAGTGCACTTAAACATGAAGTTATTACTTTTTTATTTTTGAAACTCTAACATGGTAATTATTTTAAAAGTAGAGGCATCACTGGCATTTCAGTATTTTCAATGCTATGATAAAATAAATCAATTCCATTGCATTTTTATCCTGAAAACCCAGTCAGACTTGGAGTCTCTCTAAATAAAGCTTGTTGAAAATACAAATAAGAATGTGCACTGGAGAGCTCATAGACAAGTTCAGTGATGCTGTGATTTGTTCTACCTGGCCAAACCCAGCTGCAGTGTGATCTTCAGAGAAGTTACAATGGCTTAACATGAGGTGGCTGAGTCTGCCAGTATGAATTTATTTTCAGGGTCATAAACCAATTGTACAAGGAAGAGATCATTATGCTGTCCAGGAGTATCTTGTGATTCGTAAAAGAAAATATTTAGTATTTACCATGACTTATTACATTTACCACAGAACAGACTATTTTTCTCAGTAGGATTACAGATCTCATTTTCAAAACAACATTCCCATAGATCTTGAAATGGAGATATCATAGTGTTGCATCTTAAAACATACCTCATAGATCTCATAGCTGTGTTTTTCCTTCATCAGTAATAATAATAGTAATAATAATCAGACATTAAAATCTCATATTAAAATCTCTCTGGAGTAAATGCAGTTATAGCATGGTCTTACAGTCCCAATATCATAGTTACTCTGTTGGCTGTCAGATGACACTCATTGTTAAAGCAATTCAGGACTGAAATCTATGCATGTAATACATTCACTGGGGGAGAGGACCTATAGGAACTGCCATTGACTATAGGAGAAATTTGCAGTGATATGATTACATGCCCTCTGGGAGTTGCTCCTAGTCACTGATAGGGCCCCATCTGTTTAATGTGAATGGGCAGGCTAAGGAGAGTTCACGTTCTTGGAGGAAAGCACTAAGAGCAAGGCCTCTGAATGCTTGGAAAAAGGAAAATATATTTTAGAGGTAGATCAATGATAACTACTACCAGTTTAAGGAAATAATGAACACTATTAGGCATTTTTTATCTATTTTTTCATCCGCTAGCTCTTGCATTGTCTTTTCTGTTGTCTATTTTAAATTATTTAGGCTAGAATTGCATCTTCTCATATCTATGCAGGACTAATATAAATGTGTATTATGTGTTGCCTCTGTGCACAGAGTATGTAGTTTGTATAAACAGCAAAAGCATGATATATTATGTTTTCATATGCAGAAGGTCCTTGTCTGGTACACACAATTACTGGAGATTTGCTGAGAGCCCTGGAAGGAACAGAAAACTGCTTGTATCCTCGCTTAATTTCAGTATCCAGTGAAGGTCACTGCATCATCTACTATGAACGAGGACGGTTCAGCAATTTCAGCATTAATGGCAAACTCTTAGCTCAGATGGAGATCAATGATTCAACCAGGGTAAATCTAAATGCAAACAAGTATTTGTTGTGCCTTGCCTTTATTTATTAAAACAAATTGAATTTATCTGCAGTGTATTTTAAAGGAAATCATACATGTTAAGTTGCCACCTCCTAGTTAAGTTATATTCAAACACAAATCCTCTCATCTCCATCTCCAAATGCAAAATTGCACTTGAGCTTTTTCAGATAAATAAGAACAAATTGTTTATGGTCCCACACAATACATGGAACTTTTGTTTGAAATCAAATTTCAGTGGGAAATATACCTTTAAAACAAAATACTCTGGAATTAGTCCATTCTTCGTTTATTAGCCAAGACAGGAATTCATGCCTTCAGGGCTCTGCTCTGTCAAGAGCACTTGAAGCAGCATTAGGATTGCAGATTGCTGCTGTGCTTTAGGTGTTAGTGATGGCACTGAGTTTTGTAGGACAGAGAAATGTTATGTCCTCAATTTAAGTCTTGGTGTATACACTCGAAGAGTTTTGTGGTTATATATCATATTTAAAACCACATAGTTTTTTATTTAAAATTTAGTGATCCAAAACTTGTAGGTTTATTGCTTTTATTTGAGAGAAAGAAGAGTGGAAGTCTTTCTCTTCAACTTTAAAGTGAACAGAGGACAAAAAATTCCCATAAGTTGATAATATATTAATGGCATTGATCGTTTTCCATAAAAGCTGACTGCATACATGGGTTTTGTCTTATTCTTCTGAAGGCCATTCTCCTGAGCAGTGATGGGCAGAACCTGGTGACAGGAGGAGACAATGGTGTGGTAGAAGTATGGCAGGCCTGTGACTTCAAGCAGCTCTATATCTACCCTGGCTGTGATGCTGGTATAAGAGCGATGGATCTGTCTCATGATCAGAGGTGAGTTTGTCATTAATATTTGTATGTAAATAGCAAAAAAGAACCACTACCTAGGTCATGATCTGGTTGATTTGTTTTAATCAGCATGATGTCTGATCCTTGAGTCTCACAATGCAGGTGCTTAACTTTAAGGTGAGGTCTTATATCACTAAAGTTAGTAAGCCAGAGAATCAGCTACCAAAAGTACTAGTAAAATTACATTAACTTAAGAGCATGCAAGCAGCCAGACTGGATCAGACTGCAGTAGTACCTATTAATAAATACTTTTTTTTTTTTTAAAAAAAAAAAAAAAAAAGATACAAAATTTATGTCTTACTTCTGATTTTCAGCAATGTAGAGCTTGAGAGCCTCTTGGGGTTTGTACCTAAACTATAACGTGCAGTATTATCAGTGGATCTATCCACCAGAATGGGTACAGTCCTTTCCTTTTGACTTTCTCTGAGCAATGGAGATGCAGGGTACAGACCTAGATATGTACAGTGATTGCTGTGGCACTAGAATGCACAGTGTAAATGTAAATATATGTGACCCCAACACTTGGACTACTATTGTAATGTGATTATTATATAAACCTATATGTTGCATTTATGCAGGACTATGAGTGCATTCACTGTTTACATCAAGCATGAGTCTTGTATTTCTTATTAATATACAAAATGCTGCAAAGAACTCACGGGATGTTAGAAAAATCTTACAACATTCGCTAAAGTTTTTTCTTACACTTTTCAGCATTCCTATCTGTGTATCCATTTTTTAAAGCAATAAAAGCACCTATAAATTAAATATGCACCTAATTTATTCATATCTGAGTAAATAATGAGAAAAAATATTTTTGTCTCAAACAGTTTAATCAAAACTAAATTACTGGAAAAGGCCTATTTGCTTCTGGAGCTTTGCCAGTTTATGCAGTATTTGCCAGTTTTCATACAGTACTGTGCTGTGTTCTAAGATATTTATTTACACTGTGAAAATTTTCTGGTAGCCCATTTTCTCTATCCCTGATTGTAATATTAGGTTGGGAAGCCCCAGCTGTGTGAAGTGCCTTAAGTACCTGCTTAGCTTTGGTCGCTTAATTAAGCAGAGAATGGATTTTGTATGGTGTGATAGAAGTGGAGATAGATATCTAATCCAATTTTAGAATTCAGCTACCAGAATTGGAGTGTTGATGATAACTGGAAAATCACCTCAACCATTGCCACCAGAACATAAATATAGGGGTAAATTTCCATATGAAGCTTTTTAGGAGTACCAGGGTGTGATCAGCTTACAGAAAGCAATGATAATAAGCTCCCATAATAACCAGAGGAGATTTACTCACTACAGACTGTGAAGTCAAAAGGACAACTTAGTACACCTTAGTACATGCTCAGTGACCTGTGGAGAGTAGGTCTCAGGCTATTTTGAGGGTATTGATTAGGGCCCTAATTCGGTAGCCTCCCCATAGCCACTTAGTACTTTCTGTTTGAGATACTTCGGAGGTCTGAGGTACACATAAGGGGTGGCATATATGACCTAGTGAAGACCAACCCACACCCTTCCAAGGGAGGCAGCTAGAGACAATGCAAGACAAAGAACATATCAAATGGTCCTGTACTTTTATCTCTGCAAAGGTGAATGGAAGGAGCTGTGTTCATTATGGTTGACCATAATGAGAATACGGGAATTGGTTTCATATATAGGTATTTAAATTTAGTGTCTCTATGGCAAACTGAGCACACCCATGAGTTTAACTTTCATACAGTATTGCAAAAGAGACTTGTTCTTGTCGCTTTTTTACTGTTTATGCAAGCCATGATTAGGTAAAAGAGGATTAACACAAACGTCTTTCCTATCTTTTTCAGAACTCTGATTACTGGCATGGCTTCTGGCAGCATCGTAGCTTTTAATATAGATTTTAACCGGTGGCATTATGAACATCAGAACAGATACTGAAGCAGAATGAAGAACTGAAAGCCCAGGTAAAGCTGAGAGCACAAGTGCTGCAATGAAAGGTGTAGTCTCTGGTGGAAAACCACGTCTGCATTGACCTCCGTTGTACATTCCATTACACCCAGCAATAGCTGTACATTGTAGTCAGCAACCATTTTACTTTGTGTGTTTTTTCACAACTGAACACCAGCTGCTGAAAAGCAAGCTTGTATCATGTAAATTATATGAATTAGGAGATGTTTTGGTAATTATTTCATATATCTTTGTTTATTGAGAAAAGGTAGTAGGATGCGCCACAAGAGACTTTTGCAAATTCTGAGGAACCTTGTGTCCAGTTGTTTCAATGTTTAGGCTATGAACCTAACATGCATCCCATTTCCAGCCTCTTTTCAAGCTGAGATTAAAAAAAAAAAAAAAATACGTTTGATACTTTGTACATCAGATGCACATCTTAACTTTAAAGGGATACTTTTGTAAAAGTAAAACCTTGTATAAAGAACAAAACTGTTTCTTAATTTTATTGTGGAGTTACAACTTGCATGTACTTTAAACCTGATGTCTTGAAGGAACAGGTGCATTCACACAAATCAAACTGGAAATCTGCCTAAGGGTACAGCTTGTGTTAAAGGGTTGAATTTGGGTGCAAACAGTAATTTTGACATTTTCACCAACACATGTTTTTCACTTTTTGAATCTAACTTTACCCCTTTTAAGTGGAGTTCTGCTCATAAAGCATTTGGATAAAAAGCCATCATTTGCCATATTTATACTTTATACAATAGAAATTAAATTCCTCCCTTTAAAATTCAAAGACTAGATAGAAAGGGAGCAAAGAGTGTAAGTTCAGTTTAATGCTTTGTAATGCTTAATTATTCCCAATACAGACAAAGTGCTATACTTCTGGATTATTAGCATTTGGCATACAAACCATTGGGCCAGAGAGCCTCGAATAATTTTTTTCCCTTATTTTTCCTCTGAGCAGCTTGGTTTATTCAACAGCCTTAGCTTCATTGTGGAGGTGACTGAAGTTATTCTTTTGGGTTCTTCTGAAAATCTCACCTGAAGCCACTCAGACTAAGGCACTTCATGTTTTACAATACTGTAATGATAATTATCGGAATAATTTTCTGCACATTGTACTGATCAAATTACACACCCAGGGGTATATACACTTTAATTCATGTTTCTTCTTTGTATATTTGGTGACTGTATTGTCATAGATGTACATATTGTGTCGGTAGGGCTATGAGGCATGTAACAGGAATGTAATTTTCTCAGAATTTACACTCATTTGCAGTCATTTATTTAAAAAGATAATGGATTCTTTGTATTGGCACTTTGCACCAGAAACATATCATTATTTATTGATGTGATTACTTATTTGTTCTCCACCTTGTATTAGTAAGTTTAGCACTGAATTTCCCTCTTCATTGTTGTTTGTATTTATAAGATTCGGAAATCATGGGGATCAGTGTAATGATTAAGTTATTCATCACCAGTCTGTAAGCAATATCTTGAGTTCGTAGCTTAGAATTGGGAGACTATTGAACATCTGGAAGACAAGTTCATTTCATCTTGAGATCATGGTGAAATATTTTGGATATATAAATTCCTTAAGCTATTGTAACCATGTTTTATTGCAAAGATGTAAAATATGCCAGATGTGTGTGAGTTGGAAATCAAAAAGAAAAATAAAATATGCAAAGAATTCAGTGATAGTTTTTCATTTCAATGAATTTTTCATCAAATAGTTCACATTATCATTAGGAGCAAGCAATTATTTTAAGAAATCCTCTCTTACAGACAATGTATATGCCAAAAATTATGTATGCTGGGTGGTTGTATTTCCTGGGGTGTCAAGAAATAAAAGAGAGGTTACAGAGTGTGTTTTGCAACTCATTTGATTGCCAGTACATGAAGAGAAACTACTGAAGATACTTTGATCAGCAGAAGAATCCTTGTGAACAGGCAACAAACTTTTATAATACACCTCACAGAAAGCAAAAATCTGTTGATAGCCATTTTGGGTATCTCTCAATATCTGATAAGACAGAACTAATTTCTTCTTGTTTTAGGCATTGAAAATTAGGTATCTACACTCCTGCACAGCAGAACAAAACAGGTGGGACAAATCACCTTCTTAAAATGCTGAGGTCCCTACAAAGTTATAGTAAGTAACTGTAGATAGATAGCTATATAATGTCAAATCATAGAATTATTAAGGTTGGAAGAGACCATCGAGATCATCCAGTCCAACCATAACCCTACTACTAATATCACTCCACTAAACCATGTCCCTAAGCACCAGGTTCAACCTTTCCTTAAACACCCCCAGGGACAGTGACTCCATCACCTTCCTGGGCAACCCGTTCCAATGCCTGACTGATCTTTTTGAGAAGAAATGTCTCCTAATTTCCAACCTGAACCTTCCCTGGCCCAACTTGAGGCCATTCCCTCTAGTCCTATCACTGGTTACCTCTGAGAAGGGGCCAACCCCCAGGTCCCCACACCTTCCTTTCAGGTAGTTGCAGAGAGCAATAAGGTCTCCCCTGAGCCTCCTCTTCTCCAGACTAGACAACCCCAGTGCCCTCAGCTTCTCCTCTTGTGTTCCAGGCCCTTCACCAGCTTTGTGGCCTTTCTCTGGACATGATCCAGGGCCTTGATGTCCTTCTTGTATTGAGGAGCCCAAAGCTGAACATAGCACTCAAGGTGCAGCCTCACCAATTATGAGTACAGGGGACAATTACCTCCCCCTCCTGCTGGCTACACTATTCCTGACACAAGCCAGGATGCCGTTGGCCTTCTTGGCCACCTGGGCACACTGTCAGCTCATGTTCAGGCGAGCATCGACGAACACCCCCAGATCTTTTCCTCTGCACATCTTTCAAGCCGCTCTCCCCCAAGCCTGTAGCATTTCATGGTGGTGTTGTGGCCAAAGTGCAGGATCCGGCACTTAGTCATGTTGAACTCCATCCCATTGGCCTCTGCCCATTGACCAACCCTGTCCTGTGCCCTCTGCAGGGCAGCGCAAGAAGCAAATCAGTCATTGACTCTGTGTGAGCCCTGCTCTGCAATAACTATAAACACTGGTGTGTTATCAGCATTATTCTCATCCTAAATCCAAACCACAGCACATACCAGCCCCTATGAAGGAAATTAACTCTATTCCAGCTAAAACCAGAACTCGAGGCCCCTTAATGCAGGCTCAAGGTCCCTATTATGTGCAGATCTCCAATTTATGTCGCAAGACTTTTCCAAAGTTATCAACTGTCCCATCTCATTCACATAGTAAAGCTAGAGTGACTCATCTTTTTCCTGTATAGAAATGGGAGTTACTGATTCCAGGGAGTCTCTGAGAGACTCTGTGGAACATGAAGCAGCTCTGATGAAAATGGCAAAATGGGGCCAATCTTTCAGCTAATGCAGACACGTTATTAAACATACAGTTGTGTAACTAAAATATATCTGCACTGTAAATAACGTACAATTATTGGCTGTGCTTCTGCCAGTCTGTCGTAGGCTAAGAATGGGACTATAAGCCAGTGTTGTACCAGGAGCATGATACAGCAGCTGTAAGGCTTTTTCCTTGTCCAGATTTTACCACTGTTGAGGAGAGTACTGTTTTCTCTACATGAGCAATGATAAAAGAAAGGCTGCTTAATTTTACCCCAAGGAAAGACTACTTAGGCTCAATTTACTGGAAGAGCTTCAGATAAATAATGATTATGTTGATAGAGAATCTCACAGGCTGTGCTTGTAAAGCTAAAAACACTGCCTGGGAACAACTGATGTGGTGAATGCTTGTTATAATATAGTGTATCAACCCTGCTGACAAGCAAGCAGGGTGTTTGAAGCAAGCCTCGTGCTGCCAGGGATAAAAGCATTTGGAGCAGACACAGGGAGCGAAGGGCTGACTTCTGATAACAGCAAGAGAACCACCTCCTGATACAAGACATCTAGTACCTATAAATATTTTATTTGGAGATGTCTAGCAGGAGCTTATGCTCATATTTTGCAGCGGTTTAATTGTGGACTCTTTTTTTTTTTTTTTTTCCGTCCTGTTACTTACAAACACTAAAAATGAGCACATTAAAAGAGAATGTTTTATTTACATAAGGAAAAAAGGATTGTAAATTTATTACATCTACGCAGTACAGTACAGTTTATAGATTTTCTATCCCTCATGATTAGTTTTTCAACAACCACAGTTAAGTTTCAAGATCTGCAACTGACAAGAAAACAAGTCTGGAGATAGCTTTCTTGTAAACTTTATAAGCTGTGGTCATATAATTAGTTTACAGAGGGATTTACTTAGATGAAAATCTGCCAGACAGCTGACTTGGTATCTGGATCTCTCTGTGATGACATCAGGCCTAACCAGCACAGCGGCTCTGCATCGTTAGCCAGAAGTACATCCTCTCTCTGTTCCACCCCACTAGCTCAAATAAGGACTTAGATAACTAACACGGGTACCTATGCATAAAATTCAGAGCCTGGAGTAAATTTTTGTTGTTGTTGTTCGTTAAAAGCCTGGCATAAGGGCTCTGTGTGTCTTAAGAATGCCACAATACCAAGATATCTTCAGCCTATGGTTCCTAACATGAAGGAGAGAATAAGCCTTTATATACAAAACTAGACAGGAAAGAAAATCTTCTCTGGTGCCAGAAGACTACAAACAGCTAAAAGCTAGCAGCACCATTGGATTTGACTTTAAAGTTTCATGTCTGCTTATGCTTTGAAGAGATTCAGTCCTGGCAGAATGCTGCAATGAACAAGCCCTTTGGCAAACCTAATCCTGGTGTCATATTTGTGCAAATTTAAGCCATTAAGAATGATGCACATAGTCTCCCTCACTGCATAGCAGAACTAGCAATTCCTGGAAAAGGCAGCGGAACAATTGAAAGTGGTCTTTCAATCCAGCTGTACAGCTATGCGTATAAATCCAGTGCCCATGGCTGTTCAGATACATTACTTTGTGCAGAGCTAACAGGAAATAAAATAGTGACTGGTAGCCAGTGTCCCTGCATGCACATCTTTTCAATTAATAGCACTAATACAAAAAGAACCTGTTTCAGCAAAAAGACACTGTTTCAGGAGGAAGACAGCAGGACTCCAGGCAGGGGCCAGGGGTTTGGAGGAAAGTCAGAGAGGGAGGGATAGCTTTCCTCTTCAGTCACAAAATACCAGGGTTGTTTCTCCCAAAGAGGCTGGCCTGGACAGATTGTCCCCAGCTTCTCTCTTGCAATGTCCATTCCTGCTTCTTTTCCTCCAGTAACTCTTCTGTCCCCCTTTATGGAACTTGCCATGAAGATACCTTGTCTGTAGATTGGGTTTTCTGTCTCCTGCAACCATGGAAGAACCTCACTGGTACCTATCACACTCCCTCATTATCCCTAACTTCCAGGGAGAAGCAGACTCAGCATAAAGTACACTTGTGAGGCTCCAGAAAGCTCATACAAATCTATTTTCCAAGTTCCTTGCTGTCCCAGTGTGAGTTGCAGGTAGTAAAAACCTGAAATGAAAAGGGATTCACTATACCTCCTATTTTTCAACTGCCTGTTCAAGCAGAACCAAAGGTCATGTGGGAGCATTATTCTCCTAGCAAATAACACAGGTCAGGGCCCTTCTCTGACCTGAAGGCAAGTGGCATGACATAGGCTTTAGACATGCCACCAGACTCCCTGGGAGCAGCCTTTAACCCATCCTACCCCATGCACACTGCAGGGTGTTGTTTAGAGAGTGATAGGTTAAATGCATGTCAGTTACACCATGCAGATAAGTACCATGCAGTACCCAAACCTACAACTCTCATTGATCAAGTTGTTAGCACAGTTGTTACTAAAATTTTCCCTCGGGCTCCAAGCTCATCAGCTTATCAGCCATACCACACATTGTGACAGGTGGGATTTGGGGATCAGTAACTTCTTGGGATGCAGACCACTGTGTACACCAGGTTGGACTCCTTAACAGGTTTGGCACAAACCTTTATTCTAGTCATACCTTCTTCATCAATATTTGAATTTCCCTCAACAATATTCTTTGTTCCTACTTATTTCGGACACCAGAAGCATCTGCATTTACCTATAGTTGAACTGGCACCTCGTGTTCTAGCATCTAGGCAGAGGCCTTGAAAGTACGGAAGACAGCTTTGCTGCTGCTCTACATCTCATCACCTTTGTGATTCTTTGGAGAATCCCTGTCATGACTCCTACCTGTGTGGCAGTCAGCCCCTCAGACAAGCGAGTTTTTACCAGCACTTGCCATGACCATTGAATGTCTGATACAAACTGATTTCCCTTTTGTATTTCTCTGTAGGAATCCCTGTCAAAGCATCTGCTCAGGCAGGAGTTTATCAGACTTGGTAAGCAGATATGATCCCAGCTATACTCAGGAGGAAGTGGATCAGAAAGTAAAACAGATGTATTCAGGATGAAAGCAAACTTGTTTGGATTTTGAGGCTTGGAGCTGTGAACAGCCATAATCCTTTTGATTCGATACAAACATTATTTCATATCTCTTAACTTGAAAGACATTAACTTCCATGACTTGCTCAGATCACTACCATGAGAGGACTGATAACACACATCCAACCATAAACACATTAATAAGTGGTGTTTCCTTCATTTTTATTTTTATTTTTTTTATTATTATTATTATTTTTTGCAATCTAATAGCTCCAAAGGTTTTTGTTTGTTTGTTTTGGAGGGTGGGGATGGAGGGTGTTGTCGTTTTTCTTGTTGCTTTGATTTGGCTTGGCTTTGGTGTTTTTTGTTGTTTTTGCTGGTTGTTGTTGTTTGTTTGTTTGTTTTTTTGGTCTTGTTTTGAAAGATTTTTGGCCTATTGCTACCCCTTTCAGGAAAAAGATATAAGAATACAAGTTGTTGATTAGGTCATAGGGACATATCTCTAGGCATACTATCAAGAGTAATAAACATCAATCCAATTTTTTTATGTCTGGAGTTTTAAATCCCAGCTGAATCCTTCCCACCTGGCATTCATAAGTGCTATAGTAGGTGTCTGGCTAGCAGGCTTATCTCCTACAAGATAACTTCTTACCACTGAGAGACTTACAAAGTTAGGGCACAAGCCTCTGCGAGGCCCTGCCTAGCAGTGCTAAGTCACACTGAGAGGGTATGCATGTGGTTCTGAGTGCGTGCAAGGCTGAACATGGATCCTGTGCAGGAGCTGGCTACAGATAGTGTACTCACGTACACATCATTCCATTCAGGCTGAGATTAGCATCACAAGGGGTGCTGATCTTTCTCCTTTGATGGATGATCTGGCCAATACACTAGTCAGGAATACCTTCTGATTTCCATGTCAGTCTGATTTCCACGTCTGTCAGATGTGATGAGGCAACACATACACCACTACAGAGCCCAAGGGTTATGTTTTCCTGCAAAGTGCAATCCGTTAATTGAAGGAAGGGTGAAAGTACAGGTTACAAATGTACATAAGGACAAAAACTTGAAAGAAAGAAAAAAAAAAAAGTTTGCTTGTCTTCATTCCTCAAGATGATCTGCCTACAGAGACTTTTCAATCTAATGCTTAATCCCTCTCTCCCAAATCCCTCCCTGTTTTCAGGATTTCTGTGATCCCCTTTGTCACCCACCATGTGTGTGCCTTACGGAAGGAAGAAGCCTCTGCACCTTCCAGGTGCACTCACAGCACATGAGTGCCTTCATACGTGTGTGCAGGGCAGCTCAATTTTAGATCAGCCTTTTTGATACTTAGGGAACTTACCAGAAAACAAACAAACAAACAAACAAACAAAAACACATAAAAGAAAGAAACCATTACATCATAATGTTAGGTTGTACCAAGGAAGAAAAAGGGAACAGTGGATATTTAAGTCTGGGGATATGACAGGACTTGGTTGTAGGTAGAAACTGGAAATCCAAGCCCAAGTTCATTTTTCATAAGATGAAAACACAGAAAGAATATGGGGTTTCCACTAACCATCCTTGAATAGACTAGGGATGTGCATAGGAACCTTTCCAGTTTCATTAAGATACCAGAAGAAATAGTTACATTTTGGATGCTGGAAATGTATCCATTTTTAGATACTATGATATGAATATGATCGTAATTTCTTGATCAAAATATTCTGCAATATTTTTCATAGGCCTTTCACAAAAAAAAATAAAAATAAATATTCCTTTCAGCACATTTGTAAGCTCATCAAAAGCATGTCAAGTCTGCCTATTTTCACAAATTATTGTGAATAGAAAATAAGCTCAGTATTTTCATTCATTTGTAAATTCCTTATTTATTATATTCTATTATTTTATTATAGTTCATTTTTCCTTTTAATATATTGGCAAAGCTTTTTGCATTTTCATCTGTTCTCTATCCCATTTCCTCCTTCTCCCTCCACCTTTCCCCCAAACAAACAAACAAACAAATCAATCAATAATCAAAAATCAATCAATAATACAAAAGACACCTCATCCAGACCTTCTAAAGTCTTGGAGGTAAGTTACAGAAAATGTATCGGGGCATCTTATGTTAGCAGAACTTTTTACGTCAAGCATATAGAAATTATGACATGGCCTTTGATAGAGTTCTCTGATCTCCACATTGGAGAGACATGGGATTGAAGGGTGAACCATTCAGTGGATAAGGAATTGGCTCAAAGGCTGCACCCAGAGGGTTGTGGTCAGTGGCTCTATGTCCAGGTGGAGGCTGGTAACAAGCGATGTCCCTCAAGAGTCTCTCTTGGAATCAGTACTGTTTATAATATCTTTATCAAAAACATAAACAATGGGATCAAGTGCATCCTCAGTGAGTTTAAAGATGACACCAAGCTGAATGGTGCAGATGATACAACAGAAGGAAGGGATGTCACCCAAAGAGACTGGGACAATCTGGAGAAATGGGCCCACATGAACCTAATGAAGTTCAAGTCCAAGTACAAGGTGCTGCTTCTAGGCCTGAGCAATCCAAGACATGAGTCAGGAGAACTCACTGATAGCAGCCCTGCAGAGAACGACATGGGGGTTCTGGAGGACAAAAATCTGATATGAGCCAGCAGTGTGTGCTTGCAGCCCAGAAGGCTGACCGTATCCTGGGCTGTATCAACAGGGGAGTGGCCAGCAGGTGGAGGGAGGGGATTTTGCTCCTCTGCTCTGCCCTTGTGAGGCCCCACCTGGAGTGCTGCATCCAGGTCTGGGGCCCCCACCACAAGAATGATGTGGAGCTGTTAGAATGAGTCCAGAGGTGGTCTACAGAGTAGATTAGAGGGCTGTAGCACCTCTCCTATGAATAAAGACTGGGAAAGGTGGGGCTGTTCAGGGTTCAGGGTTGGAACTAGACAATCTTGAAGGTCTTTTCCAACCCAAGCCAGTCTGTGATTCTATGATTAAGTAGCCTCTATTATTTAATTTGAGATTTTCACTGAAAGACTGGTCACTACGTGTAGTGTCCACACCAATATGCTTTCTTCATATTTGTTGGCTTTCTGGGTTTCTAGCTCACAATGCTGGCTCGAGTCCAATTTTTCATCCACCTGTACCCCAAGTCCTTCTCCCCAGGGCTACTCTCAATCTATTCATCTCCCAGTCTGTAAATATGAGGAAGGGATTACTTGTAGAGCAAAAAGCTTTTTGATTAAACTAAAATCAAGAGTATCCAAATATTGGAGGACGGGAGACAGAAATTTTATATCATATAGTCTGGGAGAGCAGAAAACATTGATGAACATATGAGAAGGACTGATTTCAGGTTTGTGTTACAAACATGCTCAGCGTCTGGGCCAACATGAGGAACTCCCCCCCCTTCCTCCTGACTCACTCTCAGACTCTGCCTCGGACTGAAGCATCTTCCAATGGGCCAGCAAGGGCAGTGCTGCAGGGCCAAATGCTCTGTGACACCTGCACTGCCCTGGGCCGCGGATTAGGCTGGCGGTGATAGGGGCGTAATCCCTGTGCAGCAGCGGGGCTGGGCGGATGGCGCTGCCCAGGCTTATTATGCGATTATGTTGATGAGGCGTGAGAGGCACCAGCTGGTCCCCACCAAGGTGCAGCACCAGCATGAAGATTTGGAGCCTGAGCACCCAAGCTAAATCAAAGTATTTTATTGACAGCCTCTGCTCCTTCATTTCCATCTGGTTGTTAATCCCATAGCTGTTTCAAGCCAACATCATGAGAGAATAGAAGAAAGGGAGCTTCAAACCCCACCCTGAGGGAGCCATGTGCCCACTCACGGTAGGAAGAGCACAGCTATTTTGAGCATATAACACAGAAATTTCCTATGAAAAAGCAGGTTCTGTGTGCATTGCACACTTCTGGGGCTGCCAGGGCAGGCATGGAACAACACTTAGAGTACACCTAGTTCTTCATTTGGAACTGGCCTGCTTTCTTGTTGGACTATAGCACTATGCACTTCCCAGTGCAGGCCTGGGGAAGGCATCTGGCCTTTCAGCCATGCATGACAATAAATAATACAAAGCAGTTTTTATGGGTTTAAGGGCTAGCTGGGTCATATAATAAGGGACTTATTGGAACATATTTAGGGGTCGACCAGAAAATAAATGACTGGAGAAAGAACAATGAATTTATATAAGGCACTCTCCTAAATGCTCCAGCAAGTAAATGTGCAGCAACTTTTTTGAGAGTTGACTTGTTACTCCAAAGTTGAAGGTACCTTCCAGTTTAATGAATGTACTAAGTGCAAGCAGTGTTATGTACTAGCTGGAGATCTGTATATGTGCTGGGATTGTCCAGATTAAAACAAGATTGTCAGCAGTTACTAATAAGCAAATGGATACAATCCCCATGCATTCCGAAGAAAAACTGCTTGTTTTCACTCTGGTATTGGTGTAAATGTCTTTTTAAGTTTTCAGGGAACAGACCTTATATAAAAGGTAGAGTTTGAAATACATCTAATACAATCTGTTAAATAATGAAATAAACACGATGTGGCAATAAATGTGGTAAACATTATCTTCTGTAAAAAGTGGATCTTTTCTAAGCATGAAAAAATATTTTTCAATGTAAAATAATATTTTTATATGTAAAGCCACTTCGGAGTAGACTCCATGAACCTAACAGTGATTTCATAGAAATATCCACCCCTTGGGTACAGACAACAGGTAAATAAGGATTCGATTGACAGCAGCAGAAATAGAGAGTTCATTAGAACCAATATTTTTTTTACATATGCCCATTTTTATGCTGTCTAGAATTCTTTTATCTAAAATTCTTCTACCTCGTAGGTTTAATTCTGTATGTGTAAACTCCAACTAAACGTGTAAAGTATGTCAAACCTGGGTTCCTTGCTTTTCTTTATTTCCCAGCAGGGTTCTAGCAAATCCAATAGCTGATTTTAGCTCAAAACCACGTTTTCAGGAAAGCAATTTTTAATCTCAAGTTCTTTTTAAATTTTACCTTTCTTTCTATTTACGTATTTTTGTGCAATCTTATTTACATATTATATAATGCAGCAAGAAACAAAGAAGTTATGGTATACGGTATTATTATTACTGGTTAAAATAGTTATTACTGGAGAGATTATAACTAATTGTATCTATGACGCATAACCCAAACTTTGAAAACAAATGTAAAAACAACTAAAACATTGTTATATTTGAAAAAAGAAAAAAAGTCTATACATGGCAACCCACATATAATACCTAAACTACTTCAGATCACCTCTGTTTTTAATAATCACACAGCTACAGCTGCTGAGGTGCATCTAGTATAAAATTTGTTATGATATATCTGTTTAAATGGTACAATCATATGACATCTTTTTGAGGCAAGATCACCCAAATGTTATAAAATTACATAGTCTATCTAGCATCATGATTGGCAGTTGCCTGGAGAAAAACCTATGCAATCTTACTTGTCATATCATGGAAGTGCAGGTGAGATCAAATACTGCAAAATTTGCATGCACCTTTTTGTACAGTTTTTTTAATTAATATTTGATGGTGATTTATCAACACGCTAGTCAGGCAGCAGGCAGATATATTACAAAGTTCTGTTTTCCAAAATGGGTTACGCTAACAGGAAGGACCTGGGCTGAACACCACTAGTTCATAACAGACAGAAAAAAAAGAAAAAAAAAAAAAAAAAAGAAAAGAAAAGAAAAAAAAAGGGGGGGGGGAGGGGGGAAGATTGGTACTATCTATCAAAGTTTTGAACTTTTTAAAAGAAACCCCATTTTCCTACAAAGGAACAACTCACACCCTGGAACAGCTTTCCAATGTTTTGCTAAAAGCACTATATCATTCTCTTTTCAAAGAAGTGGAACCCAGCTGCCCAGCAGAAATCATACAAAACATTGTTGTTCAACATGTTGTTCCCTGAAGTAGGGATATCTGGATAAAAGAAATAGGGAGCAACACCATCATCGTCTGAGTAACACGAGTGCCCCCAGCTTCTTAACAAGGAAAGCTATGCTGCTGACAAGCACCCTATTAGCTCTGTCTTTCAAAGCCTTATCTAGGGAGACTGCTGTGAAATCAGGGAAGAAAATAGGAATACAGCTGTCATAACACCCTGAGTGAATCACCTGAGTGAACTCTCTATCTTCAGAAACCAGCCACTGTAACCGTGAAGCAGAGTTGGAAAGCCCACCTTCGCACCAGTTCCAGCTGATAAGTAGCAAGTGACACTTGGTATTGTTAGGCTAAATGCTTCTCAGAAAGTCCATGCCCGAATTAAGGAAAGACTAGATGTGTTTCTTGATTTTGCTAACAAGTTTGCTTTTCCTTATCTATCCAGTCCACTAACAATCAATGTGTAATGGAGAATGCAGAGGCTAAAGGAACTCAAGACACTTATTGCACAAGACACTTATGCTCAGTGATATTTACAATTGAAAACTACATTTGTCTACAAGTTTATCGTAAGAATTTTTTTTTTTGAAATTATAGAGTTGTTTCAAACATATCAAAAATTATAACGTCTCGTCAAAAAAAAAAAAAAAAAAAAAAAAAAAAAAGACTGACAGGTATTTAGGTACAGAAGGAATACATTTTTACATTTTGAATTGACTTTACCTCTTCTAAATCTTCTAAATCTGGGTCAAAGTGATACACTCGCTTACAGGTCTGGTTACATGCAGAGAAACACACTTCTTGGCAACATTTATTTGTATATCACACTTGACTCTTAATTTATCATAGTTTTCTCTCTTTCTTCCATGGAAGAACAGAGATAGGCTGTAGTCTGAAATTGTTACAAAAGCTTGGTGTGACCCCTGAATTAAAACATTTTATTTATTAACATTTAAAGGGCAACATTCTGTAAAAACATTTCCTGAAAACCTGAGACTCAAAGTTTACTAATGCTAATCTAGTGTGTCCCCAAATAAACTGATTCCCACTGAGGCTAGTCACCATAAGGAGCCTGTACTTTTGTGTCATTTAGGTATTTATCAACATCCAGATGGGTTTCAAGTCCAGTGGGCGGACAGAAATGCCTAGCACAGAAATGCACTCGCTAAACCCAGGATTTATTTCACCCAGCACTTCAGCTGTCTAAGATCAGATATCCAAATATGTACCAGTCACTCCAGGATACCTGTTCTTTGTCGGTAGAAACATATAAACATACAAACATATATATGGCATTTGTAGAGAGCAAGTAATTTGAACTATTTAGGTATTTGTCTTAGGTTATCTAAGATACCTAATGAAAGAAAACAATGAAAGAGAAATAAGTAATACCTACTTATTCCTCTCTACTGGGAACAGACACTGGGGTGATTGGCTCAGATTTAAAAACCTCACATCTATACAAAACTGGCTGTGGTTAAGGCATTTCAAACCAGTGCTGAGCCCTCTTTGCCATTTGGTCTAGTCCCCTGTTCTCCCTCCCCACCACACTGCAATGGCTTCTTCTCCCATCTGCCAGGAAAATGGGTCAGGAGGCAGATCAGGATCAGAGAGATACCTTCTTCCCCTGTATGTTCCCCACTGACTTCATTTTTGGCTGGATCAGTTTTCTGGATGAATTAAAGCTTAGTTGCACTGTCTGCCCACCACCCTATCCCACCCCACCCCCTTTGCACCATGTTGTAGGTATTCCTGGAAAAAAGTAGTGGTAGGTAATGTGTAGAGAGGTGAGAGATGGAAGAGAGGAGGAAGACAAAGGACCCGAGGCAGGTGATGAGCTATAAAACCTGACATGCTGTGCTGAGAACAGGTCACCCCTGGCAATCTGAGGGCAGGCTGTGTACAACAAAATAGGTCAGAAAAACATCTACTATAAGTCAGCCAAGTGCAAGGAGAGGGGCTTTTCTGGCTGGATCATTATAGCAGTAGTTTGAGCATGGTTTTCTTTCTCCACTGTTTCTTTCCAAGCACCTGCAACCGTGATTTCTGTTAGTATGTTGTAAATGAGTAAATGGATTTGCATTTTATTGCCTCCTGATTTGAATTAAGTGTGAGTTCATGTTACCTACTTGCAACAAGGAATCCCTCACGCAGCATACAGGAAATCTAAACTACAATTTGGTGGCTAGAGGAATAAGTGCCAAAATGCACCAAAACCCTGCTTGAAGTTAACAAAAGAAAAGCAAGGCACAGTCCCATAAAAGATGCAAAATCAGGGGATCAGGTGAGGAAATGTCTTCCAGATACTACTAACAGCCTCAAAAAAATCCCAGGTGTTTAGCAGTGTTTGAGGAGCGTGCTTAGACCCAGAGATATGTCCGTAGACTGTGTAATTGGTGACATTTCCAAACTTTTACTTAATAGTATGTCTTTATTAACAGACTGGGGCATACATTTTCATCCACAGCAATAGGTCTTTGCTTTGAAGACAGGAAACATATTGACCAATAAAAATAAACTCTGCAATATCATGGCATAATGCAGGGTTAGAAAATAAGATTTTTTTTTCTATATTCTGTATCTGCTTTTTAAACTCAATTGGCTAATGAAACATATACCTCCAACAGTATCCCATTTTCTGTTTCTTAGCTATGTAGCACAGATGCAGAAAGCAGTTAGAGACAAAGCAGAATTAATTTGTTAAATAATTTAACTAAGCAGAGTGAGTTAAGTAGGTTCCCACAAAATGAAATTCATTGTAGAGAGAGGGCCTTACAAATAGTACAGACACCTGCCTGAAATACCTGGAGAAACTCCATACAGAAAATTTTAAAATCTCCCATGACACGGTAAAAATTGTCTTGTGTAAACTGTTGTGCATTTTATATTTTATTTGCTATACTGAATTTATTTTATTGTTGGGTAGGGAAACAAAACCTGGTTATTAAAACATCTGATTTCAGTCCAACATTTTCTATAATTTTATTTTGTCAACAGATGGGGGGATATCTACTGAGCATATAATAGGTTTATCACTACTCAAATGTAACTGCTGCCAAATCTCTAAAGTCAGATTCTTCTCTCAGCTATTACACTGTAAAATTCACAATAACTATATTGAAATTCACATTTTTGTGTTGTTTTAAATGAAATTAGGTCCTGTAAAATTAGTATATTTGTGTTACTATGTTAGCGTTACCTGGTAATTAGCAAACATTATCAATAAAGCAGTGCTGAATTCCTGAATGCTTGATGATCTTCTTAGCTAATGCAGACACAGAATACATAAACTGACCAAATGCAATATATCACAATCTCTAAGGTTGGTTTGAATTATACTACTGACATTTTATTACGTATATTGGGCCGGCCAGCTTTTAAAATTTTATGTAGTGTTTGCTTTGGAATGGAGGTCATTTCTGTGGTTATGGATTAGTAGTGCAGCTTGGCTTTTCCCACTCCCTGTTACCTCAGGCTACAGCCAGGGAATATTTTTTGTTTCATATTGCCAACTTAGAATTTATATGTGCACAGTTCACACCACCAGTTGCCAGAGGCACTCATAAACCCTTCTTCCTAGCACAAACTATCAATATATATCCTGATCAGGAGTGCATGCTGAAAGCAATGGGCCTTTGTTTCCCTCTGGCTGCAAAGTGCCATTGCAGGCCACGCAGGACTTAGATAAGAGGAAAATGGTGATAGCTACTGTGCTTTGACAGATGCCTAGGCAATTTTAACCTGCTGATATACAATAGAATAAAATAGCCCTACTTGGAACCACTCTACAGAGAAAAATCACTTAAAACCCATATTTGATCTGAAAATGACCAGAAGGACTCAGTACTCAGGGGAGTTCAGAAGAGGAGGAGAGTTGAATGTTAAGGTCCTCCTCTGCTTGATCAGAAAACTACTTGTAAAGTAGAATTTATTCTGAGATGTCTGGGAGAAATGTCTTTTCAACCTGAAATTTCTCCAGAGAAAGGCTGCCCAGAATTGTGTCTGCAAGGTGTTGATCTAGGATGTGAGGGAGCCTGTATTCAAAATGATTTTTAAATGTCAAGACCATGTTGAGGAAGACCAAGCAGGGTCTGACTCCCAGAACAGAACTGCTCACATATTCCTATGCATGCATATGCATGGAAAGAGTTCACCCTTCATAAAAAGTGTTCAGAATGATTTTTTTTTATTGCATTCCAGTGATAACAACAACAACAAAGTCTGTCCCTTATTCAAATCAACCTTGAAAAGATATCAACAAGAGCACAAGTAGGCTTCATTTTCCTACCTTCCCTTCTACCTGTGTGGAGGAGAGGTTTTTAATAAAAGCATAAAAGAAGAATGGATTCTAAACCTGACAAACATCTGCCCAAGAACAAAGCAGGTGGAAACCATCTTCATCTGCCCAGACCTACAAAAGCTGCTTGTGCCCTTCCTGCAATAGAAACAGGACACTAAAGGCTCAGTTTTCACCATCTCCAAAGACTTGGCTAGAAATGTGGAACAGTTGAAAAATACTTGAGACTGTATAATTTAGGAGATCATAAAACCAGTAGGAGAGTTTGAGAATTATTTAGATTTATGAGCTGAGGGAACTTATTTAGACATCCACACAGTCAGAATCCCTTCCATGAAGTCAAACTGCTTAAAGATCAAAGTATCTGTATCAACATTATCACCAGGCATCAAAAAAAAGCTGCGACATACAACAGATGCCCCCTCTGTCAGCCCTCAAACTGTCAAGAGTTTGCAGTTTTCAATGCTATTGGGCAGGGCACACACAACATACATGTGTAAGGGGAGGGAGACTTGAGGGGAAGAACAAAAACATTGTTGAATAAGCATTTGGATAGAACACTCAAAATAGCCAAATTTGTAATTTCTCTTGTTGATAATTGTTCTTTAAACTTCTAGTTTTCATTACATACGTACCTTTGTACATAAAAAGTCTGGACATTGGGAAGTGTGTGTATTTCCAGCAGTGGTGGTGAACAACGAGCATTTCTGAGCTGATGGTGAAAATGAAGTAAGCTACTAATGCACCTTTGAAGGAAGTAGGATAACAATGGCTTACATCAGGTAATAAGGCTCCTGCAAATGAATGTCCATAACTTCACGAGAGTCACACTGCTTTCTTCAGAAAATTATCTCTATTGTGGCTGTTCATGCTTTCATGTTCTTACCCTAAGGTTCCTGAAATAAAAATTAACTTCAGGGGAAATTAGTAATCCATGGTGTGTCCAGTAGCAAACTACATTTAAAATTTGAACATAATTTACATTTATTTTTTTTTAAATTGTGAGTAACATCAGTTCTCTAAAAGTTAGTGAGCTTTAGATTTCTGAAAGTTGTTATTTCATATGCTTGAAAAACCTTAAATATGTAAACATCTTTTGCTTTCTTAAGATATATATATATTTATATATTATGTTGACAGTTATGTAGAACACTAAAGCTGTTGCTCACAACTGGGTAGATACAGCACACTGCTGTTCTTCCTGCAGGCACTGGAGCTCCACTGACTCCAGCAGGAAGAAGCAGGCTTTCATGTCAGAGAGGTCTGCTGAAAGGTATTATGTGGTAAGCCATACTTCAAAGACACACAAAAGCAATTTGACTAGACTGTGAATCCACTCTTCAGTGCTTCTGTTATACTTCAGGCAAGCTGTAAGTATTTACCGTCATGCACCCTTACCACTGCCTTTCTCAAACCTGTAGATATCAGAGCTCTTTTAGTATCCAGGTTTCCACTGCTGAAGTGCTCGAAGAGTCTTTGTCCAAGCACTGCTGAGCTTCTTAACACTTATTTCAATTTTAAATCCTATTTGATGCTCAAACCAGACAGGAAAAAAGTCTATCTCAGTAGTGAGGAGCAGTGGATCAGGCAAATTCACATGCACTCTTTCACCCACCTCTCACTCTCAGGACATCATCATATAAGACCACAGAACTTTGGTCAACTGGGTTAGACAACTTACCCAAAGGTAGGAAATAAGGATTTTGAGTTTTTCCTCTCTGCCTGAAGGAATTTTATTCTGTATCTACCAGTGTGTAGGAGAGTGCCTTGATCACCCAATTCTGGGGGGCTGTGCCAACCCTTTTTTCTGAATCTGTTATCCTGATATTGGGACAGGTGGGACTACCTGACAGCTGGGACAGAGGAAGTGAGAAGGATGTAAAACAAGCTGAATGCCCTAAACATCCAGCTGTAGCTTGATGTGCTGCCTTGTCTTGCATGCCTGTTCAGCGTACATGTACAGGATGGGGCATTTCAGGTAAGACATCCAAGGCACACTGCCTTCTGCTGCTGACAAGTCCCAGCTGTCATCATCTTCTGTTATCATGCGATGTGAGGTAACCCTGTTGTGGTTTAACCCCACAAGCAGCTAAGCACCACACAGCTGCTTGCTCTCTTTTCCCCATTGGGGTGGTGGACAGAATTGGAAAAAGGTAAAACCTGAGGGTTGAGATAAAGATGGTTTAATAGGATAGAAAATGAAGGGATAATAATGATAATGATAATAATAATAATAATAATAATAAAAGAACATACAAAACAAGTGATGCACAATGCAATTGCTCACCACCTTCTGGCCAATGATAAGCCTATCCCCAAGCAGCAGCAACCCTGCTGCCCATCTCCCAAGTTTTATTGTTCAACACAATGCTGCAAGTTATGGAATAACCCTCTGGCCAGTCCAGGTCTCCTGTCCTGGCTGTGTCCCCTCCCAGATCCTTGTACATACTCAGACTCCTCATTGTCAGGGCAACACAAGAGTCTACATCCTTGACTTAGTGTAAGCATTGCTCTGCAACAACTAAAACATCAGTGTTATCTGCATTATTATAATCCTCAATCTAAAACACAGCATAAGACCATCTACCAGGAAGAAAATTAAATCTCAGCCTAATGCAGGACACCAGTGCTATATATCTACTCTACCCACATCATGTCATTGTTCATAAGCAGTGTGTGTCCTTGTTGTGAAACCCAAGCAAACATCATTTTTCTCCTAAATCCAAAACAAGGCACCATACCAGTCTGAAGAAAATTAACCTTATCTCAGCCAGAACCAGGGCAACCAGTAAAAGAGGCAAATACACTCTTGAATGCACCTATATGAGTTGGTTTCAAGAGACTGAGGCACTTTTACTGCCATTAGAAAAGGTAGTGCAATGAGATTTTGTCAGAAGTATGGTACAGATTTCTGGTCAACCATTACTAGGAGAAATGAATTAAAACTGTGGCAGGTGCAGAAAACAGTCACCAGGTCTCATAGGCTAAGTAGAACGGGAGGGCAAAAACAAAAGATTTCTTTTAAATAATGAGTTATTCCAAGAGGGGAAAAAAAGACAAACATTATGTAAATATAAATTAGATTGGGAATCAGAAGGTTTTTAGCAATCACAGAGTGGATACTCCATGATGCAGTTGCCTTCTAGGTTATTAGACTCAACTCAAATGACTCAGAAGTTTCGTTTCTTAGTGCATGAAAATCAAAGAAGGGGGAAGAAAGAGCTGGAGATGCTGATAAAACACTTTAAAAACAATGGTTAATGTAGAGAAACTGAAACCCCTTCTCAACCTTAGGTGACTTGATTCCATAGCAAAGGGGTTCCTGAGAAACCTGTCAAAATTGAAGGGGCTTAATAAACAGCTCCTGGACTCAGAAGGGAGCTTTCCACTGGAGCTACCTGCAATGAAATAACTAGACCAGATCAGTAATCCTGAATGGAAATGGACCAAAGCCTCGGTAAACAGTCAGGAGCAGAGAGGTAGATGAATCCCTGCTTCCCCTACCTCTCTGTTGCCTGCTGTGCTGTCTAAAGGAAAACAGCTGTTTCAAAGCATCTTCAGTGAATACTGAAGCTTCAACTACAACATGACCCTGAAGGGATGTTCCTAACTAAAATTTTACAGGTTTCCTCCAACCTAAAATTGGAGGCTAATATTTGACAGCAGGGTCTGAGGCTGGGAAGCATACCAGATAGCTATGCCAGACACAAAAGGGAAGGGGAGCATTAGAGGAAGGAGAAGAGGAGTCTCAGACTGCCTATATCCTACCCACAAGGTGTATATACCTGACTAAAGAGCTCTAGAGAGACATCCAAACATAGCTACTCACATTTTTCAAACTGACATCCAGAAACAAATGGTGTGTGCAGAGAGGTCACAGAGAACAGACGCCGTGTGAAGATCTGGGATTTCCACAAAAGGTTTCACCAGTTTCTCTTGCAGACTTAATTTTGAGAAAATTAGCCACAAACCCCACTGCCCCAGAAGCACTTGGACCTTTACCAAGACTGCAGTTTTCCACTTGAGAGCCTGTGTCCTTCATATTTTCCTTCTAACCACTTTGCAATCCAGGGCTGCTATCCCCCAACCCTTTTCGTTCCCTTATTTTACAGGGCAACATAATGTGATCAAGATGTTCACGACTTCCGGGCTGAGGCTGGAGCAAAGTGGATACCACACTGAGCTCAGATGAAACAGGGAATAGAAGGCTATTTGAGATAAGAGTTCAGAAAAAAAGATCCCCTCTTGGAGACCCAGCACATGTAAAACATCTCTCAGAGGAAGGGAAATGCCTTCTTCCCCTTGTGAATTGAAGGTGTGTCAGAGGGGCCAACTCTACTATAGCAGCAAAATGACAATCCACTCTTCCCACCATAACCCTTACCAAGTTATGCAGACCTCCAGGAGAGCAGCAACTCTGCTTGTGGTTCAGGAGATGTACATCTTCCTTCTGAATGATTAAGTCCATTGCAATGTGTCTTGCAGGAATTTTTCCAAAGTCCCTTTGCAGCTGTGGTGGGAATTGGGTTGCCTCCCGTGCACCTTCTGAGTTCATTGCCAGTTTCCTTGTTCCCAGTGAATGCAGCTGCTGTGGGAGAAATGCAGGTAATAGGGTTTTTTCCTAAAGATGTTTCTAAACACAAGATAAATATTTTGAATCATGGATTTTTTTTTTCATTTTTTTAAATTGTTTGTTTGTTTGTTTGTTTGTTAAGGAGAGAGAAGAGAAAACTGACCCCAGGGTGGCACGTTCACATTAACTCGTTACTCTGCTGGCAACATCCTGTAATTAGATGTGTTGGATCTTTATCAAGTTGAGGTAATCAAGTATTATTTGTGCTCACTCAGCTTCTCAGACTGTGGTGGGCATGGGACGAGCCTCACCCAAAGCAGCCTACCTGCAGCTAGCATAGGCATGGTTACATTTATGACTGCCATTTAGACATTGCCTCCAAGAGTCATCCTTCACATTACTATGCTACTTCTCTGTGCTGGCAATACTCTGCACAACAGGGGCACCTTCAGTGTAAGGACTGTAAAGCACTCTACAACACCCAACTGCTTATGAATTTAGCCTTGCTTGTACTGGCAAGCAATTCCTGTAGTGATTGAAATTCCCCTTTCAAAGCCCTAAATAAATTCATGAGCCTATAGAAATCATTTCAAAGGACACGTGGGATCCCTTGCGTTCCCAGCCCTCCTCCTTCTCTCACAGATATATGTAGTGCTGATTACTACCTTCATTGAGACAGATTGTAATTAATAAAACTGAAGCTGCACACATTTTTAAAGTACACCAACTTTGCATTACTGTGTTGAACAGTGAGTCTCGCTGTGGCAGTAGTTCACAGTAATTGCTTGGTCCTTTGTTTTCTGATTTTTGATTTAAAAAATGCTTCCCTGCAATACTTGGTTCAGTAAAAATTAAGATGCAGGAAACAAAGGGTTGTGAAAACATTCAGAACCCTGATTAATGGGAAAAATCCCAGCAGAATCGAATTCTTTGATTCTCACATTTCTATGGTAAGAGAGACTTCCCAGGAAGCTCATTCTCACATCAGCAGCATACCTGATATCCAGGGAGTAAATGAGCAGGAACTCACCGCGGTGCCAGACTTCTATCAGCCATTAGAGCAGAAAAGATTTACAGCATGAGGGTGTATAATAAACCATCTTTATGGTGATAAATCAATTCTCAGAAAGGAGAGAGAAATGTGCTCCTATGAGCTGCTGTGGTTAAGGTGAAGAGTAGATATCAAAAAGAGTATCATGAAGAAGGTACTGTATACCACCATGGTACTGCTATTTGAGCTTTGGCAATTCCTGAAAAATTTCTATCATTGCTCATCTTGTGAGTATGACATTTGCTTTTCCCCTGTGTATTCATGTCTGGAAGGGCTCTCACATCCTTAGGTGGGAGACACTGCAAAATCACAGTCTTGCGATATTTTCTGAAGGAGCAAAAAGGGTTTAAAATATATTTTAGTGTTTTACAGTGTTGAAACATGCTTTAGGAGATCTATACATTTCTTGAGGGAAGCATAACAATGAATTTCTAATGAAGAATGGTCAAAAGGTCAAAAGAGCACAATGTGACTCCCTTCAAAGTGATGTGATAAGCTGGAACCTCATGTCTGCAAGAGACTTACCAGGAATAAAGAAAGCATCCTGATAACAGAAGTTAATCAGCTGTCACGGCCTCACCAGCACATACTGCCCTCTCTGGAAAAGGAGGGAAAAAAACAAACTTAGAAAGGAACAGCATTTCAGGGACACATTCCTGAAAGTGAAGCTCTATAGCAAATAGCAAAACAAGAAATTTTTCACATATGAAAATAGAGATACCATCTACTGGGCATGTGAGAAAAATCTGAATAGTGGGAAATATCTACTGAACTTCAAGCTTCTGTTGCTCTCAGCAATAAATCAATCAAGGAGGAAGAGATGAATGGGAAGAATAGACTAGGACCTATCTGTCCTTGGGAACAAGCAAGGGGACAAGAAATAAAACATGCTGTTCAGGTGCGACTGTTCACACAAATGGTATGTGCTGTGGGCATCCACAGCTGTGGTAGTTGTCCTTGGTTCTCTTTACCAACAAATAAGATAAATAGGAGTTTCCAGAGTAGAATTCCCCTCATGCTAAAATAAACACTTAAAATGGAGTTCTCCTGTTTTAAAATGCTTGTTTCTCTCTTTTGTCTCTAGAGTTCAGGATGACTAGTTCAAATTGAGACATAATAAGCTGGCATGAGGAAGCCCATCCCAAGAATCATCTCAAGATGAATTTCCTCTCCAAATCATCCTGCCAAAATATGATACCTGCCTCAGTGATACAATAATTCCTTACAGAAATGAAGCTGTTGGGAACCTTCCTGTCTACAGAAAGAAAGGAAATTTGAGAATGGTGTTTTGCAAACAAAGGTGTTTGGACCTCTGAATAGTTTTAACCGTTTCCATGTGTTATTATTTCTAACATTAGCAACGTTCCTGTTCCAAGCACAAACTAAAATTGACTGTGAAAATGGTCTTTTGCTTTTGTACACTCTGTAATTCATATGCCAGAATGAAAGTCTCATATTTAACTATACATCTGAATTCTTGGCACATCTGAAATCCTAAAAGATCTCAAATTTGAAAATGGCTATTTTTGTTTAAACAAAAATAATTCCCTGGGAGAAGTGTAAAACTCATTACAATGTTACCTATGAAACAATGACTGCTTAACAAGAGCATAAACAAAACTTGCTTGTATTTGCAGACAATTTTTTTAAATTTGTAGATTTTATAATGGGAATAAGCATATACTAATGACCAAGTCATGGGCATGAGTGAGAGATCCTACAGCTTTCTGCCACTGATGAAGGAGAAGGATTGTATGAACTAAATATTTTTACAGAACTTAGCAAGACGGGCCCATGGAGCTCAGTGACACTAAGTGCTAACATAACATAAATATTTAACAACCTCTGCTTCCAAGAAAATTCAGGCCACATGAAACATAGATTAAGATTGTGTGTCATGAGCCTATTCCAGTATTAGCATTAATGAGATCTAAAATGGCCAGCCAAAATAACAAAATAGTTGCTAGAAAACAGCAGCTAAGCTATCTGCCATGCTGTCTTCATCTGCTGTATGACAATCTGAGTCCAAGCTGCAGTCAGTGATACTTACTCAAAAGTCAGAGAAGATTAGTAAGTCAGGTGTCCTGGTCCACAGTACTGGGCTGAAAGATAAAGTGGAATTCATTTAATCTGATAATCAGGATTCTAACATTCAAATGTCCTATCCTGAAGCTCTTAAAACTGACATTGTGCTGAATGATAAAGTTAATATCAGTTGACAGTTTGCCAGAAGCCATTAATTTAAACTCTCAGTTTTGTTTCAGGGCTTGTTAATTTTGTTGTGGCCTTAGAAGAGGAAGAATCCAAGTAAAGAACCAGCATGTTCCCTATTCTTTTCTTTTTTTTTTTTTTTTTTTTTTTTCTTTCTTTTTTTTCTTTTTTTTCATGTAGAAAGGTCATTCGTAAAATTTCCCCACACACACTTCATTTTTTTTTTTTTTTTTTTTTTTTCAAGAAGCAGAAATGAAATTAGACCTTTGTTTATACAATACTGCGTACTGGCCCTGGATTTATTTTTGAAAGTTGGTAAACTCTCCTTCCAATTTAAATTGAATAAATAGGTGCAGCTGAGTAAATGGATAGAGTTAGGCTGTAAGTCATATGTTTTCACTTTAAAATTACATGTAGAGAAACACAGAGAGAGGAAGCAAAGAAGAAAAAGAAGTATGTAGAGGAGAGAGTATTGTATTCAAGATTAAGAAAATAGCATTACAAACAAGATTTGATGCAACCACATTTTGCTTTCATGTAGCAAATGCTGTGCTCAGCTGTGGCTGGCTGACTCCCACCAATGGCCCGAGATACAAAGCACACATCTCACTAACCAGCACTGTGTTCTCAGGAAGTATCCTATCCTGTATCTCATGCTATTGCATCAGCTGGATAGATTTGCGTGGCTTGATGGCAATCAAAGATGGAGTAGATGCACCAAAATTGAATCACTACCAAAATGCATCTACAATGCTTCTGTAAGAAGGTACTCCAGTCAAAAACATTTTATTTCTTTTAAGAATTTAAAATATCTCCAATCCCATGAAGCAAGCAGCATCTGTAAGTCTTCAAATAAAGAACCTAGCAATTCTACTTAATTCTATCGTTTCCCTACCAAAGCACATATTAAGCCTATTCCATTGTGTACGTGAAATAATTAAGGTACTGCAATGAATTAAATTGTTTCCACGAAACTGAAAATCAAAGGCAATTGTGTAGGCAAAAGGGATTTTATACTTTTTTTTGTTAAATGGTAAATAATAAAAAAGTATAATTTTCTTATAATTGGATTTTTTCTCCTTGCTAATAGGAAATACAATATATACATAAAAATATGTATACATAAAATGAAATGTATAAACAATCCAGCACAATGGCATGGTGGAACCTGAAAAACAAAAACAAAAACAAAAATAAAAAACAGATGTCTGTCTCATCTTAAAAAATAACTTACGTACTCTGCTGTTGGAAAGGAGCTGTGTAGGTTAATTTACAAAGAAAATCCCTGAAAGAAGACTGTGAAAACAGCTTCTCTATCTGCTCTGGAAATTTTTGAAGATACTATAACAAAAGAAAGACACACTTCTTTAACGTATACACAAGACTATTAAACCAATCTATTTTTTTTTCCTTCTCTGTATTTTATGTTTTAGTGATACAGCATTTTGGACTTGTCTCTAATAGGAATTTAATCTGTTTTCACCAACACTTTTCTACAGTATTTACAGTAAACTTTCCTGAATTATATTCATCCATATTCCACATAAATGTTTTCCCTTTCCTGCCTGTTTGCTCAAGGCAAACACAGAGAGTGGACTTACACTGCGAGATCTAGATCTTGGTTTTATTTAATGGGTCAAACATAGTTTCCATATAACGTTGTTCATTATATCTTAATATTTAGTCATAGACCTAACCACAGATCTAATCACTACATGACAGAAGTGATATATGTGAACCATTTCCAACACATACAGTTAAAGTACTGCTAAAATATTTTCTTCTGCACTGAGAAACTTGTTGAATAAGCAAATGGGGATCCTTCCCATTACCTATAGCAGAAGTACAGGATGTTTTCAGTGTTACTGCTTTATCATTTGGGGCTTCACACCCTCAGATCATCACAATGCCTAGTTAGATGATCAGTGGCACAGTTCTCAATGCAAATATTTCACAGCTTCTGATCTGCAAAAGTGAAGTTTCTACTTCACTTCTACTTCAAGAGTGAGAGGTAGCTACATTTTGCAACAGGAATGCTGTGGAAGCCTCTTATTGACTCCATGGGAGATCCACTCTGTGAGCTTACAAACTCCAAAAGAGAACACTAGACAAGGAGGAAAAAAAAAAAAAAAAAAAAAAAAAGAGAGAGAGAGAGAAGAAAGTTTGCCTTATAAATATCCCTGTTCGTTACAAATGTGTGTGTTATCAAGTGAACAATCAGTGTTTTCAGTCAAGCTTTGGTGTTATTTTGCACAGACTTCTAGTTTCCAGTTTGGAGCTCTACCAGAGAGCAGCTTTACCAGGACCACCGGAAGCAATGATTCTGGCAGCTCTGTTTGTTCTTTTTCATAGTGGTTTTCCAAGAGCTCTTCTAGACTAGATAAAGTAGTGAGCTACAAGTACTGGTTCATTGATTCTCCATGCACCATCTTTCAGGAACATGCTGTGTTACATCGATACACTAAATTTCAGCCTAGCACATTTTCTAGATTTCATCTAAATATCAGGACTCTTTATCACCATTTTCCCTATGTTGTGACCCAGCATCCCATGAAATATTCAAGCACAGTATCAAACCAGAATTGTGCTTTCCTAAAGGACATTTCTTCCTTTCTAGCAACAGTAAGCATAACCTGGAATTCTGTTTTGACTTTATTATTTGTTAGTCTTCAAGAATAAAACATATTTAGAACAGGTGGTTTGTGTTAAATCTACAAGTAATCAGATTTGTATAAATCACTGTCTCCCACTGAGATGTTAGCTTTAACTTTAAGAAAATGTAGCTCTTCCCAGGTAGAGAGTTATGTGTCTGAAGGACTGATCTTCAGACCATCATTATGCATATACACCATTGAAGAACTGTGTTTGTACAAAAGCTTTTAATCTTTACCATATTCTGGGACTTGCTGATATTTGTTAATCAGGAAATTCCCTGGTATATTTGAATGCAACATGAAACATCCAGTGTCTCTCTCTCCACATGTTATAACAGCCCATATACATCTAGAAGATCCCTATCCCAGCACACTTATTATGCAAACAAGACTGGCCATGTGGGATTCACCTGAATTTAAGCATTTTAGCATCCATTTTGTCAGTAGAGAAAAATGAAGTCTGTATTGCAGACATCAGAAGTTACGCAAGAGGAATACCATCCAGCCTGTTTTACCAAAGCAGAATCAGTGCATGTTCCTGACAGTCAGCTTTCTCAGAAGGTGGGATCATAGCACAGACTGAACCGGGCAAGGGTAGGGATATTGCCATAGTGCAAATGGATTGGCATGAAAAAAACAACATAGTGGAATTATACAGTCAGAGAATATACTGAGTTGGAAGGGACCCACAAGGAACATCGAACCCAACTCCTGGACTTCCACTCACTAAATCAAAAATCAGCAAGGAACAAGAGGAATTTAAAGTTCATCTCCTTCCTCCTGAAGGACCACATCTATCTCTGGTGCTAAACTAATCAGGCACAGTTAGTGCATCTTCTTCTCCTTCCTACCTCGCATATATCTCTCTTTCCTGTGATGAGATGAAGAGCCAAACTACGCCTCTCACTGTGGGAAGAGCATCACTCCAGAACAAAGTCCTCCTCTTTACCTGTAAGCTGTCAAAGACCTAACATTCAGAGGACAAAATTGTTCATTATATACTATTGAGGTGGTTCCAGTGATGTGCTACCCTGCACAAGCAAGGATAGTTGATAGGAATAAAAACTATTTCTTAACAATTCCTTATCCACTGAATGGCCCACCCTTCAAATCCATCTCTCTCCAATTTGGACATCAGGAAGTCATGTGGAACCGTGTCAAAGACCTTACAGAAGTCCAGGTAAATGACATCAATCACTCTTCTCTTGCCAACTGATGCAGTCACTCCACCACAGAAGGCCACCAGACTGGTCAAGAATGATTTGCCCCTGGTGAAGCTATGCTGGGTGTTGCAGATCACCTCCTTATCTTGCATGTGCCTTGACACTGTTTCCAGGAAGATCTGTTCCATGACTTTCCATGTGAAGAGGTGGGGGTTACTGATCTGTAGTTCCCTGGGTCCTCCTTTCTACCCTTTTTAAAAATTGGAGTGGTGTTTCCCTTTTTTCAGTCACTGGTGACTCCACCTGACTGCCAGGACTTTTCAAATATTATGGAGAGGGGCTTGAGAATTACATCAGCCAGTTCCCTCAGGACCCTGGGATGCATGGCATCAGTCCCCCTAGACTTAATAATCAGTAGTATTTGAAATTCAAGAGTTCAAATCACAGGGTCCAAAAATACTGTGAGAGCCGTAGCACACAACATCAGCAAGACTTTGGCAGAATTAGAATAAATTATACCCAGTAAGTCAGCCAACATTATAACCATGACCAGCATCTGCTAGCAACTACTGCAAGGGGATGTCAGCAGGTGCCTATCCCTTGGGTCTGAGTTGGAACAATTCGTGTTTCAAGGAACTGTCTATAGATAAAATAATAATAAAAATCATTAAAAAAAAAAAAAAAGAAAAGAAGGAAGGAAGGAAGGAAGGAAGGAAGGAAGGAAGGAAGGAAGGAAGGAAGGAAGGAAGGAAGGAAGGAAGGAAGGAAGGAAGGAAGGAAGGAAGGAAGGAAGGAAAGAAAGAAAGAAAGAAAGAAAGAAAGAAAGAAAGAAAGAAAGAAAGAAAGAAAGAAAGAAAACTTCTGGTGGCCACCCCAGCAAAAGGAACAAATCCTTGAGCACCCAGATGCTGCTTGAGCCTTGAAACTGGAGACATATAGAGGTTCATTATATTTGACCCTGTGAGACAGCTCCAGAGAGCTTGGTTCCTTGACTTCCTTTCAGATCCTGGTTTCTAGGATTTTAAAAACATTAACATTCGATTAGAAGCTTTACAAAATATCTTGAGTTATTTTTTTAATAATAAAAAGAACTAAAGTTAGTAGCAGCCACTGAGCACTAAAGTAAACTAAAATTCCTGGAACTAACTTTAATTTTAGAGGGGAGTGGGAACTGTTTTCTTACACACAGAAGAAAATGGAACTAAATTGTTTTTACAGAAATAAAATGAATAAAATGCTGACTTACAGCAACAGCACTGTAAAGACAAAAGAAATGTACTTTAGCAAAATCTGTGCCCAGGAGACCCACTGGGAAACTCAGTGAGTATGACAAAGGGGATTAAGGGAAATGATGTCAGAACTACAGCTTGAGCAAGTGACAGGTCACATGAACTTCAGGCACATGCTTATGAATGAATATGCAAGTCCCGTGTCAGTACCTGTCCTTGTGTGGTTCTCATGGGGCTCAGACTGCACCTGAAGAGGTTCTTGGCTTCTACCTGCAGCACCCACAGCTGCTTCGGGGAGCCACCCAGCTGTTATTTCTTGTGGCAGCAGTACTTTAGGCCTGACTGTGCCCATGAGAACTGCATTAAAATAGTCTTCTCTGTGCATTTCTCAGTGCTGTTATCCGTGAAGTTGTCACTTGATGTTGAACTGGAGCTCACTCAGCCGTCAACGCAGCAGCGCCAGCCTTCAGCCTCAGGCCAGCTCCAGCACCAGCTTGGAGGCAGCCAGTCACAGCACAGGCTGTGCATTTATCTCACTGTGTGGCTACTGCAAGGTGTGATGCATGGATTACTCATTTTTCTCCTGCTTCTATACAAAAGTCACAGTTTTACCTATCACACCCTGTTCTGGCCCTTGTCTCAGGTTCAAACACCTGCCAACTATCTTATGCTTTCATTTCACGTTATCAGTTTACTTTTGATGGTTGGTCACAATGAAAGGTCACACGACATGGGGGCATCACTGTATTAAAAGTGGCTGGGAAACTTTCTGCATAGGAAATATTACTGTGCTGAACAAAGACTTTACTAAAAGCAAACCAGTGTTCATCTGTTTGAAGCTGTTATTTATAGCACTTGAAACCTTTTTTTTTAAAAAGCTCCCTCAGCAAGAAGCTGTATTTAGCACCAAAGTGGGACACTTTTTCAGTACCTTTTCTTAGGAAAAAAAAAAACCTTAAGACCCAAGAAATTCACATCCCTCAACTGGTGTGTCCACACATACTTACCATTGAACAGCCATGTTAAACAACCGAATGCACACACCAGTAGCAAAATTAATATTTAGCCACTTTTACAGAAAAGCACGTTGAAGTTTCATTGGTCTTCCCATTTTACAATCTGATCCCAAGATTTTTTTGTGAACTGAGAAATAAAAAACACATTAGTATGAAGCCAGGATAATATTCACTTCAAAATGAGCAAAAACAAGATTAAAAAAAAAAAAAAAAAAAAAAGAAAAGAAAAAAGGTATTAGAAGATTGCCACCATGTCATTACAAGAAGATAAATATTCCAGCTAGAAATAGTTAGCTTTATCACAATGTAAAGTTAATATACTTTGGGGCTGGTTTTATAAACAGAGATATAAACAGTTAAGTTACTAGAGTGAAACTTAAGCTTAGTGTCTCTGTTTTACATTAAAGAAGCCTTGTAAGTGAAAAGATTTCAGATATCAGCCCCTTATTCCAAATATCCATCTCTCCCTTTTGTAAGCCTGTGTTAGTTGAATAAAACACTGACAATTATACATTTTTCCTTGTCATATACTTCTGCCTTCGTGCAAGCTGGATAAACACATGTATCAGGGGACTTGAAAAGGGAGAGTTACTAGGAAAGAATAGCAGCATCACTTAATCTAATTTACAGAAATCATTTGAAGAACAGCAGTGAACCATGGATATATTAATTCACTCCCCTCAAACCACAAATTTTCTTCACACAAGAGATTGAAAAAAAGCAATAGACACAGAGATGAACAGATCAGCAAAGAGCAGGATCATTGCCTGTTCTTCCCTGCCACCCTACTCTTATCCCAAAGGAAAAAAGAAATCACTAAATCTCTCTAATGCCTCTCTAATGCTTTTCTTTCCTACTTTTTCCAATACATTAAAAATACCAGGTTTATGGTGATCCACTATGGAATGGAACTGACCTTGAAGTGCAGGCACAAGGAGATTAAACCAGAACAGTGATCCAGAGAAAGACAGTTCCTCAAGATACGCACACACAAAAATATATATATAATCATAAAAGGAAAAAACAGTTATAATGGTCACTGAGACAACGGCCCAATGCAGAATGTTCTACACCCCTCCCTGAAACCTGTGATTAAGACATCCAGGAGGTGGAAGGAAGAGGATCTTTAAAACATTGAGTTCCCCACCTTAGCACACACAAAGCTGTGTGTTTATGGCTTATGCATTTTAGCATCTAAAACCACAAGTCGGTGGCTGAGATGTGTGCTTGCAGACAGCATCATGAGGGCAGCAGTACAAGCCACCTTCTCACCTACAGCCTTAAAAACAGACAGGATTCCCTAGTGTCAGTTCCTGTTCTTGTTATGACAATCCAGCATTAGGGAAGTGTTTTTTGTCTGCATTAATGTGCATTTACACATATGTGTATGTCTAGGTAACTTTTAGTCATGTCTATTGGGTCATAATTATTAAAAATATATTGCAACAGGGAAATTACACCCACGAGCTTTAGTCTGGTCTTTTGTAGATGTAAGAACAACCCTATGGTGAAGAGATTTTCATATCCAACCTTGCTTTCACTCAAGGGCATCTGGACGAGAAAGCAATTGTATTTGTGAAACGCTTAGCCCATGGTATCGTAGCACTGAATCCCAGCCTGCGAACCCACCTAAGTCTGCATCTCTTTGTATGGAAACATCCCCGGTTATAACCTGGGCCTCTCAGTACAAGTGACTCAGGCCACCTCCCTCCAAACCTCATAGGCTCCAGCTTCCCAGGCAGCTGCTCAGCAGAGCCATGCGGCCATGAAACTTCACAGAAAATGCCATATGAGAGGGGATTTGTTTCTGTTTTACAAGGGCAGTTTTCAGTTATGTGACGATATGCATAACTGGTGCTCTTTCCATTTCTCCCCACACATCATTGGTGTTATTTGAATTAAGCTCATGCTACTGATCTCTTCCTGAGCAGCTAACGGAGCAGATGTTATTTGGAACTTACTAAATGGAAACATGGCACGTATGTTGTTAATGGACTATGCAGATTTTTGTGAGGCAGAACCGAGGAAATCAGCCCACTGCTGTTTCTGGCTTTGCTGGCCGGATGTTTTTAGCATAATGTTTGCATACGGAAAAACCAAGTCCTAAGATTGCAAAGACTGGCACAGCCAGTGTTCAGACAGGGCAGGCAGCAAGTTGGCTGGGGAATACTGTAGTAAATGCCTGAACAGTGGATACGGCCATGCTAAAACCTAGATTTTTTATTCCCACCTTTGCCAGACATTATTTTAAAAAACCTGTGCATAAATTATCTTGCAAAATGGGTAAAAGATGCTTGCAAGTGGGGGAACAGAGACACTAGAGCAAAATAAATGCTATGAACAGCAGATAATTAATTGTGGCAACTGGTAGGCAACATCAGCCTACAATCCTTTGGTTCCCAGCCTAATGGAACGTTTTTCTAAAAGACATGGTTTCACTTCTCTTAAGGATGTGGGGAAAGACAGAAAGGAGCTGCTATATAAATGTGTACATCATGTGTGGCACTCTGCTGTGCAGAGACAACTAAAGGATGTCATTAAGTCACTTGTACGTTATCATGTACTGTTGGGGAGACATGTAATAACTTTCACTAGACCAGTTCAAAACCTTGAAGAAAACAAGTGGGCATAAGGAGACAAAAGCCCTTTCCAGTCTGAAAGACACATTAAACTACAGGTTAAGCACCAAGCAAGGGCAACACCTCAGCACTACTGCTACAGGCTCAAGAGAGAAACAAAGCAAAATCCAAGGATAGACAACCCAGACACTGTGGACTGGCTCTGATCCTACAAACTGGCTCAAAGAGTATAATGCCGTCAAACAGTTAACAAATCATCTACAAGGGACTTATCCTAAGTCCTCCTTTCCTATAAAACTGTGTTTGGGGTAACATAAGTCAGACTCATTGGAATTTTTTTTAATGAAATAAAACCTTCAGTTGTAAAAAAAAAAAAAAAAAAAAAAAAAAAAAAGATGATAATAACAATCACAGGATTAGTGCAGACAGTGGTTGATTTAGCAAAAGAGAAATTTTCTGCTCATTCTGGCATAGCTCATAGACTAAGCTGAGCCAGGCAGTCTGAATTAAAACACCAAGTACTTGGGATAAAGCCCTTGCATGTACACATGTGAAGATCTTGCACTTGAAAGGTAAAATAAAAGCTTGGTAAGGAAAACCATTCCTTAAACAGACTGGCCTTGTCCTGATGAAGTCAATGGCAAAACATGAATCTCTGATGGAAAGTGCAGATGCACCATGAATTTTGGGAGGTAAAACCATCCAATTCTGGGAGGAGATCACAGGTTTTTGATATCTGAAAGCATGGTAAATCCATCTTATTTTTTATCTCTTCCTAGTAGCAAGGACCGAGAAGCTACGTCCTGCCCTTTAACTGTCCCTTTGACAGGCAAGTGTTTGATGTCAAAACACCTGACAATGACTGCCATGTCAGACAGTTATTTGCTGGATGTTTCCCTGGCAGCTGCATTTCAGATAACTCTCTGTTTTGCCATCTAATCACTGGCTACTGTGCTGACTTGCTCTCTTCATTAATCTTAGCTTTCCCAGATACAAGGTCATGGTTTTCTGTTTGTTTATTTTGGTTTCTTTGTTTGTTTGTTTTGACCGGCTCTGCCTTTGCTCCAGAATGCAATGTTTGGGGCTAAAACAGACTCTGAAATTCAGTAGTCAGTGGGCAAACCAGCTGTGCTGGGATCAATGGCACTGTGACCATCTTGTGCCTGGGCAGAGGGCTGGGCAGCCAGGCACAGAGCTGGCCATGAAAATCAAAGAGCAGGACACTGGGCCTAATTCCACCTGGAACTGCAAAAATGAATCTGCCCCATTTATTTTGCTCTCTGTATTAATAAAGCTGCAGTTCGTTATAAAAACCATATGCCGTGTCTTCAGCTGGATGGGCAAGCAAAATCCTCTGAAAAGGGAAGGTTGGCTTTTCCTATTAAAAATGGGAACTCATCTTCTTTTGCTAAAACCCTTTTATCCTTCATTTGCCAATTTCCATTTGGTCACAGTCTCTTCAGATCCACTTCTTACTCTTCAGTCAAAAATGTAACTGAGGATTGCCAAAATGGCAGGACCATGGGGGAGGGGAAAGCTGACAGGAACAAGAAATGATTTTCTCCAGCATTTCACGTTCATTTTCTAAGTACTTCTTTTGATTTTTCTTCCTTACACCCAAGTAACTTCCCTGCGTAAGCAAGAACAGATGTTGCAACAGAGTTCACCCTTTGACCCCAGATCTCACTGCTTCTTTTCTCTGGTGCACGTTTGGATTCAGAGTGAAAACCCTACAAAAATGCATGGGGGTGGGGTGAAATGTGAGGCAGGGGGAAGAATCTAATTTTGGAAAGTCTACCCTAGCAAACCCACCCCAAGTTCCACTTGTCTTGCTTTATTTGCAAATGTCTCAGTTCCAGAAGCTGAAGACATCTGAAACTTGCTCAGATACCACTCTGAGCAGTATCATATGGGAGTACCCGAGTGCATAAATTAGATCTCCTTCTCTACAGTTATTTGCAGAAGACATGACCTATTGCCATTCCTACTGTGCACAACGTATTGCAGCAGATGACGGCCCCTTGTCTGCATTAGCCCCATGCACAGACCCCTCTGCAGAAAGACATGTCTCATAGGTCTGCACACACACACAATTATTCTCCAGTAATTTAAAAACAAAACAAAACAAACCCATCATATTGCAATACTATTTTCCTGTTTGAAAGAGCTGTTTGAGATGAGCAAGGACCAAGATGCCCATTGAGGAGTGGATGCCAGCTATCCTGTGCGGGGACAGTGGCGCACTGTGATAGGGTTTGACAGCCAAGCACCATCCCAGGAAAGCAGGGCTCCTGAGCAGCCTGCCTTTGCTGCAGTCACTGCTGTGGCTGCCAGAACACCCCCGGGTGCTGCAGAATCAGGATGGAGGCATCCCAGATGCTGCTTGACAGACACTAAAAAAAAAAAAGCCAGCCGAGAAGCATTAAAAAAGCTGACTGTGGGATCCCAGGACATATCTCTGCTGCTAGCGTAGGGTCCTGTGAATATCTACACTCCCACAGCTCCCTCCTTGATGATCTTTTTTCCCCTCTGGCTTCTTTGCTCACAGCCAGGACTGCTGAGCCCAGTCAGGCTGCGGGAAAAAAACGCTGCCGTCCTCCCACGGGACACCCATCCTCTCACTGCCTTCTGTGCTGCTGAGTGAGCAGCACTGCTACTGACATGCAGATGACAATGTTGGGTCCTTGCCCCTACCAGAATCAGCTCACACTCCCCAGGAAAACCCTCTCCAAGAGCAGCAAGAAAGAAAAACAAACAAGAAAACCAGCGCAATTACAGCCATTATATCTCAGCACATAATTCTGAACTTTTTATAGCCCTTTGTCTGGCCTGGTTTTGTTTGTTCAGAGGACCTTTCCCCTGGGAGATTGTTTCTCAGCCAAATACCCTGTCAAAAATTTTCTCAGCAACCACAGTTTTCTGCTCTGTTCTTTTCCTCTTAAGGTTTCTTTTGATATATCCAAAGCGCACTTCCCCATTCTTCATACATATCTCAAAGTATTCTCCATACATATCTCAAAGTATTTGTAGATCTGAGATGTCTGTCCACTTTCACCACCCAAACACTTTGTTTTCTTACAACCAGTGTATAAGATGTGGCTTTCTGAATCTTGATATTAACTAAGATTTTCCAAGAAATTAGTTAAAATTCTATAATTCTAACTATAACTCTATTTTTCCAATGAACTCATTAAGAATGGATCTTTTGTTTACATATGTCCGCTGTTAAAAATGAAATAAATATATCTCAGTATTTAACTGATGCAGAAGGGTACCTTGGAAACAAGTATTGTCTAACATGAAAGAACATTTTCTGAGAATGGAGAGAAAAACAGAGATTAGAGCCGGCAGCTCTCCATTGTGTCACCACTTATTGTCACAGAATCCAGCAAGCGACGACTCCTGCCATTTCCTTTTGATTTCTCTGTGTAAATCTGCTCTCACCTAAAGCTTGACCACATGACAGTATATACTCACATTAAACTGATTATTTCTGTCTGAGCTGGGTGTAGGCGAGGCAGTCTTAACTTCCACATAAAAAATGTCCCTTCTGGAAACGCTGCCATTCACTGCAGAAGGAGATGCATTTCACATCCCTAACAGACCCCTGCATTTTATGTTAACGTCTTGACGATAACCAGGCAAAGGACAGCTCAGCCTAGCGTCTGTGTTAGAAGTTGATTAAAATGTCTGGCTAAGGTAGCCAGACACGCAAATTAACCTAAAAATCTACATGTTTCAGATGCTATAGGTCAGATTAAAATCTTACCACTCCAAAGCAATTTCAGCCACTTGCCACAAAATGCACTCACAAATTTACTTGAATAAACTGGAAATAGTTTGTAGTTAACCAAGCATCACTGCAATGCAAGGTGGTAAGAGATGATCCATGCCCTGTTGAGCTGGCACTCCCTGACAGATAGAGAGCAAGCACAGAAAGCAAGAGCAGCTGGGCTTTCACAGCAGAATAAATTCCCTGATTGCAGATTTCTCATATAGATGGCTAGGCCTCCCTCTTCCTGTAGATACAGCATGTATCTGGAGAAACTAGTGCATTTTGAGGATGGGACCATAAGCAGGTTGGATTAGCTAAAGTACTGAGCATCCTGCTGGTTGACTCAGCAAGCTATCTCTGCGGTCCCCTTGGAACAGCAGAAGTATGGCTCTATTTCCTCCTTTCTCTGCCCTCACAGCTGTTGGGTCAAAGGATGCTTTAAATCCACTAATCAAGCAAAAATTTATAGCAAAACCCAATCAGATGCATTTTACTAATCTATTGCAGAAGATGCTGACATCACACAAATGCAGGTTTATAGTTTTTTATTTGGAAAATTAAGCTATACTAGAACAAAGTAGATAAATCAGTCAGACCAAGTATGTGAACAGTTGTAGAATTTCAAGAAGGAAAGCCTCTTTTATAGCATGGACATGACCCAAAATGATTTAGAAAGTCTTATTAAAAGGAACAGGATGCAGCATTTCAAACGTTTCACCATCTCTAGCTTTGGGACAAAGGATAGAGGTTTCTGGAACTCTCATAATTAAGCTGTTCACATTGTTGGTTGCACATCATCTCTGAAGCCACAAGGAATTACCTATCATCATTTTATTTGACTTTTCCTCTCAGGTTGGTGGTATATTGTTGGACTGCACACAAGAAAGGAGACCAAAAATTCCTAGTTTAGGATTTCATATATGACCTTATATAGGTTACAAAAATTTCTGAACAACTCAGAAATCCTCATACCTAAATGTAATGAGGTGGGATCCTGCTGTGCTGGGTGATGTACTAAGATTGCTCTGAAAAGCTCAGAAATCAAGTAACATAATAAACGGTCCTTGCAAGCATACAACCGAGGAACTACGCTGAGAGACCAAGACCATTATGTCCAGAAGCACACACATTTTGACACAACGGTGTCAAAAGAAGAACTATCAAGAAAATTCCTGGTAAAACCAGGGGAAAAGGATTCTAGGAGAAAGGGGAAATGGGAAGACAAGCCAAGGAAATCAGAAAGCTCATACACCATTTTTGTCAGCTTTAAACAAAAACATTGAAGATTTTGGAACCAGATGTGCAGAATGAGTGGAGGAGTCTTAGTGGTACACCAACAAATACTCATTTTTGATGGTATTTTTGACTTGCATGACTTTGACTCAAACTTTGCTCATACTATCATTTCTTATATTCTCATAATTTACTATATCATCATATACAATCTACCCTTCTAACTTTACTTTTACATCTGTCTCTTTGAACTGTATGCACTCTTCAACAGCTGACCTAGGCTATGTAGCTATTCTAACATGTTTCTCTTATCCCTCTATAATCTGCTTGCACCTGTGAGGGCAGGACTTCCCTATATTTTTTTTCAATTTGCTGTATTGTCATATTTGTATATATTGAACCTAAGCATGGAGACTATAAAAGTGTCTGCTGAGTTTCCTTTCTGTTTTCTGAGGTTAAAGATCACTTTGCTAGTCATGTTAACCGAAGTCCCAAAGGGCTGAAATCCAGTTGTTTAAGAGTAGTCCACAGAAATGCAAAATCTATTCCATTTATGACTGTAGTCAATACCACAATACTTCTCTAAAAATTCAAAGCTGGTTATCGCCTTCATAGTTTTGTTAGACTTTCACCCTCTATGGAACAGGAGGATTCTTAGAATCAATGGAGTTTCCATTTCTTTGAGTATATTTGTCAACCCTGGTAATTATTTTTCCTGTATTTCAGTGAGAATTTGGAATTGACATTTGTCCTCATTTGAAGGTTTACAAGTAGATTTTCTTCCAGAATCCTTTTCAGGCTTCGGCGTGTCCAAAGCACAGCTTTTCATTCACTGCATCTATTTAGTACAGGCCTAGCATCTCACATTAATAAGTTATCATTTGGTTCATAAAAACTTCTATTCTTTGTGTTCAAGCAAATTTCATGTTCGTCTCTAATGGTTTTCTGTCTGTCCACGGATTATTCTGTCTTATCATCTCTCTGTGCCACAATTTTTCTCTTTTCTTCTTTATACTCCAACCTCAGTGCCTCAGTGGATGTACATTATTTTATTTTATTTTATTTTTTTTTCTGCTGTGGCCACTTTCCCTTCTCCCTTTATCACCTATATTCTTTTTGCTTTTCCTGTCATTCTTCAGCACATTAAACCTATGCATTAATTCTAGTCCACATCAGTAGAGTCAAACTGTCTTCTCCCTTTAACCATGTTTTGCCACATACAATTCTTCTTAGCTAGCAGGCTGACTTCCAAAACTTCTTCTTTGGGAGATGACTTGGTATGTCTGTAGACCCTCCGTTAAGCACATTGCTCTAGCACCTCCTCCATCTACTACTGGAACACCAATCAAATACGTATTAGGAAACCACCTTCACAAGAACATAGACCTCATGAATTTTTCTCCTCTCACCCCCAGATCTGCTGCTTTTTTGTCTCAGTAGCCACATCACTTTCTCTTCTTAATTCCTGTTTTTAAAGCTGAAAACAAAATCTCACAATTTCCTAGAGTCTTTCAGATACCTAATCCCATTTCCTATTTTCAGTATTCCATCCCATGAAAAATGTATAATCTGAGGTAACACACTGTAAAATGGCAGTTATACAAGGAACATTCCTTTTAATATCACAACTGAACATTTAGAGGAAACACTCACATAGATTTAACTTATAAATACACTGTTTATCACTATGTCACCACGGTTATGATCCAGTGAAAACAATTTTTGAAACTTCTCACGCTTTTGGCTTTCCTGCTCGCAGAAAATGTCTATATGAATAGCCGTAAGAATACAACCTTCACCTTTCTAATTCTCACTCTCATTGCTGCATAGTACTGTGTGATGTTGAGATTATGTTTTCCACACAAATATTTGCTAAATTTAAGTTTCTTATCTACAGATATATTGTTCAACTTCTTCTGGCATTTTCCATTTTTCCTCCACAAAGCTTATTATGAATGCACCAACTGTATAAGGAGAAATATTATTTATACTGGATCTACTACTTACCCCTTATTTATTTGATTTTACCTTATCTGATATCTTGTTTCTCGGCCCAAATATACATATGCAAATCAATTTAGAGTATTTCCCATTTCTTTCTAATTTTTAGTTCCCACAATTGCATATCTTCTGCAGTTTTATTCAACTCCCTGTTCACTACTGACATCTTGACACTAACAAGCAGCCGTTCACTGCAAATCTTTTCCCATGACTTAATTTGGGAATCAGGTTTTCCCCATTTCCTTTGTCTGTCTACAGACAGTTTAAGCACTAAAGGTTTTCCCCTGATCAACCACACTGGTCTAAGAGAACTGAATTAACCTTCTTCACATCCTTTATGGGGTTCATCATTTATGAACCCTGATGATCCTCCCAATCCAGAGACCATGAGGAACCCCACCCAGAGTGTAAATCCCAGCTTAAACCCTCCTTTGCTGGAAAAATAATAATAATAATAATAAAAAAAAAATATCAAAGGGATTGAATCAGATGGTTTTGAAGCCCCCAGTAACAATCACTGTACGTGGAAGGACCTCATCAGTCCTGCTATTTCTTTGCTATTTCACAATTTATTTCTTTCAGACTCCACAGATTAATACCATCTGCTCCTGCTAATTCACTGCATTTGTCTTTCTCAAGTTGCTTCATAACTTCCTCCTGAGAGACTGCATTCTCTCTTAAGGCCGTCTGATTTCCCATAGGAAATGCCCTCTGAATAGCACCTTCCATGGAAAACACAGATGCAGGAAATTTGTTTGACTTCACTCTTAGCTAAGTCTCCTTCCCAGTTGACTCCTCATTGCCTAATAGTGTGGAGTCACTCATGTAGCTCTCTAAACACTAACAGGTACTTGCAAGTTTCTTGTCTTGAAAATATTTTTATTCTTCATAAAAACGATGTGTGTATATATATACATATATATGAACATGCCATATGTGTTTCTTTTTTTCCCTTTATGTTCTTATTTTCCTTTATGTCCACAACCATCATGTTTCCCTGAAAGAATTTCAATTGATTAGCAGCAAGTCTAGCCTTCTACATTCCTCACCTCAATTAACTCCTGCAATTACATGATGAATGTCTTCCTTTTTCACAGTCTCCAAAATGAGTTATCAAATAATCAGTTACTTATACTCTCAGTAAAATGCTCCAATCTGCCATTCTGCAAAGGCCAACAAGGTGATGCACTAATTATGCATCACTACAACTGACAGTTTAGTAAGCATCTCACAAAGGAATGTATTTGGCTAAGACAATAGTTTGGGTTTGAATGTCATGTATGGGTGCTGCTTGTTCAACCAGAATTAGTAACATTATTTTAACCTCACTGACTTGGGAAAAAAAATATGGAGAAGCATGCAAATTCTGCTGTCAAGTCAACAAAGAAAACAAACTAAGACACAATGAGATTAAAAGATGGCATAAAAGTCTGAGATCAAAGAATCCTCCTAAGAAACTCTTATGCACCAACAGTCATTTCCCATGCAAAATGAGTTGCAACTATACTGAAATCAGACAGGTAGAAAAAGCAATCCCCAGAACAACCAGAATTGTTGGTTTCCAAGGGGTTTACAGCATCAAATACAATTCCTTATACTACTATTATAAACAGTTTGGAAGCTAGTGAACACTACAGAGAACAGGTGTAGAGCACGTCCTGTAAAGATTTGCAATTAATAGGCAGCTGTATTCTGTACTTCTGTTCTGCAGCTACAGCAGATCCAACAGCAGTGAATCCTGTTCTCTAATTATGATGTGCCAAGTGGCTTAATCAGTTTGCAATCTTTCCTTTTTAGCTACATGAAAGTAGGATTGAATAAACAGTGCAGAAGAGGTAGGAGGGCATCCTCTGAACAAAATAATGCAAAGCTAGGTAACGCTGAACTGTCATCAACATCTGGAGACAACAGGCAAAAAATCAATCTCAGGGTACTTTTGTGAGGTCTGGAAATACGGAAATGCACAAAGATAATATATAATGAACATGCTCTTGATAACACCAGCTAATACTTGTAGGATGCCTGTTCTACAGTTTCGAACATTCTTTATAGTAAATCCTTCTTCAGTAAGTGCAGCATTTGTATTTTATATCATTGCTTCTTGATGAATCCTAGTAAAATCTACAACACAGTAATGTGTGACCCCCATTTTACTTGGTGACTTGAGTCACCAAGTTTCCATTGTTTTTTCAAGACAGATAGTGCTTAGAAGATTTTAAGGAGATTATTCTATGGATTGCATCCCTGGTGGGTCATACTAGTCAAGAAAGATGCAGGAAGTTAACTGCTGACCAGTCATGGCCTAGCTTACTGGTGTTCTGGTGACATTTATTTCTGCCAGCCACCATTTAAAACTGGTTTATGCTTTGAAATATGCAGGAATATGTACCTTCAAAATCTTACTAAAATTACTCCCTGGATATAAAATCTCCCTAGAAAATTTCAGATATTTCTTTACAAGCTTCCTACTCTATTTTAGAAATGCTTATGGCTACAAAGTTTTTGCAGGTTTTCCAGGTATTTGTTGCCTTGTAGAATAGCTGCAGATTGTATAGTAAGAAGAAATACTTTGTTATGTCTTTTTGAAATATGTTGCCTTTCAATTTCCTTGCACACTACCTTTTTTTTCTGTATTCTGAGAATGCATAAAAAATCATTTAGCCTGTACACTTTATGTTTATCAGTTATTGCTTAGTAGATTTTTATGATAACTTTTTTCTCTCTCTTCTAATACATAGTAAGATGCTCAGCGTAAGAATTAATCATTTGCATTTCTCTAAATACCTGCATGGCTAAACCCCTTCCTGTTGAGATAACCTGAACTAAATATATTATATACTGCTACTTCTGTTCTGAAATAAATACTGATTTATGTAGATTGCTTTATAATATCTCCAGAATTATTATCATCCCTTTTCTAAAATATGGCTGAGGTTATTTTCTTTATTGTTTTTGCTCATTGGGTAGAAGTCATAATTAGGCTCCCATAATAGTACCCAGGTGTCTATCCTGAGTTAATTGAGAATTCAGGAAGGTGTATGACTAATTAAAACTTCATTTAAAGCCTAGATACTCTTGGGGGCTGTGCATAAATGACTTTATGACATTTTAAACATAGAAAAAATGATCTGTGGGGTGAGTCAGCTTCTCCACCCTCTACTGTCTGAGAAGTAATTAACTTTTTAAAAAGTATGTCTTTCTCAGCCTTTTGGGACAAGCAACAGATAACATTTATATATATATATATATGCATTTTTAAGTACGTGAAGAAGCTACAACCCTCATTTTAGTGTTAGTTGTTTTAATAGTTGAGACAAATTTTACAGGAAAAGAACAGGGGAGAGATTATGTAACAGATTATGTAATGCAATTTTCTACAGCCAGACCTGTCTTGGATACATTCTCTTGATTTCTGCTTACAGACTCAGAAGATTACAAACCCTGCAGGTATCAAAATGTGGCTCTGGAACTGAAAAGGAGGATAAAGTTATAAATAGAAATTCACTGTCAAATATTTCTTCAGCATCAGTGGAGATGAGGCACAGACGGAGAGAAGATTAAATCTACAGGAGACCTGGGGTATATTAATTAAGTGTCTGACATTACAGAACACATGTCTGGGGTGAACATAACCAGTCTCGTCTTGGTGAATTGATTTTCTGATAGTGTCTTGAAGACTAGTGGCCAGTATAGTTGATAAAAATCTTTACATCTACATTACTCAGTGAAATCAGGAAGTAAGCATCACATTCTGGGCATTTATTAGATTTAGCTCAAATGCTAAATTCTTGCATGGCAAACAGCCACGTTCTCTAGAGTTACTGAACTTATTCCCTATCAGATGGAAAAGCAACTGTGAAAAATCTTTACATAAGCCTGCTGGGAATCCATCAAAGCCAGGTGTTTTGGCAAAAGGGAATTCTTCATCTGATCTCCAAGTTTCCTACAACATTATTGCCTCTTCTGATATTAGATAGAAGAGACAGGAACTGATGTTTAACTTACTAACTGAAATGGAAAACAGAGATGTACTGGGTACCATAACACCATGTGTTTATTGTGGCTTTATAAAGATTTAAACATAGATAAAACTAAGGAAAAGCTGTATTAAAATAATTTCACTAAGCTTGCAAAAGCAAGTAGCAAAAATAAGGAAAATCAAATACTGTAACACAACTAATGATGCAACCTCCATTATTATCAAAAGAGGACGTCTTCAGAAAATTTGGAAATAAAAACAAGTTGCAAAATTAGAGTTTCATCCACTCATCAAAACAAGATACATACAGAGCCTTGGCATGTACATATGCAAACACACTGTTGCTAATTTTTTCCTTTCCCAAACCATTTTCCCAGCCCTTACTTATAAATGACCTTTTTTATTTTCCAGCAACCTACTGATTTCTATCTCCTCTGCGTGCAAGTAGGAACTGCTATAACTTTCCACCCCTTGTACACTGATGTAGTGAGACTTTCTGCTTTTCTCTCATTTTCAGCCTTATTTCATTTCTCAGCATATATATGAAATCAATTATTAATATAAGTTAAATTTTCTCATTGCACATTAAAAGCACTCTATCAGCAATATGGGACAAAAATAAAACTACTAAGAGATATAAATTCAGATCTTTTAAACCTAGAATCCTATCTTGACAAATATAGCAGGAGGATGGCACAGGAAAGGAATGGTATGGCAGTAGCTGTATTTGAGAAAAAGAAATAATGAGCAAATTGTCGCATGATAGGTTGAAGTCTCTCCTTCATAACTACTACCTCCTGCTCCAAGGCTTCTAATAAATCTACAGTAAAATGTTCATTTTACAGTTACCTCTGGCTTTTTCAGAACTCAGTCATGAGCTTTTTATTCTCTTTCATAACATTTACTGCAGTGATTTCCTGATTTGTGGCTGGTGCTTCTGTGCACTACTTTACAGTACTAGAAAAGCTTCCCATTTCAGATTAATTTGGGAGGATTCCTCAGGTTTGGAGCCTGTGAAATAGCTGGGAGAAGGAAGCCCACCCCACCAGCATTATTTTTTTAGTTAATGTAGCCCACATTTGGAACATCATATTTTATTGTATGATTCTACTCTCTGTTCAGTTCTACCTTCTAGTAGCCTTCACGGTCTTAGTGGAGGACACATGTATATCATCAGCAGAAAATGTCACTATTTAATTTACATTTTAATATATGCTGGGTAAAACTACAGACTTTTTTTTTTTTTTTTTTTTTTTTGGTATGTATCCACTGAAAATCTCCTCTGTGAATGAATTCAGCTAGTGCCAAGGGAGCAGGTTTACAGAAAAAGTCAGCCAACACAGAATCATGACAAAATGACATGTGGCTTAGAGGAAGCCATCAGAGAGCTTGAAAAGCTGGAACATGTTACTCAGCTCTTTTTTTTCTGTGTTTGTATGTATCACTGGTCCCTAAGTCGCCCAGATAGTGGCTGGAAAGGGTAAGCAGATGACTGTGCTCCCAAAATCTGTGTTGCATTGATTGGGTACCTCTCCTGGCCACTAACAAGAATTTTTAAAGCTAATCAGTAAGCTTTAAGAAATTCAAAGAAATTTCTCAATTTATTCAGGTAAAAAGACAAACACATTATACATATATATAATACATACACACAGCATAAATATGCACACACGTGTATATGTATACATATATATATATATGCAGCATGCAGAGCAGTAGTAGCAGGTGCAATATAGAAAGTAGAGTTTTCCTCTACTTTCTAATCGATAAGGACTGGAAAAGTTTAGGGAATTTGTTAGAGCAACATTGAACTCAGCAGTAGTATTTTACAGCTATTAGTGCAAGGCCCTGTTGTGTTTTTCTTTCTTCAGGGGTCATGCCCCTTATAGTGTTTTGTTTTTATAGTGCTTCAGAACTGAACAAACCAGAAACTAAATTAAATGCAGCTAAAACTGTTGTGGTTAATCTAGGTGTGAAGCATGACATCATGAAAAACAGAGTTTTGCCCAATTTCCACACGAAACAATAATCAGCCATGGCTGACTCACAAAAGTCAGCCTATGTTCACCAGAAACTGCTGAAACTTACTTTTTCTTATGGAATTTGTTTTATCTTGTTTTGTTTTGCTTTGTTTTTGTTGTGTTTGTTGTTGGTTTTTTTGTTTGTTTGTATTTTGTTTTAGATTTTAAGGAATAAAGGTTAAGAAATCCAAACCTAAGAAAAATTATCTACATTTTCCCAAATCTCTATGAATCTTAAGAACTATAAAAAATTCCCCATTTTGTTCAGAGAAACAATGGAAACCCATTCTGAAAAAAAAAAAAAAAAAAAAAAAAAAAAAACTTTACGAGAAAGAAAAAAAAATCACCTGAAGAACTTCATGTGAAACCTCAGCCTTGCACTAAACCAGGTGTATTTCAGCTTGTGTCTCAGTCATGAGGAAATACACAACTGAAGTTTAAAACTATTATTTCAGTAACTGAAAAAAGTAATTTTCTAGCTCAGCTTTAGCATTTAGATCAGTCCATAATCCAATTATTGTCACAAGTCTATACAACAGCTAAAATGAATGCTCCCCTACCAGTTTTATATTCTTTAGGTCCAGAGGAATTTCCTTTCCCTGAAAGTATTCACCTCTTCAGAAAGTACTAACCCTCTTCAGTTTAGACATCTCATTTGTGTCAGACCTAAATGAGAGTGTCTGCTCTACTGTCAATGCTCAGTAGATATTATCAAAAATAAGTTTGAAACAGATAACCAGAAAATACATTTTGTTTACCTTTCTGTAATGAGTTACAGTTACATTGCAAAGATGCTGCTACCTGGTATGGCAGACAGTCAATGGGACTTTCCCATTCTTGTTCACAACTCCACCACAGGAAAAGAAAGTCCCTGGGATGACTAAAAATGAGTCCTGAAGAAAGGAGCCCAGGGAAAAGGGGGATTTATCTGCACAGAATTGCTATTTCTGTTTGCCTGACCCAATCAGTTGGAGTTTCATTACTTGAACTTACCCTAGTCCAGATATGAACAAAGCCTGGTGCATCAGTATTTGAAAGTTTTTTTGATCTCTCAGAGGCACTTACTAGCAGAAAGATCTGACAAAGCATCTTTGGCTAACTGATGACTGGCCACAATTTGCCATCAACATCAACTTGTAAGGTAAATAAGCTCTTCACAGTACTCAATAACCTGGCTGCTTCTGCAAACAGCCCCAACAAACACTAGTGACTTAGGTGCATCTACATAGATGAGGCATTCCCTACCCAAAAACAATCCTTAAAGGTCCTAATTACTGCTTACCAAAGCCATAATTACCATTTCTGGATCCAGCCAGTCTCTGCAATTACAGTTTAATATACAACATAGCAAAGGACGAAGCACCATAGAAGTTGTTTAAGGCAGTGGCTTAAAGTTATTTCCTCCATTTCTCCCTAAAGTTTGCTGCACAAGAGTTTTCAAGTGAAAAGTTTTTAATAGGAAGCTAAACAGGAAGTTTCTGAAAAAGCCATTTCCAGGCAGGAGCTGAGAACACAGCGACCTCCACAAACAGGCATTCGGCTCAGTTCAAGACGTGAGCAGTAAAATACCCATTTTGTTGTCCCTTGAATGCCTGTGGCAAGAAAATATATTATCCACACAGAAGTATACCTTAGGTAAGATGGACTAAAGCCCTTTGAAGTGCTCTCTATTAAAGTGAAGGTTTCTTTCCCTGTTTTTATGGGGGGAAAAAATGCCAAGTAATGGACTGGAAGAAGAGGACCTAGTATTATTTGTCTCCGTAAGGCCAGGATCTAAAATGTTAGAAACAGAACACACAAATACGTACACCCCAAAAAAAAAAAAAAAAAAAAAAAAAAAAAAAAGAGAGATTAAAAAATACTTGAAATGGCAGTAAAGATATAGGAAAGAATTCCACATTTCAGTAACACTGCTGTGAGAGGCAGAAAAACTGCAGTATTTGTATGGGAAAGACTCGATCTTTATTAATTCAATCAATGTGATTAAGAAGCCAAAAATGTTGTTAGGCAATTCACAGGCGTGAAGTTATTGCATTAAATTACAGAATGCTTATTCAGCACACATTTCCATTCAGAGTACAGATTTTGGTTCCTACCTTTGCCCAGAGAGAATTGCTGGCAGGAAGGGTTCAGGACCAGATCCAAGACCTCCTTTGCCCTTTGTAACCAGAATGTGCCTATGCCTGTCACACCTGTGAGCAGCAGGGTCATGGCATTGCTGCATGTTTTTCTCATTGTCTTGATCATCTTCCGGATATTGTATTGCCCCCTGATCGCAAAACAGCTCTTTTGCTTCTTCTTTTGTTTTTCGTGCCTTGTTTCAGGGACAGCTGGAAAAGGAATTGTCCCATCTGCTTTTTTTTTCCCATTCCCCATCCATTGCACTCCTCTACAATGTGCACCATGTCTGTTCCTATAGCCTTAAAGTGTTTTTTTAGTTTGCTTGCTTGCTTGCTTGTTTGTTTCTTTGTTTCCTGGAAGGACCCTGTTTGATTTTATTTAAGGGACCAGATATACTTGGGTGCCCACAATTAGTTCCTTGCCTCATTTCATTGCAACATGCATCCTGGGCTGAGACAGCCAGCAGGTCCCTGCAGTGCTCCCCTACTTGCTGGAGCTCTCAAATGAAATTGCAGAATTGAGGCACATTCGCTAGGCTTTTGGTTTTCATTTCATCATTTATGTAGGTCTCTTAAAATGCCCCATCACAGGGAAAACTGAGATTGGAGACACAGTTCAAGTATCTGAGCAAATGAGTATCAACGTCTTTGGAAAATGTCATTTTTTCTGGAGACCTTTGGTTGAGATACATGAATTTCTAACACCATGTTTTCAAAATACTCTCTGACTGAGTGCTTAGGACATCTTTGTTAATATCTCAGTTTATAAATAATCAGTGTCAATCACTGAATGATGCTAGTTACTCGTACGTACAACATATCACATCTGAAGCTGCAAAAATACTGTAATCGTGAAATAAAGCTTTTAGTTATTGGCAGCTTGAAGAGGCTCCATCTGACAGTGTACTGAGTCCTCAGCTCTTGACAGCAAGAAATGTGGAGGAATCCTGCCACTGGGAAAGCCTAAGGGTAACATGGTGGTGTTCAGGAGATAAATGGTATAGCAGGACCAAAGCAGAAAAATAGGAAGGGGCTATTCCCCATTAATGTTATCCTTACAGATGTCTGCATCTGAATGGGTCTTATAGGTGGTGCTTTGTTTGACTTTGACAATGCATTTATTCCTCATTCCCTGCCTCCTGTGGGTCTTTTTTCCTCCCTTGGCCAGGCATCCTACACATAGAATCACAGAATGGTTTGGGTTGGAAGATCACCTCATCCCAACTCCCTACCATGGGCAGGGACACCTCCTGCCAGACCAGGTTGCTCAAAGCCTCATCTAGCCTGGCCTTGAACACTTCCAGGGATGGGGCATCCAAATCCTCTCTGGGAAACCTGTGCCAGGGCCTCAGCACCCTCTGAGTGAAGTATTTCTTCCTTATATCTAATCTAAACCTACCCTCTTTTAGTCTAAAGCTGTTACCCTGTGTTCTACCACTACACTCTGTGGAGAACTGTCAGACTTGTTTGGATAAGCATCAGCCTAGGGCAAATGGGAATCAAGTAGCTTATTCTTGTTTATCTCTTATACAAACCTTGTGTGATGAAGGTCAGCAAACCTGGGATGAGAGGCTGCTGAAGGAGGGAGTCTTGTGTTGGTGGGACGGCACTGTTTTGGTGGCAGAACAGAATCTTGAGGGCCATGATGCCTGAGAGAAACCTTTTGCTTCATTATCTGTAAAATGAATATTCAAGTTCATACTCCTGAGTATGATAATGATCTTAAAGATCACTTAAAGAACTTAAAGAACACTAATCACTTAAAGAACACTAAACATATATAACTATAGTACGCCACACTTCACCCAAATCATGATAAATATCACCCCAGGGAGGGAACAGATTAAAAGAGTGTTGTGTTAGGAGTTAGTGTAAACTTATTGGAGAATAAGAAAGAAAAAAAAGTGAAGAAGATGAAGCTAGAATGAGGAAAAAAGAAGAGTTGGTGGCAGAAAGAAGAAACTGAAACCTAGAAGAGGCTGTGCCCTTTTCTCCTCCAGGGTAGGGAAGCCTTCTTGGTAAGCTCTGTGCCTTCACCCTTTGGTGAGGAATATCTGCGACAGCATTTTGCTAGCACTATTATCATATGTTAGTGCTATGGCAGTAAGTGTACTTATCAGTGGCAATCCTGAATCTGTTATATCTGTCGTCTCATTAAATACATTCAACTTTGTGAATCTGTCTCAGTGAAAATCCTTGGCAGGACTCTGAAACAGGCAAATGTTGGACTGCAAATGCTTTCAACTTTCTGAGACTGTCTCAGTGAAAACCCTTAGCGGGGATCTGAAACAGCTGGACTCTGATAAGTCCCCCTTAATGAGACATACTCCCTGACAAAAAGTCCCTTCACTTTTTCCCCATAGGCCCCCTTCAGGTCGTGGAAGGCCACTATAAGGCCTCCCTGGGGCCTTCTCTTCTCCAGGCTGAACAATACCAACTCCATCAGCCTGTCTCCACAGGAGAGGTGCTCCAACCCTCTGATCATCATCATGGCCCTCCTCTGGATTCACTCCAACAAGTCCCTGTCCTTGTGCTGGGGCCCCAGTGCTGAACACAGTGCTCCAGGTGGGGTCTTATGAGAGCAGAGCAGAGGGGGATTATCACCTCTCTTGACCTGCTGGCCACACTGCTTTTGATGCAGCCCAGGATACTGATGGCTTTCTGAGCGTCTGACACATCCAACGGCAAAGCATGGTCGTGCTTTGAGCCATTTTATAAGTTTGCTGTTACAATGGATAAACAATTTTTTCCACTGCAGTGACAGTGAACTGGGAAATTTCTCTGCCTTTCCTGACCCCATTGTTTGCTCCCCACATGGCTCATGCAATTCAAATGGTCCTGACCTGCTGGATGCTTTGGAGGCAGTGGAGAACATGCAAGAAGGATGAATCGTGTGCTCAGGGCCTGGGTTTGTTGCTGCTCTGTGTCTTGGCTCGGAGAGGAGAGCCTGGCTGCTAGCTGGTGGCCTGCAGCCCTGGGGTGAGCCAGCAGCACATTGCATGGATCAGGCTAAGCAAACACTTAATCATGCATTTATTCATAATATTCAAAAGAGCCAACACAGTCACAAATGCTTGTAGTAGGTGTAAGCAGAAAAATTAAAGCAAAAATATGCTTAATCTGTTTATACTAAGGTAACACGATAAAGTTCCCTCATCCCCTTATTCAGTGGATTTGCTGTTTACCTCCAGATGAGATGATAGAATTTCTGCCTTTACCCATGCCTCATTTTTGAATGGATAGCTCCGTTTTTATAGTCAACAGTTCCTTTGAACCTATTGAAGGGTAAAGACTGGCTTCATCTTTCACCTCTAAATCTTTTTCTGCCTGAAGTAGGAGATAGTATCAGTAGGAGACAAACAAAATAAAGGTTGCTTCCCAACCACAGCAACATAATAGTTTGCTACTCTTTTTTACTCATAATATATTGGATCAATTATAGCATATCAGTATTTTTATTAATTGTTTACTAATATTGTAAGGACCATTGCAATAGGAGTCTGCTGTTCTTAACTGGTTGGTAAAGACTAAATGAGGTCTGAACCTCTTGCCCCCTCCCTTTGACACCTTGTTGGTTTGGCTGAGCGAGGAACACATTTTTCATTGAACCCTCTGTTCTCCATCATTTTGTATTTAATCATGCAAGCTTATTATACACTCTGGCAGTGTATAATTCATTACTCATCTTTTGACTGCACCCAAACAAGACAGCAATCAATCACAGTGTGGCAGCAATGGATTTGGGGTGACTGATCCTAACCCTCTGCAGGGAAAGATGAGGAACATGCTGCACATGGATCTGAGAAAGAAAAATGAAAACCGGGACATGAATCTCCATATTCTGACCTTTATATGTGCTCATGGATTTAATGGTAGGAAGAATTGGGTCTACTGGCTATTTGTTTAATTTTACGCAGAAAGGTTGGACTACGTTAGTCTTTTTTGTTCCATTTGTAATAAAACTGTATTTTGTTGACATTGTCATTTAATTATGAGGTTGAAGGGTGTGCTCTGCCCTTTTGCAGACCAGGAGATCACAAGACAGGGATTGCAGGTCTATTTGTGTTAAAGAACATTACTGTGGGAAAGAAATCCTTTGCTTAGAGTGGATTAAGGACCAAAATAGATTTTTTTCACTGCTTCAGATAAGGCATGCAGACCAATTCACATTTCAGAGAAGGTAAAAATAAAGGGACACAGATGTAAAAGACACGGCAAATTATGCAGCTCTAAGCAGAGTCAAATGGTCCCCAGTCTGTGTTCTGTACCTGTTGGATCAGCCTTCAAAACAGAGAATGTGCTTAGTTAGGGGAACAATTGTTATATAATTTTTCACCAGCTGATCAAAAGGGTAACCAAAAACAAAGAAAGGAGAGGAACAGAAGGAAAAACTCCACATAATTTCAGTATAACGCAATGCGATACAAACTAACTAACAAACAAAAAGCCCCTTTCAAACTAAAAGTCATCAAAGTAGCATTAACTAATGTCAAATTGGCATGGATGGTAACCTACTGGCAGGAAAAATATTGGAGACGTAGATATTGGCATCATGTCATCCTGGAGATAAAAACTATACATTACAAAACAATATAAAAAAAAAAAAAAGCCACAGTCATTAATATTCAAGAACATGCTTTTGTATTTCCATATAAAACTAACTGAGGCCACCAGAAAAGAATTGCATCACAGGGCAAGTTAGATAGATGATGAAGTGGGCAAAAGAATGATGAAGATAGAAGGGTTATTCTTGTACCTGAGCAAAAAAAGAAACATGCTGATTAAGTTAGCAAAACAAAGTAAAGAATGGAAAGAAACTTCAAGTAGAAATGACTCAGCCTATAATAAACCTGAGGGCTCAGCAGGAAAAGCAAAGAGACAAGGGAAACAGTTATGAACTTGAATTTAAGGAAAAAGTTTCAAACTGGATGATGGGAAAAAAATAATCCAACTCAGAAGGTTATTGGGTTAAAGATCAGGCTTCCAAAGGAAATAGTTCAAGAAACAGTTATCAAATAATTTAACACTGGAACTGATGATCATCAGGAGACTTATAACATTTCTATATGGGGTGGATTCACCCTGAAAAAGCCAGCAAGGGGCTCAGACTAGGCAGAATTGTGATACTTTCCAGCCAAATTTCTCCTATAAAAAACAGAAAGGAATTCCTTTTATTTGTTTCCAGTAAATTAGACCACATCAAACTTAATTTTTTTTTTTTTTTATTCAGATGTTGCAATGTCTCTGTCTTTGCAGTGTTTGTGCTGTGTTCCAGGTCTACAAGGTTACTGCAGGTTACAGCATTATTATCTGACACATGCACATCATTACTGGTCAAGAGTGAAGTGTTATATCTATAACAGCAGTGGGCTGGGGCAAAAGAGATTCCTGGTCCAAGCACCAAAGGATAATGCCAGCTTCTGCTGCCATATGGCATGGGGACAAGCACAGGGGCAGTGTTTCACTGTGTGTTGCCTGGTTTCACTCCTCAGATTGATGAGCATTAGCCAAGGAACTGTTCACATAGGCTCACAAAGCAATGTCACTTGCATAGATAGCCTGTGTAAATTTTTTAAAAAGAATAATGCTAAAGATGTGCAAAATATTCAGTCATTGGTTATTTTTTCCATCATCTTTTTCTTTTCTTGGTACAGGCCTAATAATGACTTCTAAGGAAAGTCATTAGCTAGCTGGAAAATTATTTTTTATTCTGAGAAGAAAGTTAGAATTATTAAACAAGAAAAAAAATATATATAAAAATATATATATATACATATATTGGGGCGGTGGGGGGGGTGGGGGGGGAGGGAGTGGGATGGGATTGTGTTTTGTTTTGTTTTGTTTTTTCCAAAAATATTCACAGGACTTCAGTATTGAAGAGGTAGCAGTGAAAGCTACAATCCCTGTCACTGAACTTCAGAACAGCACTTTTTGAAAGATCGCAATAATACAACTAAACCTAGGATGGGAAGACTAGAAGCAGCCATTTTCATCTTTAAATTCAATGCATGGGGAAAAAAAAAAAAAAAAAAAGAAAGAAAGAAAAAAAAAAAAAAGGAAGGCAAAAGGCCACTTCTCTCTTGTATAAAAAGCATCCCTTCAAAATAAGGAATGAAGCAGAAGTAGAAGGAAAGGAGGAAGAAGATGAAGGAGCTATTCTGTCCTCTCAGGGCTTTCTTGCCATTCAGCTATATTTCAGGACATTGAAATCAAGTCCTCCATCTGCAGGTGTGAAAATGTGATAGCAAAGATGCTGCAAGTTCTGCCTCCTGAAAGTACAGTGTACTGCTCATTGCTGCCCAAATCAGCATCAAGCCAGTTTTCCACCTGTGTCTTCACCCACCCCAGGCCAGCACTGCTTCCAGAAAGGTGGCCAGATGTGACCACCAGGCTTCTCATTTGGGCAGGAAATGGCTCCCATTGACCTTTCTCTGGCATGAGCTCAGCTAATTTGTGCTTCTTTCAGCTACTGAGCTGCTGATTGTCATAACGCTTGTAGGTACTGAATTATTTTTGAGAATTCTGCCACTTCTCTCCAAATTGGTTGAAACCAGCCAACAGATTCAGAAGTTAAGGGAGGAGTGGGTGAAGAGTGAGCTGATGACAGTGGGACAAAGAGAGAGAAAGAGAGATAAGATTTTAACTAATGGCATTCTGGCACCCAAACTAATGGATTTTTCCCAACAGATGCAGTCAAGCAGTGGTATGTTGACAGCTCTGTGGGCACAGGAGCCTCATTTGAGTGTAATTTAAGACGCACATGAAAGGCAGCACACACGAGACTGAATGGAAGTCCTTTGGGTGATTTTTCTTACACGTTTTGACTTCAGTGACATAACAAAGTAAGTCTGAGGTTTGATTTCTGTTTAAATGCCATTGTTTTGGGCTTGTGGAGGGGAAAGTCAGTTCAATTCTCACCAGGAGCCCCTGACCTCTGCAAGAAATGGAAGCCTTGGGAGAGGTGTCTTTTTGCTCCCGCTAAATTATATTGAAGTAGCAACCAGGATACTGGATATCCCATTCATTTGTGTGACTTAGTCCAGGTTTCCACAAGCTCTGTGTAACTCCTGGCCACTGGGGAGATGTGTGCACAGCCCTGGTGTCCTGGCAAAGCAGCGAGGTAAGGGAGCGCAGCACAGCAGGGAGCCCGGAACTTGTCACCTTTGTGCCTTCACATTGAAATTGGTGGCTGGTTTGTCTCCCTGTTCTTATTTTCTTTCACTTTTTCCCTGTATTATTTGTCTCTGTTACCTTTTACCTCATTAGCTATCCTGGCTATCTGGAGAAAATGCTTTCTGGAAAGCTAATGCTTTCTGGAAAAGTGCTTCAAATTTCTGCTCTTGGCATAGGAGCCTGCATGCATGAGGCTGACTCTATCCAAAAGTATTCAGGTTGAATGGACCTTTAAAACTTTGCATTTGTCTGATTTCCTTCATATTTCAGAAACAAAAGAGCAAAGCAGTGCTCTTCTCCTCCTCTCCCTCAAGTCAGCAGCAGCAGCCAGTCTCTGGAGTGGAGGAGAGGGAAAAGGGCACCAGGCCTTGAAAACAAACAAACTTTTCAAGAGGAGTGAGGTCTCCCTCCGTGTAACTGTCTCAGTGCAGCCCATTAACAGGTGCCTAAATCTGTGTCTGTGCTATCCTGGCCTTGTGTGCCTCCAAATGACCATGGAAGCATTAGTTTGTCCCCATGGCCAAGGCTTCAGGGGCACCACCTTCTGGTCTCAGATTGGCTGGTATTTCCCCTCCTGCTGGCACTGTATTTGCTGAAACAAGTCTGCTTCACTGAAACAGGAAGAAATGGATGCCTGTTCAGGTCACAAAATGCACCATAAGATTTCTTCTTTTTTTTCATTTGCTTGTTGCAGTGAACATTGTGATGGCCCTGAGACAGCCCCCAAAAGAGCCATCAAACCACCCAGACAGGCTGTGTTTGAACATAAGCTCAGCCAGCCAATTTGTTTTAAACTCATCATGGTTATCCAAAGATAATAGAAATAAAATGTATTTATTAACACACTTCCCCCAGGTCACTGTGCTCTTGCAAGATAGACCCCTTCTTTCAGCCTCGGCTTCAGCCAACTCCATGGGTTTTTGCTTGCAGGAAACTTTTCCCAGTTCATTTTGCTCCTCCAAATGCTCCCTCCCTCACTCTCAAGCTTGGGCCATGTCTATTCCTTGCTGTTCTCAGCAGTTTCCCCATTTCTACCATCCCTGGGATTAGGGAAGCAGCTCTTGTTGGAGCACATGGTGAGGTTTGTGCTGGCCACTTCCCTACCCCATGCACCAGTACCCAGTTTACCATCACAGCATGCAAGCTAAAAATTAACAAAACATCTCTTGGCCATCACATCTGCCTTGTCTGTTCAGACTGGCAGCTCATTTCCCCATGGTTTCTTTGAAGAGCCCTGGTACCTCTGCTGCAAGGATGTAAAATTTGCTCCTGAGCTGACGCTGGGGATGGAACAAGGCCACGTGCTGCTCCTATTATTTGGGCAACTTGAAAAGTCTCTGCATTCACCGATCCTCACACATGCTCACAAGGCCATTAGAGCTTTATTTAAAAAAATCTTCCTTTGTTTGATGTGCTTTAGGGCTTGCTCCACACCAGCTGCAGCGAGGTCTCTGCTGAGCGGGGTGTAATCCTGTAGCACAGACACAACGTCAGAGCTGCAGACAGGAGGTTAAAACAATAGCAGCTGTCACCTTTTCCTTGGGCCTAAAAGAAAATCTGTGGGTTTGGGAATCGAGTGGAAATCGCTGCATCATTTGCACACTTGCACAGTATAAAATGCTCCGTAGCCAGAGCGGCCGGCTCCTGAACTGCTCGGTGTTTCAGACCGTGAGTCACTAAAATGCTGCAGGCTGGAAACTTTTGCTGGGTTGGCGGCGTGTCGGGCTTTTGTGCTCTCCTTTTCAGCTCATCACTCTTCACTGGGTATGTTCTCTTGATTTGTGAACTGCCGGTCTCTAGGAATTTCAGTGCCACATAGTTATTTGTGGTTTGGCTCTCTCCACCTAGCGTTTTTCATATATATACATGTATGCTAGTCTCCATCCCGCTGCAGCTCCTAAGACTGACTGTGTTCTCAGCTCCTCTCTAGGTTTTACTGGCAGCCTCCCGGAAGAAAACACCAACTTCTGGCTGTTCACATGCAGGCACACAACCATGCATTAAACCTTTCCAAAGCTCTCAGAAAATTTCCACCTATGGCAATTACGGTGCGATCAACCCTAAGTTTCAGGCAGGAGCCTACAAGTCTCCCTTCCCAATATAGCTGCCATAAGGGGTAAAGGTTGACGTTTTAATGGCAACCACTGCATATTTTACACAAATTAGGCTATTTAGCACACTAATTCATGCAGTCAGTGAGTTAGCTACTTAACTGATCAATTTTATGGGTAAGAATGCAGGCAACAAGTAATCTCTCCTGACATGTAAAGAGAAGAGGATGACACTTTCTGATCCATTACAGACTCACACTTAGAAGAAAATAAAGTACTTTGAGGTGTTTTCATAGCAACAACAAAAAACACTAAAAGGAAAAGCCCACAGTTGTCCATAAATGAGCACAGAAACTATAGCAGAATTTTCTGCTACTCTCCAGTGAAGGAAGAAGGCTGTCTTCACTGATGCATATAAAATTTGAACTATATTGGAAAAAAAAAAAAAATATATATATATATATATATCCTCGTAGAACAAGTGGAAGGAACTGATTCTGCAGAAGACCAGAAGAATGACTGCACATCTTCCGTGGCACTTAAAGTCAGCATTTCAGTAAATGAATAAATTGCAGTGCTACAGCAGCAGGTCTGTGGTCTACTACAGCCTTCTTCCCCTCTCAGCAGAAGGGGAACAGCTGACTCTGCCTCACCTCCAGCTGGGTGGCTACAAAGTCTGCAGGTAGAAAGGGGGCTGGTGGGGATTTGCAGTCTTCAGTGATTAGGCCTCCAGTAAGAAAATGTTTTAATTGTTTTTTAACCAGGAAAAAAAAATAAATCTAGACCAAAACACCTTCCTTCAGTTCAATTCAGCGTCACATGGTCAAAAATGAGATATTTCATATTCTTAAGAAAGAAAGTGGAACTGACAAATTCATTACTTAATCAGGCTAATCTAGTAAATTAAGAGGTAATTCTGAAGAAATAATGAAAACTCTCTGGTGGCATATTAATTATGACTTTCTTTTGAGCTATTAAGAAAGGAGGATTACGGATGTGGCCAAGAATAAAAAGAGATCTATTTTCAGGGTCAGTGGATTTATCTTTTCATGGGCCTAACAGAAAAGAATAAATTGATTTCTCTCTGTGCAGGTGATTTGAGAAGCCTTGGACCAGAGATGTCCTTTTTTCCCTACATTTGTCCTCTTATCTCCAGATTGCATAATTAAATTTGATTTATTTTGAAGTTCAGTACTTACTAAAATACACACAACTTTGTGTTTTTGAGCAAATATCTAACAAGCTCCAATAACACGCAATACTCTGCATGTTAAAAGCTTAACTTTCAACTGTAATGCCATTCATTAAATTTTCTACCTGCGTATTTTGTTTCTGCTACCTAGAACTAACATAAACAGGTATCTATTGGGGAGATATCAGGGAACATTGTGGTACTATAGATTTGACTATGTGTCAATTGCCTATAAAAAAAAAAAAAAAAAAAAAAAAAACACAAATGGTACATGAAAGGAAATAAATGGAGAATTAACAAGGTTTCTACACAGGTGCTTTTTCTGCCTGGAATGCAGTATGTCTGTATTTCAGAATGAGCAGCTGGACATAATCTAGATCCTATTTTCCTTATCTGCTTGTTACCCAAAGAGGAGAAACATGAGATTTGGACAGTTCTTTGATGTAGTGCTGTTAACCTTCTTTTTTGTTGTTGTTTCCAAAGTCCCATTTCCCTGAACATAACAGAAACAAACAATAGGAAGCAAGTTTGACTTTTGAACATGTTTCCTGTTCAGAAAAAAAAAAAAAAAAAGAGAGAGAGAAAAAAAGAACACCACACCAGACCCATCTGCTTTCCAGGGATTACTTGGTTATGGCCACTTACTATTGATTTGCAAGTGGTCTGCAGGCTTCCTCTGTGCTACCGGATGCCTGGCACATGCTTGTGGCTAGGACAGAGGCAACAAATGCAGTAGCTGCATTTTTCAGTCCCCTTGCAGAAGCATTATCATTTGATGGTTATCAGTATCAGACTGGGGAGTGTGGGGAGGATGTGACCCTCAATTCAAATGTGGGCAAGCCATCTCGAACTAGTTGAGGAACACCCCATGCTGGTAGTAACTTTGGGATGGCTGCAGGACACTGTGAGAGCAGAGAGGCAGGAGAGCACCAGCTTTAAGGCATTCCTTCATCCCATTTGTTAACAGCTGCGAACCACTGGAGTGACTTTTTCTTGGTTGGACGCTTCAAGACACCTGGCAACAGCACTGCCAGTCCAATATTAATATTAGCAGTGAAATTAAACACCAATTCAGCTTTTGCTTGGAACTTGCCTTGCTGTTCTCTTCCTTAGGCAGAGGTGTTTATTGGTCCAAATGTCTGTCAAAAAAGAGGATTTCACCAGTCTTCATTTAGCCAGATACTTAATGACACATCCATTTTTACCCTGTCTGGAGCTGACGATGACCACACAGTGCAGAGGAGCCTCCATGCTGCTGATATTTTATGGCAGAGACCAGCCATGCTAAGCCTTCCTGTGCCAGGGTTTCGTTTTCAGCCTACATCACCACAAATGAAAACCTTGCCTGGCCAGCACAGCTCTGCGGCAGAGAAAAAGGCTGTGACTAAAGCAGCATTCAGGCTTAAGGTTTCCAGTAGTGGCCTTTGCACATATCGGCCAGCAAGTGGAAACAGATGATGAAACCATATCTTTTGCCACCTTGTGGCAAGTGACTACAGGATGGAGTCTGTGTGTATCTTCCACTATAGTCATTTAGAAAGTACTAGAAAAACCTAATGCATATAGGCAGTCTGAAGGGAAATGTGATACTGTCTCACCAGATATTCACAGTTTTGCTGAATATATGTGATATTTAAATATAAATAGTCATGTCCCGACGTCCTCTGAGTCTTTCCTCTTTTATAATTCTATTTTTTTATTCACAAGATCACCCAGTTCTTTCACCTCATTCAAAATAAATAAATAAATAGATAAATAAATCTTTGACAGATCTAGATGTAAAAAAAAAAAAAAAAAAAAAGACAGAAAAAGTGTGGAACTTGATCCCAACAGACAACAACAAACATTTATTGGCCTTTGTCCCTTACTCACATCTACACTTGAAGCCACCACTTCTCTTGAAAGCAGTCCCACCTTCCCACAGCAGCAGCCACATTGTCACACTCTTTCCACTTGCATGCTGGTGCATTGAAGCAATTAAGAGAACTAGGTGGTTAAAGTAAAACTCTTTTATTCCCCTGGAGTAGTTTCTCTGATGGGTTTTACCACCTGGATGTACAGCATGCACTGCACAAGAGAAGGGGTGTGTAGGAAGGAGAAGGAAACAAGTGGCTTGGAGGGGCTGCAGGTGTATGGGATGGGGCAGAGAAGAAGGAGAATGTTTATTTTGAAGACAGTGAAGGTCTGTGAAGGTTTGAGGTGGGCTTGCAACACTAGCCTTCATTTCACCATGCCAAAAATGTGTGCTGTCAGTAAGACACAGTCTTTGGGAAGACAAAGTCCAAAAGTGAAATTGTGGTACCACATGTCTATGACCTTGTTGTCTGTTTATAGTCCCTGTGAAGATACACATTCATCTCCTAGACAGACTGATTTTGAGTCTCTAGTTTTGCAGTTATCTCCCCCATCAAGAACTGTTCTACAAACCAGCTGTTAAATAGCAACTATTAGCTTGTAAATGAGAGGAGGATAAAATACATGCTTTTATCAACCTAGATAAAATGGCACTTTTTCTGCCTTTCAGCAAAAACAATCAGAGAGCCCTGGTGGGGTTTCATATTACTCAGACTCTTTATTTGTAGCTTTTACACTCCAGCACTTACTGATAATGTATGAAGTATGAAATTAAAACTAAATCAATTGTCAGAACAAATGAAAAAGTACACTATGCAGTGCATTATCCTCTGGTCTTTTATCGTATTTCTTCATTCACCTGCTAATTCCCCAAATCCAGCCGTTTACAATGAATCTTCCAGTCATTAGTGGGATTTAGCTGGGTTCCACTGTAAAACAGTATTCACATTTCTCATGAGAGCTGGTATGTATAGTGTTGAAGGGCACCAGATACAAAAGCTGTCAGTCCACAACTATATTTGATTTCCATGTGCTTACCCAAACTCACTTCCTGTGCTGGGAAATTAACACATGAAGTGCAAATTTTTTGAATAGTTCTTTTGAAAAAAAAAAAAAAAGCATGCTTATCAAAACTCACTCATGTCAGTGCAGAGGTTTATGTGGGAAAGCTAGGATGTGGCTGCATGACTAATTTTTAAAGCCTGTGCACAGCCTCTCAGGAATGCAGCTCTACATAAGTCCTTAGTGGTTTGGTTGTGATGACTGAATTGAAATATATTGCAATGCTTCTCTGCTCAGGAAACACGAGCTCATTAGAAGTTGAGACTACAGCTGAAGTATTAAGTGATTTGTCCTTCTCTGTTTGCTGTTGTTGTTGTTTAATTACCATTTTAGAGCAAACATTTTAAATAAAATTAAGTAACCTCTTAAAAACTTAACTAATAAGATAAGGTGATAATATCGGACCTTATTCCTGCTCAGTCACATTTATTAGCATAAATGGCAAGATTTGAAAAATATCACTTGTATTCCCTCCTGATTTTTGCAGCACTATACATCATTTAGAAAATATATATAGTATCCTGAAAATTAAAGATGTCACTCAAACCTCATGGCAATTAATAAATTTCTTATTTTTTCAAAGGAAACAAAAATTTCGCTAAATAGAAATTATTCAGAAACCTGTTTAAAGGCAACCAGTTCATTGGATAGCTCTTTAGCATGCATGAGAAAAGCATTATTTAATTTCACACTCAACTAATCCTTTCACAATTTTCTTTCAGGCAGAATATAAAATGTTATTATTAATTTCTTAATAAAATCAAAAATAAGTTATAGTGGATATGTCTTTAACCTTGGACCAGCTTGAGTAATATTTTTTCCCTCAGATGAGACACCAAAGATCAGCACAAATGGCAAGTGATAAATTGGCCTATGGGAATTACTCAGGAGTCCCCTTCCTCCCATTCTCTCTGGAGATGCCTCTCCTGAACTACTGGTTTTAGCATCAGTCAGTTTGATTCCTCCCACCCCTGAACAATCAATGACAGGAATTGTCAAGATCTGATGTCACCCACCTTAAGTTTTAACTCCCAACTACACAGAAGTAATTTAACAAAGAAATTTCACAAAGACTACACCTAGTTAAGATTCATGAACACCAAATTGTCAGAAATTTAATTTGTATCTTAAAAGTTTATCTGCCTTCTCTGATATGCTTGGATTTGCTGAAGAGAAAAAAAGTCTTATTACTCTCCTTTGCAAGATACAGAACCAGCAATTCCATGTTTCATTCAATCTATTGCATCTTTGCAAATAATCCTCTTTCTCATTCTTACCAGTTCTCAAAATCTCACTATACTGTGAGATTTTCATATAGCTTCAATAGCTGTTGGCATCCTGTTTTTGTTGTTGTTTTTTGTTGTTGTTGTTGTTGTTATTGTTGTTTTTTTGTTTCTTTGTTTTGTTCTTGTTTGCTTACTTTAATAAATGTATAGGTGCTGTTATTCATACAAGACACTTCTGGTCCTGTTAGTAGATGCTAACAGCATTACCGGTACCTAATGGGATGCCAAGGTTAAAAAAAGTCATTGCCTCGGAATGGCAATGGTGGTAGTAGTAGTAGTTACAGACGTAATTATAATGTCAGTTCTTCTTGAGAGTAATTCTGGACAAGTAAGACTTCTTTATCACCACCTCTTTCTTTTCTCCAAGCACTTAAAATTAAAAGTGTATGAATAACTCTCATCGCTAGCTTTAAAACATGTTAGGAATGTAAAAATACAAGGTATCTTCTCAGTTTCTGAGTCCAATCTATTCCTACAACAGGAAAACACATACTAGGATATATCAGAAACACCTCTAGAAGCAAGTTTCTCATAAACAGATCAAGTTCCACCTGAAAATTAATTGCAGTTTCTTGACTCCAATGCTCCTATTGGAGAAAAAAAAAAAAAAGAAAAACAAAACAAAACAAAAAAAGCTCTAAAATCTGTTTGATTTGTTAGTCAGTAACCATCTTCAAAATGCCAGTCTAAATTCATTGTGGCTAATTTCTACCCATCTTTTTTTTTCCAGCTCTGTTATTTAACGTAAGGAGAGATTTTCCCAATCTGACATTTACTTGTGGCTTGACAGAACATGTGCTGGGTACCCTAGCAGGTGAATGCAAAAACAAAAACAAAAACAAAAACAAAAACAAACAAACAAACAAACAAACAAAAACACAAGGCAAAAGGCAAAGCCCTCCCCAACACTCCCTCCCCAAGCACTTTGGTAAACTAAACACTATCAGAAATAACCTGGCTTTGCAGTTCATGACTCTTTTCCAAGTCAGTCACTAGGAAGGATTATGTAGACATCATCATTACAGGTGGGTCACTCTGTGGCTCTTTATTTTGTGACTGTTTTGGTCCTTTCCCTGGCCACAGCCACAGAAAATTGCAGGTAATACAAAGCGCAGCCTCAGTATGGCAACTCAGTTTTTATTGAAGGTGTTCGGCATGGGCTATCCAAGTATATATGCAGACAAGTAAAAAATGCATAGACATCACTTTTGAAAGCTGTCATTTTCCAAAAGGAACCATTAAGGTAGAAGCATGCTGTGGAATTGGTATTAAAAAAAAAATTAATTTACAGTCATTTTTTGAACACCTAATTTCCCCACCAGCCTGTATGTAACACAACTTCAAACAGCTACACACGGTCTCATTTAGTGAATATACGAGGAAGAGGTCTGCATTATGTTTGCTAAAAGAACTAGGATTTCAATTCCATCTGCCGCTGGGTGTGCTTGATTTGTATATTAATTATGTCTGTTTGTAGCTGTAAATTTGCTCCAGATTAGTAGCTGATTGGCTCCGCACATGGATTCATTATACTGAGTGGCTCCTTGCACTTTTATAGTTGCATGATTCCATACTTTTGCTTTTGAAAATGCTTTTAATACCTCTCTTATTCAGTGTGAGCTTTCAACCCTGTCTTATTCAGACATTATTTTTTTTCCTGTAAGAGAAAACACGCTTCTTTGATTCTTCTCTTTCCGGACAGTTTTGGCTGGTGGCATGTCAGCTTTGTCCATGGTGCTACTCTAAAGCACAAGATGAAACTGCTTCCTCTCCCAAGGCTATGGGGAAATTCAGCTTATTCACATTTAGCTTTTGCTACGTGGAATGACTTACACTAATGGGTTTAGGAATTACATGAGCACTCGGCGGGGTGTATATACAACCCCATTACTGCACAGGCTTTAAATGCTTGTCACGTTGAAATAAAACCGTCCCACATGTGGAACATTTTTGCTCTTGATAACTGAGTTTTCTCCCTGGTTTTCAAAATGCCCCAAAGTTCTGAGCTGTCATCTTTGTAGTTAAGGCCTGCAAGATATGCTTGAAAACATAACACATTTGGAATCGGCTGCATAAATTGGCCTTTGTTTAAGGTGCTCCGATTTGTGTCTGTGTACGTGAATGTTTGTGTACAGTTAGAAAATAAATGTTGAAGGGGTCAAGCTGATTTTCCCTGTATTTTAGGAAAGGAATCACTCTGAGTTGAAAAATTGTATGCCAAGTTTCTGCCTGAAGCCAATTTTTACGATCAAATTAAAAACCTTTGAGAATAAGAGGTTATAATGGAAATACTAACACAGCCTTAACCATGGCAGCACTAGCAGGCAATGCAATAATATTAGGAAAACTCTCCCTGCCCACAATCTAGACTAAATAAAAAAGATGCCATTTTCTAACATATACCCCAGGCTAGCAAATATAACAATGATTTAATGCGCTTGCCCTGTGGTAATATAGTAGTGCTGCAAACCTCTGAGCCAATTTTTCTTTTTTCTTTTTCTTTTCTTTTTTCTTTTTTTATTATTATTATTCTTTTTAAACATATATGCCCTATAGGGAAAGGATTGCAATTTAGCTCTTATTTGTGGATATATCACTTTCATTTCAACAATTCTTGAAAGCCTTCCTGCTGTCACACACTACTGTACTGTACTCAAGCACCCAACTGAATAAAGACCCACCAGGCTTTTTCAGGAGTTTATTCACAGGTTTGGCTTTGCTTATTGTAGTATGCACCACATTTAAATTAGATGAGGGCTACTGTAAAGCAATAACATTGTCAATGACTGGAATCTTACTTTCCCCTCTAACAGTCTGAAGCAAATTAATGTATTGGTTGTTCATTAACAAGTAAACAGTTTCTGCTACAATGTCAAGGAAAAAGAAAGTGTTCATTAATATGAACGATCTTCATCTACAAAGATGATTTACACAATGCATGTCATGAGATAGATAGCTTTCCCCTAACTAGTACACTACCAAACTGAAAAGCTGATTCTTAGGACTTTCTTGAAATTACAATATTGTTTGTTTACCAATAAGAAAGACAGTCTCAGTCACCTATGCCACCATTGTAAGCTCTAGAGTAAGTACTTAAAAAAAGAGAGATTTCTGGAATCACTTGTGGAATTAATAAAATTGAGAACTACAGACTTACACTGCATCAATGATACATATTATTCCTGTGATAAGTTAAGCTAAAAATAAGATTAATTTGGTTATAGAAATTCCTTAAACAACAACACTTAAATTATTTCAAACTTGAAAATTTTCAAGAATTTTCTGAAAAAATCAGCAAACACTGGCTAAAAAAGCAAAGCAGTTTGGATACACCAATGTAATCAGCATGCCTTGTGCTTTTCTGTTAACCCTCTGAGTATAACCATGGTATTCTGGATTTTTTTTTTTGTACATTAATGCTATGAAAATTTTAACTGAGAAATTAATTTCTATGTCATGAATTATTAAATCATGTTCAAAATATATTAGGGCTAGCCACCTCATCTACTGAGCAATTCATCCATCCTAGAACTTTAGTTATCCGCTAGAGAAGCTAGTCTCTATAAGGGAACTATAAGGGAAGCTGAGATGATTGCCTTAGATTAGATGCTTAACTCTTGGATGGATGCATCTAGATGAGAGGAAGCCCATTTCAGGACCATTTCACTGTGCTATCACCTATGACGTATCACTACATTTTAACATTAAAGTTTGCTTACTGCGTGCAAACTCACTGGAATATTGCACTTAGGGTGGAGTCCACGTTATCCCCACCTACATTTAATTGAGAGGAATTAAGCTGGAAGTGATCCTGTTCTATTCTCCTGTTAGTACTTAGATCAGACCGACAGGCATTTCAAGACCAAATATTAGATGACCTGAGTCACCCTGTGGAAGTGCTTCTCTCCATCTCCCTCATGATAGATGGTGCCTACCATGACTGCCATCCATCTCAGTTAACTACATAAGCTTGTTGGGAGGAAGCTGGTCTTCTATACATAATATGCATTCAAAACAAAACAAAACAAAACCAATGAAACAAAAAATACCAAAACTCATCACATTTAGCACCAATACGATGCAAAGAAGATTCAAAAGTGAAATGAAGGAAGCAGTCAGGAGAACTGGTATGTGTTACAATAAAATGACCAAGGTGTGCTACATTGTCTCTCAGTTTATCACATTAGAAATAGTCTGATTCTTTGATTATTATCCTTTTTTTTTTCTTTTTTCTTTTCCCAGTAGTTTTTCAACTATTTTTAGGCCATGTATTCTGCCTTCACTTACCCCAGAAATTCAGAGGTTACACAAGAAGAGGGGCAGATGCTAGCAAACAAGCCTGAACCATTACTATATCCACAAAACCATACGTATATATAGATATATATGGTTACATTTAAAATATATACAAATATATTTAAAACCAGCATGGAAACCTCTTTTAAAACAGTTTAAATATTCAGACACTTTTCCTTGAAGCCTAAAAAGAGGCTATCAGCAGTCTGAAACTCAATCTCTCACAGACCTTAAAATAACTTAAAATAAATATTTCTATAGTTACGTTCATAAAACATGAACCGAAGATCAGAAACACAGAAGACGCTGGGGATGAGTAGGGATTTCAGGATCTAGGATTATTTCTACATACATTTTAAGTAGTGCAAGATGGTGTAAGATGAAGGAGCCAAACGTCTTATTTTAATGACAACCCTGTATTCCAAAGCAAAGCAAAGGCGATACAAATATCCCAGATGGGTTTTTGAATAATATTTCTCCTGTGTAAGGTGAAATGTGTTTTTATATTATTTTTTCTCCTGATCTCCCTCTCTAATTAAGAAGAATGACCATTAGCCTTTGCTTTAAGCCTGCCAAATTTTCCCAGCAGTCAAGGAGCATGTGGTATTAATGGACAGCTTTTTGTTACCAAATGTATGTCTAGCATTTACATGGTTGAGCTGCATCTATTCTAAAGGGATAGCTGTAATATGATGTGGGAAGGACCATTCTGGAAAAACACGTGCCAGATCCTGACCTACTAAAAAGTGACGTAGGTAAGTAAATGGCAAGTGAAAATTTACCTTAGCAGAGAGTTTGGTCCCATGATAAAATGATCCCTGTCCTATCCAAATGTTATCAAACTATGGCCATTAACATCACAATGGCAGTGGCTGTGCCCTATCAACCAAGGGACTTCTCTCTGAAGGGACTCTAGAGTTGGATGGGCATGATCACGGATAATGCATAAATGCAGCCCTTTCCCAAACCCAAAACTCTGAAGACTTAGGTATGGCAGTTCCTTTATTCCTTCACCTCTTGCACCTGTGGAGTTCTCCAACAAGACACCTATTTGCTTCACTTAGGTTAAAATGTTGTTATTCGGGTTCCAACTAGAATAACTGAGCCCATGTGCCGGCACTGGGCTTCTGACTGTGGGTGTGTATTCAGAGATCAGTCTCCTAATGACTTAGGGTGCAATTTGACCTAGTAAGCTCAATAATGTGAAGTTTAGTGTCTGATGTAAGCTTCTATCAGTGCTTCCCTCTATACTCAAAGGAACGGGAGCAATAGGTGAATCAAAGCATGAGTCCTTCCTAAAATGTGTGCCCATGACAGACGGGATGAATCAAACCTGGAAATACTTATCTCCCTGTATTGCCAAGAAGTCTGGAGATCTAATTAACACTAAATATCTCACTTCTAGTTTAACGTTGGGTGAAGTTAATTGCATTCTGTATGAAATACTTGTATCACTTGTGTGAAGATTCACAAGATGAAATTCTTGTATCCAAAATCTTCAAAGCTTTTAATATACAAATATTCATGATGTAGGCAATGAAAGATGCATTTTAAAGGGTGGAGAAACAAAACAATTTCAGTGTTTTTTAAAGTACAATTCATTTGATACTTGCAACTAGAAATGCAAAAGAGCATTACACCAGATCCAACAAGCTGCAAGTTCAGTACCACAACTGCTCATAGTGATAGGTCCATGTACAAACACAACTCAGAACAGAAACTGTGCTCTAGGCAACTTGCCCTGTTCCTCCAAACTTTATTTATACTTCCCAGCAAGATCAGCAAAGTCTGCATATCTTTTTGGGCAGCATATTGATATTTCTATTTTTAAGATATGAAAGAGAAAGGGACAAGGAAAGAGGAAAAAAGGGGGAAGGAGGTAGGAAGAAAGAGGAAACCACATTTTTATGACTCTAAAAACATTATGACAAAATTTTAACTTCAGAGAGGAAAACATGAAATATTGTCAATTTCATGTGAGCAATAAGATAAAGTATAAACTTAATGTTTTTTTTTTTTTTTTTTTTTTTTTTTTTAGAATAGGATTTTGGAAGCTGCATTTTTCATTCCAGTGGAATTTTGAGTGAATTTATAATCATTTTTCTTTCAAACTATCACATTTGAAGCAAAAGTCTATGAAGCTTACTATTTCTGTGGAAGCCAATTTTATGATTATAGTTAAATGCTATAATGCTATATTAAGGTTTTAACAAATGGAAAATATGTATATTCTGTGTAAATGCCCATTTTATGAAATATTACAAATATAACTGGTGAGTCTTTTAGTTTATCCACTCTCAGACAAAACTTTCACTAATGCAGGTTAGGCTTTACATATATATTAAATGACTTTGTCTTCCCCAATTTAGAAATAATCTAGCTATTTTAAGGGTAATTCTCAATTTTAATCTTTAACTCTTGCCACATCAATAACTGTGGCTATCTATGGAATAATCAGATAATGCTGAGAGGATGTCTGTACGTTTTTGAATGTGAGGCAAAGGATCCAGGAACTTCTGAGCCAGATCATTACATACCATTACATGACAGAACGTATCCTCAAGCCATTTCCCAAGACACTGCATTGTCATTAGTAGTAAACAATATGGAAGCAACCTTTTGTGGCCATCATCATGTCATCTTCTGTAAACTTTGAGGCTGCCCTGAACTGAATTTCCCATTTATTCTGCACAGTATCTTCCAAAAACAGTCAATTTTCTATGGACGTATAATGCAGGTTTAGAATGAGCTGCAGTGGAAGATACTGTTGATTTCACTTTATTTTCATTTTTAAAGCTTGTAAGCAAGCGTGTGTTTAATATTGTTTTGGCCAGAAACTAGCAAGGAACTTTAGGGTACCATAAAAGATATGTGCGTATAAAAGCAAAAAAGCCAGAATAAAGCCCTAATGTGGGCTGTCAAGATTTAAGTTGATCATTTACTCAGAGGGTTAACATGTGCTAAAATTACATACTGCAGTTCCTAGCTTCACTGATGAAAACATTCACTGCTTCTATCTTGAAATAAAAAAGCAAAACAGCCTTAACCCTTTGAGGATCATGTTAGCAGCAAGTTGCAATCTAAACAGAGAACAAGTATTTCAATCAATTAGGAAATTATTCTTACAAAGATTCTGTAAGCACCCTTTTGTGTTCCAACATCCCAGCAGGTAGTGCTGGATAGATCGGATGTAATCACCTCACACAGGTCTGAAGGATTTTCAGGGTCTCAAAGGGTTAAAGCCAAGACTTTTGAGTAAAAGTGTTTTATTAAAAGGGTGAATTAGGTGAGCGAACAGTCTCGGATGAACTTGGTGAATAGTCTTCCGATTCGGAGTTGAGTTCAGGTGGAGCTTGCTGTGCCTTGTATCGTCCCCTCACATCCTGGTTGCGTCTTCGTCGGAAAACCTGCCTCTCCTTATCAAGAGCGGTGGTCTGGCAGGGGCATAAAATAAGAATAAATGAAATTAGGCTGTGTGTGAAATGCAAAGCTAATGAAAACCATGAGTTTGTATGTGGCCTGGAAATACCAGGGATAATAAATGTTCAGACCAAATTAAACCTGTTCTGATTCAGTCAGGTCTGAAAGGTTTAGCCCACAACATAGCTAAATGCTTTAAAAAGTGCATTTCCCAAACCTTAAGAGGTAAGTGTGACATCATCAAGTAGATACAGTACCATATATATGGATGCCATATGTTCTACTTCTGGATGCTATTAATTTCATACTTTAATAGATTCAGGTTTCAAGCCAAATACCAACTGACCTTCCCCCCACCCTTCTCAAAGTATAAATCTGTTTCTACAGGCAAGGCAGAGATATACGTTTGTCTTTGATTTGACCTAATGAAGGTTGATACACACTCACCCATGTTCAAATCAGTGCAATTGGCTAACAAAGATGGATTGTGATGAAGTTGTCAGACAAGAGAGGAAAAACAAACACTGAGGGGAGCTAGCCCAGCTCTTTGACACCTCCTCATGCCACTCAATGGATGTTCTTAGGGAGAACACTGAAGAGCTCTGATGGAGAGACCCATTTAAGCCTGACCATCCTGTCTCTTCCTGTTAACCAAGGTCTATCAAATTAAATAGTCTGCTAATTTTAATCTAGAGTCCAGATATGGATGGGCAAATCCAAGAACGGGGAAGGAGAATGTTTACTTGATGGGCTTTAATTTTTTGGATCATTTTCTGCTACAGTTGAAAATGCAATTCTTAATAAGATGGCTGTAACTTCTAGCCACAACCTTTCTTCTGCTTTGTCTGGGACATTTACAAGGTGAAACTGCAACCCAGGTAAGGGCAGTCCAAGTCTGACTTCAAACATGAGACTGGATTTCACTATTTTCCTGATTACAGGGCATTAGACTGCAGTCCCTGAAAGCACTGTAAAATTACAAATTCAACGGGATGGCCTTGATTCAGCAAGAGCACTTTGACACATAGTTAACTGCTTTCTGAAGCAGGGTTGATTTCTTAAAATATGACCCATGATTTGTTTACGAAAAAGCAAAAAGTAAAAAGGCAGGTGACTAGTAAGATGACCCACAAAATGGAAACACATATCTGGTCATAGCACTGCAGGCAAAGGTAACTTTGAGAACTGAATAGGTTTAACTGTTAAGTCTTGTAAAGTATTTTTTTCCCTAGTATGAAAATCTCCATCTAAAAAAATGCAGCCAAAAGGTTACTCTGCTTCAAAGGATTTATTGTTTTCTCTTGAGATATACATGACTGATTTCTCTAGAAAATGTACCAGTTATAGTGTGAGCCTCATAGGAGAGCAGAGATGCATTTATAGCCAACATATTTTTGAGAACAAAATGAAAACTAAATCCATCATACCAGTGCAGAATAGCATTATAGCAATCCATGCTCTAAAATAATGCAATCAGCATTCAATAATGATGTAATAGAGACAGAAAGATGGACAAGAGTACAGAGCTACTATAGCAAATGGATTTAGTTAGGCTAAGTTGCTGAACTATTATTTCTGCGTCCAGAACCTACAGAGCACTACTTTAAGCGGGTAAAATAATTAACTTTGATAAGTTCATCCCTGTATTTTAAATAATTGCTACAAAATCCAACACTTATCATCTGCTGAGAGTTTCTTTGTTTACTGTTAATCTTTCGGTTAAGAATTCTCATTAGTATTTTCAATGCCTTCAATGTTTCTCAGCCTTGAACCAATTCAGTTTTTGATTATTTTTTAATGTGAAACAGAAGAATACCTAGATCTTTTACACACAGTGAATATACTGCATACAGTATGTAATTCTGTGTGAAAATTGAAAAGAATGGCATATATTACCATTCTATAAAATACAGATTTCCATTTAAAAGATTTTTTTATGCTTACAGGAAATAAGCATTTATTTAAAGTTTAAACCACATCACATCATCCTGTGGTAATAGATACTCTCCTCTGAGAAGGTTAAACATTTCTGGCCGAATAAATAAAAATGCTTGTATTAAATTCAAAATTTATTTTTAAAGCCTGGTACATGAGAATGGTAAACGTATATGCAAAAAAAAAAAAAAAAAAAAAAAAAAAGTATTTAAAATTAAGTTACACAGAAGTGAATACTCTCAAATAAAAGATTCTTTTTAAAGTTTAGCCTAGAGTTTTGTTGTTTTTTTTTAAGGACAAAATTGTGAAACTGCAAAACTAGTTAGACAATTAAATATCATGACATCATTTTACAGATGCCTTTAAAAATAAAATCCCAGATACTGCATTTCTACTATTGTTAAGGAAGCTTTGGGGGCTATTTGTTTAAACATATGTAAAGGCACTTCTTGCCTCAACAACCAAAAATGTTAGAGAAGCAAAAAACCCTGATGGTTCTACCTAATCAGGCACTTTATGCTACAGTTTGTAGGACCAAGTATTTTTGGCTTCTTAATCCTTCAGAAACTTCCTGAGATATTTTTGAGACTATTTTTATTTACATTTTTACCTAAAGTCTCCCTTGAATTTGATCTGATTGACTTTTATCTATAAAGCCATGGCAGACTTGGTGGCAGTATATGCTTACTCTCTTGTGCTGAGACAGTGCCTTTCTCACCCAACAAGGTTAACAAAAATGTGTGAATCAAAGGGAATACTGATCTAATGAAATCAAAAATACATGGATTGTATTCTAACATCTGTGTTTTAACATGTCAGAACTGCAAAATGGGTCAGTTCTGGACACAAACAGAGCACTCACAATTCCTGCTGGACTTGCAAGAATGGGTTTATTTCACCCAATGTTACAGTGGTATTTTGCATTTCCAGTGTCCATCATACTGCCATTCAGTATAGCCATTCTGCATTCTGCACAGATGTTACTTTTCCTCTAATGAGGCCAGTTACTTTTTACCTCCAAACAATTTCAAAATATGCTAGATTAATGCTTTGCAATGCAGGGGAGGTGGCAATATACTTCAGAGTATTGATTGCATGTGTTTCCTAAGTCATCTCACCTACTGTACCCTCTTGTGCATGTGAACATATTACAAAATCAGCATTCTCATTCTCATTGCTATTTTGGTAACAAGTCCTTTTATATGCATCGTCTTGGATTAATAGATTTATTATTTCATCATTCAGCTGGGTGGTTGACCAGTGCATGAACTGGTCCATTATGGATTTTCAGGGCATTTCTACTTTAAGCTACTCCTTCAATAAATAATAAGAGGATCTGAAGTGCACTTATGCTTCAGAGGGCTGCAAAGCCCAGATTTTCATTATCACATTTTGACATTTTTTTTCTCAGCTTGAGGTGAGAGAGTGAGAACTTTGAGCACTATATGATAATAATGGCAACTAAAATGTAAGTATGGTGTTCTTATTTAAGCTATGTGGCTGTCCTCTTACAATCCATATGAGGAAATGTAGAGCTTCTTATCCAGTAGCAGATAAGTGGATTGCCTTTAATAGTTTGGTGCTGATGGGTCTGAAGCACTTCATTAAGCACTAATGTATTTTGCATCAACATTTAGTAATCCTGACACCCAGTACCAAATGGTTAACAAGCCTTTTTTTTTTTTTTTTTTTTTTTTTTTTTTTTTGTGGGAAATACATTTCATTTGAAGTAATATAGCATGATTTTAAAATTATTGTTTCTGCCATCTATATAGTAATACGTCATCTATATAGTAATACGTCATCTATATAGTAAGTTTCTAGGATTTTACCATAGGGAACATCATTTTCCTGATCTCTAATTCATGATGTTGCAGGACTCCTGATCCATACAAATTCTTTTACTCTTGGAAGATGTGGAAGTCTGTGTTTATGAACAGACATTCAAAAACTACAGCTGCTTTGATATATATGTGGGATTTGCAGAAGGAAGCACCTTATTTTAGCTGTGGGGAGATATTTTCTGTCAGGTCAGTAATTATTGGATTGAAGTAACAGCATTTTATGAAGCAAGCAGTGCCTGTTTTTCTTTTCACTTGTCTTAATTTACTGCTGGCTACCAAATACAGATATATATTCATTTCATTAATAAAAGAACATTATTGTTGCATTTTGCCTCTTAGCCCATCCATTATTCATACCAGCTAGGAGACTGAACTGGGGATGCAGCTGTTCATGCATTAATCTAAGAACCCTTCCCTTCACTTGTTTTCGTTCTGCAGGAACATATTTGCAATTTGTCTGTAATTTTTGTGATGCTTTGTTAGTGTGTGGAATTAAATAGACATATGCATTGAAACATTGGTCTTTATCTTCCCATGCATTCTTTTATATACACATATGTGCATAGATGTGTTTAAATGCTCACTCCGACATAATTTTATCCTATTTCCTTAAGCTTCTGGCTGGTGACCTTGATACATTGAGATATGTAACGGCAGATTTCCGGTCCGTAAAAATGACCATTAAGCAATAGCAGCAGCTTTACAATGCAAGGGCATGAGGGCACGCGAGGCACCCTTTCAGTCTGTCCTTTTTATATTGTTTTCCATTGGCTTCTCAGGTTATATATATATGTGTGTGTATATATATATATATATACATATAAGTATGATTGATTCATGATTCCAGACACTTCTTGGAGAGTGCTACAAAGTTTGCAAGCACCTCAGTCCAGGAGTGAAAGACATTTATTTTTAGCCCCTCAAGCACAAGCCATAACTAAGTCAAGTTACATGGTGATTTGGAGACGTGCAAATGACCACATCGAGGGGACAAATCCATCGAGTGGATTTGAACCTAGACCTCCAAATGCAAAAGGCCAGTGCTTTAGTGCACCATGTAACTTCGGGCATGGAATTTTGCTAACACAAACGTAAAAAAGAAAGAAAATCAAATCAATTTGATGTATGCTTCATACAGTATTGGTGAGTGAATACAAAGATAAGTATTCCACATGTATAACTGCTGAATTCATATTGCCATATTTAAGCCTGTGTTTACTCTTTGACATCCCTCCTTTTTGGAGACACAATTCCTCAGCTGGTTTCAATTACACGTGGAAGAGACTTAGTGCCAAGTTGTTTGCATGGGTGAATTTTATTTATAGTTTGTAAATCAGTTGTGGTTTTCTTAGTCAAAGAGCAGGAGAAGAGATTTTAAATGAGTTTAGATGTTTGTCTGTTTTCACCAGTATTAAGTTTACAGAGGGTTTTACTGCATTTAAAATGGCACTTTGCAGATAGCAAGCCTAATTCCCAACCACTCTGCCCACTGTCAAGACATTTGCCTTTACCTTTTGACTTGAAAGTGTACTGTATCCACTTGGGACAGGTGTAAGTAACTTGACAGATGCAAAGTACTGGGAATTAGGTACCAAACACAAACTGGAATGAAGGATTTTCAAATGAGCTATTCAGATACTTTTTAAAACTGGGACAGAGAGAACTGTACTTTAAAAATCCAGTATTTTATGAATTCGTTATCAACAGGATTGATGATTTCATTACACATATGTGTAACTGGTGTCCTTGCTATTGTCATTATTTAGCTAATTAATGACTTTCCCATAATGACTTAATGACTTTTCCTGGGTTTTATTTTACTCCTTTAGTTTTTTACATGTCTGTAGATAAATCAAAAATAATATACATTAACTTTTTATACTTATCTTAGATATACTAATATTTTATACAAATACTTTATATTAGATACACCCACTCTGGTGTTCTCTTCATATTCTGAAGCCGCCCAAATAGGCAGAAAATGGCCATGTTGGCAGTAGCAGATTAAAAACGTGTTAAGATTCAGACATAAACCAGAACCAGTAAGGAAATTTAGGCAGTGTCAAAGAAAACGTTGGCAAGTTATGCAAAATATTGTCTTCAAAATGTGCTGCCACTGGCAAGAGTTGGTAATGTAGCTGAAGAAGGCTAAGTTCTGGCCATTGCAACACTTGGGGCAAAAGGGAAGTTACTTCAAGCCTTAGGCTTGAAATACTTTCACTCTTAATATTCTGGTTTAGTTAGAAAAAGGCCAAAAAACTTGAGCCACAAAAATGTTAAAAGCCTCCATTAAGAAGATTATAAAGAAAAGTTCCTCATAAGAAAGTAAATCTAGACATTTCTAAAGGACAATGGGGGGCCAACCTATCCATTTGGATTTTTTGTGGTCACTTTGTGTGGTCATTTTTTGTGCTAAGTTCCAGCAGAAGGAAAATTGTAGATTAATATATTGCTTTTGACCCTTCTGGAAATTAACCTATTAGCAAACAGGCTGACTTTGGCGGAAAAAACAATCCCAAACATAATACTTCTCAGAGATGAGAAATGGGTGATCTCTGCTGTCTTTAACTTGAGTTGGCATTGGTAATTTAGGGTGAATGAACATGGGAATGCACCATAGGCAGAATCCACCTATCCCCAGGCTGCCTTTCCTGGCTATCAAGAATAGCCTCGACCAAACCTATCATCTTTGGGTCTAAGTGATTTCAGTGATTTGGCCCCTGTATTTTTTGTTTGTTTGTTTGTTTGTTTGTTTGCTCCTTATATTGGAGGAATATTGAAAGGTTTTCTATCCATTGTATTTTATACTGGCTACAACGACTATTACTGGGCATAAGGTTTGTTGCATTTTAGTACCTCGAAAAAGTCCTGTCACTTAAAACACTTGCACATATTATCTTCCTGACAAGAAATAAAACAGAATGCAAAATGAGCAGTTGGAAAATTAGGATTTAGAGGCACTTTGAATAGGAAAGTCTTAGGTAGAGAAAGGAAAAGGTTTTCTGGTTGATTGAAGGAGGAAATAGTGCTATTTAAAAAGATATTTTAGAAGACTGCTAGAAACTAGGGATGAAAATGATCAAAGGAGCGGAGAAGAAATGAATAGTTTAACACTAACAAAGGGAGCATTACATTTTCCTTGGGACCTGCTTTCATTTTCGCTGTACTTGTGAATTCAGGTTAATTTTCATGGGCCTGTGACAAATTAACTGTTTTATAGATCGAAATTGATGAACCTTTCATATGCTTTGCATTTGTGCTCGCAGTTACCACTAAAAGTAAACAATTGCTAAATCGAAAATGGTTTTATTTATACTAAAATGCTGGTCACTACAGCAGTTGCTTGTTTTTTGGAGATGAAAGAGGAACAAATACAGACCAGGGCTTGTTCTAAGCTACCCCTGTTATAGCATTTCCTAATTAGGCCTATGAGCCCTGCTCTCCCAATTTGCCTTTGCACACTAGGTGCACTGTTTAGAAAGCACTAATTATAAACATTGTTGTTACTGCCCCCAGCTGGAAAACAGAGCAGTTTATGTATGAATACGGGAGATTATCGCCCATCTGCTCCAGCCCATTATTCAGGGATGTGTCATTTTGTATGCTGATGGCAGCCATTACTAGTGCTTTAGTCAAATGGCCTTTTTTTATTATTATTTTTATAGAGTTTATTTATTTACCAAGTTGCAGGATTGGAGTCTTTCCCTCTACCTCTCCAAAATGCATATGGTTTGTTTCAAAATCTGGGCTGTGCAGTTAAACTGAGTCAAGGCCAATCTGAGACGGGTCTCTAGCACAGGCTCCTTTCTGGTTGTCTGCTCTCCCTGAAGCTGGATTTAAAAAAAAAAAAAAAAAATCCAATACTCTATATAACAAATGGAAAGACAGATTTTAAATGTATTTATTTTGGTGGAGAGGGACGGGGGAGGAGCTAAATAAAAAGTAGCAAAGCAGAAAAGGAGTGTAAACTGATCATGGGTAGCAATTATACTATGGGAAGATAAATCAGTGATGAAGCTCTTGTGAGCTTTCCTCTGTTTTACAGAAAAGGCATTACGTTTGCAGCTATTTGACAAAGTCCTGCCTGACACAAAATGCCATCTTTCCTTAGGAAGTGGAAAAGATAAATGCTATCACACTTGGCTGAAGCTGGGCACTCAGGACCCATTCTCCCCTTCTTCAAGAGCAAAACCAAAAAGCACAGCTGCTGTGCTGCTGTCTCCTCACTTAGCTGTGTTACAGGACTGGAGCCTGGGAAGAATGATGCCAAGGGACAAAACAGACAAAGCATGTTTTCCTATTATTTTTTTTCAGGTTGCAGAAGGTTATAGCCATGAAGACAAGTGCAGTAGGCTAGAATTACAGGTACTGCTACACATTCAAACACTCGGAGTGGAAGAGTTGCTCAATTCCTGCCAGCCAGTGTTTAAATGATGGATGGGAACTACTTTTCTACTTCTTGGCTGAGAAGTAGGATTTTTTTTTTCTTTCCCCAGAACATCCATATCACAATCTACTTAATCCTCAGTGTGCGCTCAGGGAACTGCTAGGTTTTATGGAAACTGTGCTGCAGCCCGATCCATGCACTCAGTGAAATGATCCAGGGGTGGAATTTTGCTTCACTGGAACACTTGCAGTGATCAGCTCTGCTGTTTCGCCAATGTGGTTAATTTGCTGATTTTTTCCAAATACCTCACAGACGAGTTTTTAAAGGCTTGAATCATTACAGTGTTAGAAAACTCAGCTTTCGTGAGAAACTTATAAAAATCTCCTTAGCTATCAAAACCCAGGTCTTGTGAGTAATAATGAGGAAAAAAGCCAGCAAATAACCACTTGATGGAAACTGCAGGGCCCTTGATTGATTGAGGAGGTGTGTGGGCCTCGTGTGGGCTATCAGAACAGGATCCCTCCTTGCCCCCGCTCCAAAATAACCCCCTCCCACCCAGAGACCCATTTTATCATACAGCCAGCTAACGACAACCCTGGCACAGTTACACAATGAAGAAAAAATATATTAAAAAGACTCATGCAATATTAAAAAAAAAATCAAAGAAAAAGAAATAGGTATCAGAAGGGTTTTAAACACAAAATAGAAAGAATGCATCGTTAGAAACACAAGCTTACCAGCACATACAATGCATTGTATTTCATTGAACTTGGGAGAGTTTCTACGTACTACGTTCTGCAAATGCATTGTTCCATCTAAGGTAAGGATTGTGTTCAGTGGGTTTAAAACGACAGTATATAGCTCCACATCTCGCATGGAAAAAAAGGAGGAAAATATATATGCTGAGAGCCTGTTGCTGCTCCGTGCCTTTAGAGGCAGGAGCAGGCAGGAAGCGGATGCCTTAAGAAGCAATAGGAGGGGGGGGCACACCCCAGCATATCTGGAAGGGTTTCTATATACACTGTCCTTTTAACTAGAAGGGGAACTGAGACTGAGCATGTGCGATGGAGAGAAAGCTGGCGATGTGGGTGTGAGGGATGGGTGAAGAGAGGGAATGGGGAGAGGGGAGGTGTGTGGCATCTCAACCGAGATTCAAACGAAACCGATAAAAGCAGCGTATGGACCGGAGAACAAATCAAAAAGCATGTTTATCCACCGAAGGAACTGGTTAATGGAGACTGCCAGCACGTTGCCATGGAAACACTGACTGTTGGCGCTGCACCATCTCATACCTTATCCAATACATTCCTGGTTGTTGGTAGTAGTCCAAAGACCCTGATCTCTTGATGGTAAACCCGTGGTCCAGCTGAGCAGAGAGAAACGGGGCAACTCAGTGGATCGACATTAGGCTAAAGAATTAAGACTCCAGAGCAAGCCGTTCCTTATTTAAGTGCAATATTTACTGTTTTCACTTTCAGAAGGCACTTATCTAGCATCCTAAAGCTATGTACCGGAGACGAGAAAGAAAAGAAAAAAGTAAAGAAACAAAAGGAAAAGATACTAACTTTAGAGTCTGTCTTCCTAAATTAGAAGCCAATTTATTCAAGCTAAAATGGAGTTTGTGAAATAGGTTACTTAATGCATAATGCATTCATTTAAAAGTCTGACAAATATCTTGTTACCTCCGAAGACAGAAGTGCCCTTTTAAGTTGCACATACCAGTAATGGAAAATTATCTTTTGCAATTAAACTGAGAGGTTTAATAATTTCTAAAAAATGCAGTGCAACCATCACAAGGAGCAGGCTAGACAGACTACACAAGGCTTAAATTAGACTGCTTCATAATCATGGAATGTGTAAAGATGAAAAGAATCAGGTTTTGATACCCCATCAATCATGGTAATTCATTTCTAAAAATGCGTTAACCTTGGAGAGGACTACTCAGAGCCATGAATAACATTGTTTATCATTTCAGCTTACACCTCATGCTCAAAAAGATAACAGTACAAAACTATTAGGTTTAAAATTGCACCAATTAAAGTCAAAATGGAAATGAACTTAACATTGTGTCCAGTAAAGTGTGCTCGAGGTATTATTTAAGGAATATAGATCTTTGAAGTTTAGTTTATCGTTACAAGAATAATGTGCATAGGAACAAAGAAAACAGGCTGTTTTCTCTAACCCTCCTGGTGCTGCACTAGCAAACGGTTGAGACATCATTAGCTGAGTTAAATAGGATTTTAGGGGTAAATATCTTGAGGGAGACACTCTGCCCACTTTAAAACTGGAAGTTGTGATGCTTTTCACATTTTTCCCTATGAAAAGGCCATTTTGTGCTTCAGTAAGAGCGTGGCATATATTTCCTACACTGGGAACAGTTTCTAATTCTAAATTCAGGAAAATGGTTCAACACGCTTCTGGTTATGAACTACTTAAAGGGTAGCTACGAGCTAACTGCAAATTTAAATTTTTCTTGATGACTATATTGCAAGTGTGGAATTTGAGAATTTATTCCTTTTTTGTTAAAACAATGCCTGTTTCATCTTAATTAGAATTATATGCAGGACGTTTCCTGTTTAAAACATGAGAACCTTGTACCTATAGTTCATTTTCTGTTGCCTTAACTACACTGGTCTGCTATTGCCATCTACTGGCTACATACTATACTGCATATAAGCATATAAAAGGGATGCTTTCTTAAAAAGCAGATCAAAAAGATCGCTCTAAAATCGGATAGCAAAAAGGTAAGATAGCTAAAATCAGGGGACTTAGCTTTCTAATAAGAGTTCAAACAATTTAGCCAGTGTGGAAATAATTCCACTAAAAAAACAGATGATACACACTGAGCCCAGAACAACACAAACAACGGATAGGAAGTGACATCTGAGTCACGGGTTCATCTTTAAGCCAAGCAAAACTAACAGACTGAACTTGGCTTCTCTTCCACACCACCCAAGAAATCCCCCTTTTAAAAATGCCACTTGCAAGTCGTCATTTGGTTTTATACTCAGCGGAAGGCATGGCAATGACCCATCCACTGCCCTCCCCTTGCCTGGCTGCAGGCAGCAGCCCCAGTTTGGCATCCCCAGCTGACATTGGCCCCCTGCAAGAGGCAGAAAGCTGCATCAACTTCCAGCATAGCTTTTTTCCTTTTCTGTCCTACTCCATTCCTGCGAGTCTCCAGCTGGAATTTACTCTCATTGCCAAGACAGAGACCTCAAACAACCTTAGCATTACATTATCGTTAGTCTTTTCCTCTGTCTTAACAATGGCAAAAATACAAGCACATAAGTGACAACATACAGGCAAAGCTTTAACATTTTAGACGAGAACACAAACTGAATGATGCTCAGTTAATATACAGAATTATGGTACACCTCTGGATTGTGAAAGTATTCTTTTTAAAAAAAAAAAAGAAAAAAAAAAAGAAAAAAGAAAAAAAACGATTTTGGCTCTTGGCATTAAGACACTGCCACTAAAACCTACAGTGTACAGCCACAGATTATTGTTTAGTGGCCAAATAAAACATGGGATGACATCCTTGAAGAACTGAATGAAAAATTCCAGTCCCAAATTTCGAAAAAGACTACTTAGTGAAGGCCTGTTTTTGTGATTTTACTGCAGTGTCTTTATAAACACCATCACAGATGTACAAAATAAGCTGTATGAGAAACCTGACCCTGCAAATCTTTTGGCACGTACTTAGCAGTAACATGGCCATTCTGACACAGACCAATGGGGACCTAGCCTGGCAGCCTGTCTTCCGCAGTGACCAGTAGTTAATGCTTATGACAAGAGTTTAAGAACAGGGCAAGTATAGAGATCTTTCTCCTACATACTCTCCCATCAGCAAGCAGTGTTTTTTAGGCACTTGTTAATTCTATTGCTGTTTTAGAAGCTGGCTCTCCAATTAAAATTTTGCTGGCAAAGCTATGTTGGTTTAAGGGAATTTTTTCCCCACTGACATAGTTATGCTGGCAGAACTTTTAATGAAGTATTAATGTACGAACAGAAAAGTCTCTTTGCCGGTGCAGTTAATTTTGTTTGAGAAATCATCTCCTACATCAGCAAAGGAGCTACTTTCCTAGGCATGCACAACACGTTCATTCTGGTAGTTTGTCCAAATGGCCAAATCCTTCCAAATGTGGACAAACTTAAAGTCTGGACACATGCGTGAGAACTTGTAGGATGTCTCCATCCTGAATGGTCAGAGGTAACTTTTACATCAACAAAGCAAGCGTACACCTGAGCAAAAGGAGTCCATACAATGTACTTGGACATTGCTGAAGGAAGCAGTAGCCACAGTACACATACGTAAAAAACACATGGCTTCAAACTTCCTCCCAGTCAAACTGACCACAAAAACGTCCTTATGAATGCAGTTTTTGTATTAGAGTCTTATAAGCTTAGTTTTCGTATTAGAGTTTTAATTGGTGCATATGATAAATACTGCTTGAGATCTTTGAGGTGTGTTACTTCTTACCACAAAAGAAAACAGGCATATAGTATCATACCAGTGTGAGGACAAATTAAGAACTAAATACCACAGATTAGCTCTCTCTGTACATAAATAGAGTTAGAGAACTCAAAATAATTCTAATACTTATAACTATTAAGTAATCTCTATAAATATATGCACATATTAACACATTTTCACAGACAGACACAGATGTGTTACATAATATATAGAATGCATCTCTATATATTATATACACAAGCACTCACTCAAAAAGTTACAGTAAACATACAGGCAGGAACAATAAAACAATATTTTTGTAGAAAATATACTTAGTGCACATCTTCATTGCTGAACATTTTTTTCAGCATCTGTATGTACTTTGAAAATTCTAAACGCAGAGCAGGCTTAGTTAATGAGATTTACTTCTATGATATTTGATATTGCACAGTTAAAAGGAAGATTCCCAAATGCAAAACCCTAATGACATGCATGCCAAATGTATATTACATACACTTTCAAATGCAGAAACAACAATTAAAGGTTTTGTTGTCTTGCTTTTGGCTTTATTTTACTTATTAAAGGTAATTTATTTTTAAAATCAATATTACCTAGCTTTTTGGATCATTATGAAAACATGAAGAGGTCTGTAATTTCCCCTATCTTGCAGAATTTTAGAAATTAGTTCACACAAGCTAATCAAACCACTTTTTGAATTTTGTAAAAATATTCTTAATATTTCTACTTTATAGGCCAACCTGCAGGGTTAATCATGCCAGAGTATGATGCTCACTCATAGAGATGATCACTAAAAATAATTAGTTAAATTTCCAAACTCTACAAAATAAATAAAAGCCATTAAAATATAAACAAACTTTCTTTTTTTCCTGATTTGTAATGTTCTGCAGTGGAAAGATTCACTACAGTGCCTTTTTCATTATTCAAGTGTCAAACTGCTGTAAACAATTCCTTGGCAGAGCAACTAGGGCAAAGAAAAAAATAAAAGAGGAGGGTGGGGAAACTAAAAAATAACAGAGGCCACGGATGGATGAGGACAGAGGCATCATTTCTTGCTTCTAAGCTTTGAAGTCATTAGCATGGAGGATCTGAGCAGTAGTTCTCATGGACAAGCGTGCTGGCAGTCCATTCGAAAGGAACACAGTTTCAGCTAGTCTATACAGAACATACCTGCAGTTCAGATGAGCAATGGGTATGTGATGTTTTAGTTGTGGGAGAGTTGTTGCAGTATTATTGCTTAAAAATGAAAATTAAAAAAAAATAAAAAAATAAAAAAGCTGACTATGTTAGCCGATGACTGAGAAAATCTAAGAAAAGCATGAGGAACAACTTGCTTCCATGTTGAGGAATTTTAGGGTTGGGAAGAGTAAAGAAAAATATGACAGAGGCACAGCTTGAAATTTTAAGTACTTATACCAAGTAACTTTGAGAGAGTATCCATTCTGCTGTACAAACAGTTCACACCTGTGAGCCAGATTGCATGTGCTGAGCTGAGTTTACTTCATGCTGATTTAACTCACCACTGGAGGGGCTGAGCTGAGAAACATGAAAGTGGAAACAGTACAAGAAAGTGTACATGTGCAGTCACACCACCTGCAATTTATGGAAGCTGGGAACGAACACTGACTAATCTGATATGGGAATGGTTATGTGTCAATTATTTTTAGTGACTATTTGGAGCATTAACATTACCATGAATAATAAAGAAAAGCTTACAAACACAGGCAGATGTATCAAAAATGTAAAGGATGTGCACGTTACTATTTAATGGCATTAGTATGAATAAGCTCATAAAACACTGAATATATTCTGTGTGTATGTATATCTAATACACATGTTCATCTTCAGGCAAAAAATACAAATGCATATGATGTATACTATGCGGAGGATGCCATTGAAACTTCAGTAAAGCTTGGCCAAAATTTTGGTCAAGTTTGGTTTCAGAAGCTCCCACACATTATGACCTGGAATGTCAAGACTGCAGTTGCAGTGTGACAGAAGGCAGCAAGAAACTCTGTTGAGTCTCTACCCAATTAAGTCACTCTGCCCATAGGAGAAGCAGGCTGCAAGCTGCGTGTGGCTTTGGCATGTAATAGCAACATGTTAATGCTCAGCTAAACCTGAAGTGGCTAGACTAACATCAACCACGAAGGTGGCACATCTCAGCAAGCTGTGTGTCATCATAGCTCTCTTTGGTGTCTTCAAAGAAGAGAAGCTCAGGTTGCCATATGGGTTTTCTGTTACAGTTCTGAAATTTTCACTCATTGTAAAGTGCTGCTGTCCTTCTGCTACAACCTCTGTATTGCCCCAATCCATGTGAAGATTCTGCTGCCAAGTAAAATGTCATGAAACCATAATTCAAAGTGTAGAATCTATATTGGAGTTAGGTCCAACAATCTTCTGGCGGAATGTGGAAGTGTGCATACAGTTAGATCTCCTAGGGATGTTAAATAACAATGTGACTCACAAGGAGAATCAATGGAGAAATTGTACAGAGTTATCAGTCTATGTTTATATTAATTGTTTGAACTATCTAAAGATTGACTCTCTCTTTTGGTGGCATGTCCTAAACACACACAGTCTTGTGGGCACATATTTAAGTGTTTCAGCTGTGTATTTCAGATGCTTACTGCTATGACAGAAACTCCAGCTGCTGTGCTGTTCGGTTTAGGGCCTGTGTTGAAATGCTTCTTTATCTTCCCAGCTACTGATAGCTGATGTTCATTCTCTGGAAGACCATCATCCTGCAGAGAAACAAAACAAAACAAAACTTCAGAGAGAAAAGGCAAAAAAAAGGCTTTGTCAAGTGATTCTGATAGCACCTGTCAATACAGTGAAGTTTAAAAAAAAAGTTTGTAATGAAATATGGGTCAGTCATTGTCTTGGTATTTATAGGATGAACACTGAATTACATAATGAATGAGCCTCTCTCTTCTTCTTTACGCAACATTTTTCTCTCAAACTTTAGGTTACGTTAATTAAATAATTTTAATATATTTTATTATTATTTCTACCAGGTCTTAACAACCATTGCCTGGTTATTTTTAGGCACACTAATATTTCAAAGCATAAGCTAGGACCAATTTATTCTTCTGTTTACTCATCAAATACATTTGAAGATAATGAGTTCAAACGTAGAAAGAAGCCAAGAGATTACAGAAACCCAAAGCTTCTGGTGTGGTAGAGTGCAGAAAAGATTTCCAAATGCTGTATGAAACACCAAGTTCAGAATTGCTGTATTTTGACTAAATTATATATTTTGATACAAGAAGAAAGGAAGATTTTATGTATCAATGTGAGTAGAAGTCTTTCAATTTTGAGGGAGCTTGATACAAGCACGCACTGGGTATTTGTCAAAATCTAACCTGAGGCAAGGCACTTTATACCTTGTGCCCCTGGCCTCCCCAAGCCAGTCACACCATAGGTATTTATGGGAATTACTCTACATTATTAAATTTTTGAACTCCTTCTGGTTGCTACCTTATGTTTACCAGTCATAAAGGTGACAAGCCCTGGGATTGTGGGGTTGGGCGAGTGCCCCAGCTCCAGCTTAGTGAGCCCCAAGGAGAGGAAATCCAGGCAAGATGGGAGCTGAGACATGCCCTGGCCCAGGCCTGCTATGTGGGTGAACACAGGCCCTCATAAACACCACAATACATCACAAATAAAAAAACATTCGCAGGTCAGTTTGGGGCATCTGGTACGCAGAGGTATGTGCTGCCTGGGCAGGACAGCAGAGGCGGCCTGGAGTCAGCTGTGGGTGGCCTTTTCTTCTTTGCCAAAAACCACGTGTTCTCAGCTTGAGCAAACCTGAGGTAGAAGTTACACACGGCTACACGGCCAAGTACAGGCAGACACATGTTCTCCTGTCATGTGCACCCAGCCAGCCAGCTGTGCGAGGGCTCTGGCCCTGAAGCTGTGCAGCTTCTGGAGATGCCCCATCCTGGCTGACACCCCCTGCTCCTGGCAGCAGGAGTGTCTATCTGCACCGAAGCACGCAGCCAGCCTCCATGCAGAAGCTGAACCCCATCAAAAAGAATGGAGTTTGCAGTTTTGCACAAGTCAGCAGGTTGAATTCAAGACCAAAACAAGACAGGAGCTTCTAAGAAACTGCAAAAAAACGTCTTTGTGCCTGATTCAGTGCGCAAGAGGGAACCAGCAGGAGTGTCCGTGCAAAAAGCACCACTTCCCTGCTAGCAGAATAAGCAGGATTTCAGACAACGACATGCAGAATATACAGAATATGCAAGATATCACGTGCCTGGTCATCCAGGGGCCTGATATGCATCCATCTATTACTGCTTTGTATGTGTAGCTATCAACAATTGAGAAAGATCCTGAAAGTCCACTTAAGCAAAATTCTAGCAGAAAACAGGGAAACGAGATAAGAGCAGAATATAGACATTTCAGACTAAGATCAGAATATAGAGAGATTTCAGACTAAGATCAGAATATAGAGAGATTTCAGACATTTTTTCTTCTGGCTTTACAGCGACTCTGAGTGCACACAAAGAGTTACACGGTTGTTGCAGTAAATCATGATCCCTGTGAGCATATGGGAACTTTAGGGAGGTTGGTCTGGGTTTGTTATTTATTTAGTTTGGGGAGTTTGTGTTTAGAGATCCCTCACTCACCCCTTAACAAAACATCTCAGCTGGCAAAATATGGTCAAGTGCACACAGCTGCAGAACACAAAACAAAACAATGTGACCCAGTAGCTGATTATTGTCTAGCACTGGGGAGTCTTGGCTCGGTGGTATATGACCCCTAAAAATAAGCTGCTTTCCGCTGACCTTGCCTTTCCCAGAAGAAAGTCTATAAAGTGAGCTCTTCTTCACTGAAGGAAAAAAGAAATCATTCTCTTGGCTTTCTTGACAATGAAAGCCTGCCAAAGTTTCATGTTGTCTTGTCAAAAGGCTAAGTTACAGAGAGGACAATAGTTACCAAGACTGTGGTAATATTTTACTGGTGAAGCACCACACCCTCTGTTCCAGTGGCAATCTGCCAGAGATGTGTACTTGGGGCTCCAGCATTCAGATGAAACATTTTTCAGCTCAGTTTAGGATGTAGCATAGCTATGTATGGGCATCACTCTTTCATTTTGACATTTTCAAACTACTGTCAGTGCTACCTGATGTTTACTTTTTTAAAATGTATTTTATTTTTTTTTTTAATTCCAAAGTGCTTTGTGAACAAGCTAATATATGTTTTTGCTGGCTCCTGGAATCACTTCAACCAACAATAAAATAGATAGATATTAAGGGTGAGAGATGACAGCTACACACAAGGCAGGAAGTTAAAAATAAAAAATAAAAAAAACAAAAATCACCGCACCAGATTCAGCAGAATCGGCAGGGTTAAGTTGTATAACTGGAGAAAAGGCTAAATATTCCTGACAAGAATTTCATCGGGTTACTGTGATGGGAAGGATGCAAGCCCTCAAAGAGGTTAAAATTGTCTTCCCCCTATGTTACCCTCTACGAATATGAACTACTTCTTGCAGTGGGTTACAGCCACAGAATTTCATCTTAGCTGTAGCAGTCTGGACAAGATCTTTTAAAGATGATTTGTGATTTTTGGTGCTCAATTCTGGGAACTTCAAAGGGTTATGATTTCCTGAGAATGCTGACTGCTGATGCTCTGAAAGAAGTGCTCTCCTGAGCATGTTTCAGAAGCTGTGAAGACAAAATTCTTTGACAATTTCAAAAGCCTGGTCCAGAATTTAAGTTTTCATGTGGCCACTGTTAAGTGCCTGGGATCTTCCAATTATTATTATTTTTTCATCAGGCTCCACGAAATCCCTTTCATGTTCTATTTGCAAGAATTCATGTAAATAAATAAATAAATGCGGCAGAGGATCTTGGCATCATTTGAGTAATTAAAAAATACTGTTTTCATATCTGCAGTGTTCTATATGGCAGAAGACATAAAAAAAGGGGTGTTAAAAAGAATGAACAAAGTTCAGGATTCCCAGACTCCTGCTGCCCTGAAGCACTCAGATTCACTTCACAAGCCAGTCACAAGAGTTTTACTTCCCAGGTCTGAATGCATCAAATGAAGAGGTTATTATATAAATACCAGCAGAAAATGAGAGCAAATAAAAGTGCCGGAAAAGCTTTTTGGCTGTTTCCTTTAGGGATTACAAGGAGATTTTTCTCTGGGCAGTGTCCTAGGGTGTGACCAAAAGTACAGCAGCTGCTGAATACGAAATGTCATTTTAAATTAAGTTTCTTACAAATGTTAAGTTTATTACTATTTACTTCTTGGTTATTCATTTCTTTTTCACACAGATCTCCAAGGCAGACAAGGTTAAGGAGAATAAAGGCTACAGTTTCCCTAATTCTTTTGAAGCTGGTGTGTCATCTTCCTCCTCCAGCAACAGCACACCACATTTTATATTGATTATTTTAACAGAGAAGGATTTACAGAATGCAATCAGTCCCTTTCAGCATTCACTGCTCAGTGATGTAAAAAAAAAAAAAAAAAAAAAAAAAAAGAAAATACTTAGTACTCAGACAATTGAGTAGATTTGTCCCGTAACTTGCCACTAGTATACTGCAGGTTATATAAAGTTCCCAACGTTTAAAATGCCAGACCTCAAGCTTCCAGCCCTTCTTAAAATTCTTTGGGTTTTCACAGAATTTGAGCAGGTAAAAGAAGGAACTGGGGTCCCAATAGGGGAAGTATAAACTGATGGATTTGTTTCCAGGTCTAAGTGTACTGCATGTGAGAGACAAATCCAAATAAACTAAATGGAGGGGGCAAAGGACTGCTGCTGAATTGCATTTAGAATTCAAGATCTCCATCTGTGGCAGTGGCAAGTAGCCAACATCTTTTCAGGTTTTGTTTTTTGAATTGAAAACAGCTGGGATATTATTGACATAGGAACTGCTTTACTGGTCTGACTCTGACCATAACAAGTTTTGCAGTTTCCAAGAGGATTCCAGCTATTTTTATAGCAAAAACTGAAACTGAAATGAGGGTTGGCTCCTATTGAAACTGTCAAAGTACATTCCAGGAATCTCAGCAATTTACCAAGTAATCACATAGTAAGCAGCTATAAAGTGGAATGGTTATTTACAATCTACAAAATGGTTTTATACAGTGTAAGCAGTTAGAATACTTCTATCAAAGGTTTGATCAAAGAGAGAAAATGTTTCTTAAAATTGTCAAAGAAAACACATGCCTGCTTTTCAATCCAGCTGCCCTATCCAATGTTTTAGCTTCAAGTTTACCATTATATGAATAGTTCCAAAACTGAAATACAGAAAGGAAAAATAAAGCCCGGAATTTGATGCCATGGAGAGCAATTTAAGCAGGTTGGCTGGGGAAGTGGAGAGTGAAAACTCCAGGTGCCATTTGTCTTCTGCAAAGGAGAATATTTTATGAAAATTGCAGAAAATTGCCCAGGACACACGTATCTCAGAACATTTTGTAAACAGGGACAAGCATATTAATTCTTTGTTCTGAAATTGGGAATGAGGTACAGGGAGGCTGTACTCACAACTAGTCAAGCTGGGGATGAGAGTACTGGAATGAGAGGTTGGATGTGACAGCAGTCTGTCATTCTGCCTCTGCACACAAGGAGCCTTTCATTGCTAGGTTATCTGTCATGTGTGCCTCAGACCCACTCAAGGGAAGTATCCTTTTTCATACTTAAGCACCTGTTTCATCTCAGCCATGTTCTTATTTCTCCTGAAGAGAACTAGGAATTTAGTGCAATCTAGTTAATTTTGTGGCTAACAGTAAGCATTTCCATGTGTGAATCCCTGAAATAGGAGCGACCTTTGGAATGCGCCCAAGCGCTTTCCTGAACTGGTCCCAGCGCTAGCCCTTCTTCTTCCAGAAAAAATATCTGCAGGATACATATGAGAATTCAAAAGGGGTTTTGATCTGTGTTACAAACTATCGGTAGCATATTGCTGAAGACAAAACACTGACTCGTCTCAGTTCTTAAGAGCAGCAATTGTATGGAAAAGAAGAAATTACAGAACTCTCATGGAGTATTTGCTTCAGTTATTGGTGGACAGAGCTGCTGCAGGTTTTGATTGCAAAAAGTTATAATCAGCATAAAACTACAAGAAGTGCAGCAGAGCTGGACCAAAGCTGAATTAAACTCAGTACCCAGTTTCCAACAGTGCATCAGTCACAGTTCATGAGATAGTATGTTTAAGGAACGAAGGCAAGAAGAAATTGAACTTTCCTTGGTACATCGTCCAATTTCTGCCAATCAAGTATTTAAGAACCTTGTGATCCAAAAGTTTTATCCAGACCACAGTATTTAACAGGCGCCAATGGGATCACCCTCCAAAAATGTATCAAGCTCCCTTTTGAATCTACTCATACTTGGCCTCCACAGCACCTGCTGGCAAAGGGATCCATATCGTAATTCACTGCACAGAAACCTAGGAATTTGCAAGGGTGCTTCAGTAACCAAAGAATTGGCTACTGGAGCTCAGCAATGCTGGAAGACTTCAGACGTCTACTCCTTTCCCTGTTCCCCTTTGCAGGAAGTATTAGCAAGAGCAGGGAGCACCCGGTCACCTTGCCTGCATACCACAGCCTCAAATTGCCGCACCTCTTCTTAATGCATCTTGCTAAAAGACCTTCCTAAGACACACTGTGGAGTAATTGAAGCACAATTAAATAAATAAATAAAAAGTGTCTGGGGGGAGCAGACAGCTCCAATGTATATTTCACAAAGGAGAAGATTAGCAGCCACATGCTTATGTTGCATAAACAAATGGTGTTTCAATAGCCTCAGCAGAAGTATGCAGACTGACACAGTGGGTGACCTGGCCTCTCCACTTCTTCTTAGCAGTCTCCTCCATCTCCTCCTCACCAACATGCCAGAAATCCCCACCCTCCCTTTTCCCATGGAGATAAAGAGACACTTCAGTTACCAAAAGTCATTATAAATTGTGACAGAACACTTTGTCCAAGGACAGTACCTGGCATCAAGGAAAATTATTATTTCAGCTGCTTGAATGTCATCTTAAAAATGAAAAGGTTTTCATCACACACTGTCCTGGATCCTTGTACTCTCTGTACACAGCAAAAGCACTCCGCATAATACCATTTACAGTAAAAATAATTTTAAAATAAGGTTTAGGCAGTAAGGTAGCCTCCAGGACTAAAGCATATACTTTGTAAACACTTCAGTGATCATCACTATTCCAGGCAATATCAAAGTCACTTCCAAAGAAAAAAATACTAGCTTTTGAGGTTATTGTATCTTTGAATTTTTCGAGCAGTGTTCCAGTGAGAAAAATTGTTTGGATACAGCAGCTCAGGGAATCTGTTAACTGAGGGACAAAACAGCATTCTAGTGAGAATTGCACATTCCAACTTGTAACAAGGAAAATGAAATACTGTTTCTTCCTCCTTTATTTTTCTCTGCTGATTGTAGTTGTATTTTTTTCTCCATCTTCCTTTCTGAATTTGAATCTAGAATTTCTCCAGTTTTTCTTTTTGTCATTCAAATATTTTAAGAAATACTAAATATGAAATAATTGACAAATACTAAGTAGTGTCCTTGTCTCGACATTAATCAGAGACAAATCTCTTTATTCTCTGACAGATGTATCCATATTCTATCTCACTGATTACCACTTCTATGGCAAATGTCCAGTCGCTTACAGATAAGCCAAGATGCATAAATAGCTATTTCATGGTAACTCAGATTAAATGGATATGGCTGCACATAAATATATGTATATTTCAATGTCAGCAGTTAAGTATGATGCTAAAGGTTTCCCCATTTCATGCTGGATCAAGTAGGCTTAACACCACAGACTGTATTTCAATAGTTTTTAATCATGACTGTCAGATTTTTGAATCCATCTGATTTTAGGAGAGCAAAATGTGCCATTGAACTCAGAAGCTGATTGTTAGAGGTATAAATTTGTCAAGTGTGGTTGAGATATGTTGAGAACTTGGCACAAATTATTTCAGAGAAAATGAAACTGAGCATGCATAAAATAGTAAATACTCCAATGTATGCACAATATGCTAAAACAGCATGTAACCCAGTTTATTTCCAGTTAAATCTGTGGCATTTTTTAGAACATGATGGCTCCAAAAGGGCATAGAAAGGATGTGACAGAAAAGAGCTCAAAGATGCCAAATTAGAAGCAGCATCTACAAGCCTGAGAATACTTACGTTAACCCATGGATGTTCAAGAACTTGCAAGGCTGAGAACCGCAGATCTACATCTACTTGAAGCATCATTGTGATAAGTTCCTGAGAAATGGAACACTGGGTCAAACTTAAATGTTTTGAAGAACAAATTAACAGATTTAATTTACTAAATTGCTTTTTAGCTGATTACAGAAGAGTGCTCAAAGACAGAATGAACTACCAGCTGCAGCAATATATTAAGATTATTAAAAAAAAAAAAAAGAGAGAACTATGAACTGATCTTCAAGCTGAACTTTTATATCATTATCTAACAGTACCTTGAAAAGCTAGAGGACAGTTCTGAGTTACAGTTCTGTTGCCACTGTTTAAGAGAAAAGCACTTGATATAATGTACGAAACAGATAAAATTCACATAAAATTAGGTTAGCTTCTCATTAAGAAAAAGCCAGTTTCTCTGTAAGGAAAAAGCCAGCAAATCTAGAATTTTACTTTAAGCTCTTGTTTAAATGACATAGAAGATATTTAATAAACCACTTTTAAACAGTTTTTTCATGCTTTGATTTCCTGTGCAATTACCTTGTTTTCAACTATCATGTCAATAAATACATCTCTAATTCCATCAGTGAGTAGAATGCACAGAAAATGGGACTGCAGTTTGATGGCAAATAAAGGGATATCACCAAAGACCAAAGTTAATAATTATTACTGACAAGGAGAGGCTAAATGAGCAGTCCAATGCTTCAAAACAAAATTTGGAAGAAGAGGTTTTACAGGAAAGGACCTGCAGAGTTCTCATTACTGATGGTTCTGGAAATGGTCCTGAGCAACCTGCTCTAGGTGGCTCTGCTTGAGCAGAGGGGTTGGACCAGATGACCTCAAACAGTCCCATCCAACCTAAACCATTCAGTGATTCTGTGATCAGATATGCAATAAAGCCTGCTACAAAATAATGATGTAGATTAGAAGACTTCCAACTGTAAGACCGCATCTTATTTGTTAACCTCATTAGATAACAAACTAAAACACCAGTCCTAATCATCATCCACACATCTGCAAAAGCAGGATGTTATCAACGCCAAAGAATGGAGATTCAGAACTTAGAACAGTACTCTCATCACTCTCATCCACTTCCAAACTTGTCTTCAGCCACCCATATGAGAAAGATGACAGGGAATCAGAGGGAGCCCAGCAGATACCTGCCAGGATGTTAAGAGAGCTGGGCTTTTTTAACCTGGGGAAGAAGAAGCTGAAGGGCCCCTACCAGCAGCTTTCCACTATTTATAGTGGAATGGCCTGAAGCTGCAACAATGGTCAGTTCAGGATGGATATCAGGAAAAAGTTCTTCACTAAGAGGTGAAGAACTGGGAAGAGGTGAAGGGGCACTGGGACAGGCTCCCCAGGGAAGTGGTCCCAGCACTGAGCCTGCTGCAGTTCATGAAGCATTTGGACAATGCTCTCAGACACAGGGTCTCTTTCAACTCCGATATTCTGTGATTCTGTGATTCTATAAATGTTTTGTGATTAAACACACACTGAAAGAAATAGGAAGACAGTTTTGTCTGGGTTTGCCTTACAGACTGTGGAAGTAAATTGGCAGAACTCTTATATATCAGGGAAATTAATCACTTAACTACATGTTAACCTGTCTATGTGTTTGTTTTTTTGACATAAACATACATACCATCTGTCTCTCTATATGTATGTATATGACTATAGTGAATGTCAGATTCCTAGAAAGTCTGTGAGGGAAGCTGTTGTTTCAGCACAGTAATAAGAGTTAAAAAACATCAGCATCTGTATCTGAAAAGTGCTGTATCTGCTTTAGCACATCCCAACCTCCAACCCCTCCCTGTCATGTGCCAAGAGGCTACAACCCATGAACTGGTGGGCAAAAGAGGTCCGTATTTCATACCACACTGACACCAATGAGGAATTACAGGCAATGACAGGCCTAGTTCTTTGACAGAAAGAAACAACAAATGTATCATCTAATGAGATTAATAAAGGAAAACAGCTTCCCTGTAACATTATTATATTATATTCAAAGGCTCCAGGTTGGAACCTGGTCCCCATTGTGAACACATAAAAAGCATGGTCTCAGGGAGTTTTCAAGCTAAGAAGGATAGATCAAGCAGAGATACGCAACGTTTTTCTTGGTCAGTAAAGGCTGCTGGGTGTCTCTGTTGTATGAGACATCACATAGAGATGAGGTCCATTTCAGAACTGCTTGGAATCTAACAGACAGTGATCAAAAAACAGTTTACTTGATAACCCATGGGAATTTACAGGTGCAGCAGGGATGTATGGGACATGTCAAATACAGCTCTGTGAAAGGGTAACAGCCATTATCTCAGGCACTGAGAATATTATTGGAGAAGTGTCATCGACTATACAAACTCACCTTCGCAGAGTCAGAAACGTTGTCCCAGTACGGAGATGGAAAATCCACCTGTCCCATCAAAATCTGATCAAAAAGCACTTCCTGGTCATCTCCACTTCTGTAAAGTAAAAACCAACCAAAAAAAAAAAAAAAAAAGACAACAAAACCCACAGAGACATTATTTCCTGAGCTGGTTTTAAAAAGCTTCTTGAAATTGCTTTTAATTGGAGTATGCATTTGGAAACTGTTTATTCTCCTCAAGCATGCAACCACAGGTGTGAATGCTGAGATCATAACACGATGTGCATTTCATATCTTCTTTCTGAGGTAACCTGCTTGTCTTTAGGACTGTCAAACACTTTTCAATTGCTTTGAGGGGGAGAAAAGATCTGACATACCATTATTAAGTGGCTTAAACTTTATTTACTTTTTACCAACCACAAAATACGTTGTATTTGGTCCATGAAAGAAGATGTTTATTTTACTGTGTATTTTAAACATCAGGCAAAGGCACCCAGAACCCATAATGGAGGATCTTGTTTTGTAATGCAATGAAGTTTAAACTAAAATAAACAAACATGAGACAGAGACTTTACAGTAAAATCACAGACATTTACGGGATTTGTGTAAATTACTATCCAAATCACAGGAAAAAACAAACCCTATAAGCAGAGAACCTTTTCCAGTTGTGCTTAATGCAAAAGCAGCACAAGAACCAATTAACAAAACAAGGATGGTTGAATAGACCAGTCCATACCCACGGAATGGAGGAAAACCACAGAGCAGAATGTAAGTAATCACGCCCGCTGCCCAGATGTCCACCTTCAAGCCATATCTAGAAGTGAGAGAGATATGATTAGAGAAATCTGATTTCTAGGAACTACAGTACAGGAACAGGGGAAACATCTTCAGAATTATTAAAAACTTATGTATTCCAATTTAAACTTTCTCTATGTCCTATCTACCTACCTATTCTAATTCTGCTTTCATATCTTTTTTTAGATTTACATCTTAAAACTGTATCAGATCAGAATGTATGAATGTCCAAAGACATTCAAGCTGTATTGCTGAGCTAGAAAGTGACCTTCACCAACAGAAAGCCTGCAAAACTGACCACAGTTTGCTTAAACTGGCAGATATTTATTTCATGGAACAAATCAGAAGAAAAGGATGGTGTTTGATAATGAAATAAAACTAAGTAAATGGTACTTGGCAGTCTCTGGGGTCAGTGTAAGAATTAGGTTTATTGTATATGCAAATGGATAGTTAGTAACTTAGTGAAAAAGTGAGAATTTTGAGGCTAACTGACAGAGCAACCTGCTCTAACTCCAAATTCAGCACTGCTTTGAGCTGGTCTGGGTATGATAGCCTCCAGAGGTCCCTTCCAACTAAAGTTTTCTGTGCCATGATTCTATGTCATACCCAAGCAAAAGCAGCATAAAAATCCTAACTAGAAGAACTTGTATCTGGCACAACAGCAAGAACATATTCCACTGTGAATCTATCAATGAATCATCACTAGAAGTGATTTACCCAGTTTCAGCAATGATTTCTGGAGCTACGTATGTTGGGGTCCCACAAACAGTGTAGAGAGGTCCATCCACAATGGTTGCTAGGCCAAAGTCTCCTAACTTCAGAGACTTGCTTCCATCTTGGTGTTCATAAACCTAAATCAAGAATAAAATTCAAAGGCTTAGAACAGTTCTACCAAGGGAACTACTGTATCATTTACTAACTGCCTGAAATGTTCCTTCTAATTTACAGTCTTCTTTCTCTTTGCATACAACTTACTTCCCTGCATGCTTTGAAAATTTAGACAAATAGGACAACTTCCCTTGAAGAAACTTGGAGTATTTGGGAAGACTTACTTTGCTACCTGGCCAACAAGGGATGCATTTCTTCTTGCTAGAAGCTAAAGCCCAAAAGCAAAGGTCTGACCTTCCAGCAGTGATGTTCCTAGGTTAACTCCCCAATGACAGCCAGTTCACAGTGCAAGGTTTTTGAGTTTTTAAGTTTTACTTCTGCAGAACTTAGTTCCACAGAACTTCCACAGCTTGCACAGGGATTTCACATTCTTAGAAAACACAGCGGTGACTGCACTGATAGCAACAATAGATGCTTCTCTGTGTACTGAGGCGCAAGATACAAATGTAGCTGGACTACTTCACCTAGAAACAGTCCTCTCCTTGGATGATTGTTATACACCAGTCTCTTAGTGGAAAGTTCCCATCACCTTCAATGTACATAGTCTAGGCTGTTAACGAGTACACTTGAAATTCCTCTCTTAAAAGATGGTCTTTACAGCAGCGTGTTTTTTGTTTTTGTTTTTTACGTGTGAAGGGAGATAAAGATATAGTCACAATCCCACAAAGAAATACACAATTTTAAAAGCTGGCTCACTGCAAAAGAAGAATCCCAATCTAAATTAAACATTACACTATGTATCTTTCTTTAATCCAGGTACTAGTTTGGGTTCTTGCTTCCCATTTTGAATGTTTATGAAATTTAATGCTGTTTACCATAACAACACTTTGAAAATGGAAACAGTCAACAGAAGGGCTTCTTAAAGTATATATGTATATATATGTATCACATTATTGTTTTGCAACCCAAATCAAAGCTCCATGCAGTCTGGCTCACCAATAGTGATATCATGTAAACAATTAGCAGCAATGCCTGGCAAAAATCACCCCTAATACCCATTTTGAACAGCTATTACAACACCAGAAATCAGACTTATCTACAACTTCTTGCAAAGTCCTGGATTTTTTTTTTTTTTTTAAATGTCATGCTTTCTACAATGGACCCTTGAACAGTTCACTTGGTTCAGAAATTAAACCCTGAAGTCTTTCTTGCTATAGATCTGCTCATAATAGTTAGTTATATTATACCAAAACCAAACCAAAACAAAAACCCAACAAACTCAAAAGCCAGCACCCAAGCTTGTCCTTTTTTAATGCTAGTCACATCTAGAGAGGAACCCCCTCTCTATCCTGAATTCCCACTTCCAGGTGATACACTCACAAGCAGACATTCAGATTACACAAAATTCTTCTCCCTTCCTTATGTTATTTCTAATAATACAACTGGATTTTAAGAGGACCAACAATTTGATATGGATTCACATATCTCTGCTGCTAAGCCACAAGAAAGATAGGTTTATAGAATACCACTGGAAAAAAAGCAATTATGGTTTTATTAAAAACACAGATTGTTAAATACATCTGGTTCCTGAAACTGAAGAAAGTGCTCTCTGAAATGGCAGTAATAAATCTAATTTCAACAACAGTTTTAATTAAAGGCTAGAGACTACAACTTTAAATATTCACTTGCTGAAAAATGTAAAGTGTTCATTTAGACATCAAGAGCTGAATCCAGTCTAATTAGCATTTTATTCTATTTCATGCAGTTATCTTTTATAAAGTCTTCTCTGAGTTGTGTTGACCTAGTGATTATTTATAAATTTCCTCCATTAACAGACCACACCTTTTATGACTGATATATGCTAAAAAAATTTTATGATATTTAAAATTAAATTAAAATTTAAAAATTTAGTGATATATGCTAAAAAAATTTTACTGAAAAGACTTGTTTGGCAATATTTACTGATGCAAAAGGTTTGGTAGTTGTGCATTTTCTTGATTTTTGCCCCATCTGTTTCCAGGGATTACTTTCCTTGGAAAACTACTTTAGTTAACTTGTAAAATTGAACAAAGTAACTTTTCCTCACCCTGTTATAACTCCATATAAAAAGGAGCCCAATGTGAAGCTGTGGTATATTACTTGCCAGTCAAGGAATGTGAAAGATAATTTAATGCTCGTGTTATTCAGAACAAATGCTATGTATGTTCTACTGCATTTAAATACGGAAGGGCAATTAAAGAAACGGGGATTAGTGCAAATTACCCACTATGTAGTGCTTTCACTGTTTTAACTAAGCAGTAAAACTGTGTAATTGTACAACACTAATTGAATGCAGCCACACATAATTGTGTGCCACCATATGTATCCTATTACTATAAAGACTGTCAGTATTTTCTAAGCTGCTCTTGTGATCACTGCAGATGGCAACAGTCAGAGAAGTTGTTCTCTAGGGTTTATTATATGGCTATAAAGACATCCCATGACTTGACAAAATAAACGTGCTAAATAGCAGCAATTATGAAAAACGTTCCAATTAAAACATGGAATACCCTCTCTAGAGAACAAAAAATGTGCATGTTGATAACAAAAACACAGAGATTCAGCATACCCTAAAGTCTAAGCCATTTGACTGTTAGGTAGGCTTATAAGTGCTTTATAAAAGCCAAGAAAATAACCTTAATTGCAATCTGATGATATAAGGAACTATCAAAGTAGAAGGTACCTAGGAGGTACCTAAGGCCATGAACAGTTAATAGGGTCAGAACCTATATAAGATTGGTTCAAAAGCTCTCTTCTAAGACAGTGTTCACTTATTTCAAAGATCTGATAAATCTTAGAGAATTAATATAATTTGTTAGTCAAACGCTGGCTTTTGAGGATTACGTTGCTGCACACTCACAGCTCAGTATCAATAGCAATGTATGACCTCTATATACATATGACACTGGAAAAATCACTCAGAAACAATTTGTCTGCAATGCAAAAGGAAATCTGGTAGCGGGTATCACCAGAGATGGCTGGGCAGGCAGATTGAATCCTCTTCCAGTTGCCCCCACCTCCTGACAACTTTCCTCTCTTCCCCCAAAAGCTTCATCCTACTGATGCCAGGCATTCAGACACATCTCAAGTCAAAAGCTGGCCAAGTCTTTGCCCAGACCAAGACACTACTGTACATCCCAAATCAAAGTGAATCCTGACATGTGATTGCTGTTACTTCTGCATGCCACTACTTCTGAACAGCAACGGCTGCTAAAGAAATATCAATCATTGTTTCTAATTAAACTTCTGCCCAACATGTTTTAAGCAGTTTCTGGAAGATTAGTCCAGGCTACTTCATCACCCAGAATTATTAAGGCATCTACCACTAGACAAAACTCAATGGTAAAACTACTGTTCCCTGGAAGTTTGGCAAGATAACTGCAGTCAACTTTCCCATAAAACCTCTTCAGTGTCAAGCAGTACTAAATACATGAGAGAACTGATATTCTACATATCTTGAACGCTGTTTTATGGTTGCAGAATGTACGGAAGATTGGGGCATCTTCATACTGGAACATGTCAGCAAACTGGGAAAACTCAGAGAACAGTGAAATAACAATCAGAATAAATCAATTTATCAAAAGAAATGAAATTAAGTCAGTTGGGAGAACACAACTGCTGCATTTAAGAGCACAAAATCCCCAGAAGAAGGACTAATTGTCAGGGTGTTTTTTTTTCACTGTCTTCAGTGGATAGCATTCATATACATTCAATCATGAAAAGGAAAATTTAGGATGTTTGTTTAGGAAAGTGTCTTAATAAAAAGTTCTGTAGGACTATCTGTGAGGCCCAGCAGGGAGAGAAGGACTCAGAAGTCTCTTGCTGGTTCTGCTCTGACATGCTACATGATTTGGATGCAACATTTATAGAATTTTTGTAAAACTAAACTGCTGCTAATTGCATAAGCAGCTGCAATATGGAGTCACCTATCGAGGACACAATACCTTTGTATTTATGAGAAATTTGAAATTACACTGTAGCTCACTAAAAGGTCACTTCTAGCGATCACTGGAACAATTCTGTCGCTGCATCTTGGTGAATAGTCTGGACATACCAGCTGATGTTACTGCCTTCTTTGTAATAACTATTAATCTTAGGAGAGCCTCACAATGCTAAGATTAAAACTAAATGACTTAAAAGACTGAAAAAACTTGGGGTGTGTCTGTAAGGAGGGAGAAGCACAGACCTTCTCTCACACACTCCCAAGTTATCAACACTGGAAGCTGAATTTTCACTTACCAGGAGATTCTCCGGCTTGATATCTCTGTGGACAATGTTCAGGCTGTGAAGATATTTGATAGCACTGGCCAGATTGTAAAGCATCCCACTGGCATCCCGCTCTGTGTATTTGTTGGTGGAAGTAATAGCATCAAACAGATCTCCTCCCTGGAGCAAAATGACCACGGCATGTAAGCAACATTACTTGTGGAATGACTGAAATAATTTAGGGAACATCAAGGAGCATGATTTACAGAGGAGAACGAGGCGGGAGGACCAGTAGTTTCCGTGCAGAAAACTACTATAATGTTTGGGCAATGTGCTTACATCCCCCATGATGGCAGCTGAACATATCACTAACTCAGTACTATTTGTCATGGCTTAGTTGGTCAGCCAGGAGGCTGGAGTCTCCTCTGCAAACCATTCCCACCTGCTGCTGCTTTTGTAATATGTCCAGCACTTGCCAACCTGCGTGTTCAGAGTCCCTGTTGCAAATTTCTGGCATGCTTACATACTTGCCTGTCATGGTTCTGCGTACCAACCCTTGCTGCTCTATTATAATTACAAACAGGCTGACATCAAATATTTGTCTAAGTCTGACCGAATACCAGAAAGATGAAGAAATTATGAATAAAACTCAAAACAGCTACCTGCCATTACTGCTAGCCTCTTTTAAAAGACTGTTTCCACATCATAAAACTTTGAATATTTAGATTTTAGAAAGCATTTTCTCTACACAACATGTGACATTTTTGGTAGTAAGATGCTCTTCTTGCACCTAATATGGGTAGGTGAATGTAGCTAATGAAACACATATGGGTAATACTGAAGCTAATGCTCTCTCATATATATATTTCAAAATCCTTCTGGAAGCCACTTTAGAACTAACATTATTATTTCACCTTAGCTACAAAAACATCTGGCACTGTGCCATTTCCAAGACATCATGCTGTCTAATTCAGTTTATAGCTACTGTCAGTGAAATTAAAGAGAGAGAAAAAAAAAGAAGAAATGAAGGAATATTAAGTGGAAATCCTTAAAGTTGAAATGATCTTCAACAGGACCAGGGGCAGCCATCACATTTGGATTGTACTGCCAGAGCTGAGCTGGCAAGTGGGAAGAAGAACATGTAAGTGTTTGGAGAAAGACTTAAAAAAAAATAAAAAGTTTAAAAGTAGAGATTAAGAAGGAAGCGATACAGAACAGAGGAAGAAACAAACACTTATTAAGGAACACTACTTACTTCTGGCCTTTGCTCAAAACCCAAGCAGTACCACAGAGGACCACCACCACCAAAAAGAATAAGGAAAGGATAATTTTGCAAAAGCAACACAAAAAAACTGTACTGCAGTCACACTGGGATAAAAAATACATCACAGAAAACTGCTGTTTTCTTTAACTGTTGGTTAAAGAAAATGTAGGTATTTTTCTGAAGACAACAGAGAAGTCCCAGCTTTGCAAACTCTCATGATTTTATCAACAGCCTTAAGTTATTTAGTGTTTTTTTTTTGTTTGTTTGTTTGTTTGTTTATTTGTTTGTTTTTAAGGCTCTACTGCAGGGTAATAAACACTGTTTTCACTCAGAGAAAGAAGGAGAGGGGAGAAACAATTTTTTTCCAGAAATCAATCATGTATATTTAGAAAATAGTAGGAAATGGCAACCACCAAAGGCTTGAACCTGAGAAAACAGACACTTCTTAAAAATAAAACAAAACAGACTCAAAAGTATTTAAAAAACGGCATTGTTGAGATGCAGCTGAAGTATGCCTGTGCAGGTTTACTCCCAATGTAGAAGCAGAACTCCAGCTTTGGAAACTGCTTGCAGCCAATCGATGTCAAATCTGGACCACATCAGAACCTCTTGCTCTGGCTGGTGACTGATCAAGATACGTCAAGGAACACAGTGTCAAGGAAAAGGAGGAAGAAAAGGCCAAGCTAAACCAGATAGAGGATTACTGAGAAAAGCCAAATATTTGGCAAAAGTACAACATCATGTACTTCATGGCATTACCTGATCCCTAAGTATTAGATATCAGCATGTGGCAAAATATGTGGGATAAATAATCTGTCTTCCCTAAGCTCCTTCCTGTGAAGCCCCTATACCAGCTGCTTTTTAACATGAGGTAGTGGATTAGACAGATCTTTGGTCTTATCTAATATACTCCAGATGCTCCAGAGAAGTGTCCATAACATCAGCAAAGGATCTGCCTCCAAACAAAGAAAACAATCTGAGCTGAGATGTGAGGGACGAGAAGGAAAGAAACTGAACTTTAAATAAAAAGAGAAGGGGAAACTTCAGCGTGAAGTCAGAAGGAAAAGAACAAATGTTTACGTGCAAGGGGAACCTGAACTCCAGAGAAGACAGAGGATGTAGAATATGTTAACAGACCACCGAGACAATTTGAAGTAGAATTATTTTCTCCAGGTAAATTGTCTACTTGGTAAAGTTTCTCATCAGGTAGTCTGGTAAGAAAAGAGAGCGTATATTCCATCTGTGAGACTCTGCAGCCAAAAGAGAGGTGATATCCTGGAAAGAGTTAATGCAGCTGACAGCTATATCAGACAGAATGGTTTTCAGACTTCCCCGTCCCTGAAGAGCACTTTACCCTGCGAGGTTCTGCTTAGCTGATTCACACAGCGGGTCCCTATCATTTATTCAGGCACAAGGGGTGAGTTCAGGATGACATTTCAGCCTTAAATCCCCTGTTTGGGAGTGAAATCAGACCAGCAACATCTGAATGCAGTTTTTATCATCTGCGCACATGAGGAAGTATACTTGGAAGTACAGTAACCAATTATTTATTTATTACCTTGTTATGTAAATGATATAATCTCTCTTTTCTTCTGCAAAAGTGAAATCATATCCTGGAGCAGTAAAAGAAACTCTGTAATAAATCTTGCCTGTTAAATTGGCCAAACTCCTGTTAGGTTTGAATAACAATTTTGTTTCGCTGTGTAAAAAGGCAACGTGCCAGAAGCCAGGTCCTTGCTTCCTTTTACAAGCACCACTTGCAATGTGTTTATATTTGTATTTATGAAGTGCTTTTTCTTACACTTTACAAAGCAATGAATGGTCTATCTGCCATGAGGTGAGGGCAGTATTTGCAGCAGCCACTTATGTCAAGCATGTTACTGCCAATTAATGCAGGGTGGTATTAACTGAAACTGTGCTCTGCAGTATCAAGCCTTTTCTCCTTGAATTTCTTTCCTGTCTGTGAGTTTGATTTAAACTCAGGTCTTCAAAAGTCAGTCAATAACAGATGGTTAATCAATTCTAACAGTGCATACTATGAAATGGTAAGAGTCAGCAATTGGTGAATTAACAATTAATGTCTTTCCAGAAATACCTTCCCTGGTGCCCACAGAGCCTAACAAGTCTTTTGTGTTTTTTTTTTTTTCTTTTTTTCTTTCCCCAATTAAATATTAAGCAATAGATGTTTGCTTCACAGAAACAAAGTTAACTTCCCAGGACCAGGATATTTCTTCCAAATTTCTTCTATTATTCAACATAAAAGTATAGAGCATAAAAACAGTGCTCTCTAGGATATCTGAACTATAAAGATGTCTACAAAGCCCTTCTATTGCATAACTAAAACCATAAATATCATACTATTTTCAGCAACCCTGAAGAGTAAAGAAGAAAGAGTGCAAGAAAACAGATTTTTCCAGAAAGTGATGAATGGTTTTCTTTATATAAATCTTTTAGGCTAGTTATTTTGCAAGAGTTTCTGGTCTCCTCCTCTCTTATTTAGCTGAGGAGGACTTTGATTAAAAATTCACTGGAGACTACAGTTTGAACATTTTTCAAGCATGAATAGCACAGCAGGTTGCACCCATAAAACCAGCTATGTGCGTAAGTCTTGGCATGTTAGACAAGGCACAGCTTTTACTTCTTAGCACACCTCATGGGGCCAAGATGAAGGATTGATCAATAGAGGCTGAAGTGGTGGCTACGCTAGATTACAATGTTGTGCAAGAGTACTTGAGGTACCTTTGAACAAGCTATCACGGGCACTGCAGAAAGCCTACAGTAGCATGTATCTCAGCAAGCTCATTTACCACATAAAAGAGTAATAATTATGATTAAAATAGTGTTAGATGGTTAATGGCATCTGATCTAAAGCTGTGCTATTTCACATTGCACTCACAAGTCCATGAGAGGGCTGTGACTATGAAGAAGGTGGGAATATTCTTCTGGGACTGGCTACAGAGTGTGAGCATTTTGCTTTTTTTCTTGGGATTTAACTTCTCCATCAGAGACTAAATGAGGATGACAAGTAGCCTGTCAGTTCCTTGCCACCACCATGTCCCTGTGTGCTTCCTCAGGGCTTGGAGGTGGTGGACACCAGGGTTAGCTAGACCATAAGCTCCACAGCACCACTCCAGCCAAGTAGGCATCTGGAAGGCTCACACCTCTAAGGGCAATGCTGCCATCTCAGGGCATAACCTGAGCTTCCCAGGGACAGCAAGGCTGTCTCAGCCTGCTGTAGGGACAAGGAGAATCTGTGGCCATCCACCCACTTGACAGCCTCCCAGCAGCACAGCAGCTTTGCAGAAAGCAGAGAAGTGCAACTGGAAACACAGCTTGTCTGGTCTGCTACCAGACAGCACAGGGGATAACAGACCAAACAAAATACTTTTAGCTGCTCTGATGGTGACTGTTTTTCACCACAGATACAGAGGATGCCTACTGAAGGTGACCACACTTTTAAGTGGAAGTGATCTTAAGTGGCTGATTTGCTCTTAAGTGTCGAGAATCCACATACAATAGGCCTGTGTTTAAATGCTGCTGCACAGCCAAGGTTTCCTTACTATAATATTTGTCCTTAAACACTTAAATCAGTGGATTTCCCAGGTATAGACCTGAGAGACTGCCTCAGGAGAACTTGCTGGTCAAGATACAGGTCTGGAGGTGGCTGCTGGAATTTCCTTTTTGCAGAAGAGCTGAGGAAGGAAGAAGAATTGCTGATTTCATAATCAATGTGAAAAACAGGTGTATTCTGTTACAATAGATATGGAGGACAAAATGTCCTCAGTTACTTTCTGTCCTCATTAGGATAATTTACTCAGAAGTATTTTACCACCTTTTATGCAGAATGACATACTTGTGTATTAGTACCAGAACTGAGAGCTAAATTCAGACTTCATACACTGTCTTGTTGACAGTATGGGGACAAGAGATGACCTGGTCTGAGTTTCGTAATCCATTTTGAATATGTAATTCCACCAGAGAACAAAATAAATGCATGAGATCTGGAAGTTACAATGAAGGAATAAATAGGGCTCCAAATATAAATACTGCATTTGCAAAGTTTGTTTTCAGAACAGAGCCATGCTTTAAATAGCAGGTTCTCCTCTTTCACTTCCCCTCTCCTCCAGCTGAAATCTAGGTTATTATCTGAAAGTGCATTAATATAAACCAGTAAAGAGACAAGTAATATTGTTTAAATTTAATATAAATTAGTAAGATGTAATTAAACTCTATTTTTTTCAAAGAATATTGAATTTTGAAAGCTGGTATTTATACCTATACAAAGTGGGGGGCCTTTCAGTTCACCTCCAGGCAGATGCCTTCTGTTTAAGAGAAAACTTTTAAAAGAGAAATCTTCTGGAGGAGCAAATAAAAATGGTCATGTCCGAAGTACTATCCATAGAGCTCTTCTGAGGGGGCTTTACAGAAAGCTAGATGAGTATTTATTTGAAAGTTATAAGGAGCATTTGAGTGCAGGTTACACATCTTTCAGTAGAGTGCTAGACAAGACCCAACCGTTTTAATTATTCTAGGATTATATGATTATTAGTAAGCTCTAGTACCAATGTGATTTCTGAATATGGTTGAAAAAGTTCTTAATAAGGAGCTTAACTCCAAAATACTCACCTTTACAAGTTCCATGACAAGGTACAACTCGGTTGGCATGTCCATCTCCTCAATCAGAAGTACAATATTGGGATGCTTGACTCGTCTTAGAATAGATACTTCATTCTGTATCATGTGTTCCTGCCACACAAAAGAAATCTTCAATGACTATAGATTGGTGGGAAAAACTTTCACTTCCATGTACATTTTCCAAATGCAGAGAGAATTGAGACCTACATGGATCATTCAGGGTTTTAAAAAAAAAGGTTATAGCTGTTGCCTCTGGCAATATAGAAGAAACAAGACTAGAAACAACATCAGTATGATAACTGAAAAAAGAACAGAGAATAGAACACCCAAAAAGAAAGGCAGGAAAAGATGTGTTTCCAACACAGAGAAAAATTTAGTATGGAAGCTTTTAAATCTTTTGTCCATTTACTAATACCATCACGTCTTCTGAGAGAATCTTTTGTTATAAAAATTTTAAAGGTAACAGAAATTCATTTTGTATAAAACTGACATCAACTTGATTAACCTGATGATACTGATTAGACTCAATGACTGGTGTTGCTATATTATTTTTTTTCTATGACATCTGGGATTATGAAAGATAGGAGACATAATACTGAAAAAAAGAATCCTCCTCAGATATTGTCTCAATTGGAGTATTAGGGTGAGGTACCATTGGGTGTATGTCTTTAGTTATTTGGTTTATGGCCCACAGTTCCTGCACAAACCTACACTCTGTACTATATGGTTTCTTCACTGTCAGTATTGGGAATATAAAAGCTGTATGCGCATTCACAGGCTGGGGGAAGAGTGGCTGGAAAGCTTCCTGGCAGAAAAGGACCTGGGGGTATTGGTCAATATCTGGCTGAGTATGAGCCAGCAGTGTGCCCAGGTGGCCAGAAGGCCAACAGCATCCTGGCTTGTATCAGGGGTAGTGTAGCCAGCAGGAGCAGGGAGGTGATTGTCCCCCTGCACTCAGCTCTGGTGAGGCCGCACCTCGAGTGCTGTGTTCAGTTTTGGGCCCCTTGCTACAAGAAGGACATCGAGGCCCTGGAGCGTGTCCAGAGCAGGGCTACGAAGCTGGTGAAGGGCCTGGAGCACAAGTCCTGTGAGGAGCGGCTGAGGGCACTAGAGTTGTTTAGTCTGGAGAAGAGGAGGCTCAGGGGAGACCTCATTGCTTTCTACAACTATCTGAAAGGAAGATGTGGGGAGCTGGGGGTCAGCTCCCCAGATAACTAGTGATAGGACTCTCACAGGTAACTAGTGATAGGATTAGAGGGAATGGCCTCAAGTTGTGCCAGGGGAGGTTCAGGTTGGACATGAGGAGACATTTCTCCTCAGAAAGTGCAGTCAGGAACTGGGACGGGTTACCCAGGGTGGTGGAGTCACTGTCCCCAGGGGTGTTCACGGAAAGGTTGGACGTGGAGCTTGGGAGCTTGGGGACATGGTTTAGTGGGTGACTTGGCAGTGCAATGTTAATGGTTGGACTAGACGATCTTAGAGGTCTTTTCCAACGTAAATGATTCTATGGTTCTAAGATAATTGCAGACAAGGGGAGCGCACATACCTACACACAACCAACCAAATGCAGAATCAACCCATGCATCTTGAAAGGCATTTTGTAATTTTTTATCCTGATACTCCAAGGGTCTCAAGGGGACAGGCAAAGACTTCAGTCAAAAAGGTTGTTAACACTTGCCAGGCAGAAGATAAATATAACAGCTTCCCAAATGGATCTTCCATAAAATGTTTCTTGAAAAAACAAAACAAAAAAAAAAAAAAACACATTTTGCTCACATTTGAATTTTTGTACTTACTTTTCCTCTGCATTTACTTTTTTTGATTATTTTCAGAGCATATTCTCTACCAGTTGACCTGAGGAAAGAAAAAAATGTACGTTCAATTACATTGAATATTTTTCTCTATTTTTCTCAGTTCAGTTTCTATTTGTCATTTGAGTACATTATTAATGATTGGTAAGAATTATGTTCTAGGCAGGAATTATGTCCAAGTACTCATTTTGTCAAGAAATGTTTAAATTTATCTGAAATTGTAAACTTGAGCCCAATTTATTAAATATGGGTGCCTGAGAAAAAAAGCATATTTTTTTTAATAAAGATATTTCAATGTTTTCAAAACAAAGTCTTTTTTTTTTTTTAATTTTATAGTGTTTTTATTTATGATTTTATACTGATTTTATTTGATCTTTTTTCCGCAGTTTTATACAAAACCCGACACAGTATTTAGAGATCCCAATCTTCTTCTTAAGAATTAAAAGTTTTGTTTTCCATAAAACAAAATACGAGCTGTGGAAAATACCTATACATCTGTACGCACAACTGCTAAGACAAAAAAGTCAGTCTTGGTCACCTTGTAATAACATTCTGCATATTCTGTAAATACATGTATATATCTAGCAGAATTAAATAAGATGTTTATGGAATAGAGTGTGAACAGTTCTGGAGACATTAAGAAATCATAGAAAATTAATTCAGTTTTAGGACACATTTCCTTTTGGGTGTTTCTTTAAATTATTTTTTGGAAACCATAAAATATTTATCAGTATTACATATATAGATATTATAGAATATTAAAATAGAAAACAAAGCCTATAGACAAGTTCACAAGATCAACTTCCATTTCTTAATCAAATTATAAAATCAAAAGAAGGCTGCAAGGATGAAACCAAGAATCTCTGGTCCCAAGTTCTAATTTTACTATTGGGTTAAATGGAGAATGAGCAATATAGGAGAAATCTCTTACTAAAAAGCTTTTGTCATGTAATAAAAATTTAAACAATTTACATAAGGCATATGCCTTAGGCATGTATTTGGATTTTAAAAAAATACCCCCAAAACATATTTATCAGACAGTGTAGCAACTGGACAAGGGGGTTAAACTTGAAGAGGGGAGATTTACATTGGACTTCAGGAAGAAATTCTTTACTGTGAGAGTGGTGAGGCACTGGAATGGGTTACCAGGAGAAGCTGTGGTTGCCCCATTCCTGGAGGTGTTCAAGGACAGGCTGGATGGGGCTTTGGGCAACATGGTTTAATGCGAGGTGTCCCTGCCCATGGCAGTTTGGAACTAGGTAGTCTTCAAAGTCCCTTCTAACCCAAAGCATTCTGTGACTTCATGATTTTTCATTCTTCATTTAGCAAAAAATAGTTAAATTGATCCATTAAATTGATATGTAGGTTAAATGAAGAAATTAATATGCCTAGAGGTGTGCACAGCTTGTCAAGCAGGACATGCAGAGTGAGTCCTAAGCTGAAAGCACTGCATTACTAAAACGACTGGGCATTTTTATTGCCATATTTAAGCATACAGATATCTTCTGGCAATGATGTACCAGTAGGTATTAATTTAAGGGCCATGGGGACATTAGCAGAAAGAATAAAAAAACAAGCCTATTACTTCACTTCAAGTTCACAGGTCAGCAGGGAGTGTCAGGACAGACTGTATTAAGACATCAATTAAAAGATGATGCCAATGCTTACAGCTTGGAAAACATGGATGTTCAAGGCTTAAGCAAAGAAAAATTTAAAGCTTTTCCTATCTGTACTTCCCTGACAGAGGGCTTAATGCTACAGCCCCCAGAAATGGGGCACACTCCACATGTTGATGCTTGGTGGCTACAGACCCAGCACAGTGAGAGGACAGGCAGAGTTATCAACACCATGTTTTGGGGAATGAAAAGGGGAGGTAGGAGAAGGAATATTAGAAATTAAGATATCTGGGGTTCAAATTCAGACAAAACACACTCTCTTTCAGCAGGAGTGTCTTTCAAGCTCCTTGGTTGCCCTAGGAATGCTTCCTTTCTGTCATGAGAAAGGAAATTGATGGTTTTTGTTGGCCATGGGAGACTCCATGTACTCGAAAACACTGGGAAATATGAGCTAGTGAGGAAATGTCAGAATTTGGAAGTATCTGAAAGTTAAAAATGAACACATATGAAAACACCACAGTACAAATTGCGCATATGATGGAGCAGATACGTAATGAGCAGATGACAACTCTGACTGCTCTTTGTTTTGGCAAAAAGAAAATTAAAGCAAAGATAATGCAAATCCTTTCCCCTAAAAAGCTACAGAACCGCAGGCTGTCAGCAGCCCAGGAACCTCTTTAAGTTACAGACCCGCCAAAAATATGCATGGCAGTGCCAGAAAGCCACAGCGAAATAGGCATATCACCTCTCACCTACCACTTAAACTGAACAATAAAAAGGTGCCACATGAAGTAGGAAACATTACTGCGGGATTAAAGTCTGGAACCACAGTGCTAGCACAGGGTACAGCATCAGACCTCCAGTTCGCAATGGGGCTCTGGGCCACACTCTCCATCTGCTTTAACCTTTTGCAAAGTTCACTGTGATTTCCGCTGTGCTTGAGTCAAAAATCAACCTTTATTACTTCTGTGTGCACGTTACTTTTGTTTGTGCGTGTGCACCTTCAGGAGTGCAAAGAATGCCTGGAATGGAATTTGAACATCCCCACACGAAAATTTTGAAGATCATTTTTGGTTTCTATTTATACTGTTCATTGTCAGAAGAAAACGCCTGTGAATGCATTTGAAGTGTGGAGCTATGGAGAAGATATATCCATGTGATCAGTGAAGATGTATAACAAGAAGCATTCCTACTTGCTTAACACCTCACGGCACTATTCCTTTGAAGTCTCATGCACAGAGGAATTGAACGTCAATAGCAAGTGGAAAAGTCCTCTGTCCCAGGTATCACCCCATCAATTCTGGCTCTGCTAATGATGGACATATCAGACTTTGAAGTGAGGTGTTTTTTGCTTAGAAAGACCGTGAAGAATGTTTTTGAAGGTGTTTTACACATACTGGCTTTAATTTACCCTCTGAGCCTTTAATTTTACCCTCCACACTTGTGATGGCAGAAGTATCCTGCTTTGGAAATGGAAAACAACAGAAATAATTCTATTTTGTTTTAATGTTCACGCTTTCTCGGTGTAGTAACTCTCTGATATACAAGGGATCTGCAGTATGGTATGGCTCAGAAACAATGAGAGTATTTATTTGGGAATATCTAAGTAATCATGCTAGCTTAGTGTATATTCACTAAATACGTCATGGTACAAGATACTTCAGGGACTGGGAGGATACACAAGAGGGCAGGAAACAGATTTCATTTAAGCTCCCTAGTATATTATAATCAGTATTATTTTTAGTTGTGGTGGGACCTATATTTAATATTATTCATGTCTTTTCTCTCAGCTTGGGAAATGGTGGTAATGCACACTGGTCCGTTCAAACTAGCTCTCAGCACAGCCAACATTTTCCTCTGAATGACAGTGTACCCAAACCACAAAGGATTATTCTGCCCTGTAACCCTGTTCTCTCAGTCAGTACTCACTTCACTTTCCGCTTTCCTTTTTCTCTTTTCTTAGTGAGATGTTCACTCATGCTTTCCATCAGTTCACCTCTCTCTTGTAGGGTAGTATCATGCTTTCTTAATATCATATTGCTTTGCTTTGCTTCCCTTAGGCTTCCATATTCTCCAGTCCAGCATTCAGACCCTAGAGTTTGATCTGAACAGCTACTGCCCTCTGCACGACCAGCTCCACCATGAACTCCCTCTGGAAGAGCCCTGAAGGCCTCACAACAGCGTGGGCCAAGTTCCACAAGCACACCGTCAGCCGATACAAAAGTCACTTTTCCCTCTTTCTCCTTCCCCAGCAGCTGCCTTAATGGTCTCCAAATTGCCAGACACTGTCAGATCCAAAGTGGGACCTGTCTTTCTCCAAGGAGACTCGCATTTAAAACCAGCCAAGCTAATTTATCATTGTCATGAGATCTATTCTTGACTTAGTCTCTAGGATTAAAATCACATTATTACAGGCAAAGAGCAAAAGTATTTTTTCTTTGAGCCCAAAGGTGAGGCTACAGTCTTCTGGAAGCCTAGGATATGATAATACTGGAAATAAAAATTCATTCATGGAATTTCATTATCAGATTTTGACATCTCTATTGTTTTTTTCTTTTGGACATCTCCAGCTGTGGCTTTATTTTTTTTTTTTTTTTTTTTTTTTGCCTTTCATACACTACTGCCATCTAACATGAACAATCTTAAAATCTTTTCACATACAGGTATCTTCTGACTTTTTTACACCATATTCTCCAATGTTTTAACAATACCACCAAGAAGCACCTGCAGTTTTACTCAGCATTTTCGTCTTCTGTTCTCTTCTACTTTACACTCTAAATGCTGGGTTCAGCCAGTTCAAACACGATGGGCAACGCTCATCTGAATATATTTAGTAACTGACATCTAAGCTGGTCAACCCAGACACTTTCAGCAACACAGATGTGAGAGGTGACTTGTGACTTCTCTAACCTAGAGTGGATCTCTATAAGTAGTCTGTCTGTCTTCAAGGGTGACTGTTCTCCCCTTTTGCCTGCACAGGGCACTGAGGTAGTTAGCTGTTGATGTCTACAATGCAGACTCCTAAAGTTAGATGGAGCTCATGCAATGGTACAAAGCAAGCAGGAGACAGATGCACATTTTATTAAAGATAAGCATGGAAGAGGTACTCCACAGTGTCAGACGGAAGAATAGATGGATCTGAAGCCATCTTTTTGTGCTTTCCGTAATCACTGTGCCACACAGAAAACTTCCTGAAATCTTTATGAATGCTCCTAGATGTAAAATAATTAACTGGTGCAATGAAAATGGCAAGTTGGAAGAACACACCGCAAGAAAAGATGTTATTTCAGTGCAAGAGGAAAGATACAAGGAACTGGTAAAATCATGCTCTGTGCGGCAGAAAAAAAAAACACAAACCCCACAAAGAATTAAAGTCATAGATTGTCCCTTGGACTTTGGATGTGCTCTATTTTCACATGAGAGAGCATTAGTCTAGTTTTTCCATCTGGCATTGAGACATTACCTTACTCCATATGTCCTATATTCTACAAAGAAAGACATGATCTAGAAAAAGCATGGCATTAATGATTGCTTTTACAGTAATAAGCAAATTATCCTTCTCACCTTTCTATACACTCCTTCACAATAGCAAAATTTCCATCTCCTATAGTCCTTCCAACTTTATATCGCTCTGCTATCGATGCTGGAACCTGGAAACCTTCCTCCAACACTTCTGAAAGAATCATTAGTACATTTTTATTGTTAGTGAAGGAAACACAGATGTTGCACATAACATGCATTTTAAGTCTATGGTTTAGGAGCCTGGAAACCATTCAGAGTCAGTATCTCACTTACTGTACAGTGAAACCATGCTGCTGACATAGTATATACTCAACAGGTTTCACACAGATACAATAATGAAAAATAAGACTTCTGGGGGCTCAAACATACCACCATTCGACTGTTACATAGTTTACCATTCCCATTGCAATATGCCCCCAGGACAAAACCAAAATTGTATTTTTTTAATTATGAAAAGGCCTCTGTGAACTGCACAAGCGCAGACCAGCCTCCAAAAAGGGTTGGAACTCCTTGACACAGCATGATTAAATATATGTACCAAAGAAGTCCAACACTCAAGCACTTATTTTATTACATCCTGTAAACTGAGACATCCATAAAACTCCTCATGTGCTAAGTGCTAGTTCTCCCCCTCCCCCAATATTAAATATTTAGTTTTTAAACAAATGTTCCCAATAATACTACCTCACATGCAACCTGGGCACCAGATGTTTAGGTAAAATTGCATTACACAGTGTCTAAGCATACGAAAAGTTTGTAGTTTCATGTGTTTTAGTGCTCATTCATGTACCATTATTTTTAAATGTATTTGAAATAGCGTGTTACAAATACCTAACATGCCTCTAAAAGCCAACTGTAAACTGCAGCTGATACAAGCTACTATACAAATATTGTAACGAAAAATGCACCTCAGAAATTTTCACTAAGACAACGCCTTCTAACTGTATCATATCTTTATCAGTCCTTTGTTCCAGTTTAGTATTAAAAGTGAATGTTATGACACATGGGGGCTGGGGTTTGCCTGAGTCCATAGGCAGCACGAGGAGTTACTATCAGACAAGGCCATACATCCACACTTAGGTATACGTGTGTGTGAACTGGTAGTGTTAGAGCAGACATTATCCCTCAGCCACCTCGTTCAAAGCCTTACTATGCGGTGAGACCAGTTATCACTCAGCAAAGACCCCAAATCGCTGCATGCTCTTTGGTTTTGTGACAGATGAGACAAAACATCGGTAAAATGACCCAGCCAGTGCTGGGTCACCTGTGGAACTAGAGCATCCTACAACAGAGACACCTCGGAGCAGGGATGTCCAGATCAGATGTGATCCGGAGCAAACCTGACCTGCTCTGCCAAGGCTGCCGAGCCTCCGAGCCGAGTCATCCAGCCTGCACTGCTCCCACTTTCTCCGGCAGGAAGAATGACTCATTTCCTACACAGCTGCTGTTATCACTACATCGACTGCTTTGAAATGTCAGCCCTCGAACGTTACCTTCTGCAGGTCCATCATTTTCATCCATAGAGCTGCAAACTTTGGTGGATGCTAATGAGGTAGAGGAGCCACTGTGTTGGGAGCTCTGGAAATGGAGAGACACAAATGAAAACATATGATTTTTAAGGAGCACAAGTACCCACAGCATGTCCCAGAGAGGCTTCAGTGTTGTATGCAAAGTATTGATTCACTTTTGTGGAGGGACATGAAGATGTTTGTGAACATTTCAATTATTCCACCGAAGTTGCACTTTCAGTACTCCGTTTAAACGTGGGTATCCGCGATTCATTACATGCAGCGATGCTTTTATGTGTGGTCCATTCGTTCTCCCTACTCCACACATATTTTGGCAGAGAAAACTGAGGTGCTGTATGCCCTCTGCAGGCAGGAAGCTGTTCCCTCAGCAGCATCATTAACCTAGCAGGCACTCAGAGCACAAACATCTGTTTTGACTGAAGCTGGTTTTGTTTTGGGCGCAATTCCTCACTTCTGAAAATCCCCCTCTGGTGAAAACCTCCCCAGCTGTGCTCTAGAAAGGAGAAATCATTATGAAAATGTACGGTTAAAATAAATGTCAGGGTGAATATTTTTATTTTTATTTTGAAATAAAGTGACCAGATCTAGCCCACTTGAGGGCATGGGTCTGTACGTTGGTTTTAAGTCCTTGTACACCGAGTGTTTATGTTTGCCTACACAACTCACAGGGGGAGCAAGGTACCCGTACAGCCTCCAGAGGGAAACCCTTAGCCTCCCAGCTTGGATGCTGAAAATACAGCAGGCAGGATCTCACTTGGGAAACCTATCTCTGTTTATCAGTTCTGTATAAAATCTAGCTATGTACTTCAGGAAGACTGCTTCATCACACATCTAGGTGGATGAAACAACACAGAGACACGAGATGGGCTGGATTTCATTCAAAATTTTTATCCTGTGCTGTATAACGATCAGGCAAATATATCCTCAGGATTTTCCCATGTTCAGCAGAAACCAGAGGAAGCTACAAATGTAACCGTGGTCCCTTAAACTTAGAGCAAAAATGAGCATTTCTTCAGGTTCTCACGCTGCAATGTGAGTTTAGAAGTATTCAGAGGATTTCCAGCACTAAAACTCTCCTAGGTTCACATAGTTTGCATGCTGAAAGGTTACAAAGCACTGCAGTATTCAGTCACCTCCTGTCTATATATTATATAAATCATAGGCTGTGACATGTAAGCAACGCTGTGGATTGGTTCCTCGTCTGTGTTTGCAAGGTATCTGGATGCCCATCAGGGTGTCAATGCACTTTACAAAGGCAGCAGACCTTCTGCAGGACCACCTCATCTGCTGTGGCGCAGCAGACAACTGCAGCACGAACAACTAACAAGGCAGTAGCTGCAAATTGTGCAGAGCATGGAGCCAGGGAGAATGCAGTTAGCAGAGTTAAAAGCTGGCTAGTGTGCTGAGTTCATTTGAAAAGACAGATTTCTAATTTCTCCCACAATAGATTAAGGTCAGATGATTGAGACAAAGGCTGAACTCAGCCTGCTTTTCACTAAATAATCTGGAGAGCTTGCACACAGCCCATCTACGAGGAGATTCTTGGCCTGTTTTCGTCTTTTAATCAAGCCCAGCCCAGCTCATTCTTTTCTTCCATCCAAGCATTTCTTCTGAGCTTTGAGCAGAATTAAAAATTCCATTAATCACTTTTTGGACTACTTTTGCTGCCTCTTGACAACAGAAGCGAGCACTGGCTGATTTTATGCAGTTCACTAAGACACTGCAGCCTCGTTTCACGATGAGGACATGTTTATGCATGTGCTATTCCCATGCTAAATTCTGCTAGACATCTCAGGAAAAACTTACCTCAGGTTCATTTTTGAATAAACGAGCAGAGGAGGATCAAGGTACCGGGAAAATGCTATGATCTCTCAGAGCTGGAGAAGTCATTCTCAAACTCGTTATTTTTACATGCACATAACGATAGAGAAATGTTTCCTTTACATTCCTGATTGTAAAATTAGCAGGAAAAATCCACAACCATACATATTTTCTCTGCTCATTCTGCTGTGTTTGTTTGTTTTCCTAGACTAGGCATGCAATTTCTTACTTGTTTTTCCACTCCACAGCATTTTCCTAAAGGAATTGCAATGTTTAGTTATTTATTATATATTCAGTTCATTAAACGAATCTTTACATTTAAAGGTTAGTTCCAATATTTCAACAGGTTATCAAACAACTACTCTGTTCAGTTTTTGCATTTTGAACTGTGAGATTACACTTTTTGGCAGATGTTAGGTCGAGCACTGCTGACTGCACCCCTCTGCTGCTTCCTCTGGCAGTTCGACGGCCTCCTCACAGAGTCGTGCACTCCTTGTCCTGATCTGGGAGCATGGGAGATGTTAAAGCCCAGACCTATCTCGGTGGCCACAGCTTCACCGAGTGAGTGCCTAGAGAGGGTCAGATTTCTATCTGGGAACCTAATTTCTCAAGGATCCTCAAGCTCTGGCTGAGCTGAGAACTGCAACTGTTCGGTCCTTCCGAAATGAGACTCCTTTTAGGTCCCACTTCTGCACAGCACTTCAGCAAGTGCTGAGCTTTAAACAAAGAAAATGGATATTTTATTACCTTTGCTGAACCCCACCTATTAAAACAACAGATTAGAAACCATCAGGAACCATAGGTTTGCTCACAGACCTTCCACAATTAAGGAGATGTTGCAAGGTAAACATGACACACAAGTATTTTGGTCTTTATTCAGCCCCCTTGGAACAACACGCAGGCACTTATTTATTTATCTTTACTTAAGCTAGAAGGACATTGCGTTTATTTAGACTTTAATTAGCTCGTTGTTCTCAAGCTGAAAGCCCTCCGGGTCCAGCAATCCTTGTGGGTCTTGGTGTTCCTTCCAGTTGGCTTGCCAATTGCGAGGCAGTCTGTTGTGCACGCTGTTGTTCTCCCAGCTGCGGACCCCATTAGGGATATTACAGATGGGAGGAAAAAAAAAACAAACCCTAAGCAAGAGTATAATCTCTTCAACACACAGACCTTAATGCAATTAGCTGTTTTAATTTTAAGAGATGCTGAGGTGCTCGAAATGTCATCGCTTTGACACGGATTTAAAGGGGTCCCGTTGCACAGGTTGCCGGCACATGGCCATTTTTATGGCACACCTCCATAAAAGCGATGGCATAAAAAAATCAGGTCTTTGGTGTAAGGACTTCAGATCCTATTCAGTTTTATACAACAGATGGCCAACACACCACACATCTCATTGATGTGAATGGAAACATTAGTGCTCTAGAGTTTCATCCGTGTCTCACTGGGAGATTTATTTAGCAACTGTTTTGTGAATAGCTTGTATCTCAGTGGAAATTGTGCTAAATCCATGAAAAACGGCAGTAAAATAAATATTATTGCAATTTCTCTCTCCCCATACTCACCTTTGTCCTAAATTAATCTTAAAACCACACTTCAACTCAACAGCAGGAATAATCCTTGTGGACTATCACTATCAGCTATTATGAAAGGAAACTTAAACAAGTATGCCCAAAGAAGTTTGATTATGCAACTCAGATTCCTGAATCTTAAAAACCAAACACTGCATTATATTTTCCAAACCTCTCAAAACCTTTATTAGCACATATGGAGCCTACAAGCTCTCTCAACAATAGATTCCTTTGTATTTTCACGGCATGAAGGAAGCATCTGGATGAAATGTGAGTAACAGAAAGGCACACAGGTGTAAAGCTAAGCCTGGAACTCATGCAGAGTTATACTCGTTGAGAAATGGCATTAATGAAGCAAAGGTTAAAATTAGTAAACAAATTGTAAATGCAGGAATGAGGCCCGGGACGAGGGAATTCTTGATGTTTTTAAGTGATGTCTCTTAAGGTTTTCCTTATTCCCAAGAATCCTATGTAATTTAAAAGCCTGGGAAGAGAAAAAGCTACGTGTGTCTGTAGCATGTTTAAGATAAAGTTCAAATCAGCAAGGGGAAATAGGATTAAAGACAAAGCAAAACAGCTCAGCTCTTATGGAGCCCATGCTAGTGCTCACTTTGGTTATAAGTAACCTTTGCAAGGTAGCTGTTGTGTATTTCTGACACAGCCAGCTCCACAGCCTAAAGATCCTCATGGTTAATGGTAAATAAAGACAACAGTACAGTGCAGTTAGGACTCTGAAGGACTCACCAAATTCTTGTAATATGTAGCAGTGTTAAGCAGAGGACAGCTGGTTTAACATAATAAAACAAATATATTTGGATGCAACTTTTAGAAGACAAACCAAGTTTTCCTTACTATTCAGCTTAAAGAGAAACAAAGGGTTACACTGAAACTCCAGCTCCTGACTCTATCTGCAGAAAAATGTTTTTGATTTTCCTTTGTTTAATCACTTGCATTTTTGGCCCAGCCAGCTGAGAGGGGAAAGAAGTTTTCATGTAAACAGTACAGAGCTGGCAAAAAATTACTTCATGGAGAAACCTCAAATCTTCCTGCTGAAAGAATGGAAGCCAGTGGAATTCCATGTACAGAAAGAGAAATGATGCAACTGTTTTCTTTGCAAAGTCGGACACTGCACTGAACTGACACGTAAGATCCACATTCATTTATAAACTGCTTCATTTGGAAAGGAGTAATAAAAAATGTATGTCAATATGCTACTTATCCATAGCTCTACACCTTGCACTATACTGTTAAACAAGTGAATTAAAAGAATTTTAAATCTAAAGGTTGGTTGTTTTTTTTTTTTTTCATTTATGCAGTTCAGGATTTACATAGCTTGGAAAAAGAGGTAAATGCAAACAGCAAAAGCAATAACCCAGCATGTGTCGTGAACTTATTTTTCCTTTTTGAGGGACAGAGAGACAACCGGGCGAGTTTGCAAGAAAATGGAGCTGGCAGACTGAAGTTAAACTTCCAAGCTGAAGCACTTGGTTCTGTTACAAAAAATTAAGCTGGAGCATCAACTGCTTATATATACTGAGTTGAATTGAGTAACAAGGCAATTCTGAGAGACCCACAGAGTTCTCTATATGGTATTTAACAGCAAACTTAAATGTAACCCCCGCTAGTTCCTAACAGCTGCTTCCAAAGCTGAGCCATAATTCAGACAGGAGGCTCCCTCAACCTTTGGCATCCTTGAGAGAAGATTGATGATCTAAAAAAAATGGATGTATCATGTTCATGGTATCGGAAGTTGACCTAGCATTACTGTATCCATACCGTGGTTAACATAAAAAGTTACATGTGCAGCGGTGCAATGTGAAGGTTTCTTTTTTCCTCTTCTAAAGCCGTACACAGATAAAATTTTCCACTCGACTACAATATAAAAATTCAAAGGCAGTCAAAGGAGGTTCTGATTTCTTCCACCTAAATAAGGACAGAGCAGTCACCACTTTTGTTTTGCAACTCTTTTGAAAGCTCTCCTGATATTTTTAACTGTTACTTGGTAGACAGAAACCTAGCTTATTGTGCCTCCAGTATTTCTCCATTCTGTAATGCAGTTTCCTTTCTGTGTCCGTATGACTTTTTCAGGCAGACCTATTTACCATTAAGAAAAGGGTTTCAAAAGCGGAATTTTTAGGAGGGCCACAGATCTCTCTAGGAGAGTGTCTGAGAGTCACCTGAAGCATCAGCCTGGCAAAGGATATGTATGTTTTATATATATAAACATATATGCAAAAGAGTAGAAAGCTGTATCAACAAAACAAGGTACATACTTTAAAACGCTGTGGGTATGTTTCAGTACTCTTAGCTTTTTACAGGCATGTTTTCCTAATACGTGACATGAGAAGAGAGCTGCTACAGCTCAATTGTCAGCAGGGGCTCGTACCTTGCTGTGGATGCAGCATGCTCTTTTCCCACTTCATACTTAAATCTACCCCATTGCGTGCACACTTCTTACCCATAAGCAGTTCGAGGCAGGTATACTCACTGTCTCCATAAATCCCATTAAAAACAAATTCTTCCTTGAAGGATCTTTTACATCTAAATACCATGGCTCGGAGTTTATTATTGAAAAAAGCATTGAATGCATCCACTATTTAAAGGAACCCACCGGGATGCATGAATCCCATATGCTTAGACCGAGTGAACTGTCAGATAGACAATACTGATCCAAAATGAACAAGCAATACCGACTGCAAGTATTTTTTTAAAGCCTGTTAATCACGTTTCCAAAATAAACTCACTGAACAGTGTGTATTTTTTAAATATATTTATTACATCGCTTACAATAATCTACAGTAATGTTAAATCTAGCGAAACAACAAATTGCAACCAGGATGACATGGTCAAATATGAAACACAAGTACAACACAGTATGATGAAACAATGGCACAAAAATGAAGGTGATTTTCTTCAGCTGATTATATTAAATAAAACATTCATCGGCATTTATTTTTTGCAAGTTTAACATTTTTTTTTGCTGATAAATCAACAGCTATCTTTTTGGTTTCCTGCATCACATTAATACAAAACCGGTATATTTTAAAAAGCAAATATCCAAGCACTTTTCTTTAAAAAAAATAATTGTATGCATAACTTTGTAAAATCTTAAACTTATGTTGGAAATGTGCCAATATTTACAAGATCATAGTGCAACTAACAAAAAAGAAGAGGTCTTAGCACAAACATTGGTAGCTCCTCTTTCACTACAGCTCAAACTCCAAAACACTGTATCGCAGGGCAAACCACAAACTAATTACCTCATGTAACATCAGACAACAAGCACACGCTGAATACAGTATATCTTTTGTCATACTTCACTGCTGAGGGTTAATTTAAGCGAATTTGAATATAATCAACATGCACAAACACGGACACTAAAATGCATACAAGTACGTATGCAGGCTCTGTGTGTGTTTTTAACCCTTCTATTAAGTTGTGCGTACACGACAAACATATCTACATATCCATTGACTTCAGTGGGGAGTTAGGGCACCCAGCCATCCCGAAAAATCTGGTGCACGGTGAAAGAGGCAAAACAAGCCAGTCGAAAGGTGTTACTACAGCAAGCACAGCTCGGAGTAACACTGCCTTGTGAACAGAGGGATTTGCTTGTGAGGCATTACACCTCTTTCAAATGAGTGCAACCATCACTTGCTTACTGCTACCTGTGTGTAAAGCTACTGCTGGCTGAGTAACATAAGGTTGTTTTCCTCTTGATAACTCACAAGATCTTGTGCTATCACTAACAGATGAACTGAAAGTGAAGATTAAATTAAGAGCAATCTTGTATTAGGCTGTATACAAGAAAAAGCACAGATGACATTAATCTTAGTATTCATCAAGTGACAAGGTAATTTAGCACCGTAAAGATTTTTCGTTTATTTTTCTACTGTTTTTGACAAAACAGGCAGCCTGGATTGATCAGAGGTTCTTTTCTATATTACTGTTAATGAATTTAAACTTTTAGAGTTGGAGAACATTTTCTGTAACGTACTACACCACAGAAAGTTCAAATGCAGTGTGAAATACACAACTGTAAAACTAAACACTACTGTTTATTTGAATTGTTAAGTCAAACAACCTCAAATCCATATGTTCTTCCAGACTGTTTAACATTATGTATCCCTTCTTATAATGCACATTTATATTCACAATATTAATGCCCCAGAATTTTCATTTTACAGCCTGTGGAAATGGCTTGAAGGGAAAAATAACCAAATGTAATGTGTTGTCCCTGAATTATGTCAAAAATTGAAAAGCAATTTTCACAAAGGATAGTGAATGTTAACAATTTTATTGATATCAACAACAAGAAGAACCAACTTCTAACATTGCATGACTTAACAATTGCACTGCAGAACAGTGCAGCTGATGAGGAGATACAGGTCTGACCATGTCAAAATAATGCCATTTCAGCTTTATGGTTAATGTTTTGTCAGTGTATATATACTTTGTGCATAAGGTCCTATCCTTCCTACCTTGAAGTCAATCACGGTTTTGCCACCAACTTAAAACGGAGCAGAACTAAGCCCTCGTTTGTACGTGAGATCTCTTAAAATTGTGTAGGATTCCTAAGGGGAACTGCTCAGCAGGGAGAGATCGGTACAGCTCCATCGCCTTGAACAGAGCTGAAGCGAATCCCACAAGATGAACATCTTCCCATCATATATTTTCCCCACATATTCATTTAAAGAAGCCACATATGTGACTTAACTGTGCATGGATTTCGTAGCCATTAATGAATGTATTTGTGTGTGCGTGTGTGCACAGATGTACATACACACAGACACGTTCTGTGCTTCACATGTGAACTGTTTGTTGCAGAAAAGAAAAAGGAAAGAGATTAAAAATAATCCAGAAAGTTGCAGAAAGCATTAGGGAAATAAACACGTATTCAAAAAGCTCAAAGGGAAGCAAAGCATTCACAATCTATACGAAACTCTTTAGCTACATCATAATCACCTGACAGTAGGCACAAATAATGCAGCATACAGAGAACTATGAGAGGTTCAGACACTATAAAGTTACTTGAGCTATTCTGTTATTTAATGAAGCTGATGAAATTTAGGGACAAACTAAAACCCGTGCTGTTGTGAGTAGAACTACAGCATCATGAAACACAATTTCGGTTTCACCAATAAACTGAAACCTTCTGGTCTTGCTCAAAAGAAACATTTCATTTCTGCTCATGTATAATGGGAATTACATTCCACACAAAAGGGATCTCAAAGTCTATAAACAGTGTACCTTTTCAATCTCTAAGGGACTTTCATTCCTTAAATGAAATATTAATGATACATATTGCCCCTGAATTGCCCCTTAATACAAGTCATATGTTGAAATGATTAAATGTTATAGGCTAGCATATTCTTTGCAACAGTGTTGATGGAAAACTCGCTATGATAACGATTACTGATTTTTCCATTTTTCTTTTCCACAGCTAGGCAAAGCCACACCATGCCTGTTTGCTGGCAAGCTGGGCTCTCTGTGCAGAGCAAACATTCTTAATAAACTGCCTTAAGCAGCAGTAGTCTATAAAGAAGAGGGGAGGAAAAATAAAATTCCTGGAATTTATTTTCTTTACACGAAAAAGCAATTTGCAAAAAGTCAGTACGTGTTTTGTTCAGTCTGGTGGAGTTCTCTGAATTTTTGGAAGCTGATCCCAATGCACCTTAACATAATACAGGTTTCTTGGGATTAAGTAATACGTTTTACTAAGACATTCCCTCCTAACAGGCAAAAATGCAAGAAACTTCACAGCTGTGCACTTTTTCAGTAGAACAGGACAGCCCTGTGAGTACGTGAGGGGGACTGCTCCTATTGCTGGAAGCAGTTTTAAATCCGAAGTCTGAAGCAGGAATGGCAAAACATGCATTTCAAACTGAAATGACCTAACTGCTTCAGCAAACCTGCCAGATGAGTGACTTTCCCTCCAGGTGATACTGGAACCGAGTATGGAAAACAGAGAAGGTAAGTTTTGTATTCTGCTGCCCATTTATTTGTTTTTGTAAATATCCTCCATAAAGAAAATGATAATGATACAGCGAAGCCTTTATGTCACATGCCAACATTTTTCAGCTGCTGAATTTTATTACGGACAAATCAGTGTGAAGAAATTATTTCACTGTATTTAAAAGTTGGCATGTGGCAGCTAACCATTTTATTCTATTAAGTAAATTTGCCTGCTTTCAAAATATATTAAATCATCACTAAGTAGACCAAAAATATAATCTCTATAGATTTTTGCTGAGGATCAGAATCACACTAATTTCTAATTCTTAAACTATTAGTACTTAAGATACTGAAAAGAAGTGTATGAAACAGGAACAGTGTGCCATCACTACACTATGGGCTTAAATATAACAGATAAATATTAAAGGAATATGCAACATACAATAGGAAATATTGCTATTATGTAAATTAATGTAGTCAACTAAAATTCTCACAATAAAGCAGCAGAAAACAAATAAAATTAGTAGATATTTGTTAAGCAACTGGTTATAATGCATGACCTACTTTAACACTAAAGGAGTTTTGCATATTCATGCTGTACAAAACGACCACCTCTAGAAATTATGAAAGCAGAGAAATTAGGTCAGTAGGAGGACGATTGACAACACCGCCATTTCTGTGTGCTTTCATTTTAAAATGGCATCAACTGCCTTATTACTGCAAGCCAACAAAAAATGTTCTTGTCCTTAACATAAGTGCAAATAATCACAGGTTTCTCAGGCAAAATGTGTTTTACCAAAAGGTGTCATCATACGTGTGTCAGATTACACTGGTAGCCAGCAGGCCCACCTATTTCCTCTTTTAGAAATGTGTCCGTATTTACTTGCAACACCTGGATGATCAGTATTTACAGCTCTTGCAAGGTAAAACATTCATGTTGCCTGTGACCACTCGTCTGTTTACACTCACCAGAATGTAAGAAGAGAACTTTAACTTTGCTTTGAAAGCATTGACTTTCTGTTCTGCGACCACACAAGATTTCTTCTTTTTCCTTTCACTTAGCTAAAAAGACCAAACTCTGAAAGGAAGGAGAGGAGAGCGCTCCAAATGTTTGTGTTGGGATCAGACAGCGTGGTACAAGCAGTTTAATATGGCAGGTTTTTTCTTTCCTGCATTTTACCTATTCATTGGTAAAAGCAAAGCATTCATTAACTGTTCGTATCAAAATGAATAAAGATACCTATGTTAAAAACAGAACATATAATCAGTACCTCAGATGATAAAAAGAGTGCTATTCATAAATGTGCCCACTATGGATTTGTGCGTTATATTTACCTTATTCAATCTCCATTGCTTTAAGTGTGCACAATGCTGTTTTGTACTTGATGGGCATATTCAATGGCTCATTCATTACAAATTCTTGCATTAAAATGCAGTGGTAAAGCCAAAAATACCCCCGCACACTAGAATTAATTTGGCCCCGTGTTTTTAATATTAAATATGCAAAACTCTTTTGTGTGATTCACTATTACTGTAAATTAGCAGCTATTCTCTTTAAAAATGTTAAACCTTCACCAAATCACAAACCATAAACATTGTTCCATTTTCTCTTTTACACTGAGTCTCCTACTGAATCCAAATCATCCGAGGAGAGTGGGCGATACAGGTCCTGTAAGATGAAGTGCAGTATAGATTTGTTTATTGTGTTCGGTTTCTTGCACTGCTACTGTCTAACAAGCTTTTTGTTACTGTGGACCAGAAGATGTCGTTTAACATAAAATACACATATACCATATAATCAGGTTTTTGCTTATTTTCATACAATTATTTTTAGTCAACAAATAGATCACTGTAAATAAATCTGGAGTTTCAATGCACAAGATATTCTAAGAGGCAGTGAGTTTTTCCTTTGATTCTTTCCTGTTAAACATTATTAAACAATCTTTGACTTTTCAAGAGTCTCCTAATTGTTTGGAGACTTGGCAATATGAATTTAATCTCTTTTTTTCCAAAACAGGATATATTTCCCCTTTTTGCTGTTTTGTTGCCAGCAGTAGGAAAGCAAATGCTTACCTTACATTGCAAGGTAATCAAAACTTGCCACCCATTGGCCATATACCACGGATCCAGCAGCATTTGAGCCCTGAATGCTGACAGTGAACACTGCCGTTACCTGTAGTGCACTGACAATAGTATCTTTTTTCCACTTTTGGGGGCCTGTGTGTGTAAAGCAGCATGTAAAATCCCCCAGTCCTGGCTCTTTCTGATGGTAGCCAAGCAACCGGCTCATGACAGCAGAGAGAGCAAGTCTGAGTGTACGGATCCACTTCAGTTTTCAACACCCACTCTGAGCATCCTCTGAGTGATCAGATAATCCTCAAATGCTGGAGGTGCTAGGGGATGAGACACTGCCCTAGTCAACCTACACAGCACAACAACCTCCTCCAAGGCACACGGCAGCACAGAATGAAAGAAAGTTCAACGAGGAGAAGCGGTTTGGGCTAGAGTACTATTTTTTTAGGGTGAATTCAGCACAGCTGATGGTGCAGAGAGGTGCTGAGCAGTCACATGGCTTGCAGCTCTCTGCCTCCCCAGCACCACATAGCCAAGCTCTGCTACCTTTCAGCTGTTTCTGGGCATCCTTTAAGTACAAAACATGTTTACAGAGTACAGCAAAACAAGTTCAAGACAAAACATTGGCAAGATCTGAAAAATACAAGAATGGGTAAGAAGGGGAAGGCTGATGGAGCCAGCTTTAGGGTTTTTGTTCTTCGGTCATCACTGGAAGGTAACTTTAAAAAAAATCCAAAAGCTATTTTATAAAACAAGGACTACCTAAAATGAATCCTTTACAAATTTCAAATTCACAAGGCTCTACATGATCTATAAAGGTTTCTGTTTTACTTGCAGGCAAAGGAAAAATAAAAGGGATGTTAATTCCCTGGGATCTATTTAAGTTCCTTGGAATCCTTATTTTACATGGGCACGTGTACATACAGTAAGCCACGGTACACGCTTTTGAAAATCAAGTCCTAAACAAATTTCTCTTTTGTTGTGATCAATCTGGACCAAACAAGAACTTCAAACAGAGAAGCCCGTTCTGTTTTGAATACAAAGTATTTAAGTGCTAAAATTTCTTTTGTGCACATACAGTTTTGGAGTTTCTAATATATAGTACCAAAAAAAAAATTATTTGAGGTTAACAAAACAAACTTTTGAATTGCACGTTCCAGGAAATTGCTTAGTCTTCTGAATATATTAAAAATAGATCTGTAGGACTGCCTTTTAGTATTTGGGGAATATGACTGTTTTAAAGAAGAATCATGCACAAGATTTCAGGATCTTATTCTCTGCCCTTTCATATAGTTTTAAATACTTGGAAGATATTTTTATCTGCAAGAACTTCCCTTGCCTGTACTTTGCTGAAGAGCTGTATATTTAAAAAAAAAAAATATGAGGAGAATCTATCTATTATTTTGCATATATTAATAAAAAGACTAAACTTGTTGAATGAGTACAACCTTCTTGGACACATACAACTCAAAAAATCCTTATATACCCAGAATAAAACTTCTCTGTCTGATTAGGCAAGAAGTGCCTTAAGTCTAATTTTTTATCATCCTGTAGGTTCTAGAAAAAAATCCTTATAATAATGGGAAGCAACTGAAAAATCAGATATAAAGTATAAAACATTTCCACTCCAGTTGAAGTACCGACACTGATTACAAGAGAGTGGAAAAACTAAGTTCATAAACTATTACAAAAGCTAATTAAATAACATGTGGGAGATGCTCTTATGTGTATTTATTACTACGATTGCCCTGTCATGTTTTCCGAGTCCTTATCATTAACCTAACTCTGTTGTGGCAGGAACTGTGAGCATGTGCAGCATGGTAACTGATTCTACTCAGCTGCTGTAAGCCTGAATTTCAGATGGTTTCATTCTGCTCAGAAATACACAAGTAAGGACATAAATTTTTTTTTTATAAAAGAATCTTAATTCCCTATCAAAAATAATTAAGATATAAGACAGCATAACTATACTACATAGGGTGCATGTTTAAATGCTCAGAAGCTGAAAACCATAGAAGTTTAAATGATTCCTGTTTCAAGTCCTCATATTACACCCACGACATTAATCTTTCAAATCCTGCCTTCCCCAAATATAGACTGAATTTCAACCAAGATTATATATGTGACTTTCACTGACTTCTGAATTTATGGAAATAACTCAGCCATGTACATGTGTGAGAGAGAAAGGATGAAACTTTATCTTTTATGTCCTGGATTTGAGGGTCTAAAATTTTATTGGTGGGGTTGCAAGAGTACAGTTTTCATGATCGTAGTACATGTATCTCAGCAGCATTCCGTGTTTTATTTACAGGAATGGAAAGCCTTGTGTCAAAGGCCAGAATTTATTTTTTTTAAAGGCTGAATGATGAAATGTCAGTAAGAGGAGTGATCCCTATTTTAAGTTGCCTAATGCATTCCATAATTAGAAGGAGTATTTTCTTTAGAAAAATTCTACCATCTGTACTATTTTTGCAGGTCTTTACTATTCACAGAGACAAATCCCTTAGCCTACAGCATTACCTTGCTTTCATCCCTCTGAATTCAGAAGCATGACTTCCTTCCTCTCACCTGTATTTCCCAGGAAGAAACACTGGCAGCATGCCCAGACCCCTGAGCATTTGGAAGTACCAAGCCTACAACTCCCTCAAAACACTTGGACGGGGCTGCTGAAGAGCTGATTAATCACTGACATCGAGGGGAATCAGGTTATATGCTAGAGCCCACGTTCCCTGCAGTCTTCCAGACCCAGCACTACCAGTGGCACCCCAAGTGGCAGGAGAGCCCAGGCACCCTTCTGATTCAAACCACACGGAGAGGGGGGCAGAGAGAAAACAAACTACGAAGTTGAGCTGGCATTCCCAGGACCCAGCATCTTATTTCAGATGTCTCTTCTTTTGGGCAGGGGGCAGCAACACCTCACCTCTCAGCACTGGGGACAAGATAAGCAGCGAGACTAGTCTCCTCTTCAAAGACTACCACATGATACCAACACTTTGATAACCTCCTAGGGAATAAATTTGCCCCTGTAGCTGGCTAATCGGCCCTCTAGGTAAAGTGGCTCAAGACAAAGCACAATGCTCTGGGTTCAAATTTGTTTTCTGACAATATGGTACCTAATATAACCTGTCTTCTAAACAAAATTTTATCACACAAAAGATGGCACTAAAACAGAACAAAATGTTATTTAGACTGCCAACACCACAATTTAGATTAGTAAGCACTGTTTAATGCTTTTTCATGCAGCTGACTTAGTCATTGGAATATGTGTTATGACCTTTAACAACACAATCCTGTGTTTTGGTATTGGACTTCTAGCTCATTCACTTCACAAAGTAAACATGAAAGGAACATAAATTCTCAGAGCATGTGTAAAGTTTCCATCCCTTAACTTCTTACAAGTAGTTCATCTAATGTATTTCATAAACTAAATAATACTATACCAATGCATTTTCATGTAACTGTATTCCTTGTTTCTGCAGCTACAGTGTGTTTTTTTTTTTGTCTGTTTGGTCTAGAATAAAGTCAAAGAAGCATGAAAGGTCCCCTACCGAGGTCGGGGGGACTGAATGTGAATATCTAAGAAGAGAATTCAACTCTTACACAATTTATTCTCTCTCCTGTAATTTATTCCAATACTTATTCTCTACACACTTAGCAATGCAAGTATGTCACCACTACACAGCCCTGTGCACCCGTAATACTGATCCTGTTACACTTCCACACAGGGAGCCTGGACGAGATGAAGCCCATCTGCCTCACTCCTCACATTTTCACGTCAGAAACCTTGTGGACAAACACACCTTGTGTCTAATGGTGCTGACCACATGGTTCCCACTCAGCCATCCACAAATGTTAACAGCAAAACATTTCTTCAGTGTGGGAAGAGAAGCATCAGTGGTGGGGAAGGAAGCTTTGTGAAGTTACTAATGAAAGCAGACAGCCTTACAGCAGATGAAGATCTACTGTATACTGATATCATCCATCTTAACAGACACCCTCACTTCACCCATGTATAATTCATTTGGAACTTTCTTCCCTCTTCAGTAACATTAATGATTCACTAACAAGCCTCGAGAATAAGAGCAAACAGGTGTGGAGGACACTGTGTTCAAGATTTCAGTACTTATCCAGCTGAAATTTGCATCTTAACTCTCTGTGTACCCAACAATGACACACGACTGCCCCAGGGCTCCAAGCTGCCACTCCTGGCTACCTCTACACTGCAAGATCACCAAGTACTTCCAAGTCAGCTCCCAAATCTCTAAGCAATCTATAGTCCCAGCCTTGGATAAGACATGGGCACGCACAGTTCCTCAGCTCCCTGGTAGCCAGGGGAGAGAAAGGAGGGTACACAGGCCAGAAGGAAGCTGTGCCATGCTCCAGCTATTTCTGGTCTGGGTACCTGGGGAATCAGGTCTGCACCAGCTCCTAAAGCCAAGCAGTGTCAGCACAGTATGTAATCCCTTGTTTAGGGAGACAGAAATCATCTTTATTTAAAAATTAAAAAGGCAGAAAAAGCCATGTGTTCAAACTCTGTTTATAAACAGAAGTGTGAGACAGAGCACTGCCTTGGGGAATCTTTCATTGAAAACTGAGCACAGTTTAGGAAATAGCAGAAGAGAAGACACATAGACATCTGTCCCATTGCTTCTGAACAAATACCATTAATTAAATCAGCATGTGGAGCCTTTTGGGTTGAACAAGTAATATTCTGTTGGGGCATTACAGCAGTAGCATAGGTACTACCGTAATCCTGGATGTTTAGGTACGCTGTAGATTCTCTATACATACTGCTAACGGGAACCTACAGCTGCTAACAACTCGTCCAGCAAAGTGACTGACAAGTCTCGTGCTGCCTCATTAGGCTGTGTATCACACCTAATCCACAGCTAAATTTCACATATTGTTTTACCTTGCTTCAAAATCAAAGCTGTTTGTAGGTTTTACAAGTGATACAATGCCCGTGGTAAACAACAACAAAGTCTCTGACAACATGAATATTTCCTTTCAGTTGCAAAATGTTTGGAAATAGACACTAGAAAAAAACTTTTGTAAAAATGGAGAAAGATAACCCCTACTTTCCCTCAAGGATAAACCAATTCCCATCATACTTCACATTTGGACAGTCACAGAACTGTTGTTTCCCACTTAATAATGTTGCACAAACACATCAAGGACAGTAGCCAGGTTCTTCCACCCTACATCTCTAAGCATAAGGTATCACTGGGGAGAAGGTTATCTGATAATAGCTATGCTCGACTCTCCCCAGCCATACTCAGAAATCAGCTTCCTTATTTCCTTACCCTCTGTTTCCGTAGGCTTCCTGGGCTGGTGGGAGATGGGCTTGGAGACTTCCCAGAGCGGGGGGTGGAAAGTTGGCTACCAGGGGTTCCATTCACTAAAAGGACAACAAATTGAAAAAATAAATACAAGGCATTATTAAAAGCAAAGGAAGAGTTAAATCAAGGTATCTCATTCCTTCTCATTCTGTTTTGAATTTTTTTTTTCATGTTTTAAACATTAAATAGGTTAATTCATAAAAGAGCTGCTTCCTCAGAGTTTTGGCTCATGAAGCCAATTTTTATACAGAGTGCAAGCAAATAATCAATGAACCTGAAAAGACTGTTTACTCAATGATAGAAAACATGTTTTCTTAAACTGTATTGTTCCTGTGCTTGAAAGTGATGGAGAGCAAGGTGCTTTGTTAACCTTAACAGATATTTGCTATATTTAATCCTTTTTCATTCAATTTAGTTACAGCCTCAAGTGCTACCCACCAAGAATAAAAAGCAGTACTGCTTGCAAGAACAAATCAACTGTTTGCTGTTCCTCTCTCACTCCTTTGAAGAAATTTTTGCATTACCATCTGACCCAACCATCACCTCAGGCTTAACCCAGAAGGGCTTTCTAGGTCTAAATAAATTGGATGCAACCTCTCAAGTCGGACTTACAGCAAAGCATCACTTTCTAAAATAAGTCAGTTCCTCCAGCTCTGGCAGTGCTTATAATTGTAAAGCATCTTTTGCATGCATGTGACATTATCCGTTTAATTAACAAAACAATTCCAGCAGAGGACAGAATTCTACTACAAAGTAATCACACAAGAGGCTATCAATAATGTTCACACTGATAGAAACACTAAAAAGCGTGTATCACATATCTATGTAAATATTCTTTAAGCAAGCCACTATTCTATCACAGTCCAAATCTATCAGCATCAGGAAAAACAGAATCTACAATCAGACTCCCCAATTCTGAATCTCTGGAGCATATTTACATAGCAGGATATCAACAAGGCATTTGACTTACCTTCTATGAGTTCTAACATGGACAAAATCTTACTGTTTAACCTGACAACAGCGAGCAGCAGAATTCCTGCTCTCTGCTAAGCCAAGCTGTAGCCAAGCTGAGAAGCAATGGGATTAGTTAAGGATAGCTAGGGCTGCTCACAGAGTGAGCTGAATGCGATGCAGGATTCATAAGCAGAAGCCTTTTCTGCGTAAGGCTGACGTCTTCAGAGCAGCAGTGGGAGGTGCAGGTGCTGTCTTAGGGCTACATCAAAGGTGTCAATTAAGCATAATGCTGCTGCTTCACAACGCTGAGCCACCGCAACCCCCACTCGCTTTCCACGGAGCCCCGAAAGCCTAAGCAATTTTATCTGCTGTGCACTGAATCATAACGAGGTGCCTTTGGGGGCAATATACCAAATGACTCATCTGGAAATCAAAATGACAATAACTCTTGTAAAACCTTGGCTGACTGGCAATCTAGCAAATGCTAATTCCTTTGGATAATACAGTAGGCATTTTTAATGGCTTTTCCTTACTTTTTACATAATGCATTGTTCTCACTGCCTAATACTGGGCCTGCACATTACAAGAAAGAAGCATACCACACTGTACACATCAATATATAAAATACATTATACTGCACGATAAATGATGACCCCTCAACAAAGATTAGTGATTAGCACCTCAAAATCATTTTGTGCAAGGTACTGTTTAAGATAGGGGTGCACTGTTTTGTACAAGCACAGGAACAACTAGAAATGGTAATTGCATTTCAATGGGATCCTTTTATAGAAAACCATTCCACTCATCTAGGCTACACATTCTCTTTGTACAGAGGACAATGGTTTGTATATAACAGCACTGATTCAAATGCTGTCCAAAGTGTGCGGGGGAGAGCACAAGCATATGGACACATTCACTGAAGGGCATCCAATACTCAGCAAAAAAAAAAAAAAAACACAACACATAGGTCTGGCCAACTGTACGCTCTATGACTAAACCCAAAGTCATTAGCAATACTTTTGAAAACAATTAGGAAAAGGGATACGGGAAGACATCAAAAATGAGCTTCTTGGGGTCTCAAAAATTCTGAAGTTTTTCTTTATTTGCGTTTCTTTTAAACAAATGTGTTTTAGACTTACAAACTAATACTAAACTACTGCTATTCACATGGACCCTGACCTCAAGACTGCTACTGCATAGTAAGACTTGTGCTCTGTCTTCTCTTTAAACCAAGCAGATTTTCTTATTATTGTTAAAATATTAAGATAACAGGTACACTTTAATAAACTTTTTAGCACTAGGCACAGGTTCCTGTTCCCTCTGGATTGACTGCTTCTCTATAATTTCCAGGATTATTTTTTCTCAATTATTTTTTTCCCAACTGCTACTGCAAATTTCTGTCCTGAAGAGAGAAACTTGAGGGTACCAACTGAAAACAAAGAAGTAGATGCAATGGTGCCTTTGACTCATGTACCATGCTGACGAGCAGTTATTTTAGATGAAAACATGAAGTATTATAATCCCTAAAAATTACTCACTTGCCACTACTGGAGCATCCGGAGTGCTTAAGCTACGCTCCAATGTTCTCCCCAACAGCATTTATTTTTTTAAAACTGAAAATGATGATAGCTGTTTTGGTTGTGTTAGCTGTCTGAAATAAGTGAAATCAAGAGGAAAATAATGTACCAAGGCCTTCAGGATATTAGTTTGCTCACCTCCTTATCCATGTCCAGATACAAAAGCGCAGAGTACCTTAAAAGCCTATCAGGGTTTTTGTGAGCACACAAGGACTTCCTAAAGAGAGCTGTTTAGGAAACTAGAGAGCTGACAACTAGTTCTGGGGATGAGATCCTTTTTACCAATCACTGGGTAAGTACAGTGTAGGCTTCTACATTTGAAGTAGTTTTCCAGCTCATTTTAACCAACTTGCTGTTGTAGAACAAGCTGTATCATCCTGAAGCAACTGTCTAAAACATCTGTTCGATAATGTGCTGGAAATGTCCACTGCGGTGCAGACTTCTAAAGTCAGGCAAGATAAATCCAAACCCACACATTTGGAGGATTGGTATATAGTTGACACTAAGCAAAATTATCAAAATTCTCCTCCCCCTATCAATTTTGATGGATTTCATACCAAGCACAGGACTCCGCTAAACTCTGATGTCCTAAGGCTGTAAGAGGTCTACACTCGAGTCATCTAGAAAAAGGATTTGGGTGATGTGGGCTCTGCTCCCAGCTCTCTATACAGTTCTCCACAATATCCAACCTAACTCAAGTCATCCCGACCGTTCTTCTACTTAGGCTTTACGTTCTGGCAGAATGAGCTCTCTCAGCACATCGTGTTGTCTGTCTTCTGGATGTTCTGCATATGTAGGGATATGCATTTTTATTATTCCTAATTAACGTAATGCCTAAGACAGAGGTCACAACTAGGAAGAAATGGATATTCCTAATAATTCCTCAATCTACTGCAGTAGTCCTCCTTTTTTTATCTTCTCATTTACAGCTTGCTGGCCATTCCACCTCCAATTCTAGTTTCTTACAAATCATTATATTAAATTTCAAATTGAGTTGATATTTGGTGCTGTGGAGCCAAAAAATGCAGGACTGATTGTGATCACCTCCATCAACTCCACTTACAATCACAACACCATTCTTATATATCCACTTTATGACCAGATGACATGGCAACAAATATACGAATAAAATCTGTAATATTTTATAATAACGCATCTCAGATAAGTATAGGAATATAATCTAAACTGCTCCAAAATCTATTTCTGTGCATTCTGCTCTGAAAATTCGTTCTTGTCCAGTATCTGCACTACATTTCTCACTAGCTGATACAGCTCATGTTCCTACAGGGAACCCTGATGTAGATAAAGACATATGAAACTGGTAAATCACTGTTGTGATTAATCATGTCATTGAGTGAGGCAAGAGCTTTCTTGTCACTTTTATTCATAAAATGGCAGGGGTCAGAGACATCAGCTTAACACACAGTGCCCTCCCATCGTCTCATGAAAAAGATTTATCTGTTCAAAAATTCACAGGTGAAATACATATTAAAAAGCTAGAACAAAAACAAATTATTATGGCTGTTCTCAGAACACATAATGCACATGCTCAGCTGTTGTGAACTCCTTTGCCTGCGGTCATCTCTCCTGAGCTTGGATGCATAACAGGGCAGGAACCTGTCTTTTTTTTTTTTTTTTAACACCTGGCAAATGCATGAAGGTAGAAAAAAGCCTCCACAAAAAAGAACACTAAAGCTGGATACCATTATCTACTGAGATAAACGAAAGATAGGTTTTCATATGAAGATGTTTATAGACCGGTCAAAATGCTGTAAGTAGAAAGTACATTGATAGCATTCCAATAGGTAAGTCATTCTGATAGTGCACCTTTTTATTAAGTAATAAAAACAAAAAGTGAGAGGAGCTGAATTAAAATATCAAATGCCAGTCTGAGAAGCTGCCGATGTCAGTGCCATTACATTAAAATCCTACTCTGCCATAAAGCTGCCTGTTGATGTGCTAGTATTTGTATCCTATAAAACATGTTGAGATGATGCTGCTTGTCTACAAAAGTGGTTTGCCAAACAGAAAAGTGTGCATGAAGAGGAAAGAGGAGACTAAGAGAAGTGCTGGTTGTTTTGCAACCACAACTTATTCATGACTAGGACATGCAACAGCTGAAACTAAAAAAAAAAAAAAAAAAAAAGATTTACAGAAGTTACAACAACATGTGTAGGTCATATTAGCAACTGTTATCTAGAAGATGGTGATGCCAGATAACCACCTGACCGTGTCTCAGTTACTCTTGTAGGTTGTCAATGGCCTTTTCAAAACAAAACTTTTGTTTCAAGATTATGTAATTTCTAAGTGTTTAGGGAACAAAATCCTGCCTTTTAATTCCTTCTCATTTTGTATTCTATTTGTATACATTTCATAATTTTTACCTTCGTTGCAAAGAGGAGAGTTTGTGCAGAGCATCGTGTTCCTTACTGGTCCCTCAGTAAAGACAAGGCTTTGTCAAGGCTTTGTACTTTAGTGTGCAACTTTATCTCTGGTTGAGATAAATCCCAGGTAATCAGTACTGCATTGTTTACAGCTGGAGCTAAACTGTCCTTTCAAAATTCAGTCCTTCCTAGAGTTTATCAAGGGCCACACAAGAGGCTTGACAGGTCCTCACAGGCTGATCTCCACAAGGTGTCCACTAAGATGACACTGCTACCTCAACCTCAAGTCAGCTATGTCCAACTATCAAGCACAGAAGTGCTGCAGACGTAGACATTGCAGACATGCCCAAGACCTCAGAAGACAAGATGAGATTTCCTTAATATTAACATAATATTTCCTTAATATTAATAATTCCCTGAAATCCAACAGGATTTTCTTGTTGCCTCAGAAGGTGGCTAAGTACCTGCTGTTGGCTTTTGCTCTGCATTTCATCAGAGATGTCTATGATCTTGGCAGTTAATTTCACCTAGTGCTTAATCTAGACAGCACCTACGTGTAATGCAAGATTTAATGAAAATCTCTATTTTGAACTGTTTTGCCTAATTGGAAAGATCAGGATTCTCAAATTAGACTACGTGAATGGAGTACCAACTTTGAGGATGTTTCTTTATTCAGCATTTAACTTTTTCATTCTTTAAGAGCATCTAGCCAAATCTATTTCTCCTACTGACTCTTGATTTTTATTATAAGCTATAAAATAATAAAACTTTTTTTTTTTTTAATGATTAGTAACAAATACCAACAGCATAAATAAAAAAATAAAAGCAAGCCAGGATCAAAGTAAAAATCATCTGGAAATCCCTGGGTCTGTAGGATGACTCCATCACTCCCATGGGTTTGTAATCCTGGCTTTGAGAAAGTTTCGTTTCAGCATATTTATTACAAAAGCTGTCAGCTGAGTACCTGTAATAGTGTGAATAAAACCATGTGACCCCACCAGAGATAATATGATATGTCATGTTCCTTCCTTTGGGATCCAGAAGACCTTCTTGAGTCAGGTGGCTGAAGAAGGGTTGTTTCTGGATAACAGCCGAAGGATGAACTATCAAGCTAAATGAAAACATATCTTTTTACAAAGGATCACAACTACTTTTTTTTTTTTTTTTTTTTTTTTAAATAGCTGAGAAAAGTACAAGCATCTGCTCTAGAGAAGCTTTCAGTAAGATCCAATTTCTATATCCTGAAACACTTTTTTCTCTAGGGACCATCTACATTTTTGATCGGCTTTAGTTTGATGTGTAACTCCACAATGTCTTCGCCCAGATATAATTTTTTTTTAAAAAAAAAAAAAGCCCAGCCTTTGGTAATACTTGAGACATTCTTCACAAACATCCCCTTTCTCATTCGGAATAGATATGTATCACTCAAGTTACTCTTGAGATATACACTTATCTCACTAAATAACCAAAATTCCAAAATAGCTCTTCTTAGCATCAAACCAGAACCACTGTTACAAATAAGATTTCAAGCATCTGAAATATTTTGGGTTATAGTTTGAGGGTAAAAAAAAAGTAGTTGCTTTTTTTTTTTTTTTTTTTTTTTAAGCAAGTCCTGAAAACCACAGTTAGGATTCATCTGAATGCAGTAACTTTCCTTAATTTAACAGGCTGAGGATACAGTAATTCCAGCTGCCTCATGCTGCTCTTGATTTGATTAAAAATAATGATCATGAAGAAGTAAGCATTGCTCTCTTCAAATCCATTACCTCTTCACCTGCACTGAGGCTGCCACCAGTGGTGTTAATTGATAGCTGGACAGAAGCCGACAGCTACTGAATAGCTGTCAGACATTCCTAATTTTCAGTCACTGGCAATGGGCTGATACCTGGGTCTAGCTGAAATTTAACATCTCTTTTGTCATCTCCTTTCCTGAGGAATATCTGATGCCAACAAAAACATCAAAGGCCCTAAGAAGACATCAGGACAATTAAATAGAGGCAGGATTATCTGTTGCACTTGGAACCAAACTTTAGCCCTCTGCCTGCCTGTGAGCTGATGCTGCCGTTCTCTGCTTCTCTTCTCTGCCTTCTCTGTTCCCCACTTTTCTTTTCTATTTGGACTGAAAGTGTTTTGAAGCAGACAATATCTCAAATGTATTTGTGAAAAAACAGAAAGCAATCATCCTGCAGTGAGATTTCTGTCTCATGCTGCTATTTTAAAGCACTCTCAAATGTAAATAAAAAAAATTGAACAAAACACATAAAAATAGAGAAGTCGGCCCATACCACAGATCTTACTAGCTTGAATGTACACTTTTAAGGAAAAAAAGTCTTCCGTGTTTGTATAAATATAGGATTCATCTGCTCCCAGGTGCGAGGGAGGCTATCAGGAAAATAAAAGCATACTAAACATATGTTGTCTTAAAAAAGGGAAAAAGCAAGGCTGAAAAAGAAAGCTGAACATCACCTATGTAAATGCTTACAGTTCTCTTCAGTATGTCAGGAAATGGTGTAAAAATGCAGATGCAGCTTTTTGCTCACTTAAGATTGCATTAGCTCAAGGAAGGGTGAGGAGCATGTGTCTGTCATTCCTTTATAGCTGGACTTGTATTTCCTCATCCTGAATTACAGATTTGAATCTGCATAGCACTAAGCCCTGGTGTAGCTTCTGGCTTCGCTAAGTGTCTCCTTCTGCAACCCTGCAGCCTGTTCTCCAGTGTGTCCTCGAGACTGTGGGGCAGCATTTTGCCTTACTCTCATGCTGTTTTCATCTCCTTGCACCTGCAAAGCCCAATAGTGGCAATGGCAGGTTCTGGACTTTCAGGCTTGCTACTTGATGGTTCTCTGGAGCAGTGGCTGGGAGCTCACCAAGGAAAGGGGACTCAGCATCCTTCGCCTGTTCCCATACACAGTCAGGGACCACCACAAACAGCAAGCTTTACACATTAGGGGCAACAGCCCTTTTAGCAGGATTTTCTCTAAAAATCATTTGTTAACATTACAGAAATTGTCATCTGTGGTGGTTTTACCCCACTGGGCAGCTGAACTCCACCACAACTGCTCTCTCACTCCAACTCCTCAAAGGAAAAGGGAATGAAAATACGATGGAAAGAGCTCAAGGGTTGAAATGAGGACAGGGAGATCATTCCATAATTACTATCAGGGGCTAAGCAGACTCAGCATAGGGAGATTAATATAATTTATTGCCTATCACTAGTGGACCAGCACAGTAAAAAATTAAAGCAAACTAAAAACACTTTCCCCTCATCCACACTATTCTGCATCCTCCCCCTAGACATGAGGGGAATGGGGGATGCGGTCAGTCCCTGACGCTTCGTCTCTGCCACTCCTTCACGGTCCCTCTCTGCCCCTGCTCCCTGTGGGGTCCCTCCCACAGCATTCTGCCACCCCCAGACTCCTGCTCCTGCGTGGGCTCCTCTCCACGGGCTGCAGCTCCGGCCCGGGGCCTGCTCCTGCGGGGGCTCTCCATGGGCCGCAGCCTCCTCCAGGCCACATCCACCTGCTCCACCGGGGGCTCCTCCACCCATGGGGGGGCTGCAGCGTGGAGATCTGCTCCATGTGGGACCCATGGGCTGCAGGGGAACAGCCTGCTCCACCAGGGGTCTCTCCCTGCACAGGCCGCAGGGGAACTGCTGCTGCCTGCCTGGAGCACCTCCTGCTGCACTGACCTTGGCTTGGGGTCTGCAGGGCTGCTTTTCACCCCTCTCTCCCAGCTGCTGTTGCACAGCAGTTTTTGTCCCTTTCTTAACTCTGTTCTCCCAGAGCCACAATCAGCATCGTTCATGGTTCAGCTCTGGCCAGCAGCAGGTCCCAGCTGGCTGGAGCTGGCTCTGATCTGACATGGGGCAGCTGCTGGGCCTTTCTCACAGAAGCCACCACTGCAGCCCACCTGCTAACAAACCTTGCCATGTAAACCCAATACATCTTCAAAGCACCAGTTTTGGTAATAGAGTATTTCTCCAAACTTACAGGTGTGAAACTGAGACACAGACATTAAAGAAAACCAAGCAACCCACCTGCCAGACACACCACAAAACTACCCCCTTCAATTTCTGTCAACAACTTCAGAAGCTATTGGGGAAAATGTGGGCAACTCCATACCACTATTTGCTCAGAACAAGCACCTCATGGACTTCAATGCAATTTATAAACATTTAGTTCAATCAAAGTCAGACTTAGTTCACTTATCATTTGTAATTCTGTGCCAAAGAGGGGAACAGTTCCTGAGGATATTCAGGTGCTTAAGCCAAAGCAGTCTGTTCTCATTTCCTAGCCTCATTTACACATTCATTCCTCTAACAATGTGTAAACAACCCAAAGACAGTGCCTTCATTAACTCTAAAAATGATGAATTCCTATCAGCTATCCTTTGCTAGAAGAGAAACAAAGTAATACTGACTACCTACATCAAAGATTACAACATACTATAGATGCATGTAGCAGAGAATTAAAGGTAACTGATATCCCTTCATTTTAGGATTTTGACAGTTTTAATATCTAACTGTTATTTTTACATTTATGAACATCTATACAATATCCTTGTTTTGACCCGTGTGGTTATCCATGTGTATTATCTCGATAAGGGCAAGAATTGATGACTGAACCAGGCATCTGATCCTTTTCCTTAGCAAGAATGTGCAAACTTTTAAGAATGCAGTAAGAACCAAACGAGGAATCACATTCTTTCTAATTAGCAACCCATTCCTCTCTATATAGCTCGTTTGGCTTTTTTTTAAAAGGGCACACAATCAATAATACTTTCTGCCTACCCAGTATTACTTCTTTTCTCAACTTGCTGCTTTTTACTATGTAACTCTTCACAAAATGATACAGCTTTATTTTGAAATGTATATATAATGTGTATATATATATGTATATGCACTTATATATATATGTTGCCTGTGACTGGAGCAGAGAATCAACCCTTTCTCAACTATTTTTTATGTTTATACCTAATGAGAAAAAAAACCCTGACAGGAGTTGTTCGCTTAAAAAAAAATATATATATAAAAAAAAAAAAAAAAACAACAACAACAACAACTAAAAGCAGTTTAAGAGCACAGCATAAAAAAAATACGCATATATACTCAGCAGTTAACAAAAACACAGCAAAAGTGTAACTTTCAGATATGTACTGGTCATTTAGGAGCCGCTCTTAATAGTGAGATGCTTAATGTAAGCAACATAGAAAAAATCATCTGCTCATATGTGCACTAGACAGTAATTTCTATATTCTGCTACAGCCACATGTACGTAATTCCAATTAGCAGACAACTTTTTTAGGCTTATTGGACAGCAAAACATTGAAATCTACATTTTCTGCACTTCTTTGGATAATTTTATTTTTTATTTAATACCTGAAAGCAGGTGTTTTCTTTGCACTGTTTTTTAGTGCAGAGTCTAACATCAAACTGTATATTTAAAAAAAACCCTACTAATTGCTATATTTTAGTTGTTTTTTTTTTTTTTTTAAATCTCTCTCTGCATGAGATTAAGATTTACTCACTTAATATTTCTCCTGCATTCTCCTGCTACTATTTGGAAAAAAAACAAAACAGAACAAAACAAAACACCTGTAACATCCACACACCAAATAGGGCCCCCCTTGCTAAAGTTTAATTTAACTTTATTCCATCAAGCTACAAAGAAAATAGCTTAAAATATGTTTAAAAGCCAGTCTGTGAGGCTCTTCCTCACAATTCATACCTGTTCCCATCACTTCTTTTCAGGCTTCTCTATTTCAGCTGTTCTTAGGATGCGTGGGAGGCACACTGCCTCCTAGCTTCGCTACCCACATCTGCGCCTCTGTCTCATTGTGTCTCCCCCACTTTTCTCCTTCCCTGAGCAAGGATGTCTTTTTTCTCGGTTTACTCTTCTTGTGGAAATATGGTTCCAGTTGGTCCATACTTCCCCTCTTTGAAACCATCTAGGAGCACCTGGGTAGCTGGACCATTCTGATCACTACTTCTCTTTTCCCTAAGGACTGGATGCAGGTAAGAGAGAGGTCCAGTATGATGATCACTTCCCCAGAGACAAAAGACGTAAGGCAGGAAATAGTGAGGTGGCTCTCAGACAGCTCTAATGTTTGTCTCTTTCAACATCTGTATTCACAAGCCATGCTGCACATGCTGGATTGGGTCTACTTAACTTGCTCATATCAAATATTATTCGTATTTGCAAGCAAATTATTCTGGCACGTTGTCTAATGTACTTTTGTTTATTTATTTGTTATGCTTGGGAAGAAGCTGCAGGAGGGAACTAGTCATAAACTACATGGTGGGAGAAGCTGCGAAAGCAGCCAAAGCAAGGCCCTTCAGACAGAATTAGAACTTTTTAAAGCTTTTTGCTGAGCCTTCTACAGCCTGTACCATTGGCTTGTTCAGTCAACACTGATTTATCTCTTCCTCAGCTATCAATGCACCTCACATTCACATCTGTATTTGCGTTCTGTCCTTGCTCTGTCCCTCTCCTCAGCATGCGAATTGTCTTTTACCTATCCATTCCTCGCTGTTGGCTCATAACTTCCCCAGAAACAAAATACAAAATAAATTATGAAATCAACCATTTGCAAGCACAGATCCTACACTGAGTAACTTTGACTACTTTCTGCATTTTTATTCAGTTCTTAGTAGAAGGGATACTTCTTTTTGTCAGTCTTTAAGTACTGGAAGCAAAATCATGCAAGAACAATGAAGGAAAACTAAGAGAGTAATGCAAGAGTATGATCTGTAAAACACTGAAGAATTCTTTTATACTGGAAAGACACTATCTCAAATGCAACTGAGAAAATAAGTGAATTTTTACTATCAACTATTTTACACACAGTTCTTGCCAGAAATGTGGTATTTTAAGCACATTGCTAATTGTATTGAAACAGGCTGCTGTTTTTTAAGAAAGATTTCTCGCTTGCTTTACCTGAGCTGGTAGAAGCAGGAGACTTGCTGCGTCGGGATGGACCCGGGCTCTTGGTGGTGCTCCTACGTGAACTTGAAGCTATTTTGGTATAGGAAGTAGATTTCACCACCCGACATTCTGCAAGACAAAGAAACCGCATAAGTTAGCAATTAAGAAAGCCAGCAAGATTCTGAAGCAGAAAGAGCATGAAAAGCACAAACACTTAGCCCACGCTTGTTTTCATTCATCTTGAGGAGTTTTATGGGAAAATATAAAATCTGTATAAATGGCTCCATTAAAATCCAAGTACAGTATGTACCACTTTGCAGACAAAGAACTGCTGCAGCAATCCAGACTTTCAGATACCATGGTTACTGCAGGTACTTAGGATTGCTTAATTTAACAGTGCCGAGACGACACAATTTTTTTTTTTTTTTTTGCTTTTGAAGATTTCAGCACAAGTAATGCAGTGGTTTCTTGTAAATGATCCAGTTGCAATGTAAGCATTTTTGCCAGCCTAGGCAGTCTCCTCTAGCAGAACCGGAAGGCTGCTCTTATATATCAAAATGTTAAGACTGAAGAAGATGACGCAGGTGTCTGTCACTCATGAAAGGTTTGAAGAAAAGTGAAGCAGGTTTGTTGCTCCTGCTTAATCCTCTGGTGAGCAACAGCCCACATTGTGGGCACACGCAATTCATCACAGGTTGAGGGAAATGGCACTACTTGCTCATAAGAGACATCAGTAAAATCAATGAAGAGGCGAAATTACCCTCCCACTTGAGAACACTGCAAGATGTTCAGGTTAGAGTTTACATACACCCACACGGCTCTGTAGGCATTCTTGCATTACGCCTGCAAAATGGTTCTTGGCCTGAGGATGAAAGAACTGGGTGTGCATAAAGCTGATATCTTGCAGTCATAATGGATACTAAATTAATCACCAGACATATTATACAGTCAGGGGAAAAAAAAAAAAAAAAAAAAGATTTCCACTTCTTAGCCAGTATACTATTATAAGTCTGCAGCAATGTTTACACTGTATTCACCTCTCAATGTCAGTATACTTGTTTAAAAATAAATAGACATTTATTTCTGTATCAGACCTGTTCCCCATTTTCTTCCCATGGTTAAGTTTCTCAAAATAGGTTAAGAGAAATAAACAAGACTTTTTTTTTTTCCTCCCTAGTCAGAAAATACTATGTACAAGCCTGCACATTATTTAGTCTTCACAGATGATCAGTGGAGCCTGTAACATAGTTTAGACAGATTAGAGAACAAAGAAATAAAATTGAGCATAACTAATTAACTTAAATATATCCACCAGAGAATGATGTCATGAAGTGTATTTCTCTTGGCTGCCCTAACTGCTTGTCTGTCGTCAAGCTGTTGAAGGAAATGGAAGCAAGAACTGATGCGTTACTGAAGGAATGCCCGGCACAGCTGAGAGCACAGAGGACCATGAAAAGCCCTGGTCTTACCAAGAAGCCTTTCTTCCTAAACTCTCCCATCTTCCTAATGCCAAATAGCAGCTCATTTCTTTCTGTTGACTTTTTATGCAATTCATTGATGGCTAATCTCATCGTTAAAGCAAGCAACGAAACACCTAACAGCCAATATAGAATTACAGAATGTTTGATCTTGTAAAATTAAGACGTCATCCCGGTGCAAGTCCCCATTCACAGGAATCAGTCAGGAAGATAACTGCATGTTGTAATGGAAAATAAAACAAAAGAACAACAACAACAAAAGAAAACCTAAAATAGAATGATCCAAACAATCAGAAACCATTAGACTACAGTCATTGGCTTAAGAGCCTATGAGGAAAACAGTCAGCTACTTAATGTAACATCCTCTACTATGTAAGAGGCCTTCCTCTACTTTCATCATATGCAGAACACAGTATCTGCCTCCTTTTCTTGCAATTCATGCTACACACTGCACCTTATCTCTCATCTTACTACAATTATTAACTCTTATTTAAGTTTCGGATACCTTATAACCGCCCAGAGTCAGAATGAGAATAGAGATAAGATTCTCCATTCAAACATGTATTTCTCCTCACATTACTGCAAAGGACCACGTAGAAGGTAATATGAAAGACAAGAATAGGCACCTAAATGCACATCCAATTTATGTTTCTATCCTACTGATAAAATCCTGCCTCAGACAATATACAAGACAGCACTTATTTTCACCCAACAGATTCAGAAATGAAAGAAAATAATAAAGTAATTCTCCTTCACCTGAGCTTCGTCACACGTGGACAAAGAAGATATGTGTGAACTGAAATGCAGAGCTGTTTTGTCACCATTTTCCTTCTCCCCTGGCAAAAGTGCTCACGCTTATATGCTATGGAAGGGTGTTACTGTTTGTAGGAAAGAGGAAGGGTGGGAGCCATCAGGAGATTTGACCACCCCTCACTACTGACAGTCCCCTTTATAAAGAGTGATGTTAGGCGTGGGCTGCAGGTTGCCCTGATGGGCCCAATATAGACCATAACCTGTTATTTGAGTAACCCTGCAGTAGTGGCATAGTATTCTAGGAGAAACCCACCTTCCACAGCTAGCTGAAAAATGAATCTTTTCCCACTGGAGAAGAAACCCTTTTGGGTGACCACATGTAGATGAGGCCATACCTGGAGTACTGTCTCCAGTTCCGGGCTCCCCAGTACAAAGAAGACCTGGACATACTGTGAAGAGCCCAGTGGAGGACCTCAGAGGTGATGAAGGAACTGGAGCACCTCTCCTGTGAGGACATGCTGAGAGTGCTTGGACTTTTTAGCCTAGAGAAGCCTCTTCCTACCACCCAACACCATGATGAGCCCGACTCAGCCTGCTTGGTGGAGATCCAACACTTCTCCACAGGCACTGGGTGCTGCTGGGAGGTTGTCCCAGGGTCATCCTGTCCCCAGGCTGAACTGGGCTCCACCAGCTTCTCCTCACATGGCCAGTGCTCCAGCCACACGTCGTCATGATGGTCCTCTGCTAACTCTGTCCAAATTAGTGATGCCTGCCTTGAACTGGGGGGCCTGAAACTGGAGACTATCCCAGACGTGGCCTCCCACATGCTGAGCAGAGGGGCCTGGCTACCTCCCTCTCTCTACTGGATCTGCTCCTGCTCGCACAGCCCTGGATCTGTTAGCATCTTTTGCTGCCAGGGCTTTCTCTCTTTTCTAGTCTGTCAGAGACTTTTCCCCTCTTTCCTTGTTTTTCTACTTGTACAAACCATTTTAAAATCAGCTATGAACGTCTTTGGCACGATTTTCTTTTTCCTCACCATAATAATTTCCAGGTTGTGAAGTTTTAAAAGATCATAGTTCAATACTCTCGCTGTTCAAACACCACTGTGAACCCCAAGGTAAGTTTTGTCAAAAGCCATTTTTCCTCTAGGTTTACAAGTTTATTCATAAAAGGCATGGGCTATGGCATGTGCTGCAGATACAGGCAAACCTTCAGTGCTACACACACCAGGGCCAAGGCAACTCATGCTCACAAACACTAAAAAGACTTGCAGGCACCATACTACCATGGTACTTGTTGCAAAAAGGTCTGAGCTCCCATGAACAGTTTATGTATGCAATTATGTTGTCACATTAAGTTTGGAAAATTAAGTTTTACTGCAGGCAAAGATCCCACTCAGTAACCACACAACCACGGCTTGTCTCCTCTAAGACATCACCATAATCTGCCAGTTTCTACAGGAAAACGATGTGTACATAAAGAAGAAGGGAAAACAAAACAAAACAGTGTGGTTTTTAAAACCATACTTTCTACTCAGTATCTATACGGGTACAGAAATATGTACTTACCCTCTCCTCACCAGCAGTGTTCCCTTAACTACAACAGGTGCTTTGTAAGCCATGAAACGGAATAGCATTTTTTTCCCCAATTTTCTTTTGATGCCAAAACTGTACCAGAAATAGATCTGAACTCCTGACAGAAGACAGTTATGCTGTCTTTCTCACTCATGTTGGCATGCTCAGCAAGGGGAAAACATGACATTTTTCTATCGTGTGTTCAGTGAGGAAAGAAACGTTTCACAAAGCTCTGGTCCTTCCTCTCACCATCGATGAAGATTAAAGCAACAAAATGATGATACCCATGGTAAGCAAAAGAAGGTCAATTTCAAGGTCTGATCCCAGACTTTATTGCTTTCCAACTCAGAATATCAGATAAATAAGAATGTTTTCCAGCCAAAACATCTTGCAGTAAGATGTTCCATTGTGTAGCTACAGACCGAACTACAAAGTAGGGGACGATAAACACAGACTACCAGCAGTGAGACTAACAATGTAGCACTGCAGTCCCTTTACAGCATGCAATATTACTACAGAGGTCTGAGGCATTTAATGGACATTAACAACAGTAAGGCTGAGGAAAAAAAAAAAAAAAAGAGGAAATATCCCAAGGCTACTATGTGACATTGCTAAGACACCTTTGGGCCAAGACAAGGAACAGAAAGTTCCTGAGATTGCACGGTGATGCTAATGAGTGGTAGCAACTGGTACAACTAGTAGGAAGCCCAAGATACTTGCAAGCTCCTGATTATTCCTGTTCTCAAATGTACGTAGTATAAGCACGAGGTAATTCAGGGATGCTAATGCGCAGAATCATAACGACTCCAGTCTCCAGGCGTGAGATTTGAATGTGATGTTCCATTTCCAAAATGCTTAATTAGCTTTTATGTTCATTAAACTTTACAATGGCAAGAAAGCAGCAGAGAGTAACTAATCTGCAATAAATGTGTCAGAAAACGAATGAATTTAACATGTTGCTAGAGAAGGTTGCGAAAAGTTGTCTAAATCACCATGAGATCAAAAAGGTTTACTTGTCAGCTACTCAGAAGTTGACTGTATGAACTTCTCGAGTTCTTTCTGGGCTAAAGCATCACTCTCTGTTGCATTTTGCCTTTTTTGAGGGCTGTGTGTAGGGGACAGATACTTATTTTTTGGTATCCCTGCCAATCTGTTTCTCCGGGATGAGAACATTTAACTTGGTTTCAACAACAGCTGTATCCTACAGATAAGCAAGGCAGGAGGATCAGCAATGTCCATGCTTGTTGGTAAGCCACTTTACTCTAAGCCTGCGGCTTGTACCTTTTACCACTGCTTAAAGATGTTAGCCTCACTAGCAATGTCCTCAGGCCAATCAGTAGATCATTACCCCAGATTTTAGCTTTTAATGTTGAGTGATTTGTTCCATGTAGCTAATTCGTAATGCAGCTAATAAGATTTTACTTTTTAGTTGCATTCATGCCTTCAACTAAAAACAGTAATCTTCTGTTTGCAGAACTAAATTTCACTCTCTTCGGCAAAAGGGAAATGGTATCGCCCTCTCTAGTGGCATTGATACATAATGCAATTCACTCAACCCTACAGATGTAGCACTGGCAGCTATGACTTGTAATTATGACATGTTCAAAAGGGTAACTATCAACCAGTTCCCAGAAAGGAAAGAGAGAGAGTTTCACAGGGGCTTAAGCATTTTCTCATCATCTGTTTTCATGGTTGTGCCGACTTTAATTTTGTTCTGCATGTCTTCCCGTTCAATGTGTTTCTGATGCAGATGGACAGTGATGTATGGGCAGAATACAAAATCCTAAAGTTTTATCCCATGCACTAAGCTATCTGCCACTGTAAACACATGGTTTTTTGAGATATCCTATCGTTTGGTTTGATTTCTAATCAGCAACCAGCCCTCTGCTCATGATAAAGATTAAGAATACTGTTTATTTAAACTGTGCCAAACATTTGTAGTAGCAAATATGTAGCCTTTTTTTTTTTTTTTCTGAGAAACATGGTTTTACTGAAAAAGCTAAATTTTTGTTAAAATGAATGAGCATTCTCCAATTCTGAAACAGGGATAAATATTCACTGATGAGAGAAAAGCTTCATAGAATAATCTGCAAGCTGTTAGGAGTCTAAATAGATTCACCCAACCTAACAATGCATTCATATGTAGGTACTACTCCAAAAATGCTTTGTAAGTTAGAAATAATGTGTGTGTGAATTCAGTATTTGCAAATCTGACTGGAATATCATTTATTATCACTAATTTCTGATTCTAACTCCCAACTTTCAAAGCCCTTATTTGTTTCCAATTTCTGTGAAATCAACCAGAAAGTTTTAATAGGAAGAGATATTGATTGCATGTGTAATCAAAACAATACTTCAAGTATCTCCTACTTTATTTTCAAACATGCTCCTTTCTCCGTAATTTAAAGACACTGATGGCAGGATTGAACTCATTTACTGTTCGACAGCTAAAAATATGATGTATAGGTATGAACTATTCACCCTACAATCCTTCCACAGCCAACAGAACATGCTGGTTTCCATGACTTATCTTAGGAACCTGTAAATTAGAAAAGATTAATCTTATTCATGAAATGACCAGGTAGGGATTACAGAGTTTGAGAACTGGTGGACATACCTTAACTACAAGCAGTATCTTTGTGTGGGGCTGGGCTCTTTTACTCAATATAAGTTTTTTTTGCTGTAGTCTGTGATCATACTACGAACAGATTTTATCTTCCTACCTTCTCCAAGTGTCAACCTTTTTGTCAGAATCACTTATTTTTCGCTATATAAATGCTATAATATTAAATTTTACTTTTTGACAGAGACAGAAAAATTCCACCCCAGAGCAGTGATAATAAGGAGATTAAAAAATAATAATAATAAAAATTTTCTTGTCATTCAGTAGCTTCACTGACAAGGCACAACATCATATCATCTAAATATTTTCTAACTGCATTTGTAGGCAGAGAAAATTAGAAGACTTCTTCAAAACCTGGTTGTCTAAATGAATCTGAAATATTTCCTACTGAAACCATGTGAATGAATTTTTATGTGTAAAATGCTACTTTCTGAAACAGCATTATCAGAAATTATGTTTAAAAAGCTTGAAGACTGAGTTGAAAAAGAGAATTCATTTGCTATACCTAAAACACACCTCTAAACACACACGTAGTCTTTAACACGTATGTCTCGCGTGTCTTGCCACATACTCTGCTTCATTTTCAGAGATTTTAATTAACGTTGCTTGTTCAAGATACCTCACCGGAGCTGTTCCAGTGCTTATACAGATGTTCCTCATGTTTGCCCCTGTATTCAGAACCCATTCAGGTGGCATACCACCCGACCTGAACTGACCAAGATGATGAAAAGTTACATTTAACTGAAACGATTATGATACAGCTGACTACAACTACAATCAAGAGAATGATTTTTATATATGGACTCAGCATTATTCTTCCTGAAACAAAGACATGGCCAAAGGCTTCTTTTTCTTTCTGTGACAAATGCATATTTATTGGGCATATACTTTAACAGCAGGTATTATCTATCCCTCAAAGACCTCAGGAGAAACATCCATCATTGGAGTGCCTTTACTTTATCCACACAAATTGGATGGCATTTTCTTGGCATTGTTTTATTCACACAGTTGGCGATGAAGTGAGAGGACAGAACAAATTCAGTATTTCTTAAATTTTCTGTTCAGCAAGATCAATGGTTTGCTTTCTTACTCAGCGCAGAGAGGTAATATTTGTCATATTACCTATTAAAAATCATCTTGTTCCTTACTTTGAGAATAAACAGACTCCCAATCCAGTGCATATGGTAAATATTAACATCATCCTAAGCATCAAGTATACAGGCATTCCATCATATTTTTTTGGATTCCAGCACAATGGAAGTGACAATGTTGCAGCCCAAAAATACTGGGGTTTTGGTACTGCTTGCTATCTGCTGTCTAAAGACTACCACTTGTACTAACCTGTCTTCATTCTCAAGTGACTGTTTTGGAAGTTTATAAGCTTAAGGCCCTTCTGCAGTTAGAAAAGTAAAAAGTCCTCATTTGCAGAACGCTGGCTGCACGTGGAAAGCATCGGTTAAGGTATTACTGAGAAGCACCCATTCGAAATGGTCAACTTGAACACACTTAACCAGGTTTCTTGGACGTTTCAGGTTATATCTTCTGATTTGTGGTGAGAATGAAAAAAATGTGTTTAAACCAAATGTCCTATTTATTTCTGCCTTTAAAGCTTTTCTGAGTAAATCTTCTTATTTATGATGAACTTATCACTGAAATTCCTTTATCAGGCAGAGTAAAGTTTTAAAAACTTTTTTCCCAAAGAAACAAAACACGCTATACTGGGATAAAGATTATTGTCACAAAGGTTAAGCACAAACCAAATTCCCATCGCACTCACACATTTAATAGATTAGATTAGTAAGAAGTCTCGCACAAAAAAGAAAATATACAAATAAAAACTAATCATTAAAGCAGACAAATCTGAGAAGCCAGCTATTTAACTTGTTGTTTTGATGCTGTTGTTTCAATTTGCTTTAGAAAGACTACCTGCAATTATGCAGATAATGTAAACTTAGCAACAGAGGGATTAGAACACTACAAGCAGAATAGGTAAGAGAGAGTCCTCAGATAAACATTTGCAAATTGGCTAGACGTGCAGACCACTTAGGGACAATCTTTAAGCTATCAGGTGCCTGTTTTCAGAATTGTGAAGGGCAAGTGAAGTTCCAAGAGACTAGAAAAAAATATCAAGTGCATATCTTAAAAAAATGGGACAAAGCAGTAAGCTGGGAGTTGTGGAACAGTCAGTGTAACTTGAGTTTCCAGAAAAAAAGAATGTGAAGGGAGGGTGCAGAGAGGACAGAGCCAGGCTCTGCTCAGTGGTGCCCAGTGCCAGAACAGGAGGCCATGGGCACAGCCGGGCACCCAGGAGGCTCCCTCTGAGCACCAGGCAGCACTGCTGTGCTGGGCGGGTGACGGAGCCCTGGCACAGGCTGCCCAGAGAGGCTGTGGGGTCTCCTCCTTGGGGAGCTCCAAAAGCCGCCTGGACGTGGGCCTGGGCAGCCTGCTCTGGGTGTCCCTGCTTGGGCAGGAAGGGGTGGTGGATATGACGATCTCCAGAGGTCTCTTACAACCTTAGCCATTTTGTTGTTCCATCAAAATACAAAGTTATAAAGGAAACAAACAATCCAAAGCTTAGAATATATTAAAAACTATGTTCAATAGTCTAAAATAGTTTTATCGAGAACAAACTGCATCAAACTGGCCTTTCCATGACAGCATAATAGGGGGGAGAAGAAGAGATGAAAAAGTTTTTTTTTTAATCTGGAATTTGAAACCCAAACCCCAATTTAGGCAAATATCATCTACAGAAATTGCATTTAAGATGGGTATTAGAAAACAAATCCAGAGTAGTTACTAATAGCTTATTCTCTCCTAGGTTTGAGAAGGAGCTGAGGAGCTCAGCAGGGTTGTTTCTGAGCCTAGTACTAACCAATATTTTCATTAATAAGCTTAGAATACATTTTAAATCTGGAGATGGCATCACCATACATAAAACTATAAGCACAAGAGAACAACAACAACAACAATAAAAAAGGATACAATTGAAAATGTCCAAAGCAGAATGACCAAATCCAGGAAAATAAGCAACAGAAACAAGGTTGAAGCCAACTCACTATTTGAATTGGTTGCATAGATGCTAGACAACAGCTCTGCAAAGAGGGATGTAAGTGGGACATGTGCTGAATCTGAAGCCAACTACTCAGCCCAAGGAATCATCATCCTGCTGATATGAACAGGAGCACTGTGTGGAAGACACCTGCATTATTCTGTTCTCCTTAGTGCTACTGAACAATTTGCTACCACAACAAATGTACTTTTGTGTAACCTGTTCAGAAATGTGGTTTTCATCTCGAGAGGGTCGAGCGAACATCAAGAAAGATCACAACTCTTGGAAACATGACCAATGAAAAAGACGTAATCTAAATCTGATTTATTTTTATTTTTTGGGTGGTCCTCTGGGGACCCACAAGCTAGACTCGATGACCCCTGTGGGTCCCTTCGAACTTGGATATTCTATGATTAAATGGGATCATTAGCTCAGAATACAGGTTAAAAGGCAAAAAATAGCAGCCTTTAGTACATAACAAATTGTGAAAAAAGAAGAAAGAAAAATAATTCCTACTTCAGTAATAAGAGAAAATAGAATGATCTTAAGTTTCTAGAAATAATTCCAGATGATTAATGACACAAGGAAACATTTTTTTAACTGCAAGGAAGAGGAAGAACTGGAACACATCATGTAGAGGACCTGTTGATTTTCCCCAACTACAATTTGATGCAAACAGGTTAGTCAGAAACCTGTAAAGACAATTTGGGGTATAGCAGGTCCTCCTCTGGGACCTATCAGATCCCTTCTATGGTTCTTTTGATTAACTCTTCCTACTATGACTCATACAAGGTACTCAAAAGGTTCTTCACTGTCAGCACTTCTGTCTGGATTTAGCTGAAAGATAAGTAAAAGGAAGAGACGCACTCTAATATAAAACTGACTTTAAGTCCAAGAGCATTATTAGCAAGGGAAGAGTGCTTGCTTAATGGATAAATTAAAATCAGTATAATTTCCTGAGTAGAGTGACTATTGAGAGATAAATCTTTTATTTGTCTTCAAAAACCAGACAATTGATTAGCTTTAAGAATTCCTCTAGTGCAGGGCACTAACAGAAATGATATCCCAAAATATGCAGACATTTTCCTTCACAGACAGTTCAGGATCTTGTTGGCCAACATCCTCTCATACCATTAGGATGTAACACTCATTCCAAACCTATGATATGATGTAACTTAATACTGAGAGAAACAGGTCCATACTGACTTCAGGGATTACATCGTTCCTTACTCTAGCAGAACTGATGTGCTGCTAGAGTTGCTTGAGGAGGCACACCTCTATCTCCCGCAACTCAATCTGCTCTAGAAACATGTTTTTTCTTTAACGGGCATGTCCATATTTAAAACAAAAGCAAAAAACAAAAACAAAACAAAACAAAACAAACAAAAAAAAAAACTCACAAATGCTAGCCCAGTTAGTAGCTATCATAAAGAAACAAAATAAAAGCCAACCAACCAAAAATATGTTCGCCCACGCCATCTTCTGAAGCAGTCTGGACCTTAAACATATCAAGGAAGGATTACAGCTTAACTTGCAGCTGATGCTTAAATGATGATCAACATGCAACGGGTAAACAAGTGAGGACAGGAGGAATGTTAACTATCTATTAATAGGACTGTATTTATATACATTCAGATGGGTTATTGTTGGAAGCAATGCTTTTACGCTATACATTCTAAAATAACAGATATTATTTATGGTATTATACATTTCAGTGGATTGTTGTTTTTAGTCTCTTTTTTGAAAGGTTATTTCACTACTCAATTGCACAAACTTAGCTGATAATAGACAATTCCAGCTTGAGTTGGCCTTCAATTAAATGAAAGCCATCACTATGGCTGATAAAGTAACCAGTGTTGTACATGAGTATGTTTCACAGGTGTGTTTCACTTTTTGAATTCTTTGACCCATGTAATTTTTTGCCTGCAAGGCAAAAGGAAAATCTCTAGCCCTGTTTCTTTTCTACTAATTTCAAAGAAATTCAAATGCATAGCTATGTTGTTTCAAATAAAAATGAAATTCTCCGAAGTACTTGAAGAGGGCTGTCAAATGGGTTGACAAAACACTGGCTGCTTTTGAGTTGAAGTCGTGTAGCAACTATGAAAGATGAAAAAATAATTAATTTAACAAGTTCTGCCATATTATTCTTTGTGAATCACCCACAATTTTCTCAGATATGTTCTTTATTTAAAGTCTTATTTCTCTGAAATATGCATTTAAAAGTCTGGGATTGTTCAATATTTAAAGTAAGAGTACTCCTAGTCTTGGAAGGGATGCAACACTCCAAAGCTGTTTCTGAACAGATAAGGAACAGCTAACAGTAAAGACCTGATGCTAAGCCAATGCTTAATAACTTATTTTCTACAAATATTCTCAAAAAGATACTCAATTTTCTTTGAAAAGTCATTCCAACATACTTTTCTTACAATAGTAGCCCCCCCACCAAAACACTGAATGAGGCAACAATGGCAGTAGTAAAATAGTCCCTGAAATTCTCCGTTTCTATTCCCCCAATATCTGGAACCCAAGAAGCTTTCAGAGAACCTCATGGATCTGCTTCTTAAGCAAAATGCAGAAATACCAAAGACAAAGTATCCTTGTGGTAACTTTCCCATTTGCTCCCAACCTCCCCGTGGTTTTGTCAGTGTCAGTCCCAGCTTCCCATATGTCTGTTTCTCCCACAAAAAAGCCTCTGCACTTTCTCTGACACCATGTCCTATGAATAGAAAGCTCTCCCTGAGGCAACCTGCACAAGGCAGCTTCCCCCTCTGCATGATTCCCCGATGATTTTATAGTTTAAATATTGCAATCGAGATGATGTAACACAATGCAAAACAAACAGATGGGCAAGAGATGTAAAGCGTGGCCAGGCCTAAACTGGAAAACATCACTGCCAGAAATGTTGTTGGGCTTGCAGCTGCTGACATTGCTCCTGGGATGCGTGCACGCTGAAGCTTTGCTGGCAGCTGTGCTGCTGGCTGAGGTTTGCAGCATGTGGTTCTATTTAGGTGCCACAAGCTGGGCTTTGTTTGCTTACTCCAAATTTACATGTGCCTGCATGCAAACCTGTGGAGATAAAAGGTAATTCCGGATGCCAGAACTCTGTTGGGTAGATCAGGCATGTTTTCCTACACTACAAGAATGCCATGAACAAATAGGGGTTTTTTAATGAGGCATCTTTACTGTGCGACTGCAGTGCCGAGATCTGGAGATACCATTTCCTTAGATTTAGCTCGAGAACTGGTAGCAACCTAGCTATGGGAAAATGGAGCTCAGGAAGGTAAATGAGCATATGTTCAGCTCCGTGCTGCTGCAACAGACCGCTCGACTGTGGGTGGGGGTTATTTAAATCCCATTTGGGCATCTCTAATATTAAACAACGCGAACTCTGCAATGGTACCGAGGAAAAACAATCAGTCCCAGTCCAATTTCTTTCCTACTTATTATCTACCCCACTATCTTCATGTGACAGAAAGCGAAGTTCATCAGTAATGTAAAAGCAGAGTACCAGAGACATCTCTAAGGAAAAGTAGTTCTAACAACAAGGAAATGCTAGAAAAAAGGACACAAGTACTACAAACTGATGCAAGTGCAATGGTAAATCACAAGAGAACACAGTAAACCAAGTCCTCAAGAACTTTCATTGTCCAGTCTCAACCCCATCACCCTACAGACTGTGACAGGAGACTGACGTTTCTGCAGCAGTTACAGGCTAAGGCCAGGAATACCTGACGGGCTGAGCCATATGCTCAGTGACCAAACAAAACAGGTGAAGAAGAGCTGTAATGTACCAGCTCTTTGAACTTGGACTGCTCCACACAAGCATCACCTCTGAAAGGCCCAACCTGACGTGTAAGTTGCCTTCTTGCTTGAACAGGAGCTCCTACCCCTATTATTTACAGCTGATAAAGCCTGGATATTCCATGGCTTTACAAAAGTAAAATTCCTTACCAGTGAGAGGAATACAGTGCAACTACCCATTTCTGGAAGCTGAAATTAAGTATTATGAGTTATTTATAGATAAAACAATAAAATACAGACCTACAAGTAGCATTTCAGATGGGTTCAAAGCCATTATGGGGACACAACAGTTTTCAGAGGCGTATGAATAATGAATTCATACCTCATTTCCAGGACAGTAGGGTTTGTAGGATCTACATTATCTACCTTGCTTTGAAACAGATAAATGTACACAAAGATTTTAATTTTGATCATTATTTCTTTCATATCGTCACTGAAATTTATATACCATGGGGTAAATATTAAAAACATATTGATAAATAGAGGCCCTCTGCATTTTTTCCCCCAAACCTAACTCTTCATTCTACGACGCCTGCAAATTTCATACCAGTAGTTATCAAGGTAACACAGTTGAATTACGTACATAGTTGTTATCTGCAAAATCAGTCCACTTCCCATTATTATTCAAGTGTCAGGAAACATGAAAGGAATGGATTGATGAGGCAGGAGGATACGATGACCCATATATATTTTATTGTCTTTTTTTTTTTTTTTCTGGCTATTGATGCAAAGACAATGGGAAAATTTGCACAATTGCATCTAAAACTCATCACAGACTTCAAGGCAGAAGACATCATCAGCCACAGATCCTACTCACAGGCACCTCATCAATGATTTAACATGACAGAGGGGATTGCAGCTTCATTATCTGGTAATATTTTATTTATTCACATTTAATTACTGCATATCATAACAATCCGAACCTTGACTGCATTGCAGAAGATGAGGGAAGGAATGAAGCTGTTAGACCGGCTGTACTAACACATCTGCTTTGCAGACCTACAGGGATTCACTAAGCCACAATATATAATAAAAGTGAAAAAAACACTTATATCCTACAAATGAGTTACAAATTCTCCACATTGAAACAGGGTGAAATAAACAATGATGTCTTTAAAACGCATGTAGTGGACACGAAAAATTCTATTTATCTTCATTATATGCTGAGAGTGTTTGGACCAAAATCCCCAATTTAGGTGAACCATGAGGAGGAAAAAAAATGATGGCAGGGGAAAAAAAAGTAACATGACAAATTAGCAGAACCAAACCTCTCCCCCAGTGGGAGGGAGAGGTGAAGGCCAAAGGGTAGATTAATCTTGCTATATCATATGGTCTTGATCTTAAAAATTTCTCTGCATGTTTAGCAGAAATCACACGCACAATGGGGAGACTTTGAAAAGATCAGGAGCCAGAGCAGATTAAGATGAAATGGGGCCAGGTCCAAAAAGCCGTCAACCTCCCACCCTTTCCTGCAGACTCCCATGTGGGCAGGAGATTGTTTCGTGGCTCCAAAGTGCTTGTCTGTGCTGAGCTTGTTGATGAGTGTTCTCGCTCCCCGTGTGTCCGACAGAGCAGTTTGAGCTTCTCTTTTCACAGGAGTGCGAGCTGCAGCTGTAGAGGCAGGTCTTTGTAACCCCCTGCACCTCGTGGCCCCTGAATTACCACACAGAACCTGAACCTGGCTGAGCCAACCACAAAAGCGGATCCACACCCCATCAAAAAAAAAAAAAAGGAAAAGAAGAAAAAAAATCTTTTAAAAAGCAAACAAAATGAAAAGCTTCCTTAGCTCCGCTTTAAGGCTGTAATATAAAAAAAAAAAAAGGCTCAAGCAGATGATGAGGTTACTGCAGCTTACCGTGAGTGTCAGCTGAGTCACGGCAATTATCTGCATCTATCCATGGTAAAAGTGAGTTAGTGCAACATGGCTTAGCTGAGCCTACAATAGAAGGAGATCAAATTATGTGCACATGGACAATTGCTACAGCTCAGCTGATGTGCGATTGCTTTTCAAGATACTGAAATTGCTTGTGTATATGAACTTCAAGTCTACCAGCCAATCAAATAATTTAGAATAAAAAAATGGAGTGGAAAGTGTTTTAAAATCAGCTGTTCGTTCAGGAAGACACCTGACCACAAGACATGATGTAGGAGCCCTAAAAAGCAGTGCGGTGAGTATTGATCTGATAATTCAAATGTATCTGTAAGGAAAACTGACCAATTTGCTTTCAGAGCAGCGAGGTGCAAGAGTACATGTCCATTCACATAAATCTAACAGCAGTGTTTTCACTCTCCTTTAAGATAAAAGATAATTTGTTCCATGATTTATGATCTCACTGACTTCCTGTATTGAATTAGGCAGCTGAAACAATGTCTATCGTCCTGCAAAATTATTATTAATATGATAGCATCCACAAATTCACAAACTGATGCATTTTATCTGAATTAATTGTGAGTCTAACAAAATAACTTTATGAGAAAAGGTTTATACATCAGCTAATGTGAAACTTTTGCAAACATCCACTCAGAACTTTTGCTTTATGGAACGTGCAGAGAATGCCAAACGCAAACACCGATGCAATTCCCAGTTCGACACTGGCACAACCACCCTACTATGCAACTTGAGAAACCTCCCGTACGTCAGGTACAGTGCTGCCCTTGCTTACTTAGGAAGAGCAATGCAACAAACAATTTTATAACTTTTGCTACATATGTCTTCTTTGGTTGCTTTTTTTTTTTTATTCTTCCTACTTTTTGCTCAGTTTCCTAATTAGATGACCTAAATGTTTGCCCTTTCGGTATCATCCTACAAATGTCTACCAATCCAGTTACTACTCACTGTACTATACAGGACCTTTTTTTCTTCCCTGTATTTTTTTCTGGCAACCATAACTCTTTGCTCGCTTCCATCTAATATTTAGATGTTTGGATGAAATTTGTTGGATTTCAACACGATGCAATGCACATGTTCATAGAAGGCAACGTGTGCATGTTCCACTGTCAGACGCTCCAACAACGGAACAGCCATTTATTAAAGTTTTACTGTTTCTCATTCTTGCTTCCTTCTCATCCTTCGCTTCATTCACCTGCTGCCCTGTCCCAAGGTCCAAATGGAGCATCTGGGTGCACCAGATTAAATAACGGACCCTTCGTTTGAAGAAAACTCACAGGAACATTGGGCTTCTCTTAAGACAGGAGAGGTGAATGCATGGGACACAGGACAGGAAAAAGTCAAGGAGCCAAACTGAGACCTGGGATTCTTGGGGACAGAAACTTATCACCTGGGCGTATAAAGTCCTATTAGGACTCCAGAGATACTGGAGTCCTAATGAGGTAGGTTAGAAGGTAACCGTCATGGCAAACTGGGGTTCCTCTGCCACACTTTTGCTGGTGGCTAAAGGCAGAAAAAAATCTCACCTAAATTTGGAAGGTTTTATAGATAAACTGTAGTTCAAAGGCAGAATGAAGAATTTGACCTCGTGTTATTTTTGTCTATTTCTGCACAACTTTCCACATGTTAATGTTTCTCAAGAGGGTGTATACTACATTTTTTTTTTTCTACATTACACCTCAGAGAGAATGAAGTAGCTAATAAAATCCATAGAAGTTAGACAAGAGATGTCCATCGTTTCTCCAATTCAACGCAGTGAGGACACTTCAAGAGAACTCTACATCCATCCTTGGTTTAATACAACACATTGCTTTACATTAAGGCAAATGAGTAATTAATTTCATTTTAATCTGAAGGTTACTTTAAATAATATGTGAAAGTCTGCAGAATTTATTTCAGATCTTAGTGCTGTGGGTTCCCCTCCCCCCCCTAAATCTCATAGATCCAGTCACCAAAGCTAGCTGCAGATCTTCTATATCTGGACAATTGTATCCAACAAAAGATTCCTACATACGTAGGTATCTAAATATTTTATGGCTCCCCTAGCAATTGGAAATGGAAAATGAATCTCTATGGAAGCAATAGAATTGCAGCATAGCAGTGTGCTGCTGATCTCCACACGATTAATTTTATATCTCAGGCAAAAGCTATTTTTTCATTATGTACGTAGGGGGTGGGAAAATATGTGGTGATTTTTACTGTATTGGTACTATAGACGGGGAGAACACCTACATAAAGAAAAAAGCCTTATGCTTCACTTATCTTCTGTGGCTTTATTCAACAAGCTACTAAGCAACAAAGGAGATGAGGAACGGTCTTACCTGTTTTCACCTCTTACATGGAAAGAATCAATTGATTGAAGCTGTCACCAGATGCAGGACCTACATTCTTGAGACTCAACTCAAAAGCTATCAGCTGCATGACCAGCATGCTGTAAAAAGAGCCATGCTTCACCCTAGTGAAGCTTGACCTTCCCCAAACTGGATTTCCCTAAGTTTACTGGTCAGAATCCCAGAAATGTTGCGGCTTCATTAAAACAAACCTGTATGTAAAACAGAGCTCTGGATTTCATCTCCAGTTTCCAGACAGCAATGGAAAGAAGCTGCAGCAAAAGATCATTTTAGCACATGCATCAATAAAGAAAGTTTGTTCTCAAAGCATGCCATAAAAACAAACCAAGAAGCGATCCAGTCTTACCGATTTTTTTCCCTGTCATTTTCACAAAACTGTTCCTACTCCCTTCCCCATATTTCTTTGGAATTTCCCTAACTTTCTGCCTGTACATCATACTGATCATATCTGAAAGGAACTGGCTGAATTCATTTAGCAGATAGTCAGCCTTCCTTTAATGTAGTATCTTACATCTTAGTTTTTATGGTTTCCATAATTAAATGGCCCTCATAGATTTTCAGCTTTACAAATGTGGTCTACAGAGCTAAATGTCTTAAAAGAGAAAACAATAGGAAACAGATTTTTGCAGTTTATTTCAATCTCAAAATATTTTTAGATTTATTTTTTTTTTAGAGCAGATGTTTAATGTGCACACATCAGTGCACATTTTTGACTTGTACAACTTGATTTTAATTGAGTTACCTCCAAGGGACTATGACAATATACACCAGCTGAAGATGTTCTTGGATTCTGTTTGGTTGTATACAAAGCTTTTAAATAAACTTCCTATTTTTTCCTGTATTTCCTTAATTAAATAATTACACATTTCTGCGGTGATATTTTAGATTTCTAAAACAATGCATGCCTTTTTTTTTTTTTTTTTTTTTTAACTCCAAACAATATGAAAAGTGAAATTTGGAAATATGAAATATGTCTTATTTAAGGGGTGTAAGTGAATGCCTAAAGATCTGCCATTTTTGAATATTCAAAACTTGTAATCAAGCTTCTGCTTTTTATTTATTCATTTATTACGTTTGTTTGTTTGTTTTCTCCCCACAGCAAGTTTGTTTCCAGCACAAGCAATACCATGATTTTAGGTAGGAAATCCGGGGGGGTCACTCCAAACATGTTAAGACCATCGAAGTTACAGCACTAAAGATGAAAAAGACAAAATCTAATTTAAGAGTTACAACAGGGTAAAACAAAATACACTGAAAGACTTTGATGTAATACAGTTTCTCCCATTTGTGTAAATACATCTTCCCATAATTTCATTTTCAAAATTATTTCGAACAAATTAGTTTTCATCACTGAGAGGAAGGGAATACATGGGATAATTTTGGTTCAAAGGTCAGTAACACCTTAAAGGGAAGTATATATAAAAAATGTCATTCCCATGAAATTCAAAGGGCAAAGATGCTTTCACTCAACACAATATTCAAGAGTGTCCTTAACTGCTCTGTACAGACAAAAATATTGTCTGCCAGCATCTTATCACATCTTGAGGCTTATTCTGTCACCTCGCTCCCCTTTTGCCTGAAAGTAGGTGGGGGGATGTTTGTTTTATTGATACAACGAAGCAGTGAAGGAGTAGGAAGAGAAATTAGTAGAGAATAATGTATGAGTTAACTGTAAAGATATTACAAGTGCAGAACTTGAAGAGGATCAAAGAGAATAAGGATAGAGCAAAGGCTTTCTGATGCAGCCTTGGACAATCAAAGAAACCACATTTGATGGGCTGGAACCACAAACAACACTGGGACTGTAGCTGGAGAACAAAGAAATGACCACAATCGAGGATTTGAGAAGATGATGTGAGGGGAAGACCACCGGAGTCAGCTATAAGAAAGGTGGTGCCACGGCAAAGGAGGAGTCCACAGTGTGAGACAGACACCAGTTCTTTATATGCCCAAGTTCAAGTTAGGAAAACTAAAACATCAAGGTTTCTACTGAAATTCTTGTGATTATTTGATCATTTTTGACTCCTTCTGGTATTACTCTGAATCTGCTGGGTTGCTACAGCTACTCAATGAAGTCTTACCATTGACAGTCACAGAGCGTTAGAAAGCAGTCTCCTTTTAGCACTGAATTCATTTTTACTGTTTCAAATCTCTGCCATATAGAGACTCAATATATACATATTGCAGTATCTCTGCTGGCATTATGAGGAGAAGAGGTAGTAAAGACACAAGTTCAGAGGGGCAGATGCAACTTATTTTTTCACTCCATAGATTGGCTTAAAATCAAATGTCAAGATTAACTTCTATTTCAGGCCTCACATTTAATACCATGATCTGCTCTAAAATCTTATTTCTAGATCTTCTAAATGCTTCTGAGTTCAGTGTAAGTTGCTTTTAAAAAGACCTTTTTTCAAACAGTTCCAACATCAAGCTACGTAAATTCATCAAAGATGAAAATGTTTGAATACTGCAGGTATTTTTTAACTTGTTTTTACCAAAGCCATCTCATATTCCTAGATCTTGATAACACACTGAACGTTTTTGAAAATCTTCATAAGATTTTCAGCCACAAAAGATGCCCAGTAACTTCTATTGAAGTTTTTTTTTATTTTTGCTCTGACAATATATGTTCAGACATCTCTGAGCACCTGACTTTTGGGAGGACTTAGATCCCCAGGCTATTAATTGCTTGAGAAATCCAAACTGGCACAGCTGTATCAACTCCAGACACCATGCCGAACAGATGTCTCAATATAAAACATGCAATGTTGTTCTTGCTGTTGTAATTAGTAGCACCACTTATGATCCATTTTTAAAAGAAAATGGCAATTTAAAATTTTTGTACTTCTACTGAAGTGCACATCAAGAAATGCACAAAGAAACACTAAATTATTCCATTCTGTGACTCATATTTACAGCATTGCCACATTTAAAAGATACTTGGTGCCAAGAACTTTTGTTTCTCTGCAACTCACGTGTATAATGTTGCCTGAACCACACCATCAGCCCTCCTTTCTACTGCAAAACACATTATTGAGATTACATTAAGTGGAACATTACAGTTCACTTCAACCAAACATTCAATTGAATGTTATAGTTGAAGCTGCTTGATACCTCCCATTACAAAATGTTGTTTACCAGTTGCTCATAAAACTTCATGAAAACTTTAACACTGTGGATAGAAATCTTCCACGTTGTCTTGCCTGTTCTCTGGATGATTTGCTCAAAGTATAGGTCCTCAATTCCTTGAAGTTAGAGAAGGTTAGGGAAAAGTTTATTATCTGTCCATCTAAGGAAATCAGATCTGTTCCAGGGCTGGAACAGATCTGAAAACATGATTCCATAAGAACTCTCACTGATTAAGGTTTTGGGTTGTTTTTTGAGATTTATACATCTCCAAAGAAAAAAAAAAAAAAAAAAAAAAAAAAAAAAAAGGTCTGGACAAAATTCACACCTCTAGAAGTGCTTTCATGTGAATAAAAGATTCCTTCAGAAGTCTTTGGACCTCACAGAGATGCTCTGTGAAGATCCTGCCTACACCCTGGAGGACACACCACCTCTACTTATTCTGCCTCCTGCATGCGTGGTTAGTGTGCCATGCTGTACACCACCACAGAGCATTTCCCCCCCCTCCCAGAGCTGGCATGGGAGAAGCAGAACCTTCTTTCCAATTCCCCTTCCTGATATCCGCAGGCTACTGCTATTGCAGGCATGGACTTCCAGTCTCGTACTTCCAGCGCTGTCCTGCAAGGGATGGCAAAGGAAGGAGGAAGCAGTGATGCTGAAATGTTGAGGGAAGCAGGTAACGGTGAAGTAAACTGCAAGTATTAGTACAAGGGACTTTGTGCTGGTTTTTTTTTTGTTTGTTTGTTTGTTTGTTTGATGTTTGATTTTTTGTTTTTGTAGCTAAAACATTGATTTGGATTTTTACCAGTACTTATATAAAATAGATGCTTAGAAATAGTATCATTTTACCAAATAATAAGCAGTAAAGAAATTACTTCTGAGCTGAAGACCAAACCAAAGCGAAATCCTCTGTAAAAGGAAGTGAAAAATCAACAGATTGTTAAAGGAAGAAAATCCCTAAGCAACAGAATCTGTATACTGGCCATTATAATTTTGTTCTCATTTGTACACACACACACGCGTCTATTCGTAAAGTATTTTTAGCTCTTTCCTTATACTGTATCAGTTTTTATTACAGCCCAATTTTAGCTATTTCCACACACCACTTCTATTTCTGCCCAGCTCTACCACAGACCACACATTACCACACTCAGCCGGTTACACCACGAAGGGAGGGGAAATCGAGTGCCCTGGTAGGTTAATTTGGAGGTACTTGGAAGGTAAAAGAAGACATGTCAAAAAGCATTAGCATGAAATATCTTCAGCATCAAGCTCTAAGAGCTTCTCATTGGCATTTCTAGATGGTATCAATCATCCCTGGTCCTGCGAAGAGGTGAGCCAGCAAAGAAGGGACAGTTTCCTTGGGTGAAGTGCTAAGGCCTAAGAAGGGATGGCTTGAACGCTGGGCAGAAAGCAGCTAGGAACTGCTGAGCCACATTTGATAACCTTTTGGCATCTCACAGCTGAGGGATCTAAGAAAATAACATGATTAATACATGCAAATGCTCGAAAAATAAATGAGTTTTCAGACGTATATACCAATGCCTATTCAATGAAAATTTTACTAAAATCCCAGCTAAGTGGTCCCAGACACTTATGTTTTTATTTTGGCATTGTTTATCGGTAAAGTTACGGTTTCTAGCTACCCCATGTTCTGTTTCATTCTCCCTAGCATCAGATATTTAAGTCTGAGATTTTAATTAGCACTCTGTGGCTTTCAAATACCCAGGAGGTACGTATTACTGTTGCATTTCATTTCTTTTTTCTCTCTTCATTACCGGGTTTGCAGATCACAGGCAGCTTTAAAGAAAATGACGCCAGCTCCCACTGCAGTGCCGATGGTGGCAGTCACGTACCCTGCCCAGCCAGGCACTTCTAACACACACACTGTGAAGAGTTTAAACACTTCCAGCGTGGGAGACCTGACACCAAACTACTCCTAATGATAGGAGCTGGACTCGTTGATCCTTGTGGGTCCCTTCCAACTCGGGATGTTTTATGATTCTATGATAACTGCGCAGCAAGTGAAAGCTGCAGTGGGAAGAATGGGCTCCAACTTTTAAAAACTGTGTTTTGGGATGAAGATCTCTTTTTCCTCACTTCTCCCATTCTCAATGCACGAACTGGTCAGATCTCATCACAGTACAACCAAGAATCACATTCAACTTCATTGTCCAAGTGTCTACACATTTACCAAAACTGTTCCCAGCTACCTAAGATGCTAACCACACACAGAAAAGTATGGAATCATTGTCCAGACAAATTTGTGAGTAAGGAAGACAAGTACTATGATGGATAGACGGAATCATTCAAAATTACATTCAGAGGTCCCGTATATACTAACTAAATCATAATTTCCTCAGACTTGGATTGAAAGACTAACCCACAGGATGAATATGACGGATGGTCTTCTCAGACCACTCAGCCACCACTGTGAGTCTCAAGTCAGCTTCCTGCAGCTGCAGACATGAAAAAGCCTGTGTGTAACTCAAATGATGACATTTACCCAAATTTGTAGAGAGCCCTGTAATAGGAACAGCCCTGCTCATTGTAAATGATGGTGAATAATGGTATTCTTTAATACCATCATCATTAAAACAGACATGGAGAACCATGAAATATTCCCTAAAAGGGAGATAAAGACATGGAAGTACTTTTCAATAGTTTTGAGAAATATAGGTTATCTAAAATGGAATAAAAACCACACACGTTCTCATGTAAAGCATCAAATATTTTCAGGTGCCCATCCACCTAACTGCACCATGAGGTTCACCAAAGTAAGGTAAGTAATATCACTGAAGAAGGATCTGAAACAGAAGTTTGAGGTCATGTGGATGACTCTGGCTATGCTATTTTGCATGTTGGGGAGGGGACAAAAAGGATTTTCTGGCAAGCACGGGGAAAGAGGCCACCAGACTAGGACTACTTGTGAAAGAGCAGATGATGTTATAAGGTGTTCAGTAAGAAAAGCAGGAGCTCTGAAGGGACTTCTGGGACATTTACACAAGAACTATCATTCAGAAAAATCCATTCTGTAATTATGAAGTATGAATGTGTAAGAGTTTTCCGTATGATCTGTTGAGGACTGAAAATGCTTATCTAGAAAATCTGCCATAGCCAGCATGCTAACACAGCCTTATTTATATGGACATTCTTTATTAAATTATGTCTACAAATGATTTACTTCCCAAACTTGCCAGATAAGCAGAAAGCATGTTTCAGAATTTTAGGCTTGTATGAAAGCAGAGACGTTTACAAGGATATAGCTATACATCATACAAAGTTGGCTTGTTCCCTTCTATCAAGACCATCATTTGAGAGCTTGGAGACAGTATGCCCCCTTTATATATATAGTTCCAACAATACAAACAAAATAACACTGGCATGTCAATATTTTGGGACAGCAACAAGAACTATACAAGCTGTCTTCAGTATGCTGTACCAACAATTTGAAAGAGTTACGAGAATGCAAGCATTTTTGGAAATCTTCCAGATGACAGATTTGCTGGAAGAAAAAGGCTGCTGCCCTATACTTCATAGCCAAAGCACCCTCACCCCCAAATCCAAAGCACAAGAAGTCCCTAAAGATAACAAAATCAATACAGTTTAATGAAGACAATTTACATGCTTTAAAAAAAAAAAAAAAAAAAAAAAAAGGAAGCCTCAGTTACATCCAACTGCAGCAATATAATTTGAATAAGCTACAATCCTAAGGAGCTTCCATTTACTTTTACCTACAGGCTCAAAAAGCAACTACTGAAAGCAGCTTCCATTACTGACAATCTATACGCCGTACTTTTCTCGATAACAATCACTGAACCTCCTTACTCATGTCTCCAATTTCAACAAGACCTATCTATTTCCAGCATCATGAATTCATTCAGAATTCATTCTTAATAAATGGTGTGAAAGAGACTGCGACAAACAATAATCCGCAAGGGCTCTCTGCGGTCTTTCTTATCCTGTTGTCTCATCTAGAAGGTCTTTAAAGAATTAACCTGGCACAGCTTCAGGCTGGAAGCATTTGTCCTTGTCTTGAAATCCTAAAGAATATTTATGAATACTCCACTTGAGCTCCCAGGTTCCTACTTTGCATTGTACTCGTACACTCGGGTTACCTTCACATTAAACAATTCCAAGAAGACTTTTTGTTCATCTGTACTACAAGAAACTCCTGCTATATAGCCATGTCTCCATCAGTAAGTGCCTGTCATCTGTATGGAGTTTAAACGCATAATGAGCACCTGGACCAAATTCAGAGTCAGAAATAATGACATCATAAAAGTCGGAACTACTCGATATCCTACCTACAGATGAAAGCTGTTAAAGCACAACGCATGCAAATTATATTACAGATCAATGCAATAAAAATCCAGGGAACGCAGAAAACCATTAAAAGCTGGATTCACCTCTAAGACAACAAAGAAACCCATAGCATCAAGGAATCTCTTATTTTAGCTAGAAGATTATCCCATCACTTCTGCAAAAGGAGCTCATCAGCTAGACCCAAACTCTAGGCCTGCAAAGGTTATGCTTAACGGCGGAGCCATGAAAAGGATTAAGATGACAAAAAAGCATGTTCTCCACAGATCTTTGAGTCACTTGAGATTGAAAACTTCTATCGTAGTCCTGCAGACCAGAGAAACACCAGCTGACCATCAGCACTGCAGCTCATGAATAACCACAGTTCCCGTGTAGAGTCGGCTGATGTACCAACTCCTCAATCACTTTATAAAACTGTCATTAACTGACAAAGCTCTTGGTCTTTCCAAATTTACTTCATTCTTCAGACCCCTTACCAAGCAAAAGTGCAATGCCACAAGAACTGTGTGACCTCTGGTAAGGCCACAAGCTACGAACGGCCATAAAGCTCTGAAACTAAATGCAAACTCTACCTTTCAACCTCACCTGGACTGCAGAAACTCTAGGCATAAAAGGAGAGATGAAGAATAAGTTGTGTATGTAATTACCGTAACAGGAATAACAGTACAGTATTTGTGTTAGGTTTTGACACTCGTATTTGATTTTTCAATGTTTGAGCACAAGTTTCTTCAAATTACCCGTTAGAGCTTTTTGGACTCTCTGTACATCTCCAGCTCATACAGAAATCCTGCTTTGTAATGTTAATGCCCCAGTAAGCTGCAGGAACAGTTCAACAACTGCTTTTGTGTCCCTGTTGTCAGACAAGACGTGATTACATAGTTTGAAAGATGGATGGTCATTCTTAAGTCATTTACAAATTACAGTTTTCCACTTAATTCGTTTTTTTTGCCATTGAAGATACTTAAAATTGAAAATAAGCTCACAAAGGACTGCTAACAAAGCAGTCTGACTCACAAGAGAAATAGGAAGTAAAGGGAAAGATTGCAGAACTCCAGAAAAACTTTTAAGAACCTAGAGAAAAATGAGGGAAATTGTTTTACCAGTTTAGGAAGCAAAAGTAACCCTAAATTTTGTTTGCCACTGGGACACTATCATTAAAAAAAACAGGCACAGTACTAACTGAAGACCATTGTTTAATTAATAGCTGTAAAATGACTGTGCTGAAATTCATCAATAATATGAACAAGGATATAGAAATATCAAATTGAAAGTACAGACATGATTAAGAAGCTATGCCTATTTAATTCCGGTTTATAAATGCAACTTGAGAAAGTATTTGTTGAGAATGCAACCTGGAAGACAAACTGATCTGTACAGCCTTCTCTTGCGAGTTATTTTGAGGCCAACACTGGAATTGTCATCACCTTCCCTGCAGGTGTTCAAGGCAAGGTTGGATGTGGTGCTTAGGGCCATGGTTTAGTGGGTGACATTGGTGGTAGGAGAATGGTTTGCCCAGATGATCTTGGAGGGCTTTTCCAACCTTAATGATTCTACAAAGCCTCTCAGGTCTGGATCCTCATTTCCAAAGTTTAAGGTTCTCTCACTGCTGAAGTGGATTCAGAGAGCCAAGCCAAGTTGCTACGATGGGGGCCCACCTGGGTGACAAAGTGACATGGGACATGCCCAAGCCAGCAGCGAGGACCTTCCTGAGGTTACGTGGTCTTGCTTACTAGCCTGCAGACACATGCTCTTTCTTGCTTCCTATTCCAGTTTCATGCCTCTTGCATTCCTGCACGAAAAATATCAAAGCACTTGTTTTGGAGGCGAGAAACGTGGACTAGTGCCAGCGAGAAGCAGACTGTTTTAGCTCAGTAGGAAGTCATTGGTTTTGGTACCCAGGATAGCTCAATCGTGTGTAGGGTTTTAGGCTAATTATAGATTTGCCCATGGCAAGAATACCAGGTACCCTGGAACTTTGCCAAAAATTATGGATAGTCTGCGCTATCTTTCCATGTACCTACAATATCCACTGTGAAACTACTGGCATGTTTACTCTGCAATTCTTGCGGGTTTTCCTCTTGTTCTTTACTAAACATCATCCATCCACTTAAAATAGTGTGTTAAATCACAGAGAAAAAGAAAAAAAAAAAAAAGTGTAGTTTCTTTTCACACCATTTTCTCCATCCTCACTCTGAAAGCTGTATTCAAATCTAGTCCCCAATCCAATACGACACTTATCTAAATAATGCAATTATTCTAAATCACACCCAGGTAACTGGTCTGATTTTGCTTTTGGTTGTCAGGAACATTTAAGTAGTGTAGATTGCTTGTAATGGGTAGGGAAAACGAGATGAAACTTTCAAAACATTGTGGAAAATAGAGGAGGAATAAGAACCATATTTTTGTTCCATTTAAACACATGCTGTTATGTAAGTGTCCACTGCAGTAGGTTTGGTTTCAAATAAAGTTAGACAGGCACATACTGTCTCTTTTGCAGCAAATAAACTTCTTTAATATACCTCAAGGAGTTCAGAATATTACAGACTGATTTTTTTTCTACTTAGTGCTTCAAATCTGCCTGTAATGAGTATTGAAAGTGATTAAGCAATGTTTTTTAAAGGAGAAAACCGTAGATTGATGTTGTCTGAAGGAATAAAAACACCTGGTATTCTAATAGCTATTTAAAAGAGCAGCATTACTTAGCATGCCCTTAAGAAAACAAAAAGCATGTCAGCATGTCTATAGTTCTGAAAGTTTTTATCCATTTTTCGTACACACAATACAAATTATTCAGGTGTGAAAGAAGACAAATAGCAAATCAGCTGTTGCCTGAAGTGTCTTCAAATGGACAGAAGAAAAAAAGCAAAATTTGAGATTCAGTTAAATGCCTTACAATGCAGAGCTTGTCAACCATGTGTTTTCACAGCCAAAATCCTCGTGTGCGGAACAATTAAGTGCAGCACCCTTTAAAGCAAAACACTTTTAGATACCGACATTAAAAGCCCATTCACACCTGCACACATGTGCCCCGCACATGGAGCTGTGCTGCAGCATGGGCAACAAAAGCCTGGCGGGTGCTCTCTGTGGGCACGTCCCGGTGCCAGCCCACCCACACTTCAGCCTCTTCTACCTTCGGGATGTCGCTGCTGTCTTCAGCTACAGTGGACTTACCGCAACATTGCTGTACCCATCATCAGAAAATCCAGAAATCAGCTTCCTCAGTTAAAAAATACCAAGAATGCCAGAACTGGCTCTAATTTACAAATCCCCAGGCAGCTTTTGCCTCTAATATTAATGGGTTCTCCTTGAACGCTATCTGGTTTAGGCAATTAAATTTTGCTGTAATTATTTAGATAAAACTAAAGTAAACAGGCTGAATCACGCTGGCAATAGGCTGACAGTGGGATATTTGGGAAATGTGGCTTTACTAAGAACATCTGCTAACACCGTAACACTTACTAAGGTGTGTAAAGTCCCGGTGTTGTTTTAATCTTCTGAGAAATTTTAAGTAATTGCAGGCTGGAAATGCAGTTAGGCTGGAAACAGACCTAGCCTACAAAATCGTCTTTCATTCTGGATATCACAGCATACTTCAGAGAGCGTTCAGAGAATATTCTAAGGTTTATAAATGAGTTTGTTTGTAAAGTTGATGTCCTAGCTGAGAGCACAAAGAGTCTGTTTTTCTTGGGTATGATAAATCAGATTAGTAAAGAAGTGACAGACAACCTGTAATCTGTGCAGGTACCAGTTTTGCATTACAGGAGGGTGAGCAGCATTAAGTTCCTGTTATTATCTTGGTTGCACATACAGCATATACAAGCTAAAGTTTTCTTCCTCAACCATGACACACTGCTACCTGCACAACAGGATGTGTGCATACTGCACTGTATCATCACTTTAGTTCTTACAGTTCTTTTATGTTTTATCAAATTTGATTTATCAAGGACAAAATCAGCATAATTTTGTCAAACGCTACTATGTGAATATTTTCATCCCTAGCTTTTTGTATAGACTTCTTTAACAATGTACATGTATTTTCTCCTTTGGATGGACACAAACCTCTTGGGTTTTGGACCTCTGATTTAAAGGAATTCCAAGCCTCCGGTATGTTCAGGTACTCAGTATCTTAAGTACAATGGAGTTCACTGACAAATTCTTTTGATTTTTCAAAGTATTCTCTCTTAAAATAAAATAAAAGACTTAATTGCTGAATTGGCTTAATCTTCTTGAAACTTCTATTCAACATAACTAAAATCAACATAAGATTACAATATCTAATGCTCTAGGACAGTTCTGTAATATTTTTATTATTAACAGCACTAAATCTAGAAGAGCATTATGGTTTATAGGTTCACTAAACACAGCTTTCACAAACGGATAAAATGTTCCCAGTTAGCATTAGCAGAATTTTGTCTCTAATCTGCATCTAGGAAGTTTAAAGCATTTCTTAACACTTGAGTATTCCTCCCTCTGGTAAAAACTACACAGCTGTCTGTCTGGATCCAGTCTGTAATCCCAGAACACTCCCAGAAGAATCTCCGGAGAACTGTCCTCCTCAAAGGGATTAAAAAAAAATCAATCCTGTTTTACTTACGTGGGTTTGTCCTTTTTATTAAATGCTCATGTATTAATTTAAGATTTTTCTTTTTATTGACAATTTGAGGCATTTTAGTTGATTCCGAAGTTAGGCTCCCTTGCCTTCACTCCCCCATGGTTCCCCAATTTATGGTTTTTAAGCAGAAAGAAAAGCATATGCTGTCTTCCAGCCCTGCAATACAGCAACTGCTACTAAAAAATGTGTCTATTACATTCTCCTATGTCCTGTACATACTGATGTGCACTGGTAAAGCAGACAGAGCAGACAAAGTTACAGAAATATTTTTAATAAAGATCCATCGAATTTGTTCTCCTGGAGGATTTTTTCTTCCTTAACATTGTGTCTTTATCAGAAAGTGCCTGGCTCTTTAAGCTGTCTTCCCCTTTTTGCTCGACAATCTTCTAAGCAGCTGTGAAAAATGTTTCTTTCCTATTTCAGAATAACAGAAAAAAGTTAAAATTCAAAATTTTTGTCTCTAACCACCCTCTACACAGTAATAATTAGCTATCTTTCAAAGACTTTTCTTGACCCAGGTCCTTCAGTTAAAAGAGATCTCGGGTTAGTTCCCCTATTGCATCAATACATTCTAGGTCCCTGGAGAATTTTCTTCCAAAAGAAAAGAAAACATAAGTGTTACAATTCCTTTAGAACATTAAAAAAGCTCTGAGTGAAGAATAAAAGAATCCAAATTACTGCTCCATGACCTACCACCTACGGGTGTTCAGTTCCCTGGCAACATGAGACTTCCTAATGATTAGTCAGCCTTAGATTACTTTATGCATAAGATTAGCACACAGTCCTCCTGCAGTGAGCTACGCTATGAAAAAAGTTTAGCCGAAGGTGCCTGTTCACAGAAGCCACCTGAACTGTCAAGGTAGCACTTGGAATTTTTTACATGGGAAATTTCTGTAGGTTGCATTTCGAAAATAGCAGCACGGAGCCAGTACTTCAACATATATTGTAAACCATCATTTCAGCAGCGCAGACCAACACCACCATTATACAGAGATCTACTGGATGTGTAAACCCATTTTGTGGGGTTTTGTATTATTTGCATCTGTATACACGGAATAGTATTAAATATGTATGTGTATACAAATAAGAATACCTATCACTGACGTACTGTTTCCAATCTTTCCACTTTGAAATGTTATCCAGGTTGGTTTTCACTTTTCAGCTTCCATACTGGGGCTTGTGTTTGATTAGACTTTTCAGAAAAGGCCCTTGCTGAATATTAAGGACAAATACGTTTTTCTTACACATCTGCTTTCTAAAATGAACTATGGATTTTGATTTATTGTTCTCTTTTCAAAAGGTTTTGCCAGTATAAAAGAAGCTTTGGACACTTCTGGCCTTAAAAAACCACTTACATACACACTTATTCAAGACATGACAGCACTCCAGGTATAGAGTCAGCATCTAGTACGAGAAGTAGAAAATTACAATGGCCATATTTTAACAACTCAGTCCAATTTTATTAACGATGAGTAGTCTAATCTCAGTACAAAACCTCTTTGTACAACCACTACCACCCAGTAAACAGGCAGCTCTCCAGGGCCCATTCTAATACAGTTTGCAGACAGCACAGTTTGTTCAGGTTCTCAGGCTGAATAATGAAGGACTAATACTGCAGGAACAACTCATCTCGAAGATGTCTCATCCAAACTCGTAATAACTGGAGAAAATGGGACTGTGCTGCTTATACAAAGGATCTCCTGGAACAGGACTACAGGTTACATCTTTTCAGAAACAGATCCAATCCTAACAGTTTCTTGTACTGGAAAGGATCCACAAACTGTGAAAAATACAAACCTACTTGCCAAGATTACCAGTCTTTTATACTCCATTTCACCAAACTGCTTAACAAGATGAGGAAAAGTATATGGTCAAACATGTACAAAAAGTGATCCCTACGAATCTCTAAATTTAAACTTGTTTATGCTCGACACCAAACTCATTAACAGCCTTGGGGGAAAGAAGTACTGTATAGAGCTACTTTTTGATGCTTCCATCTTCACTAGAACTAGAAAAGCAAAAGATGAAAGGTCTCTCCTAAGTAGCACTCTCCAATGAAGCTGGCATATTTGGAAGTTCGTATTTTATGAGGACATGCAGAATGGAACTTTATACAACCTATGGACTATGCTTAAAGGCTAAAATAAAGTTACTTATGCTTAAAATAAAGTTACATGAAAGAGGAGGTATCAGGCAGTCAAATTAAGAACTCAAATGCCAACAGAATAATATGAAGATCTGTTATGCCTGCCGAATTTCTGTGTTACTCCCCCAGCACAAAGTCTGTTTTTGGAACTGGAAATAAAAATCTGAGTTCCGCTCCTTGCATTTGGATGTACAATAGAAATGTCTGTATTTGGGGAAATTACCTTAAAATCTGTTGTAGGAAAAACCTCTGCTCCTGAACCAATCTGATTAATCTAAATAATCCCCTAAGAAGATTCGGTTCAGGAAATTTCAATGTAAGAAAAAAAAAAAAGAAATAGCAAAAGTATCATGCTATAAAACACCAACAAAAATAAACACATTCTGTCTACTCCGTGATTAACAACACATTAACACTACCCGATACAAGTAAAATCTCCAGTATATTAAGATAATAATACTGATCATGTTTAAAAATAGTTTTTGTTTTGTTTTTTAAACAGGCTTAAGTTTCATGTTATAAATTCTCAATCAAAATGCAATTTAACTCCATATTTATCATTGAGAAAATCGTGATATTTTATGGCCCAAAGTTCTTTGGATTTTTATATCCAAAACAAACTTTGCCTTTGCCAAATGTCAAAGGAAGATGCATACTCAAATCCTTATGCAAATGAAGCAGGAATTTCCACCAGCTCTATTTACTGGATGGCGTTTCATTCGTGCTATTTTTAACAGACATCAGAGAAAGCAAATGCTGCAGAAAACATATTGAGGAACATTTGGTTCAATGAAGAGAGTGAATTAGCCTCAACTGCAGCACTGCTGTTTGGCTAGTTTCAATGAGCTACTGTTTTGTAAGTTTCAAGCGATCCTGATTTTTCCTCATTATATATATAGGCAACTTTTTCACAGCAATAATGCCGAAAAATGACAACTATGCAAATATACATGGATGGTGAGGAGGTAAGGGAAGAGAAGGAACAAAGAGGGACTACAGTGGAAAAATCTGGACTGGAAACACTTATGTAATCTTCTCGAAAGCTCTAACATATCTTTATTCCTGTTTAGCCAGAGGGGAGCAAAGATTCCCGATGTGAATGACCAAACCTTCCCTGCAAGATATGCTTAGGCAAAAAGGTGAGAAGTGTCAAATAAGTAGACCTGTAAGACAGAGTAGTGAATATTCAAAGCAAAGAGCTTGCAGGCAACAGATAAAGAAATGACCTTGCATAATAAAGAAAGAACATATCAATAAAAAAGTTAAGTGTTACAAGAGAAATCCTGAGCAGGAAACACAAATAAAACCAACCAAGTCAGCCTTACACTGCCACATACTTCCATGCAACCAGATCCAAGCCTCGTGCCACCGAAGCTTGCCCAAGAGATGGGTACTTCTAGTGGGGCTGCCCCAGGTAACAAACCTTTTGGGAGCGCTCCCTGCCTGCCCGCATGGCCTGGCATCTCTCCGCAAACAAATCAGGGACACGTCAGACATTTTCTACCGAGTTTGGCATGGGTAATGATGCTCTCAGTGACAGGATATCCCTAAAAGTTTTGATAAAACTGTGCAGCTGTCAGTGTGATGGATACATGGGATGCCCCATTAATGTCCTCACAGCAAGAAAGGAAAGGGGATGAAGGCGAGCACCGCGTGGGAAGGAGCTGAGGGCACTGGGCAAGTGTCTAAGAGATGATGACAGGGTGGAGATGAAACTGGAGGTCCTGGAGCAGGAAAATAAAGGAGGCACTGGATGCAAATCCACAGGAAACCGAGCTGCCTTCGTTCTGCCTGCTCTGAACGATTAGTTTAAGTGGTATATATGCCAGAGGACTAGCCCCTTCCTGCCTTTGTTTCTGCCTCATACACAGAATATCTGTCTCTAACGCCCAGCAGTCGATGACATTTGGAAATATCACAGCGTGCTGGAACACTTTATATTTATGCCTCTGTTGAAAGCAAAGTTGTATCTCAAAGTCCCTAGAACCCACCATTATTTTCCAACTGCCAAAGCACGAGTTTTTGATGAGGGCAGAGTAAGTCAGCCAGCATGCTCTCCACTCCTAAGTTTAGCCAAAAGCTGCTAACACATCAGTCTTTGTCCTGTAAATCAGGGTAGACGAGGACTACAACCAATTTCCCCTCTCTCCCTCTTTTAGGAAGGACAGAGTAATCGAGGTTAGAGAAACCTGACAGTTATTAACAGGGATAAACACGATCCTCCTGACCTTAACCGCAGTTACTGAATCAGATGCATGTGCATGCCTCCGTGCGCGCACACGTGTGCGGACACCGCAGGACTCAGATTTTCCTGGCAAGCCGGCTGCTGCTGGCAGGATGATGCAGTACAACTGCTGGCACTGAGATGTCGAGCTGAGGACGAACGCAGGCCAGCGAAGTCAAAGGGAAATTAGGTTTCCACGATTCCAGTCTTAATTTTCCCCTCGAAAAGAGTCGTTCTCATCATTGTTTCCATAACAGGCACATGTGCTCTTGACAAGTGATCTGAAGTTGTTTCTACATCCAGGCATTGTATATTGGTTACGCTCTGCTTGGAGGTAGATACTGGCTTGGGTCAGTCTAAATCGGAGCTTTTTGACATGATGCGCCTGTACGTGATGAATTCTGTCACGTTTAGGAGTTAGACTCTGCGACTCAAGCTTGCAGAGCACCCGGCCAACATTAACTAAACATAAAGCAATTTTTTGAAATGTAATTCTGATATTGCCAAAAACTGACTTATTTTACTGTGCTAAGGAAGAAATCTCTGTACACGCCAAGGAGATGTTCTCATTTAGGGACAATCCCATGAGTTATTTACATTGCCAAGTCCTACTTCGGCACCTAAATAATAGCTGATTGCAAATGCTTTTGTGAGTATGGCCTTTAAATCCTAATCTCTGCCAACATACAGCTGAGGGCTATAGAAAAGCATCCCCTGACTTATTTCCTTCTTTGAAAACTGAGCCACCAGCAGTTAAAAGAAAAACTGGGACTTCTGGGCAAGTTTCCAGAAGTGCAAGCTAACAACGCCTGAAGCAGCCACTGCCATATCCTACACTGAGGAATTCTTCGCCTTACAAGCTGGCTGATGTAATGGTATGCTTCATTAATATAATTTTTTGTGTGCTTACACTGCCCACAAAACCTTCCTATGCAAACAGAATCACCAGTGCTGCCTGATAAACAAGAGGTGTTTACTTTTTAACATTACGGCAATTCCCAAGTGTTTTCACATCCCATCTGTACTTCTCTTCATGGAAGCGTATGTGGCTATCGTATGTATCCATCAGGTCAGATGTGGAGATGACTGCTAGGAATTATGAGGGGGGTGGCGTCTATTGATTCTGTATTTCATGCGATAAACAGTGTGGTTAATATGAAAAACAGCTGTACATGAAGGCAGAGAGAAGAAACAGCGATGTATAGTGCCGACTGCTTATTTTGTTCTTTGATGAATCGCTAATTAACTGATTTTTCTTAACTGATTGCCAAGGGGATATGCAATGCCTCTTCCTGAAAGACATAAAACAGAGAAGGGAGATGATACAAAGGAGCACATTCCCTCTTTCAAGGACAGGTTTGAACCTGAAGTCAAAATAATGAAAGGCTGAGCTAATTGCTCAGCTTAAAGAAGAGGGGGCACGTAGCAGTCCACAGATTTTTCTAAGGAAAAAAACAATCATCTGTTTCCCATGTTCACCATAGATAAGAGAAGTAGCAATGGGCTTCATTTATGGCATGGGAATCTTGGATGAGACGGCTGAAAAAAATCAAGGAGAGTTTACCACTAGAACAGCAATTCTCTGGTGGTTACAGAATCCTCATTATCGGAGGCGTCTAAAGGGCATGTTAGACAATCACCTCTCAGAAAAGAAACAGGTAAATATTAATCCCAAACTTATACAAGAAGATTGATTCCCTGACTTCCAGACTGTTGTTTTTTTTTCCTTTATTTCTGATTCTGGGAGCAAGCTATAGAAGCAAAAACCAGCAAGATGTCCTGAAGTAGTACAGACTGATGAGTCCTTACTCACTTTCCTTCCCATTGGGTAGAATTTATCTCATTCTAAAAGTTGGTTACCAACTTTAGAGAAATGCAACACAGATAAAAAACAGCCTTCCCAGGCACATAGATACCATTTACAAAATTAAACCAGGCACTTCTAGAGCATAATTCATCTGAACTGTCTTAAACCTCTACCTTTGACCAAGTCAATAAAACATCTACCACCTACCCCATCGATAGGTCTAATGTTTTATTTACTGGGAAGGGAACTTATTGGGATGACTCAGCTTCTCTTGATACCTACTCTTAGCTAAGACAAATCCCAGTGTAGGTGATTGATTTTCCAATTCCAGAAACTTACCTTTTGGTGCTAGTATCAGGAGCTCTGAACCCAGACCATAAAACAAGGGCATTCTTCCTCCCTGAAAAATAATTCCCTCTTTCCCAACAGCCCTGAACACCTTGATAATTTAGTCATTTATTTTCTCTCCTTTTCTTTCCCACCTTCAATTTTTGCTTTTCTTTTAGGCTGCAGCACCACAACTGTTACTCTCAACATCCAGCTGAAACTGGGAACTGAAGGGATGTAGCGACAGAGACTAGCACAGAGCTGCTTCACGCTGCTTTTTAGGGAAGCGGAGACAGGCTTTCCACGTCTTGCACAGTTGGACAGTACTTACTAATAATTTTAATGTTCTTAGACTAACCGTGAGGAACACACAGACACAACATGAGCACACAATTTTCTTTTCATTTGCCAAGCGAAACAAGCTAAAAGCTCCGTTGTTTTTTTTTATAGTCTCTCCAAATCCTGCTCCTATCTCGGAGAGGGCTGAATGGATCCGTACCAATTGATATGTCAGCTAGTAATGGCAAGGAACCTAAACAAATTTTCTGCTTCCAAACTTCTCCAAAAATGGAAGGCAACGATTATGTGAAATTTGCAAAGAAATGAGAAACATAGTCTGGAATATTTTTTTTTCTCTTTCCTAGCTTATTACAAAAGCAAACACCAGAACAGGTCACTGAAGTTGTATTTTCAGCTACACTTTCAGCTACTTTCTTATTTCAACTCTGCATAATATGTATTTAAGCAGAAATGTTCCAGAAGGACAATGCTTACTCAAAGACATGATGATATGTCAAACAAATAAAGGCTAAGCAGAGTTGGGTTATGTCTGGATTTTGACATCACAACTCCAAAGCAGATCTATATACTAGATTTAGACAAATCTTTTATCAGCACTTCTCAAGTCAGTTCCTCAAAAAGTGCTGCAGGATTCAGTGAGCAGACACAGGGCAGCCACAAGCGTCATCTTTTAGGTAAGAAACACAACTGTGCCCAGACTACATGGTCAGCTACCTGGATCTCTGCTCTTGAAAGGCAAGGACTGCAGTGCTGGCCACATTCCCACCTGGGAAACAACCCTGCTGCCCAAGCACATCCCCCTCACATTTCTAATTCTTGTCCTAAAGTTGGGTAACATTACTTTTTCAAGCCTGTACATTTCACATTATAGAAAACCACAGCAATTTCATTATTGCAAAGAGCAAATCTGGTGCACTATTTGGTTTTTATTTCCTTATTATAAGGTCTTCTAGAGAAACATGGAATGTGTTTGCATCTGTCTGTGATTGATAAAAATGCCACTGCCTTGTTCAGTAGCAAAGATACCTGCTTTTTCAGGCCCATTCAGTTCACAACATAAATTCTGCACAAGCTCACTTCTTCTGCTCCTACACAACTCAATCCAACATTTGTCCAGATGCAGCTAAACCAAGAAGCCTTCCACTTCTACACGTGATGACTATGAGGTACTTGTTATAAGAAGTAATGGTTACAATTTTCTTTTTCTGATTCTTCAAGTCAACTTTTCTTTCAGACCTTTGATATTTTCAAAAAAAGATTAGAGGAGTTGATAGCAATGCATTAGAGACATACTCTGGACTGTGAAAGAGGAGGGGAGGAATAAAACCTTTTCTGGGTCTTGCTCTGCATAGAAATAATCTTGAGTTAAGTGATTACTCCGTTTTCAAATGCACAATGTTAATAATTTCTTTTTCTTACTACTACCATTCACAATTTAGGTATATTCTTTATGTTGTTAGCCACAAAACAAGCATAGTTTCCTTAGAGGATTTTGTACATCAAATAAATTACTTTATTAGTCAGTCTCTGACTAAACAGAGAACTCCCTGAATTTCCTCTGATGACTTTATATCTGCTGCTTGTTTATCGTCCATACAGAATTGTAATTTCCTGCATCATACTACCTGTGACACATTATCTAAATATCAATTATAAGAACTGTAAGGTTGAGAGATAAGTAGAATAAATTCAAAGACAAAATAAAGACAAAATACTAAGAACGACCTTGTAAAATAGGACTTTCACCAAACACATTACTATTTCCTATGGCATATCAAATTCAGGCTGAGATAAAGTTTTATGCCGCATGAGCAGATATTTTTCCCTTGGTACCTTTATTATTGCTTTCAGTTACCTCTCATTTTCAGTATCTGAAATTTAAAGAATAAAGCATTTGTTCTTTTTCTGAAGTTTATTTAGGTGATAGAGTTAGGGCTAAGCCAGCACGATACGGAAAGCTGTCCTTTGCGCTGGTTGCAAACATTTTTAAAATACGTTTTCTTACCACTTTCATCCAGCAAGAAGTCATCCTGGTAACGGAACTTTTCCGGTCCACATGCAATAAAAATGTCATCATCGCCAAAGAAATCCTGAAGGCACATCACCTGCAAGCAAAAAGGAAAGGAAGGCATTGTATGAAATACCTCATCATCGGAATTGTAAAAACAATAAATCCCTCCTTGTTTCCATCTGCATGAAAATTCTTCACTTTTAATGGAATCAACAGGGCTTCATCTCCAGATACATTTCAAAGCTGTGCTCTGACCATCTGTTACAAGTGAGAAACACTTTTATGGACACTGCAGGAAAAGAGAGATAAGGCAAAATGCCCTAACTGTCACATTTATTGCACGATGCATCAGTGGGGTATGAGGTAAATGCCTTTTGTTTACGCACAGGGTACCATTCAGCTGTTAGTGGATAATTAATTTGCTTCTGAGCCCACAGTTCTACTCTTTGACAGCCATGAAATTAGGTAACAGTTTCGTATGCAGAATTAAACGTAGTTATTTCAGCAAAATCTTCCTGACCAGGAATAAAACTCCTATGGGTGAACTGAGTCTCCATCATACATCCCTCATCTCTGCCAGCAGAGTCCGTGTAAAACCTCTTCATAGGCACCAATCTGAATAATCAGATGAGCTGGGAATTCTTCTCGTACAGAATAAAAGGATAACTAACCTCTCTCAACTCCCAAATGCGAGCAGCAGGATTAGGTCGGTGCAATTTTATGACCATGCTTGAGATATCCTTATAATAACTTTTAATTTGCAAGGAGCTACTTAAAAAGTTTAGTATTTCTTTACTGATGTTCTTAAAAGAACAATCAGTAATGTTCTCCAAACCTGCCTTTGGACATACCAAATATCAAAAACAAATTAAATATCTGACCATTAGAAAAAAAAAAAAAAAAAAAGAAAGAAAGAAAAAGAAAGATACTTTGTAAGCAGCATTATATACTCTGTCCTTGTTTCACATTTATAAGAAAATTTTAGTGGGTTATGTTTGCTTATTTTTGTATAATGTTTTGCAATTGAATAGCACATTAATGTTTGAACAGGTAATACTTCATGGTTTCACACCAACTGAATGCAGACAGGAAAGTTACACATAAAGCATTTATAAAAATTGACAAAAGAGTTGAGAACAGTCCAAATGAAGGAGAGCACCCCCCTCATAATAAGTAGGGAAAAAGTCAGCATTTAAAGCCTACGAACAGAGAAGTGCAAGATTAAGCTAGTGAGGCTAGCCAGGGTCCTGCAGACCTCGGCATAAAACCAAACACACACCACCAGCAGCCCCAACCTGCAGCGATCGGCATCGATGGGGTCTGAAACTCCTCTCGTGCTTCCCAGAAGCACAGCAGACGGCTTCAGCACCTAGAGCAGTTATGAGGCTCTGTGCTCGAAAAGTCTCGAGGAAGAAAAACAGTGCTCCACGTCGTGACTGGCTTGCAAAGTACGATTTGTCATTAAAACTATGTTAAAGGTAGAGCAATAGCAGCTGAAAAATGAGGAATTCAAGTGAAGAACTAGCTGAAGTAAATACCAGGTACTCTTGAAATTGCTCTGTCCTGGAGCAATACATATAATTTTCGATTCAGGTCTACCACAGCCCCCTTCCTATCAATATCCTCATATTAACAACACCACACAGCACCTGAGCACCAGCATCAAATATGTAAATATTTCATGCAGCTTTTTTCCATGTTCCTACTCAGTTTATGTTCTATTAGTGTATCAGCCTCAGCAACCTTTTTATAAACTCACTGAGTTTCCATCTTTTTTTTGTCCACAAGACATATCCTGCCTATCTTCCCACCCCATCCACCCACCAAGCTTCAAACATCTCTTCCCTTCAGTCAAGTTCCTCTGAAATTGCCACTTCTCCCACATCGTGCACAAACCCACTAATTTTCAGGATGGCATTAAAAAAATCCTGTGATTTCCTGTGTGCATCCCAAGTTTGACACAATTCTGGGGAGCGATGACCTTCAACATTTAGCACCAAGCAGAGCATCAGAACCAAACAAATGCCCAGCGACCCTATGCACGAAGTTGAGCTATTTTGACAACGTGCATGAATTGAAATTAAATTCCTATTTGAACAAAAAAATTGTACGGGTTTTATAAAACTACAACAAAACAACAACAAAAAATTTGGCTCTGGTTAGTTACGAGGGTTTCACTCAAGCCAAAACAAAGACATTAAAATGGATGTAGTGAGACCTATGCAGGTTCAACTAAGCCAAAATTTAAAGCATTTAAGGTTAAGTGTATGCAATTTAGATGCAAATAAGAAAATAAAAAATATATTTTGTACTTAAATATATTTGTTTTATTTAATCAAACTTTATTTTTTCAACTAAAATTCATCATTTTTCTTGCCTCCCAAGATTTTAATAATTTGTGAATGACAATTCTAGCAACTATAAAGCTTACAGCAAGACCCTTCAGAAGCATCTTCTCTTCCAGCTCCAGTACCTTTATTTTATTTTATTTTTGATTTTATACTATTTAATTTAAGCCTTGCCACTTCCTTCATTGTCTACTTCCTCCTCTGTAGCCTTTTCCATCCTTTGTGTCTCAACATCCAAGGCCTGCTCGGCTCCCCAGCTCTAGCCCCTCGTGGGTTACACTGCAGGGCTTTTCCAGAAGGCATCGAACAAACACACACACCCGCTTTCAGGCTTTTTCACAAGAAATCTGCAAGCACTTTCTACTCACACTCAGTCATCAACGAAGCAGCAGGACCTGCTTTTTATTACCCGTTTTCACTTCTGGAGAAAACAGCTCCTCAAAAGTTACGGTTTAGGAGATCAAGGATCTGCATCACCTGTTTTGGACTGTGACAGTGCTCAAGAGGTCAGTGTGCTCTGTTGCACGTAGCCAGTTTTTAAAAAGCTATGTTACCAAGGCCTCCCCCAGCATTTTTGTTGTGTCCAGCTCACACAATCCTTCCTCTCCCTTTTCAGATTTTTCTTCCGTATTCCAGCAGGACGTTTCTCACAGCGAGGGAAACAAAGCCTGTGCAGGAGCAGTCAGACATACAACCTCGGTAAAACCAAACTGAAGAAATAAATATTTTCTACTACACACTTGGCGCTACGTGTACCATGACACTTGGACACAAACAAGTTGCTGGCAGACAGGTGAAATTTAAGGTTAGTGGTGTCTCTAGGGGAACGCATCAATAACACTACATCAATAACACTAATACCAGAGGACAAGAAGCCTCAGGCATTAGGATCCTTTGCCTGAGTGACAAGAGAGAAGACAAAGAGCCACAAGGAAAACTGGTCACTAGTAGAGGCACTGGGCAATACTCAAGTCATACAAAGCCTCGCTGAGCTCTACGCAGCAGATGCAAAATAGCAGAGAGGCAGAAGTTGTCATGCCTACGCTTACCTGAGCAAGTTTTACAGGCTGAAGCCGGAATCCTTCTCAAATCCTCATCTTTCTTGTCCCAGTAAACAATTTAGGAATCCCATGTGCCCCTCCAGGGGGAAACACAGGAAGAACCCCAAATGATTTTTTTTATCTCAGAGGTCAGTCTGGTGATTTCACTAGGGGACATTGGGACCAACAGGACAAGGCTCAGCACTGGCTTTGCACCACGGCATGGGAACTGGAGGCACCTTTAAAATTACCTTCACTTCTCTTTCTTTCCTTTTCTCTCCCCCAGACAGGGGTGTACCTGGATCCAATGAGGAATCTCCTAACTATTATGGAGCCGTTTGTTATCCCTTAACACGCCCGAAGCATTTAAGGTCTTAATATTCACCTCTTTGAAGTTGGTAACTGTATTATGGAACCACCCTTTCCTGTATCTGCAGAAAGATGTAAGGAATTATGCTTTACATTTAGGAGCACAGATGACCCAAGAATAAAGAACAGCAGCTTGCAGAGGCACTGGCTGGCAGTTAGCAGTGCCAGGAAGGAGCTGCAGAGAAAGGGAGACAGGGAGAAGGAGAAGGCGGAGGGAAGGAAGGACGGAGGGAATGAATCAAGCCTTTTTCTAAAAGCATTAAGCGAGTTCAGATAAATAACAGATGAAATCACCTCCTATAATAGCTGGATTCTGGTTATAGCGAGGCCAGGAACCTCTCTGAATTCATGTTTTAAACCACACAAAACCAGAACAGACCTCTTTGCATGTGTCTCCTCAGCGACAGCGCCCTGACTGCTTTCCCACTGTTTTAAAATTGACCGTGTATCAAGTTAATAGTGACTGAAATTTTTAAATAAAAAAAGAATCAAATAACTTGAATGATCCTCTAGCTCACAGCTCAAGCAACAGCGTAACACCACCAGTGTTACTTGCTCTATGTTTTTATTACACTTTTTATATGCTGTGTTTTGGGGAGGAAAAGAGCGCTCAGTGTGTTTGTCTTCTTTCAACAACAACAACTTAATTAGACCTTGAATTAGACTCTGTTTTGGATGAGCAATGAGAAGATCTCAAGCTGGGGTGCCCTAAGGCAACGTGGTTAATGGAGAGCTGGAAAGCAAAACTGAGGACAAAAAAATAAGGGAGAAAACAAAAAAGATGCACAATGATACAAAGAAAACTCGGTAAGTGGGTACAGCAGTCTTCTGGAAAGAAAGAGAAATGAGGGATGGCAAAAGGAAAATGTGAGGCACAAAGGCAGGGAAGTGAGTGTAAGAAGAGCCGTAGGCTGCAAGGCAGGAGCGTGTTCAGAGGGTGACAGACACAGAGAAACTCACGTGGCAAGACACCCGAAGGTGGGGAACTCAGAGCAGCCCCACAGACAATCCTCTTGGCAGCCAGTTGGGAAGTTTTAAAGAAATTGTTAGGTACCTTTTTGTACCTGAAACAATGTCATGTTAAGTTCAATTATCATTTCCCTTGCTGTGAAGAAGACATTAGAAAAAAGTTATCCCTGGAAAAACCTCAGTGTTTAAATGATTCATCATTTTAGGACTCTGACTCATGAATTTGGTGCTCAGTTTTATAAGTTCATGGAGGGTTGGTAGGTTGTGGGTTTTTTTTTCCTGCTACTTTTGATTCACTCAGACTTGAAGTTTTATTCCTGACAGGTCTCTTTAGCTCTAAGGAGCTCTCTATACCTCTGTTCTACTCTTAGGTTTGTTTTTTGTTTGTTTTTTGTTTGTTTGTTTGTTTTCCCAATAAAACAAAGTTCATCCTTAAGATTTAAATTGATCTTTATATATTTCTCTCAATTTTCCTCCTTAACCAAGCTCTGTTTTCCAATTATCACCACCTCTGAAGTACTTATTTTATCCATGTCTCCACTCTTTATGTACTGCTTCATGGAAAACATCTCAGCTTAGATCCCGAGCTAACTTCACTGTCATCCACCACTGGCAGCCTTGTGATAGTTACGGATATTCCTGAGAGCTTATCAATTCACACAAGCTGTTTGTATAGGACAAGACACCACGGTTTTTCTTTAACTTCCTAATCCTAGCAGAACTACAGGAACAAAAGACCTCCTATATCATTATATTTATCTTCTAGCCAGTATAGGGCTACTTCCCACACTGTATTTCTGAGTGCTTTGTTCAGTTTTTAATACATCCCATACTATACAGTGCTTCCCTTAGCAGACTGTGCTGCAGAAAGACCAATAAAGCAACCATTACTCATTCAAGAGGTTTTCATGGCTTCAGAACAAAAAAATAATAACATTTCCATATTGGCGTAATTGCTTTTTAGGTCATTACTGTGAAATCAGAAATCCAAACATAGCAATAAGGCTTCTAGGAAGAAGAAAGAAAAATACTTGCTGTTTCTAAATAAATTTGCTATCAACACCCTTTTTTTTTTTTCTTAATATGTGTATTTTGGAGGAACCTCAGCCTGCTCCATTCTTCGTGGAGTATGTGATAATTGCACATAACATCCTTTATGACAAAAAGGTATCAGACCTCAACACGAATCCACAGAGCATCACATCTGAGTATTTTCTCTACATTTAAAGCAAGTCTCTTTCCCTTCCTGCTGACCCAGGCTCCGAGGCTTTTGTTCATGCCCTTTCACATTTATCTGTCGTTATGCACATGACACTTCTTTAGAGCCGGTCATCTACAAAAAATATAATGTATCATCAACATGTATGTACTTCCTCTCCTGGTTTCTGATCCAAGCTCTCTCCTCAGGTGCTGGGTTAGCCAAAGGCACTGGGAGGTATCTGCTGCACGCTTCCCAAGTTGAACAGCACTGAATTAATTCTTTTCTGTCGGAATGAAATCTCCATGGTGACAACCGCATCATCAAGCTGTGAGAGCTTTTCAGTGAAGAAGAGCATTTTATCATGAGATTCTCATTACAAGAGTGCCCTCTGTAAATGAAGAGGAGATGTTACTGCCAGGATTTGGGCTGCCTGAAGCTGCACAGCCACACCGCCTTTACAACCGGCTTGTGAGGCCACGCATCAGATTAATGTCTCTCGAAATAGCATGTTTTACACCCCCCTGTGAGATGAACACAAGACACTACCATAAGAGCAGTCAGGAACACGAATTTTCATACTCAATGGCTTGCTAACCTGCTACCTCCCCAGAGCCCATCCAAAAGCTCCCCAAGCCCAGGGGAGCTGCGCTTCACCCCATGCTCACCTTCCCTCCTAAGCTGCCTCTTGATGAGCACCTACTCAGGATGGATCACTCTTCCTTTTATTCCACCACAAATGAAAAGGTTGCTCTATTCATTTAATTCCTGAAAATGTATCAATTTATTTCTGCAATTTGTGTATTCATCAGCACCCATTTTGTGCTACATGCAACTCAGCCTTCAGGATTTTCAGCCAGGTAAGACTCAGACAATAAATTAGTAGGAACAAACTACCTGCCTCCCTCAGTTCAAATAACACATATTTCTGTCTTGATCTTCTCATAGGAACAAGAAATCCTTTCCACACTATGTGTGACACCCTGATCTTAATACATTCTGGTTTGTTCTTCCATGTGGCATTAAATGATGCGAAGTTTAAAAGTAAATCAGTGTAAATTAAGATTCCAGGTTTTGCTGTTGAGACATCAGGTGAGACTTGAACAATTTCTTTGTTAGACAAAAACTACTTTTCTAAAAAAGTTTCTATGTTACAGAATTTGAGGAGAGCAGGGGATATTTCCCAATAGGGAACTTAGGGGGTTATGCATGAATGTAACACTGAGAAACACTGATACTCAAAAGTTTCATGAGGTTTCTCTCTGGGAAGCACTAGCAGGGACAGCTCAAACCCCTGTCATCAATTGCTTCATGGGAGACAGGACAAGAACAGTGAGAACCCAGCTCCTATCCACACCCAAAAATTACTCCTGCTCAAACGTTACCGTACTTTGACATCTGTACCAATGCACAACGGCACGAACTAGCTGATGTAGAGCAAGGTGACACAAGTTCACACGTGAAATAGGAAAAACAAAGACAGAATAATCAAGCCTAGGATGGGCATCACCTCCTCCCATCAAAGAGAAACTTGCTGCCCTCATTCAATTCTCTGACCAGCTCATTGCTTCTTTTGTCCCCTCACTCTGCTATTTGAACCCTGTAGCATACTAAAATTTTCTTTCCCTCTGTACCTCTTACTTCAGAAAGTCTCCAGTACTGATGCCTGCTCCCCTCTCACCCTTCCAAACCATCCATACCACAAGACCTGCCCGAGACAACTCTCTCTTCTACCAGATTCCTTTATCTTTCCTGCATATGAAGTCCTTGAGCAGGCTCTTCTGTTACCCTTGCTCATCGGCATTACAACATAATTCTCCTCCCACATCTCCCTCTTCAGTACCCTCTGAACAGCTCCACAGCCAACAGCTTTATAATCTTTATCCAGCTCTTTACAGTCTCTCCGTCACTTCATCAAGGACGGTTTTTGCAAATGCACCAGCAGCCTCTTTCTGAAATGCTTCTTCCTCATTGTCTGCTTAACTCCAATTTACCAGATCCACATAATCTGCTCTGGAAATGGCCTTTCTGGTTTTAATAGTACCATATTTAATTATTCTCCTGCTTGCAACGACGCCACTCAATTCCTTACAGATTCAATTTCTTCATCTCTCCCACTCTTTCATTTCTAGAGAGCCTTACTGTACCACGTAGAAGCAGTTCTATGGCCTTGGTTACAGTTCACCAGAAACCCAATACCTTCCATCTCCACAGGGTTCCTGCCCTGTGCCATTCCAGTCCATCCAAAGTAACTAAGGGGAGGTGTTTCAGAGGAGCATCTTGTATCTTGCAGTTATCAGATGGGAGCAAACACCTTTACTAGCTGCACCCAACCCTCTACCTGTTGAAGAGCAACGAAGCACGAGCTTTTGCACTTGCAAAACTGGAGGGCATTGCAGGTTTACACTAACAGGACTTGCAGTGGGAGTTTCACTAATTCCTCTATTTTCTGTTTTCTAACATCTCAGCCTTAACCACAGACTTTGTCTATGAGTAAATTGGTGCAGCAAGTGGAGAGTTGACTCGGTTATTTACTGGCATTGGCTTAAATTGAAGAATTCCTGCATTAAGTTCTAAATAATATATTAAATTTTTTTTTCTGTGATTTGACTTCCTCAAAAATATACACGTGAGGAGAAGCAGTAAAACTTGAGAGACTGAAGTCTTTCATGCCCTAGTCAGTCATGCACATCACCTTCCCAGAGCCTCTTCTGTTTCTGCTTTATCTGTTCCTGAAGCGATCATCATACACAACTTAGTACAGGGAAACCTGGATCTGTACACTTTATGTAGCAAGCAATAAATTTCATGTTTTATGCATCTTATCTTTATATTTGACGTTTATTTGGTTGCCAATGTGGATCTAACAAATGTCTTGAGTTATCCACCAAGTGGCTCATCTTCCTTTTGGGGCACTTCAATTCCCCGAGTTGCTGACAGATGCCGCTCCTTGGCCAGAATCCAAGGCTTGTGTGCTGCAGAGATGTTACTGCCTCGGTACGGTTACATTAGATGAACTGATGAATGAGAGCATCACAGTAAAGACATCATACCACTACAGTTTACACGGATACTTACACTCAGGGTCCCGTAACTGAATCAACTGCCCCCAGAATTGTTAAATTACAGGATCATCTCGATGGGAAAAGGCCTTCAGGATCATCAAGTCCAACCACAGCCTGACCTACTAAGTCCCAACATGAAACCACGTCCCTTAGTGCCACATCCACAGCTCTTACAGGGAGTGGAGTCCTCCAGGGATGGGGACTCTACAAGTTCCCTGGGCAGCCCAGTCCAACTTGACCAACATCTGCATGAAGAAATTATTTTTTTAGGGCTTCAGGATTTTTATTTTTTGGCATTTCCTGCAAAAATAGAATTTGCATTTCCAGCCAGCTACATCCTATCTTTTGACTGAAAGTACCTTGCAGCATTGGCTACTCCTTAAACTACTAGAAAGTGTCTAGCAAAGCAGAAAAAAAAAAAAAAAAAAAAAAAAAATAAGCAATGCCTACAGTGTATAAATGTCACATAATGCTTCATCCTGAACTTCCTCAGAGCCATTTGCATCTGAATCAAGAGCTGTATCCTATTGTTTTGTGGTCCAACAGGTGCCACAGATGAAGTACTGGCTGTTAAGAGCAAAAAGCAATGCCAGAGCAACTTTACTGGCTGCCACAGGACCAAGAAAGTAGGATTGGGCATAATTACCTCTGAGAATTAGGTACTGAGAAACGACAGTGTAACACTGTTGACAAAGAGGATGCTCTTTGCCACCTGCAGCTCTGCCCAACACACCCTCTGGAAGCAGCAGCTGTCCAGGTATCTTCACATTGCAGTCCAAGTCACAGCTATTCCCATCGCCAGGAAAACCCAGCACCACAGGCATCACTTCAAAAATATTTGTTCTACTTTATTATTCATACTATTATAGTTTAATTAATATTTTAATTAAATATTTAATTTTCATTTGTGAGAAAAACAATAAAACTGAATTAGCTAATAGATTATCCAGGCAAGTAAGCAAACAGGCATACTTATGAGCAAATTAAAGAGTGCAGCCATTTCTAAGTAATATTTTTGGCTAAGAAACGGGAAGATGAAGCCTTAGTGTGTACAAGTCCAGCTGGATTAGGAAGCAGGATATCCATCTGTCACAAACACATTCCTAAGGCATCCTTTTTCCCTCTCTAATATGCCATGCATATTTTCTACACCACAATTAAATGGGAGATAAGTTCGCAGTCCCAGAGCCCAGACGATCTTGCTTGTCGAAGTCACATACATATGCCAGCTCAACATTTCTCCTCAATTATGAATCATTTGGCCACATCAACTACAGTTGTCTTTTGCATCGAAGGAAACTGAATCCTGCTTGTCACCACAAAATATGATCCCGTTAATCCCGTGGCAATTGCACAACTGATCGGCGTGTGCATGACTGAAATTCCAGACAACAGAATAAAGCTCGTAAGGGGACGGAGAGGAAAACAGAAACTCCTCATACTTACTTAAAACAAATGAGCATTAAACTGTTGTTTCAATACAACCAAACATTAAAAGAGCAGCTGATTTAGCAGCAGAAGATGTAGGTAATGGGCCGATGAAAAAGCAGTTGAGACTTTGATTGCAGAGTTCAACTACAGCTGGATTACATTGGGTTGTTTTTTCTGCCATATTCATACATTTTCCTGTCTCAGAGGCAACACAACACTACCATTTAGTGGTCAGACACGCACAGTGCGGGACGTTGTTTACAGGACTCTGGCAGCCAGCCCACATGGATTTTTGTACAAACACACTGCACAGCAATTATTTTACAAGTAAATTGGGTACTCACATAATCCTAATAACCAGAAAGGTAGGGATTGCTGAGAAAAATCAAATTTCTTTGAATTCAAGTGCTTGAAAAAGCCTTGTCAGAAGAAATAAAATAGCTTGAAAGACAGGTAAATAAAACAGGAAAACAGTACATGTTCTTACCAGGAAAATATATACCAGGATTTCACACAACACTGTGGACTTCTGTTGAAAAGAATCTGAGCTTCAAAGCATCTATGTTCAACAGGGACTATTTACACAGATACAAAAGCTGACTTTTGCAGAAGAAGATAAATGCTATATCATGCCCCTGTGAGTTATTTATTTCACGATTATTACTGAATTCTCATCACGTTACCAGAAATAAAAGAATTAAGCATAAAACATGTTGCCTATGATTTCATGAATGAGGAATCCTAAGGAAGCTTGTTCATCCTCTTACAGCTGATGTCTTCTGTTAAGCCAGCAATTACTTACGCATTTCCCATGCAAATCATTGCACTCCCGCAACTGGACTCGCACAAAAGCTGCTGGTTTCAGACCAGTCTCAAAAACCATCTTAAGCACTTGTCAGTGCATTCCTCCAAAGGCAGCAAGAGCTCAGGGGCTGCACGAGGCCCTTCTCTGACAGAAGCTCTTATGAATGAGGATCCTACGATTTGAAGGGCATGCAGTACGAAGTCCCAGTGGCTTTTCGATCATCGCTGATCATGTTAGAAGTGCAACTACTATTATTTATTGGTTTGGCAAGTACTACTCTTTAGAATACTGTGCCAACTAATTTCATTCAGAAATGAAAGTCCACGGCTTTGTTACAGTTGTAATCAACAGCAGAGCACTGGACAAGATCCCTCTGTCTGTGCACAAAGTTTCTAAAATAAGCAAGAACCATGAAGGATTTTTACTCTCTGTATTTCAAGACAAATTTTCACAGATGAATTACTCCTATCCTTTAAGTTGCTTAGATCTGGGAAATGAGGGGGCAGAGACCAGCTAGGTGAAATGCATTCATTCAAAAGAAAACTTTAGTCAGGTGCCAATTTGTGGGAATTATAATTGCAGGTTCTGAGACAAGAAGGAAATGTCTTTTTCAAGTACAGATAAAAATAGTTTTCAGGGTAAGCTTCTAGTGCTAGAATAAATTAAACATTGTACTCAGTCACACTCACTGTATTTAATAAATGCGCTATATTGGCCCATTTCCTCCTAAAGCAATTAGTGGGTCTGAAATTTGCAAGTAGTTTTAATGTACTTTTCCCCAAATTTTGAAAACTTAGATTTTATGAATAAATCTCAAAAATAACCCAATCAGCTTTGCTCAAAATCTACTTTTTCCAAATATCCACAGGCTAGTAAAGCCTTGTGATAGGAGTTTCTCCTTGAGTTTACTACTCTTTTAACCAACAGCTCTCTAATCATTTTACCTTATCAATATTGTTATTTCCTTATTCAACTAAGAGCTGCACCAAACACGTACTGTAAGGCAAGTCTGATTCCTTGAATCTTTACAGCAGAAGTGATTGTTGTTGTTGTTTTATTTTGTTTTTACCAAGGTCCACTGCATAATTTTCTAGAGGTCTGCTTATTTTTGTGAAGTTGTGCTCAGCAGGAAGGTCTAAGCTTGGCTGGCCAGATGCTGCTCTCTACCTTCCCAGTGGAAGAAAGCTGCAGCCGCTTTGCAAGACCCTGGGAGATTACTTGGAGACTGGGAGACACTGTCCATCTGGGGACTGGTCTGGATGAAATTTCCCATTTGTCTGGATCCAAATCCAGATGGAAATCTTCTATTTGTAATTTCACTTTAGATGCTGCGAATCCTTCCAGAACAGAAATCGCATTATATACTTTGCTGACTGATGCATGAAAAGGTCAAAGTTAAAATCTACACACCATTATCAAAGCATCAAGGTTGAAGACTACCATGTCATCAGCTCCACCTGTTGGCATTCAAGGAGGTAGGGTATTGAAAGACACCCAAAATCAAAAGATTTCCTTTAATTTGACTGATCTCTGGATTCAGAGCAATCTGCCTCACAGTCTGTCTTTGTCAAAGAAGGGAGTATTTCTGGCTTTCTTGTTCTTGCTAGAGAGAGAGAGACTGAATGCTGCAGAAGCAGGTAGAAACATGGATTTTGTAAAAACTATTAATACCTCAAGCAAATCTATCACGCCTTGTGCCTGCAGCAGAACTAGGTTTCAACCAGTAGGTTTCAACCAGTAAATCAAGTAGCAGATGGACCGTGCAATAACACACAGGCACCCGTTTTGAGATGGGAGATTTATTTTTCCTTCTTTGAAAACATTTTAATTCCAGAATCCCAGCGCTACAATACGGGCATCACCTTAACGTCCACAACACAATGTTCCAATGTTAGCTTCTTGACTAATGGTGGACTCTGGTGATAATGCTGTAAACCGCATTTCTTTCAGGCATAATCATTAATAAAAAGCATTCGAGACATCACTCCATCTCGTACTGTCTGGAACATAACTGAGATGTCTGATGCCTTTTGGCTAGATACACACGCGAAGTTAAGGCTCAGCATGCAACGCTGAAAAAGAGCGACATGGTTGAGTTCTAAAAAAAAGGAGGAAAAGGGAAAACAGATGTCAAGGTTTCAACAAGTCGCTGCACACTGCAGCTGGCACCAGTACAAAACCAACACAAGTATGCTGATAATGTAGCATTTCATGTAACGATAAGGGCAATAAAATAGCAGAAACTGCAAAACCTTGAAGAGCCAAACACCTTTCTCAAATTCCGGAGGGTCAGTTGGGCTGAACAATAATAGCCACCTTTTCAATAACCAGCTCATATGATCCAACTATTAAAGCTCTTTACGCTCAAGAAAAGTGAAAATTGAGAGGTCCTCTTTCTTCCAAATGCGAACTGTGGACAATAAATCTGAAGTGCAATCCAAACACATTCACACGCATGCTATCTCATCACCATCACTCTTTAAACTATTTGGCAATACTTTCCATTATTACAACAGATGTTAACAAGACTGATAGAAAGTGTGTAAATTAAACATTAATATTAATATACACGTATCTAGCTAACAAAGCCACTGTTCGAATTATATTATTCCCCAAGAGCATTTCTGGGGGAACTAATCAGAGAATCTGTCTCACTAGAAATACTTTGAATTGATAGTATTTACTAGAAAAGTAAAGAATTTACTTCAGAAAAATTACTAAGCAACATAAAGAGGGTCTACATGTGCAATCCATAACTGGAATCTGGTGGAATGAGTCTTTTAACTGGAAAGTCATTATCACTGGCTTGGTTCCTTAAGGTAGAACAAAAAAAAACGTAGGGAATCTACTTTAAAAAAATTTACAATGTGAAAGAGTTCAAGGCAATAATCGCAGCAATCTGAACCTTTAAGTCCAGCCCTGTGAAAGACATACCTCAGTTTCCTTCCCATAACACGGTCAGAACAATGTCCTCACTACTTGGGCTGGTCTCAACAATTAAAATTTCTGAAGCACACTGAACATGGAGATTGCTTTGCCACATAGTTATTTCTTACTGAATCCAAGGTTACTGCTTTTTTCTGTGAGACTTTCAGTACGGCAAGTTCTGGGACAAAATCTAACAAAGTAAAAAAATCTGCAGTTTACAGATCCATGAACTATCGATATTATAGCTGACAACAAAGGAACAAAGCAAAAAAAAAAAAATCAGATTGACACTTGGAAGAAAGATTTTGCAAGGATAAGAACCACAAATGACTACTCAAACAGTGGAGAATTAAAAAGAAACCTGTCAAGAAGTAGCGATACAGAAAAATGCAGTGTCAGTTCAAGTTTAAAATAAATCCAGGTCAGCAAAACAAGGAATTAATGAACACGGTGATAGGAGGTAGAGGATCAAGAGAAGCTTCTTTGAGTACATCAGAAAGTTCCAGCATAACAACACAGAAAACAACTCCTTTGAAAAACTTATTTTGAAAGAAAATATTTCTAGATCTCAGCTATGAACTGTGAAAGGAAGTAAGTTTTATTAAGAACAGATATCCAGTGTTGTTACTCTTAAGATTAAAATTATTAGACTATGTTGATACCAATACCAGTATTGTTAAAATACACCTGTTGTCTGAGAAAATGTAAAGGCAAGTATTTGGCTGCCATACAACCCTCTTGCATTCACCTGACATTCCTACTGCCCTGACAGCTGCAGATTTACAGATTCCACAAGCAAACAGTGTTGCATTTATGCTTAATTATTAGAAAGTTCATCCTCATCTGTGCATCTTTAGGGTGATTTACTTTAAGCTGTAACACAGCTGGCAGGGAAAATGTGAAGACATAATAAATGTCAAAGGAATTTGGAAGTGTTTTGGTGGTTGACATACGAAGGTGCAACAAACTGACACCCTGATGCAGATGCACACCTCTGCTGGCAGCACAGCATTGCTTACATGCAATAATTGTATCAATAGTATTTGTCATGTGCACTTGCATATGATATGCACTGTAACACGTATTTAAAGAATAACTGACTCAAAAAGCAAAAAAGACACCCAAAAAAAATCAAGCACTGCACCTCCAGATACAGTCCTGTTGTACCGGGGGCCCAGAAGTTCAGCAAATCCTTCGGCTCCTTGGCTGTCCTCACAAAACTTTCCGACCTTTTCTCTCTTGCCTTGCATCACCTGTATTCTGATACCACTACCAGTAATGAACTCTAACTCCAAACTCAGCTCAAATGCATTTACCTTTGAGATGCTACATCTTTGGGGAAATTATGTGATAAAGAAACATGAGAGAAGTCAGGCTATGAAATGTAGAAGAGTTTATTAGGTTTGTAATTCAGGAGGCTGCTAGGTACAGATGTGTCAGAACAAGATATAACAACAGAAAACAGCACCATGTGGGGAAAGGAAATTTGCACCAAAAGCAATTTCAGCTGTGATAACGCCCTGCTGGGTTTTTGAATTTCCTTTTCACCCACTGATGCTTTTCTTCAGCATAAAGGGCCAGAGCCACAGAAGGGCAATTTCTGTGCAGGGCTCAGAACAGCTCAGCATTTGGCTCCAGAAGAACAGCTCAGGCAGCTATGCCTGTACATTTCTCCATATATTCAGTACAGATCAACAGATCTAAAGATCCCAGGACACAATTTGCAACTGCCAACCATAAAGAATCAGACAGAAATGTCTGGTCTATAAGAACTAAAAAAAACAAACAAACAAACAAAAAAAAAAAAACCACAGATGAAGGTTTGTTCAAACTGGTTATTCTCTACCACGTTTAATTACATCTGTGAAACATCATTGCCTGAACCTCTCTCCTTTGCTTGCATGTTTCTTGTTTGTGTTGTTGTTTTGTGAGTGGTTTTTTTTGGTTAACCCAAAATCTGAAAGAACTGTGTTGACAGTTCAAAAGAGGGAAAAAGATAAGCATCTTAACCACCTGACGACAAAGTTGGGGCTGTGGACAAGCTGACAGTTGTAGTTGGCTCTTCTGTGCAGAATTAAAAAGAAATATATTTATATATATATATATATATATATCAGGTCAGGCGAAAGCAGCACGAAGGAAGGAACTACACAGCCCACAGATGGTGACACACTTGGATGGAGGATGGAAGCAATTACGAGCCAGTCTGAGTCCTGGGACTCTTCAAGGAGTCCTTGAACGATATTCACAAACATCAGGCACGTGACAGGGGATGAGCACTCTCACTTAGATTAATGGCAAAGCTCCAGTTATTCAGACTGACTTCATTAGTTTGGAAGTGTTATTAATTCCTTTGAGCAAGCGCAGGTAATGCTTCAGAAAAAAAGAGGAGATGCCTTGCTATCTTAACAGATTCTGCAGCAGCAGCACGATTTTGGAATCCCAAGATGAATTCTTTATGTTGCTTAAAAGAAAGCCTGAAAAAAATATATGGTGAATAACACAGAAATGAGAGCTTACCAACCACGCTTGCAGAACACTGTTGAGTGCACTACTGTTAAAGTGTACTCTGTACAGTTATTCTTTTCAACTTATGTTAGGCAGCAATGTATATGAGATGAGTTTGTTTTGCATTAACTAGGTAATTACGCTTTCTACCAGTGTGCAACAGACAACCAATACCCTTAGCCAACAATACCCCAAGTACCTGCCCTTACTTGAGCTTTCCTCATCATCAGATCAACTCTCTTGATCCCGAAAGACACTTCTTTCAATCCATTTTTGTTGTTATAGATGCGGTTATTTTGCCTTTTCTTCAAGCTGAGTAGCCTGTAGCACAACCCTTCCTTGCAGGAGACAAGAGACTGCCAGCATACTTTCCTTCCTACAATAAAGCAATCCTGAAAGCACACAAAATGCATTTTGTCTACTTCAGAGCAGTAACTTGGCGTAGAAATCATCTACAAGGACCTAGACTAAGCTCTGAGTAAGAGCCAGAGTTTTTTTTACAAGAAGTGATGTATCCACAGAAGTCCAGAATTAAGATTCAGAACAGGGGCTTTGTATGTCTTTTTTTCTGAGCAATATATATTATTGGGCACACCTTAGGCAGTAATATTCCTTTACAGCTGCTACAATAAAACTGTGCTTCTTTTCCCTTGACATTCCACACAAGGAAGAGAAAGCACTCACAGAAGTTCACACAAAACAAAACAAACAGAAAGTTGTTCAGTAGGAAAAAGAATTTTAAAAGCTGGTTCAGAGCAGGAGGAAAACTTTAAGTGCTCTGAATTACCTTCAAGAGGTATCTTCTGCCTGTGGAGGTAGCTTAGAGTCTAAGCACAAAACAGCCTTACCAGCCAACCTTCATCAACACCTGCACTCAGCATCTTTGTCTCAAAACTTCCTGAACATGCAGATTAGTGCAGGAGAGGAGGGAAATGGGAACACAGGAAAGGGAAAAGAAGGGAGCACTAATTGAGACTCGTATAAGGTATCTAACGATCCTCTAGATTACATCTGAACTTAGCTCTGCAGGTAAAAGCTGATCGCCCAAGCACTGTATTAATTTCTGTCAAGTGACCCAAAATTTTCAGGAAGAACACTTTCGATGGGATCACAGCACCTGCTGTTTAGAGTGGCACAATGAACCAACTTGAAGGCTCGGAAGAATGTAAAGCTAAGGTACTAACTGGAGCATCTTTTAAAATACTTCCTGGGCAAAACCAAGTGTCCACCTTCCTGAGCTGGCCACTCCAGAAGGGATTTGCTCTTGATAAAGATCTGTCATCCTAACTGCGTGCTGCAGCCTTGTGGTAGCCCCTAACCAACCGTGAATCTTCAGGGAATTGATGTTGCTTCTAAACGAGACTTAAGGAGTTTGTGTCCATCTGAAGTGGTTCCAGTGGTCTGCGTTCCATTTTAATTATCCAGAGCAGCCTTCAAACACTCTCCGTATGTGGCTTCACCTCAGGAACATCATAAAGAGCCTGCCTGCTGTACCTGGAATAAACTGTCGACCTTCTGATGCCCAGTGAAGGCAGATGGCTGCTGGAAAGCAGTGCCACCTGCTGCTCCTGCACCCCTGGACCACGCACGATGCACACCCAGAGAGGACAGCGAGGGCTGCAGGTGGCTGTCCAAGGAGGGAGCAGAGCAGAGGAGAGCAAAGAAGAGCAGAGCAGAGGAAGCAGAGCACATCCCCACATCCCAGCACATGAGAGCACCCCGGGCTGCTGCTGCCGTGTCCCCCTCGTGCACCAGGTGGAGCTGCGACCTCACAAAGCCCAAACCACAGCTCGGCTCAGTGCTGGCAGCTCAGCCTCACAGCTCCGACCTCACGGCTTCCTCTCTGGAGGGGGTTTAAGGGTTCTGCTGGGTTTAATGTGCCTTTTTTTACATTGTTTTACCCTCTCCAAAAAGGAAACTGCGGCTTCGTACTCAGCATCGTTATATCCAGATATTCTTAAAGGGGGAAAAAGGGAGCATAAATGAGCTCTCCTATATCCCCAAGAGCATTCTTATTGCAGAGCTCCAAGATCAATGACTTCATATTTCTTAAAGATAAGAAGTCTGTTGTTTCCACCCAGGAGGACACCACACTCCTTTCCTGACATTTCAGCTGCATTAACTTGTTTTCCTTACAGCCATGCTTGCCTACAAGCGATCTGCAAAGCGAGTTCTTGCAGCATGAGGTTTGTGTTTCACACATTCCCCCATTTTCTCCTGCAGTTCACTTTCTCCTGCCGTCACTCTTGCTCTTGTTCTTTCTTCCTTTAATACCTGCTGCCTCAGCTACCTTATTCCCATCCTGTTGTCTCTCTGCTCACTCTTCATCTTCTGTTTCTTGCTCTCAGGCAGAGAGATCTGCCTTAGGAAAGTCGCAGGAGATGCCACACGCTCAACATCAGAGCAAATGGCCATGTCCCACCAAAGCATCCTCCATCTCTGTCGTAACGTGGGACAAGAGACACTACAGGAGAACATAACTATCACAGCCAGGAAACATCAGTGCAAGTTTAAGAACTGTCACAGGTAGTTTAATGAGTAAATTGTACCATTTGAATCAACACCCAAGTGTTTCCCTGTGTCACAAGAGCTGCTAACGTGCTGGAAGTAAACGTGCAGTACTCTTCATTTTATGGAACTGCCACAGTAAATGTTCTGCAAAAGGAAGCCGAAATTTCTGATCATTTTTTAAAATGATTTTTTGAAACTAATTGCAAAGGATAAGCAGCAGCAGCACTTATACAGGCTTAGAAGCAAAAAAAAAAAAACAACAAACAAACAAACAAAAAAAAACTCCTGACAGGTGGCTATGAGCCTGTTTCTGAACAGCTCATTCTTTTAAAAGAGAAAATAAAATAAAATCGCAACCTCAGTTTTTAGTAATTTTCCTAAACAGAAGCAGAACAAAAATAAAAAACAGAACAGACCGTGATTTACAGGAGATAGCCCTCACCTCCACCAATTCCTCCCACTTTTGCCAGTGCCATGGGACCAAAGGCCTTACTGACTTTACCTGGACATCAAACTGCCAAGCAACCTGTTCTGATTCTCCCCTCTTCTCTCCATGAGGATAGCTCTGTTTCACCTGGTCACGGGCATTTCAGTCCAGCTCTGGAGGGGGGACAAAAGGTTATTTTCCCCTCCTGCATCGCCTGCCTCGATGAAGGTACATGGTGGTCCTGTAAGAGAGTAGTGCCAGCTCCAAAATCTTCTTTCCTGCTTCTAAAAGCTGAAGCACACTTCACATGAAGTTGGAAGAGAAGCCTCCAATGCTCTTTCTGTTGCCTCTCTGATGCTGTGAGCTTACCTGCCAGCACGCAGTTAAAGCCATCTTAAGAGTACTAAAAAATAAATACCGAGTCCATCACATTACACACAAAACTAAAAGCTCAAGCCTGTTATGGAAAGACATACTAAGCAGTGTTTCAAGACTGGGGCCTTGTGTTGGGTCTGTCTGAGCTGGAGTCACCTTTTGCCTGCAGCAGCCCACACAGTGCTGTACTCTGCACTCGTAGCTGGAACAGCACTGATATCACTCCTGTGTTGTGTCTATTGCTGCATAGTGCTGGCACAGCATCAGGACTCCTTCCAAGCCCCCAAGAGCCAGCAGACTGGGGGTGGGCAAGTGATGGGGAGGGGACATTGCTGGGGCAGCTGACCTAAACCAACCAAAGGGATATTCCATAACACCTGATGTCACACTCAGCAATAAAAGGGGGGGCTCTCATGGGGGAGGGGGCTGTTCCTCCTGAACAACTACTACGCGTTTGGGGCCCTGCTTCCCAGGACGTGGCCGAACACCGCTCGCTGATGGGAAGTAGAGAATAATTTTTCCTCTCTCTGTGCTTCCGCGCGGACTGATTGCTTCTTTTGTCTCTGTTTTTTTCCTCCCATTCCCTTTCCCTTTAATTAAACCTTTCTTATCTCAAACCTCGAGTTCTCTGTGTTGTATTTTCTCCCCCTTCCTCTTTGAGGAGAGGGGGAGTGAGAGAGCGGTTGTGGTGGAGCTCGGCTGCCCACCTGAGTAAAACCACCACAGGCCTGTATCTTTATTATTATTTAAAGGAGAGAATAACCTGTATGAGAGAATAAACAGGACACCCATCCCTGAGGAATGCTACTCTGCTGTACCACCATGTCTCTTCTGCAAGTCTCTGATTTTCCACTAACAGAAAGAAAAGATTTAACGCAAACTCAGCTATGGAAAACTCTAAAACCAGTTCGTTTTGTTATAATTTTCTTGGCTAATAGAATATTCTTTCTGTTGCTAACCAGCACTGTTAAATCCAGTGACATTTACAGCAGGCAGACTGCAGGGGGCCATGCAGGCACATTTTGGATGCAAGGGGGCCGTGCAGCTCCGTAGGCCTGAAATTACCACGTGCATCTCAAACACAACAGGTGAGAATGAGATTCCCTTGGACATCGATGCATTTTTTTCCTCAATTCTACCGGACTTGTTAGTGTTAGGTCAGAGGTTGGACTCGATGATCTTGAGGTCTCTTCCAACCTAGACAATTCTGTGATTCTGTAAAAATCCACATCCTTCAAGGTTAACAACTTACATTTTACTAAACTAATCCCATTTCACAAATAACGCTGCGTTCCTGAGCGACTCCATCATCTGCTAGCTCTGCTTCCCAGCAAAAGCCCTCCGACAGCCGCTCACTTTCTTGTTGCAGTCTTCGCTGCAGCCTTGACAAATAGGTGTTTCCATGGAGATGACAAATGAATATCATCCATGCTGCAACGAGCTTCTGATTTCATCTTGAACCATTAGCTTTCCAACCACAGCTTATTCATTATTCATCTGCAGTAAGGAAATGGCCGAAGCCCAGAGCGTTACAGCCGATGAGGATCTGTGCACGCAGTCCAGAAGGAAGTGCATTTGCTACCGTACGAAATGAACAAAACTCCCTGGGAGTAAAATAACAATTCCAAAAGCTGTCCTAGAGGCCTGAAGAAATTTTCCCCTCAATTAATAGCATGCATACTGAAAGCATGTGAATTAACATGTTTTTTTAAAAATATTCAGGCAGGCAAGGGAAAAAGCAGCAGGTGACAACTTTTTTTTTTACACCACAAGAACACTAAATGCTTTTCAAAAATTCAGGAACAGGCACAAACAAATCATTACAATTTTGACCTGCACAGCCTAGTAAGAACCTGTGCATTTTTGTGCTTCCTGACTGTTCTCGAGCATGAAACCAGGCTCTGATTCTCCTTAGGAAAATGCCTTTCTTTTATCAGCCTGACACGTGACTACTGTCTTTGGTGGTTTGGAGGAAATCTAAGAAAAAGACAGGAAAATACTTTCAGCCTTCCTCTAACCAAAAATCTCTGCAGTTCCTGTGGTTATTTTTAAAAAAGGAATTTGAAGCTCATGAGCTTTCCACTCTGTGGGAATAAATATCTGTGTCTGTCTGTTCACCTTAGACGAATATTTCTTCTTCTAAATGGAAATAAATTAAAGGCAGTGAGGCTTTAAGACAGCAAATTACACTACCACACCGTATCAGTGCATTCCAGCATCCGAAGACATTTTAAGTCTTAAGACCTGTGCTAGAAAGAAGAAAAAATAAATGCACTGTTATTGCTGCAATTAGCAACTTCTCCAATAAATTCTCTATCTTCTGCCTTGAGCATGTAAGGGTTTCAAACTCCTGGCAATGCAGAGAACATAAAATACCCTTCTTAAAGGCTGGCACAAGGCTGGCCTCCTCAGAAGGATGGGATCTGTGACCAGTACTGGGAAGACGCAGCAGAGGCACATGTGCTGCAGCACCATCACCTCATTTTACTGTCTGCTCGTTACCTGCCACTGCTGGTAATGCATCCGAATTTACTATAATGAAGGCAGGCAGGAGTATCTCCCTGCTTTTGATGCTGAAGGTGTTTATATGCACATCACACGAGCTACGTCTGTCTGGATGAAAGTTACTGTGCATCTGACCCAGGGAGACGAAACAGGACACGTGAAAGTGGGACGTCCTTCACACTTGCCCTGGTTAATAACATCCGTGCTCCTACTGCCTGAGCGCTGGAGTTGTCCTGGGAAAAGCATGTCAATTAGGGTAAGTTATAACCAATTACATGTCTCATCATTTGAATTACCGTCCATTAAGAAGTGACCTGAGTTTATAGAACCCATTTCATTCCCATAATAGGCTTAATACCAGGGTGACAAGAGGCCAAAGGGTAACGAGAAATGATGAACAGAGATTGCTTTTGTTACATGGGAAGCAGACAATGAGCAAGTAGCTCATTTTCTCCACTAAAGCTACACGCCAGCTTCATCCCACTACTTCACCTACTTCCTCAGATCACCATGCAGAGGCAGTGACTCCATGCTCCGCTGCACCAGCAGCCATCTCCTTGAAGTCTCTTCATATCGCACAGATGAGGCTTTATCCAAGCATAACGCAAGGATGAGATGAAGTAAGCACTAAAGGCCAGCTCTTATTCATGTCAAGAAACATGCAGACAGTCTACACAAAGCTCTTCCTATGCAGGTTGCCACACGCAGAGCAGCTCTTCTATTAAATGACCTTTTCTGCAGGAACACCAACTTTTTAGGGACTTTTTGTTGCTGCTGCAGATGGGGACGAGGAAGAAGAGGAAATGACCACTTTGGGACCCATTTGGGACGTGGGCTGAGAGAAAATGGATTTCTCTCAGACCTGACTCTTGTCTCATTTGGCAGGAAATGTGAAACGTTCTCTCTCCATCACGCTCTTCATTTGTCTCTGAGCACAATCCATAATGACCACTACAGCGTGTTCTCATTCTCAAGCACAAATCGTAACTTTCCTAGGAAATAAAAGCAACAGGCAGAGAGACAAAGCCATGGAAAGCTTTCACAACAGCACCATCAGGATTCCAGCATTGAGCTAGATGACCAGTGGAGTGAAGCACGTGTGTTTTTTTCCCTTAATAAGGAAAAACAAGAAATCCCAGGATGGAACGAGGTGTTCCAGATACAGCATCACTGTGCACCTCTTTGTAACACCCATGGATGAGGACACAGAAGACATACTTTTGGTGACCAGGCTCACTGAAGATTAAATGACCACTGAGTATCAACCCACCGTAGAGCACACTGTCTTTTTGAAAGATGGCCTGATGTTGTTGTTGTGTTTGCAAATTCTTGTTTAACCCTAACTTCTCCTTATTTGCTCTCTTGTGTACTTTTATGAACCTGTCACTGTGTGTCTACCTCCTACAGCCCTTACGTTTTCCAACTAGATATGGAGAATTAATTCCTTGTGCAGACAGCACAAGACAATCTGAACCACTAAGGAGTGAACAAACATGGTCCTTCAGCAGTACAGTCACCGTGGCCGCCCTGCTTCACCTGGTGCAGAAGCAAGCCCTGCTGTCTGACAACTTATTCTGGTACCATTTTCAATTAGATGCTGCTGTGCACAATACACTTCACCCTTTGAACTCTGCAGCTGTTTTTTTAAAAATTATTATTTTTTAAACACAATCCTGTATTTAAAGCTTTCAAGTGCCTTACAGCATCAAAACATCTGCAAGTTCAGGTAACATCTATAGGAAAACAAGACACTAGACATTTGTCTAACTTACCATTTTTGAGATGACTGCAAAGTTTGAAAATCACAGTCCTCAAAGTCCAACATTAGAAACTGAGATGCAGGAAGGGCTAATTAGTAGCCATAATGGATTAATTAATGTACTGAGTCCTAACAGGGAATAAAGGTTCATTCCCCTCTACAATTTAGACCACATAGATTTAACCCTTAGGCCTAGGAACTCGCTGTTCTAGGTCCTATTCCAAGCTCGATTCCAGTCTGACCTTCCAAAAGCCACGAGGTGACTTGCTCCAGTTTAATCAGTGTGTTACAGCACAGCCATATTTTTCCATACATCACAAAGTGTCCTGATTTTGGAGCGTATTCAGTAAAAAGCATAATGCAGAGAAGGAAGTTTATTATCCTTGAGCACAAAGGAAGAAGCTAAATCTTCTGCTTTAACCCTGGAATAAGATATAAAAGGTTTATCAATAAAAACTATTTAGCCTTTGTTCAATGACACTGTATTAAAGCAAGAGCACATTGATCTTTAAAAAAATTTATGCTATTGTCCCTTCTCCTATTAGAAGGTAACTGCATTTCACAGAGCACGGCTTATTTTTGAATGCTGTGAAATATGCTGATATTAAGGCAGAAAACTATTTCAAGCACAGAAAATCTCATTTGCTTAAGTCACCCTACACAGGGAGGCTTTTCCCCCCTCACCAGCCAGGCACAGCTGATGGTGTGCAGCGAGTCTCTCAGGGACATGGCTCAACGTGGTGGCACCCAGGACAGCACGGGTCGCCTGTGTCACACCCACAGGACATCACCCTGCTGCAGCCAGCAGTCAACTCTGTGCAGTATTATCAAACCTACTGGTCACTGCAACTGAAGCTGTTGGATCACTTGGTAGAAAAAGTGGGAAAGGCTCAAGTATGTCTTTGCTAAGACCCTCGACAACCTATAAAAAATCAGGAGAGCTGCTGAAAGCAAGACCTGCCTTACAGAGCCACACTGCAGCATTTCTTCGTCCCTGGCATTTCTATCTAGTGACTACAGGAGCGCACCTTACCTGTCTTTCTGCTTTCCCTCCTCATTTGAGTACCTAGGATGGTTCCTAGGATGGTTCCTAGGATGGTTCCCCACAACCTGTTGGCAGGGATCTCTACCTGGAAATCACCGAGAGGCTGACAACGGGATAGAAAGGCTGGGGCTACCTAAGGCACTGTTAGCTCTGCAGCCGCAGAGAGCCGGTGGAAGGAAACCTGAGTGCATGGCATGCCCACGAGCGCAATCTCAAGCCCTCACTCACACACTCCGTATTTATCAGGTGTACCTGGGGCTGCACACACAGCTTTTGATGACAACTTTTTGCCAGCTTTGAGGCTCAGCTACAAGGCAGCTTCAGAGCTGAACAGCTTACCGCGCATCCCCAGAACACACAGATAACCTCCGCAGTTCCCAACCTGCTTGATCGTGAATCACAGCCAGAACGTGTACAACACTGAGGTGGCAGGACTAAAAGTGAGATCCTCTTCCATTTTAAATTACCACTACCTTTCTCAAAGAGACTGTTTTTGTTTCCTGGTACCTGTTTTTCCTAACGTTGTCTTTTCTGCAGAAAGGGGGATTTATGCAATGCGTGGAGCTGGCTGTGCCATGTGTAGATGAGTTATCTTCCACACGATCACCTTTGATGATTATCATGTGGAGATCCTAAACCACCTGACATTTTTCACACTAGTGTCAGTCCCAGAAAACAGCAGGGAAAGCTTCAGCAGCAGCTGTTCAGCTGCTTCCAACCAGCTCTGATAGAAGTCAAACAGCTCACAAGCGTGCTGCACAGCTGCTGCAGCCCTGCCATCCTTTGGAGCAGGGACTGCAATGTTACACAGAAAAACCTCATTTCTCTACCTTTGAAAACTCCGGTTTGCTCAATTTTTAAGGTGCACGTGCATTATTCAAATGCACACCCTGCAGAAGTGTGTCAAAATTGTACAACCTTTTCTAACACTCTACCTCCCTAGGGCGATTCCAGCCAGCAGAAAGCACAAAGCAGCGTTAGCTACCACGTGCCCCTCCCAGCTCTATGGCACAAGAATCCAAAAAAAAAAAAAAAAAAAAAAAAAACTGATTTCTGCACATGCAATTGCTGCTGCAGCCACCAGATGCTACTGCGGCATCACAGCTGGGAGCTGGAGGCTGCGGCTGCCGTGCTCCTCGTAGTGCCCTACTGGGGAATGGGCATTATATGGAGTCTTTAATTACACGCTCATGCACTACCTCATCCCCCGAGCAGGTGTCCTTTGGAAGAGGATAATGAAGAAAGCCATTATCTGCAGGATCCTTCTGCGTTCGCTGGGAAAGTCAGTAGATACGTATTGAATGAAAGGAGACTGCAGGGAAAGAAGATGGTGGCACAGCAAAGCCTGGGGAACACAATGAAGCTATGCCACTGCAGAGACTGTGACAGGGGCTGCCTAGCTGGGAGTCAGGACACAGACACACCGCTCTGGCTATTCACAATCAAAGGGTATTTGAAACGCTGTACTTCACCTTTCAGAGGTTCAATTCCCTCTGCAAAATGGGATAACACCTGCCAACATCGCTGCGGTACCTTTGTGAGCATTAATCAAATACTGGCTCCAACACGTTAACACATTCTCATCTAACTATTAATAGCATTAAGACCTGATATCACACATACAGGGGTGGAAAAATGTCTATTTAATGCAAAGTCATTCGGGTAGTTTTGTTTTCTTTTTTAAGTAAAAGCTCAGTATGTACACGTACACACAAACACAACCCTGAAAAAGGATGCTTACCCAACATGCTCTAAGGACCCTTGACAGCATTTAGCATTTAAAATACAGCAGTACAACTTAAATTCTCATCTCTTTCCAGGCACAATGCAAGGAAAATTTAGAAGCCATGATTACAGAGAGGTTCTCCATAGGATGTCTGTAGACAGCCAGAACACCCCAGTCACTGCTCATCTCTTGCAACAAAACTCTAGCTCTGCTTGCCCAGCACGGGGAAAACGATGGTCAAGTCCTGAAGTCAGGTGTATCACAGGTGGCAAGATGACAACAGCTGCAATGGGACACAGAGAAGAGGAATGGGTGAGGGAGCCCACAGTAATTCTTTCAAAAAAGTATCCAAGCTACACTGGAAGCCTAGACTTAATGCTTAACCATTCAGCCATTTGCAGTCCAGTTGCCCCCATCACACTGTAGCTTCACTGAATTTTTGCATTGCCTCCTTTCTTATTTGCTACAACAGAAGAACAGCACAAATACTGGTCTGTCAACCTGAAGGCTTAAATCATGCAGAGAAGGGACAACTGGAACCAGCCGAGCTCCTTCTCCCTCCGTGATGAGAGCTGCTTTTGCAGCTCCTGTCCAGGAGGCTGTTCTCTGCAGATGCAGAGTAGGAAGGAGGAGAAGAGGCACAGGGGCAGAATTAATAGCTTAACTTATTGAAAGCAATGTCAGCTCCAAATTGAAGGTAATCATACCACAAGAAAGAGAAATTATGTCTTTTTCCTTTTATTGTTTCCCTTACGATTGCACTGTACTGATAAGCAATCAGGCTCAACCACTTGAGCTCAACATGCAGAATCTACAGTCTCTGAATTCATTTCCTCTATACATTATTTTTCCTTCATCAAAACTAAGTCCTTCCGTCTCTCTCTCTGCCATTCCTGATTCTCAGCTCCTTTCCAGCACCACAGCCAGTTCACAAGCCCAAAGCAGGTGTGCTGTCCTACTGCCTTCCATCAACTGCCTCGCACTGTCGGAGCTCCAGCCTTCCCTGCAGGCATTTAAATGGCTGGCGTGCAGATCCCTCGCCTCTCGTCTTCCCCCTTTTCCTCTATCAGAGGGAACAGGAGCCTGGGACAAAGGCCGAGTTTCTTCCCCCTCTTTTCCCTATGCATTGCCAGTTCATCCAGCACCGCAGAGCATTCAGAGAGCTGCACAAAGGGATGCTGCTGAAATGGCAGCGCTAACCTAAGCGAGCACCGGGGAGGGCAGCCTGTGCAACCACCTGGGGCATGGGCACGGGGTGTGCAGAATGAGGATGGAGTGAAGGACAGGAGCAAGGGGGTCAAGGAGAGAGGTAGAAAGGGATAGAGGCTGAAAGAGCGCTGTTCAAAATCTGAAAAGGCTGCTTAATGCCAAGATCTTTCTGGGTGAGTTCTGGTGGCTTTTCCCAGTGATTGCTCACATGGATCTTACTGTCAGAAGAGGTTTATGAGCTTGTGGTTAACAAAGAGGAAAGGGCCTCTCCTCTTATTATTTTGAAGGTTACCATGATTTCAGATTCTTTTTTAAATGACAGGATAGTTACATTCCACTTTCTGAACCAAGTTTTGCAGGCTATTTTTCTGCTGTAAGCCACAGCAAGGTTACAGACACACGAAAAGGTGGATGAAAGACTATCAGGTGTTCGGTTCTGTCTGAGAGAGAAGAGCAACTACACCTTAACATTGTCCCTCTATCAACACAACTGCATGCACCACAGGTTGAGTAACTCCATTATTCTACTAATTCATGATTTACTGAAAGTTTAAATGTAGCAAGTAATGTTTCCTGTTTTATAAAGCCCTAAACTGGCCTAGGATTTTTCAGTGGCTTTAAGCCCTTCAAACACTTTGCACCATGGAAAGGCATCGGGACTGTCACAAGGACAGGTCATTGAACCAAGCCACCAGAAAGAGTCATGGCTGGAACCAAAACCAGGGTAACCCCAAGCTGTAAAAGAGCACAAGACATAGTGGTAGAACTTAATCTTTGGGTTTTGCAGTAAAATACGTGCAACTACCACGAAAAAGGAGAGTCTAAAGAAGCAAATTATAAATGCTTGCTCTTTTATTTGATGCTGATGCAGTCAATGCTTTAAGTCCTGTCAAATGAGCTAGAAAGTGACCTCTAGGGCAGAAGCAATTTCTGCGGAGCACCGTGGGCTCCGTCACATTATTTCTCAGACAAATGCTAGATGGCTGCTCCGGGAACGTGGTAAGAACAGGGAAGTTGCCAATTGAGCAAAGAAGTCTCACATGAGTAATACTGACTGCAAAGAGCAGTACTAGAGACCAACCAGTGGGAAAGAAGAGCTACCTTCATCTCATCTACTCCATGCAGTTGCTCCTTGGAAGATACAGAGAAATCAGTACTGGTGCCATGTAACGAGCAGTGTATTTGCCAGGAGCTGTGTGGGAACCATTCAGTGAAATAAGCCCCCAGACTGAAGGGATAAACATACATGTCACTTGCTGTGTGCTGACAGAGAAACCTCCATGAATCTTCCCATATACATGTATGAGTTTCTTCACTGCACAAAGAGAGATGAGAATCAGATTTGTAGTTTGGTTTACCTTCCCACAATAAAGGAATGAAAAGTTAGTTTTTGTAGTGATGGCCAGACAGATCATCTCTGGAAATGACGGGGGCAGTTGCTAGTTAAAGAACCTTCCACAACCCAGGGACTGCATTTTTGAGAAGTTTATCTTCAAGGGGTAATTACTTACAGCAGGACACCACCTGTCTGAAAACCAATGCTTTAATAATAAGTGCCCTCATTTCTACCTGGCTCCACTCTTGGATCCTCCTTCACATCAGGAAGCAGAAAGATTAATTCCCAGGCATCTTCTACTTCCATTGAAACCCAGCCCTATAAATGAAAACCACTTAATCCTCTCTGAGGTCTTGATCTTCTAACAACAGCGTCTCCATTTTCCCTGCACTGCTGGGTTAGAAAACAAACCTCCAAATCTCCCCATCCACGTGTGGCTACTGTTTCCCAGAGTGGGGCAGCTGGAGGCTTCTGGAGAGAAGCACAAATGCTGCACTGTTCCCTCTAGCTTAGAGAAATGGCTTCCAGTTCTCAAATTGTGGATCACAGAATCACAGAATCACAGAATTTTCTAGGTTGGAAGAGACCTCAAGGTCATCGAGTCCAACCTCCAACCTAACGCTAACAGCCCTCCACTAAACCATATCCCTAAGCTGTACATCTAAGCGTCTTTTGAAGACTTCCAGGGATGGTGACTCCACCACTTCCCTGGGCAGCCTGTTCCAATGCCTCACAACCCTTTCTGTAAAGAAGTTCTTCCTAACATCTAACCTAAAACTCCCCTGGATGTGCCTCTCAACGCTTTTCAGTCTGGCTCTGCATTCATCATCAAATCCCAAGTGACAGAAAATGCTTCCCAAAGAGAGGGGTTGTAGGAACAATAGTTTTGTTTCTTGTGAAGACTTTGCTCCTTTTAAAAAGTAATACAAGTAATGAGAAAAGAGATTATTCTAAGTTAAACTTAGTCTAAGCTTCACCACCTAATATGAAATCCTTCCCAAATTCCCAGTGCAGTTCGGTTGGAGCATTTTAAGCTAGCTTCAAGCAATGCCAGAAGGAATTTTGCTCCTTTGTGAGCTTCTCCCATCACACTGATAGCAATCATGTTGTAACCATAGAAAACCTGTGAGAAGTAGCACTCGGCTGGCCTCAAAACCAGCAGTGCTGATTGTGATGGCGTTTGGCTGCCATTTCCTATTCACAAACCCCTTACGCTGTTGCAGTGCACGCTGTTATGCAAGGTAATTTTCCAGTTTTAATGAGGTTTAAAATAGCTCGAGAGACAATCTAGAACGAAATAGAGCACATGGTGTAGGTATTTCTTTTCCTTTTCAGCTTCATTATCACTCAGGCTTCCAGCTACTTCACTGATAGAGGTGTGACATTATTTCCACACAATTAAGCATAAGATTTAGATCTTGAAAGATCGATCATGAATGTGAACTCGGTGCTGTTTTAATCCCTGTATGTTCATTCTTTTGCTTCAAAAGGATTCCCTGACTTCTTTCTTTCTGTGAAATGTGATGCCACAGTACAGGGAGAAGCAACTGCTAGGAAACAGCAGCGCAAAGCATCGTGATGCCTGTGCTGCAGCCAGCAGGGGCATGCCCGCCCTCTGCCAACACTCACTTCGGGGAAGGTGGAACAGCCCATCCATCCTGACTCTCGTGAGGCTGCAGGTAAACTGCTTCCAGGATCCGTCTGTTAACTTGAAACTAGCGTGGAAGTCTTGACTGTGTGATAGCAGCACAAAGACACAGACTGTCATGGTATTATTCTCCAAAATGGACCCTTCAGAAGAAACAAGAGCAAAATGGAAACCGTGATCCGATGTTAATTTTCATGCCACAGTAAAACTGTGGGTAAGGGTGGACACAGCTGCATCTGGATGATTTCGCCAGTCATTAAAAGTTGTCTGCCTCCCAACTGCAGTACTGTTAATAAAACAGGATACAGATACAGAGGACAAAAACAACGGAGCTACACATAATTATCTACATGGAAAGTGATAAATTGAAAATGCCTAGACTTGCTGATTTTAGTCTCCCGGACTACTACAGCGTGTCTGAAAGAGGCAGGGAGCACCTGCTGTGTGGCAGTAACTGTGTGTGAGCCACCAGCGCAGCAGCACACAGCCAAAGCACAATGACTGCTTGCACTCAAGCTCACCGTGTATCAGCTTTGCTGCGTGAGGGCATGCTGAACTACCTCAGTGCTGATAACTCTTCACCCTTCTACAGCTTCTGCAAGGTGCTGAGCATGTGCCTGTGAAGGACAGACACACCCCACTGCAGTTCACGCAGAAAGACTCACCGAGCAGCACACACACGTGGCCTCTGGGTCCAGGGGCTCAGCAGCAGAAGGCTGTCTTGCCCTCCCAGCTCACCAGGGACTCCTTCCTTCTTCACCTTCACAGCCCTTTCGAGGATTAAAGAGCTCATTTGCTAGTTTTCGAATAGCTGACTTGTGAAGCAGCATGATGTAATTCTCACTTTGCAAGGCAACCACCTCATCCAGGCACCTGAAGGAGAACAGTCACAATTCTGCACACCATTACCTGCCAGGAAGCACCTTGGAGAGAAGGCACACAGCTGCCTGACTGCCTTCAGACAAGAAGTCTGTATCATGCTCTGACAGCAGGACCTTCTTATGTACCCGTGCTACTTTAAATTAAGATGCAGAAGGCTGTTGTGAGGCCCTCAATCACCTGTATCTTCAGAGGTTTACCCAATTTTCTTCACATTTTTCTTTTTTTAAAGCCTTTGAAACAAATCTCAGTCCTGAGGTTAAAGCTATTTTCCAACCCAGAGAAAAATTCCAAGCATAGGGATGCAAGAAGTTTAGCATTTTTTATGTAATCTAACTGCATCCCTAATTCTAGCTTCTGATCAATCATCCTGAACATACTTCAAGTGCCACTTCCATACAGCAAGGGAGGTGAAAACATATGAGATGTATGAAGCAGTGCAATTGTAGGCAGACTGCTACCCAAAGGCCTTTTCACTCTCTATTTTCCTTCCTCCACAATATTCCTTTTAGAAGAGCAGTTCAAATGCCAGGAAGTGCCATTCAAGACCTCTCCAGGTACATCTGACATTTTAGTGCAGCTCAACCTCATTTGTCCCTTTGCCCGTCTGCCTCGCCAGTCACCCAAACGCTCCTTCCCTGCAGATCAGTGCAGAAGCAGACTTTATCTCAATTGCCATTTTCTTCTCCCTTTCCACTAGAATGAGCAATGCTCTTTTCCACCACTGCACAGTGACCGAGCTTTCACTCTCAGACACCAAAATGGGAAATGCGTGCCTGGCTCTTCATGAAACCAACACTAGCATTTCACTGCATCTCTTCCTTTTAAAAAAATAAAAATAAAAATAAAAATCTATCCACTAATCTAGTGGATAGGCTAAAAGCCTTTCTTGGTTTTGTGGTTAAAGAAAAGTAATTTAAAATAATTTTAATAAAACCACACAAATGGAAAAAAAAAAAAAAAGAGAGAGAGAAATAAATAGTATGACAGGAAAAGCTGTGAAAGACAGACAACTGGTAAGAAAATAAGATAGAGGTAAATTCTCACCTTTGAGAATTCAAGATAATGAAAATGTTCCAAGCAAATTAAGAACCAAAACAGTAGCTCAGGTTCTCTATGGATCAGGAAGGCACAGTTGTTAATAAAGTTGGATAAAATGCTTGTCTGTCCTGGGAAATTGTTACCATAAAAAAGTTACCATATCAAGCAAGAATGAGTTATGTTCCGTTCCCCTGATAACTGATGATGGTATCAGAAAGCATCCAGTACAACCTTTTAAAACCAGAAGAGCTGTGTCAGTAGCATCCAAAAGTCTAGAAGAGATTAGCTGGGAAAAAAAATAGCCTTTCTTGTTGATACATAAATCTTTAGCTATTACAGATTATTTTTTTTAAAGACTGGAAGAGGACAAATAAAAAACAAAAGGTCATTTCAGATATCACTGGCAGATGTACTCTAGTTAGCCTGACATAAATCCTGAGAAAAATTATGCATTTGGGAGATAACGAAGTAGAGGATAAGAAAATAATTAGTGTCAATGCAGTTCTGCACAAAATCTATTTTGTCAAGCAAACCTGTTTTTATTTTCTGATGAAATTAGAGTTTTGCTTGATGATAGATGCAATAGACATAAGCTTAGATGAGACATTTGGGTTGTTATGGCACAATGATACAATTTAAAAAGAATAGTGCTAATCAGTATCAGTAAAGCACATGATAACTGGATTAAGCTGGCTGAATTAACAGTTCTTTAACAGTATCTGGAACTGGGAAATCACCTTGAAAAGGCAGCATTTCCAGCAGGGATCCACAGGGATTGGCACTTGGTTTGATGATTTTTTAACAGCTTTTTTTTTTTTTTTTTCAGTCAGTGACCCAAAACTAAATATAATAAAGTCATTGCTGATGAGATTTGTGAGCAACAGGAAGAAGCATAATATGTAGGAAACGCCTGGCAAATCGTGTTTTATAGATTTCTACTCATTCCTCAGTGCTACTTTGGGCCCTGAGGTGCCACCTGTACAAGTAAATCGACCATTTCCCTAACTTGGGAGTGTGCTCAGACCAAGAAGCATCCCAAGAAGGCTTCCGATGACTCAGTATTGCAGACAACGCAGCTCCAGTGCCAGGAGATGTCTTAAAGACTAAGAAAGACAATGAGCAATGAAAAACATATATGAAACTTGACATATGAGACAAACTGAGCATTTTAGAGTTATTTAGACTGGAGGGAAAAATCCTAAGCATGTGCATATAGAAGGGACTACTGCATGGGAAAAGCATATGTAGCTCAGACAGGAAGAAATTTTATTAGAAGCAAGGCAGATTTATGTTAATCTTCAGGAAATAAAGTTTTTGACAGCATTAACAGTAAAGTACTGGAACAGATTCCTCAGAGAAGTTGCAGATCTCTTGACAGTTGAGGTTTCAGATAAACACATGCCAGGAGTTGCTCCTGCCTTGGAAAAGGGAGGTTGAATCAGTGAGCCAGTGACCTCTTCTGAGCCCTTTCAACTTTTCTTCCACAATACCACAGCACACACACACAAACACACAAAATAATGCAATTCCCCACTTCTGGAAGAACAGATATCCTTCTTCCCCTTCTGCTGCCAAAACCTTGCATTTACGGCACATCTCTTAACCAGTACAGGTAAGAACATCTACAAAGTCACAGAAAACCAGAGTCTAGAAATTTCTGAGCTCTGCTCAAGCACCTTCTTGTATTGACAAAAGTAATTTAAAGACTCAGACACCTTTCCCGAGTCTTTAGGTAAGATCTTTAGATAATCTTGATTTTGCTGTATAGAGAAAGGCCTACTTCTGGATCACTCTACCGTGGGTTTTCTGGTCACTTCACCTGTACAGGTACCATTAACTGTACTAAAGACAACGTTCATGCCTGCTAACAGAATCACAGAATTGACCTGAAGAGATCATCGGGTCCAACCCCCCTGCCAAGGCAGGCTCCCTACAGCAGGCTGCCCAGGGAGGCATCCAGACAGGCCTTGAACATCTGAGCTGGTGGAAGGGGATGGGGAGCAGGATGTGGCCCTCATTATCCATAAAGAACTGGTTGGTGACCTGCTACGGCACTTAGATGTGCACGAGTCGATGGGGCCAGATGGGATCCACCCAAGGGTACTGAGGGAACTGGCAGAGGAGCTGGCCAAGCCACTATCCATCATTTATCAGCAGTCCTGGCTATCGGGGGAGGTCCCAATCGACTGGCGGCTAGCAAACGTGACGCCCATCTACAAGAAGGGCCGGAGGGCAGACCCGGGAAACTACAGGCCTGTCAGTTTGACCTCAGTGCCAGGAAAGCTCATGGAGCAGATCCTCCTGAGAGTCATCACGCAGCACTTGCAGGGGAAGCAGGCGATCAGGCCCAGTCAGCATGGCTTTATGAAAGGCAGGTCATGCCTGACGAACCTGATCTCCTTCTATGACAGAGTGACGCGCTGGGTGGATGAGGGAAAGGCTGTGGATGTGGTCTACCTTGACTTCAGCAAGGCTTTTGACACCGTTTCCCACAGCATTCTCCTCAAGAAACTGGCTGCTCTTGGCTTGGACTGGCGCGCGCTTCGTTGGGTTAGAAACTGGCTGGATAGCCGGGCCCAAAGAGTCGTGGTGAATGGAGCCAAGTCCAGTTGGAGGCCAGTCACTAGTGGCGTCCCCCAGGGCTCGGTGCTGGGGCCGGTCCTCTTTAATATCTTCATCGATGATCTGGACGAGGGCATTGAGTGCACCCTCAGTAAGTTCGCAGATGACACCAAGTTAGGTGCGTGTGTCGATCTGCTTGAGGGTAGGAAAGCTCTGCAGGAGGATCTGGATAGGCTGCACCGATGGGCTGAGGTCAACTGCATGAAGTTCAACAAGGCCAAGTGCCGGGTCCTGCACCTGGGGCACAATAACCCCAAGCAGAGCTACAGGCTGGGAGAGGAATGGTTGGAGAGCTGCCAGGCAGAGAAGGACCTGGGAGTGATGGTGGATAGTCGGCTGAATATGAGCCAGCAGTGTGCTCAGGTGGCCAAGAAGGCCAACGGCATCCTGGCTTGTATCAGGAACAGCGTGACCAGCAGGGCTAGGGAGGTGATCGTCCCCCTGTACTCAGCTCTGGTGAGGCCGCACCTCGAGTACTGTGTTCAGTTTTGGGCCCCTCGCTACAAGAAGGACATCGAGGTGCTTGAGCGGGTCCAGAGAAGGGCGACGAAGCTGGTGAGGGGCCTGGAGAACAAGTCCTACGAGGAGCGGCTGAGGGAGCTGGGCTTGTTCAGCCTGGAGAAGAGGAGGCTCAGGGGCGACCTTATTGCTCTCTATGGGTACCTCAAGGGAGGCTGTAGCGAGGTGGGGGTTGGTCTGCTCTCCCACGTGCCTGGTGACAGGACGAGGGGAAATGGGCTTAAGTTGAGCCAGGGGAGTTTTAGGTTAGATGTTAGGAAGAACTTCTTCACTGAAAGGGTTGTGAGGCACTGGAACAGGCTGCCCAGGGAAGTGGTGGAGTCACCATCCCTGGAAGTCTTTAAAAGACGTTTAGATGTAGAGCTTAGGGAAATGGTTTAGTGGGGACTGTTAGCGTTAGGTCAGAGGTTGGACTCGATGATCTTGAGGTCTCTTCCAACCTAGAAAATTCTGTGATTCTGTGATCTCCAGAGAAGGAGACTCCACAGCCCCCCTGGGCAGCCTGTCCCAGTGCTCTGTCACCCTCAGAGTCAAGAAGTTCTTTCGCATGTTGGTGTGGAACTTCCTGGGCTCCATCTTGTGGCCACTGTCCCTTGTTCTGTCCCCACAGATCACTAAAAAGTTGGCCAAATCCCACCGTCTCCCACACTTAAGATATTTGTAAACATTGATAAGATCCCCTCTCAGTCTTCTTTTCTCAAGGCTGAAAGCTTCCATGCTAACATAAAGCGTCAAAAACAAATGATGAAAACCTGAGAGACTGAGTATAATCACCGAATAATCAGTCTGAACTATTCAATTTTGCTAACTTATCTTAATGTTATCAGTCTCATGAAAAGTCCAACTTGACAGAAATTAGCTTTACACTCAAACAAGATTTCTGGCCTTACCACTACACAGAAAATGGGACTTTGAACACCTCCTCTCCCCCACTGCCTGTACACAGAACTACACTTTTCAGAACTTTTTTAATATGCCTGCAGCTTAAATAACAGACATACATAAGACCATATCTTACAGTCATCAGCATTTTAATATAATGTTGAGATGGAAACTAAATAAGAACTGGAAAACATGATCAGTTTTGCCAGTTGGGAATGTTATCTGCCCACTCATCACCCCAGTTTAATGCACAGCATTGAGAGCACGCAGCGTATAGAATGAAATAACTTTTTTACCGGTTTTTATTTTTCTGTGAAGGATGAGACTAGATTTCTGTAAAAAGAATTGGGATTGAGTTCTGCCAAACACCACTTCTCTATTTATAAGTAAGACTAACCATAATTTTTGTCCATACCATTGTAGGGCGTTACTGGGTGGTTTATTACTTGTATATTTGGGGTCTCCAATCCCCAGCTGGAACAGGGGCTGTGTAAAGGGTGTACTTACGTGCTCATTGTTTCAGGATGACAGGTAATTTGTGAGATTAGAGTACAAGGATGTGAATAACACACAGGGGAAGAAGCTGACACATTTCTACTATTATTACCCAGAAGACAGAACAGCCAGTCAGGGCCTGCCAAAAGCTCCAGCTCGCCAAGATCATCTCTGACAGCAGCCAGAGGTGACTTTGAGGGGAAAATGCATTCAGTGATCTTGCTAAGGTACGCAGGCGGATGACTAGACCCTGATCTGAGGTTTAGTTAACTGCAAGACCATGAGAAACTGCTAGATGTCCAACTGACAGCGTGAGAAGCTGACAGAAGTCACAGACAACACCCAGAGGAATGGCCAGGCCAGGCCTGACAGGCGCCTAAGGGAAGCCGCGACCAAACCTCACAGCTAAGTGAAGGCGACCACCAGGGACCTTTCAGGGAGTACAGCTTTGCAAAGGCAGCAGTGCCTACTTAAGCCTCATCAGTACTACCACACAAGACCCAGATAGATAAAGTATCAGAAATAAATTTGTTGCGACCTTAGCAGAACTGGGACTAATGAGGAAAAGTAATTTGAAGCAGGATGTTTACTGGTGAGAGACAAGACAGCAGAGAGACATCAGGGTGGACAGGGAAGAACAAAAAGGGGAAAAATGACAAAAAGAGGGATAAAAAGGGCCTGTGGGTGCCAGCAGGATGCCAGTCAGTATGCTTGTCCACCGCAGCTTCCCCCATCTTCGTATGAAGGTCTCTCTCTGACTTGTTTCTGTGCACACGTCTTCTGCTGTGTGTGTGCTCGATGTGACTGCCTGCAACTGCTCCATCTCCATGCTCATCGGTGGGGACAGCTGCACATTTTGTGTGCACACACTCAAATCTTTGGCATCACTACCAGCTGCACCTAGGGACTGGGAACATCAGCCACGTCTTACAGCTTTAAGGCTTAGGAGGAATCTACAGCTCCTAGAGCTCCACAGAGTCAGCTCTACGGTATCAGGAAGGAGAAAGCACCTGTGCCCCCAGACCCATAGGACGTGGCTTCTCTTAAACAGGTCCTTCCCCTGGAATAGCCTCTTATTCTCTGGAAATATCAACACAAGCATCCTGGCTTAGAGATCTGAAACACATCAGTGCATAGTTAATGGCCATGATAAAACTAATCCTCATGAACATGACCAATCTCTTCCTGAATTCATTGACACTTTTGGCTTTCACGGTATTTTGTGTTCCTGAATTAAATTCAAAAACTCAATTTCTGCTTCAGATCTAACACGTATTGCTCATGAGATGAGAAACAGTGAGCACTAATTCCCTATTTATCTTTCTCACATTATTAATGACTCTACAGCCCTTAGCTCCATTCCCGTTTTGCTGTCTTTTTCTCTCCATAGTAAAAAGCTTTAGTCTCAGAAGAACTTCCAGGTCTTTTTTCCACGTCCTCTACCCATGCCTGTACATCTTTTAATTTTAATTTATCCTTCTTAAAACAGGGCTGAGCAGGACTGCAAGCACAACTTGAGAAGAGGATGAGGAACTGTTCTGTCACCAAACCACTTCTAACACCCTCCTTGTGTCCCTGACCCACTGTTGAGCACTGAGGCTGAGGCTTTCAAAATACAATCCATTTCAACTTCAAGATCTTTTTCCTTAACAGTAAGAGCTGATTTATAATTTTTTAGCGCGTAGTTGGGTGTGTTACCTTATTATGAATCTAATCTTACTCCCACCACCTGTTTTTCAGCTTTTCGTTTGTTATAGGGTAAGCAACCTTTTCACTCAGATCAATGTTTTTTTCATTGACATATGGAGAGCCACACACTGAACCTTGAAACCTTGAACCTTGAAAAGAAATCCAACCAAAGATAGGAAAACCTACAGGCAACTTATATTGGATATTTCACAGCACGAAATATCGCTGTCATAACGAAAAGAAAACAAAATAACCTTTGCCTATTTAGTTATAAGCTATATTTACCACACAACTTAATAATTTCCAAATGTTTGATACGAAGCCAAGCCTCCCAAAGTTCAAATACTCACAGATTTTTTTTTTTTTTAATTTTTATGTGTGTTATTCTTACCTCTATTTTTGGACCAATGACATTTCATTAACTTATGTTAATACAGGGCTTCCGTAGGAATAAATGTCATGTTTTGCTACGTTCAAGTTTACTCTTCACCTGCAAAACTTCTGCATATTTTATTATCCAGACTTACCTGTTGACCCCTCAGGCATCTTCTCACACATTGGATCTCACTGCTGTGATGAAGGCTTAGTCAAGTGAAAGCAAAAGCAGCAAAGAAAAAAAGTGCCAAGGATTCTAGGGAACTCTGAGATAGGAGTCAGTTGTGCAAGTCTTGTACAGCAGACCTGGCAGCTCTGTTTATACTCCACTTCTTTATCTCATCAATCTGCATTCCAGTTTAGTCCATAAATGGTTTGAGAAAAGACTAATATTGTGCATTGTCCAAAACCTAGCACAATCAAGTCAACAGTGCTTGACCCACATTCAACACTGTGCAGCTGAGAACTCTTGATAACCAAACCATTCCTTAGACACACATTCCTTTGTGCCTTCAGCTTCCTCTTCGCATTTACAGAAATTATGTCCATGTGCCCTCACACCCACACGCATGCACAGAAAGGGAGCAATCAATCCATACGCCCAGATTCACTGTGTAGGTAAAAGGTGCCACAGCCCAAAACACTTCAGCCTAAAGAGGTTCTGTGTTCAGCAACTGAAGGCTGGCTTCCAAAATAATTTAATTTCAATTATACAGCATTATATGTTAGAGTTACAGATCTGGAGAACCACAAGAAACATACTTTTCCAAAGCTAGCTGCGTGCACTTCCCTGTTGTCACTACCAAAACAAATAATAAAAAATAAAAAATAATAAAAAATAAAAATAAAATAAAAATAAATTTAAAAAATAACAAATAAAATAAACCAAAGTAGGTCCCCCAGAAGGATACGAGTTGAATGGGAATGGGATTTCAAATCTTTCTTCCTAAGAGGAGAACCCTTAGGAACTCCTTAAAAGGCTGATGCTAAAAGGCTCTCATGACCTCGCTTCCTATGAAACCCAGACTGGATTCTGACTCAAGCAGGAGGTTAATGAATTGAATAGTCTGACATGTTCATTTGATAGGCAGTGATGAAAGGCCAGCTGTCAGATTTAATTTGTTTGACGATAAGCTGATTTATTGCTTACAAGTAATATGGCTGGTACAGGGCATGTGTCTGAGTAATGGTGCATTTCGAACATAAACACAGCAACATTCAGTTCTGGTAGAGTACATTGTCCATTCTGAAAAAAATAAATGCAACTTCTGAAAAGCTGTCTCAAGTTACCCTTTTATCTATATCTTTCCGTGCTCATGAAAAATGATTATATCCTACATTTTTTCTTATCTAACCGATATACCACAACTATCTGCTACCACTTTTATCTATTCTTAGCCACTTACTCACATTCACCTTTAAGGTTCAAAAACTGAATTGCAGTATATTTATAAAGAGATTTGGGAAAGATTTTTTGTGGACAAAGCAGCAATCTGCTTGCAACTGCATATTCCCTCACGTTCCACTTGTAACAGTATCTCCTGATATTCTAACATTTTACCACCGTTTTGCATCAAAAATCTCAAATCTACTAAATAACAAGGATTCTGAAAAAAATATTTAAAAAGCAAAACCAGACCTGCCACATGACTCAAAATGTTCTATTACCTTCAAATTAATACTGAACAAGGACTTGTAAATGAGAAAAAGATTAATCAAGTTGTCCTTACAGGATAACCAATGGACAGAGAGTTAGCAGCAGCAACAAAGTCATCAACGCTGAAAGGCAAGGTACAGAGAAGTTGAGTGACAGGATAAGAGGCAGAAGACTGATAGACCAAGGTGAATCTTGACAATCAGGAAGGATGAATTACAGTTACAGAGAAATAGGACAATGTACAAAAGTCAAACGAAATGCCCTTTTGCTGAAGGGAAAATTTAACCGAGGTAGAGATTAAAAGAAGAAAGCTCTCCAAGTATTTAATGGAAAAGGAAGAGTGAGAAAGTTGGGAGTATCTATTGGAGAAAGTGAGGAACAAGGAAATGAACACTACCAGCTACCACTGCCTGCCTGCTCCAAGGCTGGGTGGCTCTGAGACAGAGCAGCTTCCACGAGGGGCACTGTCAAAGGCAGGCATTTAGACAGACAGCAACACAGGAACAGAAGATTTTCTTTTTAAGATCCAAAACAGGCATTCCAGAATGAGCAGAAGAAGAGAAGGAAAATAAGTCAGATATCCTGGTTTCTCCTGCCTCTGCTACTACCACTCCATCTTCTGTCCTCCTCTAAGCAGACAGGCAGGAAGCATCTGCTGACTTGGAATTCCTATCCCCATCCCCACACCTACTCCACTCCTGAGTTTGCCTCTTGATATCCACTGAAATTTTTTCCAAACTCTCTTGTGACCTCTTCCTTGTCCCTACCCATCCTCTACACATCACTGTATCGTCTTACCAAATCACTGTATCACTAGTGGTGCAATGCTTGTAAAAACCACTTCAAAGTGTTTGTAAAATGGGCTGCACAAGAAATAAAAATTGATTTTTTGTTTGCTTGTTTTTAGCAGACAGCAAAGTTTAGAAGTACTTCACTGTTTCATTAAGAAGAGGGATCATAACAGTACTATGATTTTATATGGATTACTTAAATAATGCCAGGTAGACAGATTCAGTATCAGGAAAAGAAACACAACAGCATTTTATCTTAGCCAGGCACACAGACACTAGTCAAAATGAAGACAGTAATTCTTTTTGTGAGGCAAGGCCATAAAGGAACAGCATGAGCCCCAGCGAGAAACAAAGCGGTTGCAGCCAACAGGAAGCTCACGTTTCGCATTTACCCAAAGTTTTGCGATGATGATTTCTGAAGGAACAGGGCTGGAATTGTTCTCATTTTGCACTGAAAGGAAGGGCTACAGTCTTCACATGAAGAGCAAGCCCATGAGCCATTCACTGTAATTGCAGCATGAAAGAAACTTTTATTGTTTCTGGAACAGCAAAAGAGGAAAAGGGAATTGTAGGAAGTGTCCGAGGCATCAGCACCAGAGCGACAGGGAACTGTCCCCACTAGGCCTCACCACAGCCATGGCTGCCTATTGCTAACGTCAACTCGTGCCGTGCCCGTCCCCACAGGACACATTTACCTCATCAGTTTGAAGTACTTGAGAGCTTCCCTCATGGCTGGTTCCCCTGCCACAAAAAGCTTCAGATACCTGATGGACTTAATGGGCATTTCTTACAGCACAGCACTTCAGTCATTTCTCTATTTCAGTCTTGAGGCAGGGCGATGTGGTGCCATCTGAACTCACACAGCAACGTCCTCTGTCTGCTGTTTCCTCTGCTGGACACTTTCCTCAAAGCCCTTAATAACAAAAAAGCTGTCCTGTAGATGCACCCTTGCTTCTCAGGATGGATTTTGTCTCTCACGGGGAACAACCATCCCCTTCCAGAGCTGCCTGAGTCAGTTCTGTCATGAACTTTACAACAGCCAGAGTGTTGCAAGCTGCAGGCTGCATAAAGAAATACAGCTTTATCATTCCATACTGCTCTTGTTACAAGAGCTGAATTTTAAGGCCAACTTTAAAAGAAAAAAAAAAAAAAAAAGAAAATTACCATCAGAACAGCTGTTTACTTATAATGTCCTATTTAATACAAAGTCACAGTAACAGAAAGCCAAGAGCTTCCTTTTTTCTACAGGGATTCGGAGTTTCACTTCAAGTCATATCTATAATTACCTTGTTTTTACTTTCATCTCTAATGCTGCCCAGGAGGCCAAGAAATGTCTCGTACTGTAGCCATACTCCCATAAAGAGCTATAGTACTTGAGAAAGGTGTTAAGCTGATACAGGATTTTAACACCTTGCATAGCAATGAGAGGCTGAACCCTTCACTGTGTGCTCTCAAGAACTGACAATGCACTTGCACTGATGCACATAGGGCATGAGAGAAGAGAAGTAAAAGTGGTTGCTCAAACGGAACAAGGCTAAAATCAGCAGCACTTTAGAAAAATGTAAAGGAGCACCTATGTTTGTCAAGAAAAAAAATATCTGTTTGAGTATCTTTAGCTCATAAAAGAAAGAGAATTAGCTAGGAACAGCTGGATACAAATGCATCCATTTTGCATCTGTCTCAAAGAAGAATTTGGAAGGTACCTGAAAGTTGCGTGCACCCAAAAAACGATTTTATTCCAGACTATGCTGCTCCTACTTGGAGGAGGAAGATGGTAGATGATGCAGAAGTAGAAAAGAAAATAGAATTCAGTGATGATTCTGAAGTTCTGCCAAATGTACTCTGAAGTATGTTGTCTCTGTGACAGAACTGAAGAACCACTCTCTTCTATCTGAAACAACACTTACCTACTGAAAATCCTTCCTTCAGCTGTATAAAAAGTAACATGAAAACCTTGTTGAAAAAAAAAAAGTAAATGATGAAGGGCAGCCCTTTACCACAAGGAACTCTTTCTAGTTTATCTACCAAAACCCACTGTTTTTTCTGAGTACCACCAAACACCTACATTTTTTCATCAGCGTTCATAGAGGGGAAATGCTCCAAGAGCACAAGCTCACTGGCACAACAGCAAGGCAATGGCCCTTCCTGCTTTAACCAACACTTTTCCTGCATCCTGTACCAGGATTCCTACGCTGACGAAGTAAAATTCCATACACTACCACTAGCTTTGTCTATTTTTGCCAGCCATTTCTGTCTCCCCTGCTTATGATTCATTTCCTCCTTGCTACCCTCCCAATTCTCTTAATTGTCTCAATCCTTAGGAACGCTGGCATCCTGAACCCAAAAAAAGAATGACATGTGCTTTCTGAAATGGAGGCATTCATAATCAAAAAGAGCAGATTGACAGATTCTCCTGTTTTTTGGTAGTTTTTGTTGTTGTTTTATTCCTATGGCAATTTTAAGTATCTCGAATTTATCATCCTCTCCATCTGTAAAGCAGACCTACAATATCCTGGAAGCTGTTACATTTTGAGTATGTGAACTCTGCAGCTTTGAAAAAAAATCCTATTTAGCACGTGTTTATCTCTAAAACTGTGCAGTTATGTCACTACTAATAAAATTCAAATGAAGTCAGTAACAACACTTAAAAAAAAAAAAAAAAAAAAAGAGGATAAAGTCCCTTTTACCACTCGTGAGATTAGTTTTGAAGTCGCCACAAGCAATGTGACCTTCTGTAAGATGCCACAGTATACATGGTATGCCAAAATCAGATCAACCCTACTGAAATGCACACATGGAGTAAGTAGCCACCACACTTTGTGCAGCCAACACACAGCACAAAATGCCTTTGCTTCTGGGAATGCAGATTACTCTTTGGAAAACATTTATTTAGGGCATGGGCTTTTTTTTTTTTTTTTTTTTCATTTTTCCATCTCAATTAACAGACCTGGTCAGGTGTGTAATGGTTATTTATGAGTAGTAGGGTGGTCCAAACATACTTTGTATCCTGTGAGACTTTAGAGAAGAACAGTAGCGACACTGAGGCCTGACTCTACATTTCTGGATGGTTACCGAAGGTCCCACTGCTGAAATGCAAAATACAATCCTACAGAAATTTACATGAGGATTGGATTTAATTTGAAGACAATTCTGAAATCAGAACTCCATCTCTCATCAGCCCATTGATATCCACAAGTTACTAAAACCTGAGTGCTAGAATTTCACAGAAAAATCCTTTTGCATTACAGCACCCTCCTTGTATTGCAGAAGCATTCAGCTGCTGTCACTTGGAATGCAAGACAATTGCCGTATCAGCATGATCCCGGATAATAATGCACTAGTTGAAATTAAGCCAGGCTCCAGCACCATATCCCTAAGCTGCTGCTGTATGCCAAGTAATTGTTCATCTGCAACATCGCGCACAGAACCGATTTGCAAAGCATTTAAATTAGGCTGGCACACATTCCAAGACCTTTCCACAATCATGCAGGCGAGCAATTTCTCTAGTTGCGTTCCTGCTTCTTAGATGCTAGGCCATAATTAACTACCTTACGGATAAGAAGTAGAGGTCACCATGCTTCTACCTGGAGAAATAAACCGGTGAAAAGATTGATAAGAAAATTTGGAAGAGAAGTAAAATTAACCAGATGAAGCACAGTGTTTACCTGTTTACCTAAGATACTTTATCCTGCAGCATTTATTTTAGTTCCAGGGAAAGGAAAGACCTAGGAAGAAGAAATGACGTCTTGTTTGGATCCTCTTCATCAATGCATTGAACAGAACAAGGCAGGGTAACTCAGCTAGACAGACCCAGTAACATCAGAACAACACAGCAGTCAAAAGATGGGTTCATAACATTTCTGAACGCTTCCTTAAGACGCAGATTTATACCCCACGTATTTGAGTGTGACAGCTGAGCCCATCACAGCTTCAGGCAGGAGCAAAGTCTATAAATACAGGCGTTGATGGCAGCACTAGTGAGCTGAATGAACAAACTGACCCGAGACTGTGATGCATGTCAGCTGTCATGGTGTCACCCTAGTGCCTGTTTTACTCTGGCTTTTTACATATTAGGAAAAGTTACTGGGGATTTTTAATGCTAGAGACTATGACATCCAAAAGCAGCCACCAGTTAAATGCTTTTAATTGGGATTTTATTTCAGTTCCAGAAAGAACAAAGACACGAATCATCTGAATTGTAGATTTGTAGATTCCCTCAGGATGGCAAAAAAGAACAGCTTCAACAAAAAGCCTCCAGGAAAACTGATACTTGGAACATTGATCACAACATTTGTGCAACCCTCGATATAAACTGCAGATGATGTATTTTAGCAGAAACGGCGCAATCGATTCTCTACAGTTCAAACCATGAGGAAAGTCCTTATGATACCAAACACATTTCAAAGCCACATGCCCAGCAGGGAATCTATTAAATTAACCATAGAAGAGCAGAGATTTTTGTTAGGAATTGTATTTCATAATAGGTTTTTTATTTTCTTTTAGCTTCAGTTTTAGCCTACAGCTTTGGGTACAGAAGCCTTCTGTTGGCAACGCTGCAGCCCCTGACCCAGCCTGAGAGTGGCAATGATGGAGGTGGCTCCACTTGGTAAAGTCCTGAAAAAAACACCATTGGTTGTTGACTTCAGCTAAACTGAACAATATAAAAAGTAGTCCTACATAATCTACCTCTCTTACACTTTGTAAAAATGGTCAGAGAAAAATGTTACTAACCATTACTCAGAACATCAGTTTTGCACATCAGTTTAGGGTGACAAGGTCCTACAGAAGAAAAGGACAAGACAACAGAAAAAAAAAAATTGAGAAATTAAAAGAACCACACACCAAAGCAATAAAAGAACACCCAAACCTAGAACTGCACTAAACCAGAAATGCACTGATTTCTATTATAGTCTGATAGTGTTTTGAATTGGTAGGAATCATAAACAGCAGCCTCCTCATCTGTAAATCTTATGCTTATATACATAATAAGTAACTTGGGAAACGGAAAGACAGATGAACTGATTTGTTAAGGAAGTATGCCCTTAGAAGTTTCCCATACGTTGCCTAATCCACTACTATCTACAACACTACTATCCTGAGTTTTTTTCTTTTGTTTTGTTTTTGTTTTTTTTTACAGGAAATATTTCTTCATCTTGTACAGGGTGAGGCACATTCAAAACAAAACAGCCCCTAAACTCCTGCTGCTATTTTTCATTAAAGCCAGAACACTGTTCTCACTCTGCTGTGGGTTTCGTCAGTGTCCTACAGAACACGAACGAGCACGGCTTGAAGCAGTGCACAAGCTGAGGAAGATTAAGGCCTGAGGTCTGCTAGATCAACAATGGCTTAGTAAATACACATTTCATGTGTTTCTAAAATGAACATTAGGTTTTGTCTGTTCTTTGACACATCCTAAGATTTTGTTCAGCTCAAAACCAATCCATACACATGCATAAATTGAGGAATATTACTAATCACCTTTGTATTAAAAAGGCAGCCTATGCAGAGAGTACACAAGCTACACTGATATATAACTTGAAGAGTATCTTAGAAAATGAATAAATGTATTTTTTATTAGGCTAACACCGTTGAGAAGGCTTATTCTCAATAAGCCTTTCTCTCTACATTCACAAAACCTGCAGAAGCACTAGGATTTACAGAAAGATGTGGAGGATGTTTCCATTGAAAAAAAAAAAAAACACACCTATAAAACAGTGAAAAGATAAACAGAACACAAAGGCAGATGGGAACTAGGAATGGTTAATTTTCTTTCTTTAATCAATGAAGTTGCCAATGGTTTTATTTTGAGAGGTTTTCATTCTCATTGCAGAGGTTTTCATTCTCATTGCCTGCTAACATTCTTTACTGTAGTTTCAAGGGTGCTAGTAGTGAAACACCCCTGTAGTGAAAATTTCCTCAACATAGTTGTTGGGATAGAAGCTCTGATTAGCAACCCTATAGCTTAAAGATCTTTAGTATCTCAAAGCCACCCATACTCCAGGCTTAGCTTTACTTTAATCTTGGCCCAGGCTGAACTTGGGACTTATGAATCCGAACTAACCTGGTTTAGCCTTCGTTAGTCCTACATCCATTCCTTAAGAACTTTCCATCTCAGAGACAAATCCTCTGCACACAGCAGTGTCACAGAGGTGAAAACCTTAGGCTTGGATTACTGTGCTACCTCCATGTGAAACCTGGATTAAAGCCACTGCTTCCAGTTCACTCCTTTTCTGTGCAGAATCCTTCCAGTTCTGTGTGTGCCCCAAGCTTTGTCTTCTTTTTTGATCCTTCATTATGTCTTGTTCCATGGTTAGTACTCAGAAAACCCTCTCACCCACTGGTTTCCAGCACTTTTTGAAAGTTTTAAGGCAAGATTCCCTTTCAAACTAACGGTGCTGAGTTCTATATCCTATTTATATCTCTAATTAATGTTTTCTATCTCCCACTTTCTTTACTAAAACCATTTTTAAGAATGACTGCATTTTCAGGATCAAAGTAGAAGCTTGCATTTAAATAAAACATCAATGTAAAAAGCCTGTATTTCTTTTAAATGCTACAAAATTCACTGCATGCAACTTTGTAAAGCATTTTTTTTCTATTTTTATGTTCTTTCAAAAAATACTAATTACCAGTACAACCATTCCTCTTCCAGCAGAATACAGCTTTGCCTCTTACAAAGAGCTTGAATAATTGAAACTTTCATTTTACTTGCAACTTCCACTAGTAATTACCCCCTAATAGCACATTTCAAAACCAATTCACGACGCTTAGCTCCCAGGAAGAAGTCTTAGGAAAAAATGGTGCAAACTATACTAGTCGTCTCCAGCACACGCATTTGCAAAAATACTGTTATTGCCGGTAGTCTCAAATTATTCTTTCCCTAAGAGAGTCAATAGCGACTACTAATACAAAATAGTTATCACGTGGCAAAGCTTAAACAAACAAACAAAAGCCCACATCTTTCATATATTTGAATGTACGTCCCACATCTGCCATACATTTGAAGAACTGATAGTCTACTTCAGTCTACTTCTACTTCAGCTATCCACAGTCAGAGAAACAGACCATGAATGAAATGGAAGACTTCAAGACTTTCATATATAAATATATATGTGTGTGTGTGTGTGTGTGTGTGTGTGTATATATATATAATTTTAAACAGAAAAAGGACTGCAGTGGATTTATAGATACAAAATACTGGAGTAACAACTGTCATGCAACTTGGATCTAGCACCTCTAACTACAGATCCTCATCCTTGATGAAGATCCTTCACACCACTTGCTTTTACATGGAAGAAAACCCAACAGAAGACATAGCTGCTTGTTTTCAAGGAAATTCAGGGTATAAGTGTTCTCATCTTACCTTATTTGCTTTGATAAAGGAGTGGAGATAAAGGTGTAAAACAGACAGCAAAACTCTAACCTGGTCATTAGCTTGCGAGCCAACAACTTGGCAGAGGGTTTATTTTTATGCATGATAAAGAGATTCTCATTAAGTACCCAAAATCCAATTCTGTCATGCATGCAAAAAATTAATTTCTAGTATAACAAGTGGATTTATATTCTGTGGTTTATGCTCTTGTGTAAAATGGGATGAAAAAACACTTGTTTTTCATTTCCCGATGTTTTTCATTGGGAAATGAGGATATGGTTTAATTAAAATATTTTGTGAGAACATAGGATTATCATCAATATTTTAAACAAAAACATTGCAAATGTTTTTGAAGTGTTCCATCCTCAAATGAGATTGGTATTTTGTCCCAATTAAGAACAAAAACTCTGACATCTCAAATTTTCCCACAGAATAAAAATTCTTTGTGATCTGTTACAAAATTGACACTTAGGCCTGCAAGTGGCTGTCAAGTCCATTTCAAAGCGCACTTAGTTGCATTTATAGCAGAAAATGCTTCATAAATATAAACTGGAAAACTGCTGGAAATAATCACCACAAAAATAACAGCATTGCAAACTCTCTACCCCTTCATCAGTGTTTTATTGTTCTTTGAAACTAAAATTGTCCACATTCCATTTGCAGCAAAATTAAGATTTCTTTCAAGAATATCCATACAAGTCCATATTTTTAAGAGTATCAACTCTTGACTTTTACACATATGCAAATGGGATTGTTCCGGTGACATTAATGAATTTTGCAGCTTGCAGTGAGGGTATGAAAAGGAACAGTATCTTAGCTTACAGAGTCAGGCAATCTTCACAGCAAAACAAAACTTGTTAAGATGGTGCAGTAAATTTGAAGTTCATCGCTTCAAGTATTTCATAAAATTATGATAATCTGAAGTCTTCTTTCCTACCTCTCTTTAAAAGTTCTAACATGAATCTAGCACAGCATTCAGTACAGGTAGGGTTATGAAGAGGTGAGGAGTGAAGCTTCCCTTTTACCCTTCTTAGTGCTGAGACTCCTCTCGCTCTTGTTATTCTGAGCACTACCTCTTTAATTACACTTCCCAGGATTTCTTGTGGGACTTAACCATAATAGATGGACAACTCTTCCAAGGTCATGAATTTTAATTTTAATTTACCCTTCATCCTGCACTGTATGTGTATATTCTGATGACAGACACTAAAACTGTCCCTATTGAAAGCAAACATCCCATCGCAATCAAAACCAGTATTTTATCTCAGTGACCTGTTCAGAAGGATGAGCAATTCTTTAAATCTAAGCGCAAACTGATGCAGTTGGTACCACTGATCATGTTTCATAATCTTCCTGAACCTTCTGAAATATACTTTTAACTTCACCAGCAAATGTTTGTGTAAGAAACTGATAGAGAAAGATTTAGAAAACAGCTTCATTTGTACATTCCTTAAGCTCTTACACAGAAGCAAAGGCTATCAGGCTGATCATCGCAGGGATTCTTGTAGACCTTGAACTGCTTACAAGAGGAAAGCGCTTCTCTACTGAACAGAAGCACAAGTACAGCATTTTGCTTACCCATACTTCTGGTTACCTGGGAAATGTTTTCCTGGGGGAACATCTCTTTAGTAACTCAAGTATGTGTTTAGTACAATGGACCATGCAAAACCAAAATATCAAATTCGGTATTCCTGACACTGGTCTTTATCCTCACTGACTGAACAGTCTCAAGTTGTTCACTGCTTTTGGATGAGAGCTGCAAAGCTTTGTTTGTAGTACTGAGGAGCATTATCCAGAGCTGAGGAGCAGCAGGTAGCTGTATCTGAGAGAGTTGGAGACGTTCCCTCTTCTTCTATGCTCAGTGTGCTGTTGACGACCCATACAGAAGTAGTACTGCCTTGCAGTAGACTGCCGTGTTTTCTTTCCTGATGAAAGATTTTTTTCCCTGAAGTGCTGCTTGGTGGCTGTACACTAAAAGATGACTAACATTTGGAAGTCTGAGAACACTACAAGAACCACAGAAGTAGAAGAGTTCACAAACTAGCAGCACTGTAGATCAGGAAATTAGTCAAGATAAATTGGAGGAGGAACAGCAAAGTGAATTTCTTTGAAATGCCTTGTTATAGCTGAAGCAAAAAGAATGCAAAAAGGAAAACATTTTTGCATGTGAGTTGTTAACTAGATGTAAGACAGCATACAGACTGAAATAATACCCCTGCTATCAGCATGAAAGGAGTATGTTAACCACTTACTCCTGAAAGGGCTTTGAATCAGTAAACTTTGGGACACTCTGTGTTTAAGATGAATACGGTCTTCTGAAGCTATGACAGTCCAGGATGACTGGGAAAAGGATCCAGTCCAATGTTCAACGGAGCTGGACAGCATTTCTGGATAAACGACGTCCTGTCAATCAGCCACAAGGTTCTTGTAAATTAAGACAGTAGCTGATACGATGTTCGAGCAATTAAAAAAGAAGAAAATATAAGGCATGGTAAGTGGGACAGCTGTATGGAAAACAGGTCTCGTCAAATTAATTTGGTCTTTTTTGAATGTGGAAACAATTGCTTTAGAAGAGGTGTGCTACCTCTGATGGCAAACTGGTAAACATTAGAAATGGTGTGAAGTTAAGAAAGGGCAAATAGAGCATTTAGATGTACAAAGCAGGGGATCTCAAGAAGTGGTAGAGATGATGCTGTTTCCTCATTTGCACTGGGTGTTTCTGGGGCATCATCTACTCTGGGACGATGGCAGTGATTTGGAGAATTTAGAGAACAGCCACTGGAAAAACAGAGGGATCTCATGTACCTCTACTAAAGCATTCAGGAAGATCTACATCTTTATTGTGTCCAAGAGAGGGTAAGAAAGACTATGGACTAAGCAGCTACACAGGAAACAAACTTAATTATGTGAGAATTATCATCTAGCTGACAAAGACCTAAGCAAGACAAGTTACTGGATGTTGGAGCTGGATAAATGCTGATCAAACATATATTGTATTTCTTAACAAACAAAACCATTAAGACAGTAACTATGAATGGTTAAGGTAGACATTGCAAGCACTGGGTACTTTTTAAAAATCAGCACTGATGCTACAACAGATGCTATTCAAAAATAGCTACAGGTCTGGGAGCCAAGATGAGAACAGAACAGTCTCTTTGGTCTCTTTTACATGGCAGATAAGGGTAGGTGACCACAACGGATCTCTCTCATCTTTTTATCTCTGAACCCCTGGAAAATTTCCCCTGAATTTTTCTTCAATACATAACCACTACATTCTATTATGACCAAAGCCTTCCTAGTTGTTCACAATGCACTGTAAATAGTAATTATTTTGTACTGCATTGCAGTTTTGAACTGAAGCCATTAGAATAAAGCCTGTCAGTTCAACAGTTTTAGGATACTTACTTGACTTCCAAGAAAGCAGCCCCAGTGACTTTAGAAAGTGACTTAACTGAAAAACACAGGTCCAGCAAAAGCAACATCAGCAAGTCCTAAATCTTCAGCAGTGCGTTCACAATGTGCTGCTCTACAGCAACCTAGTCTCCTCTTTCCAAGAGGAAAAGGAAACCAAGAGCAAGACAAAACTTTGCTATAACAATGCCATAAAAGTGATTAAGATCTCTTCATATTCACTTTCTAGTCTTCCTAATAAACTGCCCTAATCAAAAGTAGAGTAAATACCATGCCTCACTTAGGTATTTGTCTCAATTACTCCTCGCTGGTAGATCTCTGCATTGGAGTGACCTGCTGTTGATTCACGGGGCATCTTGCATTCTCTGCTGATGTTGGAAAGAAGGACAGAAGTTATGCCTTTATGTTTTTGTCATTAAATTATATATTTGTTGGGAAATGCCTTCACATAGCTTTAAGCACATCTGTATGCTGACAAGAGCAGTTGCCTTGGAAACTAAATTGCTCAAAATGCAGTAAGGACAGAAAACATGTTAGTCAACAGCTTCAGAGTTGTTCCAATCATTAAACAACTGCACTATTTTTCAATCTCTACGTTATTGCAGGAAGTGGTGCTAAATAATTGTGTCATTAGATATTTTGTCCAGAAGAGAACCAAGAAGGTTCCTTCAGGGAAGGCAGCTTTTACTAGTTATGCATCTATATGGTTTTGGGGTAGGGATTTTTGACTAGAGGGGAGTTAGATTCAGGAGGGAATTGCTCCCTTTGTAGCTTGTAGCTAGTAATTCATCACTCTGATACTTGGAGGGAGTAAGACCTTACAATGATGGTTTTCACGTTACTCATTTTTGTAAGATCGGGCCACGGTCCTCACTTAAACTTTTCAATATCGCAGACTGTCATTTGAGGTGCATGTGGAGAAGTGAACCAAGTGACAGCTGCTGAGAGGAGCCATTTTCAGATTTCTGCACACGAAAAAAAATTGTGCAGCTTCATGTATTTACTCACTTAACTCCAAAAATTGTACAGTTGTCACCAATTAAAAAAAATGAAATGAGTTCAGATTACTGTTCAAAACATACCATACCAGCAAAGAAGTCATATTTGTAAAACCACTGTGGTTTATTTTAATATGGGTATAGTGTTATACATGCAGGCACTGACACACAGGGACTAATTTATAAAGAGACATTCCTCTGACTGATTCAAAATCCTTGCAATAGCCTGCATTTTTAATTATCTTTAATACATCAAACACAGTAGGATTCAAAGAAGGAATGGAGAATCCCATATCAGCATGCAAGAGATTTCTGTTAAATTCAGGAAAGGAGGAGGAGTCACTTGTTCCCCTCTTTCAAATATACCCCACAGCCTAGCAGTCAGAATATGGGGGAAGATGGAGAACCAAATCTGATCTTGGTAAGAGCAAAGATTTCATACTGGGTTCCTCTGTCTATGAAAATACCATAACTGTTGTGCTGTTACAAAGAAAAGCATATGTGCTGAAGTGTTTGCAGAGACTGTGTAATAAGTTTCAACTTCATCCTGACACAGCACAGTTAAAAAAAAAAACAAAAAAAAAAAACCACATTGTAGGACAGTAACAATGCATCTTTAATTTATGCCAGTAGAAGAATTACCATTGGCTTAAAAAAAAAAAAAAGTATATCATACAAAAATGTGGAAAATCGTTCATAGAAGCAAAATTTACTAAAATATAAATAATTCAGACTGCAGTCTCAAAGAGACGTTGAATACTTATGAGGAATTAACCAGTAAGCCCCAGCAGCATGCCATGCCAGTTCACAGAAACACACATCCATGTTCTTTTGCTTATCACTGCTGGGAATTGTGTGTGTGATTCTGTGTTTCGGTGAAATCACAGCAATGCAGTGCCATCCTGCCTATAAAACTGGAACAAAGAGCTCTCTTTGTCTTACCAATACTCTCCTCAAAGACAATTCTTCTGCCTTCACATCTTTGTAAGGTGTTACTTTGCACCTCTACAGCTCCTGGGGGAATCCATGAGAAGCCTAACCAACTCTAAGACTTCCTTAGTGGATAACAGTGAGTGAGTAAAAAGTTCAAAAGAGCAACTTCTTTCCAAATCAATATTGTTTGTTCTTCCCCAAAGCACTCAAGAAGCAGAGGAAAAAAGGTTAAGCACATAATGCTGGGAGCTTGCTTCCAGCTCATCCCCTTTCCCAAGGCTTAGGTGACCCAGAATGTCCCAGACATCCAACAGAGCCCCTTGCCTTAATCTGCAGCATTGCACTTGGGAAGCAGCTCTCCATTCCTTTCCCATTACTACAGAATCCACCTTTGAAATCTCTCTGGAAATTACTTTTATAGTTTCACTATTTATTTCCTACCGTGTTCCAGTCTCCCTATCTCCACACTATCAGCCAAGAAAGCCATGCATAGTTGTCAGAGTTAATAATACACTGATAATTTTTGTAATACTTTCTGATCTGTGATGAAGACATACAACGACGAGTCAAGTACGTGCCCATTAGATGACAGGATCACGATAATTGATTCTGTATGAGCTTCCTTTTTTCTTCCCTGGCCTCCAGCATGGCTGCGAGCTTTACCTCAAGGGATGCAGCAGCATCAGAGCAAATTTACCTCCAGACCTTTCCATCTAAAGCTCTTCCTGCAATTATTCATATTGAGCTGACGAGCTTTAAGAAGCAATTTCCTGGTACCCTTGTATTAGCCTCCAGATGGTCTCTTGCCACAAGCAAGGCAGCTATAAAAGACCTGTTTGGGGAATCTGTAATCTGCCCTCTCAACTGCGTGAACAGTATGAACAAGACCTTTTCAGAAACATTCCAGTGTTAGGGAAACTGCTACAAGACAGCATCTCGACACGTAACTTCATTGCCTCATGAATGCCTACCCACAGCTAGTGCAGATGAATTATTCAAGCAGTTTGATATGGCCCCTACACAGACTCCAAGAACTGGAGCCTACAAAGGAAAGGAGATAGTATGGTTAGGCAGGTAACAGACTGCAAGCTTAGTGGATTCTGAAATTCCTCGTTGATGCCAAATGTTATTTTGTAGACAACTAGCGAGCGAGCTTGGTTTGGTGGTAATTGAAAAATGTCTCTGTAGTATCAGGAAAAATGGAGATAATGCTGGCACTAGAGGTTAAATGCTCAGTCTCCGAGTCTATGCATCAGTTTGGGTACCAGTTTTACAGCTCTTCATGATGTAGATTCCAAATTCAGCTGTGTCCTTCAGAAAGAATAAGGAGACTAAGATTTCTGGACAAAGCTGAAGAATGCGACTAAGACAAAGTGACTTAAGAGCACGCAGCAAGCCAAACCTCCAACTGGCTGGTGAAGAGGCACATCAATTTCTACTGTTTGTTCACAAGTTCTTCCCAATGTCATTCGTTGCATTTGTGTCTCTGCCTAGAGGTGCCTTGTACTCTCTCTCTGCAGCTCTCTTACCACTAAACAAAACAAAAATCCTACCCTCAAATACAGATAGAAATAAGACTCCGACTACTCGCTGTTAGAGGACCAATCTGCTATTCTAAGCATCCAATCCCCACTGAGTTTAAACAATACAACCACACATTTTAAGATCTGCTTAACATTTTCACTTATAAGACCTTACAAGAGAGGTGGGCAGATTTGTTGCAGTTGTTTGTGGGTGTGAGCGAGGGTTGCTTTTATAGAATGAAATAGGCAGAAGTTGAAGGGCTACCCCGCGATTTTAAAAACAAATTTAACAAATGAGTCAAGGCAGGATTCAACTTGTTTGACCTCAGACAAGCAAAAACAGGGTATTTAGCCTAAGCCAGTTCTTCAAAGACAGAGTGTAGTCAGTGGAGGACAGCAAACTGATGGGGTAATTCATTGCATCAGTCATATCTGCCTACTGCAAGAGGAACTGAACTGCCCTGTGGAAATACCTGTTCATCTCTAAGCAATCAGCCTACACTAGACACTAAACTTTAGTCAGTGTTAGGACAGATAAATTGCCCCTTCCTTTATTCCCTTCCACCTCCGTACCTGCCTTTGCCTGCTGGAACACAAGGAAAGTATTCCGTTTGTAATGCATGGAGGGTGGACACTTGTACACTTGTATCCTACTCAGCATCTCAAGTTTCTGGTGTATTAATCCCTCAGAATTTCTAGCCTATAGGGGACAAGTTAAATACAGACATAGCTGGGTTTTATAAAACAACAATCCCAAATCAGAAAGTGCTGGTAACAGACATTTTAATATGCTCACATCATATTAGTCTACAGGTGTTCTCCTCTACTTCCAAACATCACAAAAGGGGAGGAAAAAAAGACTTCAAACGGAAGCAGCTCTTCAAAGACCGTCAACCACAAAAGCTCGCCTACCCACAGGCCTTTTCAAATGAGACACAGCAGGTAGCTGAGACAAGCAAAACTTCAATCTACGTTGCCATCTTCCTTAGCAAAACATTCAATTTCAGCAAACGCAGAAAAGGTATAGAGCTGCATCCAGGCTTTGTTACCTAATAAATTCGTTGCTGCATTTTCATTTAATCAATGGATATATATATATATCCCCCAGCTAACACAGGCTGAAAGTCAAACATCAACTGCAAAAGAATTGTTTCCTTTACCTCTGTGAGATTTTGATCAAAGCATCTTAAAATGTCCTAGCACCCTGCGTATAGCCACATCTGCCTTTTACATATTAAAAAAATTCAAACATAGAAAGTGACAGCACCGCAGTGCAGGAGGAAACAGTGTCACTGAACAACCTCCTGAAGCCTCTACTTCTCGCTTTTATCCACGGGGAAACCTTTTAGTACCACTTTGCGAAGTGTCCCACTGAATTTGCAGTCCTGTCTAATCACGAGCCCCACAAAGCATGGGAGTGACGCTGTCATCTGACTGCCAAGGGAAAAGCCAATGAGGTTCTCAAGTAATCACGTATTTTCATGGCCTGCTGGACAAACTGACTAATGGACCTGGGCTCTGGAAAAAGAAATGCTGCTAACGATGCAGAAGGAAAGGTTGCAAGATTGGGGATACATTTTAAGATATACTGTGTTAGAAATTCAGGACGGGAAAATGGCCTCCATAGGGTTCGTCTGCTTCAGCTCTGAAGTAAAAATACAGGGCAAGTCCAGCCTGCACATCAGCCTCACATACAGAATCACAGAATCATTTAGGTTGGAAGAGACCTCCAAGATCACAGAGTCCAACCTCTGTCCTAACACTAACAAGTCCTCCACTAAACCATATCACTAACCTCTAAATACGTCTCCACAGGCAAAAGCAACAGGGTTTGTTTAGGGATCATGCAACCTGTATGAAAGGTTGCAGTAAAAGCATGCAATATACTGCATGCTGCAAATAGTGTGTAGGCTGCTATGCAGGCAGTACCCAGTCCTTCAGCTACAGGAACTGTGCAAGGAGTACTCCATTCCAGCTTCGCAGCAATCCTGACAGCAGCTGACACATGACAACTTGCTTCTAGAGAAGCATGAAAAAGCACCACCCTCAGACGTTTTAAGTACCTTAGTTTTATTTACTTTTTTTTACTCTAGCTGCCTAAGTTCTGGATCCTCTTGCTTTGTACCTACCCGTAACACAAGCTGAAAAATTGGAAGTAATGCCCAGAAGTTTTATTCAATGCCATCCCATGAGGAGGCAGTGTGGGCAGGCAGCGAGCTCCTCCTTCCCTAGGGTTCAGGGAGCCACGAGCTGTCACGCTACGCGCAGCGAGCTCTGTCCCATTCCTCACGAGCTCTTCTGCTAACAGCACGGCCTTGAATGCAAGCACATACATTGCATTAATGCACACCTTGCACCCTATTGCTGAATGCTGCCTTTAGCAGCATCTACAAGTAACTACACTGGGCTATGTTCCAGGCACGGTGAAACAGCTGCATCAATGTATGTGCTGGTGGTGGTATTGGTAAACTCATCAAGCACCGAGTCAGAGACTACGAGGTGTCTGCACATGGAAACACACCCTGCAACTTGTGCTTAGAAACTCTGCAACCAAGGCAAAAACATGGAATGATTTTTTTTTTTTTTTTCCTGTGAAACCATCACTGATGGTTATTTCCCTACAAACTGTAACGTCTTTCAGAAAAGAAAACCCTATCTGAATTCATGGCGTAGTGAACAAGCTAATGTCAAACACTTATGTTTATGGCATCTTTTATGACATGACTGTAGAACAACAGAGCAATATGTTTCCAGGCAACATCTTCATTTTCCGTCTAAATGCTCAACACTAAACAACACTGAGCCTCTTAGGGGTGCACGCTGCCACTTCAGGCCCTGGCGAAGCCAGCCCTGCAGCGATGTGGGAAGCTCCACACTAAATGCACGAGACAAGTTCTCACCAGTAAAGACTTCCCACCAACTGATCACCTTCCCCGTTTCTGACCCTACAGCAGGAGAAAAGAACTCGGAAGCAGAAATGAAGGCGTAACCTCCTCTGAAGGGAACAGGAAGTTTTTGGCTACAGATTGTGGGGTACAGAAGCACTTAAGAAGTTCAGGAGTGTGGGTGGATGTGTTCCCTCCTTCTTTATCTGCAGGACTGATGAGAAGACAGCTTGCTGATGTTCCTCTGCACAGTCGATCTGGGAAGGGAAATAATGGAGCTTTGTGAAGCCACCTCCCAGTGTCAAAGAGCTCCAGAGAGCACCAGACATACAGCGCAACGCTGAACTGAGCCTAGATAGCATTTTTTTCAGGGAAGAAAAGGTGACACAGGTATGCAGGTGCTGGATCACAGCTAGATAAACAGTGCTGGATGAATCCATGGGATATAATCAGTGCCTGAAAACAGTCTTCCAGCTCCTCCTTTCAGCCAAGGACAAGAATTCCAACTCGAACTACCTCACTAACAGCACTGAATCCAAAAACCAAAAGATTATTTCAGTGCTGCTGCTATGAAGAGTACAAACCAAATAAAGCTCAGGCAAAACTGAGGGGAACAGATGAAGTCTGAATTATTTTCATGGTCTTCACTGGTCACTAAGCCTCTTAATGAGCTATTAATCAAATTTGGGGTGTTACTAACAACCAAAACACTTCCATCGTAACTCCTTGCTGAGAATTTGCATGGAAGAGATAGTATAATCGTAATAGATAAAAATAATTTTATTACCATTCTCTAACTTTTACTAACAGAAATGCTCCCAAGCCTATGCTGCTTAGCTGCAACCATTTATCTGCTCAGATATGGAACTGATGAGTAGGAACTGCGAACCTGTACGTTGCTGGGTACACAAGCACATCACTGGCAACCCACAGAAATACCGTGCTTATGGTATTCCCAAGACCTGTGTAGTGCTTCCGAGACCTCAGAACCAGCCAGGTTTGACTGCATTGCATTTGATGATCATGTATTTAAGGATAAAGGAAACAAAAAGTGACTGATGTGACAAATGGGGTGAAAATTGCAAGCAAAAGAAAAAGCTTGAGGTAGGCAGACAGCAGCTGTGCACACAGACTTCACCTTGGGTATACTCAAGAAAGGCAAAACCTTGGTCAAGATAAATGAGGCAGGCATTTATCTTCCTGACTAGATGCTAACCATGATGCCACTACAGCACTTCATCAGATCTCTCAGGAATAGGATCTAAAACAACTAAACGCCCTCAATGAGCAATTACCCGGAAAAGTAAAGAACAGGGGGAGGCAGCGACGTACCTTAAACAGGACCTCTGCCCATCTTAAATGCTTTACTCCAAGCACTTTCCTACAATTCAAAGCCTTTATATAAGGCAGAAGAAACAAAAGTACTTCTTTTTAGTCATCAAAGGCAATAGGCAAGCAATATTCTGATGGTTAAAGGAAGTTTTTCCCTTTCCTAAGGAAAGTACTCTAACCACCACGTCAAGCTGCTCTGGGCAGCAGTGGTTAACCCTGTCATGAAGGTGTTTCACTCTGCAAAGCACAACACGGATTATTACCCGTTTAGAAAGCCAGCTGATGTGAAGAACCATAATTTTCTAGCCCAGACATTAGTGTACTCAAGGGCAAGGAAATCCCATCACGTCAAGCTTACTTGCAGGGCTGCCCTGTGGGACACCTTCATCTCTTCATACTCCTCTCCCACACAGCACTTCAAGCATCAGCCCCTCCTTACAACTAAGTCCAGCTGCCAACAAATCACCTGGAAGCACTCAGCCCCCAGCATTAATTCTGCAACATTGGGCATCCATAACACAGCAAATTGGTTGTTGTGTTTAAGCAAGGTAAGGAGCTGATAAGAGGCAGATATAAAAGTGTTCCCTCATACTGGAACGCTCCTTATAATGCTGAGTATTTTCAGAAATGTATCTAAGATATATCAAGGACTGATTTCTTTTTAAAATCAAAAGCAGACAGAAAAGGCAGCTTTTTATAAACTGCTAGCAAAGATAAATTTGTGTTTGCTGTTCGCTTTCTGGCAAAAAGACTAAAAAAGATAAACGAGGAGAGAAACATCAAGTGACACCCTCTAGTCTTACTAATGGCAAGGTGATAATGCAACTTACAGCAAGACCACAGTGAATTTTTTGGAAGTACTAAGATATTTTTTCTCCAAAGCTTAATATAAGCTAATCACTGCTATTTCAGGTGCCATTAGACACTTACATGACCTATGAATACAGCACCCCCCTCCCCTTCCAGTTTCCAACCCCCCATTTTGCAATGCAGCCTCCAGCAGAGGCTCAGAGACTTGTTCATCATCACTCTGCTGCAGCTGTAACAAGACTTCTTTGCATAAACTACCTCAGAGCGAGATGTAGATGAAATATTCACATTTGTTGACGCTGTACCTATTTGTTATGAACATAATTATCCAACATGCATTTCTTTTACTCACTTTTAGTTTCCACTACCTAACTTCCCAAAGACAGCAGCCTTGGCAATCAGCAACAGCATGAAATTTCACAAGAGCAAGTACCAGGTTCTGCACCTGGGATGGGGCAACCCTGCATGTATGTACAGCGTTTGGACAATGCTGCAGACGTATGGTTTGAGTTTTGGGTGGTCCTGTATGGAGCCAGGAGTTGGACTCAATGATCCTTGTGGGTCCCTTCCAGCTCAGGATACTCTGTCATTGTATGAGAAAAGCAAGACTACACGATGTGTTTGGAAGGTCAGAACAGAGACTCAATTGTAACCTGAAGCACTCTTGGCTCCTAAAACTAGTAAGCACTAGGAAACAAAAGGACAAAAGAATTTGCTTTTATGTTACATAAAAGTTTTTTCTTTTTTTAAATGAAGGAATAAGGCAGACACCGTCCTTTAAAATACACAGCTCATCTGTCTATTTTCTATCTTATTTCTGAATTAGTAATATACCTGCTTCTTATAATACAAAAGCTTCTCAAGTAAGTAAATAAATAAATCATCTGATTAGCCCTAATGACTCTCTGGCTTCTGAGGTGAAAGCTTTCTGTTCAAAGCAAGTGATCTATTATTTCATAGCCAATGCTGCGTATATTTTTGTTTTGGCTCATTAACCTGAGCTGAGCATGTTGTAAATAGAAAGCTCTGTTCAGATTGATTCATTTTTAGAATTAAAACAATGGATTCGGCAACAGAGGCAAGATGTTTATCATTAGTAATGAATCACTCCAGCCAGTGCCTAAAAGACAATCACTGCTGAAAAACAATCTTATGCTAACACATGGCGAAGAGCTTGAATTTTATTCACAAACTTACTTTTAATACTAAAGGCCAGATGCTGCCTGTTAGAAAGATGTACTTAAGCCAAAACCGTCATCTCGTCTTGTACGTACCATAATGACAGCAGAATTTCTACCAGATTATGCCCTTTGATTTTCCCATATGTATGTGTGCAGAGCTGGGCGTGGGAAGGACTTGCAGATTTGCCGTTTGGAAAAACCAAACATGGTTAGATAAAACCTGCTCCTGGAGCTGCGGTTAGATGTTGTTATTCCTACCTGCCTCTATTTTCCTAGGGGAAAATCAAAATAAACAAACAACCAAAAAATAACCACACTGATTTCCAAGGCAAAACTGGTAGTCGTCGTGTTGTGGAAGCAACAGTATAGTTATTTCAGGGAGGAAAGTGTATAAATCTGCCTGCCTGCTATCTTTAGTTAATTGTGTCTCAGGCCAATCAGGATTGTTTATCTGATAAACAATATCTAAATATATTTAGATATTAAATACAAATCTGATAACAATACAAAAATACTGTTATGTTATCAGGGCAGATCCCACCCTTCCTGGCTAACATACATAAAACAGAATTATGAAATGGGGTTAGCAACTGGAATTTCACAAATCCTGTAGATTTGTGTTTGTTTTTTTTTTTTGACACCTGTATTGTCTCAGTGAGTTCCCTTCCTACCGGCAGATAGGCAGAAGTTTGTCAACAAAAATTCTCGTTTTTACTTAATACATTTACATTTATTTATGTACAAATACATTTACATTTTCATTACTATATTGATGTTTACATAACCAGCAGTAGACATAGTAAATATGAAATAAAAGGCCAGAGAAAATATTACCAGAAAATATTACCTAATGTGCATTTTAAGAACTGGCTCAGATATTGAGAGAATCACTGAATCACATTAAGCCATTTTTTACTCAGGATCTGAGGCCAAAGATTCTACAACTTCCAAGTCAACCCTCCCAACATTAAACCCTTTCAGACGGGTAACTCACAAGGCTGGAATTGCTACTTTGAGTGGTCAGTGTTCGTTGGAGTAATGCTTAAAATGCAAGGCTGAACAAGCAAACACTTAGAATATGTGAGAAAAGGAAAAGAAAACGGATCTTACCAGAATAAAATCATGAGAAACAACTTTACATAACCTGCAGTTTTGACATGCCAATGTGTGAGAATGTAAGAGAAGAGGGCACTTTCTATTAATGGTGTTTGAGGGGAAAATTTGGTAGACTTAATGGATAAGCATCTTTGAGATACACTGAGAAACACAGCTAGGGTTTACAGATAATCAGACACGGTAACTCTTTTCACCCTGTTACAGTCTATTTTAAGCTAAATGCAATGGCCAAAAGGCAGATGTGTAGACAAGCAGCTAAAATGCTGCAGTCCTACTTCAAGTTAGGGCAATCATTATCTGTTGTGAAACATCCACTGCAGTACACAAAGCACACTGCGTTAACTTGCCCTTGAAACTGAAGGCATCAGATGCAGAACCCAAGAAGGCAATATAAATATATATATATATATATTAATTTTTTTTTTTAATAATAATTGCAGCACAACATCTACTGCGGATGAAATAGTTTTCAAGATAACCTACTTCCTTATGAATTCAGTGGGGTGCAGATCCCAAATCTCTGCTCTTACGAAGGCTGGCTTTGGCTTTCTCGATGAAGTCTCGTTCAGCCAGCCAGACCTCGCCACACCTGAACCCACAGAACTAACAAGGCTGGTAGCACACACGTTGGCTGAAGTTAATTAACTACTTCCACCAGAGATGTCTGACTCATATTGTATCATCCAGGCACTTGTTTTACTTCTATGCAATTTTATTTCCTTATGCCAGGAACGTTAAAATAATTCTGTATAAGCACTAAAACAGATATATTGAAAGCAATCAGGAAATCCTGAATATTTAACCAACTGCTCTAGGGAATAAAAGAAGCTCTGTGAGTTCAGACCATCCTAAAACTGAGTTAACGTTCCTACAGGTGAATGCAATCAACAAGGCCTTAACACAATGTTACTCAGTGGAAGCAGAAACCCTCCTTGGTACCTTCAAAGCCCTAAGTGGGTTTCCAGTTTGGGATAGCGTGAACTAAAGGGGAATTATCGCACAGTGAATGAAGGCGTTGTGGGTGCTGGGGGTCTAGGTTTTTTTTTCTCTAGACAGGCAATCCAAGTGAAAGATCTGTCTGGAAATGAAGACATTAGATGAACAGCTGCTAAAACGATACATCACAGTGCCTGGGAAGAAAACCTGATACTTGTATGGTTCAAACAGGAGCAGGCTGGGCAAAATGCCGTTTTCCCAGTATCAGTAAGAGTGGCCCAGCTACCCACAGGGCCTCCTTTTAACCTATTTTATAAATAAATGAGCGATTCTCACAGAACTTTGGACAACACTCAGCCCTGAATGGCTTGTAAAGAAATAACATTCAGAAGGTGGTTTTGGTCAGAGATTCTTTGTACCAGGAGCGCACACAGCATCTCTCACAACAGAACACACCTCCGAAACAGAGCGAGCATCTCTGCTCACCCCATCCCCATCCCACCAGCCTGTTTTCCACAAAATCACTCTCTATAACCCGCTCCAACAGCCACTAACACCCTTCTGAGCCTTCAAGATTCTTCTGTGTGAAGATTACAGAAAAATTCATGGGATTTGATATTTCTCCTTAACCACTTTTTACCCCAGACCACAAAACCTTGTTGCAGGTGTCAATTCTGGCGTCCCCAAACAGACACAGACCCTATTCTGCAGAGACTCTCAGTTTCCTTAAATCCATTAGAAGTTGTGTATGCCCAATAGTTGGGGTGGGGGGTAGAAATAACAATCACAGACTGGGCACATCGCACGCTCCTGCCTAAAACTGGGATGTCTGTTTCCAAAATGTAACCTATTTCACTTGGAAGAGCCAGGAAGCTGTAAGAAATGCTATGCTGTTCCCAGGAAAAGCATATCCATAGACAAGCAATTGAAAATAAATTCTGGCATAGAAATAAAATTAGTTTGTAAGCATTTTGGCATGAGCTGAAGAAATAAGAATTTCTAAATAAGAACTTAGTTGAGGAAACTAACACCAAACTAATTCAGTTTATTTAGTTTGGATTATTGTTTGTAATATCAGCTCTGTGTGACAAATGCCAATCCTGTAAAGCACGACACAGCAAGCTGGGACTTGAAGCTGCATGGCACTGTTCCGGTGCTGCTCCAGTGATCATCCACAAATCCTCAGTGTAAAATACTTTGGCAAATGCACCAACAGAATATGAACACCTGGAGCACGCTGCCAGTGAACACTAAGCAGTATTTGAATAGATTCAAACACTGATTAAAAAGAGACTTCATAGTAACTAATAGTTTTTACTGCTCATTTTCAGGAGATGAACATTTACCCTTGGAAAGGTGGATGTTATTTCTACAGAATGACAAACGAAAGAAATGGGAAATCAAGACATTTGGATGCATTACATCTGATACGCAGCCTTTGAAAATGTAAATGGATGGCTCCTAGCCTGACTTAAAGCAACATAAATTCATTTTCTTCAGTACAGGAACACATGCTAGTCCTTCCACAAGCAAGTCACCTTTTGCCATTAAATGTCTCCTTTTATTTTTATGAGTAATTAACAAGAAGTCTTTATACTGATTGAGACATTAACAGCAATTTCATGAGTGGTTCTTCCATTTCGTGCAATTTAATGATTTCAGGAAAAGAAATACATACCCAGAGCCCGTCAAAGTTATGAAGCAAGCTTATCACCATATTTATGAAGGGCTTTAAAAGACTTAACAAATGAGAGGTCATCTAGTTCCCAGATCTCGGCTCCAATTTGTTCTGAAGGTGCACAGCCTTTGCCAACCTCTCTCTCCTCCCACCCATATTTTAATTGCTAACAAACTCTTCGAAGTCTGGGGTTACATTCACAGGCCAAACCCCGTATGCAGCTATGAATCCCACATGTAAGCAAATGAGAAGTAGCTGCTTTGATCCTGTTTAGGTTCCCTACAGTAGTAGTGTGCACACCATGAACTCCCATCCAGGAAAGGAGCTCTGGTGACTGGCATTTTTTCCTGTTCATGTACAATTACGTAGTTCCAACTAATAGATACCGGATTCGGCTACAAACATCATCTCTGCCAAGTGTCTCAAGGAATTTTTGCAGAGTCTCACTTTTTAGTGTTTTTCAACCCTCTGTACCTTGCTTCATGCCAGAGTCAGCAGCAGCCCAGCAGCGCTTCAGATGGGCTCGCCGCTGTGTCTGCACCTCCTGGGGGAAGCACTTGCTTATCTAGCCAAGGCACTCGGTGCAGAGACAAGGCACTTGAAGCTGGCATCTGAGCAACACGGTCAGCTGGGTTCAACAGAGAAACCAAGTCTTCGGTGCTGAGCCTCTCACAGGCTTGCAGGAGGGCACTGCTGGGGTGCAGCACAGCCACCCCGAGCATCAACTGGGCACAGCAGAGACCTTACCAAGAAACACACCGCTAGCAAATGCCACAAATGGTGTGCTATCGAATTTCCTCTTCTGTTTCCTCTCTCTGCAGAAAATGACAGGGTAGGTTTCATCCATCTGGTGAGCAGAGTATTTCCTGGGCTTTGGAAAGTTATAAATTTGGAAGGAAATTTTATTTCCTACCCCATCTCCTCCTGCTCAAACACTGATTCCAGCCATGGGCAGCTCCCCTAACTGGTATGGCCAGCTACTGATTATTTTATTTTATTTATTTGTTAAATCAGAAGATAGTGTTGATTTTTTGAAATATCTGATAAGACAAGGTGCTGCAATGCACATCATGTGCACTTTTCAGACCCCGTTGTTTAGTACACATGAGCATTAGCTTGCAATTACATGCACACTGATGCGATAAAATTAGGTGTCTCCAAACTACAGAGATGCAACAAGAACCGATACAGTCTCAACCTCTTGGTGCTAACACTCAGAAACACAATACAAACCTTGCAATAAAAGAAATTACTTCCTGGCTTACTTTCTAAACAAGCTTGAGAACCTGCAGGGAATAAATGCCCTCATGTTTACACACTCAGTCTGAACTCTGAAACACAGCTCCAGCATTGGTGTCAACTGTCATTAAGCAAGGCCAACTCTAAAATAAATTCTGATGAATCAGCAAACATAATTTGATGTTTGACAGGCACAGGGAGCATACACAGATCTTTTAGATTTAAATATATATATATATATATATACCACTATCTGCTTCTACTGTCTTCTGCATACTTTTTCTGTGCACCTAGCATCTGCAAGTCTGCTCACAGCACTACAAGTCTCAGATATTACTCAGAAACACGCTGGAGGAATCACACTGATTTTATTCTGCTCAGCCTGCAGTACAGAGGTCGGATCCAGGCCCCCAGGAGGATACATCTGGTTACGCTCCAGAGAGCTGCATTTACTCAGGGCGACTTGCAAGTGTCAGAAAAGGGTTTTCAGGGCAAGGCCTGGAGTCGCTGCCCTGGCAGCAGTTGCAGCAGCGTAATTTGGGGCCTGGTGCAAGCCTTTGGCTGTGAGGGCCATGTCACCACAGACCTACACCCACACTGCCCCCCCCCCAGCAGTGCCGAGGCTGTCACACACAAAAAAAAAAAAAATCCTGTGACTGAGCTGTCAATCCAAGGCAGCAGAAGTAATCGTTCTGCTGCAATACACGTGCCCTGTCACAACCCATAAGTCCGATGGCAGCAAAACCATTGGGGATGTGCTCTGAGCTTCCAGGTGTGGGGAACACCACGCAGCTCTCCTGAAGCACAGGAGGAATTTAACCTGCTAACCAACTACTGTGAATGGGCACCATCGACAGCTAATCGGGAAAACTGCATTTTATTTGGTTAAGTTGTCATACTTCCCATGTTTGAGTTTTACTTGCTTTGTCTTGAATGTGCTGAGGCTATTCAGGAATTCACGCAACTGGACCACTCGTTGCAGAGCTGTGATCTATGCAGCTCAACGTGTTACATTTCTCATCTCCAAGGCATAATGATTGATACCATCTACACCTCTACCACATGCAAGAAAAAAATGAAAAAGATTAACGCAGTTTCCATGAATTTACAACTGGAGAGACAACGCAATGACAGAGGAAAAAGACAAGCACATTTTCAATTGCAAATGCACTGTGATTTCCACGTCTGTCTGCAAGTTTTTCTGAGCCCAGAACTGAACTTAGTCATCATTTTCTTTATGAACACTGCAGAAAAATCATATTCTGCAGTACAAACACTGCAGTACACAATTTTATGTCTATTACTGCAGGGAGGATTACCTTCTCTACACTGCTTGGTAAGCAGATATCTGCTGCTGTTTCAGAGTGAAGCTGTAGTAAAATTGAGGGTAGCACACGAGGCATGTTTTATAAATGCCAGGCACATTGGAGCAGTCAAACCTCCCCTCCAGTACCCTAATCCACAAAGCTGGTTTCACAAATTCCTCATTAAAGGATGCACTGGGGCGGTCCCGGTGCATGTCATAATAAATATGCTGCCTGGTTTAATTCTGGTATCCTACTGGAAAAGCCAGATCATTGAATAATCAGATTTAGCTATCAGCACAGCAGGAGATCTATGTTTTAAACCAATTTAGGGACTGCAAATACCATATGCCAGCTGACAAAATCAAGCAACGTAATTGACTCAAACGCTATCCTCTTCTGTTAGGCTGTTGTTTATTGCGGGACAATCTACAAAGCTTCCATACAAGAATAGCGACAGCTTGTTTTGTCAGAGGCCACTCAGCTGACAGGCTCATTAAAATGCCTTCATACACAATCCGCATGAATAATTGAAGCTCACTATTTCACCATTACAAAGTTTAAGCATGGCTGTGGTGAGGGCAGGTTAGGGAGAAGAGGAGTGGAAGAGGATTGTTTTATATTAAACAACTTCAATTTTTTCTTCCCAGACCGTGTGGCTTTCTCCATTGCATTTACTGCACTCCCATCGCTGAGAGAGGGGCTCCAGTCTTCTGTTCACTGCCTCCAGCCCCCTACAGCAAAGGCAATCTACTAGGATGGAAGAAGAGTAGAGGCTGCAGCAAAGATCGAACAAAACCTGTGCTGCTGTGACCAGAAAACATTCCTCACCTGACTTACAGCTAGCTCAGGATGCACAGGAAATTGCAGTCACACTCCAGACTGCATTGCAGACGTGCCAGGAGCCTTCTTTAGCACAAGGCAGCAGAAGCTCACAGAGAAATATTCAGGAGAACAAACACATGGCCGTGACCGCAGGCTCTCCTGAGCTTTTCACAATCTGTGGATTTCACACAGAAGATGGTTGAAATTGTGGATTTCAGTTTAGCAGTCAAATCTTTAAGTTACTCAACAAAGGTTTCACAGGGAAGGCCCTCCCTGAGCTCCTCTTATCCCTCCCTCCAAGCTATTCTATACGGCTTCCCACCGCACTGCTCAGATTTGGAACAGGCTGACGTGCAAGAAGAAACAGATTTGCTTTTCATTTTTATTATTTTTTAAATATGGCCATCCAGCAGAGCTGTGTGCTGCTCTCCATTTCTGCTCAGACTAGCACGCTTTCATGGTGATCTGCAAATCCGATACTCTTTGCTGTGGGTACTTAAAATTCTTGAGGCTGAATAGCACAGCGAAGGTATAAATCATCCAGTTTCACAAGATCATGGAAAATTCTCTTTCTGCAGGGAGTCGGACTGAAATGGAGAGTTCATGCTGGTTACACCAGCTGAAGACAGATCAGAGTAAGACCCTGCTCACCTATCAGTTCGTATGTATCACCGTAATCCTCTTTTTACATCACACGGATCTACATCAATTGCATCGCATGTAACTACATCAATCTCCTTACACCATGGTATTGAAATATTCATTATGGCATGGATAGAAAGAACAAAGGCAACCATAATAAATCCAACTTCTGCACCTGCTGGAAGGTCTGCTTGGGGTATAGCCATTGAAACAGTTTAACTGATAGATACAATCAATTATCCTGTAAAAATACAAGCAACAAAATACAAGTGATGATATACAAGTGCTACCACATTACAGTTAAGCTAAAGACAAACAAAAATCAACCAAACAAAAAAAAATCACACTTAAAAAGACAGGACCTTGCAACCAAGCACTGGAAATAGTAAGTGTCATTAGGATGAATTAGGATGAGCACGCGCTTTGGCTGATTTTGTGTGCAGTCATGACATGCAACAAATAAGATGAGAAACCTAAATGAGGAAAATAAAATGCAAGCACATAATTAACAATGCAGCCTGCTTTCACACATGGAGGCTGAATGAACGCAGGCAGGAAATGGCATTCCTCTGGTTTTAGTATGATCTCAGAAAGGAGCTTTGCAGAGGAAGACAATTCTCCCCTCTTTTATAATGCAGTTTTCTGAACATGACACGAACAGGAAAAGATCAAAACCATGAGTTCTGAGGTTTTACCCTAAGCCACACTTGACAGCAGCACAGGAGTTTGGTAAGATGAACACCAAGAACTACAGATGCGGCCTGCCCCAGCCATGAGCCACGTCATGGAAGTTCTCTAGAGATTTGATCATTCTTGGAGCTGTCACATTTTGCCTGTCTTGAGTTGGTTAAGGATCTGATCTGAAGGCTGAGATCCTCTGCAAAGCACACTTCATTTTTCTCTTTAATCACATTGCTGAGCCAGACCAGTGGTGCATATATCCCTCTGCTTACACACCCAATGGCAGTATTTTCCAGCAAGATATTGTTCATGACCAGCATTCAGCTGGAATTGGCTACAAGCTCAAAATACTTTTGTTCAAATCTGCTTAGCAAGGAGCTAGTTCTCATCTTGTATTTAACTATTTCAACTTCAGCATAGCAATTTGCACTTAGCTTTACAGCATTAAATAATAAAAAAGGGAAGAAGACACAAGCTTAAAGTAGGAAATTTGAAACAGGTAACTGCAAAACCAAGAATTTCTCAGCCACTGAAAACAAACAAGCATAATCATATATTGAACTTGGTTCTAAATCTCATTTGTAGGAGTTTCAACTAGATAGTATTTTTCCACCTTGTTCACAGGAGTGCTAGGGAAGTGCTGAAAGCTTTCCTATAGTCAACATGCATCAAATCTTCCTTTCCCATATCCAGCAGGCACGTTGCTCTGTCACAGAAGGAAGACAAACAGATTCAGAATGACTCGTCTTTGACAAATCTATGTTGATTGCTGCTTGCAACCTCACTTATTTCCAAATGCTTGAGTTGTTTGTTCCAGTACTTTTCCAGGAATTAATCTGCCTGGTCTATAGTTCTGTTCTCAGCGTCCTGCCCATGTTCCCTTCACAAACAGGCACAATGTTTGTCCTTTTTCGGTTTTCCAGAATTTCAATTATCTTCTGTTCATTCTCATACAAAGTTCCCAATAGCATCAAGCCATTTTAGTCAATTACCTAAATTTTCAATACACCTTAAAATTATATAGGGAAGAACCCCAAGCTTTAGCCTCTGTGCTGGATTTCCACATTGTGTTCTGACATCTTAATCTCTGTGCGTGTGAGACCAGTTAATCCTGATCAGTAAAGCAACCTCCAGCAACATCTGTTGCTAACTTCCTAGCCTCTTGATGTAAGTTCTTCCCTTATTTGTTTCTAATGCATTTACAGAATATTTTCTTTTTGCAGCTTTCCAGCTATGTCTTGTTTTGTACCTAGCCCTTCTAGTAATGCCTCTGAATGGAATTACTACTCTTTTAGAAGAGGCGTTCAAAAGCTGACGTGGTATCCCATTTTTACCTGGGTCCTTCAGTTTCAGCCTAATGAATAATTTGCAATTAGGCAGTGGCAATTATGGCAATCTTTTCTTCTCAAAGAAACAGCCTGTACTTGTGCTCTTACAGCATTTCTTTAAGAAACCACTGAATCTCTTGAGCTTCTGTCCTTAGACTTCCAAAAAAATTCTTTGATTTTCTGAAGCATGCTTTTTAGGCCGTTGATTAATAGCCACTACAGCCACTTTCATCCAATTCACCATCCTTCTCCACCCGATTCCTTCCTATTAGTTAAAAGCAAATACAGAAGACCTCCACCACGAGGTGCTTTCAGCACTGTTCATCAAAAGGTTACTCACCAGATGGTCCAAAATTCTGCTAGACCATGCACTTTACATTCCTATTTTCTGGAAGTTGCACAAGTAGTGGAAGCTCCCCTTAATGCTACACCTTGCACTTTGGGAACAGATGTGGATGAAAGACAGTTTAATTTAAGAAATCTAAAGAAAACTACCATCACTTTTTTTTTTTTTTTTTTTTGATTTTACCATTGAAGGTTTTCAACACTGCCTAGTGGATTAAGAAAAGGCATGTTTAAAATAAAAAGGAACATTTTTGCCTCTTACCTGTACTTGTTTTTCCTTAAATAAACTGTATTTATTCAGCACTTCAGTCCTAAAAATTATTCCACTCAATTATGCTGTTACAACTTTGTTATACAGAAGTGATCCAGTCCCCTTATCTCCCCTTATTTATTTATATAAGCACAAATAAGGACGCATTAGCCCTGGAAATACACTAACATACCACTTCCAGAACTAATGCAGAGTCCCCATGGACTAGAAACCTGGCTGAATCCAAAAGGTATCGAGTCCTTACTGTCTTCTGCTCAGAACAGCAACACTTAATGTGGTATGATGAAAGTGGAATATCATAATGAGAGACTTCAGCTTGCTTCCTTTCAATGCAGATTGCAAACATCACACCATATCAGGATGGAACATAACAACTTTTTTTTTTTTTTTTTGCATTAAATCAGTGACTTTCACATAGCAGCTGTGTAGGAAGCCCACAAAAGAAAATGCAACCCTTGATTTCATCCTAAATATAGAGCGACTCTTCAGCTTCAAGATTTTGAACTAATCCTGCATGCAATAGCTTCCCAGCAGGAGCAGTGAAGGCAGAAAATAGATCTTCAGTTGCACCTGGCTTCACAGTGCAAACGGGAGAAGAAAAGAAGCTTGTTAAGAGAACCCAAAAGGGTCAGACAAAGAACTTCAAATCTTCACAGGCACTGTGGAGATGACTAAAGGTGATAAGACCAGGAAGACAAGATAGGTACACGTTTCCCATTAAGTAAAACATGAGAAAGGAAAAAAGGAAGCCAGAACGGTTAAAACAGCAGTGTAGGAACAACGTTATCCTCAAAAAAAAAAAAAAAAAAAAAAAAAAAAAAAAAAAAAAGCTTGAGTCATGCCCAAATACAAAAAAATAGCTCAATAGATCATAAGCACTGGCAAATTAAATGTAAAAACACAGCAAGGCAGGCAAAACAAAAAAAAAAAAAATCTGATGAACAACTAGGAAAGACTAATGATAAATCTTTCTTCAAACACATCAGGAACAGGAAGCCTGCCAGAAACTCAGTGAGGCAATTCATGTTCAGAGCAGTGAAGGAGCACTCAGAAGATAAAGGCATTACAAAGAATACCCTAAACAGACTCACAGCAGCAATGGTAACAGTATGAGGCACCTGGGAGCCTCTGTAAAGGACTGTAATAGAAATATCAAGATGGGCGTGAATGGAGAAGAAATGGTTATGTTTGAGCACAGCAAAACCAGAAAAAAAAATCAGAAAAGGGAATATAAGAATGATGTACATTGGTGGCACCTAGATTAGCAGGCCAGCAAGACTGCAGCATGCTTAAGCGTAGTGTTGCAGGATACCACAATCAGAAAAACAAGGAGCTGAAAACACGGGAGTGCAACCAGTTCTTAATGACACAGAGGTAAGAAAGGACAGAGAAACTAACCACATGCCAGCCAACCTAGGGATACAAAAGTTGTGATGACAACTCAACAGCAGGAGTCCCAGGTCCTCCACATGGCTGCAAGGAACCCGGGACCAGCAATTTGACACACATCTTGGTGCCTGCACGCTGAGCTGCATGGACATGCATGTCTTGGTGCTTGTTACAGGGATCTGAAAGTGTGGAATGCAACCATTTCTAAAATAAAGTCCCTTCTCCCTCCCGTAAAGTGTCGCATTGAGTTTTGACATGTTCTTGCTTCAGCATTAGAACACTACTTCCCAAAATCCCCATACAAGAATCTTTCTTTGCAGAGAACTCCACGGATGTGTTTGAAATTGCAATGACTGCAGCAGCCGATTCAGAACAAACCAACAAACCACACTAACAGCTCACCAGGACCAGACGGCACACAACCCAGGAATTCTAAAGGAACTCAAGCATGAAATCGGTGAATTACTAACACAACCTCTCCATTAAGAATATTTTGGTAGCAGAGGACTGCATGGTGGCAAAGGTGACAGACCTTTAAGACTGCAGGTAAGACCCTAAGGATGAGACCTACCTTATGCAAACAGAAACTGCAGGAAAAAAAAAAAAAAAAAAAAAAAAAAAAGAAAGAAAGAAAAAAGAATTGCAAAGTAGCTGGATAAATATGAGGATAAATACGATCTGTTTGGGAAAGGTCAGCATAGCATTTGTAATGGAGTATCCTGACTTCAAACCTTCTAAAGTTCCATCCATGAGCAAGCAGAGAAGGCTAATCCAGTTTTTCTCCTTCATTTTCAAATAAACACTGAGCAGAATTTCAGAAGGACAAGGACGAGACAATTTTATGGTCCATGGACACCATTCCCTCAAAGTTCAAGGCAAGAACTATTAGTTCAATGGTACGTTACTCTCTAGAATATCTGAGGCCTGACGGACACTTCGAACTTTTGGTAGGAAAGCTTATAAGGAAGTTTTCTTCAGAAAGGTCAGGTTAACAGAGTACTTTCTTTGATTCTTACTATTCAAAACCAGAATGTTATTTAGCTCTCACAAAATTTCCCCTCCCTACATTTGGCTCTTTTATCAAGACTCGGAAGGAGAGTTTCAGAAGAGCATTTGTATTAGCATCATTCCCTAAATCTTTATAGAACAGAAACGTTTAATAGGGATTGTTATATTGTTCTGTCTGTATGCATTTTCATGTCAGATACAAACAGTAAAAACAATTACACCAACGCGTCCTGCTTTCTGACAATTGTCTTTTTACTGCAGGTTAACAAATGTAATTAGATGTCCATAGGCCAGAAAAAAAAAATACCAGGAAATCTAATTATCTTGCTGTCAATTAATCTTTTGAGGCACATACAGTCACACTAAATAAAAACTGAAATTGTGAAATAAGCTACACCTCCACCCTACCAGCTATCATTTTTCCACTAACAAACAGAACTTTTTTTTTTCTTCCCCCCCCCCCCCCCCCTCCCGAAATTAAAAAGGAAAAAAAAAACAAAAACATAAGCTACCCCTAACCTGCATTCTCTTGTTATACCCATTTTTGAGTGGTCTGTTTAAAAGCATGCCAAAAAGGCATTCTATATACAAGGAAAAAAAAAATAAATCGTTCAAATTACTTCTGCTTAAGTAGTTAAATTGGTTCTTACAACATTGTCAAATCCAAGTGCCCCAAATGCAGAAAGGCAGCCCCTAACTTCCCAGGGTAAAAAAGCAAATGCGGGATCTTTAATGGTTAAGAAAAAACAGCATGAGGATAAAACGCCATGAGTAACATTTCCAGAATGTCTTCATAACCATAGGATCCAGCAACTTAGAATTAAAAAAAAAAAAAGTAAATACAGATTTTCACACAAAGCAACTTCTGAAGCCACATTTTGAAGACAGACAATGACTACCACAAAATAAAGGACAGAAAAATTAGAGCTGCCAACACTGCAATTAAACACCTCCGAACAGCCAATTTTGTTTAAAATTTCTGAGCAAACAGCATCCTCAGTCTGCTCTTCTCACAGCCTAACTGTGTCACCATTCTCCCATTGTGGGTGTGCTAAAATGGTTGTTATATAACTCCCTCATTCCCAAGTGAGATTTAAAAAAAAAAAAAAAAAAAAAATGAAATTAAATTTATAACTGAAAACCAGGATTTTCTTCAGGTAAGTGATCCTCCAGGTAGCTCTATTACTCCATTGGTTTTGGGGTGGATCCCCAGATAGTGGAGGGTCCCAGACCCTGCCTTTTCCTTCAGCTTTTCTCACTGCCCAACATCCTGGGTGTCCTCCTACACTGTGGTGATGCTCGTCCCTAGCTGTAACTTTCCATGATGCAGCCTCTGTGTATGCTCCGCTTACCTCAACCTCCATTTTAAACAGAGACAATTCTCTCTTGCAGGTCCAATTCATCTCATCTCACAAAAGATATATGAGTCATGCCTTAGAAATGCCGATTTCTTTTCACTGGCTATTAAAATAGTCTAGACGATTAGCTTAAATAGATGAGTCTAAGCTGAAACACTTAACGCGAGGCAAATGAATCTCACTCCAAGACACGGGCTGCCTTAGCTCCTTGTGCCATTTTCCTCAGGCCTCTGACACATGTCAGTCCTCAGCCCAGCGATCCTCCGAGCTGAATTTAGATTCTTAATAATCACCTTGAGGAATAAATGAATACATAGCTTCATCAAATTTGCAGGTCATTAACCATCACAAAGAATCAAGCACATCTGAAAATGTATGAGAATATTCATGACAGAATTAATTTCCTCTTTTTAAATGGGAAAGTAAGTAAAAATGCAAATGTATCAACTTGTTAACCTCTATTATCACAGCCACACTCTTCCCCGAAATCAGTAACTTCACCTTAATAAGGAAACTAAGTCAAATCCCATAAACAAGAATCAATTCAGATTTGTATCTGTGATTTTGCTGCTTTTAAGCCAAAAGCATCAACACCACCCCATGATTCAGCGCACTTCAGATATGACCAAATCAAGGTAAAAATTCTGGCTTTATGGAGAACTTTGTCAATGAGTGATGAAAGGGGGAGTCCAAACAGAACAGGACTTCTCAACAGCCTTTATTCATGAGATTAAACAGCTCCAATGGCCATTGCTAGTGTATGACAAGCCAGTGTGTGACAGCCCCTGGTCAATAAGAGAGTTCTCACCAGAAAGAAGATGGTATGCTCAGCCCAGTCATAGGATGGAAAAACGACCTTTAATAAAAATAGAGATGCTCCTTTCCTTGGTGAGGGTGGGTGCTTCTGGCCAGCTAGATCCATCTGAAGGGTCCAATTCTACCCATATCCTACCTTTTGCTCCTCATGCTTGTTTCACTTTTTCTTGTGAAAGAAAAGTGTCATTGACAAGTGTCATGGTCAAGGAGTCTAACAGCTTTAACTTTTCAGCCTCCTCCCATACACTGGAATCAATCTTGAGAATGTTTCTTTCAACTTCTCTATCACTTCACTATTTCTGAACTTCGTTGTTTCACCATTAACCAACCCCTTTCTCTCATCTGTTTGTCAAAACCCCAGCCTTTCACATTAGCACTCTCTTTCTGCGTAAGTTTTTTGTGCCCCAGTTCAGGGGACTATTTTGCTGCACTCCCTGATATGGCAGGCATTCTTTGCCACTTTAAATTTCCCATCTCTGATCTAAAAAAAAAAAATAAAAAATTAATATCCAAAACAAGATTTCAAATTCTATCCCAGAAGCCAGAAAGACCAACAGCACCTAAATTAAGCTCCTGCTCTGAAAAGTTCTTTCTCTCTTGCCCATGACTCCAGGAATTAGTCTCCTACAATGGCTTCAGTACAGCCCCAATTGCTTTATCTTAGCTGTAAAAGAGAGTTGAAGCTACAGATAAAGATCATTGCCCTTCAGCTTCAACAGAGGCACATTTGCTAGACACTCCAGGTACTGCTGAGGTTTCAGAGTACAAACTGGTAATGTTACAAGACAACCACATCATGACACCCTGAGTGATTTGCCGAAGGCTATGCCTCAGTGCTACAAAAGTCCACTAAGTGGACATAGCAAAAATCACTCTACATTAGCAGAAATGTCACGTCTTATTTAAGAATGAGAACAGCAGCATGGGATCTAGTTTAAATGTTAATTTTCCCCTGTATGTTTTAATACTGTATATACAAACAGCAGAAGCGTAAGACCCTCTGGTTTGCCAGTTCAGGTAACTCAATGGCTGCAGTCACTGGAGCTCCGTATTAAAAAGCTTCTGACCCAGAAGGGCAGCTGCTAATGTGACGAGCAGATGCACCAGCCTTCACCAGCTGGCACACAGGGACGGCAGATATAGAGAACTGCCGCTGCCATCTGAGCTGGCCCATCACAGCTGCTCCACTGCGGTTTACGGCAGGAGTTTCTGCTTGAAAGAAAAATGGTTTTCCACAATAGATCATCAGCACAGAGCATTACCAAAGTAGTAGTTCATAAAAGTTGCCTGATGACTTACTCAACTCTACTGTACAATCTTCATAAATGCTGATTTTCCTTTGATTCATTTCTCTGCAGAAACTGGATTACTGCCTGAAAACAGACAGGAATTATCTTTACCTAGAAAATGTCAGAACCTAGCACCCACCAGCAGGCAACACCGTCATGCTCTATTGACCGTGCCTCCATTCACATTTCAGTTTTGGACAGGGTCGTGGACTGCCTACATCCCCAAAAATAAAATTTCTCAATTCACCATCCTTTAGAGGAAGATGCAAATCTGTGAAGGTCAGGGAAGACAAGCAGAATTTCTAACCATTTGGGCCCTAATACAGTATTTATTCTAACTGCCTTAGAAAAACTCTGTTGAGAAAGAAGTGTACTGAAAAATGCTAAGTTAGAGTTCCTGTCGCGTCAGAATTTTTATCACCAGCATGCACAGTATCTCCAGACATGTGCAGTCAAGTGTGTTAAGACCTCACCCTTGGCTGCCAAGATGCCTAGGGGTGCTCTAGCCTTTCCATCCTCTGGTTCTGCTAACTGCTCCCAGAAAGTCACACAGCAGATTTTTGCTTTTCAGATTTGAATCCCAAGACACCAACATACCTGGTAAAGCAAGCTCGGGGCCACAAACAATATCAGAAAGAGCAAAATATTTTCCAAAGTAAATAAAAACAATGCATGAAGGAAATCTGGGGATTTTGTAATACCAAAAGCACAGCAGAGTCACATTTCTCAGCAGCATGGAATTCTCTTCTTTTGAAAAGAAATGGCAGCATGTCCATGGCTGTTTTTGTGAAGGAAGTAGTGCCAGAACATTAAAATACACATACAGCCTGTTACAGCGTGCCATTATAACCAAAAAACAGACTCTGGTATATCATTCTGGATTATTCCAAAACAAAGTTAGATTTGCACTCAACTTTATACTAAAGGGCATGTGCACTTGAATCCAGAATTTTTCAAGGAATCCCAAACAATCCAATTCCGTAGGGAAGGCCTGCTGCAAACACTGTGCACTGCACAGTGCCTACTTATCTCCACATTTCACATCACTGCCTTTATCCAAACTTGACAGAGAAGCAGATGTCTAAACTATCTGACATACCTGCTCACTGTATTATACTTACCATAAATATAGAAAGAAGAATGTAGAAATGCCTCCTGAGAGGAGCTCACCTTTGTTGTACAGCAAGGCCTCGCAGCCCAGACAGGTTACAATCACTGAAAAGCCAGCAGTGGTTGCTTTATTACACTCCAAGTCACCAACCACAGCTAGTTTGCTCTTTTTCTTTGTCTCTAATGTCAAAACAGAGTGAAATAAAAATCTATTTAAAATATTTGTTGTTTTCATAAAACTAAAAAGCAAAGGCCTCCATGATTTTTACTACTTGGCATCATTAAAAAAAAAAACAAACATAAAAACAACCATTACTGCTAACTTCAAAGCACAACATCCTAGCAGAGCCACGAAGCCCAGCTCTTCAAAACATCTCGAGTTGAAAAACAAAACAAAGCCAAACAGCCTTTTCTACCCCTGGGAAAACTAAAACATCTAAATAAAAACGATGCTAGCTGATACTATCTTACTCTTCAGGGGAGAAAAGGCTACAGTATTTAAAGTATTTCATAATTAACTCTTGCACATTTTACCTTGCTTTTATCCCAAAAGTCAGCACACAACACATTTTTCAGTCTCCTATGTTATCTGTAGAGAAATTAGTTTTGTATGAACTCTGTATGGCCTCAAAATCCCAATACATTGCAGCAACAGACAGGCGCAATCAAGCGGGATAAAGAGTAAGCAATGAAAGCAACTGCTCATATGAATCCCTGGCTGTGTGTGCCTACAGTTACTTGTGATTTGAAGCATACCATGCTGATCTTGCCACCGGCCAGCTCGGGGGCCCTGGGCAAGCACTTGCTTTCCTGAATAAGCAAAAAAAGAATTATTCTAATGGGTTGCAAACTCCCCAAGCTGTAAGCACCGTTAAACGCACGCTGGTTAAGAACTTTCCACAAGGGATTTCTGTGAAGACATGAAAGAAGTTTCCTCCTCACTCATCACTTAAATACTGCTTTATCACAAGATCACAACCGTGCCCATCTTCATGTAGCTCGCTGCCCCCAAAACATCAGCTTCTAAGCACGGTTATTTGCTACTACAGTCCCGTGTTTTACCTAGCACAACATCTTTATTTTAAGGCTGAAAAGAGCACTTGGTCAATAAACAAAGTTTGCTGAATAATCCTTGTTTGTTTTGGTCCTGTAACAAGCATCTCTACACTCAAGTTCTCTGCCCGGAGGCACAAACTGGCAAAAAGATTAATAAACTGAGATTTTTCTGAGGACTGATGAAAGGAAACCAAGCAGCTTTTATAAAAGCAAGGAACACATGACTGCACGGTATGCTGGGCATCACCAGTCACACGGGAACTTCGCCCTCAGAACTTGCATTGGAAGGAGGCAGGTCTCTGCCCAACAGGCAAAGCCTGCTCACCCTCCACACAGGAAGGTAAACTCAGCAGCTGTAGGCACTAACCTCAGTGAAACAGACTTCAGCAGCAAGGCTGAGCTCACTTATGGGACAATGATTTTAACCTGCTTCTAAAAATTGAGATGTTTTCCAAAATTTGGCAAGGTATGATGTACATGGAGAAAAACTTCCCATGCCATGTAAACCTCTCACTCACTCTGCTGTGAAAAGACCTCGTTAACCATCATCTGACATGAAGAGATTTCTTTAGATGAAAAATCTTTGAGCTCTTGTTTCGATGAGAAGCCCTTATAATCCTCCCGTCTGGAGCACAGACTTGCCTTTTGGTTGGGAAGCTGCAGTAAAGTTCATAACTTTCCAAATGCTTGTGAAAACCCCCTTGAATGCGACCAAGCTGCAGGCTTCTGAAATGCACATAACTCAAATACTTGGGGCAGTTACTTGCTAGGATGTGGTTTCACCAGCAACTGCAGCCAACCCACATTAGTGCTGCTGTCATGTGGCTGGTCACATTCAACCCTTCCACCTCTGGCCAACTGCAGCACTTTCTCCCCAACCCCTAGGCTGTACCAGGATTAAATGCTTTTGGGATCCCAGTCAGCCATCTCCGAGTCCTGGCGCTGGCACAGGAGAGGCAACGGGGAACACAACTGCATCTTTTGGCAGCACTGCTAAGGGAATCCGAGCCAAGCAGGAAACTGCTTTCTAGGATGCTCTTCTGTGTCAACAGCCAAGTTCTGGAGACAGGATCTGGAGGAAACATGTTAATTATAACACGCTTGCTAGAGCTGGTAATAAAAAAAATCCCATCTCACAATGACAATGATCAGCAGCATCTTAAAAATAATCCTGAGTTTCAAAACAACACAAATCTCTGCTACATTTTTAATGACTACCATAGCTGCTCACAGACAAAAACAGGAAGGTACCTAAGTGAAGATTAGCAGTAAAACGAGAATATGCTGTAGGGCCACAAGGATAGCACAAAAGGAAAAATGCAAATAACCATTTTCTGCTCCAGAACTGACACTGCAGTAACCAACATGTTTGAATTAGCTTTGGTAGAGGACTGAACAAATAAATAGACTAAACAGATAAAGTCACAGAAGGGCTTAAAAAAGGGAGATAAAGACTACATACACAGACTGTAGTCTTTCTACGTGATAGCACTCCTAGAAATTGTGCACATGTACATTTTTAAGCAGAAATAAAAATAATACGTTTATAACAAACCAAATATGGGTGCACCAGTGTTGAAGCTGAGACTTGCATATACAGTTCAAATACGCTTTGACATCAAGTGTTCTGTACAATACATATTTATGCATGTTCTCTATTTTTGTATGGACGTGTTATATTGAGAGGTCATACCAAAAAAAGGCCTACTTTACACATATTTGGCTTGAATAACAAATACCAGAAATTCATCTAAATCTCAAATCTGCAGAGCATATGAAGTAGTTCTCTTACTAGGATTTTGAGGCAGAGAGGACTGTGGTTTGTTGTGTTTTTTTTTTGTTTTTTTTTTTTTTCCAAGATAAATTGCTTTCAAATTGCAAAACTGAAGTTTTGTTATAACCTTAAAAAAAAAAAAAAAGATTTGATGCATCGTGGAACCTCAGTGCTGTAGTATGCCGAGTCTCGTATTTTCACTTGATCACACAGCACAAAAATCTTACTGCACACACCTGCACAAATCTTAAATCTCTGCACGTGTTGATCCATCGGCAAATAGACTGAAAACGCAGATAAGGGATCCATCTACCAAGGAATACTAATTGGTAAGATAATTAGCCCCAGGCATAGAGATGGAGAAGTGCCAGCAGTTTTGATTTACAGAGCATAAAAAGGGACTGAAATCTCAAGACTCCAACTTCTACATGGGTTAGTTATTACATGGGTAACACGCAGGCTTCAAGATGAGTAGCTACCAAGTACCTGTTGTTCAGAAGCACACTTCCCTGAGGTACGTAACCTTTCCACATCGACCATGGGATATAAACAGACAATTGCCATTCAGCAGTTCATGACAGAAGCTGGGCTCTCTTGCCTATTCAGGCCAATAAAAATTAAAAAACAGATGCACCAAAATGCAGATTTAGGAACTATTCACAGAGCCACTGAAGTCTGTTTGGACTAAAGACCTCTATGGATCCCTTCCAACCTCCCACTCCCTCCTGCTGGCTTCATCTAGCCAAGCTGCACAAACTGCTAAGGATGAAAATTACATGAACTCTGAGCAAACTACTCTAATGCTGTACTACCAGCCTAGTGAAAAGGTTTCTCCCTAGTGTCCAAACAGAACTTACCAAGCGAGACATTCCCCTCACTCCACTGCTTCACACCACTGAGAAGTTTGACTCCCTTATCTCTGTAATTAGTCGTAAGACCCTAAAGCTAGCTATGAGGTTGCCTCTTAAGCCTCTCTCTGCCAGATCAAGCACATGCAGGTCCCAGCACCTCTTCTTACAACAGGCTGTGTGTCCTAGGCCCCAGCCACCTTGCCAGCCCACCAGTGGCCTCTCCAGTTTCTCCCATCCCTCTTGAACTGGGGGCCCACAGGCAGACACAACGCGCCACGTACAGCCTCCCTAGCACCAAACTGAGGTGGAGAATAATTTTCCTTCATCTACTAACAACTCCTCCTAGCATAGCTGTAGCTCCATACATTGTGTTATCATGAGTACATTTGGTTGAGGTTTGGCCTGAGAGCCCCTCTAACACCGCATCATTTCCATCGTTTCCTGCTACTTGCCTAGCCTCCCCATGGTTATATTGCTCCAGAAGAATTTTACACTTTTCCTTATTAAACCTCCTGACGTTACTGTCTGCCCAACCTTCAGGTTAACTAAGGCAACTGTCTGAAGCTCTGCCATCAGCCTTGTCAGCCACTGTCCCCCATTTTAATGCCATCTAAAACACCCGCTGTGGTTGGCCTCCACGCCTCCAGCCACATTTTTGATGCTGATGAGTAAGAGCGAGCTCCTACCACTCACCAGCTGGACACCAGGCACCCACGGCCAGCAGCCGAGCCCATTTTCCTTGCATTAACAGTCCAACCAGCCCGTGCTTCCTCGGCTTTCAAATGAGGATGCTGTGGGAAATGCTGCTAAAAGCCTTAATCAAGCCAAGGTACATTAGGTGCACTGCTCTCACCATGCAGCCAATCACACACCATTATGGGATGCAATCACATCAGTCGAGTACTGTTTGCTCTTGGAAAACGTGCTGAGGCTTCCTTTTGTTCTTTACCTGCTTGTAGGTGGGCTCCAAGCAAACACACTCCTTAACCCTTCCAGGGACTGAGGTGCTGATCAGTCCACAGCTCCCCACACTCTCTCTCACCTTAGAATTAATTAATAATAATAAATTAATTTTGTTCAAGTAAACAGGAACCTTCCCCTGCCACAATTCTTCACAAATGATGCACAGCAGCCTCGCAGTCACTGTGGGTTGCTCTCTCAGCAGCCTAGAGCATATCCCATGCAGGCCCAGCAATTTCAGTGTGCCCAGCCACACACAGAAATAATCCCCCACATTTCTTCTCCACCACTGCTGGCTGCTCCTCTCCCTCCCAAACCACGGTACTACAGATACATTTCAGAAGGGAGCTTTGTCTGGAAAGACTCATGGGGTTGTGAAGAGCACTTCAGCCTTTTGTGCATTACCGTCCCTGGGTTGCCTTCTTCCATCCTTCAACATCCCATTTTCCCTAAACCTTCTCTTGCAGCTACCAAACTTGTAGGATCCCTTCCTGTCACCCTTCATATCCCACAATAAAATAAGTTCCTTCAGCAAGCCTCTCAGCAGATGATAAAAAATTATGTCTTGTTTCATTAAACAGTCATGCTTAACTGGCTAGATTATGAATCTTAAAACACTTTGAGGAAAAAAAATACAAATTTACATCCTCTCCTAAATACTGAGGCAGCTCATCCAACAGTAATAGACTTCAGTGGCCACGCAGCAATGGAGCTGAGACTGTGGACAAAGACAGCGAAAGCAAGCAGCAGAGCTGAGACTGAACTTCAGGAGAGACTCTGGATTCTTCAGGGAATTGAGAGGTGGAAACCAACAGGAAACAGCCAGGATATCAAGTGTCTAACCTATGTACCTTCACATTAAGGAGCTTCTGCTGCTCAGTCCAATGGGTTATTATTTATTTTGTTTTTTTCAGAATATATTTCTATTATACTACCTTACTGTCAAGATTAGAGATAATTTGCTGTGGTCAGTATGTTAAACAGATGACGTATTACAATATTGCAATATTACAATACTGCACCTATTACAAGAGTGTCATGCAACGCAGAACTGTTCTTTCTGAACGTTTAAACCAAAATCAGAAATTAAACTGAAAATCCAAGGCCAGTCCGTTTTCTTAGTGACTTTCCTAACTTGCTTCTGTGAAGGGGAGCCTTTATATGGCTCACTAGAACAACTATTTGACAATTTCTTTTGAGACTTCTAGGTGCTGGACTTACCCAAGTTTCTATGGGAAGTGCACCCTGAAAAAAAGATACCATATACTTCCAAAATCTATCTGGTTTTGCTCATACGTGCCAATTTCTACCCAACGCTATTTTGTCTTAACACAGGCTGAGAAACTTGAACATCACAGACAAGCTTAAAAAGGCACATCCTAGCAAAGCTTGTTTCTTCTGGCAGAGACAAGTAGTTGAAAAGGTATCTAGGAGGCTAATGAGGCTGTTAAGCATCTAATAAGACTTTCAGATGAATACGAGCTACGAGCAGCTGAATACACATGAACAGCTTTAAAAATCTTGCCAAGAGTGGTGAGATGCTCCTGGAAAGTAACTGCGGGAAACTCACAAACTCCAGGCTGCCTCGCAGCAAAGAAGTCTACCTGTTTATGAGCCCCTAACTAGAGGGTTTGTTATCTCCTGCATTTGCCACCAAATCTAGTGCAGTTTTTGCAAATATCTGGTTGGCACTGGTTTCTCGTAGATCCTGCAGTCACCATTTTGAAGACCTCTGCTGTCTCCAGTAGTTTCTGTCTGGACACCAATTTTCCTGCTCTAGAGTGAAACTTTAGACAAGTCCTGGGAACAGGGGATAAGCTTAGAGATAAAGTAAAACAAAAACAATTGTTTAGGCTGAGGGACAAAGTTTGCAAACACTGCAAATTGCTTTATGAAGTTAAATCACACTGAAGGTTAATCTACAAGGAGATGAATGAAGAACACACAGACATTTCGTACTCTACTACAGCCTTGCCATGTTCTTACTTACAATTGTTTCGAAGCACTGCAGTATTACATATGGCTTTAGTATTTGCACTGCACATGCAGGATGCTTTGTTTTCTGTATCATAATCCTGGCTTGGAAATGGGGAATCCCAACTTCTCCCTCTAGGAGACTGTCAATACACAATTTTAATCAGGAATCATGCAAAATTTTGTGATTTCCCTAAAGTGCCCACTTCTGGTTTCTAGCAATTAAGAAATTTAAGTTATACAAGTATTGCATAACTTGGAAGTATAAGGAAACTGTGAACTATGCCCAGCTGAAAGTCTGGAAGAGTGTCTGGTGGGGAAGAAAGGCAGAGGGGGCTGAGGAAGAAAGGGGAGGTTTCATTTTTGGACTTTCAACATAAGCATTCAGATCTGTAAGCTGATCGTGATCATTTGGTCTTCCATTTTCAAGTGCTTGCAATAAAGAGTGGCACAGTTCCTAGTCTGAACCCTGAGAAAGTAGCCATGCTAATATAAATAGCTCCTGGTTCTGGAACTGTTGAATCTTACAAGAACTATAACAAAAGACATTACATGTTAGTACATTGCATGGACACTTTATTCAATCCAAATATTTTTTCTGACCAGTAGCCCAAAACCAAGATGAAAAGCTTGTCTAAGATATGACAAAACGACTGGAAAACCCTAAATACAAGCGACCACCACTGTTGTGCAATATGGCCAAGATCAGCAGGATGTGGTAGAGTTGACAGTTTTCAGCTAGATCCTGCAGTTCTCCATGTACCTGCCAAGCAGTGATTCACAGGAGAAGAATTCTCAAAACATTGTAGAGCAATCAAGAGAAAGCTATCAAGAGAAGCATTATGGTTTGCTGCATAGGTGCAAGCAAATCAAAGCTGGATTATTTTAAAGACATCTTCTCTAGATAAAAAACAACTGATGGATTTAATGTAGGAATAATGAGTAACGTTCAATACACAAAGCACCAGATTAAAATTCTACCCCTTTCCCAACCAAGGAATTGCAAGAAAAGCAAATAAATAAATCCAAACCAAACACTAAATAAGTATATAAAACCCATGTCCTTCAAGTAGCTGAAGCTATGCAAAGAAGCCTCCTAAGCACAACTAACCCACACCCCAGAGGTGTGATCCCTGCCAATGAATGTTCAAGCTTGCTCAAAACATTCTGCCAGCCACAGCCCTTCAAAACCAGACTTTGTAGCCTGAGCCAATGCAGCACTTCCCAAGCTGCCATCTCCTGACAGTGAACGGAATTAGAAATTCATCCCTCCCCTGAACCCCCCCCCACAGCTGGCTTCAGCTCCCCTTATTAGGATGCAGCCACACCTAGGAATGCTGCTCAGCACACCCCTGGGACCTTCTGATCATCAGCTAACTGAGTTGCAGAGTACCAGGCCAGGTTCCTCCCCAGATTTGAAGCCATAATTTAAAAAGCATCACTTTAAGCAACAATGGTGAATGAGAAAATAGCACATTCTGCCTGAAACACAACTTTCTCCCAAGCTTTCCCCTGAAAATAATTGCAAACAAGAAATAAAATTTCACTTTCAAATCTAAGGATGGGCTCTTGCCACTGCAGTGCAAATATTCTGAAGCCTGTGCATGTTCAAATGGAAGCACGTATTTCCGAAAGCTCATAATTACTACAACTTCTCTTTTCTCTCTTTCAAAGAAAAAGGAGAAAACCATTAATATCATTTGTTGCTCTGTCAGCCAAAGCAGCAGGTTTGCAGACAACCTAGAAGTTCCAACTTGGATGACTAAACAAAGCAGTGCCAGTGATAACCTAAAATGAAGCTTTTTTTATGTAAATATGCTTCAGTAAACCCAGGAAGAGAAACTAAACCAGACTTAAACTCAGCAAACCAGCTTTGAATCCTGGTGAATTTTCCCTGTGGGCATATTTGAAATGTCACCCGTATTAGATGTAGCTTGTGTGACTAATGAGCTGAAACTGTTAAGGCCTCACAACATAAATATCAATAAATAAATAAAATTCTCAAAGGCAAAACTTGCACAAGTTTAGTAACAAAAAAAAAAAACTTGATCTCTTTCTGTTCCTTACCTTGCAGAGGGCATCTTCCTTTATCTCTGTTACTCAAAACAAGAGGTCTAGCTTAGCACAACCAAACTTGTTTAATATTGCAGGAAAATGAGTAATATGTAAAGGAACATCAACACGGCTACCTAACATGCAGAAATAACAAGGCCAACACTTACCTACATGCAGTCATTAATCATATCAGGTTTACAGAGCTTACAGAAGGTTCTTCTATATAAAACGGCTTATAGAGGGTCCTTTTATGTAGGGTACCCAAAGCTCATCACACCTTTGTGGAGCATTAAATAACAAGGTAGCACACACAGATCTGGAACTGGGTGGTCTTTAAGGTCCCTTCCAACCCAAACCATTCTGTGATTCTATTTAGCCAGAAACTACTGACAACTTACTAAAGGAAAACTCCAGTCACCTGATGATTTTTAGTGGTATTTCAGCAAGTCTCAGTTCTGTGATAAAATTCATCCAAATTACTCTTACAAGGCAACCTCTCCAGAAAGATTTCTAGGCAGCTATTTACTTGGTCAGCTGAATTCCTTTCTTCAGGATCTATTACCAGTCTAAAGAATTTTCTCTCGCAGCCCAGCTCCAACACATGGTACAGATTGTAGCTGAGCTTTAGTTTTGCAAATTTTAAGATGTCCTGTGGAGTAGTCACAGTTATACTTAGTGTCTCTTCCACTTTTCCAGATGCTTTGGAGGCCATATAAAAAGAGGTTATTTTTCAGCTCAGACTAAGACATGTTTTACAGTAAGCCACATTAATTAGGCAGCGCAGATGTGCTAAAACCACCATTCACTTCCTCTCGTATGAGACTGAACTACAAGGTACTTGTACTATTTAACATAAATGTTCCTTCACTGTACCGAAAGCTGTACCGAAGTGGGCAATTAAGAGCTTCCCCATTCAAGTCCTATTCCAGGATACATCCTTTCTGGCCATTACAAAAATAGCAAAAATAAGGATGTTTTCAGAAATTGATACTCATGCGAGTATTCAGCAGTGATTTTGGCAGGGTACGCAATAAAGAGAGATGGAACAGAGGACATGCACTTTACATAAAACATTTCTGTGGATTTGGGGTATCAAATCTGGATTTTAAAGTCTGTTATATAAGAGGAGGGGAAAAAAATCTCTCCAATTTGGCCAGGTTCAATACCATCTGGATGGCTGATCTCATTTAAATAAAGGTCTAACAGCATCAGAGGAAGTAGTGCTCAATAATATTTCAGCATCCTTTTCTCTCATGTAAATTATATTTATAATAAATATTTTTATTTTATAAATACTGAGACAGCAATCACAGGCTCTCAAATCAACCTCTCTCTTCAGAAACTACTGGTACAGTTCAGAGTATCTACACAGAGCCTACAGCCCTTGCACTGCCTTGCATCTGGTTCAGAAGGACAAGTTTAGGTCAAACACTTAATCTAGTTACCTCGCTTTTATCAGTCTGTGCTATAACTTGTACATTAAGTATGTTTTAGTATCTAATTGATTCATATAATTTTTAAGTAAATCATGCCTCGAGTGACTTGTAAAGCTATTTGGGCAACTGCAAATTATTGTAAGTGCATTATACAGAAAGAGAATTCAATGTTCCCCATTTAATAATCCCCAAATGGTTTTTAAAGAACATTGTAGGGCTTGTATCATGGAATACAGTACCTGAAAGAGATAGAAAGTACAAAGGATAGGCTGCTATTTATGGCAGTAATTAAAAGATAGGCAACTTTCTCCTTTATTTTCCAGTGCATTCTGTCTTCCCTATTCAAAACTTTCAGATCATAGCTAACTATGTGCAAAACAGGGTTGGAGGCAGTTTTCACACTGTGAAATATCAATACCATACTCTCTGCTTTATTCCTACCTTGCAAAACATAGTTGGTTTGCTTAAGCAGCAATACAACATCTGACATCTGGTACCTAGTTTATCTAACAGTGATCTCAGGTCAAGTTAGGGCTCAGGGATTTGCAACAGGTTTATCCAAGCCGACTGCACTATTGCTTTCCTTACAAATATCCTCACTGGCAAACATTATGTTATTTTTACTGCAATACAGGAAAGGTTTGTGCACTTCTCCATTTATGTTATGGGGAAAAAAATAATAAATTCAGTAATAAAGATGATTAACAGCAGTTAAGGATAAAACTGTGCTTCTCTCAGTAAACCATCAAGCTGGGAACACTGCACAGAGGCACTGACTGGCTTGAAACTAAACTCCAGTCCTCTAAGGTCAGAGCATTTCATAAACTAATCTAAACAAAGTCAAAATAATAATAATAAAATCCTGCAAGTTATCCTGCCGGTGTACTGCTTCATTTAAGCAGAACTAGTATGGGGTAACAAATGGCTTTAAAAAAAGCTGTGAAAAACTATAAAGTGCTTTTTGGCCTCAGTTACCCAAAGGCTAGGCTCTGCTCAGCACCTACAAAAGCAACGTGGCTGCAGGTAACCTAGCTTTTTGCCTAAGTCACAGAACTAGAAACACCAGCAAATTTCAGAATATATGGAGAAGTTGAAAGATTAGAAAGAAGCATTATGATGATAAATTCCTCCTGGCGTTTTAGCTACAGGAGAGAAGAGCTACACTTGGCCTTGTCTTACACGCTTGTGGGCAGACAGCACCATGCAATAGCCATTCTAGTGCAAAGGAGTATCTGCATTTCTGCTGCTTTACGCAATACTCACTTCACCCACCCTGTGGATATTCCAAATACTACTTGACTCGAAACCACTGGTGAACAGCGCTCATGTGACACTGTATATTGTAAGGGCACTTCATCAGAGAATCAGCAAGAAGAGGTAGACTAAATCTAAGCTACATATTCTGTACTAAAAATCAAAAGATCCTACTTCTGTGTTTACATTAGCCTGTAAGGAAGAGCCAAAGTGTCTCATCCTTTCATTCTCAAGGGATTGAATTCATTATTATTATGTCTATGTGCTATGTACAACATTTTAAGTATTAATAAAAAAATCCTTGTACTGTTTAAAGACTTGATTTACACTTACACAATTAAAAGTCAAATCAGTATTTTCATTTACAAATACATTATTTTGTAAAATACCAAACAAATTGCTGAACTACTTTGAGACCACGTACTCAAATTCACAGCCATACAACTGACAGCTGGAAGACAACCTCCAAAATCAAACTTTGCACTAAGGCAGAAGTATGAGTCACAAGATGCTTCCTCTATCTGCATGCATTTTAGAAAACTGATGAATTGATGACAGGTGTCAGTTTGTGCTTCTTGAAAGAAAGATCAGATGGGAAACCAGATTGCAGCTATACCAGAGGTCAAATAAGAAAATACTTCTCCGAGTTGCAGAGAGCCCAGGGAACCACGTGTCCAGGAGCGTTCTTAGCAGCACTCACTTCTAATTCTACCTTTGCTAGGATATGGAGCACAACAACATTATGGTCAAAAAATGGAGCCCAGGAAGTTCCGCATTAACATGCAAAAGAACTTCTTCACGGTGAGTGTGACGGAGCACTGGGACAGGCTGCCCAGGGAGGTTGTGGAGTCTCCTTCTCTGGAGATATTCAAGGCCCGTCTGGACGCCTACCTGGGCAGCCTGCTCTAGGGAACCTGCTTTGGCAGGGGGGTTGGACCCAATGATCTACTGAGGTCCCTTCCAACCCCTACAGTTCTGTGATTCTGTAACATTAATTGCTTTCTGCAAATCACATATTTGGCAATTTGTTATCTTAAAAAACCGCATTTTTACAATTTAAGCCAGAGAATCACACAACTTATTGTATAGTGGGTTACACTGTCCCCAAAACATGCGTTTTCCACTGCATTATGTGTATGTAACTCTTACACCTCGTGCATCTATTGCAGGACCACAGGAGTCCCGCAGCTTCGTATAACAGGAGGTTTGTGATGGCTGAATTAAAAAGGGAAGCCAACACCTTAATTACACTTAAAAATAGGAAGAAAAAATTCCTACTAGCATTCAATATGGAGACCATACTGGAAAGCATACCACGCTTACGCCTTCCCCTCGTAGCGCCAGGAATGAAGTCACCAGCGGGCAGCCGTGTCCCTGTCCTTTGTGAGGCAGGAGCGGCTCCTTGGCAACCGCTGCAGACCATCGAGCTGCCATGGAAACGGCAACGACGAATTTATAAAAACTCCGAAACAAAGCAACTGAGAAGGCAAACCGAAATAGGGTGGGTACACCCTGTGTCACTCCCTACAGAACTCCAGTTGTTAAAAAAAAAAAAAAAAAAAAATCATGGAAAGCTCTGAATTGTAGTAAAATTGGAGGCACTGACAGCTCTTGTTAATACGCAAGAAGCCCCTTGCTCCTTGTGGTTCCCGTTGGCAAATACACCTGAAGACTTACAGCACAGATGGTAACGACCCCTTCCCATTTCAGCCAGAAGTTTCTCCTTTAGGGAAGAGGAAGGCTGAGGGGCAAAGGCAGGGAACGACTGGCTGGGGCTGTGCCCGGGACATGTGCTGGCTGGGTAAAACAAGTACCCATAAGGTGAGCACCAGAGCCCACCTGAGGAAAGGATGTTCATTCACATTTCTTATTCATTAGTATTAGGAGAAAGTATTTTACCTTCTTCAGTAGATAAAGAGACACCTGGGACAATCATCTCCTGAGAGCATTTCAGCTACATTTACATTTTGTGTATGTCCATGTGAGGAGAGCACATGCAAGGAATTTTTTATTTATTTATTATTATTATTATTATTATTTTTTACCAGTGAATTAGGGGAAAAAGAACATGCTGCGTCTCCCAAGAAATGAAGCCAAACCAAAAAACACATTGTCTTCAAAGAGAAAACTAACACATTCAACAGCCCAGCCAGGCCACATAACTCAGTGTAACAGACTCAAGAGAGAAGGAGGAGAGCGCCCAGGTGCATCTGTGCACAGTGGCAGAAGGACAGACACAGGCACCCTGCGCAGGCAACAGCGCAGCACGTGCTCTCCTCATGCCACATCAACCCCAGCTCCCTTCCAATCCTCCTCAACACTTCCACGGGTTATGGTTAGCTGGTAATTATTTGGGTACTGACTGGCTGGTTGGTACCTTCTGTGCTGTATCAGCAGCTGGCTACTGCCAAATAGTGCATCGGAGCGAGGATTTCTGCCTGCCTTACCTCTGCAGAAGGAACAGGGAGCTCACAGCACTGAGGGTGTCAACCTGAGCCATAAAATCCCACGGAGTCATTGAAGCCACTCCTAAATTTCAGCTGCTCTTTCAGGTTAGACTTTAGTAGACCAATAGGTTCCAAATGTGTTTGACAAGGACTAAAATAAATCATTTCTGGCTTTATTTCCTTGGGAAACCAAACTGAAACTGAACAAAGCAGTAAGTTTAAAAGAATATGTAATTTCTGCTCTGCTCTTGAGGCTTTCTACAAATCAGCAAGATTAGTCCTACAAATGTGTTCATCCACAGCTGCTCAATGAGCTGTGAAAACTGGTATTCTCACTGAAATTTGGTGATCATCACCAGGATTGTCAGGTGTGTAAAACTCACTGAAGCTGAAGGAAAGCAGCTGCTCCAGAGAAACTATGTATCAAACAGTTACTGTGAAAAGGAAAAAAAGTACATATATAAATATATACACATCCCAGTTAAGCAATCATGAAAAGACCTTCAAGGTCATCAAACCCAACGATTCACCTAACACTAAGTCCCCTGCTGAGCCCTGTCCCTAAGCACCATGCCCACCTCTCTCTTAAATGCCCCCAGGGATGGGGATTTCCCCACCTCCCTGGGCAGCCTGTTCCAATGCCTAACCACCCTTTCCACAAAGAAATTCTTCCTGATATCCAGTCTAAACCTCCTCCAGCATAATTCAGTGTTGTTGCCTCACTTCCACGTTCCAAGGTCTCTTAGCTTAACGCCTTATCTATGAACATCAAAAAAAAAAAAATTGTACAAATTCCATTACTAGTGAAAAAATTTCTGAACCATAGGGTGCTTGTGAGAAATTTCTCCAGTGCTTTATGTTACATACCAACAGCTTATTTCCCACCAGACTCTCACCCTACCCTCCAGAGAAATGCTACTCCATACACCTTCTCCAGAGAGTTTAAAACGTAAGCAGTGTTTATAGATTTATCCCCTACAGCTTCAAGGGTTGGCATACCAAATATTGTCTGCGAAGTTCTCTCTACTGCAGAGATCCAACAAAACTACAATAAATAACTTTTGAGTTAGCCTTTGGGATCTAAAACCTTGAGATATGCTTATGAGTACAGGGATATAGTAGGGATACCTAGGGATACAGAAGACGACGTTAAGAATTTGACTCCTGTTAACTGCACACCAGACAACAGAAGATCTGTGAATGCAGACCAGATGTGTGATAGCTGGGTATTTTTTTCCTCTATTTCTACCTCGGAACTGTTTATATACTTCAAGTATTTGGATGCCTTAGAAGAATTAGAGCTGTTGTCACCTTAGCCAAAAAAGGTGGGTGGCACACATTCTTGCCTCCTTACAGACTGTATGCCCAAGTGCAAGTAGTTTTTATTAGCACATCAGCTGTTCTGTCACTTCACCAAAGTGCATCATTGCACATCTCCCATTTTCAGGAACAGGTGAAGACACACTCTGCACCAGGCAGTCACAATTCCGCTCTGCTGAAAACCAGGTTTATTCGCAAATCTTGTTCAACTTCTCATGATCTCAGGAAGTCAGACAAGAAATTTCCACCATCTGGCTATCTCTGACAGCATTATACTTTAAAGACACTTCCAAAACATTGAGCAACAAATTCATTCTTTACTGTTTGCAAGATTTCAGTTTACCCAGAGGTATTCAGCCTCAAGAGGAAAACTAACTCCAATTTGCCATCCAACTACCAACTCATTGGAACAAGGTAGCTAAAGATGTACATTAAAATTAGATTATGCACGTTAGTGCTTATTTTTTTTAACAGTTCCTTCATGGCTAATCCTAAAACATTCCTTGGATGAAGGATCTTTGGGCATTCTGACACACAAGCAACAAGCATTTCCCCCAACACCTCTGAAAGTGACTTCTGCATTTTTTATTTTTTAATATAAAAGCAGCAAACTTCAACGGATCAAAAGCAGCAGCATTAAAACGATTCCATTAATGATAAGTTTTTCCATAGCCTGAGAAGATTTTTACAAATATTTTGAAGCAAGTGGCAGACCATTTGCATATAAATGTGATGGAGTAATAACAGAATAATCCCCCTAACCTCCTAGTAACGTTTGCCTCCTCCCCAACCTTTACTACAGTTTCATTTACTACTCATAAGAAGGGAGAAACTAGAAGTACAGTTTGCCCAGCTGTTGTGCCATGTTGGTAAATAGCTGTGGCCTTGACAAAAGAAGAGTCTCCAGAGAGTCTGAAGTCTTATGAATGAGAGCACTGCAAGAGAGAGGAAGGAAAGAAAAAATACAGAAAAACCCACAACCTTGGTTAATTTAGTTCATTACTGGCTGTGTCATAACACTACAAACCTGTTAGCATTAGCTAGTTGACTCAGAATGCTATTATTCATGGCACTTATATCTATTCTGAGAAAGGAAGATTGAGGATATGAAGCCTACAGAAAAGGATTTCAAAGTCATCCAGAAAAGAGCTAACTGAAAGGAAGAAAAATCCATATTATGGTTCCATCACTGAACAAATCAAAGTCAGGCTACTAAGCCCTTCGTCGGGTAATTTTTTGTTGTTGCTCTTAGAAAAGCCTTCATTTAGCTTCAGCTAAGGCTTTGCCAACTTAACTCTTGAGAATTGTCTACAACTGACATTTTTTTTCTGACCCTCATAAATCTAGCATAAATACTTGGATACATCATAAATTGTGTAGATAGTGGAAGACTGTAAATTACTTGTTACATCTTGGAAATGGAGGAACATCTACTTTCCCAGGAGCTGGTCACACATAGTCAGTGAGCCTTTGTTCCCTCAGAACAGAGAAACAAACACACTACTACTGATTTGGGATAGAGAAAAGTAAAACCACACTCCATCTAGGTTCTTTTTAGGGAGAAACTCTGGAGCTGGAAGGCTGCCTGTCAGATCAGAATTGCAGAATGATGTTCAGTCATGACATGCTGCTTGGAAATGTTAAATATATATATTTATATACACACATACATGCACATGTATATTATATATACAAATATACATTCACACAGTCTGATGACTGCATAACTTCGTAACATTCCTGTTTCAGTGCAGCAGCAGGATAAAATGACTCAGTTTGAAACTAAAGGGCAAGGGAGAGCTTCCCCTACCCAGGGGAGGAACTGGTTGGAAGAGCTACTGGAGGCACTGGTGAAAAGCTTCCATCAGTACAGCCCCCATATAACTCATTTTGCAGATCATGAGCTTCTTACTTCAGTAACCCCCCTGATTATTTGCTTATAAGAGAGGAAGTGCTGTTAAAGCTTTTCTCTTCCTACAGAGGAACCATATGACATTCAATTATCCCTCTCCCCCTCCTTCTGTAACATTTAGGAGAGCAGTTCCTACTGTACGCTGTGAGAGATGTCTGGCATTCACTTGGACTCAGCACAAGAGAAACCAGAGCTTCATCTCCTTTTCTAGGACAGCCCTCCTCCACCTGCAGGTAGGTTGGGTTCATTTTTACAGGGATGCCACATTTAAAAGCTATTCCCCTGAAGTGCCACTGACAGAGAAAGGAAAAGTCTCCTCCTTTTATTGTCCTTACATCCCTCATCTCCCAAACGACCAGAGAATAAAAAATCGTCAGCTAGATGCTAGGACTCCACATTTACGTACTGCTAAAATAGGCTTAAATAAAGCAGCAGTATAATTCAGGCTGAACACGTTTTTCAAGGTGTTATTCCTACAGATACTATTAATCTATAATGACTCCAATACATCTTCGTCTGCTTGCTCCCTTGGTCCCAATTTCAAAACCTACTAATTGTTTTAAAATTGATGTTGAGCTGCATGGCATTACTTCTTGCTCATGTCTTAATAAAGCTGTCTGAATTTAAAAAAAAAAAAAAAAAAAAAAAAAAATTCAAGTGAATAGCTTTTTACCGAAAGCCAGAAGTTATTTGGCAAATGCATTCCATTTTGACAAATATTTCAACTGAAAAAATCAGCCATTTCATTAATTGCTGTAACACATATGCACAGCTATAAAAGGTTTTCTTTCTTTTTGGTCCTGTGTTAACTGAGCCCCAGTGGGAACTGACCAAGATGGATGGCACATCCATGCTACCGAATGCTTGTCTTAAGATTTCATTTCTAAATTTAAGCCAGAAAGTCCAAGTGCCAATTTTCCTGATTCTCAGACTGTTTCACCCACTTCGATACTCTGCGCCCCTCAGTCTTTGCTCACCATGCTGGGAACAATCAATGCTAATAGTAGCATAATGGTCTTCACGTAACTAAGGTGCACAGATTTTAGCTTTCCTATGTCTGATGTACAAAGCAGATAGATCTCAGCAACTGCATTCACAAAAATCCTTATCAACAGAACAACTCTAAACACTCCTTTATTTTAAGGTCCCATTTCCCTACATACCTGCATTTTTCCATCGTGTCATAGCAATGCCATGCATGTTCAGCATTTCTTTTGTTAAAAACCTTCACATACCATGCTTACTGCACTCTCATCTGGTTTCTGTTCCTCCATTTCTGATAGGCCATTTGATTATTCTTTCCTATATTAACTACTTGATTTTTGCCTTATTAAATTTTACACTGATTGCACTCCTTGTTCCCAATTCATCAAGATCATACTCTATTTAAAATAGATTCCTCCAGAGTATTTGAAATGCTCCTCAACCTGCCCCAGAACAGATATGTTCTGGTTTAGAAACTGAAACGTCTAAACATTTTTTTTTTCCTAAAATCTTATAAGCTTTCTCTTTTTTCAGGAATATTTAGGAAACTGAATGCACTGGTGCAGAGAAGGTAGTTTTAATGGAAGTGTACTACCATTTCAGATGGCAACATTTACCACCTGAGTAAAACAACAGAACAGGAAAGAGTGCTTTTTTGTACTCCAGGTGCACTTACCCCAGACCCAACTTCTTGAGTGTAAACTTTACTACCACCATCATGCTCCCACTGCTGCACTGACCCTGTTCATGTAGCTACAGCAAGAAGTGCACAAAAAAATTAATTATATCAGAATCAACAATGTCATATATGGACTTTTTCATAATCATGAGCTTCTGTATTTTAACCTTTTAATTTTTACGACAGAATTGTTGCATGCACAAATTCATTCTCATGTGAACAGAGCATTCCGCATTATCAGTGTCCAGTGTGCCAGGACCATTTCCCACCACACGTGCATGTTGTACTCACCTCCTTCTCAGTTATTTCCTCTCCAAAGTGCACATAAGTGTACCACTATATATTGCATTAGCTATGACTCAGGTTGTTAGTAAGATAAGGGTATAAGATCCAAGCAATGATTTCATACAGGTAGAAACAGCAGATTGTATGAACATAAGATGTACAAACAGAACCAAAGAGATGGATTACAGCATCTAAGTGCTGCATTCAGGAGACCATTTATCACACACTAAAAAAAAAAAAAAAAAAAATACAAAGAAACTGCTATTTGACAGAATTTACTAGATTTCACATCAAAAGGAGTTCTAAATAGAAACAAAAAAAGAGATAATACTGAAATACACAGGAAGTATATAAACAAGCAATTAAAATCTCAAAGAAAATGAAGGAGAAAACCCTCAGAAACAAATGATTCAGAGGCAGATAAGAAATCAAGACAGGCAACATGATCCAGGAGGATAATTCAAGGACAACTAGAATACAGGAAGTATCAAAAGGTTTAGCTTTTGGACGCACGCTATATAGCAGCAGCTGCAGTCTGCCATTCAAATTAATGCAAAACAGAAACGTAACCTGGCTGCAAGGGAAGGCAGGTGAAGTATTTTAAACAGCAAACATTCTTCTGTTTAGAAAGTCAGCACACTCATTTAAAGTTTAAGAAGAGGAGAAGAAGCTTATATCTAAGGCATCCTACCTCAGCTATTCCACAAGATGCACCCCATCTTCCCCTACTGTCTGGCAGCTCTAAGAAAAATCATGGCTTAAACCAAGCCAAAAAGATACTTAAAACCAGTTCAAACTCAGATTTCACTCTCCACTCAGTGAGCAAATTTCTCTTACAGTTTTAAGCCATTAAAGCTCCAAGTTTTACATAAAAGAAGTTTCTGAGATCCAACATGTAATGGAAAACCAAATTCTCCAGACCAGAACAACTGATGCAGGAGAGGCAATCAGCCCCAACTACTTGAGCTTTATTTTCAATAACCTGCAACCCTGACTTCAAAGCCCTATAATGCTTTGCTGGTTCCGCTAGGAGCATACTACAATGTTCTGTCTTGCTTTCTAAAGTTGAGCTTACTTGTCTCTGATAATTCCAAACCCAGCTGTTCTCATTTTTATCTACGTGTGAAGTACCATAACTCTGCACTGCATGCCTCAAGTCCCCAAAGACTTCTTGCTCTTCCATCTGCAACTTCAAGAGTTCAATCTTCAATCCTATTGAAGAATCTTGATTCCCTCCTCAGCAGCATTCTCAAGCCAAATGCCTCCTTGAAGCAGGTGTTCTGACCTACTTCTAAAGTTTATGAGGGGAGAAAAGCAATGGAAAGTTTTCACTAGAAGTTGAGAACAAACTACACGTGGTACACACCTTTCAATTCCTGTTACATACCATTAACCCATGACAGGAAAACAGTCTCACAAGAGGCTAACTTATTTATAGAAGCTTAAGCCCTCTTCAGAGAACTACTGTCTGCGTTCAGCACAATGGAAATATTTTAACCTACTGGTAATTGTATTAGTTCCTAAATCTGATTGAGTCTGGACATTCTGCCCCCATGAACTGGCACACAGTAGCAGGGACATAGATTCAGAAGAGATTACTGCAATACTTCCTACGAGATTGAACAAATTGGTTTCAAGCTTAAAGGGGACTGGAGGTAGAAAAAGGAAGAATACATTGTCCTTCACTGATTTTATAGTACTTAAAGGATGTTCAGGGATGAAAACTTTAAGTCTCAGTCCCACTTCTACTAAAATTCACCCCAGAATCCTCAGACACAAATAAAGAGAACAAAACAGAACTGTATCTCAAACTTCTATACACTGCAGGTTTGTTTAGGAGAGGTCTGGATTCATCTTCTTTAATCCGATGAGCACCTGAGAGGTCAGTCAGTGCCCAGGACTCACTCTGTACACAAAAAGAACTGTACGAAGCAATTCCAAATAAATATGTGGAGTATCTGAAGAGATTTGTGTCTCTTCCCACTTGCTATAGGAGACAGCAAAGTGCATGGCTTAAGAAGCTGGAAAATATTGAAAATAAGATGCTTCACAGCTGACAAGTTTATGAACCCAGTTTCTAAAGTGAAAAGCTCAACTAGAAAAACAAGGCATGAAGTTGGGCCATCTGTCACTGCCATTCCTTGCACCATCCATAATTCTAAGACTGTTTTGCCAGTATCAATTACACCATTTACAAATTGATCATTTACAAAGTGATCAACTGCAGAATTTCCTTTTACACAACAGCTTGGCAAAATGGTGAAAAGAAATGTAAATGGAAAGAAGTAAAAAAAGATGCATTTATACAAAGCCTTAGGTAGCTGTTCAAACTTGAGTACGACTGCAAAGAGTTATCAGCCTTAAGTTTTCGTAACTCAGCGTTGTCAAAAGACAAACTGCCAAGATTTTCCAAGTATTGGTGCAAAAAGGAAAGACCTGACAATCAGAATTACTCTAAAATGCCTAGACTAACAAGCAAATACATAGATACTAATTAGCTGAATAGAGTATTAAAATTTCTCCTATAGGACAAGTCAATTTCTGTGGAAAGAAAGAGGTGCTACAAAAAAAAAAAAAAAAAAAGAAGAAAACTTTCTTTTGATGCTTCTTAAAATGCAGTTAAGAGACTGTAATTTCTTGATCCTCTTGTAACAACTAGTTTCAGAAGGAACAGAAAGAACCCAGTATATCCAAGATGTTACCCCTTTTTACAGTCTTACTACATCCTACCACTACAGAGAAAGAAAAAGAAAACACCACACTTATCTACGCCAATGAAAAAACACTGCTAACAACAGCCGCCACAGGGAGCAAAAATAAAGCCATTCCAGTGAACACAACATTTGGAAAACACACACTGTAAAGTCTTCAAACCACCGAGTTCAGCTCATTCAGTGAATGTCATGAAATACAGCATCCTAACGGGACTGGTGAGCAGAACAAAGTTTAGGAAGACCACTATTTCAAAGCATTACCAGAAAGATTTCAGCTGCTGACAGAACACAAAACTGTTCCTAAGGACTGCACGTTACTGGGCAGTAGAAACTTTTTGGTCACCACCAATAAACTCACTCCTGTCACAAAATACTCAGAGAAATGTTAAGTGCTTTTCAACATCTTCTTTCACTGCAACAAAGAAAAAAGCAAAACCCCAAAACAAAGAACAACAAAAATAAACATGAAACACACACGCACACACACGAAACCACCACCATCAAAAACATACAGTTGGAGATAGCTTCTGTTTGCTTTTCCCCTACCCCTCACCAGTCTGCAAGACACACATCAGAATTTAACTTGATAAGAAGCTCTTCTCACAGTTGTTTTGCACACTAAAAGAAAGGAAGCAAAGTCCAGATGTGTAGAAAAAGGACACTTTGTCTAGTCATTCAGAACTTTGGGTTACTGGATTATCTCCTTCGTACCAAAGTACAAACTCTCTAATAGCTGGATGCCTTTATAGGACAGTAAGGTCAACTTCTGTGATGTTTAAAGCATACTGAAGCAGATATGCAAGCTTTCAGTCTTCATTTAGTAAGAGTTTCTCTCCTGCATGGCATGAAAGCCAACCTAAAGGCTGTGGAAGATGGAATTTTCTCCTAATTTTCAGAGTAAGCCTACAATTCATACGGGATGCCAGTCAGCAACCCTGGAAACTTCCATTGTGAGAGGGCTTTTAGAGACTGAGCAACACAGTTGTCAGTCTCAGTTTAATAGGAACCAAAACTAGACAAATGAACGCACGCACTGTTTTCAGTTAGGAATGTGCTTCTGTTCACTCCTTTACAGAAGGTTTTATCTGGATAACAATTAAAACTGTTAGTCAATGTCGTAATGGGACATCAAAACAGCCTGCTCAGAGTCACAAGGGCTCAAGGACCTGTAACAGCTCTCCTTTAACACCAGGATTAACTTCAGTTGCCAGCAAATTGTTTATCCATTCCATGTCTTTGGCATATTTTGAACCAGATTTTGATTCTTTCTTATTAAAGTCCATTTTACAAAGCAACTCTACCTTTCTCAATAGGTATCACGGGAATCTTACAAGACCCCCGGAGGTTACCACCACCTGCTGAGATAGGTGATTTTCATCACTGATTTTTGCTTTAATTTTTCAGTCTATCAAGTCTGCAAGAAGCATCTGCGGGCCTCTTTCCCTAGCGTTGAGGAAGAAATAGCCGTCGTTCTTGTCCTTCCCCCAAAACTCAGTTTCAAAAGGCCAAAGCCAGGAATGACTCATCTTCCTGAGAAGGAAAAAAGTTGTTGATTAAGTACACTGCAGGCAGGAAGGAGGGAAAGTGAGTTGCAATCAAAGCTTGAGAGACGCTCTTTGCTCTTGGAAAGCATCTCTCATGGTAGTCCATCAGCATCTCCCTCATAGTGCCCTAAATGTCACATCTAAGGTTAGGCAGCTTAGATATTTTCCAGGGTATAAAGGGATTCTCGTATAAACACATGTGAAGGAGCAGGTTGTACTGAGTAAGCACACTGGGTTTCAGCTCCACACCTGGAACATGCCAGGTGGTGGTACAATACCGAAGTACCACTTCAAAAACATACAGACAAGTTTCCCTAGCTGTTGCTTCCCTGCTAAAATGTTTGTGTGATCTGCAGAAGCCATCTTTCTTAATATTCTTCTCCAAGTAATCAGTATCTGCACAGCTACACCTCACAGAGAACTCAGCACGGTTCTCCAGTCAGTCAGCACGGCCTCGTGCCTGCAGCTGGCAGGGAGCTGCGATGCCTCCAGTAAAAGCCACAGGTTGCAGTTACTGTGCTCAAGCGGGGTCATACAGCAGATAAAACAGCACTTGTTGTCCACATCTTTCAACACAGGAGTAATTTCACATTGCATGCATCTCAAGTGAATTATAACTACAACCGAAGAATAAGTAAAAATAACATGCACAACCTGTCACCCTTAAGATTAAATGCCTATTGGGTAACAGGAATGGAACTGATTACAAATGCTGATGTGAATTAGAATTAGAGCACATATAAAACAAGTCACTTGCTACACTTAAGTATTATTTTCTTCAATGCTCATTTTGTCTAGATGGTTCTGAAACATAAGGTACCCAAACGTGAAGTAGAGAACGTTTTTCCATGCCTGATACCTACCTTGCTTCTCTGTATCCAGGACAATTTGGCCAAGAATTTAGTGTAACGCAGGCATGATTACCAAACATTTTCCACTTGTTAAGAAAAAAAACAATAAAAAAGGGCGTGCTTAGCTTAGGTGTAGATGCAAACAGTTGTTTTCTTTTTCTCGAGAGTTCATTTTCTTAAAGCATCAGTGCTAATTCTTCTTTAAAAACTAAAATATAGGTGCCTTTGCAGACAGAACTCTAAAGGAAATGGTTTCCAAACTTAACGACTCACTCTTCCAGCAGGGTTCAAATAAAAAACAAAACCAACATATTATACTCCATGAGGAAGCTTCAAGAATTCCAGCAATGTAATTCTCCCTTTTCTTCAAGTCACAATTCTTTACATAAACTATTTAATGGCTTGTAACAAGGCTATTAAGGGACTCGCTTCCCATTTCACACTATGCTTCTCACACACTTCTACGAAGTATGTCCTCAAGTTCCAGTAGATGTATTTCATATTTGTAAAATTAATCCTGTTTGAAAGAACATATTCCAAAATAAAAATTAATCACATCGTGATTTTTATTCTGGTGTTTCTGCCACTGACCACTTGTCTGTCTGGAGTCAAATCCACTGCATAATACTTAAACTGACAAATAATTTGCATAACTGCATGTAGTTAAGCTACACTAACCACCTGTTCAAATAAGCAGGTCCCACTGCAGTGCAGATGTTTGTTCTTCTAAAAGCAAATGGGGGATGTACAAGGTGATACAGCGCTTTTGTCCAAACACCAGTCTTAGGCTAAATACTCAGACTGCAAATACCTCATACAAATACACACACTACAACACTCAAAAAAAGGCACAATTTCAAATGGCAATTATGTTTGACCTTCATTAATATTCTCTCATTTTATTCCTCGGTTTTGTTCTAGAAGTGCATCATTATACAGACACCAGAGAACTGAGCTTGCAACACAGCAGCGTGGCTCTATCTCCAAGGGCAGCTTGTATCGTTGACACCTGCATTGTCCCAACATGCTTCCTTTTTACAAAACTGTATCTTAATGCACATTAAACTAAAAATGGTATCTTCTGCTAAGGGAAGATTAAAAACCAAACTGTCATGATACAATCATGTGAAAGCAAGGCACATTTTAGCTAGAAGAAAGTGTTTGTTCCTTGCACAAGTACATGAGAATATTAAAAGGCATTTTAAGTGTTGACTTAATGCACTTAAACTGCCTTTTAATCTAAAATATAATCCAGTAAGAGTAGTCTCATGATCTGAATTCCTACAGGCAGCCATTGAACCTACTCATTCTATTTTGGTTTTCCTTACACAGCAAAGCTGATAAGGAGAAAACTTCTAGACCTTCACCTGGATGGTTTTAAGTATGTCCATGAAAACATGCATGTGCTATTCTAGACAGTATGAAACCCATCCTTCTCTGAGGAACCATTAATAATTCATCTGAGAGGATGTGCTAAAGGCTGGCCACCAATGTCCTACATGATCAGATGACAGTTGTATCTTGTGCCCCTTTTGTGCGAATTAAATTTCTTTCTAAAAGGCTCAGAAACCTTGAAGTCAAAATACAGAGTCTGACCTGCGCTATAAGGAAATGCAAATAAATGATTAACCATCCCTTTTTAATTTAATTAATATATATATATATATATATTAAACAATACTAGATTAAATGCATGAAATCCAAAGCAAACTTCTACCTAATACTGGAAAACATCAAGTTTCAGACCCTGAACTGCCACTGACCCAGTGAGACAAGATCAGTTAAGGTTGTTTTTTTCCTCCCCCTGCTACTTCAGTATTAAACATGGAAAGGGTTACCGCAGCACACCTTGTTGATCAAGCTCTGCCATTCTCAGGAACACCAACAAGACATGAAGTGTAACGAAAGTGAGTAATTCTCCAAAATCAAGAAGGTTTGGAGGCTCTAAGATGGGGAAAACAGCTGGATGGCACAGAACTTTCTTCCTACCAAGGTACATAAACAACTTTCTTACTCAATTACTCAAATTAGCGTCAGTACAGGACAACTGCCCAACTTGGGTAGCAGTTAAGACTCTGACCCCTACAACTTTCTTCTGAGGGGTCTGAGGCATCTTATGCTAGTACCCAACAACTGTATGCACACCTCAGGGCTAACCTGCACTGACGATATATGGGACTCCTGGCAATTTTTGCCATGGATGGGCAATTCCTGTGTTGGCCCCAAAAAAACTCCCAAGAGAAGATGATACAGAATAGCTTGTCTTCCAGGTCATGTTCTCAATAAATAATCCTAGGAAGGCTTTACCCTCTTATCCTTTCAGTAAATTATTTTCTTGCTCAGAGCTTTAAGATTTTATTGCTTTTTAAGTTAGCGATGAAAGATTTAATCACAGATTTGTTAGATTTAAGCACTCAACCCAGGGTCTTCCAGAACCTTCCTGGCTCCAACAAGAGCCGCAGGAGAAGTTCCCGACTGTGAACGCTACTGGAAAAATTCTGGATTTACCACGGATTTCCTCCCAGTAATCATTCACAGCTTGAGTTTAGCAATAAAGAAATCCATCACCGTGGCCCCAACACCATCTGGGAGATCAGGCTTTTGGCAGAGAGAAACGGAGCAGCAATCGCCTGGCGGCGCAGGAAATCAATGGCTTCCCCGAGCACAGATCATCGATTTCCCTTTCTGCCAGCAGAGTCACTTTGCACGCTCAGAGACAAGTCTCCCTTATCCCAGTAGGGCACACGCACTTTCCTCCAGATCCTTCCCTTACCCATAGGGCAGACAGCTATGCAACTTCAGCTGAACAAAAAGGGAAGGAGGGAGTAAGTGCCTAGACACCCATTTCCCTGGAGAGCCTTTAGACAAAAAGGTTTCAGGCTGCGAGCTTCAGGCTGGGTTTCAGGCTGTGACGTGGATAACAAATGCCCCAGCATTCTACTGATTGAAACTCATCTCAAATCCCAGGACTTGACAAAGAATCCAACTTTGACAACATGTGGGTCAGGAAAACCTCATCTTCCCTTCCTGCCCAGTAATAAGCCAGTAATATTTTTGCCAGTAATTAGTGCTCCAAAACAGGTGTAAAGGCGTTATTTCATTTTAAGCTCAACCATATAGGGGACTTTGGAACACGTGACAACCACGTCACCAAAACATAAGTGAGCACAGGAAACAACAGGTCACATCGACACCCTTCCATGCTGCGTTTCTTCATAACTAAACCACAGGTTTACTTACGTAGCCCAGAGAACCTTCCAGTACAACCCAGTTGATGCATCCTTTTTACTGCGAGATTTTACAGGAGAGATGCTGAGAACTGGAATATTCACTCAAAATCTCCTGCCAAGGTCATAGCAGAAACCACCCTTCATCTCTGCAGTAAAATGCCAATCCCTCCTCAAATTTACTCGCCTTGCTGCTCCCTGGAGCACAAAGCAAGGTAAGGACAGCAATAGAGATTCCCCAGACACACACTTTACCTTTGCTGCAAGCAATATGAACTCCATGTGCACACTTATGCCCCAGGTCCAAGTTCCCAATGAAACCACAGTAATGGGGACATGAAAAGCATGCATGCAGTAACCAGGAACTGAACAACTGTCTGTGACTGGTGTCAGAGGTTACCGACATACAACAGCAGATGGAAGGGACTTCTGGTCAATCCAGACTTGGCCCTGATTTGAACCAGTGCTCTGAATAAGCAGCTTGTCCACGAACCAGCCATCTCTCAGATCAGAGGGTAGTGCTGTAATTGTTTTCAGAGCTATGCCCGCACATTAACCCCAGCAACTGCAGACACGTTGGGCTCACCACTGGATCAGGCTGACAGTATTTACCTGTATCACGCATATTTCGCAGCCATATTTCTGCTGACAGCTAGGCTCAAAGATTCACAGAAATCTGTAAGAGAGTTATAATACACTAGAATATCTTAGCCTCTAGCAGCTTCTCAGGGAGACCACTCACTCGTGTCTCTGCCCACATTTTACACCTTCAGTTTAACAGGTTACATTTGTAAGTGCAAGTATCTGCTGTATTTCTCTAGAGTCACCATTGCTCCAAATCAATTCAGGTCATGCTGAAATTAGTTTTGCCCTTCATCAGGTTAACTGCTTCTCCAGTTTTGCTATAATTAATACATGTCCGCAGATAAATTACAAATAAAGTGAAAGACAAAAAAGAAGTAGGATTAAAGTGTAAAATTTTTCCTTGTCCCTTCATCCCCGAATTAAACAAGAAGCCTCTCAAAATCTCACCATACAAATTTAATCAGTGATGACCAATTAATCAGTTAGCAAGAAGAGACACTGCTTAAAGGTATTTCATAGAAAAAATAACCTACAAGAGACTCCTCAATAAATATGAGCAACGCAGTTAACCCAACCTGTTTTCCTGTGAAAGAGAAAAAAGTTCATTTTTTTTTTTAAGCTTTTCACCTTTCTCCTGGTCCATCCTAGCTGCAGTAAGACTCAATTTGGCCATTGTGGATAGCAGTAGGCCTGCATTTAGCATGGTGGAGTGTGTGTCCTCATGGTTTGTTTTTACAGTTTATGGAAAGGCAAGTATAATGAAGCAAAACTGCTGCAAGAAAGAGCTGGAACGAGTTAAGAGAACAAGCTTCTTTGAGACAACATTATTCATTCTAGGTTTCTGGCACACATAGCCAAAACTCCATCATATTCTTTACTGACAGATTTAGAGCTATTATTTATTACAAATAGGATCAATGAGGCAAAGTAGTATTTCATGGTATGTTCTTGAACTGATCAGAAATCTTACACAATGAACACTGGAAGACTTGGTTCTATGTTCTAGGGAAAAGTGATTTTCTACTTACGTACTATTATTTTCCTCTGGGAAAACTACCTTTTCTTTATGCTGAGAATGATTATAATAAAAATTCTTACCTGTTTTCCATCTAGTGTGTACAAGCGTTTGACCACCCCTGAATCCAGCTTGATGGCATCGGTTATATCAGTAAGAACCTGTTCAAATGAATGTGCTGTCTTCTTGTTAAGCAGAATCCGGACTGCCTTCCGTGGTTTCACTCCACTCCTGATGATAGTGACTAGTTTAGGCCTAATGAAATCCTTATTTTCTTTTGCATCTGGAGTACCTCCTTTAGCAGTGGCAAGAGACGGCACTGAGCGAGAAGTAGAGGTTGTCTTAACATTCACTGACCAGTTTGGGTTTACATTCTTCGTGTACTCCAGTTTCTTGAAGGGTTCTATTGAACCACATACATAGCTTTCCCCTGCAGAAACAGAAGTGCGAGAGCAGCAAGTCAGATTGGAGGGGAGAAAAAAAAAAAAGGAAAAAAGAAAATTCAAATCATTCTCAATCATTATTCTTACTACTCTTGATCTATAGTACATAACACGTTGATATCTTCCCTTCTTTTATATCTTTTAAAGATCACTCATCAGCTAAGCATCAAGCAAAGGCAATGCTGTGATGAATTGCTTGAAAGCAACAGTTTTCTTTTCAGAAAGCACCATCACAAGTGGGGACTGCTACTGTCGGTAAGCAGTGTTCACATTAATCAGTTGTCCAGACCCAGGGCATTATCACGGTAGTCCACCAGCCTTCATGCTTAAGTGGCCCGTTCTTCACAAAAGAGCAGGCCCCAAACACTTCAGAGGAAATAGTATGAACTGTTATCAAAAACTATAGGTTACAAATTACCTTCAATAAAAGGTGGGTGAAAATGTCACAGGAAATTTGTTAACATTTGATTATTTAAAGCTTTAAGTAACGTAAAACTAGGATATAGTGAGGTTTCTTGCCTGTACCTATTATTCTATTGACTCAGTGTATTATATGGAGGGAAAATGAAGGCAAAGAACAGTAATTACAGAGCTCTCCTCCCACCATAGTTGGGACCATAGTTTAAAGAAAATGACAGTTTAATGAAAAAAAGTTGATTATAGTTCAGATTTCTATTGGAACATTATCTACAATGAACTATTTCCAGAATTACCACACCCACATTTTCTGGCTAGGTTAGAGCTCCCCAGCCAGCATATCCCTATTCCTTAATCCATTTCAGCTGCAGGCTGGTGTGACAAAGGCACCCGCTTGTGTCCTCCCAACCTCTCCCTTGTGCTTGGCTGAGTGACCACACTGCCAGTTGCGGGGGGTAGGTTGGACCAGCTTGTTCATCTGATGGAACATGAAGACAACACTAACACTTTAGCAAGCTGATCCAGCTCTCCCTCTGGCTGCAAGAAAAGAAAAAAAGATGGAAAAAACCACCACATGAGATCCAGCAGGACCACACCTTCTGGCAGAGTGCAGTTAAACTGGATTACAAATAATGTAAAATCCTATCTGACTAACACCACAAAAACATTTGAGATGTTTTAAGTCTTCAGGGTTCAACAGTTCAGTAGGGACCTTTATATTAGCAGTTTACCCCAAGGTATTAAGATAAAAACAGAACAAAATGCAGTAACGTACTTCCTAGGCGAAAACAGCACACAAGAACCAAATCCCCTGAACACTAGAAAACAGACTTTCCTAGTGATCCCTACCATAAGCAATGAGGATTTGTGTTTTAACCATTATAAAGAAAAAGTATTTTTTTTTTCTCTAGACACACTAAGATTTCAGGGCCATTCAACCCCACAGACAATACAGCACACAAAAACACGAGGAATGCTGGCAGATGCACAAAGTTCCCACAGCTAGAACTGGAGGGGGAGATGAAGGGGAACCCACCAGGGCACAAGGTCCCAGGATGCAAGAGAGGTTCAGGTCTTGTACTAGCAGAGCTGGCATGATGCTCCACAGGGGAGATAATAAAGACAGGAGGATGTTGTAAAGATCAACAAATGATCTTGAGAACAGATGTTGTAAAGACTAGAAAGCCAGCAGAAGGACACCAGGAGTGTACCAAAGAATTCAGAGCCACATGTGAAGATGGACCACTGAGCAGAAAAGATAAATGCAGTGACAACGCAAGATTTTTGTTTGGTTTTTCTTTTAACATACTTTTGAAGCTGAACACAAAATGCAGAACGGGAGATGAAGTAACACATTCCAATGTCTGATAGTCACTGGAATTTCAAGTTCATCTGCACTTTGCAGCGACTTCTTAAGTGGTAAGAAAGGAATCTAAGACTGAATGCTTACACCAATCTTAAGAGACAGAAAGGTAAACCCTTACTGAGAGAGAGAGGGGGCACTCACTATATATACGGTAACAACAGAAAAAGGCTTACCAGCAGGAATGACCCAGGAGTGAACAAACAAGACATGTTCTCTTTTATCTAAGCCCTGTTCCAGTATTTGTTGCACTAGCTACTCAATTACAGCAAGGTCAGAACGCACCCACAACATGTTATCTTTAAAATTTGTTAATTTTAATAAAACATTAATAAAGTTTTATAGAAAGGAAAAAAGTAAAAAGATCCTGCTATGAATAGGACCACCCTCAATACCATAGTAACTGTTGTATAAAATACAAAATTTTTTACTTCTGTGAAGTATCTGTGCAATTTTAGCTCCCTCTAGAAAAATTTAAACAAAATTTATTCTTGCCTCCACTTGAGTTTGTAGTCAGATTTAAAAATCACCAGCAACCTCTTTGTGAGAAAAAAAAAATAGAAAACAATTTCAGAGTCAGAAAGCGTTTGGCTTACTGGCATAAAATAAGGATTATTTCGTTAAAAAAAAAAAAAGCTTCATATTAAAGCTCACTACTCACGGGGTGGGTGAATAAACAAACTGCCATATACAGCATAACCAGAAGTTTTATGTTACATTTATAAAGAACAAGTTTGGTTCCTTTTCTTGAAAGGACAGCATTCCACGTGGTTTTTAATACCAGCTATATTTAAAGGTCAGCTGGCTTCCTTGCAGTGTGTAACAGCACATCATCTCCTAGCTACAAAATTAGTTTTGTGTAAATGACCATAAAATACTCACTGAAGCTGTAGGAGTGTTTTAACATCAGACTCTTTCCCCTTCGTTTCCAACAGTACAATATTACACCAATAAAATATGTGCACCAGGATACTCTTTTTTTTTTTCCCTTGAAGAGGCTCACATTTATATACAGAATGTCTCAGAGACAGAATATCCAAAGCCTTGCAAGATTAACTATCTATGATAAGAGCTATCATATAAGAAAACAGAAATAAAGACACCTCTACCATCATATTATCAACTTAAGATCATTTATTCCTCCAACACTTTGCCTGAAGTACAAAAAACTTTAGGAAATTTGGTCTGCAACTGCAGTTGTCATTCATAGGTGACCCTTTATTCCATTCAAGGGTCAGCCCTGGAAGCACACAAGCCAAACAGATCAGAACCTCGTCCTAGAAAGCATCTCGTACCTCATCTTAAAAACATGTTAGTATCATTTTATGCTGATATTCAGCAATTTCTGAGTACTCCTGACTTAAGTGTAAGCATAAATTTTCTGAACTTGGGACCCATGTTGACAGCAGTCAGAAATTTAAATTGCTTAGTTTAATCCTTTACCATTCATGCCAACATACAGGACAACACACAGAGGAAATGCCAACATACAGGACAACACACAGAGGAAATGCCAACATACAGGACAAAAAGCCTTCATCTTGGCTTTCATCTCTTCTGGTTCATAGTTACCTTAAGAAGAGATGACTGCAAAAAGAGTTTCACAATGGACATGCCTTACTAATCCAATAAATTCACCACCTTCTGCCTTTGCTACCACTTCCTCACAAGTCCCTCCCAGCTGCTGTAATGACGAGGCAAGGAGGTCTGTGTTTCAACAGCGTGAATCAGAGTCTGGAAGAAAGCAGGCTCACTGCAGTTAGGGCAAGACTAAAACTATCAAGTGATGAAGCAATTTTTCATGTTTTATTTTTGGTAACCTTTTGCTATCGTTGTCTCGCGGACAACAGCCTCAGCACGGCGATTTGTACCAGAAGGGAGACAGAAACTGTAATTTGCTGACAGCTCCAGACTGAGAAACACATTTCCAAGGGGTAATGGGACTCGAGCACCACCAACTCTTGGTCCAGGTCAGGCCTAAGCACAAGGCCCTGAAGCGTGTCCAGGGAAGGGCTACAAAGCTGGTGGGGGGCCTGGAGCACAAGTCCTGTGAGGAGCGGCTGAGGGAGCTGGGGGTGTTTGGTCTGGAGAAGAGAAGGCTCAGGGGAGACCTCATTGCTCTCTGCAGCTACCTGAAAGGAAGGGGTGGGGAGCTGGGGGTCAGCCTCTTCGCACAGGTAACTAGTGATGGGACTAAAGAGAATGGCTTCAAGCTGTGCCAGGGGAGGTTCAGGTTGGCAATGAGGAGACATTTCTGCTCAGAAAGAGCAGTCAGGCACTGGGACGGGTTGCCCAGGGAGGTGGTGGAGTCACCGTCCCTGGGGGTGCTCAAGGAGAGGTTGGACGTGGTGCTTGGGGACGTGGTTTAGTGGGTGACATTGGTGGCAGGGAGATGGTTGGACCAGATGATCTTGGAGGGCTCGTTCAACTTTAATGAGTCTATTCTATGAAAATACAGCCCACAAACATCAGTTTTGACTGACAGCTGGAAGAAGGTGATCTGTACAGGTAATAATCTTCTGTTACAAATCAAGTGTTCCAAGACCTATGTTGAAGAAGGAGATTCTGGATTAAACAAAATTTTAGGAGACTGCCTACTTAAAATATCCATTAGACAGCACTTCCCCAAGAGACAGGAGTCAGCATTTCCCAGTGCAGTCATCAGTCCCTAATGAAATTTTGACTCTTGATGACAGTATCCATAAGCATTAAGAGCAGAAAGGGGGGGGCATCCAGCTGTTTGGGGACATCTGACATCTAGGAAAGAGTCATTACTGCACATTCAAAACCAATCCTTTCCTGACAGCCCCCTGCCTCCTCACATTCTCAGCAACACTGTGAATGAAATGTACCATGCTTTAACCCTTTAAAATGACACACAGCACTTGTTTCCTGGTTTTGAAGCTGTAATCTCACAATGTAAATTGTGTGAGTGCTCAACACTCCAGAAATCCCATGCGGAACAAGAATAAATCTTAAAATAAATCTTAATATTAAGAGACTAATAAAAAGCTAGTCATGTAGGACAGATCCCAAAACACGATTTATGTTTAAAAACAAATGAACAAATTGCTTATTACCTGTAGTTATACATCTGTCAAAATTCAATAGAGATGAACCACTACAGACATTGAATGCTGAAGGATAGGTCTTACAGGTCACAACAGAACTTTGCAATATGCTTCATGTATTAAATTAAAAAATATACGTATCTGTATACAGGGTGGCTGCTAACTCTAAGTACTGATGCAAGTGTTTGATTCCCTCTTTGGCATATGGGCATTAGCAGTTAGTTTGTATCTCCCAGCTTGCTAATTTTCTCATTACCAGAATGACCAAGCCAGCATCTCCTAATTAAAAAAAAAAAAAAAAAAAAAAAAAACACAACTTATTTTCCTTACACTGCTTTTCTACACTAAAGGCAATCTGGACTAAAATGGCTTCAAAATGGCTTCATACAGAAGCCAGTTGGTCTTAGGTAGAAAACCCTGGAGAAGGAATAGAGAACCTGCTTGAATCATGGAAGCAGAGAAGGAACAATCACCATTCGTGAGGCAGCACAACTTCCAGTTTATTGGAAACAGCCTTGGTTGCTGGTAGAAGAGTACACGCTAGGAAAAGAAAATCCATCTACAAACTGCAAAGGTGGGAAAACTGCAGTAATGGCACACTTGGGAGGTAAGACATCCCAGTGAGGGTGCTCAGTCATTCCCTGCAGTCCGTTTCCCCTGTAGATGTGACAATGGACAGAACAAGACAATAGGGAAGGGGATTGGCACCCCCAGCACTCAGTGCATACCTGCTCTTCTTCACCTCCACCTTTTTTTTTTTTTTTGCTTGTCTTCATACAAGCAAAAGACAGAGGAAAAATCTCTCCTGGGAGATGACGAGGAATTCTGATTACCCTCCACCATGCAGAGCAGACTGCAAAGGTAGATGACCTGAACCAAATAAGTTACTACCAGACAGTTCCCAAATGTGTTAGTTAATAGAGCAATAACCTACTTAAACTACATTACTGCTGCCTTGTCTTTTTGCACTGTCTGAAAAAATGCAATCCTGCTAGTGAGATGGTGCACCTATAGGAAATACATCTGACCTGGCCATGCTCACCTAGTAATCAGATGCACCATGAACTTTAAACCAGGTCTCCTCCGATTTTCTCAAGGACTTTTTTGGCACATCGTTATTTTTTTCTGCTCAGCTCAGACTAAAAATTCCTCTTTCTTCTTCTTTCCAATCCAGAGGAAAAACTAGATATACTTCTTTACAATTCTGCTCCCTCCTTCCAGATTTCCTCAGTCTTGAGGAAAGCAAGACAGGTCCTGGATAGGTCTGGTACATGCTTTTAGGATTACTGGAAAGCACCTAGATTTTGTTGTTGCTGTTGTTTTTAAAAAGGGCCTTCCAAGAACTTGTTTAGGAAGACATAATGTGAAATGACTGGCTATTCTGGCTAATGGATGAATCTTCTCAAATTCATCAAATAAAATAATCAAATAGTGCCAAAACAACCCTCTACCATTTTATGCAACAGGATTATTCAGCTGTTTGTTTATTAAACAATATAAGGATTGCAGACATCTCTGCCGTAGGATCCAGTCCAAGTTTCAGTAACTTTGATAGCCCTGGATCAAGTCCATGGTAAATATCCAGTATAAATTCAATCCTATAAACAAACGTCCACATAGATTCAGCTCTGCAAACATTTAAACAGACACTTTACTATTATTATTTCCACTGCATATTGCACATGAACCTTTCCAGCCCACTAATTCCCAAGCACTGAGGTAGGCACGACCTAGAGGAAACAGCAAGAGCTCTAGAGTGCATCAGAGAGTGATTCCTGCAGGCAGACCAGGCTGGGCTTCTCACCAGCACTGCTGGAGCGGGCAGCAGAGTCAAGGAGGCAGCAGCAGGAACAGATGCAAGAGCAGAAAGCAGAGACGTGAGAAACGAGGTAACAGTGGAAATAGCAAGACAAATACAAAGCATCAGGAAATCTTTCACAGCCCACCACTTCAAGCAAGGAGACTGCTTTCTAAGATCTTCCACTGGAAGGCAGCTTCCCTGCTGCAAATGCTAACCGCCTGCCTCCCCTCACAAGAGCCTTCTCAACCCTCGTGGGGTCCATCACCTCCTCTGTCGCTCCTGGGAGATTCCTACCTCCAAACATTTTTATTTTTTTTTACCAGATTTTCAACCTGGTATAATTGTGCTCTTTTGAGCTGCTCTTTCAACTAGGGTTGCAGCTGCCAGATAATCCTCCTAAAGGCATTAATTTTTTTTTTTCCCAACTATTCCTTAGTATTATTTTTATGATTATGCCTACACAACGTGCACGTACGCATACAAATCTTTACAATAGTTTGGCAGCACACCCAATACTGGCACGTGACCATGCAGTTTCCTAGTACTCTCTCACCCATCTTGTGGTTTGGGGTTTTTTGGTTATTCTTTGACTGCCAGTTCTCTGCTGCCGGCTTCATCTTTTGTGGTAGGTATTGTGGAAACTTAAAACAATTGATTCTGGTTCGTACCCAAGGCTCTGAGGTAATATTATAATAAAAATTAATGAGAAAGGGATGCAGTACTGGCTATAGATTGGTTCTGTGGTCTTTGTTGCACGCAGTAGGACCCCAGGAGTAAAAACTGTAAATAAAACCCTTTGTTTCAAGTTTATCCTGCGCATTCCAACCCATTACTGGTCTTAATGCACTGTTCAATAGTAATTCTTGGGGTAAGAACCATCAGTCTATCTCCATCGACAGGTTTAAAGATGCTACCCTTTTGGAAAAGCCAAAGGAATTTGGTCCTTTCAAGACTTTGTTTACAGCTAGATGATTTAGCTGTAAAAGCAGCTTCAACTTTATTGTTTGTACAAGCCAGATTAGATATCATACTCAGAGAATAAAGTCACTTCACATTTGGAAACAATTGTTTCAAGGTAAGAGGGTTCTGAACATCAGGTCTGACAAAAAGAAGATGACCTGAATCCATTACATTCCTTACTTCATCTAAGGTAAAAGCAGAGAAGTTGCTGAGCCTGTGAAACTTTTTATAGCAGTAGCTACACACTTCGGGCAGTCGTTAGTTTCAAGTAGAAGAAGGATATGTCCACGCACCTCAAAATATCCTACAGCACTAGCACACACCATGCCAGCTCTGAACCATATGCAGGGGAGAACGAAATATTACTGAAGCAAAACAGTTCCTTTGGGACCACCTTTCACACTGTTCTATGGATTTTGCTTGGGGATGAAAGGCAGTGGCTGCTGTTTTGTATTCCCCAGGAACCAGCTGCTTGTCTTTGTTCATTTACCCATATGGGAAGGTAAGAGCTGAATAACTTCCTCACAGGCATAAATGCCAATCTCCAAATCAAAGCCTCACATGTTTACCTTACAATGCCATCACCAACTCAGAACCCATCAAAACACATAAATAAAGTCTGGGATCTAAATTTTTAAGAGTCTCATGAGATTAATTCATACAATAAAGGAATAGTCTCACCATGAAGAAAGCAAGACTTCAGATTTGAGGACAAATGTTATTTAGAAAAAAAAAAAAAAAAAAAAAGCAATTTTCCAGCTATTTAAACACAAAGTACAGCTTCAAGCTAATTGATGCTATACCAGACTAGCCAAACACTAATAAATTTGTACAGTAAAGAGTGAAACGGGCTTACATAAAACCATCAGTGAGCTAATAATACGTGGACTGTTATTCTACAATGAAGCTCTATAAGGGGATCAGAACAAAACACCCCACCTTAGTTTTATACAAATAGACAGAAGCGCACTTTCAGGTGGAACAAGGATGTAGCTCATTTCTTAGACACAAAATTTGACTTCTGTAAATCCCACAGTGTCAATGGCACAAGAAAATAAGATTGTCCAACTTGAAATCTACACACAGTATGAGATGTGTTCGTCGTAAAAGTAAGGACTGAAGTCCCACAGAACTTAAGAAAATTCCCAAGCCCTTCTTTAAAATAAAACCTATGACCTGGTACTGTCATTCACTGTGATTTATTTTGGCACAAATAGAGAAGAATAACACCAGTTATAAGTCAGTCAATCTTACAGGTTGCTGAATTTATTTCTGTATTCAGTTGGTGTTTTTTTTAAACAGCTGGTTGTGACAGGCAGTGAAGGCTATGCAAATCAACATTAATATCAATGCTACTTGCTTCTTGACGAGCATACCAATCAAATAAGCACAATTATTTATACCGCTACTGAGAAGAAAATACACCAACACTGCTTTTAAACAGATGTTGATTTAATATTGGTCTTTCCTCCCAGTAATCAATTTTCTCCACCAATTAAATATCACCCTCACAAATGCAGTTCTAACTCTGCCCTAGAATTCATGACATTAATCTTGGGACCAGTTGCCTTTCCATTTTGCTAGAACTATATGGTCCTAAACCCAGGAACTCGTACTTAACACAGGCAATCCCATCACTCCAATTTCTCTGAGCATCTTTGTGTTGTTCCCTATTCTGCCTCGTAGGAACGGCAGATTATCAAGAATACCCTCTTCTCAAAACTTCTCTTTAAAAAGCTTTCCTCTGTTATGATACCAGAAGGAGACGACTCAATGGTGGCTGCACACCTGCTATGCAGAGATGTGCTCCTCTTTCAGGAACCTTTTTCAGCATTACCCTTTTCTTCTTCTCTCCCCAGATTAGCATTCTTCTGATCATCTCATTGCACCCTGGCACTGTAAGTTCTCTCATCCCATGCTAAAAATGAAGATCAGGAGGAAATTGCAAACTCTGTTGAAACTCTAAATTGGCTCCCCAGCAGCTATAGGTCCATAGGTTTTAGTTTACAGGTTTGACCAAGGCACATTGAGACCAAGGGCAGGATGAAAGCAACAACAAAAACATTATTGTTCAGCTTTTATTTTCTTTGATCACATCCAAGGATCTGCACTTAAACTTTAGACAAGAAACATGTTACTTATCCCTTCGTACTGGTTAATGCTTTCAGACCTAATACATTTTCATGTTTTATACTAAGAGCTATCGTCTACACACATAAAAAGACATCCACTGCCAGGCAGAAGCACTTTATGTTGGAGTAACTGATAGTGCTTTATAGTGCAGGAACACAAACTTGATTAAAAAGCAACCTAAGGACACCAAGGGACTAGAAGAAGAAGAGCAGAACTTTTCTCTCCTGTAGTGTCTAATTCTATTCAAACCATCTCCCCCAGCTGAACCACAGCTACAACATTGCTATTTAAATGGCTGCCTACTATCTATTCCACTCTGAGTGAAGGGTACTTTACGCATATCATTTGTAGGAAGAGTTGGAGTTCTTCACTTGGTAGTGAGAGACTTAAAAGAAATAACAATTAAAAAAATAAAAATCACAATTGACTTTCCTCTAGAGATGAAGACATCTGCTGATGACACCTAGAAAACCTTGGACCTTGTCAGGTTTAACTGACTAAACTCTCATTGTGATTTTTAAATATGCAAGTTCAGAAGAAGCAGCAGATGAGGTCTTCAAGATCTAGGTCTACCAACACGAGGTTGATAGAGAAAGGTTAGACTACTTTCAACAAGAGGGAAATAAGTAGCAAGGCAATAATACTTCAAGGCCCAAATTATGATGTTCACAATTCTAGGTCATTAAAGATCCTTTTCCTATCAGTAAGAACAGTAACGTTGCTTATTTGCAGAGATTTAAGACGTTAGCCAAACAAACCCTGACCCAAACATAACTCTATACTTCCCAATGTTACTGCTTACCTTCTACTAGCTGGTCCAAGGAGGAAATCTTCTTGGAGCCATCAATCGTGTAGATTGTTCTCACTCCCTGGGGCAGATTCACATTGTCAGACAGAGTTCGGGTCAGATCAGCCAGCAGAGCTTCAAAAGATCTAAACCGGTCAGGGGAGATAGCATATACAATCCCTTTGAAATACCGGTCTCCATTACGATAGAAGCGAACTTTCTTGGCTTTTTTCTCAGAACTCAGGGTCTGTAGAGTGCGGGTTCGGTAAAAGCTGCAGTGGGCACTGTGGGTAGGGCTGGGCAAACCATTCACCCGGGACCCTCTGCCATACCGCTGCGCTTTATCACGCTCATCAAAATGCTCCAGCTCCATATCTCTCCCAAAGGACATCTTGAAGTTCAATCTAAGGGATGCACAAGAGAAGAGAAGGAGTTTAACAACTTACTCGTTTTGTGGGAGCTCACTTTAAGATATCAAGGAATATACAAGTCATACACGGAAGACTGCTTTCTAGGTTGAGAAAAACGCTTGAGTGAAACCACACTACGTTCATGTGTTCATTTTACAACCCTGCTGCTGTGCCATAAAATCTATTTTATTAGCTAGGCTTCTGTATGTCATAGAAACACCACTCAGAAAACCCACTGCCAACAATACACAAACACTAAGAACTGTTTATTCAAATTCAGTACAAGCTCTGAAACCGAGATTGACAAAGTAGAGCTACTGGGAAAAAAAAAAGAAAAAAAAAGAACCAATGGGTCAGCTTTCTACTTCTCCTCATCTTACATTCGGGTGGTATTCGAGACCATTTGCCCCCACTGAATTGTTTGTTCCACCTATGATCTCAAAAGGCGTCACTTCAGAAGGTAGTAACTGTTTACTGATTGGCAACAAGTAAGAACTCCTCAGAGCAATAGATTGCAGGCTGGTGATGAGAATCTGGACTATTACTACAAGCAAGGTGACTTGGTGGGTCAAATCCAATGTAGTTTTCCCTACAGTGTTAGCTTTGTAATCATCTATTTCAGCCATCCTTATACTCTAATATACTCTGGGTATTCTGAAAAAACAGAAATGCTCAAATGTTGTGGAAAAAAAAGAAGGAAAGAAGAAGCCATAGAACTCATATTATTCAATGAGCAAGCTACTTCTGTGCTTTATAAAATTTTCAAGAAGTATCATTAATGTCCTAGGGCTAGCATTCAAAGTGGTTAATGGTGACAGCTTCTTTTGCCAATAAAACTATCACTGAAGGAGTGAGAAATTCAATGTCAATCAGCAAACCAGCAACTCACATCTCCTATGCTTGACAGTGGCAAGGACCTCTTAGTTCTGACCAAAATGATCTCAGCCAGCTGTTCAATACAGTTCACATAAATGAAAATTCACATTTTCAGAAATTAAATCATGGAGGCACGTGCTTGCTCTCCTTTTGTTGGCCAATGCAAGACTAAATACTACAAATTGCACATAATTTTTTCTATACTTAAAAAAATGAAGATTAGAAAACGACCAAAAGATCATCAGGTTCAAATTGCATTTCTTCTAATTTAAATGCCACCTTGATTTGCAGTTGTCTGCAGAACAGCAAAGCACAGTAAGCTTATTTATAGCACAGATACACAGACCTAATTTAGAAGTGGTCTCTCTCATTGATTTCCAATAAAATGGAAAAAAAACAGCAAGCACAAGCTTTGTTTAAACCACTCATAATTATACGTCCATTAAAAAAAAAAAAATATCCAGACCCAGTCTAAAGCAATAAGAGCAAACACAGGAAGACTTACATACATTCTTTAACGTACACGAGTTTGTATGAAAACAGTGATTGTACAGCTGGACTTTGATGCTGCAAAGCTGTAGGGAATGTGCTCAACAACTTCTCTGAGCTGTTCACATGCTTAACTAGACCAAGCACCTAAGGCTAACCACTGCAAGCACAGGGCCTTGGGAATTATTTACCCTGGTTTAGGTACAGCTCACAACTTGTTCTGTTGTGCAGGCACAGGGTCATGTGCTGATGTATATATGCAAGATTTATATTTCTAAATACTTTAAAAGCGAGTTAGTATGTGTGGATATGTATGTGTATGCACACACATTGCATCATATAAGATGTGTGTGTACGTGCATGTACGTATACACAATAAAATGTCATTATATATATAAATATAAGAGAAAAATAATCTGTTGTCCCTCATCAGTACCCACACACAGTTGAGCTAAGAGGGCATGAGCATCCGCTGTGGCGTTTCACCAACAGTCCTCCATGGGTCAAATACAAAATGCTGCTTAATGGCCACAGCTTATGCTCAGGACTATACCACCAGTGACACTATTTAAAAACAATTATCTATAAGTTATTTTGCTTCATTTTTCATTCCAATATGAACCTGTTATTCCCAAAACCCGCAATTCAAAAGCTGGGTGTCGGAAGCAATGCCTGTGACGGGAGAAATGGATTCTTCTGAGGTCTGCTGTTTCCTTTGCTCAAGCCATCTCAAACACACAAAAGGAAAACTAAGTTTCTATGAAGATACACTTTTTAAAAAGACCTTCGGCTCTAATAATTTGGGGTTCTGGGGGAGAGAGAAGCACGAGGCACTGCCCTTTCTTCCGCACGCTTACACTCCGATCGATAATGGCCGTAATTCCCAATTACGCCCTCCAAAAGAGAAATGGAGCTCCCTGCACAACGCCGCCTCGCTCTTTGCAGACAAGCGCGTGCGAAGCACAAGGTCAGAGCAGCAGACAAAGAAATCCGAAATAATTTCACCACACGTTGCCAGCGTGCGGCTAAATACCACCATCACTGTACACACACACACACACGGGCGGCGGTGGGTGCACCTCACGGGGCACACCCCGGGAGCCCGCGGTGCCTGGCTGGGCGATGCAGGTGCGGGGGAGCCCTTACATAAAGCGGCACGGCGAGAGACCCGGGAACCATCACCCAGACCGAAAAAAAATTAAGAAATAAAATACGGATGCACGCGAAGGCGGCTCGGAATAAAGCGATATTGCGCTGGGGTGCGGGAAACGTGCTCGAGATACACCGAGGAGAGCGCTGAGGCGGCACCCGGTGCCTCAGCCCCTTCACGAACCCACCACCCCCCCCGGTCACAAAAGCGGCCCCGGGAGCCCTCCCTCCCGGCCGGGGGCCCACCTGCCGGGCTCCCCGGGCACAAGGGGCCTCTGCCCGGCCTCAGCCACCGCCTCGGAGCCGGTTGCAGCCGGGGGGTAGCACCGGGAAGCCCCCGCGGGCGGCACCGCGGGCACAGGTGCAGGGCGGCGGGCAGCCAACGGCCGCGCCCCACCGGTCCCCGGGCACGGCGGAGGGGGCGCCCGCAGCCCCCCGGCCCTCCCTCACCTGCTCTCCGCAGCCCGGCGAGCGCTTCTCCCTCGGACCTGCCGGCGGGGCGCGGAGGGAAGGAGAAAGAGGCGGCGGCGAAGCGAGCTGGGAGGCGGCTGACGAGCGGCGCCTTCCCCCCCGCCGCCGGCGGCGACCACCCGGCTGCGATCGCGGGAGCGGCCGCGGCAAGCGGCTCGGGCGCCTTTGTTACGCCTCCCCCGGCTGCAGAGCGCTGCTGGGGAGGGAGCCCGGGCTGCAGCTGCTTCGCCTTTCTTCGGCTGCTGCCGCTGGCGGTGATTTGCATTAGCCCGGCCCTCATTGACATGCGGCTCTCCGCAGCAGCCTCTCCCCGCCGCTCTCTCCAGAGGGCGGCGCCGCCGTCTCCCCCTCTCCCCCCGGCTCCCCTCGCCGGGCGCTGCGGGGCGACCGCCACAGCCCTGCCCGCGGCCGCCCTCAGCCCATTTCTGCTCGCCCGTCGCCTCCCTCAACCACACCCGGCCAGCCCTGCCGCTGGCGAAGCCCTGGCCCGGCGTCCGAAGACGTCTTTAGGTGTTTTTACCGAAAATGTCACTTGCTTTTCCCAAGGGTGTTCCCTGATGCCAAGGGTCCTCCCTGATCCCAACGGTTCTCCCTGATCCCAACGGTTCTCCCCGACCCCAAAGGTTTCCCTGATCCCAAAGGTTTTCCCCGATCCCAAAGTACTGAGGGTGCACCCAGTCACCGCAGCCCCGTGACAGGACTTTTTTTGTGCGTGTTGAATGTTGAATTGGTGCAGATTTCAGGTACTAAAATGGTGCCAGGCTTCCTCACACCGCTTGAGAAGCTGCTGGCTGACCGTGGAGCTCACTAACCTCCACAGATCCCCCAGTTTTTATGCTTAGATTTCCCAGAAGAGGTATTTGCCCCAAGGCATTTCAGGCTTCATCTGACTGACCAGGCTCGTGCCCAGGCCCCTCAGGTCTTGGGCCACATTTGCAAAGTCAACTGCCACACACAAAAACAAAACAAAACAAAACAAAACAGTTATAACCAATGCTTTCTCCTCAAAAGCTTGGTTATTCTTGACGTTAGTATAAAACTATCAAAGGTTAAAACATCCTCAAGGCAGAGGACCAGGTTTGCCCTCCTCTGTGTAGCAAGGAAATTTAACCCTCTTCCACTTGCCAGGTAAACAGCATGCAGTCCAGGGGGACCTGAAAGGAGAGAAAACACTGTCTGGCCTTGTGCTGAAGCTGCTCCACTTTGCACTCTCAAAGAATTAAAAATGCATTAGACCAGAGAGAGGGAATTAGTCTGTAACCTAGTGGTTATGGCACTCAATCAGGAAGGACAAAAGATGGCTTTGTGTGCATGTGTTGCAGACCGTTTATGTGTTTTATATCCATAAATCCAGAAACAGTCAGTGGAGCAGGGCCTTAAGCCCAGGGTGCCCTGCTTCCATTGAAGACCTCTAATCAGGCTAGAGCTTCCCGCTTAATCTGCCTGTTTTTTGGCAATTGATGCCTTCAGTCTACGAAAGCTGTAAGATGCTCAAACTAAGAAGGGGATGGAGCACTCCTCCTCTTCCCTATTCCCCTAGACCACAGACAGGCTCTTCAAAGACAGAAGATACCCTGATGGAGAAAAAAAATGGATTGTACCTGTGTCTTTAACATCCTGGAGGAGTTCTTTAATAACTAAGGTATTGCATAGAGCAGAGGCAGGAGTCTTCTGGATACACTTGTTTCCTTAGTTTTTGAAAGAGAAATGAGCACCTAAAACCTTCAGGAAATCCTCTGCTTGAAGGAGTAATAGCAATAAAATTCCTGAACACCAAAGCAATTCAGAACTCATTGTACAACTCTGACCTCGGCACTCTCTTACCGCCTTGCTGAGTTTTGGTGGATCTTGGCACTTAATTCTCCCCAGACAGTCAGTGGGGTGCTGAGGCACTTAACTAAGGATTGTCATTTTTCACATGGAGGTTCTCAAAAGCCGAGCACCACCACATTGACTGTTTCACCAGCTATGTTGCTTTTTAGTCTACTGCTTTTGAAAATCTCTTGATGCGTATTTAGATGTACCAGATAAGGTGATACTTGTAGAGGTTAGTGTACTTGACTGGAGAACGGAAAATATTTTTCAAAGAATTCTGGTAATCTTGCATTAAAATTCTGTTCTTTAAACCACTGCTTTTGTAGGTCAACAATCACATAAAATATTCATGACAGTCTTAAATGATAAGAAAAACCAGGAGACTGCAAAGATTAGAGATGGAAAAGACTATCGTGGTCCTGACAAAGGGCTGCTCTTTAACATTCTTCTTCAGTGCTCTTTTGTCCACCACTATTGCAGGTAATGGGACTTCTTCCCAAAGGAGACATCCGTTCAAAGTTGAATTCCTCCAGTTATAAGGATATTTTTTCTGACAATCAGGTTAATGGAAAATTTCTTATGTTACAGCTCATTACTTCAAGCTGTAGTGCCCTGTGTTCACGTACATAATTTATTTCTTCCGTTGGTGTTTACCTCTCTCTGACATGTATTATTCACGTCTAGGCTAAGTGTGCAAAATACTTTGCAGATGTTCAAGGAAGATCCTCGCTCTGATTACATTGTACTGTAAAATACATTTTTAAAAATACACAAAGATTAAAAGAATGCAGTATAAATAAATATTTATAAATAAATAAATACTAAAGTAAAAATCTAATAGGCATGTATCTTCTTCGTTATTGTCCATTTACAGTTTTGTGTTTAACGTGAAGACACAACACAACCTCACAGTCTGCTTGCCTTTGTCATGCATACTTCTCGTGTTTTTTTTTAAAGAACTTCAAGAGATGCTTCTCTACCTTTTTTATTTGTTTGTCCACAGCTTGCATTAAAAGAATCCAATTCTAAGTAGAAGCATAGACTGTGTAAATTGTTTCAACAACTATATAATCATCCTGATACAGAAGTGTACTGTTTTTCTAATATGAAATTGTCTTTCTTGGTTGCAGACTTTGGAACTTTGTGTGCTTCAAGAGTCCTCTGAGATGCATGTTTATAAACCACGAGACAGTCACTTCTTAACCTTTCTTTGGATAAAGTTAGCAAAGTTGGACTTCACATCTCTGGCGTTGCTAATCAGGTTTGTCAGATCGAACAGTGTTCCAGCGGTGCTTTTATGAACATTTCTAATTTTTAAGCACCATTTTGAAATGCATGCAGTAGAACTGGATACAGTTATGTCAGCACCCAACTGTCAGCACTGTCTCTTAAGGCCACACCAACTGCCTTGGGACATTGTTCTGGGAGCTTCTCTTTAGCTGGCTAACCACTGTGACCCCTAAATCCCATTCAGAGCCACTGCTTTCCAGGACACAGTCTCTAGTCTTCAAAACGTGACCTACATTCTTTGTTCCTGCTGAATGACCTTGCATTCAGCTGTCTCAAAAAGCGCGTTCAAATAATCCTGGCTTACTAAAGGATGTCAATTTCCCTACTGAAAAACTGTTTTTTTTTTTTCCTTTGTACTATTTAGTGCTGTATCCATTTTATGTCATCTGCCAATTTTACCAGTTATACCCTTAAATATCCCTTCATTTCACTCCTGTAGTAGTAGAGGACAGCATTTTCCAAACCATGGGGCTTTCCAAGCTAAGGCAAGAGCACCAAGGGAACATTTAGAGCTCATTTCACCTCGTGTCACCAACATACTTGGCTCTCAAGTTGTCAAAGCAGGCTGAGGGAGCTGGTGTAGCATGGCCACATACACTGATTTCAGCAACCAGCCTGTGCCAGCTCCCAGCAGGAGTCGGAGCAGCTGGAGCTGCACCAGCTGAGCGAGTTTGCAAAGGGCTCCCCAAAAGCTTTGGGGTGGGCAGCACGGTCCTGAAAAAGAGTCCAGAAACACTCTGGGAAAAACTCTCCTATGAAAAAGAGCAGAGATCTACAAATTGCTCCTGAATTACCCAGGGGTTAAGGATTAGCTGTTTGTAGTTGCTTTTGGAGACCTGTCATTCAGCTGTTTTTTAATTAATTATGATGTGTTACACTGATTTTGTGTAACACTAGTCACTTAATTAGATTGATGAGCTGTTGTATGTCTGTATGTCTGTTGCTTTACAGAGGTGTATGTCGATGCAGTCACCTCTATCAATCATTGACAGTAATTACACAATCATATCTTCTATTGATTACATCACATATCAGCTATTTTAACTGCTACTGATCCCAGAATAGCTAGAATTATATACCACAGATCTTTTTTTATGTTGTCTATAAGCTAGCATAACCTTAGCTTTATACAGGATTTTAATATTTCCTCGATATTCCTAAATTTCTTAAATAGCAACATCAATTGTTCAGGCAGTCCAATAATAAACTGTTTTTAAACTACCGAGGTATTAAAATGATTTACCTATTATTTTGAACAAAGCATAATTCACTCACAATGAGAATGGGACTGCATTATGTAGAAATAACCATTGAATACTTCTGTCCTGCACTGTTGTTGACAGTTTCAACTGTTTGATTCTAATAACAAACCTCTGACTTTGCTAGTATTTATTTTGTTCATTATATATTTTTTTATTGATTTTAATACCTCTGTCCTTAATACTTCTGACTGTAAAATTTTCCCATTGATGATTTTTCATGTCTGTTGTTGAACAAGTGAAAAGTTTTTGCTACATCTTCTGTCCTTCTTCAGTGAAGATATTTCTAACAAAAGACAATATCCTCTCTCACTACATAACTGGATTTTTGATTCTAGTAAAATCATTCTCAGTTAAAGACTTTTTTTTTAATTTATTTATCTTGCCTGTAACTAATTTCTTCAATAAATTTATCCTTTTAAAAACAGATTATACATTGGGACTGAACTCAGTCAATATGCAACAGTGGACATGCTGGTCATCAGATATGACATTATTGAAGTTATTTTTACATATTTTTCCACTGGAAAGAGGTCCCATTGTAAAGTGAATTTGTGTTGAATGTAACATCATTTTTTGTGTGTGTTGGAAAATTATGGTATTTCACTTCTTGATACACTATGGATACCTTATGGCAACAAAAGACCTCCAACATGGTTTGTCAGACTTCTGTCTCCTCTTTTTTTTTTTTTTTCTTTCAAATATTATTCAGATATTTCAGATACGGCTATTTCAGGTATTATAAAGTGCATGTTTAAAGAGCTGCTTGTCTGATTTGATTTGCTTGCCTATATCAGATAACAAGTGGAACCTAAAACCCTATCATTTGGGATTAGCCTGTCCAGGAGGTAGGCCAAATCCTACCCATGAAACAACTCCATGCATCTCCAAAATACACTCCATCGTTGTGTAGTATACTTATCTCAGTAAACTGTTACTATAATCTTTTTCCTTTCCAGGTTGCCAAGAAGCTGAATTAGAATAGTTCTGAAAAGCATGATCTGAATTTTTGCTGGGCCTTAGTTCAAACTAATTAAAGCAAATTGATATTCTTTGCTGACTGCTCAACTTTTGGCAGAAGCATTTTAAATAATTTAGAATATGTATGTTCACAATAGCCTCAACCCTAGTCTCAATGGTATTCACATGCTCTAAGCTGAGGATATGGGGATCGTCTTTTTCATTATGAGTAAAACCAGAATGTTTTATGAATATAAGTGCACGGATTGTGCACATTTTTTGGAATGACCCAAGAGCAGCATATGTGGGAGCTTCTTTTACCAGTGTTATAAAAATAAGTTAGAGGGGCTAGGGTTGGGAGACATTTTTTACAAATGTTATTTTTATAAAAGGCTTGATCCCTGCAAGTAATTAGAGGGTGAAAATCACTGAGGGTTGTGTGACGGCAGCAAACAGGAAACAAAAGGCAGAACTCCAAAGTGACTCAAGGAGGAGAAATGATGTGGGAAGATGGAAGTGACCTGGGAGGGAATCTTAAATTTTCATGGTGTAAATTGGAGTTTCTCCACCACCTAGATGCTCTCTCTTGCAATGTGCTGGTCATACAAGGTTGTCAAGCAATGCCTGCTGGGCTCCACACTTTGTACAACCAGAATCAGGCCTTTTGAGTAGCAAATATCTTTACTGGCTGAGTGAGGATTTGGTTGGCATCCTCCTCCTGACATGGACAGGCTAGGGGTGTTGCTTTACCTGCACTACCATTTCTTTCCTCATGCATCTAGTATTCAGTGGAGGGATCCTGGTCTACTGCTCATATGGTCTGAAAAGTGTCCTTTGCTGGCATTACTTCCACTCGACCACCACCACATGGCTAAGCACAATACTTGGTAGAATTGATTCCAGGACATTTAATTAAAGATTCATCTACATTATGGCTGGAAGTCTATTTCTCATTAATTTAGAGCAGTTTCAACCTCCAAATTATCATGGTAATCTTAAAGATTTCAGCCTAATACCATTAATGCACAGCTAAATGGTAAGTATTATTTTAAGTTGCTGAGTTGCAAATAATTTTATTCCAACTTATTAAAACATAATGTTTAGAGAAGCCCTCTTTAATAATGTTTCTGTTGATAATAAGCTTAGCTATAAGAAGGTTGTGCGCTATTGTAAGGTTCACCAGGTGAAAGACAAATGAAATGATCACAGTTATTGCTCCTAAATACCTCATTGTTAAAGAAAACTGAAGATAGATATATAGGTAATAATAGTATTATATCTGATAAAACAGAGTGTTTTAATTAGCAATGATACTGTAACCATAGGAGTTCTAACTCCTATGGTAACATGGTTCAAGGTAAAAACAGATCAAAGTGTAACTTTCCCATAGTCATCAGAGATTGTGCCAAAATAGATAACCAAAATAGTATGCACAGAGGAAGAAGAGTGTAAATTAGAGAATCTCAGTGAGATAAACTAAACAGCTAATGGAGGCAAGTACTCATAACGGACAGCCTTCTCCCCTTCCCCTCTCACTCCCCTCAAAAGAGAACTTACATGCCTAAAACTGTGCTCAGACTTTAGATGCCTAAGTGCAAAACTGAAACCTGCCCAATGCATTACTCTTCCAGACAGCTCCAGATACCTGCAGTTCAACAGCACCAAGCTAGAATTATGCCAAAGTACATTAAAACCTTGACCTTTAAAACTCCTCAAGCAGCTCTTTCAAAACTTCTTAACGATAATGATCTGGAATGATTCAAAATTAAATATCTTTGAGCTGCTATTTAGCATTGCTCATTAGAAAAGGTAAGGCAAAAGTTCTGGGTTGGGGTAGATAGATGTCTTTTGTAATTCAAAACTCTGGGAATTTTGTTAGCTTGGTCCTTTGGTGAGAAATAGGGCCATCCCTATCTGTACAGTGACTATGTGTGGAGAAACAAATGACACCTGGAAGAGAACAGGGTAGCTGGCAGTTTTACATCACCAGGTGGTTGTTTTGCTGCTTGACCATGTGGTTATATTTTCAAAGTTTAGGCACAGCCAAATGAAATACTTTAATATATAGCTTTAGAAATGGATTTAGATAAATAAGAGGCTGTTAATATCCAAAAAGAACTCAAACACAAATCTTAAGATTACATTCAAACCATTGTTGATAGGAAAGAAAGTAGTATTAAGCAAGCTAATCCACATGCTCTTTCTTAGATGGTAACAAAGCAAAACCTAATTTGCCATGAAACTGGAATTCAGAGTCCTCTGTTTTGAAGAACTAATTAATTTTGTTTTAGTATAGGAAAGTTTAGTGTAACAAATCCTTCAAAAATTTATGAAGGGCTGTTTAACATGGTCTTGCACAGAACGTATAGAATTATACCTCTTTATATCTTTGAAACAAAGAACCTTAAATCATGCATGGTTTAAGTTTGTGAAGCTCCAGTAAAGCTTATCCATGTGGCTAAACTGCATTGTTTAAGCTTAGCAATGAATTGATGATATGGCACTAGATAGTGACATTAAAATTTTCTTTTCCTTTCTTCCATTTTGGATGACGTTTGCCTAGCAGAAACTACCTCCAAACAGTTATTCTTGTTTTGTTTCCTTGGTTTAATTTTATCACGGTTATTATATCTAGAACTGTTTGGACATCAGAAAACCCAATTGTCAGTTTAAAAAATGGCTGGGATTTTTGATGCCTTGGAATGCCACTGTGGAAGGAATCAGAGGGTAAGTAGATATGAAACTCGTGTGGACTCCGAAGCTCTCATAGAAGCTAGTTTCAACCATTTTTTCAATCTTGCTAATTACACAGTAACCAGAGAAGAGCGAGATCTTTCCTGTTCTTTCATGTCAGGTTTCTTTGCAAATATAGTCCTTGAATAGAATTCCTTTGTCAGATATCTTTCTCACCGATGTCAGTGTTTCCACTGTAAATCAAGGTTTCCCTGTAAAGCAAGGTGACAAACTTGAACGCTCATTTCTCACTCCATAACACTGCTGTCTAGTGTGATGATGATAACATCTCACTTTCCTAAGTGGCAAGTTATTTTGAGGATTGAAGAGTGACCAGTGTCATGGCTGCAGGGAAAGCTGCAGCTAAGTTTTTTTATTATTATTTTGGTCGCTCCAAATCTGCCTCAGACAGCCTCAGAGCTGAAGTACTCTATTTATCATCCATGACTTACCCAGAAGGTTGGATGAGCTGGAGTACCTTTGGGATTCTGTATCCAGTAGACCTGTCAAACGTCACGAATTGAAACAGATCCTGCCTCTCCTCTTTAGCTCTGACTGCACCTCATGCATTCATGCAGTGCAGCGCTTTGCTTTCCTGCTCCATCATGTTCCTGAGATGGTATCCGAGCTCTGCAGTTCCCTCCCTGCCTCCTCCTCTCAAGCACATGCTATAAGGTGCCAGACACATCCCACACCATACATCAGTCTGCGGTGCTCTGCCATGCACAGGAGAAAAAGAGAGTTAAGGAGCATATGAAGATGTGAATCCTTATTAAAAGCAAAGTATGGCTTACTTTGAAGAAGGGACAAAGATGTTAGAGAAAATTACTTTAAAATGTTACAGAAATGTATTTTTTATTATTATAAAAGCCCTACAATTTTTGATGGTCATCTATGAAGCTTCCATATTATCCAAATAAAAGTGCTCACTATGCCTCACTATGTTCTGTTCTTGCAAACTTGCCTCTGTCTTTCAAGGTCCTTTTTCACCCTGCTGTCATTCTTTCCGTCTGTGTTCTCACAGCCCCTTCTGCTCTTGTCTGCTCAGCAGGAGCTTTCAGAGCCAAGGGCTCTGGTCGTTGACCCTTACCAGCATATATGTTTGCTGAAGTAGCTATACTGAGCAAATTTCTTTACTGCCTGTTTCCTCTGGCAGAGTACTGCCAGATGAGTCCTAATATAGCAAGCATCCCATTAACCAAGCAACACACATAATCTCCCTCAGAACAGCACTAAATTTAACACGGTCATTAAAAAATGTTGTTAAGGATTCATCTCATAGACCTGTTACTATTCTGCCGCCTGCAAAATAAAAGACTAGCACACCATCTTCATTGTGCCACATAGTTATGAGCTCCAATCAGAGACTCTTAAGATAGATTTTCCTCAGAAACTGAAGGGGAGCCCATGAAAAGGGGAGGGAATTGAAATGAAGTTGCTAATAAAGCTGAGATTTTCTGTACTACGCACGTTACCATGTCAACCTGAGTTATGCAGCATCACATTTCAGATCTATTCAATACTGCTTCAAAGGCTTAGCAACTAACCAGGATGTTGTAGATGGATTTTCAGCTGATTTTGGCATCTTTGCTTGACAAATGATACTTAACCACATTCTTTTTCTGGTTAATATCAAATACAACCGAGCGAATGTTAAATTATATCCATGCAGATGGCTTATTATATAAGAGATAATTACTTGTCCCACTTTAAAAGTACTGAACCATGCAGAAAACACGAGGCTCAATCATTTTAAGATGGCAAATGCCTTAATATAAATTATGATTCCTTACACATAGCAGAGAGAAACATGGAACCTCAGTATCCTGCATATGTATTAGTTTCAGGTGGTTTAACTGTAATTTAGTTTGTATTTCCTCTGTTCTAGCATCCTTGAAGTCAGCATATATTTCTAAAGCTATTTGAATTAAAAGCTGTAAAAGGAACTGTAAAACTTGTTAGCTGATCTCTCAGAAAAATGTTTTTCTTTATTCTTAAGTACTTCTATATAATGGCCTTTTGCGTTACTAGTTTGCTAAAATGCCTTACATATGTTCTAAGCAGTATTAGATCCAGTTTCAGCATCATAGTTCTGAGGATTGTATGTGCTGGTACATAACAGAAGCTGGTGGCTAGCAGCTGCTGAAGAATTACATTTGTACCTGCTTCCCATATTGGTTAAGCTGCTAATATTCATATCTAAATGTGTTTCCAGTAAAAAAAAAAAAAAAAAAAAAGCAGAAAAAAATGTCTTAAAAGCAAAATAAATGTAGCAGCCAGGAATTATTTAAATTCTTAATAAACAGCCTATATTTTTTTCTTGAGTAAAGCAGTCTCAAACATGGAAAAAGAAAAAATGCAAAAGAATTGATAAATTCGTTGTGCTATACCATGATAATCACATACCTAATTGAAAGTCAGTGATAATTTCAAAGTGATTGAAAAAAATTTATCAGGTGCAGAAAGTTCCCTTGTGCTTAAGAGAGATGCTGAAAACATTGTTCCCAGAGCAGCAGAATGAGCAGAGTTCAGTCAGGGGCACGTCTTGCCCGTATTGATTCTCTGATGCCCAGTGGTGAAGGAGCTGCTTAACCTTTTCCTCAGCACAGACGTAAACATCCAATCTCTCCCTGCTAATTTCTCTCCTCTCAGCTGCCTAATTTCTTAACATTTTAAAGAATTCAACATGTTGAGCTTTCTTTTCTTTTCTCCAACTTGGTTTGCTGGTGGGTGCAAATGAGGTACATCAGGAGGCAGCTGATGGCTGTGGCTTGCTCACCAAGAGGTGCAGGCTGGCTGTGATCAGCCAGAATCGGAAGAGCCTCTGGGGGAGGTTGGGTGCTGAGGGTTGGGTGCTGAGATGGGAACTCCCAAAAACATGCCGATAACTCACAGAATCACAGAATCATCTAGGTTGGGAGAGACCTCCAAGATCACCTAGTCCAACCTCTGACCTAACACTAACCAGTCCCTCACTAACCCATATCACTATTCAGACCATGGTGTTTAAGTGCTCAGGTTGCTGGCACTTGCTCCATACTTTAGAGGAACTAATTTTGAATTAATCACAGAATCACAGAATCACAGAATTTCTAGGTTGGAAGAGACCTCAAGATCATCAAGTCCAATCTCTGACCTAACACTAGCAGTCCCCACTAAACCATATCCCTAAGCTCTACATCTAAACGTCTTTTAAAGACTTCCAGGGATGGTGACTCCACCACTGCCCTGGGCAGCCTGTTCCAATGCCTAACAACCCTTTCAGTAAAGAAGTTCTTCCTAAGATCCAACCTAAAACTCCCCTGGCTCAACTTAAGCCCATTCCCCCTCGTCCTGTCACCAGGCACGTGGGAGAACAGGCCAACCCCCACCTCGCTACAGCCTCCCTTGAGGTACCTATAGAGAGCGATAAGGTCGCCCCTGAGCCTCCTCTTCTCCAGGCTGAACAAGCCCAGCTCCCTCAGCCGCTCCTCGTAGGACTTGTTCTCCAGGCCCCTCACCAGCTTCGTCTCCCTTCTCTGGACCCGCTCAAGCACCTCGATGTCCTTCTTGTAGCGAGGGGCCCAAAACTGAACACAGTACTTGAGGTGCGGCCTCACCAGAGCCGAGTACAGGGGGACAATCACCTCCCTAGCCCTGCTGGTCACACTGTTTCTGATACAAGCCAGGATGCTGTTGGCCTTCTTGGCCACCTGAGCACACTGCTGGCTCATATTCAGCCTCACTGGATTTTCTGAGTTTTGCAATCAAGGCAGAAAACCTCTGCCTTGGCTAATGCAGAGTCTGTCAAGAAACCTCCCTTCATGCAGTTCCTGCATGTTCAGAATGTTCCTTGGGCAGCCCAGCACATTCCCCAAACACCCATAACCATAGCAGAAAACTTGTTGTCTTCTTGTGTTTCTTCATATTGCAGAACAAATGCAGGTGGATTAGAAAGAAAGCAATAATCATAATAATAATCAGAATAATAATTACTTTTGAGGTGTGTGAATAGTTTTGAAAAATGTATTCAGAGCAAAATCTGTGCTTTTGACAGGCTTATAAGATAAAATAATACTGATAAAAGTCAGTAGTTGAAGTGTCCATGAACAAATGAAGGCTGAGCTCCATAGTAAGAAATACCTGAGCACCTGGGGTAAAAAAAAAATATTCTTCCTCCTTTCCCATTAAACAGGAATTTCTTCTTTATGGCTGACCATACCACCAGCCTAGGTGAAGTCCTTCAGCTTCCCCACTGAAACATGCTGGATAGTGCAAAGCCAGGAAGACTTGCCCTAGATCCAGCATTTTTTCTCTAGTTCTGTCTGTGTAAGAAGCCATGAAAGCTGCAGGAAACAACATGTTGCAACAGAGATTTTCCTGAGCCCCCTGCAGAGGTTGTGTTGTTCAGACGTCCTCATTCACAAATTAAACAGGAAGCACAAAGCTTCTGGGTGAGAAAGGATAAAACGAGCACAAAGCTGGATGAAGCAAAAGAAGAAACAAGGTAATGACAGATCTCCAAAAAGTGTGCTGCATTTTACAGTGCCATCACCGTGTCTAATGACAATATGCAGGTACAGTCACCGGTATCATCAGCGGGAATATGTGCTCTTATATAGATTTGCTATCATATGCTCTCGCAGTTAATGTGGAAGATAAAATGAAGATTGTGATTACGGGTTTTAAAGGGCGCTAATTGCTGCCCAGGTTTGGTCAGTCCCACTTATATTCCACAGTGTGCCAACTGAAAGCAATAAAGTGTGGTACATCTTCCAAACTGTAAGTAGAGCAAGATTTTGTGATGATACCCTAAACAAATAATGTAGCTGATTGTTTTATAGTAAGATAATATAGCTTTAATTACTGGCTACTTTCCCTTAGGTACAGCACATTTTCCCATGAGCAGAATCCAGTAGAACAAAAGCAGAATGGGCATGTTCCTAAGTTAAAAAAAAAAAAAAAAAAAAAAAAAAAAAGCGAGGTAAGTGTATATTCTGAGAACAGAGGGACTGCATACCTCTATAGCAGAGAGGGATGATTGCCATGTGGGAGCTGAGAGGAAGAATCTGAGAAACAGGCTGCTGTGTGGAAAACTGAGGGGGAGAATGGTTGTATAACTACCAAGAGGAAAGGCGAGGTACTGCCTACAAACCAGATATAAGATGATACATTTTGAGGAGAGTCAGTGATAATCAGAGACAAACAGGAAAAGAAAAGGATATATACATACACCCATGTACCCACATCATAGAGACTGCAGAATTGGACAAAGGAAATTAACATTTTAGTATTTGTACAGACCCCTTATATTGTATATGCTACCCTCTCCCCTCTCCATCCACTGTTACCTGTATCTTATATATATATATATATATATATATATATATATATAATTTTTATTCCTGGTGTAAAAGAATGAGCTAACCTGCAGGAAACCAAATTGCCTTGCTTAAAAAAAAAAAAAAAAAAAAAAAAAAAAAGAGAGAGAGAGAGAGAGAAATACATGGCAGATATCCTTAAAGGGAATTTAGCCTATTCCAGGCTAAGCTCTCAGAAAGCCAGGTTTAAACCTTTAATGCATTACATACCGGCTCTTTGAGAGGCACAGCCCATTGATTTCTCAGTTTTTAATTCGAAAAATGTTTACCATGGTGTGATTTGTGCAACACTTGCACACATATCCTTTCTATCTTAGCATTGTTAAAGAAAAGCCCACCATTTATTTTATGAATCAGTACAGTGCCCAAAGAGAAGGCAAGGTGGTGGCCCCTTACATGAGACTAATACAGATGACATATAAATACTCCTTAAATGTTGAGGGAGAAAACAATGGGCCACTGGGTGTAAAATACCCCTTTTCTTCTTAACCCCAGTATAGACTACGATCAAATTCTTAATCTTGCAATTATTGGGTTATGTGTACAGTATTAAGGCATTTACAAAATTAACGTTTCTGCTATACAAACAATTAGAAACTACCTTTAGTTGTGAATCAGAGGAGTAGGCTGTGGAAATTAGTAGTGTGATAACGGGAAATAAGAGGGCATGTCTGCACATCCATCTCTGCCTCCCTTCTTCAAGTGCTTGGCAAACACTGAGGAAACAAAATGCTCAGGTTTCAGCAAGGGGAATGTGACTGTTTGTCATGCCAAGTAGAAGGCAAGCCCTGTACCCTTCTGGTGACACAGTCTGCAGCTGAAGGACTCCATACAGAATTGTGATGGCAGGTCTGTTTTAAGCAGTGACAGACAGCACCTGCTCAGGTTAGTTTCCAACCTCTGTCCTCATGAAGCTTTACTCCTTCAGTTTGTCCATCACCCTGCTGTACCTCTCTGGTCTGTAGGAATTGCCTAACTGCCTCTCTTATCTCTACCATCCAGGTGGAATACATCAGTCCAGGACTCCTCTGTATCCTTGATGGCAGGCTCAAAGGGTCTCTGCAGCCTTCCGTGCAGACACGGGTCATCAGACAATAAAATAAAAACACTGATGACAAGCTCTGAAAATTGTTTCATTAGACCAAATAAAAGCCAAAAAAAAACAGGTAGAAACTGAGAGTTTCAACCCACAAGTTATTGTTAGGGGTTTCTGTGCAATTTGCATTACTGCTTGCTATGAACTATCTTCTAGGGAACTTTTCTGATTGCTTTCTTTCTAAGACTGGTTTTGAAAGGAGGAGATACGTCTTTATGTTTCAAGTTTAATCTTAACTGTAGCATCAAAAATGTGTCAGATTAATGACATCTGCAAATTAATATTACTGCTGAATACATTCATTATATAAAAAAATCAATTTTACTTAGTCTTGAAACATCTTCATCACTAAATGTAGATGTTGGTGTTTCATCTTTATCTACTGATGGGAAGATTACTTAGGTGGGGAGTCTGTATCACAAAAAGGTTTGCTTTCTGAAAGCAAATGAAGAACCAGTTTCTAAATCACTAAAAGACAAATAGGGAACAAGTATTAGAGGGGTGAGATGAAGAGTGCACCCCAAAGGAGACCTGAATGTGGGTGACCTAAACTGAGCACTACAGCACAGGCAATGCAATTTTTATCAAACAAACCAGGATTTTGATTTAGGAAAACATTTACATATAAGCTAATTGAAGTCCACACTTAAGCCACATAGAAATCAAAAAAATTAAGTACTCGCTTAAATCTCTTCCTTTAATATTAGTGGGGTTGTATTTTGTTTAGAAATAATGCAAAATACTGTGCATTCTTTGTAGTTTTCAGAAAAATGCTAGGGAATGAAGAAAAAATGTAATTACATAGGAGAGGTTGCATCTGCTGCTCAGAACTGTAAGAACAGCCCTCGTGAATGAACTCGACTTCACTAAAGCACAGCCAAGTTTGCAGAGCTGTGAAAAGCTGTGCTTAGCTGTTCATCTTAGGTTTACACATTTGTGTTAAAGAAAATCTCAGCCTGATTCAGTGCATTGCTAACAGTGGCAAAATTCTTTATCATTTCAAGGGCTGCAGGAGACCTTTGGCATATGAATCCTTTGATGATGGATGAGGATGGATGTAACAAAACAAAGTTTATGACTGAACGCTGTTTCCCCAGATCAACAAGGCATCTGTTTTATTATAAGTAACTATAATGTACCCAAAGAGCTGACTGATGGTCTTTGAAGTCATTGGACTGTTGGGCTTGTTTAAACTGGGGAAGAGAAGGCTCCAGGGAGACCTTACAGCAGCCTTCTGGTACTTAATGGGGGTGTATAGGGAAGTAGGAGAGGGTCTCTTTGACAGGGAGTGTAGTGGTAGGACCAGGGGGAATGGCTTTGAACTAAAAGAGGAGAGGTTTAGATAAGACATTAGGAAGAAAATCTTCACTCAGAGAGTGGCGAGGCAGTGGCACAGGTTGCCCAGAGAAGCTGTGGATGCCCCATCCCTGGAGGTGCTAAAGGCCAGGCTGGATGGGGCTTTGGGCAACCTGGTCTGCTGGGAGGTGTCCCTGCTCATGGTAGGGGGGCTGGAACTGGATGGTTTTCAAGGTCCCTTCCAAGTGAAGCCATTCTGTGATTCTATGATTTTTGTTCTCCTCCAGTGAGGAGAAAAATAACAAAAGGAAAACCATTGTGACCTGAGAAGAAGGAAGCAGTATATTCAAGGGTCACATAGAGACAGACGGTGGATTACAGAAAAAAAGTACCAAGATGCTTTCACCTTCACACTATGGGTACAGAAGCACAACCGATTGTATTATCAGATACTGTATTTCCCAGTCATATATAAAAAAAATAAGCAAAACAAATTATCCTTCAGGTTCAGGAGCATTTAAATGTTCATGTTTCCTGGTATAATAAAACTGTAATCTTATTAAAAGTTGGTCCTAAAATATTAGTTGACTATTTTAACAGAACAACTCCCCACCAGATAGTAAAAATCATCTGTTTTATAAATGGCAGTTTGTCTCTACTTACCCAAAAATCTTCAGAAACTATTAGAGCCCTATACTAAAAGATCTATTTTAAAAACTAAAATTGCTGTCTTCAGTATTCTAGGTAGTGGAAAAAGTTTCAAGAGCTAACTGATTTGTTTCAGTAGAAAGTTCCAATAGTTCGAGCAATATGTATAAAAAAACAATATTTACATATATTCCAGTTTTAAGGCAAAAATAATTGCACATTAAGTAGCACCTTGTGAGCTGTTATATTATTATGAACTGCCTGAGTATGTGGTTTCTGCAGATTAAATCCTAGAATAAATGAAGCTGTGCTTGAATAACTTAAAAAAATAAGAGTGGAATGTTAATGCCAGGGCTTCACTATAGGCAAAAATCAGATAAAGGTTTCTTTATTGGGTTATTCAACACTTTCAGGGGCTATTGCAGTCCCAAAGTCAAGAAAGGTTCAGGATCAAAGTAGATAAAATAAGATCTAAATTGTATATGATGGCAGTCATCCTCCAGCCTTGTGACTAGATGTGACACCAGCAAAATAACTCTATTTCAGGTTAATCCAGAACTGTAAAAAAAGGACAATGGTGCAAATTAGATGGTTCAAGATACAGCTCCTTGTGCAATTGCTATCAGGTTTGGATACAGATAGGCTATAGCATAGATTAGCCGAACCCCTGCATTTCTTAACCATTAACATGCATTCCTCCATTTTAGTTTTTCTTTTAAAAAAAGCTGAGCTTTTTTTCCCAATAACTCAGATCTACGCTCATGAGATCCCCACAGAGAGAAGAAAATGATCACGTTTGAAAAGCAAGATCTGTAAGAAAATGAACAGAATAGCATTTTTAAAGGATATATTTTAGGTATTAGACAGTAACAATTTACTCAACCACATACAGAAACCTAGCTGAGCTTCATCAGTCTGAATTTGACCTGTTGCTTTTGTCTTATACCCTGAGCGTGTTTGGCTCTGTAACATACACTTTGGAGCTTATAGTCTAACAGGGACAGAAAAAATAGTATGACAACTAATTAACATTTGGAAGACGTATGTGCATTCCAAATGCTTTGGCTGTATAAACCAATTAAAAATTAATATTTAATGTAACAAGTTAGTTGTCTGAATTGGCCATAAACCACGCAAGTCTTAATTTTTTAGTAAATCTTCCAGCAAACTGCAATTATGTATAGCATTTTCTTCACACAGATCTTTAAAAAAGGATGAAAAGTATGTTAAAGTCTTTGCGAGGGAGGACAAGTATTCAGCTATCTTCTCCGTTGATAGCAAGATAATACAAAATAAACTAGACAACAAACTTTTTCATTTGAATAAAATATCTCACGCAGTAACACATAAGATAATAGAGAATATGTCCTTTCTGCTTTCTCAGATTGGCAGCTGATTCGGAAGCAGTTTGTTTAGATCATCCCACTAATGCTGTTTTCTGATAGGGACTCCATGTAGGAAACATCAATAATATTGCAGTAATAAAGGATCAAACAAACAAACAAAAGCCCAACATCAAAATGTCATGAGGAATAAATTTACTAAGTAGTACTGCATCCATGTTTTCCCTGGAAAATATCATATTTTATGATAGATGCATAAGCAAGCATGTTGTATATATGAAACTCCCACTTTACTTCTCTGACTGGTATCGCCATACTGCTTTGTTTATATACTTTAAAAAATAAGAATAAAAAATATGTATCCAATGAACTCTATTCATGAATTCAATTGAACTGATTTTAAAATGCAAGCAATGCCTCCCATCCTGCATTCCAACAAGAACGTACATTGTCTTCTCTGCTTTTCCAGCTTACATGCTGATTTCGACAGGATTCGATAGTGACAATGCTGTATGTATTTGTAGACTATCTTCAGTTTCCATTTCAGTGACTTTTAAAAGAATACGTATCTACCTGTGCATAGAAATGCAAATTCCTCACACTGGCAGTCCACAGGCAGTCTGCTGAGTAAAACTAGTTAAGAAATGTATTTTTCCCAAAATACTTCATTTGGGTACTAAGTCATTTTAGGTACCTGATTGCTCTTAGGCATTTCACAATATTCTCAGACAAAACACATAAAGCTTTCACTGCAGTCAGATTAAATCTGGCCAAATATTTGTCAGTCATTTAACTTTTGCATGATTTGCGTCATTCTATGTGCTTTCATAATTTGAGTTAGCCTCTTTATTGCACATGCATCCCACTTTGTCAATGCACAACTAAATGAAATTGGTTTAAATCAATATTGGGCTTAGTGTGTCAAACTGTTTATTGGTTTGTTACTATAATTTTATATTCCAGCACTGTGAGCTCAATTGTTTTCCATCACATTGTATGCATTATTTTACAGAAAAGCTTCAGAGACTTTTCTGCTGCTGGAATCCTCTTGCAAATTCATTCTGTTTTGACTGGACGACAGGAGATCAGCAGGGGATGACTAAAAACCAGCAATAACAAAAAAAACCCTTTCCCTCTAGGAGACTCAAACTCAGCTGGAATACAGACTTCTTGTTGGATGGGAAGGAATTTTTAATTATGCAGAAAGAATAGTTGAATAGAGAAGAAAATGAAAATAATTAACAGCTGGCTTCACCCTACAACGGCAGGAATTCCTCTTGATTATTTTTAAACAGAAAATAATTATAATAATATTTCAGGGTTTGAGAAATAAACTACTTTTTCAGGTACTGTTTTCTGTTTCCTAGAGTAAAACTCCCCAACGTGACTGTGTCATTCAAACATTTGTAAAGGGAAGAAAGTCTTGTGAGCATCCTTATGCATATTCTGATTAGCTCATGGAAATGTCAGAGTCTTCGCACACAGAACTGGTGTGTGAAACTTCCCAGCAGTTAAAGGAAGAAGGGGAAAAAAAGCCTAGATAGTCTGCCTTCACTGTAATCAAATTGCTTTTCTGATGGTATCCTGATTTAGAGAAGCTGAAGAGCTAAGCCCAGAACAGAAGCCCAGAGTAGGACAACAGCTGCTGGAACTGGGGAAGCACTGGATTCCCCAGAATCCAGAAGAACTGGAGTTGCTAGATTACCACTGTGCAATGAATCAACTGAAATGAGCTATGAAATGAACATTTTCAGTAGAGTTAGTTCTTCAGGATAAGTCAAACTGGGTAGGCCACTGTGTTTCCTTCAGAAAGTCCAAACCTGAAGAGCTAGAAACCCCTCCTTAATGAGAGCAAGGTAAGCTTTGTACAAGAAGATGGTGGACACCTGGACTCCGCACTGACTTTCAGGACTGAGGGGAGACCTCATCAATGCGTATAAATATCTGAGGGGAGGGTGTCAAGAGGATGGAGCTGGTCTCTTTTCAGTTGTGCCCAGTGACAGCACAAAAGGCAACGAGCACAAACTTAAGCACAGGGGGTTCCTGCTCAATATGAGGGGGCACTTCTTTACTGTGAGGGTGACAGAGCACTGCGACAGGCTGCCCAGAGTGGTTGTGGAGTCTCCTCTGGAGATACTCAAAACCTGCCTGGATGCCATCCTGCGCAACATGCTCTAGGTGATCCTGCTTGGCATGGGGCTTGGACTAGATGATCTTCAAAGGTCCCTTCCAACCTCGGCCGTTCTGTGATTCTGTGGTAGGGAAAGTGATGAATTCCATCCTACAGGATTCCTCTTTTCCCTGGGTCCAGAATATCCATGTTCTTCTTGTGCCTGGGAACCCAGAACTGGACACATTTCTCTAGATATGGTCTCACAAGTGTCAAATTCATGGGAAGAATCGCATCCCTGGACAGGTTGGGTGACCAACCCAGGAGGCTGTTGGCCTTCTTTGACACAGGGTCATTGTTGGGTTTTGGATGACTTGTTCTCTACCAGGACCCCACTGTCCTTCTCTGCAATGCTGATTTCCAGCTGCTGGCCCCCAGCCTGTGTTAGTGCATGGTGTTTTTTCCTGTTTCAGAAGCTGGAGTTTGCATTTGCTTTTATTGCACTTCATGAGGTTCCTGAGGTTCTTTAAATCCCTGAGTCCAATTAAACCCCACAAGAACTGATTTTGTTTTTTTCTTAGATTAAAAGAAAAATGAAAATAAAAGCAATGAAAACAACTTTTCATTCAGATGGCTGTTGGAAGCATTGCAAACCTTCGGGGCTGCATTCTACTTACCACTATGTCATGTCTGGATAATGAAACTGGTGAGTTTAGTACATAGGCAAATAACCTTTGGTACTCCCCATGTGGTAAGTATTTTTAACTAATAAAAGGACAGTAGCTCAGATACATTTTTTTAGTTTATCTTCAGATACACCATTTTGCTTTGACACAGCGTCTACGTAAAATTATTTTACTTTATCAGGAAATGTAGGCACAAATCTCAATTATTTTTTTAAACTTTGAGCTTCTTAGATCCAGCATCTTCCTACTAAAGCAGACGGTCTTATTTATGAGCCTGAGGTTTGTTCTACCTTGTGATACTTAGAGCTTTATTTATTGTCTGGAGGCATGTGTAGCTAAAGCTACTTCAGGAAAGCAAGACGTTACTAGCATTTTTATTCCAGTTGTGCAGGCATTGCAGTAGAATATATTGGTTACAAGTTCTCCATGGTCCACAAATGATGGCAGTCTAAATAGTCTTTAATCTTCTTATTGGCATGAGTTTCACTCTTCGATTTGCTCTTCAAATCGACAACGCTCTGCCTAGAGGAAAAAAAAAGAAAAAAAAAAAGGGAAATAGTTCTATTACTGTTATTACTTGCAGCAGTTTCTCCTGCTGATAGCAATGATAATCAAGGTGATGAAAACCCACACACTTCATTTTTACTCAGTACATTAAAAAAAAAAGCCAAGAAACAAGTCCTGAGCTCCTTAGCTTCGATAAACCTCCACTAAAAACAAAAACAGTTGTCTGAACAGTAATTTGTATTTCAAAAACTTAGGCACCTAGTTGCCTTTGCTTTAATGAAAACTCAGTATAACTTTTATCAGACTCTCAGTTTACATTTAGTTTGGAATGCCATATGTAAACTGAGTAAAATAAAGAAGGTAATATTTTATCCTGCCCAGATAGCTAGGCATTTAAGATAACACAATTCTATGATAATATTGAAGAATTTAACTTATCAAGTTGGCAATATTTGCTTTCTTCTGATAAATTATCTCTGTATACATACATGCATATTTCAAACCATGTTATGTGGTGCTTCAAAATGTTAACTGGAGAAAGATAGAAGACCCTTTAAAGCTCAGCAAGAAGAGATATTCCCTGAGGAGAGCAAAGGGAGAATGAAGGTCCTTGAGAGGTACTGGCGAGGTATTTTCAGATGACAAGAACTGCTGGCAGCACCAGAACAAGCAGAATTCAATGATCTCATTATTTCTTACTAATGCTTGCATTTCTGTGCCTAGCTTTTGCCTCAGATCAGAGGTTTTGTGTGCTTTTTTTTTTTAACTTTTGCTTATTTCATTTTTAATCCTACTGAATTCCTGTTTTTAAATAAGTCAGAGCAAACTGAAGAACACTACACTAGATTATATGGCTGAGGTCCCTACCATACACACCCTAGTGTGGCACAAATACCAGTGGGGATGGTGCAGCCCCTGCAGAACATTATCTTACCTCATCTACTGTGTGAGTCCATTTCTGTGTATTTCCTACCTGTAGACATCAAGGTTGTGGTCAGTGGATGGAAGCTGTATCTGGTGGACCTCAGACTGCTTCAGCCCTGGCCCTGTGGGCCAGCCAGCAGCCAGGCTGAGCAGTGTCCCCGCTATGCACACATATACACACACTGGGGACACCACAAACAACTTTCACATCCACATGAACAGTACAAATGATCTGATCCTTGCCAGATAATTAGGCTCAAAGTTTGCTAGCAGATCCCACGCTCAGACACGGTCACAAACCTGGGCCTGTGGTCCCTCCAGCAGCCAGCTCCCAGACCCCTGTGCTCCCAGTACCTGGTGCCCAGCCCTGTGATCTCACCAGTAGCTGGATCCCTGACCTCTCACCCCATTCTGGCTTCCAGTTCACAAGTGTCTCACACACACGCATGCACACATACATAGAGAAGCAGAATTGAAAGCATCCTCAGACAGGAAAATAGGAACAGTGTTTAAAGAGAATGCAGGACAGAGTGCAGCTTCGCCAGACCAGGAGCTTATTTATACATAGCTGGCCCTTTTTATTCACCCCTCCTTTTCATCTTCACGTGCCTGTTCCTTCCACATCCATTATGGTCCCTCCTCACCTTTGTCCCTTCCCCCAAACAACTTATATCTCACACTTTTCCACAATTCCCTTCAAGCATCCCATAATGAGTTTTACACAATCCCACAACCCCTCTCCGATACTCCCAAATAAGTTTGCTCTTTGCCATGTGACCCATGGTAAACTTGTTCCTCTCCACAGTTTATTTGTTACAAAGCCCTGGTTGAACCCCCTCAAGGATTTGAGCAGCTCCTGCAGTGGCCCCTCAGACAGTGATCTGAGCTCTCTGGTTTATGGGATTGACTGTTATCTCCTCCTTAGGGTTTGTGTATCTGGGTGTGGTTTACTACTTCTCACATCTTTCTTGCTGAATAGCCATTAACCAGATACCCTCACAGAAGAGATGCCCTTACTTGCCAGCTATCTACACAGCCTATACTTGCCCCATATCTTTTACCTTCCACATACCTTTTAATTCCATGTATCCTTACACAGGTTTATGACCATTAACTTCAGGCTCTCAACTGAGTTTCCTTCATGGTCAAAAGTCAGTGGAAAATTTTAGTGAAAAATGTGCTTGCCCCAAAATTAAACCAGCTTCTAGGAAGAACTTGCTTTCTTTATTGTCTTGAGAGGGAATCTTAAGACTAGGCTCCCAAAATGAGGACTGAACATGTCCCTTATAGGGTGATAAACTGCATAAATTGCTAAGTATTGGAAAACTTTAAAAAAATAAAATAAAATAATAAAATCTCTTTCAAGATGCACATCTCAGGCAGTCTTTCTCCTTCCTTACTCACAGTGCTGCAGAAACCTAGCCAGAATTGGATACCACCAGATTCAGACCAGGAAAACAGTCCCCTTTGAGTGCATGGCACGCCTCATGGTAGTGTGCATTAATGTCCCCTCCACATCCCGAACCAAACACTGATTCCCCCTCCAGCCCCAGTGATGAGTACGGTGCATCCCAAGCATTCAGATTTTGGCATTTTCCTGATAACTCGGTCATCCTGCACTCACTCACAGAGTGCCTTCCTTCAGCAGGAGCAAGGGCTGAAGTTCAGAGAGTCACTGATGAAAATGGGATTCTGGCATGAAGGACTGCATGAGAACAACCTGAACTTGCCCACCGCCAGAAGAAAGAGTAACTTGTGGTCTTTTTAACAGCAGCTTCTCTTTCTCTGTTCCCAGGGAGCTCATTTGGCTGTCTGACCTGACAGGGAAGTGAAGATAGGTAAAGAAACATGTAAAGAAACAACAGCTACCCACTGCCTCTAAACCAGCTCTGCCAAGGGCTCCAGCAAGATCCTCAGGACAACTGGCAGCCTCGACCAGTGCTCAAAGAGTCTTTAAATTTGATTATTCCTGCTTGATCGTGAATGAGAAATGAAAGGTCGCTTAAGTCAAATCTGGTTTGTCTCATGAAGGAGCGCTGCAAAATACCCACATTTCTTTGACAACGATGCTGCTGTCTCATGCCACCTCTTGCGTTGGGACATAACTCCTCTGGCAGCTAGGATGAGGGAAAAATCTCCCTCAATGGCTTCTTCATGGTTGTTTCTACTAAATTTCTGGAATCTGTATTCTGGTGTGTGTTCCAGCCTGCTAGAGGAGGTGATAGATGACCCCAAAGCAGAAGTCTGGCCCTGGTTTCGGGAGAGCAAAGCTCCTCACACACATAAATACACAACTATCAGAGTTGCTCGCAGGAATACCTCCGGGTAACTCATAACAGGGTGCCAAGGGACTCTCAGAGAGCATCTGAGATAACTCTACATATAGCTGTTGCCTCTATAATGGCATCCGTATGCACACAAGCAGCACACAGAAGACCAGTGACTCAGGCTGTTGTAACAATAAGAAAAATTACTCTTGACAAGGGATGGTTTGTGCACATGCCAAGATCATCTTCTTGTGCATGTTATGTACACCTGGCATACTGACAGTCCGCAGAGAAGGGGAATGACTGAGATACAGGTCCTGAAGGACCGCATCTGCCAGGAATGACTCTGTGCCGTGACAAGGGCTGGTGGTGACAGGTGCCCAGGCACAGGTGCCTCCTACAAGACCTTTCATTGCTTTGACATGTTTCTGCAGTGTAAATATATATATATATATATATATATAAAAATTGGTAAAGCACAGGGAAGTGTTTTTAGGCAGGGTGTACAATATTGTAAAGCATCCTAGGAGGAATTCAGAGTGTCTCAGAAATCCAGCTTTGAATATACCTTGTACAACCAGATAGTGCCTTAACATTGAATATAACATCAATTTTCCCTTTTATTTGCTACAGGAGATCAAACAGCTGCTTGTGGTAATAACTTAATTTGTTCTGTAGTTAAAATAATTAGAAGAATGCTTATTCCCCTTGAAAGCAAGCTGTGCTGCTTAATGCATTAACACCACACTCACCATCTTGGCTGCTTCTGTCAGGAGGAAAGCAGCAGGAGCTCTTCCCCAGGAACAAAATCCCATTTCACCTCATGTGCCACAGCTTTGTACCACCGCGGAGGAGTTCATAGGCAAAAACTGTTATGTTCCTTGAAAACTAATGTTCATAGAAAGTATGCACTACAACAATTGGCTTAACTAGTCATTGGCAACATTTTCTTTAACTGAAACATGCACAAGTCTTAAAATGGAGGAAGTGCATCAGAAAGTAAAACGTGTCCACTATTTTTTATAAGTGTAAACACTTTCCATCCAGAAGAACTGCCAGTTGCTTCCCTTTTATTTCATTTCCATATATTTTATTGCTTTTCCCTCTATTCAGTATGATCCTTTTTTTTTTTTTCCAAGTCAAATCAACTTGCATAGATTTTAAAAATATATTTGAAAATTGAAAATCCTTTATCCTTCATTTTTCATGCTACATAATGCAGAGGCAGATCAAAATCTGTCAATCAGAGACCTTTCCCTGTGATCATTTTTTCTCCTGGAAGTCTTACATATTTGAAACTCTTTAAGGTGCATTGCTTCTTTGCCGTGCCACAGTGAGGCCAAGTTTCAGACCAGCACTGCCGGTTCACACAGCAGCATTGTAAGAAATCGCAGTGGGTTCTTGTGGTGTTTTGCTCACAGGGATGCATTTCTTGCTAACTCATTGCTGGAAATTTGAAAATGCCTTGAAAGAAGACAGACCTCTCCTTTCATCCTTCCAAAAGTAGAGAGGAAAAGAGCGTGTACTATCATTGCAGTTATGCCATTCTTCTTCCCGTCAAGCTAAATGTCAGCCTTTTAAAAATCCTGCTTAAAGATTCATGTGAACAGTCTTTGTCAAAGGCAGATTCTCAGGTGAGCTGGAGGTTGTAGAAAAGTAGATGTCAAGCAGTGACTTACAGACATAAGCGCACGGACAGCAGGAAGCTGAGAAACCAGCCTTATGTGTTAACTGCTAATGGATTTCAAGTAAAGTTTAGGGTTTGATCTCTCATTTGTACTTTTGGTCTATTTTTGTTCTGGAATGAGGGAAAAGCTGGTTCCACCTTTCAGTTCTTATGTAACAGAACAAATTTAGAGAAATGTTTACATTTCTTCTCAAAGGCTTTTGCTCTGACTATGGCTATTATAAAAGTGCTAAAACAACAAGAGCTAAGAAAAAAAAATACAATTCTCTTATGTTGCACAAATGACAGCACTGTGTCAAGTGAGATGTATCTAAGCCTCCTCTGCCATCACAGCTCTGGGGGTTTTAAGCTGAGTAAGAGGCCCTGTACAGCTCGCTGGGTTCTCCTTGCTCAATGACCATGCTGTCCTAAAACTACCAGATTATGTCAGATGAAAACAAATAATGATTTTCAAAGAACAAAAGAGAAGGAAGGAGATGGGAGAACGTGTGGACCATTGGTAAGGTTAGCACACTAGTCTGCTCTTTAAAGGAAGCAGAAGGCAGCAAAAGCAAAGCTGTGCCACACAATTCTTTGTTGTTACCTCTGCTTTGCAGCTGCATTTGCTGTCTGATCTCTAACTGACAGGAGCCATAGCCATTTTTTGGCAAGTGGTTTGTCCTTATACATCACTTTTAGAACTTTATTCCATAGCACATGACAGAAGAAACTTTCCTTACTGATCTTCAAAACCCCTTGACAAGCAAAATGGCAAGCTATCACAGCATCGTTCTCTTAATTTCTCTTTCTCAGGCTCACTTCTGCATATCATTTTTGTTTTGATCATGTTCTCTCAATGAATGCTGGTGCTACTTGACCTTTAAATGTCAAAATCCATTTGACTGGCATTAACTGTGAGCTCTGCTGCCATACACCATATGTGAATGGCTAATATACATGAGAATCAGGAGATATATTTCACCGCGCATAACTAGGCTTATGAATTCATTTTATTATTCCTATCACCTCCCCACTCCCATGAAAATAAATTTTCAACTACCTATTGCTATTTTAGGAAGAGAGGAGGGAGGGTATACACAGGCAAGCTAACTGACAGTAGTCAGCTCACTCTTCCAGCTAAAGGTCTGAGCCTGCAAGCTGTTTCTTGTGGGTGGATCTTTTGCTTGGATTGAGAAGCCTGCAGAATTTAAACTGAAATAAGCTATAGCTCAGCTACAAGGCATAAACTCTTACTTTAAAGGTTCTTCAAGTGAAGAACCACTTAAAAAGTGAAGTCACTTTACATGTTATTGTTACCACTTCTCATTTGCTGCTATCAGTTTTGCAATACAAATATTCTGCCTTTTAATTTTTTTTGTGTTTGTCTTACATCGGGAGACAAGAAGCAGCGTCTGTCACTGCATCTGTTTGGATGAGATCTGAAATCTGAACTGAATATCTCATCTTTTTCCTTCAAAAGTTATGGAGAATGGCAGAGCAGGAGAGCCACTCGTGAAGAAGAGACTTAAAATATTCCCAGCAGAGTCAATGGTTTTGTTCAGGCTCGCTTCTTTAACCCAAAGCTGTTTTGGCAATGATGCAGTCCTATTAGATGTTCTGTACTCATTTCAGCTAAGACAAAATAGCATATTGTGTCCAGTCCTCAAGCCAGTAAGGAAGGAAGATAAAGGGTCTCTTTCCTCCAACAGTTGGACATCTGAACATGACAGATTTCAAAGCCATTTATTCAAAATTTTGCCCACAGCATGCTGAAGAAGAGACTAAGTATTTCCACATGTGGCTGTCCTTTTGACTGCAAAGGTGGGCTGGCCTGTCCTACCCATTGGAAGGTCTTCCAGCCCATGGAGAAGAGGCTTAGTTTTCAGGACAGGAGAATGAAGAATACTCACTAACTAACCACTGAAATTCATTTAGGCTAGACTGGTAGAAATTTACGTGACAAATAAATGGGATCGGGCTCTACTGTGCTGCAGAAATAGTCCATGGCCTTAACAGCTCGCAGGATGTCATTGTAAAAAACTGGGTATTACTTCTTGCTGGGTGGCCAGCCATTAAAGTCAGAGAGCCTCGTTTCTTTGGTGTTCAATAAGAGTAAGCACACACCATTTCCACCATTCATTCAATTTTCCTGTGTCGTCTTTCTGAGTTAGCAGGCACTGACTCATTTGCAGGTTTTCACCGGTGATGCCTGTCACTTTGAGATGGAGACACCTCTAGAACATGACAGCGTTACAGTCCCTGCAACACCCACAGGAAACAGTTGTTATCCCACAGGCAAGTGAGAAATTGAGTCACAGTATCATCAGCATCTCCCACAGCCCAGTCTAGTGTCCTAATTATAACATCATTCCCTATTCAGGATCCTCTGAGTAAAATGAAGCCTTCAAGGTACGCACCTCAGTCATGGTGCTGAGCCTTGCTGGTGCAACAAGCTGTGATGGACACCTAGGCCAGAGCAAATCCCACAGGATGACCCCAGGAGATCCCGTAGGCCCAAGCAAAGGCTGCTCAATATTCACCCAGTGAAATGCCTTATTCTGAAGGAAACCAGACATGGCCATTACCTAGGAACTTTCTGCCCTGCTACACAGAGCTCCCCCCTCCATATTCATCAGCACACATAGCTACACAGGTTTACTGAGCCTTCATCCCAATCAAAGGAGCAAATTTGATTACTTAATGGCCTTTAAAAGGCAAATTTAAAAGTAATCATCTATTTTTAGCTGAACCACTTCTTGCAAAAGTGTTTTCCCAAGAGCTTAGGCCAGATGAATGGGATGCTGTTCCCAGAGCCATGCAGCTCTCCGGCAGCTTCTGCTGACTGCCCTGGAAGTTTAAGGTACAATATAGCAAAAAGAAAGAAAATCTTCACATTACAAACTCCAGAAAATCTTTTGGTTAGATAACCGCCACCTGAGAAACAAATTACCAGGACTGCAGATTTTTGTGGTGTTGTCATATATCAGCCTCAGGTTTTCTCACACAGTACAAATCCTCCATCCACCATCCTGAACATGCGCTCCCAGCAGGTGCTACTGCCCTGGGAGTATTGTTACCTGTGGTGGTGACAGGGACTTACAGAAAACAAGGCCTGTGTTCCTCATACTGAAAACACTGCTTTCAGCACCTGAAATTGGGCCCTGAAAATTCAAAGACAAAACCAAGACTCATAAATAGAATAAGAGTCACTAAAAGCCATTATAAACCTCTGGTGTGAAGTATTTTCCACATTTTTTTCATGTTTTACTGTTGAAAGAAAAATACACATTTTAGAACAATGATCACCAGCATTTGGTACTGCTTTTTTTAATTTAATTTAATTTAATTATTTATTTTTTTCCCATAGCAAATAGTCTCTTATTACAGGGAAGCTGCAGTCCTAGACATGCCACATGTCCTTAGGGCTGACTTTGATTTCCTACCTTTTCTAAGACAAAAATCAAGTAGTTTTACTCAAAAACCACCTACATTTTGTAGGTTTGTGATTCCACTAACCAGTTGAGAGCCAGGTGCCTGAAAATAACTTCAGCATTCAACTACAAGACTGGCACCTGTAACGCTTTCACCTCAGCCTTAGTTTAAAATCACAGGACAAGACATTCACAATAAAAAAAAAGGCTTTTTTGGGAACAGTTTCATACTTGGGGAGAAAACCTACTGCACACACTGAAGCAGCTCAAACTTAATCTTCCCAAGAGCTACAGCTTGGCTGATCAGCTCCCAGACAATAATTTTGCTATCCCTGTTTTGTTAAAATTTTCAAATTGTGACTTCAGACTCTTTAAAATTAGTTATGTTTAAGGCTAGTGAAAAAGCAGAAGAGGGAGGTTGACCTGTTATATTTAAACAAATGCTTCATGGGCAACAACAAAGACAAAGAACAAACCCGGGTAGAGCATCGCTCCTAGGGATGCGCTTGTTACAAATGTTGATCGGCCAGAGAGAGGGTGAAAAGGTTACAAAAACCTCCGTGACATTCCTTATTAAGGAGACCTTTTCATTTCACTTGACTGTGATTACTCTGAGATTTGTTGTATATGGATACATTTAACAACATGAAGTGGTATTTAAAAAAAAAAAAAAAAAAACACTTTTATTGAAATATTCTAGCAGCATATTTTCTGTTTCTCAAACCCCACAGTTTTCTGTGACTGTGGAAAACATGTATGTGGCAATATGCAGGTGATGACATCAGTGATGCCTTTATTTCTGTATGGCAGAAAACCCTGCTAACAAGGAACCATAGAAAGGCTGAAATTTTCCCAGCATTTTGAGGGATCCAAAATGGAGTACAGCAAAGACATTCTGGTTAAGCTGCATTTCATAGCAAAGTGGTCAATAACTGAAAGTGAAGCTTCCCCCAGAAATAGCTCACTTGCTTGATTTGGATAAGATAGAGCAGATTTGAAGGGAGCTCTCCACCATTCCTCGTCCTGATCCTGATAGCTGGACTACTGCCTGGCTAGCTTATGCTTCTCGCCATTCAGCATCTGAGTGCTGCAAATCTCCTCCTCTGATTTATGACTTTCCCCAGTCGATACAAATTGGTCATCAGAGGCAGATTCAGCACCACAAATTCCCTTTCTGAAGCCTAACTTTCAAGCCCTGTCTCATTTAGGCTGCCTTTGACTCCAGTCTGTGAAGTCCTTTGAAAATCTGGCTCATATCGTAAACCTTAATAGCTCATTCTGTGCTATTTTCTCTTTAACCCTCTTTTTAAAACGCCCCTGAAAACCTCTCTGGGAATCCACTGAATGCTCTTTGACACACTTTGGACAAGTACCTCAGCTACAGTTACACTCCTATTCTTAAAAGGAATGCCAAAATCTTCCCGCTTTACTTGAGAGCATTGTCTCCCTCTATTTTCTTTATGTGAAAATTCAACCAGTCCATTAAACTTGTTAAGCTTTATCTTTCTGAGTAAATAAATTATGCCCTTGGCAAGCCCCTTTTCTTCTGTAGCAGAATGATCCTCCTTGCCCCTAAGCACAATTTTAGGTTTAAAATAGTCCCTCAAAAGTATTTCTTAAGTAAACCTTTCAAGGAGTATTATAAAGTAAGCTTCCTCCTCTCCCCTGTCTTTTTGCCAGTGTTTGTTTTAAATTGATGTTTATATGAAACTAAAATGTTTTTATAAAAATGCTAGATTTTCCCAGAAAATAAGTTGAAACTTTTATGGATCAGTTTTGTCTTCCATAGCATAGGATGTAGTTATATAGAACAGCCCTGAATAAGTGAAGAGTAATTTTTAAAATACAACCAGTTTTAACTAACTTCTATTTACACTTTTATATTGCTTCCCTTTTCTGCCTTTTGCACATCCCCAGAGCTTTGGCTGGGAAAGAAGCAGGGTACTGTTTGTCCTCTGTAGTGTTTGCATGTTCTTCTTCCCATTTTCTGGATCTTTGGGCACAGACCATTCCTTCTTTCTGCTCTGGTAAATGCCAAGGGCACTGTTCCCAAATGTTCATTCCTTCAGACCAGACAAGTAGTCCACAAAGCTGTATAAAGCAGTAAAATTCAAGCAATTCCTCATTAATATTTTGCCAGTGAGACCAAGGAGAGGAGCGCAGAGTTCAAAGAGGGCACAGCAGCAGCCAGAGCTGGCATTAGGAAACAGATGGTGCCGGGAAATCACCAGGTCAGCAGCTCACAGCTGAGCCCTGCTGTGACTCAGGCTTGCAGGTGACCAGCTTCAAGAGAGCAGGATGAAGGAATCGGTTTGCAGTACTGTGAAACGTTATGGTAAGAGAGCTTGTGCTGCAGATAACGGAGAAGTGAAGAACAAGTAAGTAAAGCAATTAACTAGGAAGGGCAGAGTGCTATGAGGAGCAAGGCAGGTATTTTACGAAGGATTTTGGAATATCTGCCATGAAAACTGCTGAACAACCCCCAGAAAACACTAGCCTGTGTTGGCAAAGCCAACAACAGATAATGCCCTACTGTGTTGAATCATGACATACTGTCAAATGCTGATATCCAATACTAAAAGCATGCATGTTGATATAATTGATGAATTTTCTCCTAACTGTCCCACCTCCAAATTGTGAGGCTTCAGTGTAAAATCTCAATTTGAAGGCCTTGGGGGTCAGGAGGAGGAGAGGGGAACGTGAACCCGCCATTAGAAGGTAACTTGCAGGAACGTGCTGCCTGCTAAAACTGTAAGCACTGGACTGCCAGTAACAATCTGGGGCATGATAATCCCTTAATGAGCAACAGCAGGTGCTAAAGTGCTTAAAGTAAATCACTCCTGCATTTTAGGGAGTTGTTATTTGTGTCATTGTTATCAACAAGAGCAAATCTGACAGGACTGGCAGCAGCTGGTGACCTCTGCTGCGGAGGGGTTTCTGGTCTCTGGTCCCACAGAGCTTGCTCCTGGGGCCTCTGTGGTAGCAGTTGTGCAGGTGACACGATGACAGGGCACCTCTAGGGCCAGTGGTTCCCCTGGGGACAGGGGCAGCAGGGCTACGTGGGCCATCAGGGCAGGTCCTGGCAGCCAGGCCTGTCCCACCACTACCCCAGGCCTAAGCAGGGCCACTGGGCCCACCAGAGCAGTCCCAGCCTTGGGCATCAGGCACCTCCCTTGGTGGACGGACAGATGGACGGGTGGATGATAGACCAGACAGATATCAGCCTGCAAGTGGGGGTGGTCAGGATTTCTGAGGGCAGTTGGGATCAGAGGCAGGTTGGAGTGGCTGAAGCATCAAAACCTACCCAACAATTTAGCATGCGGTTTTGCAATACCAAATATTTGGTCTTCTAATTGTGATTGGATTGAAAGGAGGTGTTTTCTTCTGCTTCTGGCTGGCATTATGTTGACACGGATTCTCCGGAGTTCCGTTACTTGCCCAGTTTTGCATGTCTGTGGTGTACACTCAGAAAAACTAGCCATTGAAAAGGTATTAATAAAAATTGAGAAACATTAGCCAAGACAGCAATGAGCAAAGCATGACACAGTAATTTTTTTAATTTGGTGCTTCATTGCAGATGTCCAGAGTGGGGAACACAGCACAAATGTGTGGTCTTTCAATCCGTTTTTACTGTCCCCTTTCTTCATTTACCCTTGCTGCAAGAAGACTGATGGTGTCCTGGACTGCATCAGGCAAAGCACTGGCAGCAGCTGAGGGAGGTGATTCCTCTCCTTTCCTCAGCAATGGTGAGACGCACCTGGAGAAGTGTGTCTGGTTCTGGGCTCCCCAGTAGAGGAGAGATATGGACATACTGGAGACAATCCAACAAATGGCCATGAAGGTGATGAGGGGACTGGAGCACCTCCCCTGAGAGTAAAGGCTTTCAACTCAAAGAGGAGGCTCAGGGGGATCTCATCCCTGTCCATAAATCCCCTAAGGGAGGGTGTAGAAAGGCCGGAGCCAGGCTCTGCTCAGTGGTGCCCAGTACCAGGACAGGAGGCCATGGGCACAGCCGGGCACCCAGGAGTCTCCCTCTGAGCACCAGGCAGCACTGCTGTGCTGGGCGGGTGACGGAGCCCTGGCACAGGCTGCCCAGAGAGGCTGTGGGGTCCCCTCCTTGGGGAGCTCCAAAAGCCGCCTGGGCAGCCTGCTCTGGGTGTCCCTGCTTGGGCAGGGCTGGCACCAGGGATCTCCAGGGGGTCCTGCCAGCCTCAGCCATCCTGTGGCTCTGTGATTTTGTATGCAACAGCACAGGAGAAGCATTTGTCCTCAAGTGCCAGTGAGAGACAAAAGACTTGGCCTGAGAAAGAAACAAATGATTTCTGGTGGCAGATGACTTAATTCAAACATTTTAAGTGTATTTGGACAAATTACCCTTAGCCTAGAAATACATTGTACTAATGAAGTTATGCTGTCAGCCATTGCAGGCCTGGCAGGACTTGCGAACTACTTTAATCCTCCAAGAACAAATTTGCCCAGGCAATAATTTGACTTGTCATTAGTAAATTCCTAGCTCAGCTTTTTAAGAGACAGGAACATACAAAAAAGTATTGATCTCTACATTATTGATTCCTACCAGATGATTGCATCAGGTTTCTTCTGAGGTCTGTAGCAAATTGATCTATGGGCTATATTTTCCCACCTGTATATTGGAGTTACACAGGCTTTAGAGAGGGCTTTTTAGAATAATGCAGCAGCTTGTTGTTTTGATTTCAAAAGAACATGGAGCTTGCCAAATCTCTTCAAAAGGAGGAAAAAAAAAAATAAGGTAATTTGTCCTTGTAAGTGCTGATGAAACATGAGAATAGATCAGTGTGCCTTGTAAATAGGGTGCTTAAGAACAGGTCCTCTGTTGTGTGCTGGGCTGTTGCATGAAAAAAAAAGATAACACAAAGGGGAGTCAGATTGCAGCAAGGTTTTTATTCTTGCCTTAACATCTCCACTGATGTTGGGTGTCACTCTCCCTAACCAGATCAAGAAAAATAAAGATGTTTTCAATAACAGGATTCAACCTACCTAGCTACATGTTAGGCAGCTTTTCCTGAATTTGTCATCCTAGATTTTCTTTCCAGTCAGTAGAGAGAAATCCACTAGATAGGTCATCTGATCCATTTCTCTCTTTGTTAGAATGAGAGGAACTGCTCACTGATGAAGGTGTCAATTTCCTTCCATTGACTACACATGGAGCAGATGGTGATTAGCTCAGGTTTAGATGTATGACTTCTAAGCACTAGTCTGAGACAGATCCCATGCTTTTATTTTCTCCTTCTCTCTCTTTTTTTTTTTTTTTTCCCAAGACATATCACTGTCCTGTTCCTAATCAGCACCGGGTGAGTCAAGAGGGCACACCCTTGTTGCTTCATCCTTCCCCCAAAATAACCCTTCAGCTGTGCATGACTTCCCTGCTCCCCAGCCTGCGTTGCTCGGTTAAACCACGCCATTCCTGAGCAGATTCCCCACAGGCCACTTGCTAGTGCTGAGGAGGGCTCGGACAGCTGCTGCAAGCAGTGCCTGTGGTGCAGTGGGAGCATAGCGTGTGCTCAGCCACACCTTACCAGGGGTCCTTCTGTTTTCATGGCTCACATTTGTTCCTTTGACAACTGGAGTGATGCTGCTGGGCTACGTCCATTGGGCAATACCCTGACATGACTGATAATATTTTTTTTCAGTAAGACGCAGCAGACACAGCTGTTAAGGGTCTGCACTAATGGGTCTGCAGTGTTATCCTTCACCGTAAGACAAAAGAAAACCCGTTTGATTTAGGTTAGGCTTGTTTGGGCTCATTGTGCTTTTACCAGCTGGTTTCCTTCCAGCACTGCTGTGTTTATCTTCATGTTGTTTTTCAGCATACGGTTCTCCCCACTTCAGAGGTGGGTTGCTGAAGCGGGGTTTGCCTTGTCCCAGGCAACAAGGGAAGGGGTGAGGCAGTTGCATGGAAGCTGCGGTGTAGGAACTTCACCAGCCTGGGTATGAAGCTCGGCTGCTTACCTCAGAGAAGACAGCACCAGGGAACTCGCTGATATCAAATCCTAATGGGGTAGTGGAGATTCTCAAACATGGGCTGGGTCATGGCACCAGAGCACTGAAGAAACTGCATTACCTACACATGGAAGCCCAGCTCTACCTCTGAGTTAGAAAATGCCCAGGTAGCCCAAGCACAAGCAGTTGATCAGCATCAGCTGATCATGCCTCAAAAGAGCAGCAGTCCTGGAGAACTGGGTTCCACGCTATAGCCTATAAGGAACCACATGCAATGTTTGTATCTTTGGAAGAGAGGGTTAAAATCATCTACCAAGTTAAACAAACACTGCCACCTTGGAAAAGCCTCATTACATCGCCTAGAGATGTCTGCCATTAGTGTGACACCTCCATGTAAAGAGATAAAGCTGTTGCAATTAGATGTGATTTTCATCCATGCAGTTTACTTCTGCTTCCAACCAGTTATTTCAAATTACTGTTTGTGTTTGACACCAGGCTGGCAGCAACAGCAGAAGCTAAACAGCACACGGACTCACTCATTTATTGTTTGCTGTGCCATATCACATTTCTAAAGATGCCTGTGCAGCATCTTCCCCTACTGGAAAGGTACTGAGAGTAAAATATGCACCTCACCTTTGCCAGTGGAAATGGAGTATCATAGCAATCAGGAAAGCTGTGAACTGTGCCACCCACTCAGTTATTTACATGGGGAACCCATTAAACAAAGCATTTAAGCAATGAAATATCTCTTCTATTGTGTTAATAATGTCTGCAATATGAGGAAACTCATCACCCAAGTTCTCTGGAGTCTATGGTTCTGCTGTCTAATTACTTAATAATTAGCCACATAGTCAATGTCTATCCAGTAAACATTTTATTTTTTTCTGCCATAGAGGAATGCAGTGCTGCTATACTGATTTATTAAAAAGAAAAATTGTGAATCAATACCTCTACATCACAAGAATTTAAAAAACAGTGGTAGTTTGGGAAATCATGTTTGCTTAGCAGAATTTTATTTTTTTAATTCATATTTTCCAGCAACAATAGGGCTAAGTACTTTAAATGCCATAGTTACCTCAATGTCATGACTTGTCTGAAACTGGTGGAGTTACGTGAGTAACCACGTAAGGGAAGTGTGTTCTCAAGTCCCAAGAGTTAGGAGATCAAATTTCCTGGTCCATTGATTATGGACACTTACACTAATCCATCTGAAATCCCAACTACATTCTGTACCGCAGGAAGAAGTTTGGTCAGATTCAAACCTTCAGCTCTAATCCTGCCTTCCTCTGGCATTTCGTTCCATTCACTCACTGACCACAACCATCAGCAATTCAATTTCCTATTTTTGTCTTCATCCACTGTTTAGAATAGGCCACACAGAAAAATCGTAGGAGATAAAATTTACCTTACAATGGCTTAACAAAACTGCAAAAGGTCACCCTGTCATGAAAACAGAGAAAAAAAAACAGACTTCACTATGCTCCCATCTCTAGTTTAAATAAACTTAGCTCTGTGATTCAGTCTTCTGGGCCTAGAATGAGAATAATAGTACACACTGTGCATTGAAGGATTAATGACACTTAAATGCGCTGAAACCTTTCATATAGAAGATGTGTAAAGACATGCAAGTGTTCATTGCTGCAAATGTAAGCACGAATCATTTCAAAGTAGAGTGTACCAGTGAGAAAAGTCTACACAAGACAAATCTGGGAATTTCAAACACCTGTCCACCCCAAAAAAACCCGACCCAACTCAAACCAAAAAACAACCAACAAACAAAAACTAACAGTGTAAATAAAAGTGTTATTTAGGTCCAAAGACGTAACACCAAAGAAGTTCTTGGTTTTCACCAGAGTTCTTGGATTTCCCTTGAAACCATAGTTCTTTTGAACCCACGGTTTTCTTTTGAAACCAAGAATGCTGCAAAGAAACTCGACTCAACAAACTTAGTCATCAGCATGCCCTTATTTTCAGAAAGACATGAGGAGAATGAAATGACAATTTAAACAGCATTAGTAGAGAGCTACAACCGCTTTGCAAAGCAAATGCTACAGCTGGACACGTAATTAGTATGGTGAAACACATGTTTCAGTGCTTAATTATCATACTGCTGAGTTTCAAATCCTGAGCTTGTTCCTGGCAAGCTGAAACAGGGACTAAGCGGGACATAGTCTGCTCCTCTCCTCAGGTCATTACTGCACCAACTGTACCAATAAAAGTCTCTTTTTAAGCTTCAAAACTGTTACCTTAGTAAGGACTACCCATTAGGGAATTGATCAAGTCTCCTGCTTTGAATAGATGCCGCTCTTCCGTGCTTGCACAAAGTTTTCAGTCCTTTTGAGGTGTTACATGGCCTGAAGTTGAATGCATTGACTAACGTTTGCTTCAGAGAGAGCAGTGATAAATGTTTGCTGCATGAATCCAAGAACTGGATATTCTTCACTACTGCAGATGTCCCTTGTCTTTTGTGCCAACAGAACTATTATGGTGATTTTTTTCCATCTCCTTCTCCGCAAGGACAAATGCCAGCACAATCAGAATTTGGAAACTTTCCATGTAAAAAACAGGAACGGAAGAGTGCCACCCTAATCAGCTGTGCTATGCCGACCAGCCTGCTAAAGAAAGAATGATACCAGGTGCATCGTAGTAACATTAGAAATATCTGTAATACATCCCACCCTGTGTAAGAGAACAAATGAGGTTTGCATACTGAATATGCTGCACAATACTGCAGGTCTTCTCTCCTTGCGTTTTAGGATAACATCATTGATCTTTTTGTAAGAGTTTAATTACAGCCTCACTTTAATGCTGCCAGTAATAAGGAACTATTTGTACTCCTCTTAAAGAGGCAAAAAGCCTTAGTAGGTATTGCAAAGTGCTAGGGATGCTCTTAAAATAATAAAGGGCAGTCAATCAATCACATTTGCTCTGCCAAGAGCTTTTACGATGTAACCTAGAGGCTTGGAGCTTCATTATCAAAACATTTTTTTCTGTTGCCACTTAAAAAAATTCCGTCAAAGTTTAATGACTAAAATGTTGTAGGTAATGAAACTGCAACAATAATTGCATGCTTGAAAATTAAAGTTCAATGTAGTCCTACTGTTCATTGAAGAGACCAACTTTAAAGACCAGCACTATTATGGACCCTAAAAATACACAAATCAGTGCCACTGAAGAATACATAGAGATTTTTATGGAACCCAGGCTGTGGATACAAAAATTAATTTGAGAATTCAAATTCCCAATTAGCAACATAGCATATCAGGAAACATAAAGTGTATGTAGTGTTTAAAAGGAACAGCCCTCCACAAGACAGGCTCTAAAGAATCCTTAAAAATGCTCATGTGTCTTTCATTTCTCCCCATAACTAGTGCCTAAAGCAGCTGGACATGGAGGCATGCTTCTAAACCATACAAAGGAAAGGTAGTGGTCAACATTGGATCTATGGCATGCCAGCTTTTTAAAAAGTTAAATTTGGAGGCGTTTCATCTCTCTGTTGGAGCAGTAAAGTTCATGGGAAAACAAAAAAAAAACAAAAAAAAAAAACAAAAAAAAACAATTTGATACTGTAAAAGAGCTCTACTGTATGGTGTCATGTAAGAAATCAGACTGGATAATAAACTATGTGTTGGTCTTTTTAAAAGCCACATGAAAAACGTGTCCAGGTGTACCAGCACCAAGCTACTTGAGAGGCTCTCTTTGATGCTACACCAAGGGGGGATGCCCTTGGATGGAATTTTCTCTGAGATTCACTATTTGGGTAGAGAGATTACATTTCAGATTAAATCAGTGCTTTTTTTTTTCTTCTTGGTTGAGAGGTCAAAAATGTTAAAGGCTTATTTATTTTCAAGTTATTGTGCAGTCAGAGTTCAAGGATCTACGTTGGCTATAAACAAATGAAATGTCCTCCAAGGCTCCCAGTTCCCTGATGCCCAGAATCACTGATGAGAACCAGAATGTAAAAGGTCAGAGCTCACCAGAACAAAGATGGCAACTAGAAGAACAATTTCATCAGGCAAAGAGGAACACTTACACTAGGGCTGCCAAGAAGATGCACTGGTCTGGGCTCAGCATAATACAGCACAAATACATTCATTTTGAACTTAGAAATTTTCAGTAAAAAAAAAAAAAAAAAAAAAAAGAGAGAAAGAAACATGATTGGAATTCTTTGCATGTATATAAATCAGTGCTTTAGTTTTGGAAGCTGCTTCACTCCTACAGTCTTTTTTATCTGTCCTTTTTGAGGATTAACCATCTTCGGGTTTTGTAGAATGCCGCATCTCTCTCTGAAATAAAATGGGTGAAGTTAGCCGTCAAATGTCACACTTGCTGTAAGCTTTACTGCTAGAAATTTGCATGCTTATTATATTAGCATAACTGATTATTATGGTGAATTAATAACCCTGAGAGGGGAAAAAACAAGCGTATTTCTAGGTTTGAGGGCTAGCAGAGCATTTAATTATTCTGCATTCTAAACCAATCCTCATCTCATGATTCCTGACTACTTCCTGTTATCCGAATGATGGCATTTGAAGAACACGAACAGAATACTAAACATCTGCACAAAGACAAAGCTAAAAGGAGCCATTTTCATCAGTTGCACAATCCCCATCAAGAAATGGAAAACCCCTCCCTGTAGATGCAGTCACAGTTCTCCGCAGGTGTTTCAGCCTGTGGCCATTCTCTCGAGCCCAGGATCATACATGTGAACTGCTGGTAGCAGGCTTCTGAAGTGGTGCTCATCAGAGACACATATGCCACCTAGGTGAAACCTACCAGAGCTGTTTTCATCTTGATCTAAGAAAAATCAGTGGGTATGTAAGCACATCTCCAGGGGAGAAATGGCGATTCCACAAACTGGAAGGCTCGCTCTCATGACCAAGCAGCATGCATCTCTACACAGAGCATCTTTGTTTCTCTCCCTGCTCATCACTGAAGTAGACACAAGCACTTCATGTACTCCAGTGGCAATATACGGGGTTTCAGTGCCTCTCAAGTAATAGGCATTCTGAAGTAAAACATATCACACCCCCACATCTTTACATTCATGATGATAGCCAGAGAAATGTTTTGTTATGTGGTAGAAGTTGTGATGACACAAACTGTGCAAGCTTCAAATTTCTGGGCAAACAGCCAAGTAAGCTGTCCCTAAGGCTCCCTGGTTTTCTTGAGACCAACACTTCTTTTGTTCCACCTCTTGCAAGCAGTCACAGTCTTGAAGGGAGAGCTGGCCCCACAGATATACGGAGCTGCAAGATTGGGAGCTTGGCAGACCAGAACCCAAGGCTCTGGTTTGCTCAATAACCAAGTGATGATTCAGACTCGGACCAATTGATTACGCAAAGTCAAAAAAACACTGCAGAGCTGGACCAAGCATATATCCGTGTGGAATTCTGTATGCAGCAAAACCTCTTTCCGCTGAGAACCAGCTGGACTTATGCCAGCTGCAAGCCAGAAGCCAGGCAGTTGCAGCCAGGGCAGTGCTGGAACTCAGCTAAAGGCCCTGCAATATGCCTCAGTGTAACAGTAAGGGCTCAGGGTGACATTAAATTGTCTGCTCAGACTACATCAGACACTTAAGTCATCAAGATATCCATGTTTTTTTCCCAGTTGCCATCTTATCTATTTTTTTGGTGTACTGTGCAATACCATAAAAAATGACCTCTCTCAAGCTTGCCTTCTGTATTTGGATGGCCAGGGGACAGAATGCATCAACAATTAGTGTTCACAATTAATCTGGAAAAATATTACAGTGTTGTTTTAATATATGGACGGGGTTTTCTGTATCTGTACCTAGAGTTAAAACAAACATTAAACATTGTTTCTTGGTATGGTTTGAAATCCAGTGAAGACAGGTGTTTTCTGAAAGGCTAATAGAAGAACTCTGGACAGAAAAAAGATCAAATTATTCTCAAGAACAGTTTATTTTCAGTCACACCTATTTCCTCTTACTTGGATTAAGTTATTCTCATTAATGTCAGCTTGAATGAACAACCTTCAGGCAGTAAATCAAAACATAATTAAAAAGGAATAATATAGCAGTGACTGTAATAACTGTGATGATTGAGGGGCATTTACCTGTATCAAGCATTTAAAATACAAATCCCCATTCTTATATCTGTGTTGTATACTAAGACCAAAGCTTGAGGTAATAGTTTTATAGTTTAATAGTTTTCACTGGTCACAGAAGCCAATGTTTTGCAAACTAGATCCTTCACCACTATGGACAATTTAAATGATGATTGTGTATAAAGTACTTTGAAGTTAAAAAAGAAAAACCTCTGAGAGAAAGTGGATGGAAAATGGGTATTTGGTTACAATATGCATCCTTTGAGACCAGCAGTCACAGGAAACCTTATTTTCTTTTGTTTGATATAAAGAAAATTAGAGAAACCCGCTGTCATATAATTTCAGGTAAGCAATGGTATGCTAAAATAAATTAATTAAACCCACAACAAAATCACAGTTCATGGTTAACCCTCAGAAAATCTCAGCGTCTGGGTGATGATATTTAATCTCCCAACAAAGACAGTAAATTCTCCTAATTCTAACTTCCTGACCTCTTTCACATGGGCTTTGTTAAACAGTGGTGGTTTCACACCAATGGCTACCTGAGCATCACAATCGCTCTCTCACTCCCTCTCCTCAGAAGAAAAGGGAGAGAAAATACAATGAAAAAAGCTCATGTTGAGATAAAGACAGGGAGATCACTCCCCAGTTACTGTCACTGGCCAGAGCTGTCCCTGATCTGACATGGGGCAGCTGCTGGCCTCTTCTCACAGAGGCCACCCTTGCAGCCCCCTCACTACCAAAATTTTGCCACATAAACCCAATACATAAGCATCACTGGGTCCAGAAGCAACATGCTGGATATATATGGGGAACCTCAGACCCACATAGTGCTTTTTCTGTATTGAGAAACTTCAGTTAGAGACATTAATTCATATTGTACTATGTTAATTCATATTCTACTAAAATCCTCCTCTGGAGCATGAAAATCCACTGTTCCAATTCGAAATCCTGTTATTCTGTGCTTACAGAGAATGAAAGGATAAAGCAGGTAAGCAAATACGCATACACAATTTCATGCTTATAATTTACTCATTACATTTTTAGATGCTCTCAGTATGTATTGTGGATGCTGGTATTAATAATATAGGTAAGTGGGTTCATGGAACAGTATTTATTGTGAGATGCTAAATACATAGAAACCATATTAGCTCAGGAAGTCTTCAAACAGAAAATGTTTGGGAGAGTTCCAAAAGCAAACATTTTATCTGCCTGCCCTGATTTTACACACTGTTGTAGGCATCTACTTATGGTGACTGGAGGCAGGATACTGGGTTCAACACACTTCCGATGTGATTCCCTGTATTCTTCATACTTTATATTCTTAATATTTTCTGTTCAGTTAAAAAATAAATCTCCCCTGATTTCAAGCATTCTCAGAAGCACTACAATCAGAAATTAATTTTATTTCTCTACAGCTCAGAACAGGTGGGCTCGTCTCACATTTAAATTTCTAACCCATATAACTAAACAGAAATCTGTTGAACAATTAAACCTTCTTATGTTGCCAACTAAAATCACTCACATTATCATCCTAAAAAGCCTTACAGTCTCTACGGACTAAAAAGCACCAGGCTAGGCAATTATTTAATTGAATTACTCTTAATGGATTAAAGAGTACTCTTGCTGTCCCCAGTCCTGCAAGTAATAAGGAAAAAAATTAGACCTTTTTAATACAGGTTGAAAGGGAAAAACATCAGAGGGCTTGCTAGATTTTAGAGAAGCCACTTAAATTTTCAATCATGCAACATACTTAGTATTAAATAAAACAGATTGAAAAGCAGTATCAAAAATGATGTTAAGATTACTATTTTATCATTAGAATTGTGTTTAGTGATATTTAACATGAACAGAGAGTTGCACCAGAAAAAGAGCGAATATAAATAAATTTACCTCTGTATCTGGCTTTCTCCCTTGACTCTCAGAGCACCTGCTTTTTGCCTTTCAACAACTGTAAGTGTAGATGAAGTCTGCAATAGCCAAAGTTTTACAAAGCAAGTTAAATCCTAATCATAATCACAGTCAATACAGTCAAATATTTTCAAACTGACTTTGACCAATTCTAATCTTACTGCCACAAAATACTTTAAGCACATATTAGACCAATGCCTTGTTGATTTGGGGGAACAGAGCACATGCCAAAATTCCTTGCCACACAGAAGTATCTGGATAATCAGAGACTATGTGATTTAAAATTAGCCTATTTTTGGTCATACCGCCTTGAACTCCATATTCTCAATGAAGAAGCACTATGTTTCTAACATACTTTTCTAAATGGGATACAAAATGTACTAAATTGTAGTGATTTAGTTGGACTTTTGAATGATTAAAGTATTAATTAAGAACAGGTACTACTTGAAAAACAGCACAGCCTGGAAATCTCTGCATACTCTGGAGGTCATGACAACATTTCTGGACATGCTGAAAACAACAGTTGCTACCCTTGGAATTGCATTTAACAGAATCTGAGCAGGATTAAATCAGTTGCTTCTGCTGCTCCTTAGCTCATGGTGTTTCCTCCTCACCCAGCGCTTGCTGCTTTTCCAACTGCCTTTACTAGAACTACCTCTCAGAGGTTCGGCTATGCCAAGGTCAGAGAAACAGAAAATGCAGCAGGTATGGGGCTTGTCTGTCTGCCACGCACACTTGAGTGTCTAGCACAAGCAAATCGAATTTTCTCAGCCTCTTTAAAACAGGTCCATCAGGAACATACAATAACTGCGTGGTAATCATGACATACCATGTGCCAGCTATACCAGGCCAGTGAAGACTTTTGAAAGCCTAGGACTAGATTTTGGAGCTACCTAAAGAAGATTCAAGGTCTGGATTATTTAAACATTACATTTTACAAGATGTGTGAAAACATCCTGCACTTACCAGAAAAAAAAAAAATAGCACTGAAGAGAAGCAAGTCTCACTGGTTATGGACAATGGTTTCTGCTATGTTTCCACCTATATAATGCAAGCATTCCTGACCCAGTCACAGCAAAGTCAGCAACTGAAGATAACCTGAAGATGATTATTTTCATGGACCTATTAGAATGAATCCAGAGGAGGACCACAAAGATGATCAGAGGGCTGGAGCACCTCTCCTATGAAGACAAACTGAGAGAGTTGGGGTTGTTCAGCCTGGGGAAGAGAAGGATCCAGAGAGACCTTATAGCAGCCTTCCAGTACCTACAGGGGGCCTATAGGAAAGCTGGGGAGGGACTCCTTTTCAGGGGGTACAGTGGTAGGACACGGGGGAATGACTTTAAACTAAAAGAGGGGAGGTTTAGATTAGGCATTAGGAAGAAGTTCTTCCCTCAGAGGCCCTGGAACAGGTTGCCTAGAGAAGCTGTGGATGCCCCATCCCTGGAGGTGTTCAAGGCCAGGTTGGATGGGGCTTTGGGCAACCTGGTCTGCTGGGAGGTGTCCCTGCCCATGGCAGGGGGTTGGAGCTAGGTGTTTTTTAAGGTCCCTTCCAACCCAAACCATTCTATGGTTCTATGATTTGCCCCCACATGGTTCTGATATCATGGCATGGAGTACAGAAAATGTAGTACATGAGTCCCTAATGCCCTACTTAAGCAACATGCCACTGCATATGCCTCACTTCAAACGATCTTTCATGCATGTTTAAGTGCTTTTCTGGGCAGCCCAACATATATGCTATTGCATATAGTAATGAAAATATCTTTTTATGCAGCACCTTCTTCCTCCAACAGTTCCCAGCTTCACTGATAATATGTTACAGTTATCAGTCTGGACTTCTTTGTTTAATTCTGGAGAAGTTAGCTTGAGAAATTCTTTCCGATTATCTAAAGCGGCAATGAACCACGTAACAGAATCACTTGCCCACTGTGCAAACACATGGAAACACTGCTAATTACAGCCTTTCACTCCAGTTAGCTATGGCAGGGATTACATGATAGTCATTCCTGAATATCACACTAAGCTATTACTTCTACATGATTCAGGAATTAAGAGTGTTGTTTTTTTTTTTCACAACAAGAAGCACCAGGAATCTTTACAGGTTCCCTGCAGCTTGTAATATCGACTTTTATGTATTACATAATTTGCAGCAATAAAATTTAACTTCTGAGTTCATAAAAACAAGAAACCTTATCTTTTATCTTGTAAATTTAATTGAAATATGTACTGTATTGTCATGCTGAACTGGCTGGATAGCTTGTCTTTAAAAGACAAAAAAGGAAATATGAAAAAAGTGGGTGACACTGCTCCTAATAATTTGGTTCTGTTCTTCAACTGAAACATCAAACTGAGCCACAGAAGTCTTGTGACTATTGGATGGACAAGCAAGTATCAGCAGATTGCTTCAGCTTTCTCAGTTAAGGGCACTTTGACTATCCTTGGAAGCAATGAAACTATAATTGATACAAAAGCAAAAATGGATATAAAAATAAAATAAATTGAGTAATCCATCATTCCTAGCTCTTAAACATTTTAAAAAGCAATTTTTATAATGAATTTGGAAGATGAATGAAGTGATAACAGACCTTTAGCTCATGGCATTAACAGATGCTATTGCTATATTAAGAGAGCATCAAGATTTTAAAAATGTACTGAGTCACACAGGTTTTTTGCTTACCTGTAAGATCTCTGAGAGGTACATGCGCCGCTCATCATTAGCTTTGTGGTAAGCCTGTGTTTAAAATAAGCAAAACAGGCTACTAGTAAGCAAAATACTTAAAAAGCTGAATCATACAGGAAGAAACAAATACAGAGCAGAGCTTTTTCCAGTGACATATTTTGGGGAATTATTCTATTGTGTGTTGCACACACATTGTCTGTCAGACAGCGTAACAGCTTTTATAGACTAGATTCATACAGTGATTACAAACCTTTGCCTCTTGTTCCAGTCTAAGTTCATAATCTTTTAGCTGATTCTGGAGACTTTTCTTCTCTTCTTCTAGTTGTTTAAGAACCTCCTTCAAGGAACCCTGTGTTTATAGTAAATAAAACAAATATTTCCATTCTATGTAAAGACATCACCATTACAGCCCTTATTCTTCAGGCATTGTGATGCTTGTCGCTGTATTTGCTTCTTGTGCACTTTTTGTTTACAAGGTTCTGGCTGGCACACCACAGAGACAAAAGCAATTAACCATATGTTACAATTATCAGTTGTGAACTGCACATTTCCAGTGCTTTAAAATTCTACAAATAACAGTTTTCCACTCTTGTGGGCCTTGTTGGGTAAGCACAGTCACTTTGTTGTGACCAGCCAGAACTGCTCCCTACTTCAACCAAAGTTCACTCTCATGGTTACTTTTCTAAAGGAGGAAGATTTCAGATCCCACCTGCACATCCATCTTCAAACTACTTGCCAAGGGAGCTGCTGGAATGGCTGGAGAAGTACAGGGAATGTCAGTAGTAACCCAAAAGAACTTGGCTAGAAAGCAGTATTTTGGAGAGTATTTTGTTTATTTGTTTCCCTCCAAAATGTGGAGCCATTTACCTTGTGTACAACTGGGTTCTGTGGGAGTAACCATGGCAGAGTCCACTCTTGGTTACCCGCACTGGCCTGTTCTCTGTAGTGCAGTCAGAACACACACCCAAGTGGGACCTCCGCCATTTCTACCACAGGAAACTGGTTCTTGTAATCCCTTTCATAAATTGATCCACTCCATCCAGTAGGTACATTCTTATCAGGAGGTTTAAATAGACTAATTTATTAAATTTCTTGCCTCAGATTATTCAAGGTAAGCTTATAACTGTTTGCTATTGTACTGAAGTTATATTTAAGGTAACTGCTCTTCTTGGTGTTATACAGAGAAACCAGGAATGTCTTATTTCAATGTTCATTTTACTAAGCTTTTAAAAGTGGTCTCTCACGCAGCAGCCTCTCCTTTCATCAGATCATCACAGTAGCCCTTTGTACACCAGCTGGAGCCCACACTTAGACTTGGAGAGAAGAGCCATACTGGAGCATGCAGTACTCCAGAAGCCTTAACAATGTCAATAATGCTTCTTTATCTGTATAGAGAAACGTTAAGATTGCATTTTCCTTTTTCACAGCTGCATGGTGATGGCTTACAGTCAACATGAGATCAAATACAATACCTCTCTATACCCTCAATAGATTCTCCACTGCAGCTGTGTCCAGGTGATCAGCTCTCAATTCATAACAGAATTTGTTTACTACTTCCTCAGTCCTTTGGTCTATACTATTAAATTTAAAACCCATTTTTAATAGCTTACTCTTCCATGTCATTCTCTTTCTAAACAACATCCAGATTCCTATTATATTACATAACTGGTATCAGGAGAAAATGTTGTGATTTATTTCTATGTTGTATATCAAGGTCATGCATAACATGCTGAGATTAGTCCCAAACCCAGTCCTGGAAGAACTCTGCTTGTACTCTCCCAGCAGCCTCCTATCCACTATTATGTTCCATTTGCCAGCTCCTTACACCTTCAACAAATTGATTAATTATCACTGTCTCCAAACTAATCAGCCACTTCCCATGCGACATGGTATCTTTAGTAGAGGTCACGGTAAACAGAATTACTGTATTTATCCTGACAACAAATCTATTGTCTCATCACAAAAAGCTAACAGGTTTGCCTGGCATGAACCACTTTTAACAAATCTGTATTTCAATTTTGTTTTGCCCCAATTACTCCTTTATCTTACATCTAGAAAAAAAATGCTATTCTTTAATGCACACAGTACTACCATCCACAGCTTTATTAAAACCACTTGCTATCAGATCTGTAATGTAGCCAGACAGTTCTCTCAAAATCCTAAAGTAGAGATTACCCATTTCCCTCAATTTAAACCTAACCAGCTCCTTGAGTTTTCCTTAGGATTTGGTTACTGCCATTTCTTCCACGTACTTGCTGACATTAGCTAGCTCTTTCTTTGTCCTGCATTTTTTATCATTTCTGCCCTTATTGAAAGCTTAGGCAATATATATACATTTATATATAATGTTTAAATTAAAACAAATAAATTTATGATGACTAGGTCTGACAATTTTGTGACTGGCTTTTCTATAATGTTCTTCTAGATTTTCCAAATCTAAAATAGAATTCTCTGCTTTTTATCCAGCATTTTCTGATAAAATGTGCTAGCACAACCACTGAGATCTGTGCCTCATCATTACTAGCACTTGGGGTTTTTAATCTTTATTTACAAGCATCACATGTGTAACAGCTTCTGGAAATAGTCATCCAATGATATTATATCCAAATTCATAACCATCCAAATATTATATTCATATATATATTTGATGTCATGGACAGGATTTACTCTGAGGTGAGAATATCTACATTTGGGAGTCCGCATGTGAACTAAGCTCCTGCTAAGAGTCACAGTCAGCACAATCAGCGATGCTCAGAGTCATTCAGCTGAGCAGTTACAATTCATCTGTCCTTGGAGATGCCGTAGGGCGTCCGAGACATCTGTATGTGGCAGATATGACACATGGGTTACAGGAGACATGTATCCTGAAGCAGCAGTGGGCTATTCTGTACTGAAATGCCTGCAAGTCTCTGCTTACACAACTATTCCATCAAAGATACCTACTGAGATGAATTTAGATACCTATCTCTATACCAAGCTGACTGTATCAACGAGACTTCCACTGCCTGTACTAGGAACTGAAGATCTAGCTAAGTAAACAACTACATATAGACAAGAAAATACTGGTGTCCTAACATTTAAGTGATTCATGTTGCTTCAACATGTATTTCAATACTATTGGAAAATATTATTGTGATAAAAATGTGTTTTCCTATCCTTCCTCCAGATGATTTAATTCAAACAGATGATGAAGAAAGAATTTACAGATATATAAAAGTCTCTCGTATCTGCAATATACCACATGTACTTCTGTTTTGATCTTTCCTGCAATGTGTATCTTTAATACTTGTTATCCCATCATCTTTCCATAATCAATATATTACTTCTCATGCTCTACTTTTTTTCTACTTGTCTGCCTAGGCCCTCTTTGTAAAAGAAGGATTTTTTTTTTTTTTTCTAACCGCAGCATCTTTTTAGCCAGAATAGCTGAACTCTTTTACTTTCTGTACTGACTACCTGACCATTGTCTTAGCAGTATCAGTTATTCTTCTCACTGACATAAAACATTGCAATGCCTTTATTCACCAGATACTCATTTCCCATGTATAAAACATGTAAAGGAAAATACTAAGAACCTCTCCAAATATTCTTATCTCCTTTTTCTTGTAATTTTTTCCTACACATCATGCAAATGCCAGAAGGCTGGTATCTGTGAATAGACTGTTTCTTAGAAAGTTGTTTATAAATGTTTGCTAATGGTAAAAAAAATTCCCAAACCCAATCTTAAGCCACATGTTGGCCTTTATTTTATTGTTACAATTGTTGCCCTCTATCTCTCGGTCAGCACCTTGGTCTTCTGGGCATCCATTCAGCCTGGCAGTCTTCTTTGGCTTGTTTCATAGTGAACTTGAAAATGTCCTTTGCCATTACACAAAAGATTATGTCATTCTTATAAGAGCGTTTTCACCTCAGGTCCATAGCTTACATCCTTGATTCTGGACATCATCAAACCATTCTATTTTCTATATCAGTAAAGTGACATTCTTACCAATGGTTTCTAACAGATGGCCACCATACACATCTGCCTGTTCAAAATCTCCAGTCTCCTCCTTTCTAGTATGTGCAGATTGCTCCATCTTTTCTTCTCTTTCATAATTTTCTGTATATCACATTACTTATTCATTTCCAAACTTTATTTTTCACAAAACTATTTCTGGCTGTTACTGAGATTTCCCCAGGAATGATTTTCATTAAAGTCAAGATTTTGCAGGAGCATAGGAAAAGACACGGTGCGTTAAAACGTGTTGCCAAGAGAGGATAATCCCTCCCACTGTTCAAAAAAAGAGATACAGAAGAGCTGTATCTTTCAAGAATGTTTCACACATGACTGAACTGTTACTAACTTTAATCGGTTACAACAGACACACTGGAGAACTGAAAAGAATTCAGTTTTTCTTTTTTTTCTTTTTTTTTCCTAATTAACACAGAAGTACCTTGGATGCAGATGAAACCTTTGTCCTAATACTGAAGGCTCCTATATTGAATAGTTAATGTTGGCCAATTCAAGGACAGAAAGAAAGCTGCAGATTAAAGAGAAGATTTGGCTAAATTCCACTAGGGTCATGTGCTTTTTCATTACATCAGTGTCTGTGCAGAATTTTTAAAAAAGACCAATAGCAAAGGCCTCAGCACGGTCAAGCTGGGAAAACTAACTTTTTTGGTCTTACCGACCTGCTTACACATTAAAGATTACAACCACATGACAATATACTTTTGTACAACATATTTTGTACCCCCACAGTAAGCTGAAACACAATAAACACAGAAGTTCATGCAGTTCTCCAAATTTCTGCTCTGTAAATCCACATCCCACTACTTATTTCCTCTCAAGACCATCCATCAGTGCTCTGTAAGATAGCAAGCATGGTGCTGCAGCTGTGAGTCACAACAGAGCTATTGGGTATCTCCTCAATGATGGTATCAGTCTAACTTCTTTGAGCTCTTTCACCTCAAAAGCAAACTACTTTTAGATTTTTTTTCATTTAACCTTTTCAGAAGTGCTATCTATTTTTTGCTGCCAATGCAGCTGGTCCAGTGCAGATGCCTGGGCACTCATTCAGCTCTGGAGCAAGGATGAGATCCAACTGCAAGCAAACTGTGTACTACACCATGGCTTTTGATGAGCAAGCAGACAGAAATAAGTTGTTGATGTGACTACAGTATACAGTTATCATTTCTACAGAATCTGTGTGCCCCCGGAGAAATAGGAAAGTGAAACTGCTCCCTGTTTACAGATTGGGAAGAGAAACAACAAACCAAAACAGGACTAGCATCTAAATTACACTTCAAGCAGAAATTAACATCCCAAAGCAGTCTATGCAATGTCTTACATTCTTCACTTCTGGTGTTGTCATAAAACTTAGGTCAGCATCTGAACTGTTGCTATTCTAACTTCCCCAAAGAACAAACTTAATCAAGGTGCTTAGTTTTCTGCTGAAAGTCTTTACAGAGTCTCAAAGCAAAGTTTTTTGGTGGTCCCGGTTGTGTCCCACCAGGGCACAATGTGATAAGCATGCTCTATCTATATTACATGAGGAATGATTTATCTTCTGCCTAAAAGTCTAAAAATTAACTCACAAAGGAATTAGAAGGCTGACATTTTAGTTCTCTGCCACTCTGAGAGCTTTAATTGACAGCACCTCACATCCTGAGAGAACCCTTGCCATGTTGAGATAATTGTTGAAGCCAAGCTGCTCACCAGTCAGGAAAACAAAACTTACAGGGATGGAGAAGGAACAAGTGAAAATGGATGCAAGGCCATGCATACTTCTGGAAAACAGACAGGATTTCAAACACAGTTCTTCTGCATTTCTTACCACCTTTCCAACAGTCTTTTATCTCTATTCTGCACTCTGTTGTGATCCCAGTCTATCTGCCCTTCTCAGGTTGCTAACAGCCTTCTAATTTTTGTTCCTGGGTCCAGGCACCTAACAGACACTGTAGAGGTCAGTTACAGCAATACTCAAGTTCTTACGTGAATCTAGCCAGATATCTGTTCCTACTCAAATAATAAAACTCTCCAAGTCCCCAGATATTATAGAAGGTAATTTCAAAAACAGACATAATAAAATTTTCGGTGGTACAACTTCGGACAGGTCCTAGGGACCCATGTGAATAAAGACTTGTTGTAAGTTACCTCCTCCCTTACGGTCAAGGCAGTAACTCAGTAACTAGCTGAGGGCTTATATACCTGAAGTCTTTAGCTCCTGCACACCAGCATATGAACTCTGCCAAACCATTAAGGACTGGTTTTCCCTTTCCTGAATTCTATGGGAAGCGAACACCAAAAAAATAAAAAATAATAAATAATAAAAAATAATAAATAATAAATAATAATAAATAAAAAATAATTGAAACAGATTCAATTCTCTATGCTTATGGTTATACAATCAGCTTACTGCTTAACAGAGTCAAACAATACAAGAGCAAAAGCTCCCAGAAAGCAGAGCTTACAGCATACAGTAACACCAACTTGTACCAGAGCTCTAGGAGGAGCACAGAACAGCCTCAATACAAAGCAAGGCCCAGTGAGAGCTCAAGGGAACTAGAAGGAGCCCTCCCTCCCCAGCAATGCAGCACTCTCCCAGAAGAAATTGCCAACTAGACTCCAGGATAAGCCAGTAAGATAAATTCTGAAAAAGATTATTTAGAATTCAAATGACTTATTCCTGGTATTGCTTTAACTGAGTATTGAAATATTGTTTTAAGTCAGATTTTTTGCAGGTTCTTCTACTGAGCCTTGAATAGCTGGACAATGTATCCCTAAAAGGGAGACATAAGCTGACTAAGGGATTTAACCTGAATTTAAGACTCTTAGTTTTCATTAAGTTGCCTATGTCAAGCCCCTCTCAGCAATCTGGTAAGCTAAAAGACACACTGCGATTTTAAATGAATACTTTCTTTCTGTAAAGGAATTTTGCAGGGCTTAGCAAGATGCACTCTCAGAGCAATGATACATTAAGTCTCGAGCCCAGCAGTGGCAAAAGCCCAGATTTTCACAAAGGGAAAACCAATTCTCCAGTTCTTTTTTTTTTCTTTTTCCACATATTTTTCTTCTCATTCAACTGAAGTTACATATTTGGCTTAACACTTGCCAGAAAACAAAGTTGTACAGAAGGCTACTGCGGCCGAATTTTAAAGCTACACAGAAGTTATTCTCATCCTGGATTTTTCCTTGCCCTAATATCATTGGCAACAGATGTGACAATCAATAATTCTACAACGGACAAGGTGACAAATATGTGACATCATCAAGAAGCTCAAATATGCTTTCATCAGAGCTTACGCAAACTATTGATCCTTATAGCAATTTGATTCAGCTTTTTTTTTTTTTAATTATTCTCCCTGAGTTAGAACAGAAGCAATACACCTGTCAGTTGTATAGGAGAAAAAAAATCACACAAGAAGCCTTTGCAATCCATTCTACTTCACATTTTAAATAAAATTAAGTTTTATTTAGAAAATAAACTCTCCCCCCTCCAACATTAGCAGCTGTTACCTCTTTAGTTTTACTGTAACTGAAATTAGTTTTAAGCAGATATCAATAAAGTCACTACACGTATATTGTAGCAATTACTGGAAAAATGATACATAGAAATTACGTAGCATAGCATATTCCTACATACAATATGCAGTCGATATATATGCGGTAGATACTGTAAAGGCTTCAGTAGAGGTGAAGAAAGAATCGCTGTACTTGTTTAAATGTCAAGTGCCCCCTTGTGGTTAGTATGCTCTTCTGATGTTCAAATATTCAATATATTCAAAACCAAACAGAGCTGAACTGCATGAATGCAGCGCGCTGTATGCATCACACACTGTCAAGGGCCAGGGTAAAGAGATCAGCCTGGAGACTTGTTGGCAAGTTCAGGCTCCCTCAGTGTAACCAGACGTGGGGCAGTGCTACCCATATCCTTACGCCATCAGTCTCCACAGCCTTTTTCAGAGAGGTCAGCTGCTGAACTAGGGGGGAGGAAGTTGAAACTGCTCCCTTGCTGCGGTTCAGATTGACAAAACAAGATGTTATTGGCTCCGATATGTTTCACTTACTGCCTCTCCTGCAAGGCCTTTCAGAAAAAAAAAAGCCTAGATTGTTTCATTATACATTTTCCTTGGGAGATATCCAAGGGTCCCAGTCAATCGCCAAGCCATCGCTGGAATTCCTGAACTGGCACCCAGCTGGAGAGCAGCCAGCTAATAATGTCAGTTGACTGCGAGGTTTCTCACTGATTGTTTTCTTTGAAATACCAAGTGCATTCTGCCTGTGGGAATACCACAAAGTGATCTGAGTAAAACAGTCTGCCGCTTTGTGCAAGGCCACCAGGAGGAACAATTAATGCCAACATGACAAAGAAAGGGAAAAATACAAGTCAAAAAGGTCTCCTGGAGGCATCCAAAACGCTTGTCCTAAATCGGATGAAAGGAGTAGGAATGGGAAGTCTGTGAGGAGGCAGGAGGCAGCTTAGGGCTGTCAGACCAGACTACACAACTTTCTCCAAAATACTTAGAAGCCTGACAGAGAAGACAGGATACCAGATTTGTTTTTCACACAGAGCTCTTGGTGACTTAATCCAGCAAGAACAACCAGGGCCACTTCACAGTGACTTGCTAAAGGAATTGTCAACATTTCCTATGCCATCGTGGAGTGCTGATGTTCCCTATAGGCAGTCATCAACACCTACAGAAATATAAATTCTTCGTTGCATGTTTTCGCAAACACAAGATGCCCCTCCAGTTACGTTGCCAACACCTTCTCCAGTGTGACACTGCCACATGTTCCCCTTGCACTTTCAAACTGACAGCAAAAGCCTCGAGGTCGCAGTGTGAGGATTGCTGCACGTGGTCATTATGGTGTCAGAGAGGCAGCTTTGCAAAGCAAGTACCTGGCCCTTACTGTGAGAATTTTCTCAACTGTGGTGCTGGGCAGTCCTGAAAATGGTGATTTATGACTGAAACCCGGGTTCTTTGGCTAATCTTAACTAGAGCGTTGCTAAGGCAATGCTATCAGGAGTGTGCTCTTCTGAACTGATTCTGTAGTGTGCCTTTCAGTATTTGCATACTAAAGCTGCTATCTAGGGATCCTTTCTTGCTGAAATGGTGATATAAATCATTTTTTTTTCTACTTATCCGGGAAATTAGCAAACAACATGTATTTCACCAAAACTCACTTAATGAAAAAACGTGAACAAATGAATGCACTGTGTTTAAGGGGGTAAATAAAATTCACAGCATGTTAAGCTTTAGAGAGGAGGCATTCCATCTGTAATTATTCCTGAGATAGTGTATGACATTTCTATTATTCATTGAGACATAAAGGAAATTACTGACTAAACAGTTTTCAGTGTTGCAACTCCCCTGTGCTTGTCACTGTTTAGGTTATTTTTAATCCAGCCTCAGTACAAAAAAATGCTCTTCTGTATCTTGGCTATGAAAATATGAGTGTTTGAGGTATTGAATCTGCATTTACTGTCATGTGACACCATCATTTTTTTAATAAAAAAAATAATATCTCAAGACAGTATAAGGACTTCAGAAGGACAGTTGTATATTTATATGATTAGGGTTATTTTTAACAGCAAGGAATCATTCATCAGTAAGATTCTAATTCTAAAGTGAAATAAATGCAAACCACCTGCAACAATCATTGCAATTTATGAACACAAAATCCTCTGCCCTTCCTTTTTCCTCACTCCAGAATGTATGTTTGTGTTCTTCTCTTTCATTCAGGTTTTTATAGCTTGCCCACTAGCAGAGTCCCTGATGACTAATCTTTTCTAATCTTTTTTTTTTAAGTTTCCTGTATCGCTTTATATCAAGAAAATATTTTATCATACCTATCTCTAAATGAGATGAATTACTCTGTGGACATGCTTCTGTTGTCTACAGTAAGACCTTAAATGGCTGGCCAAGTGAGATAAATATCCTTACAACCTTTGAGATACCTCAAAAAGGACCTGCAAGTGCTATTTTATTTTCTAAAAATGTTCCTCAAAATCTACTGTCCATTGTTGTCATACTCTAGAAACTGTATCATTTTGCTGAAAAATCACTTTGCTATCTTTTCACAGAACTTCATATGCAACAGCAAGTTGAAAACTGAATATTATAATGTACTTTTCATTTAATGCACACACTCAATTTTTATATATACACACTCTCAGCATTTTTACTCTGAGCGAATGTAGATTGATGACTGGCTGCAAAGCTTTTGCTTTTCTACACCCACTCACCACATCTGCTCTTTATTCTCATCTGTGGAGAAGCTAAATATTCCCCTCTGCTTCCCTGAACAAGTCTCAAAAACATAAAATGGATTTGGATAAATCTATATGCTTAGGCACCACAAATTGATCTGTGCATTTTTTTTTACCAATGTTTTACCTGCCAAAAGCTCTGCATTCTGCAAGAATAACTGTAAATACATTGACTGTTCTGATACCTTCAGTGAAAAAAAAAAAAAAGCAGCAAAGCCCCCAAAATACATCTGCTTTCTTCCTCTCTTTCTGTCTTCCAACAATCAAAACAAGCCAAAATGAAACATCTGACTAAATCCCTAAACACCGTGTTGTTTTTTTTTCCCTCTGGCTAGTCAACGGATGAATGTATTCACTAAACTGGAAGGGTGAAAAACTAGGAGAAAAAATATGGCATGGCACATGGGCTCTGTACTTCCCTAGGTGTAACTGTGTAAGTCCAGGCCTCTCCAAATTGTTTCCTAGATTCCTTCTGGCAGTAGGAATCTTTCAGTTCTGCTGTCATTATTTCTTTTATGGGAACAGCGATCAAACCTCTTAGAACAATAGCTGATAGGTGAAGAGGCAAGGCAGAATTTAGTAGGGATTAGAAATGTACTGAATCAGTGCAGTACAGCTGCCAATAAAGCTCACAGATTATCTAACTGGTAATGACTTTTTGGGTTCTTGGCAAGGTGTAATTGGATTGGTTAAGACAGTGTTGGAAATTCAATGGAAATAAACACTTTTAATACTGTCAGCATGTGTGCCAGTCAGTGCTTCACAGGCTGGCAGGAATAACCTTGTCTGAAGCAAACTCTGCTGTAAATTTTTTAGAGCAATGTTCTGTGCTTCAAATATAATTCCAGCTGTATTTTCTAATCAACTCCCTGACATATGCAAGCGGGATGGGAAGGATTTTGTTCTGCTATTGCTTTTAAGTGGTTGTCTAAAAAAAAAAAAAAAAGATCCAGCCATCTAGAAAACACCATGGAGTCTAGGACAGTACTTAAACTGGCAAGAATATTTACTACCCGAAGGCCACGGATCAGATCAGGAAGAGCAATTAATTATTCACATACTGCTTACAACAAGCAATCATTCCCACTAATATGGCATGCAGCCTCCTCTAGGCTCAGTGAACTCCCATTAATCTTCAGAATCTGAAGCACAAGAATCAGATGGAGACACTAAGAGAGGCTTTCTATGACATCTTTAAGTGCATGAGAAGTTGGAATAAAAATAAAAATCCTCAAAGCCCTGCCTTGTGATAATGGTCATTACTCCTGCTTATGCAATAAGGCATTATTACCACTTCTATATTTACTTCCCCTACTTCTAAAAATGGTTAAGAGGCAGAAAAGGTCTCAAAGTAAAATATTGCAGCAGATGACTAAGGGAAAATAGTCCTGAATCTAAATATGTTTCACTTAATTTCCTACTTCAGTTTTATTAATGGCCAAAATATTTGCTGTTTTTTTTTCCTACAATTTTCTCCTCAAGATCAAAGGAAAATGTTTTCTGCTTTGTTAAAATGCAGATAGTGAAATATGAACGTATTAAGAAATAAAAACTTATAACTGAAAACAGACACTTTGTGTGGCAAAAAATGGGGTACTTACTGTAAAATGAGGAATTTTCCTGTAACTATATTATTCAAAATGTAAGTGCAACTGTTGATATTTCTTATCACATATGATACAAAACTAGGAGTAGTGTTTGATACAGCAGAGGGTTGTGTTGCCATTCAGAGGGACCTTGACAGGTTTGCAATATGCATGCAACTGCATGCATATCTGAAACCATACAAAAGTAAGCAGGCCTGATTGCTTTGGTTTCTAGACAGGGCCACTGGTATTTTTTGTCATGGAACAGTATCAATTATACAAGTTCTTTAATTATACCGTGGGTTTGATACTTAAGCGATTGAATTCCATTGTACTCACCACAGGCATTTGATCAAAGATGCGAATAATGGACAATTTATCTACAAATAAGCAAAAGATGCAATCCGTTAATAATGATTTCAACATATAATCACTAATTCTATTGAAAAACAGTTATGGATATCTATTTCTACCTGTTGGGTTTCCACGAATAAGCTCCATTTTGCCTTTTAGAATACTAATTTGCCTTTCCAGCTGTCTATTCAATTCTACTTGCATCTCGTATCTGGTTTTCCATTCATTACCTTAAAAACAAACACAGGGTTATTCTGTTTCCCAAATTATTTTATGCGTTTTCAAATTTAAGTTAGCATTCTTTCAAACTGTTCCTACTTTGTTCTGGAGACTGAGAAACTCTCCCGTTAGTCATCCTCATAATGAGGAAGCATTCATTTGAATTACAAAACAGCTTGAAAATATAAATCAAGGGTTTTGTTTCAATGGGCTTACTGTGGCCAGAATATTAACCAGCTAACTCTATGTTATCGAGTTATCCACGTTATCCATTGTTTCTTCAATAACTAACAAGAAGAAAAAAAACTAATACAAAGTATTTAGCATTCCTTAATTTCATGTTTGCAATTATCACAGCTATAATAACCGTGTTCGAAAAGGAGGAACTAAAATTCCTAAATAAAAGCTTGCATCTCCATAGGGTCTACCCAAAAGAATTAATTTGTTACAATTCCTAACTGATTACAAGATTCTGTTGAATTCACTTACCTTCATCTTCAACACTGCTAAGTCTCTTTTCCAGTTCTTTTACTGTGTTTCTCAATTCAAATATTGAGTTTTCAAGCATTTGCCTATGGGTTTTGAGAAATCAATTAATTGGCTATTACATTAATCTAATTATTAAGGTAAAAAAGACCTTAAATCAAATGTATTAAAATCAAATTGTATTAATTTAATTAATTAAAAAAAAGACCTTAAATCAAATGTATTAAAAATCAAATGTATTTTTAGATGAAGTATCTATCAGTCTTTTCTATGTAATTACATCATCTTGCTCACTTTTTTATGTATTTTTTCTTTATAGTTACATTAACATTAATTACACTTAATGCATTATAGTGCATTAAAAACAACAGAATGCCTATTTTGTGAATAAAATTACTTCCATTACAAAACAACATAGATGTTTCCTAAAATGTAATATCTGCCCAGCAGATCATCAGCATTAAACAAATGGAGTTAATTCTTCAACTACAGGATGCCTAAGAAATTCTTTATTTGAAAAAAATAATAATATTTCCTTGTAGGAAAACACACTTTTTGCCCACTGATTACTTTCATATACTGCTTGGCACCTGGCATATACCTTGGATACTGGACTCTTGCTGCCTTGGATCAATGACCAGTAGCAGAATCTAGGAGAGGACTTAGATGAGAGCACAACCCACCTACCTGCACCAGAGGAAGTGCTGAATTTAAAGAAAATAAAATAAGCAGAAGGTTAATTAAAGGTAATTCAAGTAAGTTTTCAGTGCAAGAAAGACACTGGAGGACAGAAACCTCTAATGGCAGAGAAGAACTGCATCTTCCAATCTCTTGTTGCTCTAATGCTGTTGTTCCCTACCAACTTTAAATTAGAGAGGGGGTCACAGGCAAACAAAGAATGAAAGTATGGTTAACATACTGGAGACAGAAAAGGTTATGGTGAAAGTCCCACCAAAGACAGAGCTGAAATACATGAGTCAGAAAGCTTAGGTGCAGGAAAAACAGAGGAAATCTGTTTGCTGCTGCTTATTTGCTTCCACTCCAAATGGAAGACGCAGATGGCTAGGAAGAAGGAAGACAAAATCTTATTATATTGTTGGTATCATTCCAGTACAAATGGATATGGCTTCCTTAAAGCAGATTTCTGTCAAACTTAGTGCTTGGAAAAGAGGAAATTGGGGTGATGGTGAGTGTTAAAACGGCACTTTTGGAAGGAAGGAACCCTGGAAGTTAGACACAGTCAAAGCTGTAATTAGAGCTGAGCTGTAACCAAATTTAATTAATTCTTCCTCTTCAAGAAAACCCTAAATAGGTGCTTTGATAGATGCAGGGTAGCATAATACAAATGAGTTATTTAGATCCAGTGCTTTCAGTTTTTAATTTCTGTTATCATTCCAAGACTACGCACAATATTTCTCAGAAGTACAAGTTAGATTGTATTCTTCTTTCTGCATCATTAGCAAAGCTGCTAGCCAACTTCCAATTATATTCCTTCTGGATGAGAATGTACACTGAAATGATAAGTTGTCAGGTGTCAGACTGTAATTGCTACACAACAGAAAACCTTATTTTCATTTGGAAACTGAAAATAATTTTTTAAAAATTGTTATTAAACATTTAATATTCCAACAGAAACTAAAAAGTATGCAAGGTAGAAGATCTCTATTTTATTCAGTGCATACGCAGTAAATTATAGTCCCTGCACTGACAGAAAAGAGACATAAAAATAAACCACTTCAACCAACTTGGTAAATATGTCAGCTGTTTATTGTACTAGGAGTATGTATTTTGAATTTATGGAGGTATTTCTAATTGTCATAGGAAATGACAGCCCACAGCACTTATCTGTTACTGTGAATTTGAAGCAGCTGTGTGTAGCTGCTTGTCCAGTGTCTTGGTCTGTACTTTGAGGGGCTGAGGTGTGATTTTACTGACAACCTGACATTTATTTATAACCAGACATATTCAAGGCCTATGAATCTTTCCCATGTCAGCAGACTCACAGGCATCACAGAAAAAGGTCCATAAACTCTGGAAGCTCATCAGTTTGTCATCAGGCAAACTTAACCACATGCTTGCATACTAAACAACAGGAACGTGCTTGTGAGGAAAAGGAGAAAAAAGCTGCAGTTCAGGTAAGAAGACTGAGTGAAAATAACAATTAAAAAAAAAAAAAATGCAGAGTTTCCTTTTAAGACAGTTTGCAGGTGTTATTTTACTTGAAAGTGACAGCCACTTAGGAAAATGGCCATTTTCCTGTACGTTTTGTTACCCAGATCTGGGTATCTGGTGCATGTATCAGCCGAAAGACAGCCTGAAGCCATTTTCTTTACTGGAGAGAGAAACCAGTGAAACATTATGGGAGAAGCTCAAGGCAAATCATCAGTTCTAGGACATCAGCTCTACAATGTGACAGACCTTTACTGGTTTGTGTAGAAGACAAAATACACAGATGCCTTCAGAATCTATGAACAGAGCAGGAACAATACTACACAGTGCAAAAGGCACCACACGAAAGAGCATATACAGCACTGAAACCCTGCCAGTCAGCAGCGTGCTGGGCAAATCCAACAACTTTCCTTATGTGGAAAGCCACGAAAGCTGAAATCTCACAAGCTGAATTAACATGCAACCCTATCGACAAAAGTAAATCGATAGAGTAAGCTGACATGCATAAATGTATGCCTTTAAGAACTCTTTGTCTATTAAGTAGTATACTGCAGTGTTTTACATGCCTTCCCTCTCTCAGCAACATTTGCCATGACATTTCCCAAACAGAACCTGTGCTGAATCTTGATTACAGTAATTCAGTGTCAGATTTAAGCTACTGGCTTTCATTAAGCCTTTCATAGTATTATATCCACAATCATTGAGAATCAGCAGGTACTTAGGTAAAGACCCCTTCCTGACATGGATGATTCAATTTACCCTTTGAAGTAAAAAATCCCTTCTTCACTAGAGTGGTAGGTGGGCTGTTAGCAAACTGCCTGAACGGAACAATAATCAAATAAACCAGTGAAAAGATGACAAGGGTGAGATTGCTCTGGAGGAATGCGGACATCTATCTATGAGCCAGGCAGCCTCAGCTTTCTTTATACCCAATGGAGAGAAAACTTCTTAGGGTGTGTGACTCATCTCACTCTGAAACAGCTAGCCGAAGTAGGTCAGATGAATCACACCTTCAAAGAGCCTTTTTGTATTCATAGACCATACAAGCGACTGGTTTAGATGCTGGTTTCTAACAAACCTAGTTGCTAACAGCTAGGTTGAATACATTACTTGTGAAATAGACAACAATGGTGTTGCCTATTTGCATACAGAAGACAAACATGGGAAGTAGTTGCATAATCCACCTGTAGCAGCAAGTTTTTTATTGTGTCTCTGTCATGCCATCAAAATAGAGACTTTTATTAAATATACATATTTTTTCCTTTGCTTGGCAATGGCACAGCTTTATAATGTGACTTGCACTTTGGGCACAGTCTTGCAGAACAACCTCAGGAAGTTAAGGTGCATAAAATACCCAGGTTTTCCTTAATTCAAAAAAAAAAAAAAAAAAAAAAAAAAATCAAAGCAGTGAAACAAAGCCAATATTCAGATTTTTATCTGAGAACCTACAATGTCAAGCTTGAGTATCTGGTAAACCAAAGAATTGGTTTATGCAGAGGATAATTTATGTATTACGCTGACACATAACTTACTGGTCAGGAGATTCAGAAAAAGGTCATGTGCTTACACACAGGTGTAAGCATGACCAAGCTCCTTTGTGTCCCATTTTGACCCCAGAAGCTGCCTAACCATTTTGACTCCGTTAATACTGGCTTCCCCCTTTCCACTGATGAATAGACATTTGATAAAGTCCACAATTTCAGGAATAGTTTGCAGGAATCTTCAGCCTAGAACAGCCTAGACACTGAAGGAAACACCGTCTGGAGGAAAAAATCATCACGGAACCAAATGTCTCAAAATTGTATAGAAATGTAAATATTAAGGGTCTGATTTAAAGCAGCGCAAGAGCTTCTGGCATTTTCTAAATTTTAATTTATTAACATTCAAAAGGCAATAATGTTCCCTAACAGAGAAAAACATGTGACTTCCTAAGCAAACTGAAAACAAAAACAAAAACAAAAAAATCTTGAAATCTTTGCTGCTTAAGCAAGTGGACTAACTGGTAGGAGTAACAAGTTATCATTTTCTTTGCAGAACTGCACTAGAAGGAGATGAGCTATTTTCCCAGTAGGTATTTACTGATGGTGGAGCGATATCCAACTTGCCCGTTTAATTCCATGCTGTGGAAAAAGGTAAGAAGGCGTGTATAAAGAGCACCTCATAGCCTGTTCCATTCCCTCTTCTCCATGCCAAACAGACACGATTTGATTATGTTTATTTGGGAGGTGGTCTTTGAGGACCCAGGAGTTGGACTCCATGATCTGTGTGGGTCCCTTTCAGATATGCTATGATTCTGTGATAACCCACTTGTTACTGCACCCCAGCTCCCACCCCCAGTCCTATTTTCCTTTTTGTTTTAATACCAGCTTCACATGTCTGAGATTATTTATCCTGTTTCTCCAAGCTCCTGGTGCCACCCCAGTCCCCTGCCCTACACCTTCTCCTCACCACCTCAACACCGAGCGACGAGGACTGACTGCCCCCACCAACCCCCCACTCACTCCCTGCCCCACACTGCGGTGCCCACCCTCCCTGCACCACCCACAGGGCGTCCCCGAGGGCGGAGAGCCGCCTGGGGCAGCGGGACCCCCGCCACACACACCCCTGTGCGGGGCTCCACCCGTGTGGAGCCCGCGGCCGCCATTTCGTGCCCGCCGCCCCCCGCCGGGCGCTCACTGCTTGCCCCGCTCCCGCTCCAGCTCCAGCGCCAGCCCCTCGGGCTCGCCGCCCTCCCTCATGGCGCCGCCGCCGTTGCGCCGGGTAACGGCCGCTGCCTGCATGGCGGCCGCCTGAGGGCGAAGGGGCCGGGGCCGAAACGCAAATATATTTTTTTTAAAGCTTCTTGATTTTTTTTTTAAGAGCTTCTTTGGGATGGAAAATAATTCCATAAATTCTCTGAGCCACATGTGAAGTGCCTACCCCTTGTAGCTTCCTTAGTAATGGTAGTCGGTGCTGTGCGCAGTTTGCAAGTGCCTAACCTGAGACATGATGGAAGATCGTAGAATAATCGGTCTTAATTGACACCGATCAGTTCAATGTAGCCAACGAGCCAATATATGTTGGCTGGTATTTTAATCTGTGTCCTATATTGGCCTGTATACAAGCCAAAACAAAATTTACAAATTTTGTAAAACAAAACAAAACAAAAAAAAAAAACAAAAAAAAACAAAACAAAAAAAAAAAAAAAAACATTAAAAATGTTTGATGTTGATTTTTAAGCCAGGGATTTCAGATGCCTCCTCGTCTTTCTTAAGGCAAAGCTTCATGAGGTAGGCTGAATTGATCTAATGGCCTACTGCTGCAAGGGTGGCATCACCTCTGCCGCTCTCCCTGTCACCTTCTCCATCTGCTTCAGTGCCAGCTCTGACATTCAATAACGCTTTGATAAACCCATACAGCCCATAAAAACTGGGAAACTTGGGAAAAAAAAGCATGTGGTTCTGGCTGGTTAGTGAGCTGAAATAGCTCATCAGCTGCTCAGAAAAGTACTGGCTGGTGCAAGGGATCAACTCACCAGTTCATGGGACCAAGTGCTTACTACAGAAACTTGCAATTCCCTTTCTCAGGAAGATGGGCTATAATTTTGCCTTACTGCCATGCTATGAAAGAACAAAGAGTGTAGGTTCTCATTTACTTCTGCTGTATGGTCAGCAAGCCATATATGATAATGCTAGAGCTTGTTGGATAGCAGACATGCCGCTTCCCAAGTTTAAAACAAGTTATGTATTACCATTAGTTTGTTGTAGCATAAATCAGTTGGCTCTTGTCTGTTGTGAAATATTGTGAATTTTAGCCCTAATGTGACATTGGGATGGGCCAACATGACACCTTGCTGATCCTGAAATGGCCTGGTCCTGATCCTCACGTTTAGCTGCATACACCTGCTGCTTGCCTTATGCCAGTTCAGGAACGTGTCAATCTCTATGAGCCAATTCCATTTGCTAACTAACCCAACAGAAAACCAGGAGGCAAAGAGCCAGAAAAAGCAGACAGTTTCTGGCTGGATTAGTGATCCAGTAAGATCTCCTGTGTGAGGGTAGACTGGATAATGAAAAGCCTGACTGTAAAAAGTCATTTTAATTTCATTTATCTGATATGTATTAGGGCAGGAGGTGATATTTGACAGTCTCTAGTTATAATTTATGCTATTATCTAATCAGTGAATTATCACTTCAGTTGTAGATTGAATATAAAATTATCTGAGATACCTAATCAGGAAACAAAAATTTAGACAAATACTGTACTGTAACTGCATTTAAATGTTGCTGCTTATTCTGCCTTCAGGATTTACTGAATAATACCTTTTCTAAATACATACTGAAAACATTCCAGACCAAACCAGTAATTTCAGTATTGACTTGAACTTAGGTTAGCATTCATCATAATTCAGTACACTGCCTGCAACAATAAAATCTTAACACCAAGGGAGCTAACCGGTAACCACTCGTTACCAGGTGTTCTGAAGAACTATTGTAAGAACTGGTTCAAGAATTTAACCAGCCTAGCGAAGAGTTGTCAAACAGGAGGATATATTCAGATGTCTCAGGAAGGGCCCTGGAATCACAAGAAAGTCCGAGAGTAGAGAGCACGCTGGAACTGAGGGCTGTATCCCAGCCACAGTGTACTCTGGCTGCCCCAGGAGACGCTTCTTTGACCTCCTCTCCAGGATACTTTCAGGTCCCAGCCTCAACTCAGGGATTACGAGGTGTCCTAACCTAACCAGGTGAGATCTCACGAACTAGGTCACAGAGTGCACGTAAGGATGAGCCCAGACCACACTGGTTGGCTGGGTTGGCAGAGGACAGCAAGTCTAAATATGGGCTTTGCCAAATGGTTTGGGAGTTGGAGTGGGATAACAACAGTGTCTTGTGGACCAAGGTCATGTACGTGTAGGTTAGTACTTCATTAAGATTTTTACCAATTACTGCAGTAATTTCCTCCATTTCTTTATCCCAAATAAAGAGGTTAAAATTAGATATATGGATACCTATAAATGTATTTTTGTTGTTCTAGGGCTTGTAATGTTATTTTTGAGATTAGCATTTTTAGTAAGCATAAGAAAAGTTAGGAAACTTGATCAGCACAAGATGGTTTGAAAATGATTTTACAGTTAAATACTTATCTTCAGGCTACATGACGACAATCAACAGCTACTGTTGCTTAAAAGCAAGGTAGACAAGTTGTTGAAGGTAAACATTTGGATTATGACAAATTAATTTTGACATAGAAATACATTTAGTTATTTTTATAGCACTGATACATGTAGCATAGAGATGACTGGCTGTGTGGACAAGGGGAAACAAATGGTTATTGTGTATTTTGATTTTACCAAAGCCTTTGACGGAGTCTCCCATATCACCTTTATAGTCGAATTGATGAGATGTGGATTGCATAACTGGAAAATGAGGTTGGTGGAAAACTGGCAGGGCCTTTAGGCTGACCACCAAGTGTGGTGCTCAGCAGTATTACTGCCTGACTCCAGGATCAATACCTGAGCCAGTACCACTTCATTCTTTATTACCACCTGGAAGACAAGCAGGGAACGCTCTCAGCAAGCTAGCTGCTGATCAACACATTGAGGGGAGCAGTCACTCTGCAGGAAGGTGCCTTTTGGAGGAGATGGACAGGCCAGAGAGACAGGGTGCTGAAAGGAACTGAATGAAATCCAAAAAAAAAACCACAAGGGCAAGGTCCTACAAAGTACAGGCTGGGGGCAGTGACTAGAATGCAGCTTCACAGGCAAAGATGTGGTGGTTCCTGGTGGCCAAGCTGACCCTGAGCCGGCAATTCACCTTCCAGCCAACAGCTTCCTGGGTGGCACTAGCATGATCATAGCCTATCATGCTAGTTGATCGGTTGGCAGAGGTGGTTTTTTCATTCCACTCAGCATTGCAGGACCACATGCTGGAGTGCTTAGCTTTGTGCTCCCACACAGATCCTATGGGCTGCCAGGCCGGTCAGGGGTTGGCAGGCATGAGCGTTGTTCAACCTGGAGAAGGAAAGGCAGTAGGTCTTTGTGTGGTCAGATACCTGGAAGGAGGGTGTAGACAAAAATGAATATCCAGGCTCAGTTTGTAAGACATCTTTAAGTATAAACAGTATGCACAAGTGCACATGAAAAATTTTGACTCAATCTAAAGGAGAAATATTTGTCTTCATCAGGGTTAAACATGGCAAAGGTCGCCCAGAGAGGTTGTGAAATCTCCATCCTTGAAGATACTCATAATGTGCGCTGATGTGGTGCTGCTTCACCTGTGGTTCCTTGGAGCAGGAGATTGGACTACAGACCTTTGGAGATCCCTTTCAACCTATGACATCCTATGGTGTCCTGAATAATCAAGCCTGGTCAGCATGTTTTGTTAGAAGCTATTTTTCTAATTCTTTTTAAAGGATTATAGATCCAGTTGAGGGCAGAACAGTGGTTTATACCTAAAGAATGGTGAAGATGCCAGGGACTGGAGTAGCTTTGAATGACATGGAGGTTGTTAAAAGTAATTCTCAGTACAAGACTTGAGACCAATATTGCAGCAGAAAAGGTTTTGAAGAAACCAATTTGGAAACAGCACTGCATTAAGTAATCTGGTAGCAGTTCACTCAGTAAACAGCATTAGTAAGACTACTACAAGAACTGCCATACATCAAAAGACGGTCAGCGTTCAAAGTGAAAGCAAAGCCAAGCTGGGAATAGAAAACAAACCTAAGATACGAGGCTTAGGGAGCTTATATCTAAGTGTATAAAAGGAAGGGCTGAGATAAGAGTTTGTGTGTGAAAGCTGTTCTGAATGGCACAGGAACTGAGGAGAAGCCTATGGATTTGCTGCCCAGAGCCTAAGTAGTGACAGCTGAAGCAGGTTAAGTTCAATGGCACGATACTTTTCGCACTGAGTGGCTAAACTTTGGACCCCCATGAAAGGGGAGGTCATGGATATATCACATTAAGAAGTGTAAAAAGGGCTAGACATTATTTTAAAAAAAGAAAAAAAAAAAAAACAAACAACCGACTTTAATCTACCCTGAGACAAATTTGAAAGACTGGGAGACTGAGTACACGTGAAGAAGACAATGTCAGCAGGTTAAACAAGATAATGCCTGACACCGATGGCATTCAATCTCCCTCTGCTCTCCTCCCAGTATGCTACAACTTGGTCTCCTGAAGACTGTAGCACTTCAATTTTAACTGCTTTAATACAATCTGTTGTTTAAATAGTTTACAGATGAAACTAGAGGGGATGAGCTACATACAAGACCCAAATGGCAGGAAGAAGGAAGATAAAAATACAGACATTCCTATTGCAAAAGCAATTCCTAACAAACATCCTTTTGCTAGTATGAAATCCATATTAGCTTCAAATTGGTTACACTTGCTGAAAAGTGACAGACAGTAGTAACAGACATTGTTACACTGTACATTTCATGGGCCTTTTTATTTTGAAAAATTTTAAGGTCTAATTGATGAACATGTTTCAGTTGTAGACATACTCCAAGACTGCTCTTTTATTACTTCACAAGTATTAGTTCTTCCACTCATTGATCTGTACCGTAACTTTACATCATAAGAAGGCCAAGCACAGTTCAACCAATTTTAATTATCTTTATTTCCATAAATCACAGTTACACTTCAAGTGGTTAGTGCCTTTGTTTCACATTTCTCACCCCAAGTACACACCTACAGTAGCTACCACAAAATGTGCACTTATTATCATTCTCACAGACATCTGTCATTACTGCGTTTTTTCCCCAATCTGATACAAATATAATTTGCCAACAACCTTTTATACTTATTTTCTCCAATTACATTAAATGGAGACAACTTGTGAATTGATGGTGTTCTGTTTGTTGCAGGTCCAGCCAAGATAAGTTAGAATGTATAGCAGCTTTAATACTCAATAACGAACTGATAAATAATTAGCAGTATAAAGTCATCTCAAGGGATAGACTTGCATATGGACTAGGAGTAAGATATAGGAATGGGATGAGAAAGCTACATAATATTTATTCTATTCCAGACATCTCCTAAGTAAAAGGTATGATAACAGGCATTTTTAAGAGATGTCAACTTGTGCAGCTATGAATTCAACAGAATAAAGATGTGGTTAGAACTACTTGTTGAAGCAAATACCTAATGCCTTCCATCAGGGATCTGCAAAGTATATGCTCTGGATTTTTTTGTACTGGCTGCAAAGCACAGTATGCATAGGAGTTTCTAGTAATCTCAATATTTTTTACGGAAAAATATTTTCATTTATGCAAAAACACACATCCTCTTTATACAAAAAAAATCTCAATTTCATGGAATCTTACTCCTTATGGAGTCAATCGGGGAATACGTTTTTTTCCTCGAGCTATAAATACCCTCTATTAGAAGAAATGCTTGATATCTTTGGTCTGCTTACATGCTGGAGGGAGAAAAAGTAGTTTTAAATTAAATGACTACCTAGCTACCTGAGGTTCATCTTTCATTTCTTCTAATATGAACTTTGGAAAACATTAGCTGTTTAGTAGCTGAGAAGGGAAATTCTCTACAAAGGAAAGAATAAAGCACAAATATATTTAAGTAGTGTGTATTAAATAAGATCACTCTGTTTTAGTAAAATTAACTCTTAAGGATAGTAAAAAAACAGAACTAGTAACCACACTTGTATAAGAATTAGTAATCCTATTTGTTCGTTATCATCACCTTCTTTACAAATATAATGTATTACAAAAATATTCATAACATTTCTATATTAATCTATTGTTCCATACTATATTTTGAAAAAGTGCTTACAGAGGCAAGTTTATCAACCGGAAACTCACATCAATCTGCATCAATACAAAACAATTAAGGAGACTTTCATTTTTCCTTCCAAAAATACCCTTCCATACCTTTGTATTTTCCACTGCAAATTAAGTAACAGTTGCTTGAAAAGTAGAGTATGATTGGCATTAAATCACAGGTTAGCAATGTAGTTCTAAGTAGGAAGTTTCATATCTAATGTAAGGCTTTGAGAAATATTTCATTGTTTTCACTTTTTATCTTTTTTCTCCTTATCCAATACTTTATACTCATCTAACACAGCATGTCCAGTTTCCTTTGCAGTTCTCTTTACGACAGCTTTGATACCGATATTGTCAATGTTAAATGCTGTCACACCAACATTGATTGCAGAATTCACAGCGTTGTCAGTAGCGTGGCCAGCATCATCTCCATACCTTTTAAGAAAGACAGCAGATTTGTAGATGTGTACTTAGTATTTTTCTCTTCATTAGAATTCTTTCAAAAGCAAGATTTTAAGCGTTACTGAGAACAGAGAATAAGCACACAGCCTGAATGTTGAAGGAGTAAGATGAGAAATTAGCAAGTTATTTAAGTAAGGGCTGCTCTTCTATAAGGCAGGTTTATCTTTAAAGACGCCAGTATGCTTCTGTCATTCTTCCTGATCAAACTATCCAGTCTGTCTTCCTTCTACCTCTCTAGTCTTGAAGAAAGGAATAGAAGGCTTGCCTACAGAACCGTAAGAAACAGGGCTGGCTTCTGTGTGTGTGTGTGCGCGTGCGCATAAAAACCCTTTAACTACTCCTTAAATAAAACTCCTTATACCCAAATAAGCCCAAATTATCCCAAATAAATCCACCTTTGCAGCTGTTCAGCCTTCTCAGTCTGTACTTAGCGTTAGGTCAGAGGTTGGACTAGATGATCTTGGGAGGCCTCTTCCAACCTAGATGCTACTGTGATTCTGTGATACTGTGGGTGATAGCACTGAGGACAGAGTGCAAACACCGTCCTGCCTTCTCAGCTGTTACAAAAAAAAAGGACTGTAGTCACCTCTGGCATATCTTTTCTTGGTTGGCTGGTACCACCACTGTGTGAATAGTGCTTGGTTAGTGCTCGTCCTAGATCACCCTTTCCTGTGCCTCCATGGTATAACGTAACATTAAGTCTGGTGTAAGAATGACACACAGGTTCGAAGTCCCCAGAGCAGTCACACTGAGGTTGTGCATCTCTGTACCCAAGCAGTTTAACCCAGACGGTCTATCATGTCTCCTGGGGACAGAGGAGTGTTGTCACAGCTGTGCTTGTAATGTTGGAGGTGGCAGGGTCCCTACAAAAAACTCCATTGTGCAGTGAAAACTTATCTGAAGTAACCTGGAATCAATACAATGGCAAAGGGGAAGGTGGCGAAGAAGGGGAAATAATAATAAAAAGTCATACAAAACCCCAAAAGGCTCAACAAAGCTATCTTGAGGATATGCTGAAAATTACTGAGCAAGAAAACCTCTGGTCTCTCCAGTGGACCATGGGTCCAGCTTCTTTATGGTTTAGGAGGCAACTCTGCAGTCAGAAATTAACTACTTAACTGTGAAGAAAGATAGAGAGAGTGTACTGAAGAAGGGCAAAAGTATAGTGAGAGCAGTAACTCCAGTTGTTGCTGGCAGCCAGACATTGCCCCAGAGAGCACTGTAAGCAGACAAACCAGGCCAAAGGGAAGCATTTCTTGCAATGTCAGAATCTCAGCAATTAGCGGAGTTACTATTTCCCCATGTTTCTTACAACCAGAGATTCTTTTTGAGGACCTCAAAATAATGCTAAAGAGAAGCACAGCATATGAAAGGTTCCAAAAATCTATCGCATTATTAAAAGAGCAGCCATGGCATATTGGTGTGAGCCAACAACGAAACCAAATTAAAAGGATCAGCGTTTTTGTTTTGTTCCTGTTTTCAGTCCTCTGAGAGTGATGGCCTTGAATCACCACCATCTGATTTGCAGATAACAGAATTAATCTCACAGCAAAAGAGCACTACTTGTCAATTTGATTAGTTATTTTCACTTCAGGAATATCATAAGCCATTTTGCCATAACATCAGTAAATAAAAAGTAAGACTATCGATTATGCAACGCAGACAGATTAATAATTTCTTAAATATTTGATAATTGATTTTTCCCTTTGCCTGTCTCAATGTCATCATTTGTGCCTTTTTTAAAATAAAAAGTTGGGCAGATGCAAATACTTATACCACTATAAAAAGACAGTAGGTTAGTAGCAAGGTACTTTTGCAGAATTGTTACTTCTGAAGCTATGTTTTCCCCCAGTTCTGATCAACATACACATAGGTTGAGCATCTCTTTATAACTGCATCAGCAAAGGTATTGCAGCTAAATTTTAGCAGAGTTTTTTTTTTGTTGATTTATGAGAGACTGTGACGATGCTCCTTTAGCTTTGTTTCCAGTAAGGGGAATTTAGCTGGTTCACCAAGTACCTGGAGTGGAAGAAGTCTTTTTGTCACTGAAACAAAAACCAGCTTACTGAAGAGATGTGTAGAATTTTAATACATTATATAATAGGATAAAGTCTAAAGATGGAGGAAATCCTCAATTATCAAGTATTTTATATTGTGTTGTAATAACTGCAACTTGTAATTACTTTGTTTTTCACTTAGCATCTGGCACCTGCTGATCTCCGCACTTCCTATTTTTATATCTAAAAGAAAACATTAACGTGAATTTATATGAAAAAGAATACTGGTACAATACCTCCTGACATCCCTACAGAGGACAAATGTTAGCAATAAAGCACCCCTTTTAACTTGCTATCTTATCTGGCCTCCTATTTGAGATGCATCAGAACAGAACCCCGAATGTCAGTTGACCCAACACTACAAGCTGATGTTTACCTTGTAACCCTCTGCTCGTAGCCTGTATGCACTTTCAGCAATCCTTTTTAACATTTCTTTTGCTATGACTCCATTTAACCTACATGTTTTTGCTTACTCTTCACACTCAACTATAAATGTTGCACTTTTTTTTTTTTTGAGAGCTACATTTCATACATGCTTTCAGTATCTTCCTTTCTTCTCCAAAGCATTTTTCAGTACACAGACTTATCAACTTTGGTCTTTGCATCATCTCAGTAACACAATCCAATTTTTTTTTTGTAACAACATCTGTGTTTTGCAAATCCAACTCCATGTCTCATTTTGTTTCATTCTATTATCACTATGCCTTAGATTTCCTTACGCAGTTCTCCTTTTGTACCTCCTTGCTTTAATCTGACCTGCTGATAGCTGAAGTTGTTTCATTTTTTCCATCAAGTTCAGCTAAGTTTATATAAATTCAAGATGAGAGTTGAGAGGTTTAAAACAGCTACTCTCTCCCCCCAATGACACATTGGAGAACAATGATATAAATCTGAACAATATTTATTAACACTGTCTGAAGCTGTCATACTTCTAGAAAACAATATATATATTAAACCAGAAGCATTCATTCATTTCGTACTTTTACTTACAGGAGATACTTGTTACTGTGTACTTAGCAGCTTATCATGTGCTGCATAATTAGGGTATTATGGTAGTTTTCCTGCACTTTCATGAGCTTTTTTACCAGTATGCAACCACAATGACAATGCACTGTAGAAAAGGAAAACAATACAAAAAATAATAACTTACTTGTATTTGACAGTTTTTACAGTCTCTGTTGAAACACTTTTAGCAATGCACTTAGCTGCACTTTCTAAACCTTGCCACACTGTTGAAAACCCTGTAAAAACAAACAGATTATTTGAATATATATGTATATAAATCCATGCACTGAAAAGTATGCAATTAGAAAAGCATAAAGATTTTTTGTTACCTTGAACTCCACTTGCTGCTACCACCAGAGCACCATCGAAAGTGGATTTGCCATCTTTGTCCTTCTTAAGGGATTCTGGAACTAATTTGCTGCCGTGCTTCTTCACGTGTGGAGCCAGCTCCTTTCCAACACAGCTCGCTATAGAGCACACTCCCTCAACTACCATAAGACAATTGCATGCAGATTACTTAGTTAGAACACAGAATCTTTCTTTGAAAGTCCTTACCCCTTATTAAAGTAGTCTCAAATTCTACTTTTATTTAAATATGCTTATTCTGAAGACAAACTTTAATCCACACTTAAGTACACAACTGATATAGAGGAATTTTCAGATTCTGAGCAGCTCCAATTCCTAAGAAACAAGTAGAGTTGATCTTGTGTCTAAAAGCACTAGAAAATAAATAGATACTTGTCACATGTTCTAATTTCAAAAAAAATGTGTCCACAGCTTTGTTACCCAGAACGTGCAGATGGGGAACAAGATGTTTTCCTTTCCTTTCTTATCTTCTGGAGAACCCTTTCTTAGAATCATTCCAGCTCTCCAAAGTAATTACATAACATCCAGCAGTACTTACTTTTTAACTTAGATGAGTCATTAGATACTAAATATAAACACTGATACAAATAAACAACAGAATGAACTTACTGAGAGCTGCTATGATTACCAAGCACCACAGAGCACAAAGCCATTTCTATTTGGAAGACTACATAGCCAATAGCTTTGTTTCCAGGCATATGTTTTTACAGCTATGCACACACACACACGCTATACTGATGCAATATATGTTAGTCATTACTGATAGCACAGTTTTTAAAATGCATGGTTATTAACTTCAGAAGAAAAAGAGACCATTCTGAACTAAAACTTCAAAAAAGTTGCCAAAATTGCCAAACTTAAGACTGCAGAAATGCTCTGCTATATAGACTGTTCTTTTTAGTAAAGAAAAATATGCCTCAAAGCCATGCAATAAAATTATTCCTAAAGCACATCTCAAATAGGAGATAACAAGGTACCAACAACTATTCTCCATATTTCATCAGGTCAGTCCCTCCTCTAGTTCCCTGGCTAAAGAAACCAGCTCATTTTACACAATATTTACTCTTAAATAAATACAATACACTATGAGATGGGACATGTTACCTAAGAACTGGCTGACTTTCACAGCTCCTCCAGTAGCCTGTTTTGCTACATGAAGCCCCTTTGCTACAGTTGGGTTGACTTCCAGAGGCTTTTCTTCGGGTTGAATGTGTTCTCGCAGTTTAGAAGCTCCTTTATGAATAGCTTTACCGGTGTATTCTGCTCCTTTTATTAGGCCCCAGCTTACCCAAGATGCACCTTCAAGGCAAAAATTGTTATTCTAAAGACATGCAGAGTTTCACAGACTGGAATTCCCACAGCTTTCCCTCCTCTGCCTCTCCAACACTGACCTTAGAAACATTCCCGATTACAGTCTGCAATTATACTCCTCCCTAACTGGGCCAGTACGAATTCCTGAAATGATTTCTGCTCCTACACCACCTACATTTTCCCAACTCATTTTATTTAAGTCTGGTACAGCCATTCCTCATCCAAATGCCAGCTTAACACACAGATACTCAGGTTTTGTTTGTTTGCCTTGTTTTTGTTTTTTAAATAGACATCCAGGTCCCAGCAGGGTCAGAAGTGATAAAACTGCACATCTCAATACTATTAACATTCTGAAAATGTATAACCCAGCCCACTTGCCATCCTAGCAGATTCATATTTATTCCAGTCAGTTGGTCATTTGTGTATTCCACAGCTTCTCAGAGGACAAGAACTGTTTATCAGCAGACACCACAATAGATGCATGCTTTAATATAACTGCTCACACAAATAAAATTGTGCTACCATGGTGGTTTGAGTCACATAGGGCAACACCTAATTTACACTGTCATATTAGGAGCCTAAACCGTTTGCAATGAGCACGACTGTTGGCAGGGGATTCAAATTCTGTACTGTTTTTGTAAAGCACACCAAAGCATCCTTCACATTATTGTAATTGGAAGCAGCGAATAACTATTTCTGACCACTCAAATTTTACTTGCACAGAGGCACTGAGGTGAAAACAATGTTTACATATTACTTGCAGAGGTTTCTATTCAATATAATCTTCTTATTACAACAGTACCTGACAGGATTCCATGGGCAACTTTCTCGCTCCATTCTGGCAATTCTTTCTGATTTTCTCCTCCTTCTGGTTGCGGTTGGATATGTACAGTCTGAGGCAAATTAATCACATCGCTAGAGGCTTCTGAAGGCTGGCAAATGGAAATAAACACCTGAGAATCCACTTTGCAAGATATCAAGATTTCTACTTTAGATCATAAAGATTCATTAACAAAAAAAGGAAATTGTGCGTTCCTGTGAATTCAATTACTTTTGCACACTGTACATTTCCTTCATCTAGTTACAATGAGAAGATTTGCTCGCCAACAAGGCCATATAGTCAACTAAGTAGGCATAGCCTACAGTACACATTAGATAGCATAAAAGATAAACAGACCTGTCCATCTATTTTATTTAATCTCCTCAGAAGGAAGTCAACTCTGCTGTGATTCAGTATGGGAATTGAATCCAGCTGCACTAAAAGAATGCAGCTGTTTTGGTTGTTTGCTTCTTATCCTTTCCTCTCAAATCCAAAAATAAAGGGGATTATTCATTCCTCACACTGTTGATGCTTTTGCAGACTGGCACAGCCAAGGAACATGCCAAGCTGTGCGTGATACTGCTCCACACTTAAAGTTAGGCAGAGAGGCTCTGTGCAATTTCATGTCAAACTCCAGAGTTTGTTGAGTAGACATAAATCTTTCAAACACAGCAATCTCCACCACAGTCTGGTTAGTGTTTCTAAGAAGTGTAACACCACTTTGCAACAGTTCACAGACAATGTGTAATTAAACTTTAACTAGAAAAGGCAGAAAGAAATGTAACGGATTTAAGCCTTGGTTAGGATTCTATTTTTAGTACTTTTGCAATGTAAAAGCCAAAATAAACATTTCAGTGATTGAAAACAATGCTAATTAGCGAGGGAAAGAAAGAAAAATGTTTGTACAAAAGAGTCTATATGAAAGCATCTGCAGATGAAACATACAAGCAGAATGCATGATACAGAATCATATTTGAGAGTGCATGGAATTGTTAGATCCCCCTGAAGTATTTACGGGATATAAAAATATAGGGTAGTGCACAAAGATGACTGTTGCAGGAAAAAACAAACCAAGATCTGTAACAAGGAAGAAGAGATGAAGTCTTACTAAGTTGCTCCCCAAAAGGTTAACAATGTATCACTGACTTGCAGTCCATCAGCAGCTGCTGCTCAGCAGCAGTGTGAAATCTCATTTTCAAGAAACGTCCTTAGCATGTGATCAAAACACTTTGGGGGATGGGCAGGAAAAATAACCTCAATACACACATACAATGAAAGAAATCGCTCAAATCAATTAAAAAAAAAAAACAAAACACATTGCTGCTGTCAACCAAGTTTGGATCTCAACAGTTTTAAACTGTATTTCAGTGACTTTTTTTTTCTTACTATCAAATTTTTAGAATCACTGTCCTGGAATTTACCTGGACTTTGTGGCCAGACATCTGTTTTAACTTATCTTCAAAATGCGCTCTGTCTGGTGCTGGGAGCTGTGAAGGTAACCCTACTCTCTCATGGGATCCTTGCACCTGTGATATCACATCAGGGAATATTAACAAAAACACAGAGTTTTAGGACAATTAAGAGACTAATGTGATATCCAATAAGAACTACTTCTATGCAGGCAAGATTACAGAATTAATTCAGTAAATCCTGCAGTGAAACATCACATAGTTCTGTACTACTTTTCCCTTTTAAGTAAAAATTAGTGGCCTCCTGCTGAACTCAACAGGATTTGCAACAGAACTCTGCCCACATGGCATGCAGCCAACTGGTCCCTCACCATCAGCGCTTTCCGGTGTCGGTGATTCAACCAGATGGCATCTTTCGTGGACAGATATAAGCTTGCTATCAGCTATTAAGTGGTTATCGATCACCATTCTTTGTGAAATGGTGTTCAAAGCTCTTAAAGCAACATTTTTCACGTTTCCAGTCACTGTATCTTATTGCATCTTTGTTAATTATGTTTTTTTCCTATTTTCTCTCTTAATATCTTCCTGCAATAAGGTACCAGATTAATCTAGTTTGAGATCCCATTTGAAGGAGTATTTTTTGAGGTACTCACTATTTTCAAATGTCATCTTTGAAGCTGCTTAACATTTTTGAACTGTAAACGCATTTGTGTACATTATTCCAGGAATGGTATCATGAAAGCTACACAGAGCGTGTGCATGTGTGTGTGCCCACAGGAAAAAAAAAATCATGCTTTCTTCTGAAAAAATCATTTGGGGACCTTTGGGAAAAAAAAAATGAAAATATATAAAATCGTTTCCAATTCCCCTCTGTGTTTGCAATGTTCTATTATAAAAATTTCTTCACTCCTACCACACTGAGCCTACAGTTACATTACTAGGTGTGCTTAATCTTAGCTACTTTATTTCTCACTGGTGAGCTTCCCAGCAAGACACACGCTAAATGTAAACTGGCATCGATCCCTTCCACCTCTCATTATCAGTTCAAGAAATGCAGCCTGGGCCTTTACCTGCAGTCGAAGGTCAGACATCTGTTTTAACAGATCCTCAAACAGCTCTCGGTCAGCTGCTGGGAGTTCGGAAGACAACACCACTCCCACGTAGGACCCTGGTGTCTGGGACATGGTGTCAGGGAACATGTAGACTCCGGTATTGCAGCACAGAACGGGAGACTGACCACTCATTAGAGGATACAGCCAGTCACAAACCTAGAAGAGACAAATACTTGAAGGAATTAAAGGATTCTTTGATTTTTAAAAGACAGACAATGCACTGATTAGCACTGCAAACTTGATTTTCCATTCTGTTTAATAAGAAAAAAAAAGCCTTAGACATCTTGAGAAAACAAAGAAACAAAAAAATCAATCCCGCAACCAATTGAAAAACCTACATGACTACGGAAATATCATTCCTGATTAGCCCTAACAGTCTAATACAGAGAAAATACTAACTTCCACAGGACTGGAACGCAGGCTGGTAGCCTCTTGGCTGAAGCCTTGTTTTGAGGCCCGGTGCCCTGCAAAGAAATCAGGAGTCCCAGCACCTCTAGCTCCCTGGCCATCTCAGGACAGGGCTCCATGAGAGGATAAAGAATGTACAGCTGTCACTGGCCTGCTGCTGAAGATTGCTGACACAGGAGCGGGTGCACCAGCAGAACCTAAACCAGGAACTGGTTTGTCAGAGCTTCCCCTTAGCTTCTGAGACTTCCAAAGTTAGAAACCAGACCAGAAACACAATGTGCATTATAGAACATGCCTGCATGAAGCAAGCATGGACTAAAAGAATCCAAGTAATGCATCTTCTGCATTTGTAGATCAGAGTCCAGATTAACACGCGCCCTCAAATTCCAAATTATCACCTCTCCAAGGCAACAGCAATACTTTAACACTAGTTGAGGCTGAAGTGGATACTGCATCAGCCCACTGAAATGTTCTGACATGAATTTCTTCTCTCTGTGAGGAAAGTTAATGTTATGAAATGAAAAGAAGTGCTAAGCCTTTAGAAAATGGAATTCACCTCAACAGTAGGCACTCAAGAACTTTCGGAAGACACTGGAGTAGTTTTCTCAGCAAAGCCCTAAAAGTGTTTATTCACAGAAAAGCTGTAAAATCCTTCGTATTGTCACACACAGATTTAGACTCACAAAAGCAAGAACTTCGGAAGATTGCCTTTTAAAGTTTTATGGGATTTTTGAAACATAATTAAAGGAGAAAATTATCTTTCTGTTACCTGAAGAAAAGCAGGCGGACGATTCTGGGCCACCTCACTGTCCGTATCCAAGAACTTCACGATGCGCAGGTAGCCAGGATAGGAGGGAGCACTGACCTGCCCATCAGGAGTCACAAAGAATATCTGCACTCCTTGGGGAATCAAGATCAGCTCATCTGCATCCACTCCCAGATTTTCGAGGGGAGGTGGCTGAGTACACTTCTTGTAGTAGTCTTCGCTTACGGAAGAAAACTCCCCAGAGTCTGTGCCGTAAGACACAGTGAAGTGGCCGTTGGTAGCTTGAGGAGTATAGGCAGGAGGTGCTTCGTTTGGCAGACACAGGGGTTTTGCAGATGATGGGCTCATAGCTGGAATTTGCCCCTTGCTCACAGCTGCAGCATTTCCATCTGCTGCAGGTGGCTGGCTCGGTACAAACAGAGCAGTAGGTGGGGGGGGTCTTTCTGGCTTTTCCATGGAAGGAATTGATGGGTACAGCTTGGGCACCGCAGCAGGGCCACCCACTGCAGGACTTGCTGGTACAGGGGGGCCATTTTGTTCTAGAGTGCCAAGTCGAGCATGAACATTTTGGAGGGTCTCCCTCATCTTTTGTTGCATTTGCCTGGCAGACTCCCACTGGGGTCCCACGCATGCAGGCCCCTGCGCTGGAATACTAATTCCTCGGAGCAAGTGGTCAAGTCCTTGCTTATAGTAATTTCTTGCCTCTTCCTTCTGACCCAGTTCATCTGTATTCAGGCCTTTATTGATGAAGATAAAGGCTTTCCTGTACTCTTCGTTAATAGCTTTAATATTGGTGTCTTCCATAACTGGATCCTGCAGTTGTTCCATCACTGCAAATTGGAATAGAAGTTAGTAAGAGCATTCATAGATGAAGTCAATCAAAGTTTCCCTTATAACGAAGTGGCTTCTAACAATGATCACACTGTGTGTTAGCAGAAAGCTATCTAGCTGCTTGGTACAAATCCTGAAATATTGCAGTTAACCTTCTGAATCCTGAAATATTGCAATTAACCTTCCTGAAAAAATCCTGAAATATTGCAATTAACCTTCAGATTTGGACTATATGACTCCCAGTCAGCACAGAAGTTAACTCCGTAACCATCACATCACATTTATTTCTGAAGAACTTAAGCATCAGAAGAATACAGATGTGCCTGATGTTAAACATTCCATCTTAAAAAGTGTTAAGATCAGTAACAAATGGTGGAGAAGAATACATAAATCTAACTTAACTTTCAAGAACGTTCTCCACCCAAGTCCCTAAGGTATTAAAAAATTCAGTTAACAGCTTGTCTACTTAAATAAAGACCGAACTCACAAACTCTACATTTTTATTTAAAAAAAGAAAATAAGGAAAAGCACTCAGCAAATTTAAACAAATCTTGATAGTCCTCAACTAACATCAACACACAGAACTTGGGAGTAATATTTTGGACGGTTAAAGCTGTGCTTTATAACATGAATACAAGGAAATACTTCCTTTAAAGCATTTACAACAGGAGAAAGAACATTGGTGTTTTCCCTTCCTTGCTCCCTAGGAGACAAGAACTTGAAGTACTGATACATGTATGTACCAAAGGTTGTAAGTACTGTTTGTATTTTAGGATATATTCCTCCAACAGCCTCACGTATACTTGAGCAACTAAAGAGCAAAAACGAATCTGACAGATTCATTTGAAGCTCAAAACGTGCAAAGTCACGTTTTGTTTTAACTGAACTTGGCCAAATACAACAAATACAACTTGTTCTTGGACTAAAACAATATTTACAACACCCAAAGTAAAAAAAAATGGTGAAATTTTTTTGCTGACAGTGTTGAGAGCCATTGTCAATTCAGACAAATTGGGTTATCGCACTAGAAGAGAGTAATGATCATGGGCAACAACAAAAAAAGGAAACTATTTTAAAAAGAAATTGCATTTCAGTAGAAACAATTCTTTTCTGTAAGCCATAAGGAAGAAAGGAGAAAAACCTAGAGACACTCGTCTATCACAACGACCGCATGCTATGTAGAAAAAGCAAGTAAAAAAAAATCAGAAGTGCAAAAATAAAAATAAACAACTTCTATTACATACAGTAGCATTAATGCCACTGTACCAAGCACGGGTGAGACCCCACCAGTGCTAAGCAGCATTTAAGAAAGCCGCACCAGAAGAGGAAGAGGAGTGCTGAAGGTTACTAAAATTTTCTGGTGAACCAGTTACTCCAGGGAAAGTAAAATAAGTTTGGCTTATCAGGCTAATAAAGCAAAGGGGAAGAAATTGGATTAGTTTCTATAAATACCCTGGATGAAGTGAAGAATGTAAATCAGGAAAGAAGAAAAGAACTAATGAAATGCAAACTTCTGTTACACTCCTGAAATAGCACCTGCATTTATTTATAAGCTTTTATTGGTTTGTGCAAACTGTCAATAAAACAAAAGCAGGCTCGAAAATTTCCTTCTCCCCCAACAACGACAAACAAACTTCATAAGCGAAGGTCATAAAGACATCCTAGAGGCAAAGAGTGAGTGCTGTGCTCTACCCCCACATCCTTTACGACCAAAAGCAGAGGGCACTTGTGTGAATGACACACCTGCAGGCACCTGACAGAAGCATCAGGCAGTCCGCAAGGCACCTGTTACCTCCATGACGTGACAAAATCCTGCTCTGTGTGAGATGAGCTGTGCACGTTTCAGCCAGGAGCATTACAGGGAGGGCTGGAGAAGGCAGACTGCATGGAGCAGGTCACAAGCCACCAGCCTTGCTGCCCGTTCCCTGTCACGCAGCAGAAAAATGGACCCTAGGCTGGAGCAGGTTCTCTGGCTGGCTACTGCCTTGCTGTCACTAGGCTTGATGTCTTTGATTTCAGCTGAGAACACTGGCATACGAATAAATATGTGTTTAGTAATCACTGAGGCATAAAGATTAGAAGCCAGAAGCATGCCTCTGACCAGGACAACAGCAAGCAATTAGAATGACAGTAACTGGGAAGAACTAACATCTATGGGACAGAGCTTTATCCTTACATGAAAGGTTACGTGACATGGTTACGTAGACTTTGTGATCCAGGACAACCACGCTTATGTCTCGGCATCACTGCTAAGATGTGCAGCAGTTATTAAGTTTCCACATAATGGAAAAATATAAACATTAAATAAGTATACAGAATAATTAAAGATAGGCATAGTCATTTGCTAGCAAAAATACCTAAAGAATCCTAAACCACACTGTCCTGTGTCAACACCTGTATTTACTACTGGAAGACCCATTTTTTCCATCTTTATATTCTTCTTAAAAGGAAGACACCTTAACAGTGAAGAACTTGATCTAAAAATTATTTTAAGCTCCTGCACAGAAAATGATTAGAAGAAGAAGAAAAAAGGTCAGCGTTTAACAGGTTACTTCTTCGTGAGCAAAATCTAGCGTTTTGACATTTTTTGGGCCTGTGAATCCAGTTCTGTAACAAGCCCCTTCTTAAAGCTTTATGTAAACTATTTGGGTGAACAAAACTGAAGTACCACTGTCTACTTTGTCCCCTGTGTTCTGATCTGGTTTTCTTGGGAGGCTAAGAAGAAGTTATTATCCAGATTTTACATAATTCTTTTGCTAACAATTTTTAGTGTAAAACCAGGAGAGACATCATGAAAAATCCCAAAGTCATAGCTGCATTTCAGTTTAATAGTGAGTTAATGTTCTGTTCAGGGTATGCTCACTGTACTGTCAAGAACACCATTCTTGCTAAAGCTCATTCTTTATTAACACTAAAAAAAAATCTGTAAGGAAACAGAGATGTCAGCAAGACCAGTGTGTACATGGCTGCAGTGCATGGCCATGTGTGGCAGAGATACAAAAGCAGGATCAGCAATTCAGAAGAGCAGGAGTGTTGTTAACTCGGCTCTGATTGTTCAAAATATCCCCAATTTGTGCAATACGCACGGCACAGTTACTGCCAAACCATGCATTTGGATGACAGGGAGCTTGGAAACTGAGGAAGGAATTCACAGTAGATTTTAACACAGGATAACTAAAAGTCAGCCTGAAGGACTGAAGTTAATTCATCGCTATTTATTAAAATTAACACAAAATAATGGCTGATGTACTAAAGTAAATAAACCAACTGTGTTGCTCCCTTACAGCACAGGAGGAAATATCCTCTGAAACAGAACATTTAAGTAGTTAAATGTTCCATATTCACGGAAGATCCCTGGTCATTATCATTTTCAGTGTATGATTTCAATACCGTATTTAAGTGTCCTGCATTTTTTAATATTTATCTGTAACCCATTCCTGTACAACGTATAGTTATTCCCTCTGTTTTGAAGCTGGAATGAATGGCAAGGTATATTTCGCTAGATACAAGAGCACCAAAAAACAACCTCTGGCCCAATGGCTAGATGTACAAACTGGCCCAGATCTGTGCTTCTTAGTGCTAAGTAAGATTTAGAGGAACTTGGACAAAGCTGGTCCAAAACAGCTAAGAAAAGAGGTAACAGGCACTGCAGATAATCACAGATCAATCCAGGGCTTGAACTCATTCCTCAGCCCTTTCTCAGTCATCAGTACAGGTATACTCCATGGTGCTAAGTGACTTGACCATGGAGGGCTACAGGGCAACAGGGAAATGTGAGTTCAATTTGACATTGCAAGCTAACATCTCATCTATTTAGCTGGCAATCCTTCCTCTACAGCAGCAAACCCTTCTTCATTTAATAAATAAATAAATAAATAAATAAAACAGTTCAGTTGTGGATCTTACCGCGAAAAGGTAGACATGAAGCCTAAAGCTTATTAAGAGGATTAAATATCCTGACTGACAGAGGTAGAACATGCTTCTCAACTCCCTGCATTTGAAACTTGGGGGTGGGGATAAGGGAGGGAAGAAAAAAAAAAAAACAACACCAGAATAAACCCCTTAATCCAGGAGATCTTCCTACAGGTCAGCTGTTTTTCTGTCAGCCACTGATACCAGAGATGAAGACAATGAAGGAGAACTACAATGCAGACAGAATTATTTAAGCCTTATTTCTGTAGGGAGCAACTAAAATATCAGTAACTTTTGAGATTTCTGAGACAAATTGATTTAACACAAATGCCATAAAGGATTCCAACTAATATAAGCCAGGTACTAGCTTATCAACTTTGCTTTCTTTTCTTCCCCTTTTATTTAAATTAGTTTCTTTAAAGTAGCCCTTAAATTTTTCATTAAGTGGTGGCTTACAGCAGGTATTTAAGCACTTAAGGCTAGATAATATGTAAAGAGAGTTGGTGATCTGAGCTAACATGGTAATTCTCACTCTTTTAAAATTACTGACGACTTCAGGTAACTCCCATCACCTGACATTTCAACGTGGATCAATTTTTCCAGCCGGTATCCCAGCACCTACATGCATGCAGGTAACAGGCCTAATTCCCCTCCTCTCCACACTACTGCTGTCTCAAGCCGGTTTTGCCCCAAAGCACGGACTTCCTTCCTGGCTCCTGGGTCTGTCCTTGTGCCACAGGGCTCCAGTGTCGAGCTGTTAGGCTCCGAGGTGCCCACTTGGCACACCGCCGAGAAGGAAAGTGAAAAACCAGCAGGGCAGACACGTGCCTTCCTCACACCGCTGTGCTGCCCAGCACCCTACCTGTCCTCTGCCATCGCGTACAAAGACATTGCCACTACCTGCAGCGTCCTGTGGGCAGTGATCCTGATGGTGTGACAGAGAAATGAGGGTGACGTGAGATGGCTACTTAATGCTTTCCATCAGGAGCAGGCCTGTCACTGCCAGCAGATCCTCCGTACGCAGACAGAAACGCCCCTGCTTGTTTTTAAGAGCGAATAGTTGCTTCTAGTTAACCAAACTGACAGGAATCTCTCAAGAGACAGAGCACGCAGAGCAGGTCCACGGATTTTGACAAATAACCCCTTGCTTCCACACCAAGACGCTCTATAATGGTTAATCACCACTAATTACCGTACCTACCTCAGCCCTGCCCTGGGCCCTCACTCCAGCAGCTCCCCACACCGCGGGGCTGGGATGGAGGCAGGGAAGGAGGGAGGGACTGAGCCAGGGCACTGCCACCCTCCGCAGCAGCGACCCGGGCCCACGGGGACGGCCCGATGTTTGCCCAGCCCTGCTCCCGTGAGGGGACAGCGGCCCCCGGCCCCACAGCCACCGCCACCGCCACCCCCAGCCCCGTCCCGTCCCGTCCCGTCGCTCCGGGCAGGCCCCGGCCCCAGCCCCGCCGCCACCGCCCTCACCGCGCCAGGCTGCGCCCGCCGAGCCCCGCCGCGGCCTCCAGGCCCCGGCGGCAGCGCCCGCTCCGCCCCCGGCTCGGGGCGGGCCCCGCTGGGGCGGTGGCTCCCGGCTGGGGGAGGCTCCGTGGGGAGGCTCCGAGCACGCCCCGGTCGGGCCTCGGCACCTGCACCCGGCCAACGTGGGGGCTGCTGTGGTAGAGGGGCCGTGTCCGTGCTCCGCCACAGGCAGCTGCCTTCGCACAGCGTGCCCCTCAGTGTGCTGCTGGTGTTTGTGGTTATAGCCCAGCAGCAAAGTGGCTGTCACAGTCACAGCACTAAAAGTCTCAAGCACTTTCTGGGTGACTTCCACACCACGGAATTGCAGGCCATGTTAACTCTAGCAAAGGTGGTAGTGTGTGTGCTAGCACACAGCTCTCCACTTGACTACTTCTGGGGCCTGTATACTGTCAAAAAAACTATTCTTGTTTTCATCTGGCCGTGCCTGTGTTGATTGTGAATCAACCTTTGACGCACTCAGGACCTCAGGCCGTGTGAAATTCATGGTAAACTGTATTTAGTGAGTGGCACCCACATCCAGCACAGTCCTGGAAGATGGGTTTGCCTCTCAGCCCTGTTCAGCTCTGAGGTTTCTCTAGGAATTTGTCGCACGTTGTAGTTTCCAGTGGAAACATTATCAGGGAATTCAACCTCTGACCTACCTGCTCTTCACTCTCCTACTGGCAGGAAACACAGAACAATCCGGAGGAGAGAGGAGCTGTGCGTAAAGCAGGGAGTTCCTCTCTTCAAGCAGTGATGAGGATGACATTTGTTAGAGTACGAGGCACACGATGAGGGTGGCCTATGAGGTTTGGGCTGGTAGAGGTGGATAGGTTGGGCTTAGGTAACTAGGTGACTAGATGACACTAAATTATGTTATGTGAGTACATGCAAGACTTAAAAGTAATTGAAGAACTCTTATGAAGAAAAGTAGCACTCAGATGCTTATTTTATTTATTTATTTATTTTTTAAACAGTGCTACAAGTCAGTATGAAGTCTCTTTTTTTTTGTTTGTTTGTTTTTTTTGTTTGTTTGTTTTTTTTTTTTTTTTTTTTGTTAAGCATGCAGGTGGTCAGACGCTGTCACAGTTTGCCCAGGCACCCTGTGTATCCTCCGTCCTTGGGGTGTGCAGCACTCATCTGGACAAGAGCACGAACAACTTGGTGTAGCTTCAAACCTGGCTGTGCTTTGAGGAGAGGGTTGGACTAGATGACCTTCAGAGATCCCTTCAAGACTAATTTTTTTCTGTGATTCTGTGAAATAAATATTTGTCTCATCCTTCAAACAAACAGGAAGAAAATGCAAAAAAAATCAAAATAGTGGCCTTCAGTGGATTCCTAAAGAAGAATAGGAACAACATATAATTCTTTCTCTCAGAGCTCTCCTACTTCAGTTTGGTTCCTTCTTAAACAAGTGGTTTAATCAGAATCTAGAAATATATTAAATAAATCACTGAAAGATTGCTGAAATAGGTTAATCTTGAGAAGATGTAATTCATGAGGTAATTGATTTTTTTTTTTTTATTTATTTTATACCTGTAATAGCATAAGCTGTAAGTAGTTTATATAGATTGCTTGAGAGGATGCCTCCTAAGGAGAAAAAATATATATAATTTATCTCAGTCAGTAGAGAGCTCAGCATTTTCAGTAGTTCAGTATTTTCTAGCAACAGGCCTAAATAATCTCTTTTATAGAATCATAGAATATCCTGAATTGGAAGGGACCCACAAGGACCATTGAGTCCAACTCCTGGCTCCACACAGGATCACCCAAAAATCAAACCATGTGCCTGAGAGCGTTGTCCAAACCCTTCTTGAACTCCAGCAGCTCAGTGCCATGACCACTGCCCTGGGGAGCCTGTCCCAGTGCCCGACCACCCTCTGGGTGCAGAACCTTTCCCTAACGCCCAGCCTGACCCTCCCCTGTCCCAGCTCCATGCCGTTCCCTCAGCTACTTTTACCAACATTTTCTTAAGGAAGCAGCCCTCATTAGGCCTAAATATTGATCAAGGACACAGTAGCATCACAAGAGAGAGAAATAAGCTAAATGTTTAGAGATGTTTAGAGATTTCAATTGAAACAACCACAGTGTGCTTGCTTAATTTATGTCTTCACAAGAATCACTTTCTCCAAATCTCACCTTTTTTATTTTTTAACCACAAATAAGTGTTTTACATCAGCTAGGCAATATGCATATATTGCCTATGTATATATTTATGTGTGTGTGTATATCAAAGTTACTTAAAACCTCATCCAAACAGTAAAGTCATTGAAGGATCCCAAACTGATCTGTAAGAATTAGCAAACAGGGGGTATGTGAGGCTGTAAATAAAATATGCGAGAATTCTCCAAAAACACTTGCTGGTATACAAATAAACATCAGTGACATACACCAAGTGCCAGTATGACAGTAACCTGGTTTAATATGAAGGGAATCATGCTGTGTAGACACAGTGCTTTTAGTTAGCGGCCCCCAAAACGCCGATGGAACTGCAATAAATCACTGTTGTGTGCATACAACTGAATATAAAACTTTATACAGCCTATAATAGTAAAAAAAAAAATAAATAAAAATGTAGTAGACAAGTAGAAAATCTTACTTGTGTCGATTAGATTTTTTTTTTTCTGCCTTCAAACCCCATAATCATTTGTAGACAATTTGTCCTCAAGCAAAGTGAGGAAATGGTAATAACAGCTGGCATTACAGCTTTTGAAATTATGCTGGCTACTGACCTCCGAGTGAACTGGCAGTTTTTTGAGGTGCAAGAACCGCCTTTGGCATGTATGCACAATGTTGATAGGCTTCAACTACAAGCAGAGGTTATACATGTAGCAGCCCGGAGAGCAGATGGGTCAGATGGGTGTGAAACAGCTGGAAAAGGCAGCTGGCTCACAAGCGTCTGGAGCACCACACTCCCAAACGGGCATTGGATTTACCTGGCTGGTGTCAGTACGGCCCTGAGAAGGAAGAAGCCAGACCCTGTCCAAGATCCAGATATCAGCTGTGAATTGTTTTTGGCCGTTTGCCAGGCTGCAACCATCTTGCCCATGAATTTTTATTGCCCTTCCGTCTGAGCTGCTGTTTGCATGTGTGTAACCCTGAAATGCGCTCTCCCTGATCTGCAGCATTCTTACCCTGAATTAGGGTGCCTGCAGTGTAAGCACAGAAAACCTAGTCCATCTTGGAAAACCTAGCCCCCATGATGGGCTGGCTTAAGTTGAGTGAAAGCTCAGTTTGTTAACTCAGCACTACAAGAAGTAAATTGACAAAAATGGTCAGAAGAGAGTACTACCAGGAAAATACCTGGATCTTCAAAGACTAGTGGCAACAAAGGTTTTCTCTTGGGTGGTATATAGCTAAGTGTGTGCCTGCTGTGAGAGGTCACAGTAAAGCTGGGCATCACACTACTCCAGTTATTCACACATTGCTTACAATGTTGAGATGCTGTTTGCTCAGCTCAGAACATTAGATAGCGGCTATATGTAGTCCAGAATCAGAAGAACGATTTGACAGACATACTGTCAGATCACAGAAAGCGGCTGAGGTGGTGAAATACATTTCTTTTTCTTTTTGCACCAAAGGTGCAAAGTACGCTGCTGACAAAAAAAAAAAAAAAAAAAAAAGAGGCCAACGACTGTGAACTTCACAAATCTGGGAGTGAAATTTTATGCAATGATTAAATAAATCTGAATTATGCATTTTATCAATTCATGCCTTTTTCTTTTTTTTGGGGGGGGGAGGGGAAAGGGAGGGCTATACAGAAAATCAAAAATGCAGAATTAGGAAGCAATGTATCTCACATTGTATCAATAATTAAACGTTGTATTAATGCTCCTGATGTCTGGGAGAAACAGATGTTCACACACTGTTTTCACTTCACTGTAAAATAATTTCTCTGGCAACATGAAAGCTAACTTCTTGTTTGTCTCCTGGCTTTTTGTAGCCAACACCACCATCAAGCCGTAACGTGTAAAACTGAAAAATATGCATAAGCCTAGTGATGGGAAGCCTTGCTTTTTTCTGTTGTTTCTCAATGGCCAATGAAGTGGTTTCAGCATCTGTGATAAATTGAGTTAGTCATTTTATGGTATGTATTCTCTTCATCTTTTAGTAGGAAGCTGTAGTTTTCAGTCAGCTGTGTGTGTGTCTCTATGTGCACAAAAGCACCAAACTTCAAAGTATGCTATTCCAAAAATGACATTGGCAGAATTAGGGCCTTGTGATATATTACATGTCAGAGCAACTGTCGTCAAGATTTTGTTACAGAAGGCATGGGGGAACATCTGTTTTCCTAATGATTTAGGTGCAGCAGTCTGGAGCCCTGCATGTGGCAGTTCTGTCTGTTCTTCGTGTAGTCTTAACCCTTCGTGATTTGAAATGGAGGCTAATCTCCTGCTCCTTGATTTAAAGATGGATCTGAGGGCTGTTATTCCAGAAGTAGCAATGAGATTTTTTGCATTTTCCTTTGACAAATCTGGTGAGATTTTGGACTAGACAATTCTGTGAGCTGGTCCTGTGCAGGGATCTATGTCATATTGTGTGTCTTGTTTGGTAAGGATATAGGAAACACTAGCTATGAGACATCTTCTTACGTAGATTTCCTCTCCTTTTACGTTTAAGATTTGTCTATCTCTGAGTAGGTTTTGCTTTCTAGCTGGAGTCCCATTGTGTGTGTGCTAGTTTATATATGCTTTTTCTTCTTTAGTTGGGAAGTGGATAGTTTTGCTCATATCTATCCTCATACTTAGAAATGAGACTCTGTTTAACTAAGTGACATATCTATCACAGAAAGAAACCAGTTTTCCCCACCTGGGAGGAAAGTTGAAGGAGTCACACAACATGATTTGTTCTGAAATACAAACGCCTCAAAATGATGGGCAGGAGTTCAGCCAGAATGATTCTAGTAATCCTCTGAGTAATCCCAAACTACAATCTGTCTCTTCACATTACACTCTGTGGAAATGTGCTGTGGAAACCAGTTCTTCTACTTCCACGTGTAAGTGCTCAGCCATCCATGGCCCTCTCTGTCAGGGCAAGACCTACACGTGTCTTCAGTCTCTTGGTCCTTTGCTTACCCAAAGAGGAGCTGAGTAGGGTCCTGAGTGGATCAACATCTTGAGCATGCAATGCTATGCCTCCAAAAGTGCTTCCATATAGCCAAAGGCAGAACTCAGGCAGTACAGTTTGTTCAATTGACACCCTATAGAAACAGTTTTGGAACAATTCATGGATCAAATATAATAAAAAAGATGTTTGTTAGACAAAGCATTTTGTAGAAATCTTTATCTTTTATAGGTGAATCTCAAACAGGAAACAAGATCTAGACTTCAAACTACAAATGTGTGGTTTTAAATTGTACATATTTGTTGTACCATTCACCTAAAATCAAGTATACATCTTTAAAAATAAGATCCCACATTTGTGTGGAACAGCATTTTATAATATCATATTATTACTTTAATAATTAATGGTGCCTACATATTTTTCAGTTAACAGAATTGCAATTGTATTTTTTTTATCCCTATTCCACTCTAGTTGAAACCAAAACTGAGAAAGTGTGTAAAGCAGAACTGAAGACATACTGTGACTACATAGCTAGATGGCAGTATTCACATTGCTTTGAGAAAAGCCATCTTATTTCAAAGATGGGCAGAAAAATCTGCCTTCTCTTTAACAACTGAATGACAGGCTGCTATTTTGAAATGTGCTGGATAAGAATGTCTGAATACCTGATACATCTGAGAGTCTGGCCACTTGGTTTAAGTGTCTAAATCAGAGGTGCTTAATTTGGCCCTAGGGGTAATAATTATGAAATGTTGCATTTCCCTCTTTATCTTTTTATCCAATATTTGTCTACATTTTTCAAAACAGGTTAATATTACACATGATTCTTTTCATTTGAGGATTTGGTAAAGATACTGCAATAAAATAAAATAACATAATTCTTTTACTTATATGTACTCAATTTCCTAAAATTTGAGGCAATATTAATGAAAAAAAAATATTCTTTGCCATTGACTCAGCAGGCCTTGAATCATGCATTGAATTATTACCTTTTACGCTTTTCTTCATTAGAAAACCTCCCAAACCTATTTAATTACAAAAGCAATTAAATGTAGTGCAGTAAAATACACAAGCTATTGAACTTGTCTATGGTAATAGACTAGTCTGTAAACACAGCAAACAGGGAAACAGATCCAGATTCAAATCCAAGAAGTTACTTTAAACAGCATTAGAGGGAAATGTATGTCTATGGTGGCATCACACAATGCTACAATGAGCTTGTTTTGGTGATAAAGGAATTTTATTCCTTTCACAAACATAACAAAATACTCAAAAAAAAAAAAAAGTATTCATGAATGCCTAACAAACTCCTTCACAAGGACAACTTTCAGGACATTATCGCGTTTTCCTCCCTCCTCACTGCAGATGTTTATGTGGCCAGTCCCGTGTACTGTGCACAGTGGTATAAGCCTTCCTTTCCCAAAAGTGTCAGCCCAAGAGCCTGGGAAGATCTGGGACAGGGGATTTCAGCCCTGCTGGTTCACACAGCCTGAGGCTTGCACAGAGCTTCTGCTGCAAGCTTTTTGTCAGAGGCTGGCTCCATGTTGTCCTCCCAGCTTTCTGGGGCATGTCCAATATCCTAAGGCTCATTTGCTAAAAAGCCTGTTTTCCAATTACGTGCAATGTTGGGTGCCTGGTGTTTTATGAGAAACAAAGTTTTTTTGGACTCAGCTGAAGACCAGAGTGAGTTGCAAGGAGCTGTGTGGCAAAATGCACAGAGAGCAGGAAGGTAGGGGTATGGGTAAGGAGGCTACAAGAAGGTTTGGGCTGTGATTTCTGAGCAGCACAGGCAATACATTGTCTATTAGTAAATCCCACTGCAGTCAGGCTTTCTTTACCTTCTCATCCTTTTGTATTAGTTGCACAGAAGACAGAGAGGGACTGTCTGGTGTCAGAAATGCAGTGCCATATGATGCAGGGCTGTGTGTTCATCTAAACAAAGGGGTGGAGGACAGAAGGTCTACAGTTGTGCTGGTTTCTCCAGTTGGCTTTTTATTCATGTGAATCAAGCACTGATTCCAGTTTTGATCTTATATGGGATCATCCCTTAGGAGACCATCACTTTGGAAAAAGTGGACCTCTGTTTTGTGGGATAGGAGTAGGATTTGGATAGGGCAAGAGTGGTAGTGGCTTTGGTCATCAACCTGCTGAGCTATTGAAGATATAATGCAGCTAAGGAGATGAAGGAAATATGCTATTTGTGCTGCTGAGTTTATGCACATATTGTGCTGGACTGATGTTTCTGCCATGAGAGACAGTCATCTGGGCTAATCAGCTTTATGGGATCTGTACTGTTGGATGTAGGATGCTGTATAGATGGCCAGTGACAACTCTGGGTCATTTAGGTCATTTGAGGGAACATCTTGGAAGTTGTTAGAAGAGCTGAATACTCTGGATATTTTTTCTCTTCCTTCAGAAGATAGTCCAAAAGCTAGACCAGATATCTCTTAGGTTATTTTTTCATAAGAGATGACTAAAGTGCACTTGTTCTTCTGCAAGAAGAGTCACAAATTCTTTAGTAATTCCCACTCTTGTAGGCAGTTGCTCACATAATCATTTCGACTGATTTCACTGCTGTTTACAAGTTCTCTCTAAATGTATACAAAGTTATATATTCATTTACTTGTATGTCCTGAAATCCCCCTGTCTGTGATGTTTATGTGCTGAGGGATTCATAGATGCAGAGAGCAAAGGGGAAGCTCCCACGCTGGGAGAAAGACTTGCCATCTGGGTAGGAGACTGAAGATAGGGGATACAGATGAGAAATTCAGGAAGGACGTGGGACTATTCAGACCACATTCAACCTTAAGATCAAGTAAATTAGATCAAGAAAACTAGAGAGTTCTGAGATCTTCTGAATATCAGATCTATTCCACACTGAGATCACGGGGGCAGCATGGAGGTAGACCGCATGTTGAGCAGGCTGGGGCAGAGAAGGAGGCTGAGGCAGGCCTAGGGTGGTAGTCATCATTACAGTTGTGACACTGCTCACAAGAGCCTAATATTAGACTGTGGTGACCTGATTGGGAGGCCAGAGGAGGTTCTGGCATTGTCAGGGTGGTGTAGGCACATTGTTCTGCATGGCTGTTGCTGTGGCCTCAGCAGTAAAGCAGGGCTGAGTTTTGCCCTGCTATCACAGTTTTAGTTATTTATGAATTTCGGTCCCACTGTCCTTGGAGGTACCATTGAGAAAACCTCTTCTGCTGCTCTTTGTATTTCTTATCTCTAGTTTGTAGACTAAACTGCAGAAAGCAAAGCAGGCTCACTGTGGGGTGTGCAGAGATGCCAGTTTGAAATCAAATAATGCTGCACTGAAAACCAGATTTTGCTCAGGTCTGTCTACACTGCATGCTGTAGTGTAGTACAGAGATATTTATATTTAGATTCAGTTTCTTTTGGGTACAAGAAATAGTTCAGTCTGCTTCTTGGAAGGGTAAGTTAGCCTTTTGGATGCTATGTGATGCATGGCCCCTAGAATTCAGGATGACATCTTTAAACCTATTTCCAGTATTTCTGTATAACACTGAAGCTTATACTATGGACATATCTATTTGAAACCATAGTGTAGCATTTTAAAGGATGATTTTATTAACAAAAAATGCACCACTAAATTTCTAGTCAACAATTCTGTTCCTACAGCCCTGTGCCCAAGTACATTGCCTGTGTGTTTTAGTTTATAAGATTTGTTTTTATATTTATCAGATCAGTGGAGGAAAGCTGGCATCACAACCTGAAATGAAGCTATGAAGTTTTTGCAGGTGTGTAGTAACAACCACAAGTCAGTTGTTCATTAAATCTCATCCTAAATATGTATGTAGTATGAAACTAAGGTGAAAAGTTCATTAAAGTTCATCACCAAAGGTATAAAAGTGGGATGAAAAAGTCACCTGAAAGTTCACAGTTGTATTATTAGTTCTCAGATGGGAGCTCAGTATGAAACATTGCCCTTGAATATTCAGGTAAATGTATTAGGTAATAAATTACTTATCATTACAGTTGAATTTATTTATAAATTTACTAAACCATGTAACAAAATGAGACCATAATGATACAGACAACTAAGTACATCCTTAATTCTTGGGCTGACTTGCTGTAATGGATCTGCTTGTGTATGGTTTCATCCAAGTGTCCAGAGGACTTGTGACCCATTAATCATTCTGTTCTTATGCAAATTCCTCTTTCCTAGATTAGAAGCCTATACCCTTTAGTCAAAGATACCTCATAGTTACTTCAGCTTGGCAGTTACTACATTTAAGTACCTAAAGTATATATAGAACTTGAATTTTAAGCAAAAGCTTCTTTGTTATTGTCTTTTTGTACTTCCTTAGGCAAATTACCCAGCACAAGGGTTGTTCCAACTTTGTGTAAATAAGTTACAGCAAAATTACTTTTTTCTTCATTCAGTCAGGATGAAGGAAAAATATGTATTAAATTCAGTAAACATGGAGCTCTCCTGAAATGAAACAGGCATTTTTTAATTTTCTAAAATTAATACGAGACTTCAAAATTATTGTAATTCAAATACTAAATATCTTTCCTTTCTATACAGGGATTAAAAGGAAAACCCTTCTGGGACTCATTTAGCACAAACAAGTCCCAGTAGCTAGCACTGAAAACTCTTTAACCTGCTGGATAATGCATCTGTATAATATTGAGATACAGGTAACAACATTATATCCAAAGATACAATTTTTATGAGAAATTTTTCATGCCTTTTATTCCCTCAGAGCCTGATACATTATTATATTCCAGTACAATTATTTTATTACCCTCAAATACTGTGTATTTATTAAAAAGTTTAAGAAAACATGCAGCATAATTAGATGTAGATTTCTTTGTGCATGGGTCTCAATATGTGCTATTAGAGAATTAACCTGATTTGAAACCTCTTCTTGCAGGACCAAAATAACCTTTCGCTTTCCCTCTTGCAAATCAAGTGAACTAATACTTATTTCACCTTCTTAAAGCTGAGGAAGTCATGCTATCTGCATACTAGTGAAATATAGGGTGGCTGAGCATGTACCTACCCTAATAGTCAAATCACCCTTGTTTAAAAACCAGCCAATGACCCAAATTAGTGAAGAACTCTTTATTTTCCACTGATGTGACAGGCTTTTAGAACTGCCAATGCAGTTTATGGTAGGTCCCTGTCACGGTCACATCTGCTTATCTGCTGGGATGGTAAATTGCAGGATGGAGGCAGGAATGGGTGGGGTGAGAGATGAATAATAATCAGGAAATAATTAAAACAGCTTTTCTGACAGAGAAAATGGGGCACCACCAACACCTAAGGATGTCATATACACCTTCTAAGCTATTTCTCTTGTGTATAGTACTGACATGGTTCCTTTCTTTGTTGGCTTATGCAGGCAATAGGACAGGGACACCATTCTTTGCTGGGAACAGATGATCTGAAAAACCAAGGTGTTCTGAGGAAAGTACACTTCACTTCATAATGAAGCACATGCATTTGGAGGATGGTGGCTTGCATCATCCAGGAAAATGACACCTCCACACAGAGTCAGCTGTAGCACTGAAAGCTAAAGTAGCTTTCCTTACATTATGCCATGTTCCATCTTGGACTGTTCAAATGATTACTTTGTTATAATTTAAATAAAACACATATTTGAAGATATTAATTCCCTCCAACACGTTTTTACTTGTAAAATGCTCAGAGTTCAATAAATATTCAATACATATTTACTCAAGTTGAACTTGTTCCACTATTCTTGTTTACTGCATAAATATTATGAACATTTTCAAAAGCTGACTGAGTAAAATACAGATATTCAAGAGCAGAGTGTTGTTATCCTGGCTTCAAGGGTGGGGGGTTAAATGGCTTATGCAATTTTCTTTTTTTTATTTGAAGCTTTTAAAAATGAAATAGTAGACATTTTTACAGAATCATAGAAAAATTAAGGTTGGAAAAGACCTTCAAGATCATCTGGTCCAACCATCACCCTACTACCAATGTCTACCACTAAACCATGTCTCTATGCACCAACCTTTCCTTGAACACCCCCAGGGACGGTGACTCTACCACCTCCCTGGGCAACCTGTCCCAGTGCCTGACTGCTCTTTCTGAGAAGGAATGTCTCCTAATCGTTTTAATTGTTGAAGTGTAGGGGCATAACATTTCCATTTTTCCATTCACCAGGGACATCGCCCGACCGCTAGGAATTTTCAACTATGTTGCTTGGCAACTACATCAGCCAGTTCCTTCAGGACCCTGGGATTCATGTCATCAGGTCCCATAGACTTGTACCTGTTTAGAATCATCAGGTGGTCTCGAACCTGCTCTTCACTTACAGTGGGTGGGACTTTGATCCCCCAGCCTCTATCTATGGAGTTAATTTCCCTGAACCCTCCATGTATGGGTTCAGGGAAATTAAAGACTTGGGAAGCCCATCTACCAGTGCAGACAGAGGCAAAGAAGTTGCTAAGTACCTCAGCCTTCTCCGTGTCTGTCATTACTCAGAAATAGAAACCCACTCCTAATATAAGAAATTAGCCACCTCTAATCATTTACACACTCTAAGACTCAAGACCTCTTCCCATAATCAGTATCCACAGTACACAGCATTAGCTTTAGCTATCCCCTGCCCCAGTCTTCCCACCTCCAATGACAGCAGGAATGCCACCTGCTTGGGTTCACTCAGGTTGAGAACAGTGAGAGTACAAGAAGTGCTTTGGGACTGAAATTAACATGCTGCATTCAACCTAAATTTGAGTTAATCCCTACTGAACTGAATTCTGTATTAACCAGATTAAGCACATCTGAGGTGATACAGCCTCCAGTTCTTTGCTTAGTCTAGTCTGAAATACTTGCGGTTAGAGGGCTTATGTCACCTCCCAACAGCTCGCTTGATTCCTTGTATTAGACCCTTCTACCTCAGCTTTTGTGCCTATGGCAAAAACAGCATTCTTCAGTGGTGTCAAAGGTGTTGTTGTGATCTTGCTCTTTACCTTATTCCCTTCTCTCAGGTTCTTGTATGCCACCATCCCACGGTCACTGCAGCCAAACCTCTTCCTGACCTTCACAGCCCAACTAGTTCCTCCTTGTCCATAAGCATGAGGTCCAGTAGAGCATCTCCCCAGTTTTGATGTAACCATAGCTAACCACGAGACATTCAAAGCCTTTGAACCTTTGTTTCACAGCCATTTGTTGCAAAGGCTTTAAATGATTTTTTGTCAAGGTACAGCAGACTTCAAATGCTCATTGCTTCTGTTATGACACAGAACTTCTCAAAATTAATATAGCACAGACCCTGTTTTACTGTGGTATCAGGTCCAGGTTGTCCTTACAAAGTCCTGCCACTGAAGATAGCAGACTGCAGTGTTTGATGGAAAGACAGTTGCTTATTTCAGGTCACTTCCAGCAGTATCATAAGAAAGTTTATCTAAAATGCTTCTCACAAAAAGTTTAGATGAATGGATGGCTAAGGTGATGGGTTAGTTTGTACTTTGTTGTCAATGTTCTCCACCTACGCTGAGAAGGGACTATTTACTGAAGCAGTCTGTAACTAAAACAGACAATTCTATTCTGATTAAGGACCACAAGGTTTAGCAACAGTGCCTTTTAGACTAGGCTCAATGTAGCTGCTACAGAGACATTGAATAAAAATAAAGAAAGCTCATGCAAAACCACAAATATGGCAGGCAGTGTATTTCTCTAAACATATACAGGGGGAATATTCCCTCCTAAAACCATTCTTGCCTCTTGTAATCTTACTGAAAGCAATTCTGTTCATCTGTTAGCCAGCACTGATTACCCTACTCTGTATAATAGCAACAGATGGGAAGACCTATGAACAATCCTAGACTTTATCTATATTAAATAGAGTCAAATAATGGTGTATTAAGGTATGACTTAACTGTGGCACTAACATAAAGAGACCTGCACCATACTTTCAGAGGCTGATAGCCAAAGAGATGAAGTTAACACACATGAGTTAGCAGGCCGATACCACCTATCAGAAGGAAATATCAGATGAGGTATGTTTAAATCAGTAATATAGACATGGTAAACTGGAATATTTTACTAACAGCTCAGTGATAACCAGAACATTGTACTACCTGGGCAAGGCAACAGCGATTTTGTGCTAATATCAGGGCTGTACAGGGGCGAAAAGCTTGTTCCAATCTAGTACCAAGGTGCTCTTCCCAGCTGCAAAGGAGGGAATTTTTCCAATCTTGATGGGGTAATGGGAAGGATTATATAATTAAGAGGGTTGAACCAACAAGTGTTTATTGTCAGTCTTGGTCAACCTAAAGATAGTACCTCAAGCAACCAATTAGTATAATTAAATCAGTTTGGTCAAGTATGCTGGAAATATCCACATCAAAACCAAGGATGATTCAGAAATTCCTTGGACTATTTTTGTCATTAACTACAGGAAAAACAAACAAACAAACAAACAAACAAAAACAACTAGCTAATTATCTTTTTGAGATACACTGTTTAAGCCTTAACTCATAAGCAATTGTTTTATTTTGTGGAAACATTCTTGTACCAAACATTTGCTTAGAAAACATGGTGTAAGTGCCATAGGGCTTTATGAATAAAACATTTTAGTAAAATTACTCAATACAGTCCTTAGAATCAGTGAGATATTCTCACCACTTTCCCACTGTTATGGGTGCTTAGAAATCTGGTGCCACATGTGTTCATGAAGTGCAATGCATGATGAAGTCCCCACTGCCACCAGCTGCTGGCCTTTGCAAATTATCCATCTTGTGCAATAATTTCTAAGGAGCAGCAGCTGGAGTTGGTGAGGACTGGGAGCTGTTAAGCTGGAAGCAGAAAAGGATGCGTGTTCATGGCCTTATTCATTATTTTGCTACCCAATTTCTATAAAAGCCAGGAGATGTCTTCTTGTGAGACAGCTACACTACCTAAGTTTGCTGTGGAGCACTTCAAAGCCAAAGTGATTTCAATCTCCATGTAGACAGAAGAAGGTGTGCAGAGCCACCAGGCTATATTCCCATAATGACTCATGGAAAGTATCTTTTGTATGCAAAGGGTCTTGTGTGGGGGACAGAAGAGAAGAGAAAAAGGCCTCCCAGTCTTTCAGAAACCTGAAAGGTGAAGACACCCACAGCTTTGCAGAAGCTGAAGCCATATCTCACAAGTGTTTTTTTTTGGTTGTTTTTCAGATGTTCTGATCCTCCTTTCTCATTCCCTTAAGATTCTAACTGCCACAGGAGAATGCCCCCAATGTACCACAGCTGCAAAGTGGCTGCAAAGAAGTGCACCAGCATGTACTTTTTGTTTGTTTGTTTGTTTTAAATAAACAACACCATTTTCTTCAGTTTCCAGGTAGGTTCTGGCCTGTGTCAAATCCTTCATCCACCTGACCTGAGTAGAATAAGTATTCCCCAAGGAATCAAAAGTAGGGACTGTGGTTTGGGATCTGTAGGTTTTTGTGTACTGGTGTTAGCAAGGAGGTTGAGCTGGTGCTGCAGCCTTTTAATGGCATCTTTGGCTGCCATTTTAAAACAGCAACGCTTCTAAAGCTATCTGATGAAAATGTCATCATGGTCAGGAACTCATGAGGAATTAAATGTCCCTATGTGTGCTTGCTTCCCACAGCTGTAACAGCGAGTTGCTGGGTTGCCTGTGCAGGAGGAGCTGATGCCTGCTGTCAGCCTTGCTTTTCCCTGGCTCCCCTAGGCACGGCTGACGGGGGGCTGTGAGCTGGACTTGGAGAAAGTTCAGGAGGGGTGGGGAGGTTTCTGTGTCCTCTGGTTTCCCTGTAGAGTTGCTATGAGCTCTTCCTCAGAAATGGAAGAGTTTCTGTGATTCCTTTGTCTGGCGTCAGCAATTAAATAAAAATCTCTGGGTGAGATGCTCTTCTGGATTAAATGTTCTTTGGAAATATGTTATTATCTTCACCAAAAACGATTTTGAAACCCTGCATATTTGCTTATTCCTAGTTTATTTCCTTTAGAAAAAAAGGCATAATAATACTGAAAGGCAGAGTAATACTGAATAATGTGACGTGATACCATCTTTTTCTATTGCTTTAGTTTTCTGGATGTGTCAGCATTATCTTTCTCAGCAGTCATCACTGCACTGAGCAGATATAAACTCTTTTGAGGAGACTGCATTACAGCTTCAATTGCACATAGCAATCACCTTGAATTTGCTTGTCTGTCCTTCGAGAAAATCACTAATAATACCTCAGTATACCTGATGCAGATTGCCTTTACATGCAATTCAAGTGTTAATAAATTAAATTCATTCAAAGAAATGGCGTCCTGTGTTCTTAGAATTGGAAACAAATCCTGTCACTCTACCATCTTCTAATTAAAGCTGGACAAACACACGGTTTATGATTTGGAGGCAGTCAGTAAGGAGACAGCACACATTACTCATCTATTCTGCACTTCTGAGACCAGTATCAGCTGGAAGCCACATAAAAATATTCTGTTCTGCCTGATAAACAAATGCCAATAGATGCGTAGAGAAGACATCTCTTGATAAACAGCCTTTTATTAAAGGTTTCTTAGAGGAAGTGTTACCCATGGAAGAGAGCGGCCCCCCACGTATTTGTTTTTGATATGAGTTTCTGCAAGTCGATGTGCACACCGGCCCCAATTAGTGTGACTGCAACCAGCCTGGAGCTTTCAGGGTAGCTAACAGCAGCAGTGCTATGACTGATAGGCTGGGTAACCAGGCTTTGTGGGGCCATGCAGTACCGTAGTGACCATCATCATCGTGCAGAAATTGCAGTAAAAGAGCCTACAGGTTAGGCAACCAGATTAACATTTTGGATCTTAAAGCAGTAGGGCCAAAATCTATGCCAACCTTCATGTGCAAATATGATATCCAAGGTGTATTCCAATATACAAGATCTTGGAAATACACTGAGCAATATATATATTTACTTTAAATATCTAGGTATAGATCTCAGCACCACAGAAGGCGCTTTACTGGCTGCCAACACAGAGCCCACGGGACAATGGAGAGGAGCATCCTTGAAATCTCTTTGCTGCTCCTCCTCCCAGCCCATCTGCAGCCGTTAGCACTCGGTTACAGAGGGGTGCACCGTGGGGCACCCCATGGCTGCCCCTTCCTGCAGCACCCCGCAGCAGCCAGCTCTTCCGCTGTGTGCCTTGGCTTCTCTTTGGATCTGCAAATCCTGTGCTTTATCTTTTGTTGCTCATCAAAGGGAGATAAGAAGAATGAAAAGTCTTTGTTCCAGCGGTGATAAAAGCACACGCAGGAGAGATGATGTCTTCCGTCTTCCATCAAACCAGCAAAAGTCAGTCTGGGAGAATGCCACATGCATCAGACTATGGATTCTGGGGGTGTTGGGGCAGTGTAGGGGGGGAATATGGTGCCAGGACAGTTTGCTTCGTCCTCCTGGCAAGCCAGCAGTGAAGATTTGCAGAAGAAAACTACTGTCCCCAGTGATTCACACACATTTCTATCCAGAATATACATCTCTTAGTGGGAAAAGAAGCAGGAACACATGGTTCAAGGTCATCATTAGCCAAAAAAAAAAAATGATGCTGAGAGCTGTATATCAGAATCTCCTGTATACTCTGGGACCAGTTTGCAGGCAGACAGCAACAGCAGCTCTCCTGGGGTGCTGGCCTTTCATTTTTGCAGGATGAGGTTACACAGGGCAAGTTGGTGATGGTAGCCTTCGCAGCCCCTGCTGGCTTGCTTGTTCCCACCACAAAGAATTCAAATCACCCCTTCAGCACCCCCTGCTCCATGGGGTGACACATATCCTGCCTGAGGACTGCTCTTGGCCCATGAGACGGGGTCAGTCAAGTTAAAGGGTGAGTACTCCTGTTCTAGACAGCACTTGAAGCACAAAAATAACAAACTTTGCTGAATATAGCTTTGTTTTGTGAAGAGGAGTTCTACCTTCCTTCGATAACCAGGCCAAGGGCAATGGGTACAACCTGGCACCCAGGAGGCTCCCTCTGAGCACCAGGCAGCACTGCTGTGCTGGGCGGGTGACGGAGCCCTGGCACAGGCTGCCCAGAGAGGCTGTGGGGTCTCCTCCTTGGGGAGCTCCAAAAGCCGCCTGGACGTGGGCCTGGGCAGCCTGCTCTGGGTGTCCCTGCTTGGGCAGGGCTGGCACCAGGCGCCTCCAGGGGGTCCTGCCAGCCTCAGCCATCCTGTGGCTCTGTGATTCTGTGATTTTGTTCACAGAAATCAAGGTGAGCACATCGCCCCTAGTGGTCCAGATCAGAAAACTGAAGTCGCATTTCTATAAAGATATTTTCCCTCTACTCAAAAAATCAAATCACTACATTAGCCAACTGCTCTGGAGCTGAGGGGCAGCTGATATGGTGACTGGAGCACAGAACAGGGGCAGGATTCACATCCTCTTAGTCCAGGAAAAGTCTGATATGAAGCCTTCTTAGCTTGGAACATTTATTACTTGACCATTATCACCACCAACACTAACAATTTGGTGAATGAGGCTCATTTCCCGTGCTTTTCAGGGGTCCTAGAAGATGCCCTCTGGCAAAACATTTAATCTGGTAAGAAATAAAACAAGTGCAAAACCCTGAAAAAAAAAAAAGATATTTTATGTCTCTTCTTGTTTTCTTGGTTGTTGTTGCTGCTTTGTTACTGTTTGGTTGGCTTTGCCTTTTTTTTTTTTTTTTTTTTTTTTTCCGTTAAGTTACGAGGCAAGAAAAGATATTAGCACAATCCTAACCTGTACTGCCAGGCAGCAGAGTCAAACCTTGGGGTTTTATTACTGTAAGAGTGGGGGAATGGGGCTCACTGACAGCCCCGCAGTGAGGCTCTTTAGCAATACATTCAGCAGATTGCTCGTCAGTGTGGTTAATTCGGCTCTTGCTACAAACAATGATTTTTGTTCCCTGAAGATGTCACACATTTTTCTTGCTTGTAGTCTGTGCACACTCTTTTCCTCTGCACACATCAGTAGGAGGCTGGAGCCCCACTGTGATTTCTTATCAAGGATTAAATTAACTAATATCAGAAATGATGGACCAATTGCAATTGAGTTGCATCAGGGACAAAGGGGGATCGATTATCTCAGATATGTAGGTGTGTTTAACACGGAGTGCAATTAATAAGAAAAATAGCTTGATAAGCATCATCCTCTATCTAGGTTTGAATGTGTCATTCAGTTGTCACACAGTTAACTGCAGTCCTTCAACCTCAGTTATCTAAGTGGGCTGACTTTTCTTGTGATCTTAATACTTCATTCTCATTCAGTTATTGCTTTTAATTGCCAAAAGCTCCCCCCATATATTTTTTTCATACTACACTCTTTTCAAAGTCATTGTCAAAAGCATAAAGAAACAAAATCCTTTCCTTAAATACAGCACACCTTATTTTTCTTATTATGATCTTTGCTGTGCACTTCTACAGGTAATGTTGTACAAAGTATATCATCTGTTGGAAATATTATTGGAAAGGCAGGAGCAGGTGAGGCAAAAATGCAAGTTTTATCTCATTATCTTCAGGAGCCTCTGTATAAAACTACAAATGGGTGTTTTCATAAAGCCTTCCAGTTCTTGCCACCCAGCACTAATTAAAGCTTTGTATAAATTTGCACATTTTGTCACAAGCACAGAGAAAGTATGGGAAAATTAAAAATGCAAACACTGCTGCCACTCATGTGACCTGTTAATTTTGTATATTTTAGCTCTCTTTGTTTTGAACAAGAATTTTGCAGGGGAAATTAATGCTGCCCTATCAAAAGAATAATTTTAGATAGATATATACACACAGGTGTGTGTATTTCTGTGCTAGCCCAAGCAGGATAGGGACCTGGAACACCAAATTAATGCACTGAACTGACCTAATATAACCAGACAGGAACATTCAGCCTCCCCCTAAGAGCCTTGCAATATAATTTAAAGTTGCAAGCAGTAGGGATAACACCCAAGAGGCAAGAAGAAGGGAAGAAGATGGGATGTCTTACGGAGAGCCAGGCTGCTTCTTGAACTTTGGACTCTGTGGGTTGCGCTGGTTTCCTGGTCACCTGAGGTCCCTTTCTCCTCTCCTTCTGACTCAGAGCCAACAAAATGTTGGTTCTGCAGCCAAGGAGCCCTGCACCGCAAAACCCTGGGGGGTGATGTTCTCGTTGAAGGAAATGGGAATCCCCTGGGAACATCTCAGCTTTCAAGACACCCAGCCTGCTGTTTGACCTATTCCCCTCTTGAGTGGCCTCTTGTTTAATTTCTTAATGCCCTGGATTTTGTATAATCACATGCAAATGCAAATGCAAAAAAAAATGCTGGAAATTTCTGTCAAATCAGGCTGGTAGCGATGTGCAGTTTGGACAGCTGTAAATGACTACGTCACTGGAAAATCAGGCCCTCTACTGTGAAGCCACCAGCAAGACAACAAACTCCAAAGCCTACCTTGGATGGTGAGAGATAGGAGTAGCTTAGGAGCAATTCATTAAATAAGAGTTCATTTATTCTACGTAGTACTTGCCGTGGCGGGTTCTGAATGTGTCATTTTTGCAATCCTTTCTGTTACCGAGTCTCAACAGACCGCGCACAAAACCGAATTGTGACTTGGCAGTCACAACATGAGTCTGCTGCACATTTAAGCAGACTGTTGAAAGGGAATTTTTTAACAGTTAAAATCCGTGCACCTGGCAAGCAGAATGTTTTGCAGGGAGATTGGTTTATTTCAGCTGACAGTTTTATTAAACTTTAATCACCTTCTCAATGCTTGCATTGTCTAGTACTTGCTGTTCCTATGGCCTAAATCGGGGACTTTTAGAAAAGATGAATACTTATTTTTCTGATTCTCAAGCCCTGTGCAGTTCTGCTGTCTGTCATTATTAACAGTAAATCAGAGGGAAAAATTGGTGAGATAAAATGAGGCAATAAAACAAAATTAAAGTGCTGTCAACACTAGATTTGTCAGGAACTTAATGAGCTTTGTGCTAAAGGGTGCTGATTATAGGTAATATTTCACAGTGCCATTCATCACTCAACAAAATAATATACTTTTAGGAGACAACCGTAACTGCTTTCTGGAATGATGGGGGTACTTACAGGCTAGATGGATGGGTGCTGCGAGCAGGTGCCGTTCCCACTGCGCTCCAGTGAAGAGCTGTGTGCATGGTCTGGGGTTGAAGTCCTCTCCTATGGTTTTATGCAGATCCCAGACTTCTCCTGTTTCTCTCTGATCTCAGGATCTTCAAGGAAAGCTTCTCCCCTGCTGAAAGCATGCATTCAGCACCTGAGGCATGGTAAGACTTGGTAGCCAAAGGTTTAGTAAGATGAGCCTACTGTGGATCCTCCCACCCCATTGAGCAGACAGCCTTTGGCAGCCAAGCCTCCTGGGGACAGCCTGTAGGGCAAATGTTTGAATTTCTGGCAAAGGGACGATAGGGAGACACTTTAATTGCTCTCTTGCTGCCCCAGTACCTGGAAGCTTGCCCTCCGGTTGTATTCTAGGAAAGTGAAAAAAGCATCAAGAATTTACTTAGGAACTTAAAGGTGGATTTTCCAGCTGGGTCAGATCTTTCATTTGCCTTCACTGCTTTTTTTTTTTTTTTTTTTTTCCTCAGCTCTAAACCTAGTTGTTTCCATAGGTTGCTTTCACTTTGTGGCTGTGCAGAGAAAATGAGGTCAGTCAGATCCACTGGATGTCATTCTCTGCCTATTTGCATTTCTGTAACTTAACATGGTTGCCAAGCCTGGAAAAACAAGAGCAGAGTGAGGCTCCATGGGCACAGTGACTCACACCTGGTGGTTGCACTGCCAATGTCTTCCCCAGCGGGAATGCACTTGGAAACTGATCCCTTGTGTCCACAGAGAGCTGTGTAGAAGTGACAGTCTGAATAGCTAAGCAGCTGACTTCGGTGTGGACACAGGCACTTCGGCGTCCTAAAGCTGGAAACCATCTCAATAGCATGTGCATCTTTACGCTGCTTGTTACTTTTGGCTGCAGTTACACAAGTTAATAATGGCTGACTTTTTTGTTACCGGAGATTGAGGAGATTACATCAAAGCTAATTTAAAAGGTAGTTTTAGAGCTTAAAGCTAGGACATGTCAGTCCCAGTCCTGAACATCCTTGTTTGTCCTGACTCACACAACAGCTTCCTCCTTACCAGAGCACCATTCACATGAAAGAGTACTGAAGGGTCTGAGAAAACCTGATCATGCATTACCCGGAGCTGGAAGTACAGCTGTAAGATTTAAAAAAACAAAACAAAACAAAACACTTTAACACTTTTTTTAAGTGTTTGTATTTCTGAAGCTGAAAGTCATCTACACGCACTAGGTGATACCTGGATCAACAATAATCAGTATTCCTCAAGTATGCATCCAGCGCTGTATTTTAGCACTTTGTTGCTGATAAATTTACTACCATGACATCAGGACATCAGAACACCAAGAATGTAGGCCTGAGGGTATGGGCTGCTGGGCAAGGTGCTCTGGGTGGCCCTGCTTGAGCTTGGGGATGGACCAGCTGGCCTCTGGTGGCCTCCAGAAGTCCCCTCCAGTGGTGGTGGTGGGGGGAACGATGCTTTGATTCTGTCACTATCATGTGAGGCTATGGCAGACATTGTGGGTAATCTCATATGGGCAGGGGAAAAAAGAAACAAACAAACAAAAATAAAAACCTCACAGTTAAATGTGGTTTACACCCTGAAATGTACACAGAACTGGACTTGGCGATGACTGGTAAATTAGTTAGCCCTGAGCAGGTCAGGGCAAGCCGGGTAGCTCTAACCCTGGGACATTTTCTGGTATCCTAGTAAATGTCAGCAGAGTGTCATTTTGCTTTTCGATGCATGCCGAATCCCTTTTAGACTGAGATTTGTAACAGTGATTGTCATTCCTTTGGGGGCTCTCTGGAAGATGCTGACAAGGTTGTGAAAAAGACTTACTAGTTCTTTAATAAAGTCATGAACCCCGTAAATCCTAGGGAGAATAACAATTTTTGTCTCTGGCTATGTTTCGATGAAGACTCGAATATCCTGGAATTCATCACAAATTTATCCCACAGCCTGAAAGCTGACTGATCAATAGTTGGGGAGTTTCTGGGCTGGTGGTTCTTGTTGGATCTTCCTAGGTTGCAGACATTATCTTCTCTTTCATCTTCCTCTCATTTCACAGGGGATCCAGGTGCCCGCCACCACACACACAACCCAAGATACCTTCAGCCCAGTACCTGACTCACCCTGTGCTCCTTGGGACTGAGAAGGGATTTGAACCGAACACAAACCACCCACTAGCATTGATGTTCCTTGGAAACATCCTCTTCTCACACCATGGCTGCTTAGGGCATATTTCCATTATGTCATTTGTTTCAGCCCGTTTTTATTGACTGGGTAAATAACTCTCTTGATTACAGCAGTTACAGTTTTCCCCGTGGTTATGTTTGGCAACAAGCTGCTTACCCTTCTTTAACTGTGCTGTTAATTAGGAGATCTATGTTTCCTTTCTTGTCAAAAGCAACTAAGCTCCCTGTCACTGGGACGGCTTCTCCTCCCCTCTCCTGGGGTGAGGGAACAGTGATCGTTTGCTCGGTTATGCTTCAACCCTTCTGTATGCTTTTAATAAAATCTGTAATTAATACTTTGAGAGGGATTTTGTTTTCTCGTGGCTGAGCACGTCTCGAGCACAAGTTTTTAATGACGGTAAACAAAATTAGGGAGTACTTAATAGTGCTCCCTGCATGACTCTGACATTTCTCATAATGATGCCATAGCCTTGGGTGGCTAAGTGTGTATGTCTAAAGGAGGTCTTTATTGTATTTGTAACAAGCAACCTGACTTCATTAACTAATCAAGCATTGGAGGGAAAAACATGCCATTGTCTTTGGCAGTGTTAAAATCCAGTGACACTGGATGGTCTGCAAACACAAGGCTAGCCATTAGTTTCCTTTTCCTGGGCTTTAGAAAAAAGCAGCGATAATGTTTGATCTGTAAAAATGTATAAAGAGTATGAAATGCTTGAACTGACTCCAGCAAAAAACAAAGGCAAAATTAGACAATATAAGCAGAAATGAGTCCAAAAACAATATCCACACACAGGAAACTGGCGACAGCATTATTTCTAATTACAGTGTATATACTATTTATTGCCATCAAATATTATAGACTGAGAGTCTAGTCTTAGTCTTTGTAAAAAATTAGACAATACTATGCTTCTAGATTCAAAATAATCATAGGGAATTGTGTCCATCTTGCTGAGACACAACTTGCTGAGACAATCTCTTTCTGTAGCCAAAGGAGGGAGAAAGGTACCTCCTGATGCTCAGAGTTTTCAGTTTAAAATGAGATGCGCCCTTCTTTTGCAAGAGAACATACATTTCTAATTTGTCTTCAGGAGAAGATAAATTTTTAAGCAAAACAAATGTTATTTTCCACACCTAGACTACAAGAATCTTTTCTCTCATGTATATGTTACCTATCGTTACAAGACCAGAAATCTGGAATACAATGAGGATGCAGCACTTTCTGTGTTCTGCACATAAATCTGCACATAAACGGAGTTTTGTATTTTTCTGAAAACTGAAGTGTTGGTCTTTGCCTGAGGTAGGCTGTCCAACTAGGTGAACCGAAAGTCTGCTGGGAAGACTGTCTTTATATACCTCCCCATTCATTATTATTCTTGCTTATTTTCATATTCCTGTAGCAATCCTCAACCCAATTTTCTGAAAGAGGTCATATTTATCTAGCCATTGAATGAAAAATGTATTTACTGGCTCTGAAGAAACGTACTGCTTCCTATGAAGTGCCCTGTTCAATAGTTACAAATCCTTTGCTGCCTTGCTTGTAGCATATAGTATCATATAGTTTGACTTGAAGGCATCCAACTGTCTTCCAGCTTTGAGGTTCCGTTGTGTACCAAGAAACCACATGGTTAGCTTCCTTACCATGTTGTAACAGACATAAATCACAAGATGCTCCTACAGACTGGAGCATGGGAGAAGACAAAGAATTCCATATGAATGCAGCCTTTAACTATCATGAAGACATGGGGAATGGCAACTCTACCATATTCAAAGTGACCACAGAGGTGTGCTGCCCTTCAGAGGGACCTCAAATGGCCACAGAAATGGGCAGGGAGGAATCTCATCAAGGGAAAATGCAAAGTCCTGCACGTACAGAGGAACAACCCCAGGCACCAGCATATGCATGGTGACAACCAGCTGGAAAGCAGCTCTGCAGAGAAGGACCTGGAGGTCCTGGTGGACAACAAGCTGACCATGGGCCACCCATACATGCATGCCACACGAAGGCCAAAAGCATTCTGGGCTGCTTTAGGAAAAATGTTGCTAGGAGGTTGAGGGAGGTGATCATTCTCCTCTGCTCAGCACTGGTGAGGCTGCACCTGGAGTGCTGGGTCCAATAAAAGAAAAATACAGATGTTTGTATAAATGTTTGTGATGGTGCATTCTATATATTACAATAGGTACTTTATGAAATAAATCCACATTAAAATATTTGAAATTGTATTCACAAGTTCTAAAATGAAGTTTTACTTACTATTTTTTACATAAGGGAAACTAAACTGTATCTCAGGCTAAAATTACATTTCAGAAAGCTACAATTTCTAGCAAGTTAGTAATTCTATTTCAACTCTCTCAATTTCTCCAGATTAGGAATGTTTTATTAATCTACTTCATAAGCAGCAACTGAGAAAGGGCATCACGTGAATCGAGGAGAACCTCATCCCTGGGGATGTACTGCTGATATAAACCAGAACTTAAAGCCTCCCAGAGTCAAAGGAGAGTTTCCTGTGTTACATCTTGTGTCTTGTGAGAGGAGAATTGGGTGTGAAGATAATCACTTGAGTAATTAGATACTAATCAACCTCTCCAAGACTTCAGTACATCCCTGTTTTACAGGCACACAGCAGAATCACAGAATTACAGAATTGAAGGGGTTGGAAGGGACCTCGAAAAATCATTGGGTCCAACCCCCCTGCCAAAGCAGGTTCCTTAGAGCAGGCTGCCCTGGTAGGCATCCAGATGGGCCTTGAATATCTCCAGAGAAGGAGACTCCACAACCTCCCTGGGCAGCCTGTCCCAGTGCTCTGTGACCCTCACCACGAAGAAGTTCTTTCGCATGTTGGTGTGGAACTTCCTGGGCTCCATCTTGTGGCCATTACTCCTTGTCCTGTCCCCACAAACCACTGAAAAGAGGTTGGCCAAATCCCTCTGTCTCCCACACCTCAGGTATCTATACACATTGATGAGATCCCCTCTCAGTCTTCTTTTCTCCAGGCTGAACAAACCCAGGTCTCTCAGCCTTTCCTCATAGAGAAGACACTCCAGGCGCTGTATCATCTTTGATGCCCTCCGCTGGACTCTTTCCAAGAGATCTGTGTCATCACAGGGGCTTGCTGAGGTTACAGTGGCCACCATTGCCCCACCTTTGCCCCGGGCCCTATTAAAAGCCCCCCTGCCACTGGCCCGCCACTCGCTGAGCTTCTAGGCACTCTGAGAGCTGACTTGTGTGGCAGGAAGAAGAGCCAAAGCAGCAAGGTGAGAGGCAGCCCTCTTTGGTGTGAGCGGACAGCGATGCAGTCCAAGCAAGCACCAACAAGGAAGGCAGTTGAGGAGGAGAAGCATCATGGGCAGAGGCAGAGCACCAGTGGCACAACTGACACCAGTGCCCAAGGGAGCTCTGGCATGCAGCCCACAGACCTTAAGCGGTACCATCAGCACCGCAACGATGCGGAGAACAGGTCGACCCCTCAGCCACACGGTGACAGGGGGCCTGAGCCTTCTCCTAGTCAAAAAGGCGGCGTGAGGCAAAGGCAGAACCATCAGCCAGACAGCTGCAAGGAGCACAGGCGTGACTATAGCACGCAACGCAATGTGGGACCCAAGCATGGCCATAAAGCAGATGGCAGTGTCGGGCCCACAAATGGAAATGAAGCACAGAGTGGAACGGGACCTAGGCGTGGAAGTAAAAGACCCCATGGTTCAGCATCCCGGCCAGAAAAGTCTCCTGAACAAAGGCATTGCAGGTGGCTAGGCACCAGCAAGGACGGGCTCAAACTTCAGCAAGTCCAAGCCGTCCTTCCCCCAAACCTGACAGCAACTTGGGGCATTGGCCTTCCAATTGTCACAACGATGGCATGGGGCGAAGGCAGGAACATCAGCCAGACAGCCGCATGGAGCAGAGGCGTGCCTATTGAGCAAGCCCAGACACCTATAAGCGGTACCACTGGCACCGCAGCGATGCGGGGAACAGGCCATCCCCTCAACCACACAGTGACAGGGGGCCTGGGCCTTCCCATAGCTGCAACAGTGGCATGGGGCAAAGGCAGAACCATCAGCCAGACAGATGTGGGGAGCACAGGCATGCCTACCATATGGAACAAAGTGTGGGACACAGCCAGGGCCAGAAACCAGACAGCAGCATTGGACCCATGCATGAAAATCAACCCGATAGTGGCATGGGACCAAGGCGTGGAACTGGACGACCCCCTGGTTTGGCAACCTGGCCCAAAAACATGCCAGATGGAAGGCATGCCATTTGGGCAGTCCTGAGCAAGGACTGGCTTAGCCTTCTGCCCAACACCGAGGAGCCCATGGAGGTGGATCCACCAGCAGACATGGAGGAACCGATGGAAGTGGATTCACCTCGGCCAGAACAGACCAGGGACTCCCGCAGCATGTCTTTGCTCTCTGCTCTCCAAGCACACAAAGAGCATCACAGGAGTGGCTGGCCAGCCCCCTACTCGTCATTGCGCAGGCTCCATCCCAAGCATTAGCGTGGAGCCCCCAAACACCACGGACTTGCTGCAGGCTTACCTGCAAAACATCCCAGCAATAAACAACTCTGTTGCTGATTCTCAGGGGTTGTGTGAGTGCTTCTTTCCTATCCACCAGCCCTTGTGCCAGAGGTGGCATCCCTTCTGCACAGAGCCTCATGGAAGAGCACAAGAGAGGACCCAGCTTCCTTCAGGCTGCTGCGCTGGGGTGACAGCAGGAGTCCACAAGGGCCACCATGTGCCTTTAACGTTTGTGAAAATAGACTGAGGGGTGAAAATAGGAGTGTGTAAGCAATTAGAGGTGGCTAATTTCTTATATTAGGAGTGGGTTTCTATATCTGAGTAACGACAGACATGGAGAAGACTGAGGTACTCAGCAACTTCTTTGCCTCCGTCTGCACTGGTAGATGGACTTCCCAAGTCTTTCATTTCCCTGAACCCGTAGATGGAGGCTGGGGGTTCAAAGTCCCACCCACTGTAAGTGAAGAGCAGGTTTGAGACCACCTGATGAATCTAAACAGGTACAAGTCAACGGGACCTGATGACATGAATCCCAGAGTCCTGAGGGAACTGGCTGATGTAGTTGCCAAGACTTTCTCCATCCTAGTTGAAAAGTCCTGGCAGTCAGGTGATGTCCCTGGTGACTGCAAAAGGGGAAACATCACACCCCTTTTTAAGAAGGGATGAGAAAGTCAGCTCATTTAGAAAGCAGAGGAACTCCTACTGAGACTGGGAAGGGAAAATAAGATGAGATAGGCTACTCCAAAGTGGCTGGGCCATCAGAGGAACAGGAAGATGAAGAGGAAGATATCATAAGGGCATCAAGAACTATCCGAGGCCTATACCAGCGTGAGCCTAACTGGGAACAAATTACAAAAGCACCCTATTGGGACTGGCCTGGATGCTCCATGCATCCTTGGCATAGGCTACCTCAGAAGAGGATATTTCAAGGACTTTTTTTCTTTAGGGAGCCAATCTATGCAGGGGACAGGCGGAGATGGTTTTTCCCACTTGTTTGCTCTCCCTTTCTCCTTCACCCACTTCTTCCACTCCAGGCTAGTTACGATAAGCTCTTCAGGTCTTTGAATGTCCTGGGGATGTTCAGACCACAATGTTCTTATTGTAATGTCTCCTGAGTGCACTTTCAGGTATTGTCCAGGGTTAACCAACTACTTAGGAATGCCATCCAGAGATCTTTCTGAGGTAGGAGAATTATGAGTGGCAGGCAGTGTGAGAGGATATGGGCAGGCATCTAGAGCAGTGTACACCTCCAGTGCTTTGGAAGCTCACCTCTGAACAGGTGCAAAATCCTAACAAAATAGCAGAATGAAAAACTTGGAAAAAGTGTGTCATCACCCTGGTAATTCCAGAGACACAAATCACTGCCACGTGTTGGGGCTTGGCCCAATGCAATTGCTCACCACCCACTGACCTATGCCCAGCCTGTCCCCGAGAAGCCAGTACCCCTGCCGTCCCCCAGCCAGCCACCCCACACTACTTGCCCAGCATGACACCAGATGGTATGGAACACCCCTTTGGCCAGTTGGGGTCAGCTGTCCTGTTTCGGTCCCCTCCCAGCTCCTGCTGCACTCTGTCTGGCAGGACAGAGTGAGAAGCTGAATAGTCCTCGATTCATTGTAAGCACTGCTCTGAAACCAGTCAAACAGCAGTGTGTTATCAACATTATTCTCATCCTAAATCCAAAGCACAGCACCCTACCAGATACTAGGAGGAAAATTATCACTATCCTAGACAAAACCAGGACACACCACAGCACATGTTACAGAATATCCCTTTGGCCAGCTGGGATCACCTGTCCTGCTTCTGTCCCCTCCCAGGTCCTCCTGCACGCCCAGCCTCCTCACTGGCAGGGCAGTGTGAGAAGCTGAAAAGTCCTTGACTCAGTGTTAGCACTGCTCTGCAAAAATTCAAATTAATGGGAGACATTTCTTCTCAGAAAGAGTGGTCAGGCTTTGGAACAGGTTGCCCAGGGAAGTGGTGGCCTCACTGTCCCTGGGGGTGTTGAGTGCTGACTGGAGTGCTGCAATGTCTGGCTATAAGCTCTTCAGAAGGGACAGGCAGCACAGAACGGGTGGTGGTGTGGCTCTCTGTATTAGAGAGTGTTTTGATGTTGTGGAACTCGAGACTGGGAATGATAAGGTTGAGTCCCTATGGGTTAGGATCAGCGGGGTGGCCAACAAGGCAAGCATCTTGGCGTGGGTCTATTATAGACCGCCAAACCAGGATGAGGAGACAGATGAGGAGTTCAACAGGCAGCTGGCAAAAGTTGCAAAATCACCAGCACTTGTTCTCAGGGGGGACTTCAACTTCTCAGACATATCCTGGAAATGCAATATAGCTCAGAGGAAGCAGTCTAGGAAGTTTCTGGAGAGCGTGGAAGCTAGTTTCCTGATGCAGCTGGTTAGTGAGCCTACCAGGGGAGGTGCCCCGCTGGACCTTCTGTTCACAAACAGAGAAGGACTGGTGGGAGATGTGGTGGTCAGGAGCTGTCTTGGGCAGAGTGACCACAAAATGGTAGAGTTCTCCATTCTTGGCAAAGTCAGGAGGGGGACCAGTAAAACTGCTCTCTTGAACTTCTGTAGGGCTGACTTTGAGCTGTTCAGGACACTGGTTGGCCGAGTCCATTGGGAGGATGTTCTGAAGGACAGAGGAGCCCGGGAAGGTTGGGCACTCTTCAAGAAGGAAATCTTAAAGGCTCAGAAGCTGTCTGTCCTCATGTGCCCAAAGACAAGCTGGCGTGGAAGAAGACCGGCCTGGCTGAACAGAGATGTGGCTAGAGCTTACGAAGAAAAAGAGGGTTTCTGACCTTTGGAAAAGGGGGTGGGCCACTCAGGTGGACTAGAAGGATGTTTTAAGGCTGTTCAGGGACAAAATTAGAAAGGCCAAAGCTCATCTGGAGCTCAATCTGGCAACTGCTGTTAAAGATAACAAAACATGTTTTTATAAATACATTAACATGAAAAGGAGGACTAAGAAATATCTCCATCCTTATTGGATGCAGGAGAGAACTTAGTGATGAGATGAGGAAAAGGTGGAGGTGCTCAATGCCTTCTTTGCCTGAGTCTTGAGTGGCAAGACCAGTTGTTCTCTGGATACCCAGTACCCTGAGTTGGTGGAAGGGGATGGGGAGCAGAATGTGGCCCTCACTATCCATGAGGAAATTGCTTCCAACCTGCTACAGCGCTTGGATGTAAACAAGTCGATGGGGCCAGATGGGATCTACCCGAGGGTACTGAGAGAACTGGCGGAGGAGCTGGCCAAGCCGCTTTCCATCATTTATCATCAGTCCTGGCTATCAGGGGAGGTCCCAGTTGACTGACGGCTAGTAAACGTGATGCCCATCTACAAGAAGGTCTGGAAGGTAGACCCGGGAAACTATAGGCCTGTCAGTTTGACCTTAGTGCCAGGGAAGCTCATGGAGCAGATTATTTTGAGTGTCATCACATGGCACTTGCAGGGCCACCAGGCGATCAGGCCCAGTCAGCATAAGAGGAGAACATTCAGAGGAGAAGCCTTTCTGGACATTTCCAGCCAGGTGCTGAGAAACCTCGTTTCTCTTCAATGAGAATTAGAAGACAGCACCTGGAGGACGGAGGAATGTGACCCCAAGCTCTTGACTATCCATACTAGAAAGGGAAGAAAGTGTTTGTAGTTCTTTTACTGCAATTTCTGAGAAAAGAACTGCTTCCAATGTAGGGAATCAGGCAAATATAAACATGCCAGTGAAAACTTATAGGGTCATCTAGGCAGGGTTGCTATAGCCCAAGTATAACTCTACAGGAACTGATTTTCAGACAAGAGTTGTCTCGATCTTATTGAGTTGCTTTGATCTTAAGGGCCTGTTAGTTCATCTCATTTAGCTTTCTATCTATTAACGTATCATAGTGGTATTTTTTCCCCATTACTCCATTATATAGTCTGATAGCACATATATCTTTTAGATAATGTATACCTTAAGTAGAGGCATATTGAAAATGTCAAAGACATCCTGTTCCCCCAGGGGTTGCTGTAATGGGTAATCAATCTGATTGTTACAAACACTTGCTTTATGTCTAATTGGGATCTGACTGTTTTCAGGTACCTGTCATTGGATCTTATCATCGCAGTGTCTGCTGAAATAAACGAGCCTGTCAGGTTTGGTATCTTCTTCCCACGGGAGTCCTGATGCAATCCTGTCATCTTTCAGTCTTCTGCTTAATCAGATGTTGAGATCCTTAAATCTCTTCTTGTAAGGCTTCTTTATTTTTTTTAAAGCACAACTTATTTATTATTTTTTCCTGCAACCTTTGCTACATTTTTTTTTTCTACATTTTTTTTTCAGACATTGTTTTTCGCTTTTAAGATCATCAGTCACATTTTACACATTATGGTTCTCATCTCACGAGCTCTTATTCACCACTTCATTGAGTTTGGAAATTTGAACCCTATGATTTCAAAGCTTCTTGGCTTTCCAAGATGCAGTCAAGATGAATGTTAGTAAGGCAAAGAGCACAGATGACTATGTGAACAGTTCTGCTTAGATTTTAAACAATGTAAATTAGATGTGTTGGATTTTTCCCTCCTTTATTTTCCCCCTCTAATTACCCTTCTCCTCTGCTTATAAACAGATTTGTTCTCTATTTAGTAATTGGATTATCCTATTGTTAGTATTTATTTTATTCATAGTAGACTTTTAATATCTCTCCCTCCCACAAGGTCATTTTTTCCAGCTACACATTGCATTTTCATGAGACATATACACTTGCAATTACAGGTGCTCTATAAATCATCATCACTGTGAATCAGGGACATAAATAAACAAGGCTGATGAAAGACCTTTTACTGCTATCAGTTATAACATAAAATGGGTTACACAGACAAGCTGTGACCTGTGAGATCAGATTGGTATCTAGAGTTTTAATCTCTGTTCTTGGCTGCAGTGGAGAAAAATGCCTGTCATTTATCACCAGCAAAGCATGCAGTATGCAATAAGAATGTGTGAGCTCAACTACATTAAACAGTAGCTGCTGTGTACCTACATGAGCAGTGCTGAACCATACATCTACAGCAAGCATTTGTTAGCAATGTGCTGTGATTATAAGCAGAGATTCATTACAGAAAACTTGAAACAGCACAATTCAGATAATTGCAATGGGAAAGTTTAATTGCAATGAGCAAGCATCATTAACTAATTTACTCAGATAACCAAGGGCCAACTAGAATTACATTGTGGAGAAACCACACAATATTCCAATTAAAATACATAAACCAAAGAAAAAGGCAGGGAACTTTCCAAGCAATGGAAGAAAATGGAAGAGTGGAGACTTTTATTTCCTCTTTCAATATGCTTTCCAGGCTGTTAGGTTAATGATCCTGGCATACAGTTTGTGATGGACAATGCATTGTTGCAAGCAGCCATATATTTGCATTTTGCTTTAGTTTGAAAAAGGCAAGGCTGCAGTGCTCCTGCTCTGGTCCGTATAGTACAGACTATTTGCTTCTCAGGTTATTATTACTCCATGCTGATGTCTAAGGAGCTCATCTAACATTTCTGGAGAATGTTACCACTGACTTCTAGGGGAAACAGACCACCAGGAACACAAAAACCACCCAGCAATAGCTCCCACCCTCCATCTGAGCACCCATCTCCCTTCACCACTGCAGGGTAGCATGAAGTCATGGCCTGAAAATGTAAGGCATAGAGTTCAGAGGATAAGCTCTCTTCTAATTTAGGTGAAACCATTACAAGATCCAAGCAATGAAGAATTTGGTTATGCTGAGCTAGCTAGAAAACAACAATTGCTTTTCAGGATTAATTCTGATAAATACTCTCATCATTCCCTCCAAAAACAAAACAAAACAAGCATTGCTTTTGTTCAGGAGTTGTTCATGTTTTCAACAGAGATTTTCAATTTAATTTAAGTGCTTGTAATACCAAAAAGTTAAATTGCTGGAATCTAAGAACTACAAGTTTGGGCATTTGGCTTCCTTCTATTACAAGCCATAATGCCATATCAAATTGCTATTCTATTAAGAAATTTATTTAGAAAGTCTTCAAATACTGTGACCAGTTCTGCTCTCATCCTTTAGTGCAGCTGTAACAAAGCATTACAGTATAAACTTCAGCATGTGAAAAGTCCCAGAAAAGTCACCATCCTGTCAACATCCAACTTAGAGCATCCTACTGAGATGAGGGTTGGATGTGATGCTCTTAGACATCTCTTCCAACCTAAATGATTGTGTGTGAGCTTTTGCTTTCCCAACACTCTATATAGTGTTGCACCCACTTTTCAAAAAAACACTGATAAAAAAGTGTATTTTCAAAGATTATTGCCGCTATATTTTTCCCTCAAATTCTGTCACAGGTAGTTGATCTTCATCAAAATATTACTAGTCATATACAAAACTTATCTGTTTTGTATACCTACAAGTCACTTGTTTATTAACAAAAATAAGTAGACCTGATAGCAACAAATAATAAATAACTGCTCTTTTAATGTCCCGATGCTGCACTCTGGGAAGAACTTGTCTGTAATCTGAGCTGAAGAGCCAGCTTCCATAGGATCATCAAATCAAACATGAACTTTCCTCAAAGTTTTCAGCTGTCAACTTCTGAATACAGATTAACAGCAGCTGTCAAAACCAGCTGAGTAACACATGCTGTGAATATAGGGATCATAAATTAGGAGCCTGATTAAAGAAAAAATCTAGTATACAACAAGGGCATTAAGTATGCACTTCAGCAATTTCTGGCAGAAAGGTCTAGCTGCTAGAGCCAGATAGTTATTCAACAGAGTGACTTGAACAACCCCAAAATGTCTATTTTTGAATTATGCAGAGCTGTTTCAAGGTTTTGTCAAAGTTACGAGTGTTTTCCTGTGTTGTTCCGAAAAGAAACGGAGGTTTGAGATATTAATGTTGTGTGAAGGACATTCGCTTAAAACATGCACAGCGCTAAAGTACGCTATCAGCTGCTGTACAATACAGCAGTGCTTGTGAGGGAATAAAATAAAGACAGAAGGAATGTTTGATTTTAAGCTTGATATTTTCCCTTCACATGCAGCACTAAGGGGTCTAGTTTAATGAAAGCTTAATCCTATGATTGTTTTGATACCAAAAGACCTCCTTTTCTTGTCCTTCTGGGGTGAACTGGGAGAAACTGCAATCAATGGTGCTGGGCAGCTTACATGGCCACAAAGCTCCTAGGAGCAGCCCTCATCTGCTGTGCAAAAGCAACCCCACAGCTGGCAGTGTTTGAAGCTGTGTCTGTCACCTGTCCATAGCACTTGACTCAGACACATCTTTGGGGTCAGCTCCAGGCAATTCTGCTGCTGTCACTGGAGTGCAAGGCACTGGGGACTGCATACCCTGTGGTCTCAGTAGGAAAGGTATTCAGGCTACATAAGGTAGTGCTTAAAATACCATTTATTGGAGCTAATGCAAGACAGAGAAAGAAGACAGGTAATCTCACATCTCTTGAGGTGCTGGGAACCTCAAGCTGTGCAGCACCAAACAGACCCCTTTGCTCAGAGCACGGCATGCGGTACCATGGGGTCCTATCTGTAGCAAGGTTTGCTGACATTTTGGTTTGGAGACCCTTTACAGAATTTTCCTAGAAGACAAAAATCTATATTTGTCAAGCAGCAACACGTTCATGTGACAACTTGTTGCTGTGCTTCTCGATAAAGGCAAGGCCACGCAGGTGGTGCAGTCGCCGGTACCGAGTGGGAGCTGCCTGCAGGCTCCTCTGTTACCACCAGCTGGCTGCCTTCATGCTGCAGCCACGGGATTATGGCACGGCACAGCACGGCACAGAAGGACAGGCTGGACATGCAGCACAGCACCCAGCTGTCCATGCATAGGTTTGCTACTATGCAGATCACTAACTCCCTGATGCACAATAGCCTTCTGATTAGGATCACTGCAACCCCAATGGGGAAAATCTTGTGCCTGCTCAAGGCTTTAGACCTTGCTTCCTGCTGTAGATGCTGGTGCTTTATGCCAGTTTAGTATAAAGCTGGTATAAAGCTTGGTATAAAGCTTGCCACTTCTCTGTGTGCTGAGTTCTGCCTGCAAATGAAACCAAATGGCAAAGGCTCATTCCTGGAGGGTACCTTCATCACATAGCATGAGGACAGCTGGAATTTGAAGGCAGGCTGTGCCCCAAGGTCAGCTGGCCCAGAGAGACCATAAGGACAAGGGGCGCATCAGGTTGCTCCCAGCATTAACCACGCCACGCACAAGGCATCTGCAAGCATGCAAGTGAGCACTTTGCTGCAGAGGAGACATGATGCTTACAGCTATGTCTGTATATTCCTGCATCCCTTCCTTCCTCACGTAGACACCCTGAGACTTCCACTGGGTGTTTCTGTCCTCTTGTAGCAAGGGGAGGATGGGTACGTGAACAATACAAGCAAATGTTGCAGTTTTACCTTGCACAGCGTTTGCCAAGAGCATGGATTGTGTGCTGTGACTCTGAAGACATTCAGTATTGGGAAATAGGAATCTGCTTTTGAGGGCTCTTCTTACACAAACCTTTCACAGCTCTCTGCTGTTCTGCAGAATGGACTTTCGGGAATACTGTTTATTACAGTCCTTCATCTCTTGTTCCCCCTCATGGCTCCACATTACTGTATAACCACGGAAATAATAAGAAGCACAGAAATAATAATTACTTCACACCAGCTTTACATTCAGTATACAAGCTATGGTGGCATGAAGTATAGCACTGATCAGAATATGATCAGAAATTTTCTCTTAGCATTCTATGTAACGGAATGGGCTGCTTTTGATTGATTCTCCAAGCAGTCTGACACTCTTGCCAAACTGGTGATTTGGTTTGAGGAAAATCACTTGTTTCACTTTTGAAATAAAGTTGGTATTGTGTAATCTGATATCAAGCATGTAATGGGTAAGGATTATTATCTAAGGTCTCTATTTAGGAAGAAAGCTTTAACTCTAACCCTTGAAGTCAATTGATCTTATAAAGTCAATTTGTTTAAAAATACACAAAAGCTTGCCACAGAGCCCTAATACACACATGTAAAAATGTAACTTTGCACGATGTAAAATTGTAAGGGTGTGTGTGACTGTTTTCTTTTTTATAATTGTAGGGTCTAGCGGTTTAGTGCATGAAACCTAGTGGAATTTTAAAACTTAAAACTTTAAAAACTTAAAGGTGTGCAGACATCATTCACAGAAATATTGTAGAGAGAAAACTTAAATTTTCAAGCACATGAGGTGTGCATATGCCACAGTTTAAAGAAACTTGTTTTTTAGAACAAGGTAGTTTCTTTCACACCCTGTAAATTATAGATGAATTTTAAACATAGTCTCAGCAGACAGGATACATGTTGCTCACTTAAGGTATACCAATGTACTCCAGATAATCAGTAGAACCTGCACCATAAATTTTGGAGTAAAGGCCAGTCAAAAAAAAAAAGAAACAGATTCTATAGTCTCCCCCTCCCGCAGCTTCCAATGCAGTTCCTATCTTCTAGGACTCAGACCATAGCTGTTTTTATAAAACTTTGTTGAAATATTTTAGAAAAGCAATTCAGGGTTTTAAACTTTGATTTAAACACAGCATTGCCTCTTTTTTTCACTCTGTCCTCTTTTTTGCAAATGAAGGCAACAGAATGAATGATAGTTTACTTTTACTTTTTCTTTTGGACAAGTGTAACTTTGCAAAAACTTAGGGAATGTGGAAAAGTTATGGAATGGCAAAAGAAGAAACACAAGAAGATGAAAGGAAGCCAGATGGCAGATATTACTAATTTGATTGCATCCTGACAACCTCTTTCAGTTATGGCCTCTGTCTGAGTTTCTGGAGGGCGCTGAATCAGCATTGTCCTTGCTCTCAGACCATTTCTTCCACATTCAGGAATATAGCTCAGAAAAACTTACAGTACTAGGTTCTCTTATCTATCAAAATGAGGGGTCTGTACATCAGCTGGCCATGCTAACCCTTGAACTGTGCTCATGAAGAACTGAAAAACACCATCCTCCATGAGTCTGAACTGCAGCAGTGACTATGTCAGGGTTGTGTTACAACTGTAGATGACTGACCTGTGTGGTGGTATACATTTTCTGTCTCTTTCTAATGCATTATCACAAGCAAGGCAATATAGGCTGTGCCTGTGACTGCTCACACTACCAGCCATATGTAATCCTACCTGTCAGGTTGTTGGGTGCTCAGAGATTTTTCCCATTGGGCTACAGAGCTTGTCCAAACTCACTGTTCTCTGTGGGCCTTCATGCACAGGCATACCAGGTAAGCTTGGACGTGAGTGCTGGTTTGGGCCTGTGCTAAATATCCAGTATATATATACACACACATATATATATACACACATATATATACACTTATTTATATGGAGAGTTGGTGGTTGAGCCAAGCCTATGTCGTTGTCTTGTTTGTATGCCCTGGTCAACAACTCCTGAGCCTTGGACTCACATCTCAATTTTGGGCCATTGTTTTCTGATTTTGATATGTCAGCAACACAATGAAACTGAAGATAAAATCTACAGATTCTTAAATGATGTGAAATTAATTTACTGGTATGATAATCAAAGCAAACTACAGTCAGGGGACTATGCACAACTCTAGGAATCACAGCCATACAAAAGAAGAGGGATCATGTTCACTGCCACTGTCAGACCATGCAACATGGTCCCAATGGGACCTTGCAGGTCATTGAGTCCAGGCACTGGTATTATTCTCAAAAAGATTTCATAATCCTCTTTAATAAACCTTCTGAATTTCAAGACTGCACCTACAGCACGTTTTTCAAGGCACAGTCGTGTTAAATTTGCCATGCAATGCGACTTTCATGGTGGCTCTGCAATGGGCTGTCCTCAGAGGAGCTGCTGTGTGATTACTCTGCACATTGGTCCAAAAAAACTCCCTAAACATTGAATGGGACCTGGCAAAGGTCGTAGTAACTCTGTCTGTCCTGCCTGAATGGGTTTTCTTATATGAATATTGTTGTAATGCAGTATTAGACCTAGAGTAACAAGCTGGAAAGTTGCGCCAGTCTTATGTTAACAGCTTCCCAGTTTATAACTGTGTGTATTTGTAAGAACGACTGTTTCATTGCCAATGAGGATACTACTCTCCAGGCTGCATGCCAAACTGCTATTTAGTCCAAGCTGAAAACTTATGGATCAAAGGACAACAGGGATCAAAAGACACCTGAAAGAGTGAAAAAGGAAGGGGACACCTGAGTGTGGTTTGATTTGTGGACAGAGGAAGCTGCTGTTAGCTTCTGAAGCAGCTGTGTCCTTCTCATGCTCATGAGAGGAAGAAATACACGGGATAATATTTGGGGTCAATATATGCTGTGATTACTTTTCAAAAGGCAGTTTTGCCCCTGTATGCTCATCATTAGAGCATAATTAGAGTGAATCACATATCTTCAAGTCACAGAAGTAAAGGATGTTCCCAAAGGGTGACACATCCAAGATCCCAGGTGGGGTGTGTGATGGTGGCATCTCAAAAACCGTGCATAGAATAAGGAAGGAAAAAACAGAGTGTGTTGAATCTCTCTGCTGCTCCTGGGTACAGTACCAAGCACTTGCCTTTGTACAGACAGCATTTCTCTCTCCTGTAAACAATCTTACAAAAAAAAATAAAAAATATTGGTATAGGAGAGCACAATCTTCAAGTATTTCTACAGGCAAGTTAAAAAAAAATAAAAAATATTGCTCTTGGATCTCTAAAGAAACCCTCCATGGCATTTTGGGGATGTCTGACAATGGGGCAGATCTGGAGGTTCAGCGCAGTCACTCTTCATGGCCCAGAGCAGAAGTCCATGTGGAGTTTGCTGTGTAAAAGCTGGGACTTAACAGGGCTCCTCAGAGTGGAAAGCAGGAGCCTGTTCCTGCTCCCAAGGCATGGGATGATAGAAGTCCCTTTATTTGAAAAAGGTACTGAATTTGGAAATTTCCCTGTTCACAGGGGAAAAAAATGGAGAAAGGAGCTAGGAAAGATTCACATGATGTCAGAGAAAAGTCCTAACCAGGCCTTTAATACTTCTTCCAGGGCCACAAAGGAAGCATCCTTGCCAAGACAGGGATTGCTCTGACTTCTCTGTTTTTCTAGAAGTCATGATAGTCTTCAATAAGACAGAAATTACTGCAAGAAGCCCTAAGGAGTCCACTCAGGAAGGCTTTAGTTTCCTCTCAAGCACACAGAGGGAAGCTCAGAAGTAAATGATTAATGGTCCAAAGCTTGATTTGATCTGCTGCTACAATTAAGTAGTAGCTGGCAAAGCTCACCAGCCTCCCTCAGGTACTAATCCATACTGGGCTGTTTCAAAGAGTTCCTGAGAAAGTGGAGCTTAAATAACCTCATTAAAAGCCATCTGAGAGGCGTTTCAGTTACACTAATGTACTGTGCAACTACTGAGGACATTCATAATCTGCTCAAATATAAAAATATAAATAAGTCATCTGCTGGGTAGCTGAGATTCTCCAGTTACATCTAAATGGCATATGAATATGAGGGGTATTCGGATATAAAAGCTACTTACTACTGAAGATGAATTCAGTAAATAATTGCTGTTCATGTACTTGGCTGGGAGTGACACATGATCTTTCCATGAATGTGAATTATGCATTAGACCTGTAACTACCAAGTTCAGATATTTCTTGTGACAAGCGCCTTATGGAGAAAGTGAGCTGTCAGAAAAATAGGCTTGGGCAGAACAGAGGTAAGGTTATTTTTATAAGCTATGGGCATTTTTCACAAGCAGTTCATTTACCTATCTGACAATATGTACTTGCTGTATAGACTTCCCTCTCCTTCCCCCCAAAAAAGGCATGAATTAATAAAATGTATAATTCAGACTTATTTAATCGTTGCATAGAAGGCCCTACCGCTCCCATCACCGTCTGGAAACCCAGACCAGAGAACTGACCCAGCTGGAAACAAAACCGCCTTGCTGTTGTGGTTGTGTTACTTTTCAGGTGGACTAGGTCTTGGTTTGCCTGAGGACCACACGAACCCTTGTGGGAGTGCACGGGTGGCAGCAGCAGTGAGTCCTTGCCAGGGCCAGGCCACACAGAATGTGAATGGATGGGTAACCAGGGTGCTGGGGACGTGAATATCCTCGGGGATCTAAGCCTAGAGCCATCATCTCCCCCATGTCCCAATAGAGTGTCCTAAATCTTGTCCTCACTATTTTCTAACATCTTACTCTCAAATATACAACTTCCGTTCCTCTCACAGGAGATTTTGTAGCTAGCAATCGGTATTGATTTAAGGTCAGAAGAGTAGTGCCAGATACTTAAAATATAATTAGAGACTGAAATCAGGGTTTTGATACTCCTGAATTAGAATAGCATTGCTAAATTGTAATTTAAAGTGAAAGAAAAATTTTGCTTTGACATTAAATTCACATTTATTCCTTTATTGCTAAGAAGTGTGAGACTGGGCTTTTTTTTTTTTTTTTTTTTTTTTTTTTTTTTTTTTTAACTCATAAAATATGTACGTTTCAAAAGCCTTTTGCTTAAAAATGTTATCAAAACTGAACAATTAAAATGTAGAATATTCATATTTTCAGATATGGTTTTGATTAAAATCCACCTTCTTAGACTGCTATAGATTCTACATATTTCCTAGCATTGGATTTTAATATATTTTTTGAGAAATCCAATCAAACCAGTGGTATAAAGGGTATTTATTAGTTATGTAATTCAAAAGTTATGCTTAAGCCGATGCTGAATGTCAAATACTTAATTCCAGAAGCCAATACTCTGCATGAAAATGTCCAAAGAAGTGTTCCTGAGTGCCGTCTTTCCTGTGCAAACCTGAAGCTTAGAGATGATATAAGGAACAGGAAGGAAACAGAACCCCCGTGAAGTTTTCTGTCCTCTAACCTGGTGTGACAGCTCAGCTTTGATACCTGCAGATCAAATGCAGGTGACATTTTTCATCTTGAGATATACCACTTACCTCCTACAGTACATTCATTTGGAAGAGAAAAAAAAAAAGTCAAAAAAACATTCGAGATATATGAAAGTAACAGAATACGGAAGAAAAACATACAGACCTTGCTACAGCCTGGAACTGCTAAAAGCAGGTCTGGGAAAAGACTTGTTGCTTGTTGCATCCAAATTTTGGATCAGAGCTCCTACAGCTTACTGATACTGGAGAGCATCTCAAGACATACCACAACTCTGCCCATGGCAGAGACATTTCTGACAGCAGTTACTCTAACTTGATCTTACAAATCTGCAAAGGGGGAAATCCCACAAACTTCCCATGCCATCTCTTCTGGGGCATCACAATCCTGATGTCTAACGTAAACCTCATCCGGGGGTTAAAGTTCTTGTACTGCTTGCTCTTCCCATTGAGCACAGAGAGACCATTTCATTCCTTTCATCCTCCCTATGGGCTTTCAGAGGGCTTGTGTAGCACACAAGCTACTCTCCTGCTCGTTCATGCTAGCACAGCCAGGAACGTGGTGACTTACACTCCACTGGAGGTTCACTATAGCCTCCTGCTTCTTCTTCCCAGAGCTGCTACTGACCCAGATGGTCCCCATCCTACATGTCTGCAGCTGGTGGCTTTGTCCAGCCCTGCTCTGTCCAGTCTTTCTTCAAGAGCATCCCACTTTTCCAGTTTGTCATGATCATTTCTGAAATCTCATCTTGTTCCCCAGCATAGCTACTGCCCTTCCCAGCACCATCAGTGGTGTCACCCACAACTTCACTGAGTCTGTTATCTGTGTTTCTATCTGCACCATTGCTGAAAAATTTTGGTGATATTGGACAAACCGCTGCTTAATTCCTCTTATAAAGCTCTGTGTTTCCACCCTGACACCTGAGAACTGCTCTTGTACACAGCTTCACAATCAGTTTTGCAGTTGTCCCCTTGTTTTGACTTTATCAAAGTGTTACAAGAGTCAAATCCATATTAAAATAAGCTAAAATCAAAAGGGGTAATCGATTTTTTTGACCTTGACTATTTCCATAAAGCTTCTATTGCCATTCATACATCTTTTTGTTATATCCTAGATGTTTACAGACCGAAGATAGCTCTTAATAACTGATTATTTGTTCCCAGACTCCTCTGGAAATTCAGATTAATCTCACTTGGTTCCTGCCCCAGCCAGCTTTCCCCTTGTGGAGCTGGGCACCCCTCGGCGTTTCTCTCCTAACTGGGTAACTCGTCTGTCCTGCTGGAGTTCACTGAGAGGCTTTGGGGCTCCAGGGCTTAATCGTCGAGTCCTTTAATAGCATCAGGCAGACTTGCTTCCTTCCTTATAAGCTTTATTAATAAATTAATTATATTTGCAACTGATATTTGTCAATAGCAGTATTAAAGTTATATTATGAATATTTTAATAGTGTAGATGATTTGTTGTACAGAGGTGGGGTTTTGGCCATCCTACTGCTGGCATCCTCACCGCCGGGGACCTCCTGACATGAAATCCTTCAGCTTCTCCTGCCAACCAAGCGCTGTGTTTAATGCACACCAGTCCTTCCTCGCTCCTTCCCTGCCAGCAGCGCACTCCCAGCTCTCTTGCCATCCTCAGCCTCGCCTCCTGGCTGCACCTCGCCTGCTCTTTGGACACTCCACACACTCTCCACACCTTCAGCAACCCGCCTTCACCCCACTACACTACGGGGGGACACCACCAACCCCTCCCCACCCCGACCCCACCGGCAGCGGGGCGGGGAAGCGCGGCCCAGGCCGCGGCAGGGCCGGCCCGGGCGGGGTCTCCATGGCGACCCGCAGCCGCTTGCCCCGCCAGGGCGGCTGCGCCGGGGGTTGCGGCCGCCGCTTCCAACTGGCCTCGGCCAACAGCCGCCCGCGGCCGCCTATATAGGGGCGGCGGCGCTGCCTCTCTGCCCTCCGTCCCCGCATCCACCCATCCCTCCTTCCTTCCCAGGGTCAGGCGTGGCTGCTCCTCGACCAAGTACTAGCTGATTTTATTTTTTTATATCTTTTATTTTATTTATTTTTAATTTTATTTATTTTATTTTATTATTTTTTTTAAATATAATTATTTTAATTTTTATTATCTTATTTATTTATTTATTTTTCCCTCTCTCTCCCCGGAAGGTGCCGGCGTGGGGCCGATGCACCGCACCGGCGAGATGAGCCGGGCGGGCCGCCTGGAGCCCTGCCCCGTTGCCCCCCGCGGCGGCCGGGCTGTGCTGGGGGTGCTGGTGGAGAACGGGCAGCAGCGGCCCGGCGGCCAGGTGAGCCCTGTTCGTGCCGGCTACCTCCTCCTTCCTTCCCTCCTTCCTTCTTTCTTTCCCTCTTTTCTTCCCCTCCACTGCTCGTTCCTTCCCCTCCGGGTGGGCTCTGGGGCTGGTGGCCGGCTGCTCCCCGCCAGGCTGCAGGTGAAGGCGTGGGGGGGTGGTGGGCTTCAGGTCATCCGTGCTCTAAAATGTAGGGTGTGGTTTAAAAAAAGTCTCTTTGCTGATGCTTGCCTCAACGTCCCGTTGCTGTGTGGCTGCTCACGTTGCTGTCAGGGTGTGGGTGTGTTTAAGAAGCTGGGTTCGCAGCTGGGTGTCCTCCAGCCCTCCTGGAGCTGGCTGCTGGGGCAGGGGAAACGGAGCTGTGCTGGCTTGCAGGACCTCAACCAGCAGCTGTGTGTGTGCAGTCTTCTTGGGTGTGACTTCTTGAAGCCCCAAACTCAGCTGGTGGCTCACATATAGTAGATAACACGAAGGGCTGTATCCTGTTCACAAGCTGAAGTCGTGGGGTTTGTGGTGCTTAAGCTCAACATTTCCAACTTTGGTTTATAAGTTGACATGCATTTGTAAGTCTGTGGTGGTGCTTGAGTGGTTCTTCTCATTGCCCTAACTTGCTACACTTTCTAAAACCTGCTCCGTGCTACACTGAATGTGGAGCCCACCCTGCACTTGCCAGCTGTCAGGGCCAGGCAGTGCCCTTGCTTTATTCTCTGTTGCAGCAACAAGCAGTGCTTCCCAAGTGCCAGCTGCAGTGGGTGGCTTTTCCAATTAACTTCTGTACCTTACTTTGTTAACCAAGGAAAGTGATTTGTCTCTCTAAAGCAACCAATACTGTTTGCTTTCTTCCTGAATTGCCCTGCCACAGCATTGCCATGCACTCTGTTTCAGAGTACTGCTGTTACCAGACACCTCCCTGTCTCCAAGAACGCCATCCCTCCAGCTGGAAAAGATGAATTATCCAGCTACGTGGTCAGTGCTGCATCAAAGCAGGGGTTTACTATCTACATAGATGAACCAGAACAGAAAGAAAACTACAGCTGCCAAGTGGATGAAGAGCTGGAATCAAGCCTGTGTGAACTGGATACTAGTGCAATGACATCCAGTATTCACCTACTGCTGGATCTAAGTACAGGTAACCATGGTTAATACATGGTATCTGTAGCACAGGTACATACAGTTGATCATGAATTGTGGTGAGCTGGTGAGTAGCTTATTTTACAATAAGTAATGCTTCAGGATAACTTTAGTTGTGTCTAGGTGACGCACAACACTTCTGCTGTGCTAGAAATAGCAAGAGAAGGTGAAGAGGCTAACTATCCAAGTGTCTTTCTGTCTCTTTTTGCCTGCTAGCTTCTCCTATGCTAGTGGATACATCCTTCCAGTCTCACCCTGTGGAACAGATGGGAGATGTCATAACTCTGACTGTGGGAGAGTATGCAGATGACATTCATCAGTACCTCAGAGAAGCTGAAGTGAGTGTCTTCTAACAAACCTAGAGATACTTGGGATGTGGTGGGCTGCAATACTGCAAAGCTGCATGGTTGCTCCAGGATAAGTCTAGGCAGCCACTGAGCGAGCAATAATATCCATCTCTCTAGCTAGAGAGGTTCATAGGCAGCTTCTAGACAGTTATGAGATCTTTCAGGTGTTACTCTGCATCCCAGAAACACCCCACTGTTGGAGCATGCCTTGACTCCAGGGGATGAAGAATTCTTGCAGGTGGGAGGTGAAAACTGCAAAATTACTGAAGCAGTTGGATGTGACCTCACTGACAGGTCTTCTGCTCTAATAGATTTTTTTTGTCATTCTTTATCAGAACAGTAAAATGCAGTCTCTCAATAGGGGGAGGAGAAATAAATGATTTGTTTCTCATTGTCAGGTCCTCCTGAATTGCTTATATGTGCAAAGGCTCAACTTGACAGTCCAGGAGGTCCTTTACTTTTCTGTTACTAACATGGTAGCTCTTATCTCTTCAGTTTTTCTAGAGATGCTGCTAGTTAATACTGCTAGTACTGTAACTATAGCTAGTAACTAGTTATTAATAGTGTAACCGCTCACGTTCCTTTTGGTAGAAGTTCACAGAATGTTAATCAGCTCAGCCGTCAATGGTCCTTTCCAGGGTAAGCAACCTGATTCTTCACTTGTCTCTCCAAACAGATTAAATACAGGCCCAAGCCCCACTACATGAGGAAGCAACCAGATATCACATCAGGAATGCGTGCCATCTTGGTAGACTGGCTGGTGGAAGTAGGGGAAGAATACAAACTTCGGACAGAGACGTTATACTTGGCAGTGAACTACCTGGACAGGTTTCTCTCCTGTATGTCTGTTCTCAGAGGGAAGCTGCAGCTTGTAGGAACAGCAGCGATTCTTCTGGCTGCGTGAGTGTTTATCTCAGAAGATATATGTGAGCTAAAACTTATTTTTAGGACTGAATCTTTTTGTTTAATTTGATGGACTGAAGCTTGCAGTGGTAGGTAGGTTTTCCTGGTGTCTTAAGATTTGCCACTTGACCTACTTGGGCACTAGCTGAATTAAATACTTAATATTCTTGATTAAGGAACTGTAGTGGGAAAACCTTAAAACCTTGTAACCATAACAGCAGAAGAAAAACACTACTGTATTATGCTGCTAGCCCATAAGGCTGTAATAGATTAAAAGCTGCAATCTGCAATTAGCCTTGAACTGTTTTTAAACAGACTGGGTGCCCAATGAAGCCTAGGAGCACATGAGTTTTTATCTGGAATGCATGGTGTTACTGCAACTTGCTCTTTAACACTCCTGACTAATAGATAACTCCTAATATGAGTATGTCTCACTAGACTAGTGGACTTGGAATACCTCTAAATATCTTTGCCCCACAGATTTGATTCTCAGCTGTTACCCAGATTGGAGGAAGGTTTAAAACAAGAACTCCAAGCAAGTCTTACTAATGCCATGTTCTCATCCTAATATGGGTGAAATGCTTTTTGTTACCCTGACTTTTAAGCTGACAAATATGCTTTCTGTTTCTTTTGAAGGAAATACGAGGAAATCTACCCACCAGAAGTGGATGAATTTGTGTATATAACAGATGATACATACACAAAGAGGCAGCTGCTAAGAATGGAACACCTGCTTCTCAAAGTGTTGGCTTTTGACCTCACAGTGCCTACTATCAACCAGTTCCTCCTTCAGTATATTCAGAGGCATGGAGTCTGTATCAGGACAAAGAACTTTGCAAAGGTATGAATTACCATCCCTTTAGGATGGGTGTTTTGCAGATGTCTGTGCTTAGACTTCTGGATAAGTGTCTGATTGAAACACGAAGCTTTGTGTTATCTGTCTGGTCAGCTAGTCTGTCTTACTGGTGAGGAGGTAGGAATCCATTCTCCAACAGTGGCATGCATAGTAAGCCTGACCTGGACAGGATGGTAAAACATATTGCTACACAATAACACAGCATGTGCCCACAGAACTGCCCAGGGTACCATGCTTATACAGATCAGGTTACAGGGTAACCCACGCTTACAGGAAAACACCTGACCTGCTGCTTGGCTGCAAAGGGTGTAGTATTTATACAGTGCCTATTCAAATGGAGCCCAAATTCTGTTTCTGAGAGCCGCCCACTTAGCCCAGATCTCCAAGTGAGGTGAACAAAATCCTCAGAGGAGAGCATGGCCTCTTTTTTTTTTCCTTTACAAATATTTAAAAAGATGTCTTTTTAAACAAAAATTGATTATTCTATCTGTAAAATTACATCAAAAACAATCATGACAGAAGTTCATTATAATTTGGATTGTTTAGGCTTTGACAGGAGAGTGGTCTTTGTTACCACTGGCACACGATAGGTTTTTCTGCAAGATGAACAGGACTTGAATGCTACTTCTACTCACCAGACAGATATAACTCATGTTTCTTCAGTGAAACTGAAACAATTGACCAACTTAAGTGCTCAGTCTCTTGGCCTTATTCTACCACACAGGGCCATTCTGTTTGATTGGCTTGCTTTTTGCTCAGTATCTTGCAGAATTGAGTCTCCTTGAAGCTGATCCTTTTCTGAAGTACCTTCCTTCACAAACCGCTGCAGCAGCCTACTGTCTAGCAAACTACACGGTGAACAGGTCTTTCTGGGTAAGAAAAACAACTGCGTGCTAAAGTGCTCAAGCACTTTATGATTAAAACTTTGAGTAGCTTCAAAACATGTTTTCAGAAGGGCTGAAATGCTAGGACGAGTGGCTGTTCCTGAGCTAATGGGTCTACCCATTAACAAATGTTAAATCAATCTGAAATATCCTGCCTTCTATCTGAAATGGGAAGGACCTTGCTGTCATGTTCACTTATGTCAAGTCTGTAGCTAATGCTTGTCACTAGTTAGTCTCAAATGCCGATAGAATTCATGCGCTTTGGGGGAGGGAAGGGAAAACTGAATGTGTCTACTTCAGTGAAGTGATTACACTCGGTGGCTGCTGTAATGCAGGCCTTGGTAGGCCTCTCAGGCATGTGTTGCAGTGATAGCTTTAGCAGGGAGCAGAACCTAGAAGAGACGTAATGGATGCAATATATTTATAGCAGAGTGAGATTGGTCTGACAGGAGGTCTGAAAATACAGACCTATAGTGAAATTAATGGCAGGGTACACTTGAATCCTTTTCAAGCCTAAACCTAGAGCAAGAACCGATGACATGGTGAAAATGGTTCCTGCTTCTGTAGAAAATACCTTCCAGGTGAGTATTCTCTAAAATAGAGTAACACAAGCATTTTTTCCCCTCTTCTTACCAGCCAGAAACTCTTGCAGCATTCACTGGATATTCATTAAGTGAGATAGTGCCTTGCCTGACTGATCTGCACAAAGCATGCCTTGATGCTCCCCGTTGCCAACTGCAAGCAATTAAGGAGAAGTATAAGCACTCAAAGTAAGTAACCAAGAAGCTACTGCTTTGTAACTTGGAGGTTGTAAGCACAGGATGGTTCTGGTTGAACAGCCTGGGCTACAGCTCAGTAACTGACAAACTTGTCATAGTGGACAGCTTCTGTTTCTGAAACTGAAGCCTCTGTCAGCATCTTGAGGGGAAAGCTCTTCTGGGCAGAAGAGTAGTTAATTCATTGGTATGCAGATGTAGTGGATCACAATTCCCTTGGAGCAGCAGGATGTTTTTTCTTCCCCAGTGTTTCTCAAGAGGAATCCTTAATGCTTCTTTAAACTTGTCACTAAAAATATTAACTTGTTTGATTGCATTTCTATTCCAGGTATTTGCAGGTGTCTCTTCTAGAGCCCCCAGCAGTTCTTCCTCTACAATAGAGATGGTGGATCCTGGACTTCGATAACTTCTTCCCAATCTACAAAGCTGGTCTAACATTTCATTGAACACTGCAGGTCATGTGTCTGTAACCATGGTGACCAGAATGGTTTTTAGCTAGTATTTTTTAATTAGATGCCTTTTTAAAAAAGGATATTAGACTATAGCTCTTAATATATCTGACAGCACTTTTAATAAATGTCTTATTACACTTCCTCTGAATTTTCTGACTCCAGTTAATATCTGCAGTAATGGTGTGTGGACAGGTTTTCTTACAAAGTAATTGAGATGGGCTTTTATGTTAGCTGGACTGGATAAATGTATCAGGCTTTGTTGGTTCAAACCACATCTCCACAGACAGGTGACTGGCTGCAGTGTATTACCTGTTTTTTTTTCCTATTCTGATACAAGATCATGTGGCCATGAACAGAACCTCTTTTCTGGAACTTGTTTGCCACATCACAGCAAAAGCATCCACAGGCAAGTGGTTTATGGACACTCTACATATGTGTAGAAGACCATCAACACTGAGGTGAAAATTAAACTTCCATTCAGAGTGAAATAGGGCAGCATCTTCTGCAGGAAGATGGATGAAAGGGTGGTTTGAAGAACCTTAGGAACCTTTCCAATGCAGGAGGATTCTCCGTAATAAAAGGCAATGTGAAAAGCTACAAGCAAGAACATGTAAGGGCCTGAGGGGCTGGAATAGAGCTGGCTGGCTCTTGGCATTGTACTTGTGAAATTAGATGGTTTTGTGACTTAGCTGTTTGAGGTGATGACTTCTGCCACTTGAACACTGAGTGTGTAATACTCTGCAGTTTCTAGAGGAGCCATCACTGTCAACAGGAAGGAAGGGGTGGAAACTCCTAAGTTCTTAACTATCTTGTCCTGTGTTGCTATGCTGTTGTACCCCTCAGTTCTTCACTTGATAATGATTAAAAAAATAATAAAAATCCACCAAAACCTACCTTGTATACTCGTAAAATGCAACTCTTGTCCAAAGTGTCTCAAAATACTTAGTTGATGGTGTTAGTCAACATGCAGGGAACTATAGTCAGCTCATCAAAATGGCAAGGTAAGTCTGAGGCATTCTCTTCTAATTTTAAGAGTAGAAAACATTCAAGACCTACTCCCTCTTCAGAGAGTAATCTGTGCAGGGCATTGCATTTCCAAGCAAGAATATACTTTACACTTGACATTAAGATGCAATTCAACAGAAGTGCTATTTCTTGCACTTAGATGAAGTACTAGCTAACAAGCCTCTTGCTTTAATTTTAAGACCTGATTACACCAGCATGTGTTGTGAAGCTCTTAGCTTCAGGTGTTTCACTTTCCTTGACAGGCATCAGAGCTTCCCCCCACCTCCTCCCTCTCTAAGTTGCTGAATCCTGCTAGCAAAGAGAACCCTTGTATGCCCCTGACATGTGGCAGTGGTAAAAACTAATTCACTTAACAGAAAATATTCTTTAAGGTACTCTGTTTCAGCCTATCCTATGCAGTTTTTAGTGTCTCACTTCAAATGTTTTCAAGTTAAGCACATGAATCTACTTTATTTAATGATATTGACAGTTGTGACTAGACATCCCATGCTTATGTCACTGGTATCTACTTCATGGTAGGAGCTAGTGCTAGCAAATTTCTTGCTGCAGTGGATTTCATGGTTTATGGGAATAAACACCTTGGAGCTGGGCTATGAACTTCACCCATGTGTTCAGGCAGCTCCTTTAAAGTGGCTCAGAACAAAGGCCAGAGAGGGAGCACAGTTACAATGGGGAGTGAGGGGATCTTGGTTTGCTGTTTCATAATGGAACAGTAAGTGTACTGAGGATGAGTATTTCTAAATCTACCAGACTTATGAGTATCAGCTTTACAATGCTGCTTCAGGGTGAATATAACATAACCTGAAACCCTGTGTTAATAAGCCTTAATCTATTTGTAAAGTATACAGGTGCCTGCTGCACTGTGAGTACTGTAATGCGGGGTGTTTTGTAAGCACTACTGAATGGTGCTACAGCAATCTGAAGGTATTCGTGGTCACGTCAGCATAGTAACAGGGAAGAGATGAGTTTTGATCTTATGAAGTCTGCTGCTACAGTCATGTCTCATCCTCATGTGCCAACAGACCTGGTGCATTCGGCACTATAGGAGCTGAACTCCTGATCTGACTTGCCTGGATGCTTTACCATGTGGTGTCTTCCTGGAGGCGTAACTTTTCTTCTGTTTCTCTTTCTAGAGTTTACTTAATTATAAGAAAGATACAATTGCATTTAACTTCCTTGAAGCTTTTTCTCTGGTATACTAACTGTCTGATTTAAAAAATAACAAAATCCTATGATCTCTGAAATAGACTGTACTTTACTTTGCCTCATTTTGCTTTTTTTCATGCTTTTGAAGCTGATTTAGTAGCTTAAGTTTTTTTTTTTTTTTTTAGTCCAAAGGCTGAAAGGGAAAATAGGAAAAAAGTAATTGAGGTGAAGGATCACAATTCTGCAGTGTGAATGCTAAAAGGTCTCTTCAAGATGGATTAGACTTAGATTTGTGGGACAGAAGAAGCTGCTATCAGTGTTCTTACCTGTGATGTGCGATTTGAACGTTCATGTTCTATTCTCACTTTGCTTTGCTTTGGATTTGTCTTGCTTGGAGCAAGGAGAAGTCTTACTGTTCTTGTCCAAGTGAGCCTTGACTCTTCAAAGGTGAAAATTGCCTGCTAGCTCCTTTAATTCATGTATGTCATGGCACTTAACCCTGGCCTATCCCTCCTTTGGGTTCTCCTCAGCAGCTCATGTTTGAGAAACAGATAATAGCTGCTTCTGTTGGGAATAGGGTGGTAATGAAGGTGACATAATGCTGATTTAACAAAACGAAGTGCTTAAATGCAGATGCAAAAACACTTAACAGTACTTGACTATTTTCAGTGCACGTTTTAAGTATGCAGAAATACGTGTTTGTAAGAAAGGGAGATGAAAGCAACCCAAAAGGAAAATATTCATTGATGTAGTACCTGGGCTATGCAGAAAAAAATAAGACCTGCTAAGTTTACAGCCATGTCTGATGTTTAAAACAAACAGAACCAGGCTTCTTAAAGATAGCCATATCCTGTAACTGAAATAATGGGGAATCAACATTAAAGATTAAACAGTGGCAGTCTTGATTTTTTGGTTATCCCATTTACTGCCTTATAGACAGCAGCCACGAAGAAGAACTCATTTCCTCTGTTCAGGAAATACTTAAGCTGTTGCAGCTTTGGAATTGTCAAGCCTGATTTTGCTCAGTTAACTCTGCTGTGAAGGAGATCAGTCCCTTGAACTTAAAATGTGTGTTCCAAGGGCTGAACGCTGACTTCTATGCAGGTCACAGTATCTCCCCACACCCAATTTAAAATGTATTGGGGCAGAATGAGTAGAGCATACTGGTAAGGCCAGGTGCTTTGAATAGTGACTCTGCTCCTAGGTAGGGTGGTCTGAAACTGAACTGTTAAGGATTTTAATTTTGAACCATGATACTCAGTTAAAGTGCTTTCTGATAGCATTACTGAAAACAAACAAGCTCTCTAATCTTATTCTAACAGTTTCTAAGCTATTGTGTAGTGACTTCCAGAAAACCCAGATATACTGTGGTTGTGTGATCCTGATGCTTCCCTGCTGTAGTTATAAGTCATGGGTTAAAAAATGAATGTTAAGTATTGCAGATGCATCTGATATTCCTAAATTGCTGCTGGGAAATCTTCTCTTTATAGCTGGGGATACTTGTGAATCCATTGTTTTCCTAATATGAACAAGCAGAATTCGAAATAATGCTCTGTAGGAAGGTACTGTGTTAACAACTAGGGTCTGCCTTGTTTTCCCCTTCTCTGGAGTGAGTTAAGGATGTCTGAGAAGTAATTGGGTAATTAGGGAGAATGATTTAACTGTGGTCAGGACAGTTAAGCTGTTAATTCATGACTGAAGGGTGTCTGCCTTGCTGAGAAATCTGGCTGTGTAATTAGTCTGTGTACATACCTACTTGCTGTCAGTTCTATAAATGACTAGAATTAGCTCTGATCACTGAGGTTGGTACTTATTTTGCCAATGACCTTGAAACAGCTTCTGGGGCTGCTTTTAAGGATGAGAAAGAAGCTAGCAGCATCAGTGATTGCTTCCTGGAATTAAGGTTTTTGTCTTGCAGTTTTCCTAAGCACCTGCTGCCCCTGAGAAAGGTCATCTTATACTGAAGAGCTGTGCAGACTCTGCTAGGTAGATGTGAACTGGAGGAGATGCACATCCTGTTACACAGAAGTTCTAGAGCCCTGGCAAGTAGGGTACTCTACCCACTACACCTTGTTAGCTACTCCAATGATTTTAGTGGGTGTATGTATATTTTTTGTTGTTGTTGCATGTCTTTATTCTTATCTGGTTTATGGTTCCTGTCTTGTATGGCAAACTCAGACTTTCTCTTGGATAGTTGTTCAGATTGTATCCTCTTAATATAAAAAAAGAAAATACAAAGCTCTGCAGAATAAGAGTCTCATAATGAACATCCATGGCAATATGTTCATGGAGGACATGAATTATACCTGATGGTCCTGCAGAGATGCAGAGAAATATTAGCAACTCATCATGCAGGGTTTCCAAGCTAATATAGCCAGCCCTAGTTATTCCTTGCTCTGCTTGGGATTTGCTAGTGTATATGGTAGTGGTGTGATTGTTTGAGAGAATTAGCACAAACATACTTCCAGGACAGTCCACAGAAAGATAAAAAGCATACAATTCAGTTAATCCTGAAGTACATGCCTATTCTCATCAAATTAACTTGTCTAAACACAGATGAAGCAAGAAAGACCAGGCAGTCTTGATGGCCTTAATCCCTGTGAAGAAATCCAAAATCATGGCTCTGTGTCCTGGAGTTCTGTGCAGTGCTGGTACTGGAAAATAATGGTGGTAGAATCAAGGACTGGTTCCTGGCCAAACGTCTGTCTCCATTTGGCTCATTACAGTGGTGCTTTGGGCTAGCTCCTTTCTAAGTAGATTTGTCCTGGGGAGAGCAGTACAAAATAGTCAGTGTGAGCTGACAGGCTGTGTGGGTGCCTGCGCTGCGTGCTCGTGTTTGCTGTCTGCCCGTCTTTTGTCTTAGCAATGTGCTCAGCATGACCAAGTGTCCCTGTAGCTAATACCAGTAAACACCTAGATAAACTGTAACAGAGTCCTGAATCCTCGTCTTTCAGATATTCAGGCCCTCTTTATTTGGACACAGAAAGGCATTACTGGAATAAGTGCTGGAAGAACAGGCTCACGATAAAGCTTTGAGTTCTGGCAAGAAATTGGTCATCTTCCTCCACCATCTGTAGCCAAGCTGCTTTTTCTGTTTATTATTGTTTATGTTTTGATGCATAACAACTTGGGGGGATGGGGGGAGAAAAAAGGGAGAGAGCCCTACAGCCCACAGTATAATTCAGCAGACATCAACAGATTAGGCATTTGGTACTAATCAGTGTGCTGCTTAGAGTAAAACACTGCCCTGTCCCTATTAGGCAGAAACTGGAGTGTGATGTATCTCAAAACCAAATCATCCTCCATTTGGCTCTCTGTCCCTCGTAAGAAGGTTGGAAACATCTGGGATTTAACGAAATGGGCAGCACAGCAGATGAGCAGCACGATGATGTTCTCTCATCACATAATGGAGTAAGATGTTGGGGGTGGCAGACCCTGCTCTGCACATATTCAAGAACAGTGTACCTGCCCCATAGCTCTAATTTATTGTCACCTCTATTTACTTAGGAGGCATGCAAAGGTACTTTCAGGTTCAACAAATCAGGAAAATACTTGACCTCTTCAACATATTAAAACAGAAGCAAATGGTGAAATCACTTACAGTAAAAACAAACAAAAGCCAACCCTCAAAAGCTCGTGATACCATATGCTGATGGTCTCCAAAGGATGCAACCAGGAGAGGGCACCAACGTCCTTGGTCCGCAGCTTGAGGGAGAGGTCAGCCTAATCGCATCCCAAAAAGGTGCTGGGTCAGAGCTCAGGGAGGCTATTTGGTCTGGGACTCGTTTTTGCATATTTTTGAGCAGAAGAGCAGAGTGCAAAAACACGGTAACAGTACTGTTGTTTTCCACTATTTTTCATTAAATTGAACCAGCATTTAGTGAAGCTGCAATATAAAGTCATCCAGGCTGCCTACCTCTCACGTAGTGCTTCAGGGGTACTTGAAGAAAATAAATGATGTTTTCCAGATCATCCATAGTCCTCTACTGTGGAGTGGTTTTTGTTGTTGTTGTTGTTTTTCCCCACTACTTTATCCAGTGCTTTCAGCTAGATCTGTTTCTTCATGGCTGTGCAAAGCAGGTTATCTAATGTAGACTTGAATATCAAACCTGCTACAAAGAGGGTAAAAATATGATGGAAACTGTTAATGTTCATGGCAGGTGAGTGTTCTGTTGAAGCAGATCTGGTGGAGGAGCATCTCATTATATTGCAGGTTAGGCAGATAAGGTGCTCATAATATTACAGAGCTTGTATGGTTTGTGCAGGAAAAAAGGGGAATTCCTGCCAGATTCCTACTCATTTGGAGAAGGGAAAATAGAAGATTAATTATGATCTTTAAGTTAGAAGAAGCTCCTATTTCTCACTGAAAATTTCAGCGCTAATTCTTCTTTCAGGGTTATCTAGCCAGATGCAGAATGCTTGCATAGGAGAGTGATGTAATTATTGGCTAGTTTGTGGTGTAAGCATCCACTCCCCCTCCCCACCCCTTCCGATCTTAGTCATGAGTTTTTTGTTCTGTTCCCAACTTGAGCCGAGTTTCACATTCACATGCTGCTCACCCATCCAAATCTATACTTTGTCTGCAGCTACTTCTAAAATGTACTCACTCTCAGCTTCCACCTCTTAGCAGGGCAGGATGCGTACTGGTACAGTCAGTGAAAAGCTAGTATCCAGACCAGTCATTTAAGGGTGCTGCAAAGTAATGTTAATTGCAGAATTTATTACTGATAAATTTGAGAGTCAAATGGAAATGTTGGACAGTTATGTTTCTGAGCTGTGACTGAGCCCAGCTTCCTTACTCTTTTTGAGCTTTTGCAGATATCTGCTTAGATGTACTTTAAGATGGTTGCTGAGCTGGTTGTTTTGTGCACAGATGCATGGGTTTCCTGTGGGGCTCCATGGACATTAGCTAGAGGAAAATGCATGTTTTGTTCTGGCTAATAGTAGCAACTTTGGGGATGTGTTCCTGTTCCTGAGTAGAAGAGGTATGGGGAAAGGAGAGCAAGTTCATCTGTGTGTGTGTATCTTCAGTAGGTACTTGAGAATCCATGAACAAATGACATTTTCCACATACGGCTGTGCATCTGCTAGCTGAATGTTGCACTCTTTCCTCTGTTTTTCTCTTCATTCAGTGACTGCTCACAGCTTTCAAATGATGTGAAACAAGGATGTGGCCCTACAGAGGTTCTTTTGCCAGCAGGATAAAGCTGTGCAGGGCTCCTGACCCAGAGCCAGAAAAAAAAAAAAAAAAAAAAAAAAAAAGAGTCCCATCTTGCAGGAGTGATGTGCTAGTGCCGAACCCATTCTTAAAAGTGCACACCCATTCTTAAAAGCATCTCCCTGCACCAAATCTCACACGTGAAGTTGGTTCTTAATCTTTTTGGTTTTAGCTACTAATCCCGTACCACCTGGTGGAAAAGCCTGGCAGAGAGTAATGAGGCTCTGATGGTTTATTTTTGCAGCAGCAAGTAATCAGGACAGAAAGCTCTGCTGCACTTTTCCAGATCACGCCTCACAAAACTGTGTTTTCAGTAAATAGCTTCTTTTCTTACTGAATGAATGTTAGGCCATGATGAAAACCACAGCATAACTGCTGTCAGTGCTTTCAGTTTCTCACAGATAACTGAGCGGGGCTGTATGTAAGAGACGTGCGAGTAGATTTTGCTGTTTAATACAGTTCTCTGGGACAATTCAGAGGTTACAGTCTGGGAACTGCTGATATCTGTAACTTCTACTCCTGTTAAAACAAATGCTGACTGGACTTAAACTGGGAAGATCTTTTATTCTACTGGCAGAGAAATCTCCAGAAATTTTCATAGCTATCTTCTACTAAGTCTTCTAATGAGAAATTGAGTTTTTAACAAAATAAAACCTTAGTTTCACTTCATCTAATTTCCAAGATGTCATCAATATCGTATCAATACTTCACTGAGTTCTTTCTAGAACAACATATGCTAGCTAAAAAAAATACTATTTCCTCTGTCAGGGGAAGAGAAGTTTCTGGATGTTTTTGGAGGGGAAAAGCTTCTACAGGTGGTTGATGTATGAAAAGATCATATTTCTAAATCTTTGGGTTTCTTCCTTGTAGTGTGACAAGCAATCACACTAAGGATACATGAGGGGATTCTAGGAATTTGTTCTTTGTGGTGGTTCATATCGCAGGTTAAAAAAAAAAATCAAGAGTAATAGTGTAAAATTCAATGTAACATTAAAGTTAAAAAAAAAAAAATCAGCTCACTAAAAAATGTAATGAATCTATCTGCACTTGATGTTCTGTAAGTGACTTTGATTTCCTTTAATCCTTTAGATTTGGATTTTTATTGCCTTTGATTGCCACTACTTTGAACTACTGAAATCTTCACTACTTCTCATTGTCTTCAAATGGGGCCTGGATTTCACCTGGCACATGAATGACTCAAAAGGAATGGTACTCAAAATCAGCCTCCTGACTTTTCATAGAAACAGAGGGAAATAACCTTACTATTGGGGTACAGTATTTATAGAAATAATTAATGGATGGCAAATAGCCAATTATTATGCTATTGATTGTATATACAAAGTTGATTCTATATCAGTTCATGAGTTATTAACTACACCTTGTTTACCTTATGGTCAGAATTTAAGATAGGTAAAATATTTGTAAAATATATTCTTATCTACACTTTGCATCCAAGGTTGATGGTGACAATTGCTTAAAGCCCTTCAACAAAATAGATGCTGATCCAGAACTCCGTTATTTCGTAAAAGGTTCAGCTCCTTCAACATCTCTATCCCAAAGAAAAGTTTTACATTTCACTGTTGACAGCCAAATGAACACATGAAGCCTTCAGTTCTTGCTCGTAATGCTTGGACTGGAATGAGCAAGTGATCTTAATGTGTTTGATCTCATTGTGTAGGGACTGAACAGGAGCATGGATCCCTTTTGTTCAGAGAGCCCCTAATGTGAACACTTTTTTGCTTAATTCATTAAGCCTCATTTGGATTAATTTTCTATGATTATTAAATGCTTTGTGTGGTCCTGCTGGGCAGAAGGCTTTTCATGTGTTTGACCAATGGTTCTGCTCTCTGGACATTTATTTAAGTTATTCTGTGCATGGATAGCCTCACATTGTACTTCAGGTACAGAAAAAAATGATGTATTATTTGATATAAGCACTGTTAAGATAGCTGTGGGCAACAGTTAATAGGAAGACCTGATGCAGTGCAGAGTTTTGGCAACAAAAACTTATTTTATTGCTTAATGTAGAATCAGTGTACATAGAGGCCTTCCTAGATATATACATATATCTAGGAGAGAATATAGAGGCTTTTCATGACACTGTCGCTATAGATGCATCGATTTTTAAGGTCAAGAGAGACTACCAGGTTTTCTGATGCCTTTTATACCTATTTAACCATGTTTGATTGTTGCTAAATCACCCTTGCTATTGGAAACTTTCTATTTCTAACTTATGTGTAGCTGACTTTAATTTTGAGTCCGTTGGTTTTTCCTTTTCTCAACTTGGTTAAAGAGCCCTCCACTAATCACATTTTCTTCCCATGCGAGGATGTAACCACAGTGATTAAATTACCCCTTGTTTTTTTTTTCCTTGTAAACAAAATGTACTGAGGTTTCTTTGCTTTTCACAATAATAAATTATTTCTAGCTCTTGTGTGTTTAAAGCACTTCTCCTCAGTTTCTGAACATCCTCTTAAACAAGGGTATCAGAGGATGGGATGCAACCCCAGCTGTGTCTCATGAATTTGGTACAAGTTAGCCACAGGACTGTAAGACTGAGGGAAGTTAACTTTTTAAGTAATACTGGAAGTGCTGGCAGCTAAAACACTGCTGAGGACATAATTCTTCCTGAAGCCTCGTTGCTGATTCACCATTTTTTTTCCAGTGTATACAAACCAAAGGCAGTCCTCTGCCTCCTGGCAAATTACCAAAGCCATCATTTAGGCAGGAGTTGGCCAGATGTCTTCTACTCTGAGAAGTACTGCTAATATATACTAATTGCATTGATTATGCCAGTATTAAATATCACCATCTGTTTTTATCTGAAGTCTGTGCCACTAGAGGACATTAATCTCTTCAAGGTATTTCTTTAAATTTCAGACGTGACTGGATTTCAGTCCTTATTTTGTTTCTAGTAACACCCACCTGAGTGGCACTTGGATGGTCAAACGTGTCAGGGACAGCTTCTTATCTCTTCTCTCTTGCTGTAAGTGTTGTGGAATTAAGGTAAAGCAGGATAAGCAGTTTATGTAGGCAACAGTCCAAATAGGTCAGGAGACTCAGTGGTGAAGGACTCAGGAAAGCCCAATGTGCACAATGGCATCTTTCCTGGAAGGGCTGTGCTGAGGCCTTCCATGTCTCTGAGTGCTTGGGGGTCACACAATAGTTAAGGATTGTCTAATTAAAATGGTGTTTTGGGTACCAGTGGTAAGGCTGTGGCAGTGAGGGGCTGCAGGACAACCTCTGTGCGGTGAGGCTGGGGCTGCCCCATGCTTGGACACAGCCGGTTCCAAATGGCCGCAATGGCCCCAGCTGGGCCAAGATGGCGGTGCCTCAGACAAAACACGCTAAATAGAGGGAAGAAAATGCCAGACAGGGAAGGAAACTACAGAGGAACCAATGTCAGAGGAGGAAGAGGTGCTCTGTGGCCACAGAGCACATATCCCTTGCAGCCCACAGAGAGGCCCCATGCTGGAGCAGGGGAGAATTGTGAGAAAGAAGGAGCGGCAGAGAGGAGCTGCCATGGACTGACCCCTCAGAGGGGGAGAGGAGCCTGAAGCAAAGCTGAGCCTGAGAAAGGCAGGAGGAAAACTGCTGTTTTAAAGTTCATCTCTTTGTTTCCCACTACCCAAATCAGTAATTAAATATTTATTTTAATTGGCAATAAATTAAGTTAATTTTCCCCAACTCCAAGTCTGTTTTGCCCACAACTGAGGAAGCAGGGGTTTGTTTAGCCTGGAGAAAAGAAGGCTAAGGGAAAACTTAATTGTTTTCAACTGCTTAAAGGAAACTCAATAGGAAAGCAGAATGGGATTTTTCTTGGAGGGTCATAGCCCAGACTGGGAGGCAGCTGCCACAAATAACAGCAAAGGAGGCTCTGATGCACATGAAGAAAAATATTTCGCTGTGAGACTGGTTAAGCACTGGCAAAGTTTACCCGGAGAGGTTTTGGGACATCCATCCTTGGAGGTGTCCTGGACTCAACAGGACAAGCCCAGAGTACCTGCTCTGTCTCTCTGGTTAGCCCTGCTCGAGGCTGGTGGCCTCCAGAGGAGCAGTCCAACCTCAGTCCTGTTGTTCTACAGGATGTGCCAATGGAATAGGGAAATGTAGCTCTAAGGGGGCCTTTTTTGACCTATGCTCTTATTCAATGTGAACAGATAAACGTTAATTAAAATGACAGTGAAGGACAAGCAACGTTATGTTAAAAGGTGGAGTAGTTTCCTTATCATCTGAACTGCTGATACTTGAAAGAAGCTTCTACCTTTCAGTATGTTCCTATGTTGTGTGCTTGTTTTCCTTGTGCATTTGTATATTATATATATATATATATACATTGAGGAAAAATGGTAAAGAGTTGTATTCAGGCTGCCGGTGGTCAGTGCCTCACCTAAACACTACAATATTTAAGGCTGAGCAAATGCTGACAGTTTTGTAAACCTGTTTCTGAGACCTGGCAGAAAAGACAGACAGTCTAAGTAAGAGCTAAGCTTAAACAGGACACAGTCTTCGAGGGACACAACTCTAGGATGCAATGCATAGCACTGCTTGGAATATGCTCTTAAGAGCTCAGGTCAGGCTAGAGGTCTAACAGTAGTTGTCTTGCTTATCTTTGAATCACAGATATGTTGCTTTGCTTCCATACCTGTCAGAGATATATAGCCCTAAATAATTGCAAATCATTTAATATGTCAGTAGCATTTTTGTTTCATTAATGCTTATCAAATGCATAAGAATGAAAGGAAAAAAAAAAGAAAAAAAAAATGAGAGAGAGAGAAGCAGACATTTCCTAGAGCAGAAGGCAGTATTTTCAATCAAATTTATTTGGCACATATGTGCCTCCTGCAATCTAGTGGCCTGATCCCCAGAAGAAGTGAGAGATGGATAGGAAAATTATTTTAATGGTAAAAATTTTCCACAGCTGTGGTATGTAGAGGGTTTGTATACACCTCCGCACACAAACACTCTCTAAATGGTTTGAACATGCTCTTGGTCGTCTGTGTGCTGACACCCTCCCTTAATTTAAAGCTGTGGCACAGAGCTTGAGTGTGTGATCTGCCATCTGTGGCCCTCAGCTCTGTCACAGTCTTCTCTGTCGTAACTGATGACAGAGATGTTATCAGTGTTCATAACTGCTTTCATGCCCATTCCATCTATTGTGTGATCTGCTACTATGATGGACAGGATGGTCATTTGGTAATTTTGATTTCTGTACCTAGAAGACAAAATAAATCCAACTCACTCCAAGGCATCCAGTAACTTTTAAAAACAATTTTGGGCTAAGGCTGAACTTCTTAGATGTGAAAGGCTCCAGCTGACTGACCCAGGCCATGCAGAATGTTTTCAGAAGTGCCTGAATTGCCTAGAAGCCTAGCTTTTTTTTGACTTTGAGAGACTTATATTCCTGAATTATTCAAATATTTGGAAAAAATCATGCACACTGGGTAAACTCTGTGGGAAGCATTTATGAATTGCCTCTAACTACTATTTCTTACCAGAGGTCCTGAGCTGAGATATGCAGAGCTGCCAGCTCTGCACTGAGGGCCTGGGTCAGCATTGGTGGTAATGTTTTACCGGGGTTCACTGTGCAGCTTGTTCTTATTTTGAAATGCACTACGAAGTATATTGATCCATCCACCCCTAATTTATTTTAGCTGATTGCAACTGCTACTGTGGTGATAAGTTGTTGTAAATAGTCGCAATATTTTTTTCCTGCTATTTGGGAAAATCTCATTAGTATGGCAGAAGCTGAAGTGGTATTAGGTACCAATAGTTCAGTGAAGGTTTGGGATCTTCGGAGTAGTGATGAAATCAATTGCTAGTACCTTCTAAGGTGGACTCAGCAATTTTTGGTCAGCTAATGCTTCACTAAATGCTATGAAGATTGATCTTGACTGTGGCAGCAATTTAAAATAGTTTTCATTTTTGAAGTGACTATGTAAACACATTAACTCAAGCTTTCATGGGAATCAAACCTGTAGAAAATTCTCAGCAATAACCTAACAAGAAAAGTCTATTCTGTTCACTCCAGGGTTCTGCATATTTACATATTGCCTCTGCATCATTAATAATTCTAGTTTGATTTATCCATTTCTGGAAAAGACTGAATATTACACTAGATGTGTTGAGGAGATCAGCAGCTGCAGTGTTTGTAATCTTTGCCCTTTCATGTATTTCATGGGAAATGGCTTCAAAGCCATGTTGGTATTACCTAACTGAAGTGGCTTCATGCATTTTTGTTAATTTTCTTTATTTTTCCAGAGATTTGGCACAACTGTTTTGCAAAATGCTGTCTTTATATCTTTCTATAAACATGTAATATTTCCTGACTGTCTTTGAGTAGCCTGGAAGTTAGATTTCATACTGCTTTGAGGCAGCAGAGTAGGGTGGGATATTCAAGGACACACAGTATTGATCTAATCTTTCTATTCAATGTTGAAGCAGGTGGGTGTATTAGAACTCCTAAGCCAGCTGCAAGGAATGATGTGCAGCCTTCTACTGTAGGACTGTAGGTTTAGCCTGTGTTCCTTACAGTATCTCTGTCTGCAACAATGACAGCAGTAATCATTTACCACAGCCATATCAGTGAATATCTGGTAAGAAAAAAAAATAAAATCATGAAATATGTACTGGTAACTCAATTTCTTTCTGGTTTGGTGTTAAAATGATCCAAATTTGCTATCGCTTCTTTCCCCAAAACAGAGGCAGGGATCAGGGTAACTGGGCAGACATCTGGAGCTGGTGACATCTGGTCAGAGAAGGGACAGGGGCAGTCAGGAACAGAGGCAGCAAGTAACATGCAGTGGATGAGGTGCAGAGATGGGTTGTCATTTGGAGCTTGCCAAGAATGAAGTTCTTTGCAAACCAGGATTTAAGGTGCTCAAAGGGGTGAACGTGGAGAGGATGAAAGAGTGAATCTCATTAAATAAACTTTGTAATCTGCCCTTCCTCTCTCTGGAAGCCCTTACTCTTGTGTGTTAGAGCTTTCAGAACTGCTTACGCAATTGGGAGAAGAATAAAGAGATGGAAAATACAGAAAGAAAGTAAAACCCTTCAACTTGTTTGGGCTGTATGCCAGAGCTACCAGACTATTGGGAGTAAGACTCCTGCTGAGCAAAAAAGGAGGGTGAGAAGAGACTATTTCCAGCCTGCCTTAGAGGAATGTCTTGCCCTGGGGCATCTCTGAATAAAAGCTGTGGGGTAGAGGCACCAGCTGTTGCTGGTTTACATGCTCCAAGCTCCTGAGCTCAATCCCATCTCTGCCAGGGCAGGTTAAGCCTCTTCAGTTTTTCACAGTAATTGTGACAAACGGGAGCCCAGGGGCTCAGAGCTTTTCCTCTGAAAACCAGGTTTTCTGTGTGGGTGGTTGATAAATGGAAGTCTTGAAACTTAAAATGTCTGCCTTCTGCTCTTCTGTATCAAATTTTCTCACCTATAAAGGTAAACCTATTTTCCCACAGTTTTCTGAAGTTATTCTGAGGCTTTTTTTTCAGAGCAATTAGCAGGTGCAAAATAGTGTACAGTGTAAGAAAACAAATACATTACTAGCAGGAGTATGGAAATAAAAATATTTCTGTGGTTGCCCAAAGGAAAGAAAAATGCTGTTTACTCACTAGTGAGGCTGGGAAAGCAGACGTGTTAAATGCCTTTTCTGTTTTAGCCTTCACTAAGAGAAGTGGTTGTCGTTGAACTGTTAGCTATTGTCAGTAACAAAATGTTGGGGAGTTCAGCTATGATAGATTAGATGTAATGTTGAAAGAGTGAGTCATTAGCAGTCCCCCCAGGAAGTGGAAGGCAAGTAAAGTTTCAGAAGACTGTAAAAGGCAAATTTAGGGCTTCCCGAGAGGAAAACAGAGAAGGGAGGTACTTGTTTTGTCCCAGAAACACAACAGAGGAATCAGTAATAATCAAAACCAAACAATTTGTAATCAGCTAGACAATAACGAGGTGAATGACAGCTAACATTGTTAGATGTGAGATAATCATATCATATCAGCCTAATGTCCTCCTACAATCGGTGTTGTGAGTAAAGAAAAAGCAAAGTTGTCATATTTTCTTGAATTTAGTAAGGCTTTTGTCTGTGATGACACTCGCATAAGTAAGTGAGGGAAAACCTGGAGGGAAATTTCTCAAAGTGATCAGTAGGAAATTGTGCTCAGAGGATAGTTATTTCGGGTAGTTATCCAAATGGATAGTTGGTAATGGAAATCATTTTTACAAATGACTTAGATGAAATAGAGGGCATGTTTGTAAAAGTGCAGGTAAGAAGGGATGCAGATTGTCTGGGGCATAGCCTCAGTGTTCAAGTGGTCCTGCCAAGCTGAAGAAGCGGTCTGGTCAGAGGCACTTTAGTAAGGACAAAATCACTTTTTGCACTGAGGCAGTGGTGGTAGAGCTGGGGAATACAGAGTGGGGACTGGTTGCTGGGGAAGAACCGTATTTCGGGCAGGAGTCAGCAATGTCAGGCTGGGACATGTAAATGCAGTCTGTGTATGCTGCTCAGAGAGGTAAGAGAGAGTCTGAAAGGGTCTGGAGGGAGCACAGCAGCTGCAGGAGGCTTGGCCCTGCTCCCTGTAGAGAAGGGAAGGCAGAGGGGCACGTGGTTCTGACCTTCAGATACAGATGAGGGATACAAAAAAAATGGAAGGGACAACTTGGAGTAATGGGCTTATATTACAGTGGTGGTTTCATCTCTCTCTCAATGAAAGAGCTGTCTAGTAGGACAACAGAGCACAGAGCAATAGATCATCCCGGTGGGATTGTTTATGGAGGTTTTTAAGAGCAAGTCAGGCAGGTAACTATCGATTGAAAGCAATAAATGTTGAGATACTGCTGCCTTTGGAATGGGAAAGGTAAGATAACTGCATAAGGAGACCTTCCCAAACCAATAATACAATTTTTATGAAACAACTATAGAACTGGTAGGGTAGAATTCATGGATGACGCCATTTTCTCTTCACATTTTCCCAGGATATGAGTAAAAATATAGCTTTCTAGCTACTGCTTCTACCACATCAGGATCTAGATTGAGGGCTTGCTGACCATCCAGTTGATTGTTTTTGCTCATGCTGGCACCTGTTAAAACATGGTTTGGAAATGCTGCTGTTGTTAGAGAAGAGAATAAAAGCCAGCTCATGCTCCCATGGCTCTGTGGACTCAGCAGTGTTCTGTATATTCAGACTGCCTTTGATACATTTGCAAATAGCCCCAAGCAACAGAACAGCTATATAGCTAAAATGAGTATTAACCGTAGGGACTTGACCCTGTTGTACTTGTACACCAAATACTCCAAAAGAAATAAAATAATATTAATAACGAAAGTTTGGTGAGTAAACAAGGGCATCAAACAGCTGCTCTGCCTTAATGCTTATGGAGATGTAGCATAAAATGGAAGGAAATATCGACATGAAATCACTGTGTGAAAGGGCAGGCAGTTTGTTTCTGTGCACTGTTTTGGGGAGGAAAATGAGCCATCCTTCAATAAACCCAAACACGTAGCACCTGGTGCCTTGCTTTTCTGTGCTGTCAGCAGTGATAACTTATAGCACACAGACTTTGTCAAGTGAAATGTTTCTCTGTAACTTGTAGTCCAAAGAACTCTCAGACGTGCTTTCTAGGAAACATCAATGGAGCCTATGATTTAAATTATCTTTTTATCTCTTTTTTTACTTTCTAATTAGGTTACATTTTCTATTTCCTTGGTTTGGAAAGGGAAGAAACTGCAGGAAAAGAAAAGGAGAAGGCAGCTAAGTCTCCTTCTGTAAACTGTGAGTAGTTTATCACATCCTAGAATAATTCAGGTGGGAAGGTACCTCAGGAGATCTGTGCAACCTCTAGCTCAAAGCTGGGTCAAGCATGAGGGCAGAGCTGACCACTCAAAGCTTTATTCCACGTAGTCTTGGAAACCTCTGAAACAGAGATGGCACAATCTCTCTGAGCAACCTGTTCCACTGCTTGCTGTCCTCATGGTGAAAACGTTCCTGCATGTATGCAGTTTGAGCCTCCCCCGTTTCAGCTGATGACTACTGATGACTACTCTACCATCATGAAGAGCCTGGCTCTGTTCTCTTGATGACCACCCTATGGCCCTTTTCCTCCCTCATTTCTATTATTAAAGTGATTTTTTTCAGTTTTATGATCTCTAATGTATTTGTCTTTGGGTGCCAGGAAACTGTCAATACCTCAGTTTTTAGAGGTAGAGAACCTATCTTGGCTAAGTGAATTTATTAAATCATTTTGATGTCCTGTTGACCTGACAGTAAGGTCTAACTCAGTTCCAGGTTCAGACACCTAAATTTGGGTTTCTTCATTGTGGCTGTCTTCATGTGAAGTGAGTATCTAAGGTCCCACGATATTTAGTAGAAGTGAAGCTGAAACAGCCATCGGAGCATAGAGGTCATTTGTCTCGGTGTGCTGCAGACAGCTCACCGTGCTCAGCTGTCTCCTTCTCTGAAGTCCACTATCTGAATTGGGTAGATCTCTGCTGGCTCTAATGGCATTGGTTCACGCCTAGCCGCTTGCATTGCAGAGACACAAACTTGTGGCTGCCCCTTTAGCTAAATGCCACAAGAAGAAATTGGCTGAACTTGATACAAGAAGCCAGTAGCACAGCATCATTTGAACTCCCATCTCTTTAGTCTACCTACTGGAAGAGCTGTCCTTTGTTTGAGAAGAGCTGTGTGACCTTGTCCTGAGAACAGGGAGGAGCAGTGTGTTCAGATCAGCACTGCTAGTTTAGAGAATGGTGCACAGGTGTGTTGTTTTTTTTTTTTTTTTTTTTTTTTTCTTATGTACAAAACTTTTTCTGATAGCTCTGCAACAGCATTTTCTACGGTTTCCTGTTCAGTGGCGTTTGGTCTACACACTGTAATTTATTCTCTCAAGTCATTTATTTAAGCATCTGACAGCCTCCTTTTGGACTGACATGTGGAAATGACAGCAAGTTCAATATTGAGGAAAATGAATGCCTGTTTTAGAGGTGAATTCAATGCACATGAAAGTGGAGTGGCATTTGTAATTATGTAATACTTCTTTTAAGGGAAGAGTAGTTGCTCTGATCATAAAAAGCTTTAGAAATGCTAATTCCTTTTGTGGTTACTGAGATGAGAGTGCACTATTAAATATATGAAATAAAATTACTGAAAGAGGTGTAAAATATCTTTGCTGTTCAGAGGATTTTGCTTTCTGGTAAGTAGCTGTACCTTGATGTTTCTCTGATGTTTCAGATGGCATTTCCCAGCGCTTGTCTAACATCACTAGTTTGGTGGTACCCCAAGGAGCCTTTGTCTTTCAGTATAAGGATTTTTCTTTACCCAAGACAGGAAAATGATGAATGATCAAATGAAAGAGAACACAGGCTGACACTGGGATGTGATGGCTGCTGTTTGGAAAACCTCTTTGTCTCTCCAAAGTTTAGATGTTTCTTAATTACTTCCAAAAAGAGCTATAAGGAGGCATAGTGCAAGTCTGCTGTGGAGATGAGAAGGGAAAACAGTGTCCTCTGTCACACTGTTATTGTCCTTGGAAGATAAAGTTGGTGGAATTATGCTAAAATGAGAATATGAAGAACTGTAAAATTGTAATACAAAAACACAACAAAAACAAAACAAACAGAACCACTGTCATATCTTCACTACTTCTAAAGCACCCAGGTGTCCCTTTTCTTTCCATTTCTCATTCTTGTCCTTTATGACAAATATTTTGAAATAGAAAAGGCAAATTTGATCTTAAAATATATAGGCTGGGCATCTGCAATGTGCTCAGTGCTACAGTGATTTCATCTATGTACAATTCTGCTTGCGCACATCCAAGAAAGTTGAGTCCTACAGAGTAAGAAAAAGCTAGCAGAATGAATGGTCCTTTCTGATGAATCCAAGTTGCAAAAGGAAAGTAAAAGAGCTCTTTTAGTTTATCTTGGGTAATGATTAAACTCTATATAGATACAATATTTATTGTTATAGGGACATTAAGAGGGAAACAACCTCATGAAGCTAAGAAGCATAAAAGTAGAAGATTTCTAGCCATTATGGAAATGAAATTTCCAGCCTTCCAGTAGGGGCAGTGGGCCAAGACAGAGCTTATCCCTCCTGGATGGTGGAGACAGTGCAAAATTTGATTGCCCATGGTAGCACACTACTTTACCCAATAAGGGAGGACCAGGGAACACGCCTAGCTTTGCCACCACTGTTTAATGATCTCTTGACCAACCCCATTTTAGGTGGTACAAAATTGCTATCTGTATGTGTACAATTACTAGGTTCCTATTTACAGCCAGTGGAAGAAATGGTAACAGGCAAGGAAAGCTGTACGAGGTCTCAGGGTCCAATTGGAAATGTTCAGGAGCCAGCCAGGCAGAGCCCACGCTTCCTTTCAGAGTGTGACAGAGCATTTTCCCTAATTTTCCCTGCTGGTGGGCTGATTGGCACATATCAGAGTTGAGTCCATGTGTGTTCCCGTATGTAGGGAGTAAGCAGGGTGGGCACTGACACTCAGATACAAAGTAGAAAGCAGTCAAACGCAATGACGCTTAGATATCTCTGGATCTCAGAAGGTTTCTTCAGATCAAATGATCTCTTTCTAAAGGTGGAGGCTTTAAAGAGCTCTATGAGAAGCCAGTGGTACTCACACCTGGTTCCCAAAAGCCTGGCTTCACTCCTATCTTGTCACTATGCCCAGCCTAGGCAGAGCCAAGCCTCACTGTGAGGAAGAGGCTTCACAGAGTATCCTTGGATAAGAGACTTGCTCACCGTTGATTTCCCACTCTCTGAAAATAATTGCTGGCGGTGAGTTTTTCATTCAGAGCAGAACTGCATGGAGAGCCTCAGGCACCTGACTGCTCGGTTTAGCCCAGAGAGTGAGCTGCGTGTGACATCCAGCCGACTCAATAGCTGCTATAATCAGTTCCCAGATCAGCTATTCACTCTGGCAAGTTCCTGAAACTATCTATCAGGCAGTCTCGGTTAATGGATGCTTTTGCAAAAATTGTGCTCTTATGCAGTTGTGACTAGGAAAAGCCCTACATTTATGGGATGTTCTTATTAGGAGTTCAACCAGCCCAATGACAGGAAGAGTGTTTTGTGAAGCCATCTCATATTTTATTCCATTTTAGGAAATGATTCCTCTATTTTACGCTTATTATTCACACAGAATAATAGTAGTTTTCCTTCCCTTACATGTATGCTCTTTTAACCTGTAATGTGCCACTGGGTTTCTCTGTGACTCGGGCAAAAATGGAGCTGAAAGGCTAGTGGCCAGCTGGTGGATAGTCAATGGGAATTGGTAATGAAGGAGTGATGGGAAAGTGTCTGGAAACCCTGAGTTTTCTCTTTCTTTTCATTTTTGTTAGTGCTGGCAGGTAGCACTAAGCTTTAGGCTATGGTGTTGAATCCTATTTGTTGCCCTGTGAGGAAGCCCAGAGGCACTCTGCTTGAACATGAGAAAATCCTACCACATTTCCTCTTTTGTGTTGAGCTGAGAGCATTATCTGGCCTTCCCACTGAAAAAGGGCTCAGACACACTCAGACACACACCTCAGCTTGTCCTGCTTCTCTGGATCAAGCCCAGCACTCACCCATGTGAGGCCACGTCCTGCTCTTGCCAGCCCCTATGTAGGCTGGAGCAGGGACCGGGATGTAGCACTCAGAGTGGCCTCAGGCTTGGATTTTCAGAGCTTTCTGGCCATAAAACAGTGAAGCTTTGGAGTTCTTCCATTACTACACAGCTGCCCTTCTGGATCTATTGTTACCTCGTGCATGTGAGGCTGAGAAGGACGTGCTACTGAATTTCCTTTCTAAGCAGCTTCGGTGCTGATAGGGACTGTGATTTATTTAAGGCTGGAAGATTCATAGCCTACTTTTTGAGAATGCTGATGTGAAACTTGTTCTAGAATCCTTTACAGTATTTTGCCTTCCTTTTTTAGTATACTAGTCTTTCAAAATCACTAGTTTATATTTACTTATTTTATCGAGACCATTTTTTTTATACCTACTGGCAGAAAGAGAAATGAAGTCATCTTCCACTCCCTTTTCTTTAAGCAAAACTAACAGCATATATACTTTAGCCCAAACATCAGGTCGCTGAAATAGATTTTTTGATTAATACTAGGTAAAATTGGAAAATTAGGGTATTGGTGAAAACTGATTAATGAAATATTTTGCTTTATATGTGTTTTGCACGTGTTGCTTTATATAGGTCCCACGAGAAGAATATCTATTTTGTTAGTAACTCTTTGGGGAATGAAGCAACGATTGGATGGTCTGATTTCTTTGAAAGAAGATGTGCTTTTTTTTTTAGGTTTTGTTTAATGTAAATCCAGATTGGATTAGTTTTAACTAAAACATTGTATATTACGTATTATCCTCACATACAGTCTGGATTATTTGCTATGAGGGCAGTGAGCTACTGGCACAGGCTGCCCAGAGAAGCTGTGGCTGCCCCATCCCTGGAGGTGCTCAAGGCCAGGCTGGATGGGGCTTTGGGCAACCTGGTATGGTGGGAGGTGTCCCTGCCTATGGCAGGGGGGTTAGAATTAGATGGTCTTGAAAGTCTCTTTCAACCCAAACTATTCTAGGATTCTATGATTTCTTTTGTATGTTTTAAAAATCTAAATGTTTACAGCTCAATGTGCTTCTCAAGTCCTTTATTTGATTCTCCTCATCTGTGTTTTACATGAAGAAAGTTTCCTTATCTGATGATTACAGATCATGATCCTTTCTAGGTAGAAGTTACTGCAGTAGGTAAATTAATTTAAAATTCATATATTCATGTCTGAAATTCTGTTTTCATTTATTTTGAAGTTGTAAGGAGGTTAGAGAGGAAGTGTGGCATTTTCAAGCAAAAATAACATAAAAGCCATGTCTACCTTTTCTATGCTAAGGCTTTTCCATCAGTGTGGTTAGGGACACTGCAATCCACATTTCTAACAGGATTTTTCAGAATTATTTTGCATTTACTGCAGAATTTGATCTCAGATGAAAAACATGAACATGCTCTCTTGTTTGATAATCAAAAATTCTGATTACTTTGTAGTTATTAAAGTGGCTTTAGGCTACTTTGAAGTCTCCATTTGTCTAACTAATTGACCTAATATGTACAGGCCAGTGATTAATTCATTGACTTTTGGATTTTACAGGCAACATCTCCCTGGATTTTAAGCTGATTCAAACAGGCAAGGAACATGTTCTTATCTGTACTCCCAAGAGGAGTGAAGTACCAAAGCCCCTCCCTTGCCTTTTCATTACATTTAAATTCACTACTCATCCTTTAATTGAATTTTTATCAGTGATTTGAAGCTTCCAGGCAAATGAACCAAGTTTAAATATTGTGTTTATTATCTGCTAATACGAAAAGCACACAATTATCAATTCATCTGATTTTTCTTAGGCCAGAACCATTACAATTTTTGTCAACAGAGGCAGGCAATCCTTATGAAGACCAGACCTCAGAGGCTCAGGGCTCATTTATAGTATGTTAGCCACAAGCATGTAGTCTCAGTTCTACCCTTGTGGTAAGCAGCTGTGAATTGTAGTCTTTGGAAGCACCATAGAAACAGATAATCTATGGAATACCAGGGCCCTCTGAGAGGAAATGAATTCAAGCAGTTTTATATGATAAGCCAATCCATGCCCCTGGAGTAATCTTGTGCACATCAGTGATGCCTTCATCGCTTGACAAGCCAGTTTCCCAAGACTGTTAGGCAAAATGTTCAGTGTAAAAGTTTCCCCCAGACATGTTCCATGGTCTTTCTTTCTGGTCCCTGTCTGCATTTTGTTTTTCTCCACCAGGAATGTCAAATATACAGTCTGGCCTCTGGCCCTCCTGATATTCTTAAGATTCCCCAAAATCTAAGTTTTCATATAGTCTCTCTCTCTAATGCGTAGTAAATCTGAACTGTATATAAACACAAAGTACAGACATTTTAATGTTTTTTTTTTTTTTTTTTTTTTTTTTTAATCAATTACTGAACTTTTTTTGCAGTGTAAAGGTGGAATTAATTTGGTCTAAATTTCAAAAGTCTCGTTTAAACCAGCTGCCTGGGCTTGGCTTCTCTACAGTCCTTGAGGAGAGAAAGTTATCTTCAAAAGCTGTTATCCCCTATGTCTCACACACATGCCTTTGGTTGGGAAGAATAAATCTTTCGAGGCACTTACTACTCTCTGTTGATGCTACAGGAAGCTTAACTTCCACACCTAGTCTTTAACATCTCCAGTGATCCCAGAAACATTTCCATTAATCATTTCATTGGCATCATGGTTAGTAATGACAGCATAATTGCTCCAGGAAAAATACACTGATAAGAGAAAAAGGAAAAGAAAGACACGGGGAAAAAAAAAAAAAAAAAAAAAAAAAAAAAAAAAAAAAAGGAGACCAGGCAATTTATGTACAGAAAACAAACAGAATTATAAAAAGAAACAAAGGATACAAAAAAAAAAAAGATCATTTTTTTCCACTGATTGAGGTGATAGGACACTGAATAAATACCGCCACTTAGATATTATATAAAAGCACCTTCTATCCTTCAGCTCTGCTCATGTCTCCTGTTCACATTGCTAGGATATATTGTGTTTTGGTCTCAAGATTAAAGAGCTCTGCATTCCTGAATCTTTTCTGTTGTGTAACTTGAACGCCTCTTTTCTTTTCTAGCATGATCTGGTCTGTGTAGTGTCACCTCCAAAGTCTGGATGGGATTCCCCAGTTTCTGTCTCTGATCTCTTATTTTTGTAACTCTGCCTCCCGAAAGTCTCAGCAGCCATCTGCCACCGGTTAAAAATGACCTGTTTCTCTTTACCCTCATAGCCCAGATCCTAGCTTATGCTAGATGTAATTATTCTCCCAGAAAGCGAGCGAGTCTCTTGAGTGTCCCAACAGCATTGTGAGGCATCAGGGTACCACAGTGACATGTGATCATTTAGAAGTAATCATCCAGAGTAATGCACCTGAGAAACCAACACAGTTTTAACCTAAAGGGTTCAAAAAGCTGGGTTCATGTCATGGTGGTGGGAGTGTGTGGGTCATGGGCTATTGCTAATGGAGGAGAGGAAAACAGAAATGGACTCGTCCTCTCAGTAGATCTCTAAACCTCAGTAGAGTTGGGTGAGGCTTTTGGTAGACCCAAAATTCTCATTAGTTTAGAAAACTACTTTTGAGCTTCTTATCCTGAGTTAGTGATGTATTCGGGAGAAAAGAGCTTTTGTTCAGAGGCTGTGGCAGTATTTTAGTGCCTGTGGTGGGTGGCTGAGCTGTGCATACAACTCCTACCAGAATCACCAGCAGTGCTGCCTGCCCTAGCAGAACTGGCATTGTTCCTCCTACGTGCCCAAGACACTGATTTTTGCACGTCTCCATGTTTCAAAAAATTCTGTGCTACCTCAGGGAAAGATTTAATTACAGGTTTGTATTTTCTGGATTTTTCTGTACATATTTTAGGATCTTTCTTACTCTTTGGTACCTGAAGGCTTTGTTCTTTAGAAATGCTGGGAAGAAAATGGAAGACTGCAGAAATGTTTTTTTCTGTCTTCACAGTTTATGTAAAAAAAAAAAAATAATAAATGTGTTCTTTTCCAGTGAGCCAGAGTACCTTCAGGTAGGTACTGTCTCCTCACCTGGCTTTGCAAGCTGACTTTCTGGATCTACTTAGTCTCTGAAGTCCCTCTTTGCAGATCTTGAAATGGAGACCAGCATTTTACCAGCGGTAAGAGTTGCTGTGCCCCGACTCTTGAAAACTTGGAGCATTCATGGAAACCACACCCCATGTCCAGGGTGTGTGTGAAAGATGTTGTTTATTGATAGAAAATGAGTAACTACTAGATGTTAATGATTGAATCAGTATCTTACGTCCCTTCTGAGCCCAAGGCGATGGCATCAGATGGACCCCTTCTCTGTGCAGTCCTCTCTGCAGTGAGGCCTGTGCTGACAGGACTTTCCCCTTCTGATTCCAGCACATGCTCTTTTTATCTCCCTTTCTTTGTGGTGTATACAGCTTACATACCATGCAGTTGTACACTGTTTATACAGAGCTAACTAGTGCTAAACTTGTTGCTGGACTTAGTCGTAATTCATAAGCTCAGAACACCCACAGGCACTAACATAAGTAAGCTATTTGTGCAGTTTTTGACTGATTCTACATGACTTTCGGTGTATATGTGAGGGAGACAGAACAAAATTCAGGATCACTGGTATTTTAAGATTGTCTATCCTGCAAAAAATATTTTTAACATCTGAATACCTCAATTTCTTCCTTTAAAAGATCAACTGACATCATAACATCATGCTTTGGGTGTGGTAAGAGAAGTGCAAAGAATCACTGGAGGAACTGAAAGTGCTATCTGCCGTGTAGGTTTATTTTAATCATTGTAGAAGCAATTGTGCTTCAGTGTCACTGCAGCTTTTGTGACAGATCCACAACATCAACAAATTCTATCCCATTTCATAGAGAGCTTTCTTTTTACCTCAAAACAAACAAGCAAAAACAATACACTTAAAGGAAGACACAATGCAATATCTCATAGGATCAGGGTGGAAGAGTGTATTTGTGATTGCTCATGCCAAGAAAGTTAAAGAATTAAAAACTTTCAACCAAACCTTCACTCATTCTTCCACCTCACTCTTCAGATGTAGCACTGATGTAAATGAAGTTGATGACCATTAAACCAATGGGATTTTTTTTATTTTTATTTATTTTTTGGTCATAGACTGAGGAATCTCATGCTTTGTTTCTCATTCTTTATTGTATTTTTCTAAAAATGGTCAGTCACCACATCTGCTTTTAGGCTAAGGAATCTCTGGATGCCATCAGGGACATGCTAATGTCAGGTCACTATCACTGCCTGTAGGAAGCCTATGCAATGATACTTCTCTTTGCCCTTACGCTGCACATTCAGCACGTACTCCAGAACTCAGAATTACTTCCTTCCTCAGCTGCTGGTGGTTCCTGTGCCAGATTAAACAGGATTTTCCTTAGCTCAGCAGTTATACAAACACACACCTCCTACACCAGTACACAGTTCAAAATACGTGATGTTACAGTAAAAATATCTTCTCTGGTTTATAAAAAAAAAGTGAAGAGTGTCTGAATGCCTGAAAGTCTTTCTTTTTTTCTGTCCATGGGGCATGAGGGCAGAACGTAGTTCTGACTGTGAATGATGATAGTGAATCCTATTATAGGAACAGTGTGGGAATCAAGTATTTAAGGTATCGCTAACAGATAAATGATCTGAATAATGACCTAAAGAAAAGGCCAGAATCATGTTAGATCTCTGACTGCTGGGTCTCTGAGTCTCCTCACCCATGCCTACCTGTGTGGGTACTACATGTGCTGCAGTGTACTGCCATGCATTCATCTTCTCAGATGAAGGAAGGGATTTGAACAGGCTTCAGGAGTGAACTGAAGAAATTGCACTGTGGAGATGTTACCTGTTGGTCAAAAGTACAAAAACTCTTCTCAGTTGGATATCACAAGTTAACAGAATGTCTTTCATGGTGTTGCTTTGTACTGAAGGTCTGCCCAGGGGAAGCACTAACAGCCCAACACATTACAGGTTCACCAGTTATTAATCTCCCCTATACAGGGACAAGTTTTGATGTGTATAAATAGTCACAGTGAGTATTCTCACCAGCTCTGTGTCCTTGGTGCTTCTGAGCTCTTCTCACAAGTTCAGTTTGTACTGGAGCCATAAGGATTCATTGATGTTTTTTGACTATTAAGAACACACAGAAACTGAAGACTGCTGCATGTCAGGAAGCTCCTAGTAAGAAAATGTTTTGTGGTCTGATGTCCTTGAATTTCAGTTAAAAATTCATGTTCCTCTAGTTTCTGCGGGTTAGGGTTGAGGGAAAAAGGCTTTGCACAGGTGTCTGTTTTTTTAAGGGATGCCTCACCATGAGCCTCTTCTCCATAGAATTTATGCAGGGTTTGGAACAAGCCAGAAAAGCTACACTGTGATGGGAAGTGAAATATTTGCTTTTTCTCTCTTCTCCTGTCCTGCCCCTCCCTTCCCACCCCACCCTAAAAGCTTAACAATTAAGTTAAATTATTAGGTTACTGAAACAGTTAGGATAAGACAATTCTGCCTGGATAATTAGGTTTGTAGTAGCTGAAAAAATACCACCATAGGTAGAACTACTGTATTTTAACTTGTATTTGTTTACTTTTTGTTTAACTTGTATTTGTTTACCTTATATTTCTATAATATGATCATGCATTATTTTGTAATTAATACAGTATATTAAGACACATTTTTTACAGCTTCCAGTGCCTTCGTGTAGCAGAACCATACATGTCAGAGATCTTGAAAACAAAACTGTTAAGCTGTGCATTAAGTGTATATACTATTTTACTTGGTCATCACTACTGTACATTTGTACAACTTCAATAAAATCAGTTGATTTCCAGCAGTAGATTGGATCTATATAAATTATGAAATATAATAATGAATGCTTAGTGGTATTCCTAAGCTTGCTATGCATTTAACTGACTCAGGATGCTTTTAAGGAGGCCAGCACTGTTAGTTAAGCTGGCTTTATGCTAGCACTCCGGCTACCTAAGATTGAGTATCGGCCGTGGAATTGCCTAGGCTGTGTTTTTGTACTTGTACAATACATAAAGCTTTCAAACTCAAACCTTAATGCCCAAGATGGGGATCTATCTGTATAAAATGAGGGAGAATTAACCCATAAGATTCCTCAAAATTGCATGCTATGCTGAGATAACTCAGACCTGAAAGGTGGTTGATGAACCAGCTGCCAGTGACCCAGCAGCAGTGTTATCTCACATGAACATGGCCCTTGGGGTGTGCTCTTAGAATAATTAACTGGCAACAAGAAAAAAAATAGTCCATGCAGAACTACATTTTGTTAATCTTTTAAGGAGCATGATTTAATTTTCTATTAAAAGTGGCTTAACTGAAACTTTTTAATTCTGCTTAGGGAAAAATGTACAAATTTTGGACCAGATTCTTAAAAGTATTCAGATGTTAGAACAACAATGAAAATCTGGCCCTTGGTCCATGCACTTCTGAGGAAATGCAAAGTATTTAAGTTATGTTCTGTTCATTTCTGCATAATTACGTATCCCCCCAAGGAACAAGCTTTAGTAAGTTCCATTTTTGAATTTTAATTTCTCAGCTAGAACATTTAATCACAAAGTTAAGGAAAGTGCAGCATTTAATTACCACAGAGGAGTGAAGCTGTAGGGAGGGGATGGTTGGGCTCAGGGGTACTGATTGCCTGGGAGCCATTCATTTTTGGATTGTTCCTTCCCACCAAGGCCTCCATTTCCTCGCTGCGAGTGAGCTGGTGGTCCCAGGCCATTGTCACTGCTGTACCTAAGAGCTGGCAGCTTCAGAAGATGGGCAAAAACCTGCCTGGCTACGGATATAACAGGGCTGGCTACAGAAACTGGTATTCCCACCCATGAGGGAAGCCTCACAGTGTGAGGGTGAGTTGCTCTGTTGCCCTCCCTTTCTGCAAGCAGCCAGAGGACTCAGTTCCCACTTTCCACTAGCAATCTTCCCATCTCCACTCCTTATTCAGATTTATTTTGCCTAAGATGCCAATGCTTACAATCATGGATGTGAAAACAAAACAAAGCAATCTAATACTGCAATATTGTTTTTGACCTTAGTCTGGGACATTGTAGGATAAATGCCATCCCCTCTTGTTGGTATCCACAAATCAACAGATGGACTATCCTTGGGTTTCCTTGGAAGAGTTTCCCTGCTGGCTTCTCAGTATCATCTCTGATTTCCCACAGAAATGAGATTACATGGAGTTTATATGTGGGCTGGCAGCCTGTGGTTGGCCAAGTCTAACTAACATAGATGAAGGAAACCACCTCAGCTCTATAGTACCCTCCAAGTGGCTTTGTTAAAATAGGTGGCTGGTTTGAGGGGAGAAAGTGTATGTGCCCTGATGGTGAGAAAAGTTGCAATGTTCACCTGAACAATATGCAGAGACTGAGAGTATTCAAGAGGAGGTGAGGAAGAGTGAGGGCACACATAAGGAAACGTCTCTGCTGCCATTCTGAAAAGGTTTATGTGTGACTGCTGACACTTTTTTAGTCATCAGCATTAATCAACCCAAAGACAGATATTCAGGGGAAAACAACCTGCATTAGTTCTGCAGCTCATCGGCCCTCTGGTGTAATTGCTTCATTGACAAGCCAGAGATGCTATTTGATATGCCTCTTTATATTACACAACTTTCACTCTGAGCTTGTTCTGGTATTATGTGAATCATACTATTTAGACATGTTAAATGCTATCAACCATCTTCTGTCTTCAAAGACACAAACATGATCTTTTGATCTTCAGAAAAAAACAGGCCCAAGGACAAGTAAAACAAATGCATTTCTTTATTAATGAATCTCAGCAAAACACACTTTAAAGGCTCTAGAGATGGCTATAATAGTTATACGAATTACAAAAAATCCATTTCTATCTTGATTATACGTGTATATTGCTCCAGCCCAGATGGGGTCAGACACAGAGCTAATGAACATGAGGCAGATGTGTCGTGTAGCAGGTTTTTTTTTTGTTCTCGGTGTTAGGGTTGATTCTTTTGCCTCAAGGGAGGAAAAGTAACAATTCAAAAAATTCAAGTTGTGTGAAACACAAAAGTACTTTTCAACTTATGCCCTTTCTGATGTACAACTAAAATGAGGTTGCATTCATATAATTTCAAATTCATTGCATTTTGAAGTATGGGTGAAATGAACTGAAACATGGGAGTACATTTTCTTCTGTAGCACTCTGGAAAATGAGCTGTTGCAGTCGGTCATTTTCTGGGAGAAAAAAAAAATCTATTATGCTGAGTTTCTTATTTGATGCTGAGCTTGTCTGCCTGGCAGAGTTAATCAAACATTGATTCTTGGACTAATTTTCACTTTCCTGTGTGAATGTGTGATAGCAGAAAGAATAGTCTGTACTGAAAAGGTAGGCATCCTGGCTTGCTCTTGCTGTCTTCGCCTTTGCAAAGCTCAGAAAACCTTTGAACTCAAGCCACAAGGGAACCAGAAAGGATTTAAGAGGCAAGTCCTGTGATCTGAGGCAGCAGATAGAACTGGTTTGTGCAGTCTAGACATTTGTCATACAAGTCTTTAGTCTGGGAAAAGCCCCTATGGCTTGTGTTGTTTTCTGATGTGGATTGCTTTTGGGGAGCTGTGTGTGGTTAGCAGCCACAGCTTTTCCTCTTGACAAGGAAAGAGGAAAATTCTTCCTAAGCACCATAAATTCTTGAGATTATTATTTATTTTTTTCAGAGGCACAGTGCTCTGAGGACTGAGCACTGCCTTGAAAAGGTCAGTATTGCTCCAAGTTAGATACACATGCAGCAATCCAGGCATCAAGTCATTGCTCTTGTTTCCTATGGGAAGCTGACCTGGGATACTCTACATCTGCAGCTTTATGGTGGGTGTGCAACATGAGCGAAAGCAATGCTGCCTGTGACATTCTCTTGCTGATGGTGATACCTTCTTTTCTACACAGCTATCTATACTCTTTCTGTGCTGAGTCATTACCCTCCCTTCCTCTCCTATTCCCTGGGTTATTACAAGTCTTCCCTTTAGGACTGTCCTCAGTGCATGTGCAGAATCCTATGCGCTCAAGTAAACCTGATAATAACTTTCAGTATTACAAGGGTAAAGTTATATCATGTCTTTTTATCTTTTCCCTCTTCTTCTCTCTGGGTTGATTATTAACTTTGCACTAGCTTCTTTTCTTTTCCATCAAACCAGCTCATAACTGTCAAGACAAAAGCTGCCTTCTTTCCATCTGGAACAACCTTCTTGTAACTCTCTGCCCCGTTGACTCATCATTTCATTTATTTTGTCATATAAAAACACATCTTCTACTGTCTCTTTCCCTTGGTTTGTCTCTCTCCAAGGCAGTGTAGCTTTCAATGCTTTAACTATTCTGAAACTTCATATTTGAGGCCTGAACTTTGAGTCTAATATTTAAACACTTGGGCCTCTGTCCTTCCTCAGCATACTTTGGAATCTAGTGATATTAAACCCAAACAAAGTTTTCTTATGTGGCTTCTGAGATTGTATTAAAAGAGACAAAATTACAAATGTTTTTTATAAGATATAAGACCAGCAGAAATGCTTCCAAGCGTTTGCTGCACGGTACAGAAAATAATTTGTTTTAAAGGAAATAGACTTTCTTTGTCAGCGAAGACAGCACTATTAGAACCTTATAGAGAATTAACTATTAATAGAAGTCGTCACTCCTGGACGTGGTCCAAGCAGAGGTGAATTGAAAACATTATTAATTAGACAGAAAGCAAAGATGAGATTTCTTCTCATTAAAAAAAATATAGAGAGTTGTCATTCGTGAGATTAAAGAGAAGCCCATTCTCCACCTGCCAGAGCTCATTGCCTTTGTAGGTACAAAGGCTCAAATCAAGGGTTCACTCATGTTCCTTCATTGTAAGAAAGATATGAATAAAGTGCATAGTACTCTCTTTCAGTGCCTGTGTCTCTATAATGCTAATAATGGTAGGAATATTCTTCCATTAGGGCATGAGGGATTTAGATCCATAAATAACTTGAGTGAATAGAAATGATTTCCCATCCCTCAAGTGACCAAATTGATTTTTTTATAACTTACAGAGAGGGAGGGTGCCATTAATATTGAACGGGAACATGTCTGAATGGATCTCATGTGATTTCTGCACAAAAAGGCAGCCCTTCTCTGAAGCCAGAGAATGCCTGCTGGACACTGAAAGCAGTTTACAGCTTTCATGTACTAAGGGCTAAACCAGCAAAGCCAGGACACTCGGTAGATTATATAAAAATGGATTTATTTTTGTAAGAAAGTCAGGGCCTTCCATTGCCAATATTTTAATGAAATGTCACAGATGCGTTAACAAAAAAAGTGAGCCATTTTGCATCATGAAACTGGAAGCTGATGAAATGAAGGGCGAAGTGAAATGTCTTAAGGAAAGAAGTGTTTTATCACACATCCAAATATCATACAGCATGGGTTATTCATCCATCTTTCTGGCTGTACATGAGCGTGACAGAAGAGCACCACCCCAGGGAGCTGGGTTTCATGCCCTCTGCTCTGTTCCATACACACAGGCTCACTGTAACCTTGAGATGCAGAGTTTGGAGGGCAGCTTCAGGATCAATTTTTCCAATTCAGCTTCTCTAACTGGAGTCTTAGCTGTCAGGGTTTGTTATATGGGATCTTGCCAGCCACTGCACTGGTATGAAAGGAACTTTAAATGAAAGATGAGGACATGCACTGTATTTTTATTCTGAAGCCATCTGTGTGGATGGGCAGGTAATTAATTCAGCATGAAAATTAAAAGGCATAACTGGAATCTGTTAGAGCCAGTAAACAGACTCGATGGCAGACTGCTGCCCGGGGGAGCTCTGCATCTTGATTCCTTGCTATGAGGCAACGTCCAGCATGGTGCCTTCACAGCAGTGCTTGGGCACCAAAGCTACTTTCTGCTGGCATCAGCAGGGAGACCTGCACAGGACGGAGACCTGCCTGCGAGGCATGGTCAGTACCTCGACAGTGCCAAATCGGAGCGGCTTCTGCTATGCTACCAGTACCCAGGTTAGTTAGTACAGACCCTAAAGGCATAAACACTGCTGCTGCAAATTGCCAAATGCAGGCCTGCCAGCACTGCCAAGTCTGAAAGCAGTCAGTGGCCATACTTGGATCGGCGCTGCGTTACCTGTGCCATACTGGACATACATTTACACTGAGTGTGTGCAGCTGTGACTCTCCTGGGACTGATGGGTGCCACAGTGCCAGAGCTGCTGGGCAACATTTCAGCTGATCTCTGCTCAGTGTCCTGAAATAGCAACTTGTTGCCCAAAGCGACAGTACTGGCAGCCCTGCATCTTTTCTTTAATTCCTAGCTGAGGTTGGTGAGGACAGCTTCTGCCCCTAGGTCTCCCTCCCTGCAGTCTCGAGTCCTTCCCTGGCTGGGACTGTGCAGGGCCAGAGCTTTCACAGCCCTTCTCGGCCTTCCCACATTGCGCCTGAGCCTCTGCTGTCAAATCAGCCTTTTGTCTCCACCGGGATGAAGAAAGTCTCAGGATCTAATGAGCAGCTGTGAGTGAATACAACACAAAACCGATTCACCTTCATTTTCAGATTGCTGCTTGCTCATTTGTTTTTGTTGCTTATTTGAGCTGCTGTCAGCTCCTCTCCATGAGCGGGCAAAACCCACACACCCCTACTGCTGGTAATGAGGTGCAGAATGAGACCAGTTGACAAGGTATTTTCTCACTGAAAGGTGTTTGTGCCAGAATATTTCTTTAACATAGAGTTGCACAGAGGGAGGCACAGAGATCTAACTAGGAGTTACTACTACTAAATAGCAGAAATGTCAAATGAAATGTCAGTGGAGATCTTGAAGTAATTATACCCACTAAAAACCTCCAATTAAGATGTTACTTTCCACCAGAGACAATGGGCCAGATTCTGTATCCAAGGTAACTCCACAAAGCACTTTAGAGACAGCCTGAATGTACACCCCACTCAAAGGTACTGCAATTGATATTATTGTTTTTAATTTCATTTTACAGTAGTAGCCCACCAGGAACCTGGAAAGGACTTGTCAAAGTTATTTATCTGTTAACTGAGATGACACAAAGGCAGATTTTATGGGCCAAAAACTACTGAGGAGCATCCACCAACAATTTAGATTTCTTATACTGAACAGCAGCATCACTACTGCAGCAGGTTTGTTGTGTTCTGTGTGTTATACTTCTAGTTGAAACTCAAATCACTGCAGTTAAGCATTTAAAAAATCTTCACCATGAACTTATTTAACTTTCTGTCACAAGGAAGATGAGAAAGCTTAACAGATTCAGCTTTCACATTAAGAACATGTTCAGGGTGGCAGCACAATGCGCAGATCCACTGCAATTCATTTCTGTGCATCATAAATCCTTCAATTCCTCAATTGTCATTATAGCACACCAGGTAAATATAATATATATATATATATATAAAAAAACAAGATGAGAAATATGGAGGAAGGATGAGCAGAATAGCAAATTTAAACCTATTCAGAAATTATACACACTTTATAAAACCCTTCCCCATGGAAGACCCTCCCAAGATACTTCGGAACAGGATGTTTTCACAGTCTCTGCTGAAGTGGTTCCTATTCACAAGTAATTTTATCTTGCATACAGGATTCATGGACCATAATTGGAGGCAGCGAAGCTCAGACATGACAAGAGGATGAAGATGGTGAGTGATTACTGTGAATCCACAGACACAGACTTTTCTACTGTGAATTTAAAAACTCTGCTTAGCTACATGCAGAATTTACATCCTTTCATACCATCCAGATTTATGGAGATCTTTTTTTTTTTCTTTTCTTTTCTTTTTTTTTTTTTTTTTTTTCCCCCCTCACTGTTAGCCTTCTGGAGTCCTTAAATATAACTTTTGAGCTATGAAACTGTGGCAGGTTGTAGCAGGGAGATCCTATTGTGTTTTCTAGTACAGGACATTAAATACAGCTTAATGAACCATTTCATATACTAGAAGTAAAAAGTCCCCATTTACTGTAACACATTTTTCTTTAATATTTTGGGCCAGATGTTAAAACTATATAACAGGATGGAGCTTCCCAGAAAACTACAGCTCATTAAACTGGAAAAAGTCACAAGCTCTGTCACCCTATCAAATTGGGTAAGTAGTCCTGGGGAAAAGCAAGACTCACTGTGTAATGACATCATTTAGTGGTGAACTTGTAGAGTTAGACGGATGGCTCGACTTGATCTTAATGGTCTTTTCCAGTGGTAGTGATTCTACAATTCTATGATTTGGGGGCAGCAAAGCACTTGGGGTCCAGAAGAGATATGCAGGCCTGAGAAGCTATGGCCAGCTGCAGTTAGTGTAGTGCAAGCTGACAGCCTCTGGAAACACAGCTGCAAGTCTTAGACCTGAAAATCAAAACCTGCTACAAGCTGCTACAACTCCCAGTGGCTATTACAGTGTGTACGTGATATTGAAAGAGCACTGGGCACAGAAGATAACTGTATTTCTTAGGCCTTTTTTTTCCCATTATGATGTTAAAAGAGATTTTAGCTGCATGTTAGTGTAAGCGTGGTTGATCTGTAATGTAGCTTGCCCTTGTGATGAATCGTCTGGCACTTAATAGCAGGGGCCACTGTAAGAACTAACAGATGCGAAAGTCAAACTCATTATCTATATTAAAGTATTTCTAGCAAAAAAAAAAAAAAAAAAAAAAAAGACAAAAAATAAGATAAAATTTGGATGCACGGTGCCTTTCTGTTTTGCAGAAAATCTCCAGCTGCCTTTTCTGGATTCAGGTTCATTTCATTTCATTTCATCTCATTTCATTTCACTTCCTACTGTTCTCCCGTACCATTACTCTCCTTTACTAGACATTATTTGATGATAATTCTTCTGTTTCTGTCAGTTTGCACACGTACACTAGAGGGATCTTGGTGTCCAGGCCTAACATTTTTGTTAAGCATGCTTTTATTTTTTAGAAGACTATATACTTTAATGCTGTGTGCCCCCTTTTTGAAAGAATGTTCTCTTTCTCTCCATGCTGGCAACTTCTATCTTTCATTTATGTGCCCAGATACCCACCATGTTTTTCCTTACCAGTTCCACACAGCTCTTGTGGTTATACATCTTGTAGTGATCCAAAGGTCTGTGGATACTACCAAAGTAAGGGATCAGCTCAGAATTAGTTGGATGGTCTCCAGGAATGTGTTTATGCTGGGATATCACTAACTCTTGGCCTTGTGACACATCATGCCCCCTCAGCCCGAAGCCTGCGATGGTCTCGTTCAGAGAACCACATCGTGCAGAAGCGGTGGTGGTTAGTGTCCCTTCTTCAGCTGCTAGTGGAGTGCTCACAGCCCTCCCAGTGCTGTGCCTCAGTGGAAGGAGCTCAGCTCTGTGTCAGTTTGTCCTTCCTGGTTTAGATTAACGTTATGCTATTACAGATTTGGCTCAGTGCTCTGCAGCTCTCTGTTCATATGGGGAATCAATAACATTAATTGTGAGAATTACTTTTTCCCCTCTAAAAGATGATAGCTGTTTTGGAATAATTTCAGGTGTTTGGGTAGCTGCTTTGCTTTGACATTGACACTTGCCCCTTTAGTTCCTTTCTTTCACACAGTCTTCCTACTGCAGGAAACCTGCAAGATGACTTGGAATGCAGAAGACTTTATTCAGTCTCCAGAATGCTCTTTTTGTTCCTTTGGAAGTCAGCAGGGAACTTAAATATGTTTCTTGCTTTCTCTCCAGGTTTACCTTTTGTCAGCATGAAAGCACCTGGCAGAACTGGCACAATCATCCATGCCAACACCACCCAGCTACCGAAGCGGCCCACAAGTGAAGCACCCTGAAAGGCCTGGTATAGGGCCTTAGTGTGTCGACTATATCTGGATGGTGACAGAATAAAAATGTTTACCAGGCAGGCTTATAAAACCAGTGCTTTCCTCTTCTCTCTTTTGTCAATAGTTTCAATCAGAGTCAAATCTGATATTGTGAAACTTAGTCTGCATTTTTTGAAGGGTGTACTTAATTCTTTCAATTCTCTTCTAGCATTTCTTGGCAATATATATACTTCACATTACAAGAATTATCTGATCTAATTATTTTAGTCCTTGCAGCCACTTGCTTCCAATTGCTTCCCTCACCTTTGGAGTAGATAATTGCAAACCCTGATGCTTGATGTCCACTAATCACCCACTTGCAGTATTGATCTGCAGCCTTCAGGTCTCCTAGAGATGAGAAATGACCACCTAATTACTTGAATTCTGAAAAAAAGATACATCTGGGAAACGTGACATACTGAGAGTTTTATACAGGAAATGACATTACCAGAGGCTTCACCTGTCCCCCAGCTCTGCCTGAAAAATAAAAACCATCTTCCAGAGTCCCACCAATACACCCTTCTACCATGACTGATGACTTGAGCTTTTGGATGTTCTCCTGTTTAACAATTTGCACCACTACCTGTTTCCTTTCACAGCTTTCAGAAGATTATACATGGATAAGAAGAACAAAATACTTGTTGTTTTTATTTCCTTTCTATGTTCTTAGAAGAGTTTCATTCATGTGCTGGAATCAGAAACTCCCGTTTTCAGTTCATATACATACCCATGTAAATAAATCAGGTAGAGGCACAAGTTCAACAGACGAACTCCCTCCCACAGAGATCCAATCAAAGCTTGCTGGGCTAGGTTTTATTCTAGCAAAAAAAAAAAAAAAAAAGCCTCAGGTTTTCACTGCTGAAGCACAAGCATGTACTTTTCATAAAACATATGCATATACTCAATGCTTTACAACCTAATTATGATCTTGGGTTTAAATGATTTATATGCTGCACTGAAATCTGCACTTTTAAAGGCATTTTGTGAAAAAAAATACAGATTGAGGACAGGCAGAAAACTTAGGAAGATTACAAAAAACAAATAAACACCAAAATTCTTCTGCCTTGTACCATGCATTATTAAACATTAATAAATTCCTCAGAATGTCTTACTGCTTAATTGTCTGTTTTGAAAATGATTTATTAGTGAAATGGACATTTTTAGCTTTAACTAAGCAGGAGACCTTGTGGTATGAAGACCTCTGTGTTAAATCACCCAAGAGAGTGGTTTTGCCTGCAGTTCAAATGTAAGTACCTGCCTTTCCAATTACCTAATAATTTCTTTCTGCTGTATGGTCACCCCTGGGTGCAGGCCATTATCACAGGTAGAGACAGAAAAGTTGGCTCGCTAGCAATTTTTAAACAAAATCATGCTTTTGATTCCTTCCTTTACAGCTTATCTTTCCCTTTCCACATTCACTGGTTCAGAAGAAAAGGGGATTCTGTGGGTCTGATGTATGTGATAAAAAGTCAAGGCACCAAAAAATTGACATGATGTATTGGAATCGCTGCATTAAATTGGAGCAGGCACCTCATTGGCCCAGTAGATTTTATTTCACAGAAGTCAAGCTTTGATGGAAGAGGCCTAAACATAGAGCTAGATAATTAGAGCCTTACCTGCTTGAGCAACTTTTTCCCACTCCCTCACCTCCACCAACTCACATAGCAGTTACTGGGGGCCAAACAATAGGCTGGGGTTTTAAGTAAACTGATGTAATTTGTTTAGCACACGTAATGCAATTGTGGATTTTCTGGTACCTATATCCCATCCAATTGTCTAATTTCTCTGTAAGATAGTACAAAACTCTTTCCTCAGTTATATTTGAGGTAATACATTGCATGGCTAATTGTATATTTAAAAATTACTTCTTCTGCCTTTGAGTTTCATGGATACTCCCTCGAGAGAAGGTAAATAAGACAATCTAATTTACTTCTTTATATTGCATATTCTTTCATGTGCCAAATTCCTTCCTTATGTTCCTCCTTTAGGTTAACAGCCTGTATTTCTTTACTCACTTATCACTCTAAAAACCTTTCATCATCACTGCTAGTCTTTGAAATGTGATAATATCCGACAGGCCCCCTTTTTCAGGTTAGGGCTAAGGGAAATGCAAGTGGTGGTTAGACTGTACAATGGGGTTATGGAAGGATAATGAGAAGCAGTGGATGGGAGAGTGAAAGAGAATGAAAAGGCATGATGGAAGGATGGGGAAAACATGACACAGTTAAGAAAAATAATGAAGAAAGTGAATCATTAGATACTATGTCATACTGGTACAAAGGGATTCCAAGTTACTGTCCGTAGGAGGCAATGAGGCAACCTCCCTGCACTCTCCCAGGGGTTCACAGGGTAATATTTAAATCCTTTCCTACAGGGAATGAATCCCCCTTTTTTCTTTTGGAGAAAGTATTGGAAATGGTCACAACTGGGGTCCCAGCCAAGTCACAGTCAGGTGGCAAATTAAACACCAAGAACTGGAATTAGGGGATGGTGGTGGTGTGTATAAGGGTGGTATATTCTGAAGCTGATGAGGAGAGTAACTGTAGTAATTTCTTCATTCTAACTTCAGCAACCTAATCACAAGAAACTGAAATGTCTTTGCCTCATTTTGGTTTGCCTTTTTTTTTTTTTTTTAAATAATTTATACATCTGCCCATCTGATTGGCTTGGTGTCCTGGTCAGGCAGTGTGGGACCATTCTGGCCACCAGGTTTTGCACCATGGATCTCTTACAACAGACTGCTGGATGCTGTCACAGCCAAAGCCCCAAAGCTGTTATGAAGGGGGATTTGAGAAGTAATTGACAGCAAGTCCAGTAGCTATGAAGTCTACCATTGATATGTTAGATGTAGACCCTACAGAGAACTAACAAAAAAAGGATTCCTCACAAAACATGCAGAAAGCTGTAGAATTCCTTGCTGCAAGATTACATGAGAGCTACAAGTTTAAAGGGTTTAAGAGGAACCATGAAGAACTCAAGGAAAATAAATCAATTGGGACTCTTTAAAATATATATAAATGTTCTCCACTTGAAGAATAATGGGTGCCAAAAGGAGATTGGAAACTGAAGACTCTTAAGGAGGCATATATTTGTTTGCCTGTTTCTTAAAGTTGTTTTTTGTTTTGTTTTGTTTTGTTTTGGTGCTGAGATGGTGTGAAAAGGTACAGTAAATGGTATATTCTGAAACGAGATGAAAATATAAATGTATTATGATGTACATACAAAGGATACTCCTTGTGACACCAAAATTTAATGAGCATGGATATATGAGCACCAGAATGACCAGAAAAGTCATTCCTTGCAAATGATTCCTTGCAAAACAAACAATCCCTCACCTGTATGTCCAAGTATTAGGAATATAGGTACCTCAAGGGAGGCTGTAGCGAGGTGGGGGTTGGCCTGTTCTCCCACGTGCCTGGTGACAGGACGAGGGGGAATGGGCTTAAGTTGAGCCAGGGGAGTTTTAGGTTAGATGTTAAGAAGAACTTCTTTACTGAAAGGGTTGTGAGGCATTGGAACAGGCTGCCCAGGGAAGTGGTGGAGTCACCATCCCTGAAAGTCTTCAAAAGACGTTTAGATGTAGAGCTTAGGGAAATGGTTTAGTGGGGACTGTTAGCGTTAGGTCAGAGGTTGGACTCGATGATCTTGAGGTCTCTTCCAACCTAGAAATTCTGTGATTCTGTGATTCTGTGAATGACCTACACACTTTCAAGATATGAGGCTGGAGTCAAAGAGGATAATTTTAACAGATGAGGAACATAGAAGAACTAATAGTTTTACAGCACAGTAATTTTCACACATACCTTCTTATGTTAAATCATTATTATTCTACAGAAGGAAATGACTTGTCTCTTTTGCTCTCTCACAAATGTTAATGATTTGATCATCTCTCCCCTTGCTAACATTCTCCTATACTCATCAGGTGGTAGGCAACCTATTTCCATGAAGTGTCCACATCTAGTACAAACATAATAGTTAAAACTGCTACTATTGTTCCCAAACTGCAATTAAAGCATGCTGTTTCTGCTGCAGACCTAAGGAATGGTTTGTGTACCTGAAAATTCATCAGTTTTTCCCACCCAAATTAGTTGTAATGGAAAAATTACAACCCTCTCTGCAAGTTTTGCACCAAATAACAGAAGACAAAACTTGGAAGAGATACAAAGGAGGGAGATAAGAAGCCCAAAGAAGACAGAATATACAAGTCATTATACATCAGGTGTATTAGATACCTACTAGTTTGAGAAAACCAAAAGTGAAGGACCAGTGAGAATGTGACAGATTATTTTATCTTGGAGACTGACAAGGATCAGTCATTATTTCCAAACCTCCTCACACCAGGCTGGTGTTTAGGGGCTGGTGTTTAGGGGCTGGTATTACCAAACATGTAAATAGGGACAAACTCTCCTTTTCAAACACTCTTCAGTCTTTCCATCAAAACACAGACAGCTTGGGACAATCAAAATTAAGGGAGAAGCAGTATCACAGCTTCCTGCTAGAAATTGCAGGATTTCTGAGCCAGGGCTACTTGTGTCAAATTGCCACAGTTCTGGCATATGCTCTCTCTTCCCATGCCAGTTTTTTGAAATGTTGTTGAGCCATGTGGCCACATACTGCCAAATTCTGTCATCAGCATGAACAGGATAATCCACAACATTTGGGACTCTGCAGATGGATTAAACTTTCTGTTTGCTGAAGCTCTGGTGATGAAAGAAGAGGAACAAGAGGAATAAAATGGTCATTTCTAGTTATTGCTTCCGAGCAAGAAAGGAGACCTTTCTGAACTATATGAACTGCAGAAGATGTGCAATTTTCCCTCACTACTAGTTGGTATTTAACAGTGCCAAAGGGCTAGCTAAGTAATTACTAGCTGAGTAATGAAGCAGCCAAATGGTGAAGGCCATGGCCATGCAGATCTCATGGATTTCAGAAGAGCAGCATTGTGGTTCCTGTTGTGGGGAGATGTTGTGTGACAGCACACTGAGATGCAGCACTGGCATTTACTGTCTCTGCCCGAGGATGGGACTCCATCGAATTTTTGCTGTCTAAAGCATCTCCTGTACTCAACAGGTGGTAGGCAACCTTTTTGCTTGAAGTGTTCAGACTAGCTTCCTAGAATCACTACACAGTCCCTGGAGAGAGAGGTACCTTTGCAGCCTGATCCATTGCTCTTTATTTATATGTACTTGTTTGAATTTTATATGTGTTTCTTAGGACAGTCTGACATCCTCTGGAAGTGCCTGCCTGTCTTGGCTATAGAGGTACGGAGCCTAGGCAGCTGACCTATAACAATAACATTTAAACACAGGCAGGATGAATCCTCTTTAGTCTCTCAGCACCCAGTGATTGAAATGCTGTTTTCTCACAATTTTAGGATGTTTTCATCATCTTCTTTTCTCTCTCTCTTGAGTGTTCTGTGAGAAGGCCAGGTGTTTTCCAAGTCATTTCCCTCTTGCTAAAGGTTTTCTGTAGCAGAAGGTGGAGCTTGGCTGGCTGTCAGCCTGCAAAGGACAGCAGGCAGGGAGGTAGAAAGAGCATCTTTGTCTGTGTAGCCTGCTGTCTGTGTTGGAGGAGAGTTTTGAAGCAGAGGAGCTTTGATATAGCTGACCTAAGTCATTTTGATTGAAAACTGCACACATGAGAAGTTCTCTTAAATGTATTGAGAATGACAAGGTCAATGTTTTGCAGAAACCTTTAAGATGGCAACTCACTGGCCTTCTTCAGAATAGCTCAATATGGTGCATATCACTGCATTCTGGTGTGGAAAAATCAAATTAAATGACAAGACATGTAAGAAAAGTAAACTGCTATAGATAGGAGAAAACAAAGATTTAAGATATTGGTGTAAAACAGAAAAAGAAATGAGTGAGTATTTCCAAGTGAATTGTTTTAATAATGATGAAAATACATGTACAGGTAAGGTCTTCCCAACGTAAGTTCTGTTTGTGTGTGAGTCTGTAGTAAGGGAAAGGCCTCATGTAATTGCCAGTTCTCATGTAATTGGCAGTTATGTATTTCTCTCTGCAGAGGATATTGTATATACACAAGAAGTTATTTATCCTAATAATTAGAAAGTGAAACATCTGAATTTTATCTGAGGCTCTTGTTCTTTACCTCTTCATTTCTTACATCTGAATGTAGCTACTGCTGTGGACCCACATCCCCTTCCTCTTCTGGAACCAGCCTTTAATGAGTGACATTAGTCATTAGTAATGTGTATATTTGCTGGAGCAGCATCACTTGTCTCACAGTAACTGAGTACCCACTAATGGGTTTATTATCCACCAACCAGACTATGGTTGTAGTTTGTCTTCATATCTTTTACTGAGCAAAAATACAACATGGAGAACAATACACAGGGAGAGAGAGGAAAAAAAAAATATATATATATATATATATATATATATATATAATTCTGACATATACAAATACATCTAATTAAATTATGAGCCATTAACATTAAATCGATTGCTGTTTCATCCAGGGAGCTGAGAGCCAGAAAAAGTTTCAAAGCTGTACCTGTGTCTACTCTATCAGGCAGTGGAAATTTTTGCTGTAAACAACAACCATCTTTAAAGGTAATCATAGAAATTGTGGATAAAACAGTCTCTTGATGGTGGACATAGCTGTTAAGAACTTTAATACAGGAAAATACAAAACCAGTGTAGTCATATTCATTATCATCTGCAAGGGAAGACTTCTGAGATTATTACGTTATTCACATGCCCTATTGCTTTTCCCTTCAGGTTGAGATCCTCATTACTCAGGAAACCTGCAAGTTTCTGAACACTCTCTCTGTACTGCTTGGCCTAGCCTAGAATTACTGTAGATAAGATAAGAAATAGTTTAGTTTGTACCAAACTTTTTCAACTCACTGATGTGTTTTTTTCCTCAGTCAATTAAGGTCAGTATTTTTTAAGGTTTTATCCAAAGCTTGTGATACCAAGTGGTCTTTCAAAGCTTCTAGGACCTGAACACACATGGAAATATTAAAATCTCTCTTATTATTTTAAAAAGACAAGTCAAGACTTTGTATTTTACATTACAACACTGCAAAAATAAACACATTTGAGATCTTGATGATATACTCTCATCTATTCTCTTATCTATGAATGAGTTTGCTTGTCTCAGTCCTCTCACAAACCATATCACGTTTGCTCACAGATAACTTTTTCTAAGATGTGGAAGATGGCTCAGATTCTGCGTGCAGCAGAAGGCCTAATGGGAAGGCAGCAGTTATCTCCATTATTACCATGAAGATTGTTGGATGAGCTTTCTACCAATCAGGTCAGGAATCTGCTACCTACCCAAAGGTGAGGGTTTGGGAAGTAGTAGGAGCAGACTTTTTAAACCAAAGGGCCCTGCTGAGAAATGTGGAGCCCTTTGATGGAACTAGCACCACTGAACCCTGGAGCAGAAGCTGTTCTAGAGAAGGAGAAAAGGCAGAATTCACCTGATCAAAGCTGTGCTGTTAGAAGACTGTGCATTTGGCCTACTGTCCCTGGATAAGGCTCACTAGATATCAACAGAAAGAAATTAATTTCATGACCCTCTACAGCTTTCCAACTCTCTCTCCAGAGCACGTGCCTATAGATTGCCTCCACTAAATTAAATATCCAACTAAAATGATGTGCAGGTAATTTCCATGCTTGTTGCCCTGAAATATTAGCCAAATATTCAATCTAACAAGTCACGCTTTGAGCCTGAATACTTTAAGCATGCATCAGAGTCCTTGGAACTGACCTAATTCATCCTCCATCCTTGACTGTGTTCTCTGCCTGTCTTGCATAACCAGGAGTACACCTGTGCTCAGGGTGTGGTTTTGCAAATTGGGAACATTGGTCCTGTGAAGTGCTTTGAAGTCTGAGGAAAAGAACTGACTTTTAAATTATATGTGGGTACTTTGACCATCTTTTGAAAAATCTGTTTAAATCAAAGGGGTTTCCAAATGAAAAGAAAGAACATAACGGGGTATTTAAATTACATACATGACCAACAGAAAGGCAAGTTTCATGCAGTGAGAATGAAAATTTAATCTGACATATGAACAGCTAGTTACAATTTCAAAAAGCATTGCAGAGGTTTTGGGTGGATTTCCCATTTCAGATAATGTCAGTAACAATCTTACTAGGTAGAAGCGTTTGGATGCTATCTTGATCCCTGATAATTAGTAACAGTGATAAATGTATAGTACATAGACACTGGCCACTCATTTCACAGAAATCACAGCATTTCATCTAATTTTGCATGCCATGAGGTGGCTTCAGGTTCAGCTCACTTGCCCTCATTCCCTCTCCCATTATGCAGTGTGGTGGCCCCTGGGAGCTTATGCAGAATCAGCTCATCATCGATCCTTCCAAACTGATCCCCACAAATAAGTACTTCAAAAGCATCTCTGTAGTTGCTGCTCTGACAAGGGAGCAAGTCTTTTCCCCTTACCTCAGAGTAACTCACTATGTCCTACCAAAGCTGATGTAGGTTTTGCTTCATTTGGGATGACTGATGTTTTAAATATTTATAAACCAGTGGTCATAGTGAATCATCCACAGCAGGACAGTACTTGAGTGTTTTCTTTTTTTTCTTCCTTTTTTTTTTTTTTTTTTTTTTTTTTTTTTCCCCAAGGAAACTGCACAGCACTTACTTGCTGTTTCTAGGTGTAAAAAAAAAATAATCCTGTAAGTTAATCAAATCACTGGATCTGGACCTTAGCCATGTACATTTTGGCAGCTCTACAGAATTCAGTGGTTCTCTGCTGGTTGACCGTCCCCTAACGATGCAACCCCCTGTGCCTCCACCAGTAAAGATGCTGGGGGATTATTTACATGTTGAAGTTTGGTTTAGGCTTTAGATTTGTTGGAAAGACATGGGAATGCCTGTTAAAAGACCAGACTGTGAGCAGTGTAGTTAACAGAAGAACTTGTCCACCAAACTTATTCTTCTATCAATTGGTACATATCCTAGTAGGTCTTAAAAAAAGCCATCATCACATCTCATAAAGACACCTGAGTCCCCTACCAAGGGGTGGGACACCATTCCTGGTGTTTGCTAGGTAGTTTATGCCTAAGCTGCCTTGAGGCTCTACTGACTGATGAGCTCATTCTTATGTATTACTGTAAAGCTGTTGCTGTGCAGCAGCACTGCTACTTGACTCACTCTATCATAAAGAAAGGTGCTTTGCTTTGAACAGTGCCAGTGACCTTCAGAAATAAATGAAAAGTTCAACCAGCCACCAAACTGTGCTGAGGTGGGGGAAAGAAATGACAAAAATATCACAGTATTGATATTGGGGGCATGACCTGAATATAAATAAATATAAATTAATCATTATATATTCCTTGTATGGGTCACAACATTTCTTGCTTCCTCTGGGACCCTTGAGGATGCCATTGTGTTTTGATAGGGCACATGTTTGGCAATGCCACTACATTGTTGCAGTGACCAAGCATTTAGAGACAGCTTCTGAAATGGACCCTTGTTGGAAACCTTTCTTGCCTTGGATGATATTTGAATATCAGATGCGAATATTATTTTTGAGTCTCTATGAACATTGCAATGTTAATGATCATTTGTATCATGATCCCTGTTGTTACAGGTGAATTCAGTGCCAGGTAGCTGCTGACTGGGATGGAGAGGGAGCAGGACCATTAACAGCCATTTGAATGGTCCATGGTGATTTTCAGAGTGCTTTTTACTTGGATGTGCTCTGGCCAACTCAGATGCTGCAGGGAAAGGTCTCAGCTCCTACCAAATCATTCATTAGCTGAGGAAATTGAGCACTTACAGGACTAGTCTGTTGGCATCATTCTTGCTGAGCAGGTCATCTTCTGTAGCTTGCAAATCCCTAAATCCCTCCTGAGACCATGGAGGGGAGCAGACACAGCAGCATCAACCAAAAGACTGACAGCTGTGATTCATACTGAAGTGTTCCCTGCTGGAGCAGATTGTAAGCATTGAAAAAGTGCAGGTGGCCTCTTCAGACAGAGGCTTTTTTTTTTTTCTTTTTTTTTTTTTTTTCCCTCCAGTTCTATTATGTCATTCTTGTGGAACACACTGTTATTCTTATCTCCCCTTGTTCATTTGGCTTGTTGGAGTAACCTTCAGTAAAGGTGAGTACCCTAAAAAAGGTCTGAGAACCCCATTTTTCATAACTTTTTACTGCTTTCCCTCCAAAACCTGAGGACAGAACATGACTCTCCAGTTTATTTTTGTCAGTTTATTAAAGATTTTTTTTCTCTATTTCCAAGATTGGAAAGACTTGTGGGTCTTTCCCTTTGTATCTGCCTTGGGAGGTGGTTTGGGCTATGGTGTGATTTGTATGTACGGAGTGACATAAACCTACTTACACACCAGACTAGTTTGCACACCGGAGTCACTCTGTTTAAGGTGTAAGATTTACATTGTTTTTCACTAAGGTATTTTGAGATTGCATAGCAGTTGAATAGAAGCAGGCTGCTGTGAATAGTAAAGCCAGGCAAGTGCACCACGGGCACAGCACAAACCCTTGTGCTGTGCTCTAGCTACAACCCAATCCCTTTCATTTGCACTAAGAGCTGCTCAGCACAGGGTGTGTTAGTAGATGGTATTGTCAGAGAGATGGTTATTGACCAATATACATCAGCTCAGGGATCTGTACAACAGTACATCTCACCCACTGTGCCTAGATGCTTGGAATACAAGCAATTGCTGTTTCTGTAGACGGTGCTTGGAACACCCAGATTTTGCTATATCTCACACAAGTGTTACACTCTGAAACCTCTTCCTTTCTATAAGAATTATATTAACCTGTTTTTTGGGGGAAAAAAAAAATAGCCTGAAAAACTGGAAATTCTGTGATGCATAGAAATAATGGCCACTTTGATGGGGCACCACAAATTGTATCAGCAGCACAAATCTCTACCTTTTGAATTGCAAAAGGGTTTGTATTTACTGACTTAGGCCATGTGCTAAAGGGGGATATGTTGACAGCATACTACATTGCTGTTAGTAGGCAACAGAAAGATGCTGAGGATGAGAGGTCCTGTTTTTGTTTTTGTTTTTGTTTTTGTTTTTAGGAAGAGGGCTGCAAAGAGCTCAGAGCCAGGATCACAGGAAGGATGGCTGGGAACATGGGTGTCATATAATCCTTCTATAAGGCAGCTGAGTTAATAAGTAGGATTTGAGTCACCCATATCAGAGATTCCCAATCCGTTCCCATCCCAGCTGCAGGTGACAGCTCATCTGTCTGCATTTATTGGACCATAAAGTGAGGCAATGATACCTGACTATCTTCTAGGACTAGGAGATAGCGTCTTAATAAAACGTTCTATGAAGCACTTTTCAATAAATAATAAGCAGTAAGGAGACAGAAAATTTGAAGTTATCAGCTTGATCCTAGGTAAATATGTTTTTCTTGAGCAGAAATTGAAAAATTGCTGTCTCTCTCTAACTTACACTGCCTCAGTGGGATTCCAGAGGGATACATGAGGTGAAGGTTAACCTTCCCTTGTAGTAATAATGTGCTGCAGCTTTGCACAAATGAATAACTTCCTACATTCATAACATATAAGGACAAGAAGAAGTTTTGCACCATTGGGTCTGCCCAATTTCACAAGCAATTGCATTTCATGCTGCCATCCATGTATGAAAGTATCTTGTTTGACTAAAGCATGTCTGTCGGAATAGCTAACGGGGCTGAAACTGAACACCAAAAAGTGGAGGATCTTGCTCCTCTCTTTTTTATCCATTGTAATGGGAAATCTTCCTTACTTTTAAATGTATGTGTATATTTTCTCATACAAATTAGTATAGCTTCACTTTCCAAATATGTATATGAACTCTTCTGGACGTGTCTTTTCCCAGTAGTTTTAAAACTCCTTGAGTACCCAGACATTTCTCCCCAGTACCAGTGAAGGTACTTAAGTAAAGTCAGCAAGTCACCAGCCATTCAACTCTGTGATATATAAAACATTTTCTCTAGTCCTCAAAGGCCTTACAGAAAGCCTACATTTATTTTGTATATAGTTAGCTCTATCAGCCAGATTTCTCAGCCAAGCATGATTCTTTCCCTTAAAGAGATTTCAAGGCAGTTTTTCTGTAAATCCATACTGAAAAATGAGGGCTAGAGGGTTTTGCAAGTCTAGAGAATGGAGATTTCTTTTGACACTTCTTTTGGACAAGGAGAAAAAACACTTGCTTGGCAACTCTTGGTGATAGAAAAAAAAATCAGAAAGTGAGTAAAGTTTGTGTTGCTATTTGTAGATAATGGGCCTCATTTACTCTTAATCATGCACGTAAGAAGATTGGTTTACTGTATGTTTTTTTTGTTAGTGATCTTTCATTGTCCTTTTTAGGCAAAGAAGGAAAAAGGGAAAATAGTTTCCTTGAAAGAAAATACAATCTGGATAGGAGGATCTGGATGAGAAAGAAGATTTTCTCATTCCAATAGTCTATGGATGCTATTAGAAGGGTTTTCAGTGAAAAAAAATAATTAAAAAAAATAGTTTCAGGAATTGGCATTATCTAAATTGTGAAACTGGTGTGTTGTTGGTTTTGTTTGTTTGTTATTTTGTTTTGTTTTGAAGACATTTAGAGCTGAAGCCTTTTCATGGAGACCACAAATTGTAGTTTAGTAATTGTCTTCTGAATGACAGAACACTCCTTTTCAATGATTAATTATAGCATTACCAAAACTTTCAGTTCTTTCTCAGTCAAAAGCAAATCTTAGTATCAGTAAGATCATGTCCTTGCTCAAAGTATGACAAACAAATAACACAATATTTTCCTTTGATAAAGATGTAGGAAATTTTGAGGCAGGAATGAGGGGACCTTCCTGGCTGGCCCGACTTTCACAGTGTAGTTGTCTACACCTAAGTTTGATAGCTTTGGCTTCCCTTGGGGCATCAAGGAAAGAGGCATTTACAGGACACATTTCATAGGGTCTATTTTAGATAGCTCCTTTAGGAGAAAATGAATCACAATCCAGAAGTACCTAGATAACAAGCTGAGGCACAGAAATCCACATATTCATATGTTTGTATTCAGGTCCACGAATTCACCTTCTTCTCTACAATATGAATGGCACAAACTACAAAATCCCCTTCCTCTTTCTCTACATCCTCACTAAACCAAGTACACAATCTTCCTCTACACCATGGCAGTTCTGGCTCATAAGGATTTCTAGCTTGTAGATCTCTTTGCCCTTGAGCATATTTCTAATATATTCATTTGGTGATTTGTCAGGAATAGACACAGTTGCTTTTCTGAGCCACAGAATAGATTTGGATGCTTTAGACTGAGTCACCTTCCCAGTGTCCAAATTCCTTTTTGCATTAGTTGTCAGTCCAGGCTCTTTGAATTCAGCACAGTGGATTCACATCACAAAGATCATCTTCGACTTTTTGCATGATAGCTTACATGCACTACTTGTCATAAGAAACAGTCTTTTTTATTGGCATCTGGCCTGAGTCATTTTCACCCTTTAGCATGGAAAGTGGCTTGCAGCATTCAGTGATATCACTTCATGTTCTTTTAGGGATTTACCAAGAACGTGTGAATTCATGCTCCTTCAGAAAGAGATTTTGCAAAAGTTCCTAACATTGTCCAAGTTTCAAAATGTGTGTTCTGTGAAAAAAAGTGTTTCCTTTCCATGAATTTTGCTTTCCTGCAAAGACAGCTCTGAGTGGGAAAGACTCAAATGTGTCTGCTTTCCTCAACTGTAACACGTCTCCCCATTCTGGCCCCATCCCTTTCTGCTCTGAGTGCAAGCTCTTTCCCTGGGTCTTTCAAGCCATTTCTTTTTGGGAGCATTTGGGAGCATTTTACGTTTCTCTTCTGGCATCTTGGTACTGCTGTATGTTTCCTCTGCACTTTATGTTCTTTCAGGAGGTCATCACCACAGCTGTCTGATCTGTCCTCAGAGGACTTACCAAATTTCTCAAACACTCCAAGCAAAGCATTGCCATTATTTATTTTTCTGAGATCTAGATATCCTGTTACTTTCTTGAGTTATTGTACTTTTATATGACAGTAGGCAGCTATCTACCCTGCACTAATCCCTGTATAATGTCCAACACAATGATGTAGAAAATCCAAAGAATATTTGTTTTCTAAATCACCCACAACTTACATAACTATAGAGCACTTCTAATAAGTATGTGAGAAATATGTAAAATTAGAAAGGACTGAACTGAAATGTGCTTGGTACTTGTCACAAGTGTTTCTTATAGATTTTATGCTTCTTCAGAGTGGGTGTCATCAGGGGTATGATTATCCACTAGCTAAGGAATAAATTATTTCCATGCCAGTCTAAGAAGAGCTTTATATATGGCTGTGGAACAAGACTGCAAGCTAAAATGCTGTTCCTCCATCTCCCCTTAGGTACATCTTTGAGATATGGTGCCGGTTTGTATACATATTTCTTGGAAACATTTCTCAAGAGTTAAAAATAAAAATAAATTCAAAAAATAACGTTTTGAACACAAGGCAATCTTCCAATGCTTTTATTTTTATTTATTTATTTATTTGCAACACAGATCTTGTATCTAGTGCTTTCCCTGACATGGCAGACTTGACAGAGCCAATGACATGATATAAATTGTTTTACTTGTTTGGTTTTCATGAAGCTAGGAAGCGAAAATGATTACACAATGATCCTATTTGTGCAGTGATGTATTCCTCATCTGATTTTGTCTCCTCAGCTGGTACCTGCCTCAAATCAAATTCAGATGACTAAGGAAAGCATTTACATCTGAACTAGCTGTATATATTCCTCTTATTGTTCCCTTTTATATGAAACCTAAACACTTCCAGGATGCAATTGGATGCAATTTCTCTCATACATAACTAATGCCTAAAATAGACTGGATATATGGTACCCTAAAAGTGACAGATGCTCACTGGCAGCACAGCTCCTTGTTTTTTGATCACAGTTTACTGATCCAAAGGATCATCAGTCCCTTCTATTATTCAGTAGGATAGAAAATATCTTAACCTATTTAGCATTTAAATAAGCTCCACAATAATCATTAATGATTTCACAACAAATTTGAGTAAATTGTGCCTTAAGGTTTTTTTTTTTTTTTTTTTTTTTTTTTTTTTTCCCCTATACGTGACACTCCAAAGTCTTAGGCAAAAAAAGAAGACAATCTCATCAGCCAGGGTAGAGTGATTAATGAATTTCTTTAGCCAACACACCGTTTGGGTAATGTGTTTTTTTCTTTTTCTTCTATTCACACAGCAAGAAAATCTTGATACAGCAGAAGCTGCTATATTGACCTTTGATACAGGTTGTAGAGAGGGGAAGCCATGACTCATCCACACCTAGCACTTCAATGTCATCTCTCATCGGTAAAGCTGCTCTACTCAAAATCTCTTGCACCATCTGTTGCTTTTGATCTGTCTGCTCTCGGTGCTGTCATTAGCACTGTATTACGTATGGCAAGCTTATCCATTAAAAAGCTGTCTTGTTGTTGGATAGATGTTATATGTCCCTTTGTCATTATGGACGATGTGTAATACTTGTCCAGATTCAACCTCCAGTTTATGGTGCATGCATTCTTGGCTGAATCTTTCACTTTACTGGCTCTGATGTGACTTCAGAAATACACCTAGCCCTAACAGCAAAGTTAGTCCTTATCAACACTCTTCGCAAAGGGATTCCCGAAGAATTCAATCAGGCCTTGGTATACAGCACTTTCTAATTGTAAAATAAGCAGTATCTGACTCATCCACCTTGTATATTTTTATACTGGTTATGTCCTTTATATTTCTGAAAGGATAACAGTAATAAAATAAACAGTAACAAAAATGAACTTAATTCAATATCTTCCCCCTGACAATGGCAGGTTCTTGATGCCCATTTTCTTTGCTGCAGGATTTTACCTATATCTTTCTGTATATCCAGCACTCCACTGCTCCTCTGTCCTTAGAAATACTTGTATGTATTTATTTGTTTGTTTGTTTTCCATCCAAAGATACATCCTGTTGTACAGGTTAGATTCATTAAACATCTTCTAGAAGTTTCTTCTCTGCCAGAGTCACTGCTGTCTTTCTTTCTTGACAAACGAGTGATCTGAAGTTATTTCACCCTAAACCTGCTGTGACATTTTGCTATTTGATTCATTCAAATATATCAGCTTTGTTTCAAATTTCTGGCAATGTCAAGGACTGGAACATGCTGGAGAAGCCAGGCAGCTCTCAGAACAGTTTTTCTGTAATATGTATCCTGAAGGGACAGTTGTGTGGCATTGTATCTCCTGAAATTGGTGAATTATGTATGTTTTCTTTCCTTTTGAAAAGTTTCCACTAGCTCATCCATCTTTAGGGATTTATGTTTACAACAAAAGTTGCCTCTTTAAAGTGAGCGGCTCACCACTCCTCTCCCAGATTGACATCATAATGTAAATATATAAAATAAACAATAAACAGTGGAAACAAATGCACAAGCAGAAACAAAAATTGACACAAAATTGCTTAATTCCTACTAACAGTGGAATAGTCACACAATGAAAAAAAAAAAAGTCTCTCAAGCCACACAGATAGCTATTCAACTAAGATTTTGCCAGGTACCAGATCTCCTCCAACTCAAAAGCTTTCTATAGAGTCATCCCAATGGCTATGGACAGAGCAGTGAAGCAACCTTTGTTGCTTCAACAGTGGGTCATACTGTGATGGAAAATTGACTTGAAGATGCAGGAGGTGCTGTTGTGTTGGTCTCTGAGCTGTAGCAGAGACCTGTAGCTGAAAGCCTCTGGCAGACCACAGTGCTAACTGCAACACATGAGCAGGTCTGGGGAGCACAGCCTGACTGGGATGGGCCAGACATGCTCAGATATTGAACCCTGTATTTCTGCAAATGAACAAAGTGGGTGGGGAAATTAGCATAAATTATCTCCTTGACTAAGTTCTGAGAACTTATTTCTCAGACAAAAATTAGGACAGTCTTTAGACAAGCCAAGTCTGTAAACTAAACCATAGCACTTTGGCAAATATATTTGTGTTAGGAAGAAGGGCTGATCCCAGCGGGGATTATTTTCATTGCTGGTGCCACAATGAAAACATACTTTGTAAAATTGTTCTGCATGCTAATGAAGTAACCACTCATTTTAAAACCATGAAAACTTTAAACTTAATGGTGGTCATAAATCTTGTGACTAGCTTTCCAAAGTGTCAGAGGATGAGTGTTTTATTTGCTCTTCTCTCTGTAATAGCAATATTTGTGATCTCCCAGTGGCATGTGAGTCTATCTATCATTTCTTAATGAGGGAATATGAGAGGGTCATACAGTGACCAAATCATTTATGTCTTCCATTCACAGGGGCAGGAAAAATAATCATCTTGGAGGACTTTCCACTTCAATCATTGCACCACAGGAGAGCCTTAGTTTGTGTCTGACTCAAACCTCTCAGGGAATCCTTTCATGGCCATTTTCTTTTTCTGAGAAATGGCTGATCTTTTCTGAAGCACACCCATAAGCACAAAACAGAATTAGCCCTCTGAGCATCTGCTTTACATGAGTTGATCTCATCCTGCCAAGCCTGCATGTTTGTGGCTGCCTGTGGACCCAGTCTTTCCACCCTTCCATTTCTTGGGGCTCCAGCATCTGCCAATTGACTCTCTCAATTGAGTCTGTAAGATGGAACTATTAAAAATATTTTGTTCATCTTTGAAATCGAAATTCAGAGGAGGGTTTTTCTTTTTTACCTAGATCATTGGTCCCATGAGTTTATATTGATGTGTGGGAGGGAGGGATGTGGATTAGCTTGGAAGCAATAGAGAGGAAGAGACAGAGAAAGATATTAGTTAGGTCCACTCCTCCACCACACATAGTATTATATGAAACCACTTGCTTTGTAGCGAACCAGCCATTTCTATTTACTCCTTTTGTTTTTGTCTCTGTGTACCTTTCTTACAAAGTTTAGTGCTCTGTGTGTTTATGAGATGATTGAAGGTAGCCAGAGTTGTACTGCTCCAAACAATAAATGAAACTTTATTGCCCTGAAGAAATGTTTTCATTTCCAAGCAGTCTCTATTGGCCTTGATTCAGTGAAAAAAATCCAATAAAATAACTTCTGTGGCTGATAACTTTTTGCTGTACAAAGATCTTTCAAATCCTTACAAAGGCAATTGCAAAAAGTAATAAGCAAATCTTTAGGATAAATGTGGAAAATTCTCTGATGATTAAAGAAAAATTCCCCAAAGATTAAGTAAATTAAGAAAGTATATGTTCAAGATCTAGCTTTAAAGAATTGTTGTTTTGGTTGGCTACAGAATTGATTCTCACAAACAAAATGATTGTGTTTATTCTTTTGACTTTCTTTCAGATTATATTTACTCAGAGGCAAAACAAAAATGATACTTATGTACTCTTATTTTTTCTGGTTTATATGAGCATCAAATATGTATACATATATGCATACAAAGTGCTTCTTTCATTACTAATTATATTTAAGATTAATAAATTGGATTTTTTTTCTAATTAATTTCACTCTATATTAGAGTAGGGTAAATATTTTTTAACACGGACCTTATCTGATGAATATTCTTTCTATTCAGGATTTCTCTGCAAACAAAGCCTAATTCTTCCAGGTATAATTGCCTTTCATAATTATTTTCTCAATAATTCATGCAAATAATTTGCAGCCATAATTCATTCTTAAGCAGATTCATTGGGCCCGTTTGAATTCTGAGTTATGGTGGTTGGGAGCATAATCATTCTGTATGGTTCTATCCTTGATGGCAGAGGCAATTGAATCAAACTTTTCATTCAGCGTAAGTGCTCTTCTGAATTGGGATGGATTTGTATGTGTGATTTAGTACCTTTCCATGATGGAAGCAAATTGACTGCAACTCTTTTAATTAGGTGTCTGGTGCAACTGGAAACTTTTGATGACTAAATTCTTGAATTCTCTAATTGGTCTGAAAAAAGTTGTGTTATTAATCATCCTGAATAAAAACTCTTCACCAAAAAAATTGCTAAAAGGCAAGTAAATGAGGGAAGACAAAATCCATTTGTTTTAAAAATCAAAGGAATATTTGGGAGTGTTGTTTTGGTCTGCTGTTGATAATAGCTAAGTAAAAAATGTTCTAATTAGCTCAAGACTATGTAGCTATGTATTAAAGAGAAAAATCAAGAAAAGAACACACACTGCTGAAATAATATAAATTGGAGTCTCTGGAATAAATCATCCTGTGTGTGTGTGTGTGTGTGTGTGTGCACATATAAACCTGCTACCTTGCGATGACCAAGCACCTACAGTTGCAGAAGCAGAGTGTTAAATGTTGGATGCTGAAATGTTTAACTTGTGGCAAGCACTCATTCACTTTCAAAAAGCAAACTCCTTAGTTTTTGCAATCTAACATGAGACAAAAACTCTGTATAGTTGTTGCTTACATTTATGGTGTTTTGAGCAATTTGCGAGCTAAATTGGCACTTCAGAGGCTGAGACCTTTGAAACTAGAGGAGCCAATATCTTAGAGAACCTGTACTGAAGGGTGTGGAGGAGTCCAGCATCTGCACTGCCACCATAGGGAAGTAAAGACACCAAAACTCCACCTGCCAGGTTAATGTAGTCCTGCCTAGCAGACCAAGGAGAGACAGTGTTTGTCACGGACAGGATGCTTTCTCTAGTGTCCCAGGAAAGACTAGATCAAGAAACCTTACATGCTGATGATAGGATCTGATAAACATTCTTGAATCTGGTAGTCTCATGTACATGAGGATGCTGTAGCACCAAGTCCCCAGGTCCATCTGGCAGCAAGGCTGAGCATGTGTTCCCAGTAGGCACACACACAGAATGCATACGTACATATATATGTATATCTATATATATAGCTGTCTACACAGATTGGCACAGACAGAAAACATCCATCACTCATAGACCATCAGAGGCACAGATGGCCCAGTCCTTTTCATCCTCTTCTGCAGGTCAGGGCTGCAGTACTCTGACAAAACATATGCACGTGTCTATGCACACACAGCATAGATCCCTCCAGCGGCTGGTGCTGGGTGCTCACTCCATCACCACACTCAGGCCCTGGGTCTCCCTGGCACTTGGACCTATCTATGACCCCCAGGGAGCCCCACAGCCCTGTGGGCAGTGGCCACCCACAGGACACAGCCTGTCCCAGGACCTCATCCTGAGGGTTTGCCTGGACCATGGGCTACTCAGCCTCCTTGGACACTGGGCAGTGGCTGGGGCTGGGTTCCCACAGCTGTGGCTGCTCTGCTCCTTTGCATTAGCAGCAGTCAGCCCTCGGTGTGACTCCGCCGATCCATTACTGAGATGCCAAAGGTGGTAATTGTCAGTAAAACTGACAGTCACGCCCCTGTTTGTTGCATTTCCACGCTCCAGTTTATATAATTTTTTCAGTAAACCTTTCAAAACTGACTCACATTTACAGTAAATGAGCTAAAAGTGACTTTGTCACTCATCAACAGCTGCCTGAGTGCCACTGTGGGTAGAGATGTACCACACTGACAGGGCAGAGCTGACAGAGTTTCAGTTCACAATTAGCAATTGTTTTCTTGCTTTGCTTCTTTGATTATTATTGCTTATCCTGCCAATAATTTAAAGCCTTGCCCAGTGGATACTTGCGATAAGAATGAGAATAGTGAAAAGGTTTAGATAATAATGGAAAAATGAAGGGACGATTGTGGCAAGACCCTTGGGCAGAGAAGAGTGCGTGTAGCAGGTGTCTTCCTACAAACTAGCATTTCTCTGTTCAAAGAGCAGGGTTGGCCACAGCCCTAGCTGGAGTCTGCTTATCAGGAAGCATAAAAAGGAGCCATCTTGACAGTGTCATATATCCCAAGCAAGCCTTTTCTGTAGATTTCTGTTTGCACTTCTGACAGCCACATCTTTAATTGAAGGCTAGAAGAGGCCTTTAGTGCTGTCATTCAAAGAGCATTTCCAGGAAAAGCAGAAATGAGCCAAACAAATGTGATGCCAGGGGAATTGTTTCTTTGTGAGGACTTACTGCTTAGTAAACTAGAATCCTGTATTTTAAAATAAATTCGCCTTCATCGGTCTATGACTGTTGCAACACAAATTTGCAGTGGAGCGCAGTGGGTTGGAGACAACCAAGTGTAAGCGTGAGGTTTCAGGATTCATTACTGTGGTGGATTGCTCTGGCAGAGGCACATCCCCACTTGGGATTTGCCCGAGATCAACAAACATTTCAGTAAATCTTTGATTTTCCATTATGTATGTGTGGCTGATGACCAGCGTTACAGACTGCTGCAGGGAGAAGTCTTGAAATCCACCATGAAGTCCTGCAAAGAAGCTAAGAAGGGCCTTTAAGAAAGGTTCGCAGGTCTCTGTCTTGGGCATTGCATTATTTGCACCCGTGCAAATTAAGATCTGGGGGGGGGGTTAACCACAAAGTATAAAGGGATCCTCAAGCCAAAGCAAATGTCCTCTGTCAGGATCCTATGCACCCTGAGAATCCCACCAGTGCCCACTTGAATAATACCAGCATTTTGTACAGAGCTTCAAATGGGCAAGGCTTGGTAGAAGAAGCTTGAACCATTTCTTCACGGGGTAGATTTCAACTTTCCATCTCCAGACAGTGCCACAGATTTTGGTTCTGGTCATTTGCTTCCTTTTCTCTCTGTTGTGAAGAAGCTGATTGAAATTCATATTTATTTCCTGGCAGTGTATTGAAATGGAGGGAACTCTTTTCATTAAACCCAGAATCAGAAATCACATCAGAATCACTGAGGTGATGAAAGGCCAGTTTTTCAAGTCCAGAAAATCTGTGAGGTTTTAAGACTCTTTCACTGAGTCTTCCTGCTCCTGGAGAAACGCTTTTAAATTCAGCCAGAAATGTCTAATTTCTGTGTATATATATGTATATTTATGTACATATATATATGTTTCTGAGTTCTGCCAGTACCTTCAGTTATCCTGCAGAACTGTGGGTATAATCCTGTTCCATGTTCTCCTGCAGTGGCTTCAATCAAACAGCATACAGAATAGCTGTGGCCTTAAGCTAGTGCGTATAAGAACACTTGCCAACCTAGCACAGGACTTGAAGCAAAATCTGTGTCTGATGGATTTCTCACTGTGCTATGAAGTGTTTCTTTATCTCTTGTTCCCCACTTCTTAGGAGTTACAGTCTCGAAATCCTTGCTCTCTAATTGCTGATACCGCACCTTCCCTCTCCCTTCTTCTCTTTGTTCTTTGAAACCAGCTGAGCTGTCAGTCAGCAAAGAGGAAAGCAAGCAATAAACACAAGAGCTGAGAAAAGCCAGGTGATTCTTGCTGTTCCGAAATCAAATGGTGTTTTTCTTATTAAGAGACATTTTGGATACTGCTTAATTACTTCTGAAAAATATGTTGCTGCTCATACTGAATGCTTTGTTAAAGGGGGTTAAATCTGCTGTGGGCACTGCTGGTCTGGTTTACAGGTTCACTGGCCCTGTTGAAGTATTGCTCTTCTCTTTCCCTGAAAACCTGCTTTATAATTTTATGTATTAACGATCCTCTGAGCATCTTAATACACATCCCTAATCAATTCATAGAGAAACTGCCACTCAGTACAAACAGTTTCTCTTTTTCTTTGGCATCTGTTGGACACCAGCATCAATTGACAGGCCTAAACCTGAAACAAATGAATACTTGCTAACAAAAAAACAAAGACCTCATGCTTGCAAAAGAAAATATGCTGCTCAATATCTTTATCATTTATTTTGCCCCCAAAGTAAACATCTGGGCAAATCTCTGAGTCACATGCAGCTGCCTGTAGGAGGTCTATAAATACAACATAAAATACCTCACTCAAAACAGATCCTTCAGATATACGTGCTTGGTTTCTCATTCACTTTCATTTCAAAAAAAGAATATAACATCTTTGAACTGTTATCTTAGTTTCTGATATCAGTGTTCTGCAAAAGCTGAATATCTTATGTGAAATGACAGAAAGAACCAGGGCACTAAATTATTCAGAGACTTGCTGAGAAGATATGGGACTTATCATAATGAAGGTTAAATCCCTGTCCAGGTTCATACTCACTGAAAATTGCTTGTATTTGCTTCCGTAGCTGAAGTAGGGTGTGTTGATGTTCTCATTGCAGAGCCTTTGTCACCAGTCCTCCATCATATGATATGTTTGTACTGCGTGACGTGTACAGTCTTGTGATACCTGCTGCAGTCTGAAATGAGGTAGCTTGAGCATCAGCAAGCTGCTGGTACAGGAATGGTGTCCTCAGAGCTTGCTGGCATGGCAAGTTTCCAACACCTGAGCTACTTTTATGGGAGGTGGCTGCTGCTCTGTGCAGTGTAGAAATATTTCAGTGTGATGTCCACGTTTGTGGCAGGAAGAACACAGGTGAAAGCTCATCTGGAGTCTGAATTAGTTCTTAGTTTCTTCTCATTAGCAGTATTAGTATAATTACTGTCTCTAGATTTTCAGTTCTTCTGAGAACTCCTGGTGATCTGCAGAGCTTGTGGAGGTATCTGTCACTCAGCCTGCAGGGAGGCAACCACCATGACATGGCAAGCCACAGTAGGAGATTTCCTTCTGCTCTCTTCCTTCCATGAGCTTTATGGCAGGAGATGCATGACTCAGTCACCACGCAGGAGTGCTCTGACTCTCATGTGTCTTTTCCTCTCAGTAAGTGAGAGTATTAGTTGCCCAGTGATGTGGTACATCATGTCTCACAGCACAACAGCTGCTTCTTCCAACTCCAGTAACAACCCTTTAGTGGTCCGGTTCTTCATGGGAAGGATCAGTCTACCTCCATGCACTGATGAAGAAAGGGAGACAGGATTTGATTTACCTCTGTCCTATTTTGTCATTAGGAGAGCCAAAGCCTTCAGATACAGCTATGTAAAGTAGGTTACTAAGCCTGAGACACCAAAGTAAAAGGTGCTGGATTTGAATGTGTTCCAAGCATGGGAATCAGAAGAAGCTGTACTTCAACAGTCCTAAAAATAAGGCCATTTCTAATACAATAACTAAACCCAGCACTAGGTTTGCAATGTTTGGAAAACCAAGCTGTAAATGTCAGCCTTCCTTTAGCGTTTTTATTTATTTATTTATTTTTTAGTAATACTCTGTAATACTGCTGCATCTTTGTGCTGATTCAGAATCCCAATGAAAAGTGTGGGGTGCCTGAGAGATGCTGTGGCCACTAATGGTAGCTTACCCATTTGCAAGGAAAGTTCTTTAAGACTTCCCTAGGATAATTTCTCAGGTGCTTATGTCCATGACAACATTTTATAAGTGCAATTTTCCTAAATTATAGATACCCTTAGATGTCAAATATTCCTTTTCTGTGCAGGAAGATGTGTGAATCCTTCTCCACCAGGGCAGCCTTCTTCCAGTGAGCACTGCAAACCCCAAATGATCTAAAAGCACCTCAAATAGTTGCATTTATTTTAGCATTTTAGCCCAACTAATGAATTTAAACTTATTTTCTCAGTTAACTGTCATGGTCTATTTTAAAATGAAATACAGTGAGGGGAAGATAAGCAGGACATGTAGCCAAAATTTCACCTCTTCCTGTGCTTTGATTTTTTTGGCCTTACAATAAGCACTGCCATTATGAGTAAAGAGAGCAGAACTGAGATCAAATATGGAGGCATTTTAATCATACAACCTGCTTCAGGCACAAACTATGAAGAACAGATCTAGTTTATTTAGCACAGCTCTTGCAGTTTTCTGACAAAGCTTTTGTTCCTATTGCTGTATTTTTATATCAGTATTCACCTTCTGCTTGGTTCCCAGTGTATGTTTTAAGTAGTTGCTATGGCAGGTACTTTTAAAATAACTTATTTCTTAGCTTCTCTTAAGGGAAAGAAAGATCATTTTAAGGGCAAAAATGGTGAGATGAGGATCTCAGTTTTAACCAACAGAAATGCTGGGGTGTTTGACATTCAGTCCATTGCAGGAAAGGTTATTGCAACCCAGTATTAGAAATGAAAACCCCAGCTCTTTAGGGATAGTGTGGTTGTAGTACAAGTATTGATACTGGGTTACTTCTACTGAGCAGGGATTTGAAGAAAATGCAAACAGCATTTCCTAACAATATAGATTTTAGGTGGAGCAGAATTCTGAAGAAAATGTATCTTCTTTAATTGTTGTTGATGAGTGTGCTGAAAGTATTTGGAATCTAATTTAATAAAAGGAAAAGAAAAAGGTGTGAGTAAATATCTTGAAGAGCTTTGTTGAAGCCATATTTATTGGGCTAATTTTACTTTAAATTTGAGCTTTAGAAATTTAGTTATTGATAATCTACTGCTTTTTTTTTTTTTTTTTTTTTTTTTTTTGTAGCAAGATTATTTTTATCAAAGTTTTGGATCAAGCTGTAGCAGACAATGGACAGCTTCATGCCACGTCTGCATCTTGCAGGTAAAATTCCACTAGCAAGAAGGTCAGATCTAGTAAACTCCTTCAGAATAGGCTAGGAAAACAAAGCCTTGGTCTGCTATTCCATCAATTCTCAGCTGGAATACAAGGTAGAATGACTGGAGGCGCTGCTGGAGCAAGGAAGAACTCAGTGTACCTTACATGCATTTTTAACATACTGGGTGCAATTTTGCTTTGGTTAATGTGATGTTTTGTGCTGTCTTATTGCTGATGGTATAAATTGGTGCAATCTTACAATCTCTATTTTTAAACTTAGTTTTATTAGTAGTCATTTGCTGACTATCATTTTAAAGACAACCAAGATTTCTAAACTCAAATATCTGTTATTACCTTGCTAGGTCAATATTAAACAATTCAGTGAATAATTCAAGTCCGAAAAATTTTGAGCGCTCCTGAAGGCAAGAGAAACAATAGATGCTCAGACACTTGCAATTCAGACTCCCTGTTCAGGGATCTAACTTTTGATATGAATTTTTAAGATTTTTGGCTTATACAATCAATGCTTTGCAAAGCCACAAGAGAGAACTGCCTTAACAAACTTTAAGTCTTAAAGGTGACTATAACGCACTGCAAGACCTTGATGGAAAACCATGCTGCTACTTATTTAATTTTTTTTTTTTTTTTCTGGGGTTATTTGGGTCTCTATAATGGGCTAGCCAGCAGGTCTAAATCAGCCCTGCTCGAGCAGCTCCAGGAGAGATGCCCGGCTTAATACCCAGTGAGAGACTGGTAAATGTATTTTCAGATAATGGAAAGTTAGTTCTGTTTATCAGGAAGTCAGAGAGGAATGATAAAATATCACAACGTTTGACGAACAACTTTTTAAGTAATCTTGTTTGTTTGTTTTTGTTCTTTTGGTTTTTGTTTTCTTGCAGGGAAAGGTGTGTGTGTGTGAAAAAGCCTTCCCTTTCACATCATCGTGTTGTAAATCTGCCTAATCCTGATCTTTGGTTACAGCCACAGTGGTGACTTCTTTTACACTCTCTGTTGGAAGTGAAAGCTGGTATTTACAGGAGTTTACCTAAAAAGACATCAGAAATGTAACTACCACTGTATATGGGTTTGAATCCAAACTATAAAGCTGAATCCTGGAGAATGTGTGAGAGACAGATTTGAATCCAAACCATAATCCTAGTTTTGTATACGGTTCTGATGGACCTGATCAGAAATACAGAGCCATACTCCTGAAGGAAAGATGTGGCCGGTGAAGCCAGATGGGGTGCTAGGCCTTGTGAGATGGGGTTTGCAAGACAAAGGCAGGAGACTGGCAGAAAGGTTTCAGTCCAGAACTTAGCTCTCAGCTGGAACTTCTGGGTCCTTTAACCCAAATTTCAAATATTTAGTCATTTGGAAGTAATTTTGAAGCTCTCAATATGAGTCTTCATTTTTCAGAGGTTCACTCCTTCTACTTCAAGGATGTTGCCACTGAAATGTCTTACAACTTTAATCAGCTAATTTTAAGAAAAAGGCTTTTGGGTGCACTTTTACAGAGAAATACTACAGAACAGATTTTTTTCCATCTTATCCTTCTGCTTTTCCCCACACAATTTTATACTGCTGAACAAACAACTGAATCTTTTATTTCCTTTTCTTTCCCTACACTGGTACTGTGATCACTAACTACATCCTTAAGAAGCACACAAATTCTAGAAACATTATACCAGCAGACTACATGCATTTTTTGTTCCTCTTGCATACTGTACAAAAAGAGAGAGGGTCAAATTATTACACCAGAGGGCTTTAATGTAATAGTGTAAAAGAGCATTATTTGTTTTTCTGTGAGCTGGCCTGGATTTGCATGGCTGAGACAAGAACAGCTCTTTGCCCACAGTATTTGCAGGTTGCATAATTGTCAGAACAGAAGGAAAAGCACAAACAAGTCTGTTCATTATGGTCACTGCAGACGGTGAGAATTGGCCAGCAGTACTGGGCTCCAGCAAGTGCGGGAGGTCTTGGGGAGGTGTTGAGAGCTGGAAGGATAACATATCAGTCTGGGGAAAAAAAATAAAAAGGGAGTAGTTCTTGTAATTGAAGGGTATGAAACACTGAGTAAAAAGGATAGTTGAATTTGTAATTCAAAAAAGAAAACCACTGATGATTTGGGAAGCATTTATGGCCAATATGTTGACAGATGATTTTAATTGTTGGACAGATCCTTATGATAGCTCATAAAAAAATTCAGCAGCAACAGTCCCTGCTCCAGAGCATTTACTGTCTAAAAGATGAGTGTGCAAAAGAAGCCATCACTAAGGAAGCTTTCTTTTTCTCTTTCAGTTTAGTAGTTGTTTTATTGATTACCTTTCTGGGCATTATGAAGGAAGTGATTCTTTCGGAAGGCTATGAATGATAAAAGGTCAGCAGATGAAGACAAAGAAATCTTTTATACCTATGTCGATACTACAGACCACTACCAGTGCTAACTGTCAGGGAGAAATAAAACTTTATGTCGAGACAATGTTTTCAGGTTTTGTTCTCATGCACAAGAACAGCTGCTGACAAGAAGGCATGTGAATGGGAGCATGAACTGGGATGGGATTTGGAGTTTCATCATCAGCTGAGAAAAAAAAAACGCTTAGAAAAGTACTCACTTCTGGAGGAATGGGACATTGGGTAGCTGATCAGTATCTAGAGAGGAATTAGAGACATAGCTATAGGAGAGTAAATACAAATGTAAACAAACAAACAAACAAAACAAAACAGTGCTACCTAAGCTATGGGTAATGCTGGGATTTTCTAGTATATACATGCCCAGAAGTATTAAATTCACTCCAGTTTCATCCAGTTACATCTCAAATACTCTGGAGACTGTAGGAATATTACCAAATCCCAACTGAATGCAGTAACACATAACTTAACTTTGTAATTTTTTTAAAAGTATGGGAAAGGAAAAAGATGTATAATGGCAAAGCAGGAATCAAGAGGAATTGCTTTAAGAGTCCAATTAATTGCTTAATGAATCCTTTCCAAACTCTGTAGATACACTATAATATAGACCAGATAAGTGTTTCTCTATGAATTTACAGTTTAGATATTATTGGTTCAGTCTGAACTCAAAGGGAAGGTTGAAGTGGCGAATAAGGCTTTGAAGGAAACACTCCCAGTGGATTTTTTCCTTTCAAATGCATAAGATTTCTTCCACTTGAGAATAATGTTATCTGCTCACATGCTGTATGGGAAAAGAACTTGGGCTAGGAAGCTCCAAAAGAAAAAAAAGAAAGGATGCACTGTATTGGTGGACGGGCTCCTAATTGCAAATAGTCTCAGTATTTTATGGTTTGCAGGCATTATTGCTTTCCATATTTGCTACATCCATCATTCTCTGAAAGGCACTAATAGTGGCCTTGGTATGGCAATATCTGAGAGCCTCACGCGCCTCCATTTAATTAGCAGCAAAACTCCCTCCTGCAATTCAGGGAAATCGCATTAGCTGTTTTTTCCAGCAGGGAACTGAAGCACAAAGAGCTTAAGAGGCCTGTCAGAGATGACACGAGCAGTGCGTGGTGGAGTGGGAAGCAAGCAGCTTCAGGACTTCAGCCGCAGCCCCGTCTCCCTCCCAGCCCCCTGCTTGCACCACCCACCCCTGCAGGCTAATGCACCCATAGGGATTGTCTTACCGTGGCATGTGTAGAGTTACTGGAAGTGAGTTTATTGCTTTTAATGGCTCGGGTCATTTATTCTTCAGTATTCATGTGGGAGTAGGCATCCAGTGAGTTGAAACACTGCTGCTCCAGCTAGAGGTAAAGCTGAAACCTAGCTTTGGCAGTGCACATGGCTTATACTAATGGAGAAGTAAAAACAGCTCTTCCCAACATGTCCAGTGTTTCTCTGAAAAATGTGAAAAGCCCTTGGCAATTCTCTCTTTTCCAGTCCACATTTATAAAACTATAATACTGTAATCTCTGAGTAGGCTCTTCCAGGGTCTGTTGGCAAGATATAATTGTCTAGCTCATGCAACATAAACATGAAAATGAGAAGCAATCACCTTACTCCTTCTTATCTCTTTCTCCACCTCATCCTCAAAAATAAATAAATAAAAGTAAAGAATTGCATCAGAAGAAGTAACTCTCTAAATAATTTGAGAATCTAAGCTCAGGAGGAGCCAGCCATGGTGCTGCAGCCAGTCATTTGCATTTCTAATATCGCCCTGTGCTTTTGTTCCTATTGCTGTTTGTGTTTGCTGCTGATTGACAGCTCTGTGTCCTGTTGGCCATGCATAAAATTTGCTATTATCACATGAAAACTGTCATAGCTCAGGTGACCATTATATTTGCTGCACATCTAGAGAAAGCATTGATGTTTCAGAGAGGCCATTCCTCATCTGATGATGAGGACACTGGTTGGTTGGGACAGCCCTCCTACAAGCCACTGAACAGATGTCTGATAACATCTGGCCAACCAGAGCCACAGAAACTCAGTGGAGGAAGCCAGAAGCTCAGCTTTGGTAACTGGGTTCTACAGAGCTGAGCTCTTCTGCTGCTAAAGGTATGGTCTGTTTGCTGCCATCACAAAGGCAGGACCCAGGGTCAATTTTTCTCTTCTCTGGCTCTGAAATGGCTTGTCCTTCAAGTCTAGTAGGAGGGATTGCAGAGACTACAGCTTGAACACTTTCAGCTGTCACAATAGCAAGACCTTCCTTTCCTCTTCTTTGCTGACAGCTGCATGCTAGACCAAAGGGTCAACAGCAACACAAGCACACTCCTACTGAAAGGTGCAGAAAGATTTCAGCATGCCCCCGCTTTCCTTTTATTTTTCCAAGCTGTGAGTCAGCTCTGGGAATTGAATAACCCCATCACATAAACTGCAAAGAAGAGGTCCTGTCTGTATGTATCGATGGAGACAAGCCATGACTGTCTGTGACCTTGCTCATGATACATTAAACAACCACTTCAATCACAGTCACTCCACTGCTTCCAATTCGATTCATTGCTTGAGCATGAATTTTTCAGGACTAATTACATCTAATCACGGGTGACTTGGACACGTGAGCAAACTAAAGGTTCAGCAGCAAGGCATGAGATGAATGAGAAATTGGTTGGCAAGGACAAAAAGCCAAATTTTAAGCTGTAAACAGAGAAAATGTATAAAATCTCAAAGAGACAGAGGAAAGCTCTGACTGTCCAGAAAAGCTGGAAAATATGCAGGACCCACTTTTAATACATAAGGTAGTTAAGAAAGGGGAGTCTCTCTTCATCTTTGTTTTGAGCCAACTGACAGGATGCAAGGGAGCATTCCTTGATTGAGTTGCCTCAGATCATGAGGAGGGAGGGCAGCAAGATAAGATGGACTTTGAGGAAGCAAACTGCAGTAGACTCAGGCAACTGATGAGTAAGATCTCAGGGGAGGCAATCAAACTGAAAATGAAGTAAATGGCTATTTCTTTAAAGAAATACTCTAAAGTGCATTCCTGCCAACTGTCCCAGAAGGGAGGAGGAATAAGTTTAGTAAGAAGTTAGCCTATCTAATTACTGAGCTTCTCATTGACCCAAACTCAAGGGGGCACACAGAAAGAAAAATGAGAAATGATTGCTGAGTGCAACTCTAAAACATTAACATTAAGGTGAAGGGAAATCAGAAAAAGAAAGGCAGAAAGTAAGATACTTTCTATCTCTGGTCATAGCATAATTTCTTGTTAGCTTCTGTAGGAATGGCAGTAATAAGGAGATAAACAGGAAATGTATAATCCATTATCAGTAGAGGGGGAAAGCTATTAACTGATTATGTTTAATGTCTTTTGCCCACATCAGTGTTATATTTTTTTTTGTTTGTTTGTTTTGTTGGTGATGGTGGTGGGTTTTTTTTTTGCATCCCTTAGTAAAAAAGGTTAACTGCAAACAATTGGCTAATCATTTCATACCCATGACAGAGGGACAAGATGCACCTTGGGGTGTATCATTGCTGAAGCAAGCACAGACCTGGGGAAAGCTGGGAGATAACTGAGCTCCTGGGAGACTGGAAAAGGCATGGAGAATGCTGAGCTTGGGTGAGAAAACAGGGAAGAGCCAGGCATTTCCTGACCTGATAAAAGCTTATCGTCAGGTCCCAGAAAGATCCTGCAACAAATAAACCAGCTCTCTGGAAGTACTTAAAATAAAGCCAGTTATATCAACTCTCATGGGTTTGCTGAGATTACTTAGGAACAAATGTCCCACTCCAAAGATAATTTGGTAGGAGACGGGTTGTGTCACAATCAGCTGAGATGTCCTTCAGCTCTGTGCCCTCCAGGCCTCTGTCAGAACCAGGGTCCAAGGACCTGGCACCAAATAGCCTTGTGGACAGAGGGGTCAAGTCTGATGAGCTGGGGGAGAAAAAGCAGTGCTTCACAAGCAGGGCTGCCTGGCAGCAGCATTCCCACAGGGGTATGAGCTATGTTTAATGGTAAGTGTGACAAGCTGAAGAGTCATGTGTGCTTTTTGGCACAGTCCCTTGGAAATTTTGGTGGGCATTGATGTCATTCAGGCAGTGAGACATCAGCAGCTAACCCACAGGGCAAGCCAAGGAACCCAGTCCCTGCAGCTCCTCCATGTGTGAGGTGGGATTGGATCTGAGACCTTCCTGATCTCCCCAGAACTTTTGGCCCAGCCACAGAAGTGAGTCTGAGCAGCTCCCAAACATAAGCCCACTGACATAAATCTCTGTAAAGGCCTTGCAACTGCTTTTCTTATTTATCACAAACATGGTATTGATAGAGGAACAGAAGGCGATGAGAAAAGCAAGGGACACTCAATTTGCGAGAAATATCTGTGGAGCCAAATCACCGCTACCCATGCATCCTCGTGGGTATAGGCCTTTGTCATGACAAGCTACTGCCAAATTTTCACTCTGATTACTGTAGTCCAGCCTTGCCAAATCAGCTCAGCCAGTGGAGCCACATATTTAGCAGGCAATGAGACTGGCTTCCCTTAGAGAGTGTTTTGCAGATGGATGGAGCAGTGATGGCATGAGGCAGGTGCAGAAACCATCCCACTACCCTTCCAATGGTGGAGTCTCTGAAACATTAAGTTAAACGAGAAAGGTTTGTTGGGCAAGAAAAAGTGGCTCTGAGGAGCTGTGGCTCAGTGAAAGTTGGCACCAGCAGTTATTTAATGGGTCCAGCTCAGATGTGCATGAGGTAGCTCTAAATCAAAGAGGTGGCCCACATGGTGGTAGCAGGCCAGGTGTAACTTCCTAGGTTCTGTGTGGCTGGTTTCCAAAAATCCTGTGTGGGGCTGGGAGGATTCACTGGTTACTGTATTGCCATCTAAAGCATTCTCCCTACCTCAGAAAGGATTTTATTTACATAAAATGAAGTTTCAGCCTGGTTATGCCATAAAAATAAGACCCGACTGCAGAGTGTTTGCAAATCAGGCACAATCCTTCTGTGCAACCTTTGACATGAGGTGGTTACTTCTCATTTTGGTATGCAAAGTTTGCCTTGGCCAGACTGCTGAGCTGAAAAAAGCACATATGCCACCCTCAAAGCCCGAAAGCAACACTGCCAATTTCACAAGTAGTTAAACTAACCCTGGAGGACTCCTGCTTTCTGAGGCAGGAGCCAACCATCTCTAATAGGTCCTTTCCATCCCCGGCTTCTCTGAAGATGCAGTCTTTGAAGACTGTGACTGACAGACTCATTAACACTGAACAGCCTCAAACGCACGCAGAATAATGTGGTGAGCTAATTAGAGGAGCACTGGGATAAAGAGAGCATGACAATACAATATTTCTGACGTTAATTAGAGGAAGGGAAAAAAAGCAAGGCTGAGCTTCCCGACTGAAACACAAGATCACGGTGAGCAGTCCTGCAGGATGTTGAGGACAGGGGACCACATCCAGCAGGGCCTGTGTGTCAGGGGGAAGTGCCCCAAGTACTGAAAAAAAGATGAGAAATAGCTTGTAGAAAGGACCAAAAGGGTGATTCCTTTCTGCCTGTCTCCAACCTGCCACATAGGTTTTCATTCATGCATACTAAGACAAAATGCAAAGGATGGGGGAGGAAAGCAAATCTAACTCCCAGACACGCAAAACTCAGGCTAAGAGTAAGAAAGAACAAGAAATAGAGAGCAGCTGTAGGGCTTGAAAGGCATTAACGTGGGTTTCTGTGTGTCTTAACCATCTCTTGCAATGTTTAAAGAATGAATCCATGTTGGTTTTTTTTATCCCCATTCCTGGCCTCTGGCTCTCTCTAATTGCTTCCAGTTGGGTGTCCCCAGGATACATTTTTCCTAGGTGTGCTCCTGCAACTCTGCATGCTGAATTTCTTCCCCGTGGGGTTTGGCTGTGGGATGATGCTGGGGAGAACCAAGCCCTGTGGAAGGGCAATGCCAGCTGCTGGCTCTGATGGGAGCTACCTCCAGGCTGACAAGGGAGTCAGGGCAGTTTTGGGGAGCAGGGACAGCTCCCTAAGAAAAAAATGAGTACAAAGCAAATGCTTGCTCTTCCTTCTTCCTATCTGTGTCACTAGTATGAAAAGTATACATATCTGCATGTGCCTTTTCTCTTTTAAATAAAAGAGAAGGAAAAGCACCGGTAACTTTCAGTTACTAACCCTGTGGATGTACTGAGAGGTCAGCACAGATGCAATTGCTGTGTACATCCCAGAAGGCGGTACAATTTCACCTGCCACATGCAACACAGATGGGAGGTGACGTGGTTCACAGCAGATTCAACCCTCTGGTAGCCTGCTTTCTTCCTCATATCCTTACATCTCTTTTGACCTGGACATGATATGGCTTTTCTTATTTTGGGATTACACTTGAGAGATTTCTCATATAAAATCAATAGATGCCTTTTTACCTATTGTGGTATTAAACTATTATTTGTAGTATCTTTATATTTGTTTAAAGGCCAAGGGATTGAATGTCACAATTCTTTGGTGTGTAAAACAATCATCCTCTCTTAAAATTCATTATTTTTCACATAACAACTAATTGTAACATTTGTCATAATTATTTTATGCTTATTTCTGATTAAATAGCTTGAAGAAGCCAGACAGTTCATCTAGCGATTAGAAAAATATAAATAACAGAAAACTCACCAAAACAAATTTATCAGGGAAAATGTGTCGGCATTTTCTAAAGGCTTTTATGACCATCACATCTCAGCTCTGTTTTTATATTTAATGACCAAAGGAAAAAGAGCTGTTATTCTGCGAGGCACAGTATATGTGTTGCATAAGACTTTCTGAAAACACAAGAGATGGTCAACCAGCTGTCAAGGTTACTTCAGTTAACTCTGTCCAAAGAAATATGTTCTGCATACATGTAAAGCTTAAAATCTGGTGATGTGACAGCCTTCCAACGAGGGTGGATTTCAGCAGGAAAAGCCTGTCACTTCCCAGCAGCAGAGATGTGGTTCTTTCCATCTGGGGAAGCCAGAGTCCCCTTGTCAGCTCAGCCAAAATGGTGACAAAAACATGACTTGGAGAGCTGGAAGAAGAAAGATTCTTTCTCTCTCTCTCTCTGTCTCTCTTTCTCCCTCTCTCTCTGTATTCCTCAGGTTTTATGCTTGCAAAGCTCTAAGATGTAAACTCTTGTTTTGAATAAGAATTAGAAACACACAGGTTTTAGCTCACTCCCTCCTTGGCCAGCCGCTGTTTGGAAACAATAATAAAGAGGCAGTAAAGAGGATAGTACATGTAAGAGTGGTCAGGGGGTGAAATTCAGGAAAGCATCCTGTCTTTGCCCATAATTAGTGTCTATTAAATATCCTGCTGCCTCCCTGGTGGTGGCTCCTCTGCAATGGAGGTCCAAGTACTCCTGAGCCTGTCCACAAAGAAGTTTTTATTCAACACAGCAAAACATGGGCAGCACTGAGCACAACATTTATTTACCTTATGCTCTCTATCTTGGCTTCTATATCTCATACAGTTTGTTTTGTTTGTTTGTTTGTTTGTTTGTTTGTTTTTCTCCCTTCATTTCTTTCCTCATTTTTCTCTCATTAATTTTACGAGAAATTTCCTACCTTCTTTTTTGTCTCTACTGAAATCTCAAATCATGTAAATAGCTGCAAATACATGCTCTATTTGCAAAATCATAGGAAAACACTCACATCTTCAAATAACCCCCAAGAAGCAAATAAAGAAATACGAAGCACAGATAGTTCCTCTTCCTCCAAATCTGAAAATAAATAAATAAATAAATACATAAATAAACCAGATAACAATGAAATCAAAAGCTTTGACATTGCTTCCTGTATTTTTATCACTTTATAGAGCCAGAGCCAACCTTTGAGAAGTTCCAAATCTTGGAACTTAGAAATCCTCACCCAGTAAATAAAATTCATTGACTTAGGAAAAAAAGATCAACAGCCTGATCATATTATTCAATTCTAAGTGTTTAAATGCATTAATTACTGTCTGTATCTATTTGTGATCAGTAAATTTGTTCTGAAACTCTCTGTGAATCAAGTCTGTATACAACAGGGGACTGCTGTTCTCTTTCTGGAAACCAAGGGAGCAGGACAAGTAAATGAAGAAAGATATTTCAAGGGATTTAAAGACTGAACCAGACAAATTCATCAATGTGCTAAAGAGATAGAAAGCACTTTTAGGAGAAAACACATGGAGAAAAATACCCTAGCATATGTATTAGAAAATTACAGTCTTTCTACATTCCTTTCCAGTTTGCCACTTTATTGACCTAGCAGGGCAATATATCTAATGGACTTTGAAGGTATCATCTCTGGGAGACTGCCAAAAAATCAGTCAAGTAAACTATTCTTTTATAGCACAGATGATATCATTTAAATATATATTTCTCATGTTTCATGGTGTGTGTGAGGAACCTCATTCCATTGGTTAAGCACAAATTTATTTACATTACAGCATTTCTGCAGGAAAAAAAAAAAAAAAAAAAAAAAAGTTATTGGGGTCCCAGTGAACTTAAGAGTATATAAAACACCAGCCCAGTTCACAAATGGCTCAATGGCTCATCAGACCACATCATCCAGGCTAAACACATCCTAACCCAGCAGTCATGATTTCATCACTCTCTCACTGGATTAGCAAAGATGAGCAAGCAAACAGAACTGAATTAATCTCTGTTAATGAGTTTTCCTCCCATTTCTGTTATGTAATGCATTGCTAAGCCCTCCTTTGTCAGGGATCCAGATCCTTCCCTTGCACACCTTTACAGCTACCAACAAGCTGCATAGGACCAGGATGGCCGGAGCTGTTAGACATATGAGTATATAGTGCTAATTCCTTCTTTGATCTTCAGTAGCAATTGTTGGCTCTCAATTTTCTGGAAATATCTGAGAAATGGAGACCTATCACTTTCTTTGATAAAAGATATATTTAATTCTAGCTATGGATATTGAAAGATAAGTGAACTTCAAACATACTTATTGGCCATCAGATGACCTGATTAGAGCTCTTCCAACTAAATTTCCCCAACTATCTTTTGTATATATTCTATATACAAAGTAGAGTTGAACCAAGTCAGCATATTTATTTGTCCTTTAACCTCATGCTAATGACAGACGTAGGCCTGGATGTATATACATACACTACTGATGTAAAGGAGAATGACAGCTTTTTTTCACTGTAGTCTTGCTGACTTGTCTCTGTGTTGAGATGCAAAGACTGTTATCTGGCTAAACTCCAACACCTGAGTCACAGCTCAGGATATGGTTCAAAATCTACTTAAGCTGTTTTTTCTTGTAGCTCATCATAATTTGGCTACTACCTGCTAGTGAGCTATGTGTCTGCATAAAGCATGACTTTCAGTTAATTTATTGTGAATTCTCATTCACCAATTAATCATTTCATCCTCCGATAACTATGCTATGAGAAAAATTAGCTCCTACCTTGCTTTTGAATTGGAAAGGTATGAAATACAATTGTTCATTTCTTTACATTGAGTGACAAAAACTGTTAAGGATAAATTGAGGACTGTGCACATCCTTTGAGAAAAATGCCTGACTTCATTAGAGTAACTTGTCTCTCATAGTCTGGTTTTAAAGTCATTTCAGAAAAATAGCCTAATCGTCTGCACAGAAGCTTATATTATATGGTATTTGATCATTTTATGTTATTCATAAAAGTGGAAAGTTTCTTGAGTACACCTTCTTGGCTAAAAATCTTGCCTTGGGGAAAAAATGACATTTTTACTGATAATTAGATGGTAGGTAGAATAAATAAATAGTATCTGGAGAAACAACTTTTAGAGGACAATTACATTTTCCTGTACAACTAAAATAAAAAGGCTGAGACACAACTGATAAAAATTTACAGCAGCTGTAAAATTGTTGTGATTTTAAATTTAAACATTGAGAAAGGAGTTATTTCCTTGTTAGCACAGTAATTATTTATTTTTTTTTAATGTGAGGCTAGAAATATTTAGAAAGGTGAAAACATTGTTCAGAGTGTTGTGATGCTCTATTCAAATGGTCAAAGAGCTGGTGGGAGTACTAAAGAGGCTAAAATGAAGGCAGATTACTACTAGTACTACTTTGGGTACCTCTGTCACCAAACCATGGGGGTCATTAAGGAGTGATTATAACGGATTAGATGACCAACACAGTTTAGTTGTCTATTTCATAATGAAGTGGATCACCAACTACAACTGTTTGTCCTGGTCCCTTGAGTTGGACAGTCTGGTTCAGAGTCTGCATTGCAGATGCCGTGTTTGGCCATACCACTCCCATCCTTAAAATTCACAAAAAGGGATGGCAAGGCTGTGTGACCTGCAGCAGCATGAATGCTCCCAATGAGGCTGGAAACTCTGCCCATCTGCAGGAACTAGAGAGGAGCTTTCAGGTTGTGTTGCAGAGGCAGAGGTTCATACCTCTAAATACGTGTGAAAAGTCACTGTAAGTAATAGTAGGCTTACTTGTATGTGCAATGGTCATCAAATTGGAAACCAAACAATGCTTAGCTCAATTTTCTTGACTGTAATGTATGACATTGCATTCCCTGAGTTGTCTAATTCAGGCATCAATTAATACCTTATATGGTAGGAGTACTCTGCCACACATCAAGATACCTTATTCTGTTGGCTAACCACTATTTATATTTACACCACATCACCATTACAGGCTACAATGTTACTTTTCTTGATCTTAAAGTAAATGTCAGGCATTAGGATTCAAAACAGCTTGAATTCTGTAGCTATAGTACCAGTTGTCAGAAATGTAGCTCTCTAAACTTAGTCTAAACACATTTTCATTTCAACACATCAGCTACATCAGCACATCAGAGGGTTTGCTACTTTGCTATCTAGTTAGGAAAAAAAAAAAATTTTTTTTTTCTTGAAAGTAACATTCATGTTCCAATCTCTTCCACTGCAACTATCAAACTCCATTTCAGAAATTGAGTCCCCTTTGATTTACATGACTACAATTGCTGGAATTTTAATGGAGAGAAAATAGATCCTATACATTAACAGGTAATAGGGAAAGACAAAGGAATTAATTTATTTTAAATATTTTTCTCCTGTTGTTAATCATGGTTATAAGAATATGTAGAAACCTACCTCCTGAAGAGCAAGGCATGGCAGAGTCTTTTAAATGTTTTGGTGTCTATTCCTATTTCAGGACTTATGATTTTGGTAGAATTATAGAAAAGGCAAAGTGAAGGGCTATCAACTCACTGTACTGTGAGTCAGGCATCTGTGGACCATACTCAAGAGATGTTCGTCTACATTTCTTTGAAGATAAAAAAAAAAAAAAAAAAAAAAAAAAAAAAAAAAAGATTCTCCTTTTCTCCTTCTTTTCTAGGCCATGGAGAGAATGGCAAGAGCAAGAGGCAAGAAAGTGGAGTCAATCTTACTTGAAGGGTAGGAAGGAACAGAACAAGCATGGGTCAAATTTAATTCTTCAGTCATCTGGTGCAGCACATGTCCAGGCTGCACCATACTTAGGGCAAGTTACCTAGTCATGACCTCACTGCCTGAAAAGTTTGTATTCATATTTGGGCTGTGGCATGGAAGGTAGCTAGCAGCTAACTGCTGGAATTTCTGGTTTTGCATGTGATCACATGCCAGACACATGTTCTGCTGAGGTTGATGATGTACAGCCAGTGTGTTAGGTACAATTATTACCTAGTCCCAAAAATTATTTGAAAGTTTGTCAGCACCTGACTTACAAATCAATGCAGGAGGTGCAAGAGATCTGTGGCAGTGCAACTAAGTGTTTCAAGTGCCATAAACAAATGGGGTTTAAATGCAAGCAATTCTGAAATTGTAGTTTTGGAAAAAGTGAATATGGGAGTGCTGCAAGCACAGCCCCCCTTTTGATGATGTGTGGATATTTATGTTGCTGTTGAATACTAAGGAATACTAATTAACTGGACTTCATTGTTTGAGAGAGTCTCCCACCTATTTTTTGAGCTGCAGGAGTTGATGAGCCAACTAATGTAATTATCACCTTTAGGAGCGGTCACTAACTGGTAGTTACCAAACCACTTAGCATGGATTGCAGCCTAACCCTAACAGATTGCAAGAGATCTCTTACTGCAAGCCTACACATACCATATACCTAACATAGTTTTGCTGCCATGTACATTGAGCAAGCAGGGAAAAACTAATTGACACAGACTTAATACAGTGCTGTGCTACTGTTTTGGTGCAATGCTATCCAAGCCACCAAGTGTTCGCAGAATCACAGAATCACAGAATTTCTAGGTTGGAAGAGACCTCTAGATCATCGTGTCCAACCTCTGACCTAACACTAACAAGTACTCCACTAAACCATATCACTAAGCTCTACATCTAAACGTCTTTTAAAGACCTCCAGGGATGGTGACTCCACCACTTCCCTGGGCAGCCCATTCCAATGCCTAACAACCCTTTCGGTACAGAAGTTAAAGTGTTGGGCAACAGGAAGACATGAAAAGAGTATGCTCTGTCTTTTCATAGTCTACTGTGACCACAGGAGACCAGCATTCAGAACTGGACATACTTAACAAAATTAAGGCCTTGTAATACATTTGGTCTTCCCAAACACTGCACAAAGAAAGAGGAAATAGAAGGGAAGGTGGTGGGTGGCTCAGATATGTATTTCATGACCCTCAACATCCAAAGAACCTGATAAAGAAGATCAAGGAAGTTGCTTGGAAGCTTAAATGAAGAGAATAAGCAACCAATGAATAACAGCAATGATCAGAAAGTGTGCTGTGGGTCAACACAAATTTTGCACTATTTTTTTTTAAATGAAAGAAAAAAAAAAAAAAAACAAACATTAATTTTCTCAGGTTATATGCAACCAGGATGAAAGTGAAAATTTAAGATGCAAAAAAAACCTCCAGGAACCTTAAGTTTTATTAGGCAAGCAAGGACCACATGACTTATGTCCACATGTAGATAAAACTGAGCATGTAGTGTGAATTCTCTCATTGGATAGACAAGGCTGGAAAGGGCAAGAGACCTTCTTGCAAATAGAAGGTTGTTAATCATACATGGATGAGAAAAAATTACTGTGAAAATAATATAATGTGCTAATTAATCCTACAAGCAGAGAGGAGTGTTCTCTTTTTTGCACCTTATCAAAATAATAGAACACAGACTGCTCTGCCATTTGGTTTAATAGGCTCATACAATTTGCAAGCAAACTCAGTTCTGGTTAAAGAAAAACTCACATAACAGAAAAGACACTAATTCTTTTTAATATATATATATACATAAATTAAAAATATTTTTAATTTAGTCAAACAGGCAGATATTTAAAACATATATAATCCCAAGTACTAGTTTTCAGCATAATTTCCAAAAAGTCTGTGGAATTCACTTGCACTTTGTGGTTAATCACTGTGACTGGCAGAGTAACTTGACTGATAATAAACTAAAATATGCCACAGATATCTTCCTTGCTGAAGCATGATAAAAGTCTGGCCACAAAAAGCCTTACTTACTGCAGGCAGAATTATTTCTCCCTGGAAATGTAAGCTCATATTTCTAAGTATTGATTGCAATAGGCTCTTTTTGCCATTCACAACGAAGCTGTCTCAATATGAACTGGAATTACTAGTCATGGTGGTATATTGGTAAAACAGGTCCACAGAAGTCAGTCTGTCAAAGTGAAATTGGACTAGGGAACACATTTTACAGGAAAACCATCAGTTAATACATGAAGTAGAACAAGTTTTGTATCCCTTTCTGTCCGCAAACATCACAGCATGTAGAAAGCCTGATCTGCACCATCAGATTTTTGTTGAAGAGATTTCTTCCTATAAATGTGAAAAAATGGAACTGTGCAAGTCCTGAAGCCTGCTCAAAACCAGAACTGCCCCAGTGAATGCAACAAATATCAATTCCATCAAAGTGATAAGGGGGTGAGGAAACTAAGAAAGCTTCAGCAGTGGGGGGAAGCATATATTAACAAGACATATGTGGGTATTTTCTTGCATAATGTATCTCTTTTAGCAAAGGAAATAAGGAAAAATATTTATAGTTTCTGCAAAATATTTTGAAATAAGAGAGAATCCCATTCTCTTGTGCTCTGCACTGCAAGGATAATTTGTGTCATAAAAGGTCTGTATCTGCATTTTTTGTATTAGGCAAATTGTGTTCCCCCAGATATAAGTATTGGAAATGGATCTCTCAAAAATAATAGTGGCATTGAAAGAAAAGGAGGGCACTTTTTTTTTAAAAAAAAAAAAAAAAGTTTTTTTTTTAATCTGAAGCTGTTATGACCTGGGTCCTAAACTGTTTAATGTCAAATGGAACCATCAGCAAATACACGATCAAGTTGTCCTCTTCATATAACACATCCCATAAATACTTATTTGGAAATAGGATTTTTGATTATGGGTAATGGAAAGGTGGAAGTTGTAGACGTGGATGTTCTGCTTAACAGAAGTAGAGGTGTGTATATGCAGAGGCATACAGATGGGACAAGCATCTATAATAATGTCTAAATTAGCTCCAGCCAACATAGAGAATCACAACACAAAAATCTACTTGATGTTAAAAAGAAAACAGTTTTAGTAAGAAATTATTAGCTAACATGGGAGCCTAATTAACTAGAAATTAGTCTTTGACCCTCAACAAGAAGACACTTGCAGGAATTAGCAGTTTACAAAGGGGAAGATAGTATTGCTTAGTAACAGTCGTCTTAGAAAATATATGTCACTTTGCTTGTAATGTCCTTACTCCAGACTTCATTTTCACTCTCCATATACAAGACAGCGTGGGCTGAGCTATAATTATGTGTTTTCCAATCTCTGCAGTGAATCCATTATCTAAGGGGAACCCCACTGTGAGAATGAATTTGGCACTGTATATAAATAAACCTGCTTTTGACATAAGATACAAGCCCATTAGCTTGAAAATAGAAAGCATTATTTGATTACAATTATGGCTGTAATACTAACATCAGCAATTGCATACATAAAGTAGAAGAAACATGAAATGATTTTGCACATGATGTCGATTTAGAAACACATCTCTCTAATATGTGTATGAAAATTAACGTGGTGGTCCTTTGCAGTCCCAAATGCTCTGAAGCTGTAACATGACTTGAAGTAGTGGAAGCTTGTCCTATTGCACCATGGAGTAGCTAGTACAAACATGTTATTCAGATATGTAGCTGGCTTCTTCCATTAGAAGTCTGTTGGTGCTAGAGTAAATTTACAAAAATCAGTAAGTTACATGCATGGTATTCACAATTTATTGTGGTAACACCAACAGAAAGAGCAGCAGAAGTGGTAACTATTTATCTTTTTTATTTTATTTTTTTTACTGGTGAGTGAAAGCAATGTGACAGATTAGTGAGTCTCCAAATATTTATATTTTATTTTTGATATAGAGAAATTAATTTACTTCTTTTTCTGCATTTTAATCCCATTTGCTTTTGTATAAACTATGATGTAAAACCACAATTATATCATAAATTCCTTGCCTTTATAGTATGACTTCTTATTGAAATTAGTTAAATTAATTAAACTAATTAATTAAACTAATGAAATAGTTTAACTTTGGAATCTCAGTTCTGTGTACATACAGATCCAGCAGACACAAGATCGGTTTTCTTCTGGTGCCTGTGAAACAGGAATGTCTTGGTAGGTACAGTTAGCACAAGGGCCTTTGAAGGTTTGCCAAAATCTGAGTTATTAGGAACAAACCAAGATGACAAAAAGGTGGATGAGATCTGTGAGACTGTGAAGAAATACCTTATCCAATTTAAGCAGAACTGATGGCTGGAGAACTGGATGAATACGTAACAACTCTAACATTACCCATTCTACTGGTAATATATGGACTATTCTTTTTCTGCTGAATACTATTAAATGCCACTGACTTACAATGTTTATGTGACATGTTATTGATCCCCTTTGGTTGAAGAACTGGAAGTTTTTTTTATCAGAAAATTTTTTGCTTACATGCCGGTAAAAATGCTAAAAAAAATAAAATTTACCCCATTATTTGGCAGGGGAATATCTGTTTTCTAGATGAAAAAAAAAAAAAAAAAAAAAAAAAAAAAAGATTACTTAATACATATGACCTCTTAAAGCTGTTTTTTTTTTTCTTCTACCAAAAATATACTGTTGAATACCAGTAACTGTGTTTTATACCAACATGTTAGAGTTTTAGGTGACTTCGGATATTTGCACACAGTGACAGCCAATTCCTATGGTGTGCTTCTTCTTTCACAATAAAAGCAACACCAAGTCCCACGTCCCATCCCTTCATCATATACCGAAACTACAAACTTGTGGTCAGAAGCAATTTTCTTCGTAACAACATTTGGGAAGAAATACGTGACTGATCCAGAAATAGGTTTGATATTTTGAGGTATGGAATAGCTTTGCAAGGACATGAAAAAAAAATAAAGCCCAATTTCAAACATGATACTCACAAGAGTAAGAAACACTTATTTTTACAGTGACTATGGAGCTGGGCCATGTATTATTGCTGTGATCAAGATAAATCTGCTTCCTAAGGGAAGTGAAGAAATATATCCTATATGAATTTTAATTTCAAGGACAAGACCTCAGTCCTGCAGAAGCCTGTTTATTTAGTCTCTTTTGCCATGCAAGAAACTCTATTAACCCTCTAATGAGCAGAGGCAAGTAGGTTGGAATGGGGATTGTGTTTTCTTATTAGGAGTTATTGCAACAAAGGCTCTTATATTACAAGAAAGTGAATTTTACAGATTATATTCCTGACTAGTGATGGACATAGAGCTGATCTTGTCTCATCTGTGTGTAATTTCCTGCCTTTTTATATCTTTTCAACATTGTCTAGTTTCAGTGAAATTTTACAGAGGAGTGAAAAATCTTAAAATTACTAAACCCCATTAATTTCATGCAAATTGGCAAGGCGGTGGAGGAAGCAGATTCCAATTACTTAATGGACTGAAGTGAAGGAAAGGCTGTAGGATGAGCTCTGTCACATTATCAGATGTTGGAGAATCCACAGGGAAAGAAGCCATATAGCTGAAGATGATTATTTGGTCTTCTGGTATAGACAGAACTACAGCTTGAAGGAAGAGGCAGCCACTGCTTCAGTAAGCGTCTGTCTGGCTGTGGCACAAAAATACTGACACTTTAGACCTTAGTCTGGCAAATAACTAACACCATAATGTTCTTACCTGCATTTTTATATAAGCTACGCCTTTGTAACACAAACACATGGTGAAATTTTGCACTTCTCTATGTCATTTAGGCTTTTAATATTGCTCATAATATTCTGTGAAAGCAAAGAACCCAAGGCGTGTTAATGAAATCTGTTGATAAAGATGAGGAGAGAAAACAAAAAACTGTCTGAAGAGAAAACAATCTGAAACTGTTATAAAAGGTGTCTGCACAAAAGAGAGTTACAGATGAGAATATTTACCAGAAGACACAAAGAAGTGTGCTGGACTGATCCTTCCTGAGCAAGCAGAGCACTCGGCTGCTGCACTGCACATGGGCTACAAGGAATTCAGAGAACAAAAGCTGATGAAGGTCTGGAGAAACTCTTACACCAGCTGATGTTTTTGGCATGATTTCCTCTGTCACCATTAAGAAGATGTACAAGACACATTATAGGAATATTTTAGATTTGAAAAAATGTAATGTCTCTTTTCCATATTAGGTTGATTGAAGATGCTAGCAGAGGCTTCACTTCTACCTGTGAGAAGCAGTTTAAAAACCCTGATAGTCAGCAGAAAATATGAAAGAATGCATATCATAACAAATGTGTAAAACAAAACATGAATCTGTTTCAAATAATTCAAAATTAAGACTACTTTACTACTTCTGCCAAGCATATGCATATGCATACAAACACAGCCATAGAAAAAGTCTCATTATGCAACCTATTTTTGTGGTTAAAATTAAATGTTTTCTGGATTAAAAAGCAAATAAGCACCTAAATATCCTAATAATGGTTGGAATAGTATATTCACACACAAATATATATTTATATTCATGTATGTAGTGCTTTCTAGCAATACAATTGTGCAGAATTATAATACTTATATATGATATATATTTATCATAAATACTTATGAATGTATATGTGACATATATATATATGCTTGAACCCAGGAATATTTCTATAAAATACAAGCAGTTATACATCAGACATTAACTAATATGGATTTTATTTATTTTTATATTTTTTATTTGTTTGTTAAGGGGAAGCATACTAATGGTCCAGCTGTAAGTCAGACTGTAAACCAGCAGATTTGTCAGGATTTCTGGTGCCTACCTGTTAGGCTATGAGTTACCAGATATCTTTAGCACATGATCTGCTGTTCTTACTGTTTTATTTCTGGAGGGGGCTGCTGAGGATAGGCAGTGTTACCTGCAAGACATCTGGAATATGTTGTGCCCATGAAAAGGTGATAGACCATTAAAGTTCTGGAAGCAATTGCTGCTGGGTCAGCTGAGCAGAGACACCCTTCTTCCCCTTTGCTTATTCCTGTCTCAGATACATGTTTATCAGATTTATTAGACTGTTTTCAGCTGTAATCTGAAATTTTTCTTAACTCCATCCAGAGAATGGCACAACCTATCCTATCCCAAGAGTTCTACCACTAACAGGCTGCTTTTAAGCCTTAGGGGAACAAAACCAAACAAAACAAAGAACAAGAGAAACGGAGAGAAAAAAAGGACTTGTGCACAAAAATATTGTTTTGTTATAGTTGTTCAAGAGGAGATAAAAGCAGTGAGGACAGAAGGGTTACCACTACAGATGGACATGATGGTACCATGTAAAAATCTCACCCTGATTCCCAGGGGCCAACAGCTGAAAAGAAAAAGCGTAAGTGCAGTGTGCTACACAGCAGGAAGAATAGGAACTAATGTATAATTCAGACAGTGTGTTAATTAGCGGAACATAGATTACAAACCCTGGGAAATGATGGAAGAAGTAGTTTCTCTTTGAATTTAAAAGCATTGTAAACTTGCGCCTGAGGATTATTTAACAACAGATTTCCTCCTATCAGATAATTAATAATTTATCAGTTTTAAGGATAGGAAAACTTAAAAAAAAAAAAAAAAAAAAAAAAAAAAGCATGAATATCTGAATCAGCCTGGTTACTCTAAAGGTCCCCACATAGCCTCAAATGAAAATACTTTGGGTCTCACAGCATCAGAGGGGAGAAAGAGAAAGGTTCACATGGCAGGGGAGGGTATCCTGGAGTTTGCATTCCCGATGCATTTAAAAGTCAGTTTAGCCATAATAAATCCCAAATGATTGACAGAAATATTTTCATACTTCCTCCTCACAGATCTGAGCTTGACTTTAGTCGCCTGCTACCCGAGTTTGGCAGTAATTCTGCCTGACACTCCAGTATTAATCACAATGCTAAATCAGCACTCTTGGGCACCAGTACACATCAGTAATGCCAGCTGACATTAAGACCACACTAATTTCTTCCAGCTCCTAGGGAATGTGACATACAGTCACTCTCCTAGCATGGCATGCCCTAGGCAGGATGATATTGCTGGGTGTTCGCCATGGCACTGGGCACCATAAACCTCACCCAACATCCCATCACAATCCTTGGGCTTGGGCAGGTGAACAGCCCCATGTATCCTAAAAATTCACTCTCTTTTCAGCCTTGTGCCAAGGCACAGCACTGCACAACAGGTAGCATCAGCTGTAATGCAAGAGCGGCTGCCCACCCCTCAGCTGGTTTTACTGCGCTCAGTAAATTGGAGGCCGTGTTATTGATTAAAGGCAGCAGAGCAGGTCTTTGGGGTTTTATCGGAAGCAAGATGAATCTTTAGGAAATGCAGCTCCCTGTCTGAGGGATGTGGAGCAATGCCCAGTGGGGCTTTGAATATGCCTCACATTGCAGGAGTGCAGGGGAGTAACTGCGCTGCCAAGCCGTGCTGATGGGCTGAAGAGCAAGAACTGTTAAGACTAACTTCATGCCAGAATAACTTTCTGCTAAAAAAAGAAAAAAAAAAAAAAAAACAACACAAAAGCAAACAAACAATCTAAAAAAAAAAATAAATCAAGAGCTTCACTTAGAAAGGGAGTGGAAGGAAAGATATGGTTTAAAAAGTCTTGAAATTTCCCTTGATGATCAATGGGGGTGGGGGGTGGGGGGAAGGAACTTGTTCCTTTGTAAAAATGAATGCACAAAGAATTCTGCAGCACATAAAATAAAATAAAATAAAATTATGTTTTCCACTCTTGTTCCTCTCTATTTTATAAGGAATCTCAGGCTCCTAAATCATGCCCCTCATGTCTACACCCTTCTTCCTGCCAAGGCTTCCTAGAAGGTTTATGGAAGGGGTCACAGAAATGACACCATGGGCTGAAATTTATGGGAATCAGATGAACAAGAGAACATTTTATTCACCACTGCCAGCCAGGCTCACTGTCCCTCCTGGCCACACTGGTGGCAGATGTCCCTTCCCTTTTCCAGGTGGCAGGTGATGTGCTTCCCACCTGCCCTGCTGGCCAGCAGCCCTACACGTGCCTCATGCAGAGATGGGTGCCCACCACCCCCAGCCCAGGGAAACTCCCCCTGGCTCCTCCTGGCTCTTTGCCCACCCTGCCCCTCCTGCTGAAACCCCATCACACAGATGAGGAATCCTTCAGCATCAGGGCTGGCCTATTACTGTGTTTCCTTCCCAAGTACAGCAATGGGAAAATTCTAAAAATGAACATAAAGGGCTGACACATTCCCCTTTACCTTACCAAATAGTGTTGTTGCACTTCAGCCTACTCTCCCACCTCCTCTCCATCTCCCTCAGCTCTAACCCATCTTATTCAGACTTGCAAAGAGCCATGTATGTCTTGGGATAAAGAATTAATAAATTAAGGAATGAATAATACTACCCAAAGAAGGAAAAGCTTCCAGCAGTGCCTATCCATTATTTATTTGTTGCCATCAAGTTAATAATTGCTGTTTGTCTTTCAGGATATTGCTTTATAACTGTCTGCTATATGTTTTTTACAGAAAAAAAAAAAAAGATATTCGTTACAATAATAGCCTTTAGCTCTTGCACTTATGCCTTTAAAAGCATTACATAATGTTAATTATACGGTGTACATTAAACTCGTTGCAACAAACTAACAAGATTATTTTTCAGATACCCAGAATGCATGCAGAATAGGGGCATTATGAAGACTATCACAGCACATCCTTTACTTTTATTTCATACTCTGAACAAGCTCTCTCCAAAACCAACCTGAAGCAGCCTGTTTGGCTCACTTGTTTCTGTGAAAGGCAGAAATTGTGTGAGATGGCCGTGCTCAGACATCTCTGCTCTTTAAAATGCAGAGAACAATAAGACCATAAGGTTCACCTCTCCATCCTCGGGTCCTACCTCCCACTGCCCTCCCGCTCCTCCCAGCCCCGTTTGCCGACCTCATGCGTTCCTGGTGGTGGTGTGGAGCCCCAGAAGAGGAGCCAGAAGCTCCATCCTGAGCAGCCACTTCTGCGTGTGGCAGGTACCTCAGCACTACACAGAGCACTTTGATGTATGAAACCATTTCATGGTTAGTTCAGTATTTTTATGTACTTCTGTATATGAAGTTGCTGGGTGCAATTTAGTTTGAAGAATATATTAATGCTATTTAGACTTTATATTGTAAAAGATGATGTTCTGTCATCAGTCTGTGTTTAACTGTTGCCATCCCATTTTCATTTCTGATGATTCTCCCATTAGTAGCATTTTTGATCATCAAAAGCAATGATACCTCCAGACAAGAAGACCCAAAGAAGGCCAAAAGTCAAGTATGTTTTTTTTTTGTCTGTTTTGTTTTTGTTTTGTTTTTGTTTTGTTTTGTTTTGTTTTTTAACTGAAATACAGAACTCAGTCCACTGAAGGAGAATCAAGTATCCTGGCTTTGATTCCCTTTGAATGGATGGGAAATTATCCTTTTGGCTCCATTTAAATTCATTGCTGAGTGCATGCTCACAACATGACTAGTCATTTTATCATCAGCCACCATCCTGCCTAGCTTTTATGTAAGATAACACTGAATGGTCCTATGATTAGGCTTTATATTGGCTACAAACATGGAAACTGTCAAAAAGCTTAAAGCCCATATGATGATTATTATTTTTCTGTATCTTACATCCCTTTTTGCTGAGAGTGTCACCTGAGAGAGTGTCACCTGAGAACTGGCAAAGATAAAAAGCAAATCTACAAACCATGTTATTTTACTCTCATCTCCTGCAGTACCAACAAGACACTTCACACGTGATATCTTCTATTTACATGCAAATCTTAGGTTACTCCTCCAAGAATGTACTCTGGTTGTGTAAATGTATTTCGCTCAAGCAACTGACAAATATCAACACTCCGTGGGTAAAATTCAAGTAATGTTGAAAGTTGAGAAATATCTCTAAGATTTTATTATTATTATTATTATTTTAAATATAAAATGTATTGAGTAAGGTTTTTGTTTGTTGTAACTGATGCAATGTCAGAGTAGTTCATTTGATATCACCTGAGGTGTTGAGGATGTATACTACCACTGCTGAGTGGATTCAGAGGGAACTTATTTTCTTTAAATTACAAGACCTTGATGATGAACTTCCACCAGCAAAAGCAAAATGATACATCTTTAACATTTCTATAAAATCTAAATCTGTGTACATCATGTAAAGTGTCTTGAAATTTGCATGCATCTAGCTTATTATTAACATTATTGAGAAGAATAATAGCACTCAATTGTTTTGGTTACATTCAGAAACAAATAAATCAATCTCAGGGTTTTCAGCTACTTGAGAAGAAACCACCAGCTAAGCCACAGCTTTCAGAGAACATTCTAGATGAAAGGAGACAAAATTATACCTCAGAGAGGAACAATGTTCAATATTACAGTAGAACTACTTGATTAATAGAAGAGACTGTATGAGACCACTTTGATAGCTCTTTTAATTTTAGACGTAGCCCTGTTCTCCTGACACGCATAAACCACCACAGCAGTAAGTCACTCTGTTTTGCTCCTCTGTGTACAAAGTTTGGGTTGCTGGGATTGTGGCTATAATTTTAGTTACCCGGGTGGTGAGCTTTTAAAGAGTCTGCAGTCTGTAAAGCTGGTATCAGGGCATTTCCCTCCTTTGACTTGTATCTAGTAATTTAATTTCTCTGCTTAGGTGTTCTTGCTGTGCTTTTGTTTCCAGAAAAGCTAATGAAATTAAGTGCCCTCTTGGAAATGCTTCAGTGTCTCCCAGAATAAGACTAAATGAATAAAAGAAGATTTTTAACATACAAAATAGCACAGCTGGGATAGATAAATGAAGGGAAGAGGTGTATTTGTACATCACTGTTGACTTCACATAGAATCAAACATATTTGGACTCCGGGATGGTGACGGTCTTAGCCGCAAATGGCTGTTTGAAATACTGTAATTATTTCCCAAGCTATGACCAGAGACATCTACAGAACCTCAAATACCCTGGCATGGTTTCTGGTGATAAACTCTGGCCTTAGAATCCTGCTGTGGGATATCGAACATGAAGTAAAGGAAGCAGAACTTATTGCTTGTTGAGACCTTGCAGACCTCCTCAACTCACAGACTTTCTCTGCTGTAGTCACTAAATGCCCACCTGGAACTGCACAGCCCACACAAAGCTAACAGAAACATTGATGTCTCTCCAGTTCAGCAGCCTAAGGACTAAATTCAGCCTGGTGCTTGCTTATCTCATTAGTGGTTTTGTAATAGCATCTTGCAACTATGTCTAAGATTAGGGTACTGCATAGACAGTTGCTATACTAACACATAGAACATTTTATTTACTGAAAGAAAACACGTTTGTCCCCATTTTAATGAACTAAAAAAACATTGACTTTAATGGCTGTGGTCTAACATTCACCCTGGTGTAAAATATGGACTTGAGCACTGCCTGCAGTATCAGAGTTCAGGAAAAATGATCTGCTTTCCACCCCTGATCCCCAGAGCTGTCAGACCACTGGGAACTGTACACTTTTGAGGGAGGTGCAAGCTGAAACGATACAGCACACTATAGGGTCAGGGATCTGCCCCCAGCTCTGCCCCCAGATGGAGCTGCTCTGGGTAGTGGAGTGTGGGCAGAAGGCATCACTCCCCCAGCTACATCCTTCCCCTTGCTCAAGGAACCTAGAGGATCCAGATCAGCAATGAGAGGTACTTTCAGGAAACAATCCCATGGCCCCATCACTGCATAATGAGTGTAGGTTTCCAGCATTTAAGTAACCAAAGCCTAATGAGATGAATCTATGGTAGATGCTCCAGCATCCTTCCTACTTCTCTCTACTGGCCATATCAAGGTTTGGTAAATAGAGACACTTGCAGTTCTGGTCATTTCTCTCTTGAGCTTAGAGGGTGTAGTCCAAGTGGGCGGAAGCACCATAGAAACCTGTCTGGAAGCATTTCTGGGTTATTTGCCCAAGACCAGACAGAGTGGAGCAAGAATGGCACTGCCCTGCACTGCCAGCTCCTGAGCCCAGGACCCCATATACCCCGTGCACCCCACGAGGCCACTGCCCTTCTCCACCACCCAGCCCAGGGAAAGGAACTGATAGTTGTGGTCAGGATCCCCCCAGGTTCCCCCATGAAAAACTGAACTCACAGCAGCATGCAGTGAGGTTTAAAGTCTTGGTCCCCTTCCTGTGCACTTGGAATCAGCTCCACTGATATGTGACCAAGTCGCAGTCTGGGCTGGCAAAATTGCTTGTTTGGCATCAGGAGCTGCGCTGTAGCTGGCACGTACCTGAAGGGGAAATAATTAAAGCCTCAGACAGTCTAGTTCAGTAGAAAGAACATCAGTCTGTGCAGCAGGGGACTGCTACAGGAGCTGTTTTTACAAGTTATTTAAAACTTAGGAGTTTGGGCATCTGGTGGCAGCCAGCAGGTAAAGTGGTGGGGCAGTGAAAGACAAAAAAAAACATGGCTGAAAGACAAAACTGGAGGTCTGGTGGTTATAGCCACAAGGCCACCAGGAAGAGAAGCAAAGTAGATGGGGACGGATGCCCTGCCCTCTTCTCTTTCCTCTTAGGAAGCTGAAAACTGCTCACACAGCAGCATAGATAAGCAGTCCCTTGCTGAATGAGGTGCTCAGGTCCAAGCCCTGGACATGGGACTGTCCACACAGGCAGATGCAAGTGCAAAGATAATTATTATATTTCCATCACTGCATTAACTTGAGCATTCAGATCATAGTCAGAGGGCTTCAGCAAAATAATAATCATCATCATCTGGGTCAAGAGGTATTATGCTTTGCTGTGGATGAGATGGGCAGGAATCCGCCTTGCTTGGCACAAGGATCCAAACCACACTCAACTCACTCACAAGCTGCTGGGCAGTACTTTCATCCGTCTGGATAAGAAGAAATTTTTAGACCTATAGCTCAGGTTAAGAAACAAAGGAGAACAAAGACTTTGCTATGAGGCAAAGCTAGAATTAGATTGAAATGTCAATATCACTAACATGGTTAATGCCTTTGATTTAATACAAGTGGTAACTTTGAGTTTTGATATATGTTTTAGTAAGGCTGTGTCTCTGGCAGTTGTGCAAACAACGTGTCAAAGCAGTCAGTCCAACACAGAGGCTAGCAGCCCACCAAAAGTACACTGGTACAGTTTAGAATTATCACTTGCATTTAATACTGTGACTTTTGTGACATAAGTTCACGTGGAAAGTGCTGTGTTAATCCACTTAACAGAATTGTTAATAGATTGAGAAAATCAATCTTCCTTCAGATGCACTAGCAAATAACTAGAAACTGGTAAAACTGAAGACTTTGGTCATTACCAAGCTTGGCAAAATGTGAATAAGTGACCCTGGGGAAAGGCTCCAGTAAATGCCTTCTATCGACAGCTTGCGAATTTTTAAAACTGCTTTCCTGTGCTTTTCTATTAACTGGGGAAAAAAAACATTAAAAAAAAAAAAAAATCATATATTTGACTTCTCTCTGAGAATTCAGTACTGATGCATAATAATAACTCATTTGTTATTGTTAACCAATTTATACAGTTTAAAAGCAGTTTTTTCAGCTTAAGGGCAAAAGAAAATTACTAAATCAAATCCTTCCTTCATCTGTGGAGCTATTTGCTGAGGACTTTGCATCTATTACACTCCAGTGTGTCTAAAACTTGAAAGGTTTACTAAATAGCTCTCGTTAGTGTTTTCTTGTTTCCAAATGTCGGGTTCTTCACAGTTCACGTGATTGTAACCAGACACATGAATTTGTCTTGTACTGATAGTTAGGATTACAGGCCAATAAAACCAGCATCTTACTAGTATGTATGCATGTATTTACACTTGTGTATTATGAGAAGGCAACAAACAGAAACAGTTGCATCATAAAAAAAATAGTGAAAAAGTAAATCCATGGAAAATCGAATTCTAAGCAGTGATGGGTTTGCTGTTGTTGCAGAGGGTGAAAAACTGGCACCAGCTGAACTTCTTCAATTAGCTATGAATGACAACTTGGAACAGAGATTATAAACCAAATCACAAATTTATTTTCTGTAGCTCTTCTGCTAACAATGAGAAATAGCTGCCAAGCAGAATCATTTTACAGATTTCAGTATTGGAAACCTGGCTCAAGAAAACTGCCTTCCAGACTGAGCAATGGGAATAAATCAGTCAGTTTGTGGATGACTGCTCCTTCCATGGGACTAGGTTCCTTATGGGGTTCCTTGCAGGTGGCTGGCTTTCCCTTTCATGCCACTCAGGAATCACTGGTGTGCATGGAACTGCACGTACACAATATAATATGAGAAGTGAATCATCCCCAGCATGCAGCTAGCAGTCCAACCTCCTGGAAATGCTACAACTAGCTATCTCAGTTTTCCCTTGAGTATTATTGTCTTTACTGCAATGACGTGTTTAGTTTTGCTCTATTTTATTGATTAACAGCAAATGTTAAGGAAATAAAATATTCTTATTCTTGAGCCTGGGATGAAGAGCATAACCCTGAAATCTAATGTGACCTAGATGATCCTTCCTTTCACAAACCTTTCTTTCCATGTGGCTAGAGCAGTCATCTTTTCTTACTGCTCCAGTTCAAACTTCAGTAGAGTTTTGAGCTTTCAGACCTCAAAGGTGCAATATAGGAAGAGCTTGACTGTTAGCCTACCTCTGATCTGAAATAATATCAAATAAATCAGTAGCAAGAAAGAATTGCCTTTGGATAGATACACATAAAATTGGATGAGAAAGCATAACTGTCACTCTCCTAAGTTCTCTGTTTAAAACCTGAGGAGATACCACAAAGAAGAACCTAAAGAGTTGGGAATAAGGGAACTGTAGTTTGTAGGTGGTCTGAAGCATAATATCGCATGTATTTATGCTTGCTTTAGGGTAAGAGGGTAAAAAACTGCAGAGCTCCACTTATTACAAGGAGATAAGGCCTTCCAGTGAAGAGTCATTTGCCTCTCTGTCTGTCAGAGTTAACGCTTCAGCATCCTTGGCTGCCATGAAGTGATGCCAAAGGCAAAGGACTCAGTGTTATGGTTGATTGAGAACTCTCCTCATGTATTATAAAGTGTGTGTTTAGGACTTCTTAGAATCTGACCCAACCTATTTAAACACTGTCTCAAACAAATAACAACAAGAACAAAATGCTGTGAAAATTGCACTTGCCATTTGCATACCTGAGTCTTGGGAAGAAAGATAGCTTTTGGCCCTTTTGCATATCATTGGTGTCTCTGACCCAAGTTAACCTCGTATTATTTACCTTTGGTATTACCAGACTATCAACTGGTAAGGAGCCTGCTTTTTTTTTTTTTTCCTAAAGCTTTGAATGTGAATAAATCACAGAAAGAAGGAGAAACAGCTGTTATTTCTTCACTCTTGGTTGGTGACAGAAGCTGCATTTCATTATAAGGTTGAGATGAAAAACTCCTTTCCTTGGAATATAGTCTGGCTTGTATGGATCCTTTCTGAGGAGTTGGTACGTTATTCTACCTCAGTGCTGATGTCATAGCATTTTATGCTACCACTGAATAATTAGCTAGGGTTATCACACAGTTCATAGATTTCCTCTGATTCTGATGAAACCAGGGCACTGCTGGATAAGACAATATTACCCCTCAGGGACAAAAAGAAGCAACAGCCATTGACCTTTGAGATGCTAAAATTATCAAAAAATCTCTCACTTCTCTGAATTATAATGAACACTTTCCTTACACTGGTTTAGGTTTTCCTCAGCTCAGAATCTACTACTGTTTTAAAAAAATAAAAAAAGAGAGAAAAAAAAAAAAAAAAAAAAAAGTACCTTTTAAAGAGTTTTAGACCCCTTTGGGAATATTTCATCTGACATACATAAAGAGATGGGCTGCAGTAGCTGTGCCTACATTCCCTGGGTAAAAGGCAGCTCTGTGTGAGATATGTCTTGTGCTTTGGTTTTATTTTCCCTTCCGCTCTCTGCTCCTCAGCCAGCTCCATAGGCTTCAGACAGGAGGCCCCCGATGAGATTTGTCTCTGCGGTCATTCCTTTTACTATATTGTAGGCAGAAGATTCGTCTTTTTACTGGATCATTTCTCTTTGTGATAGAGGTCCTGAATTTCATTTATACTTTGTCCACTTTGGAGTGCTCTGGCACTGTAATTGGGCTTTAAAATCAGCTCGGATCGAATTTGTACTCACTTTAAAGCACTTCTGCTCTGACAGAATGGCATAAAATGGTTGTAGAATACACGGGGATCAGACTTGCTATGTTTTGATTAACTAAGAGCTACAGAGCTATCTTTTGAAATTGCATCAACATTAAGACATCACAGGTAAAGGTAGCAGGGTAGCTCTGCCCAGGGTACATACAATATTCGTAAACAGACCATCTGATATAGGTGTAATAGTAACCAAGATTGTGTCCGTGGAAAGAATTAATATAAAATTATACGTAGAAAGACACTTTGAATGTATATGATAAAGGAAAGAAGCTTTGATCTCAACATTTGTCAGAAACTATTAAAGAGAATAGTGCTGGCTATTATGTGAACACAGCAATGAAACTGAGGAAATGTACTATGAAGGTGAAACCAAGCTGTATTATTTGGAAGCAATATTCAGGCTGTCAGCTGTACACAATAAAATGCACATAAATATAATCTGGACACAACAACCCATCTGATTGTATCAATAAAGTGTATAGGTGTGTCAATGCATAACATCATTTAAATACCAATGAGAAATAGGCATTGTATTGGCCCATGCAGTGGAATACTTTTAGGAAAGGCTGGGGTTTGCAAGGTTAAAGGTACAGAATAAGCCTGGAATTTGGAAATCCTGTTTTGGCACTTAAAGATTTTCTGGCCCCACAGTGAGCTCAGTGTGGGCACACAGCTCCGACCAGACTGCATTTCAGTGACCCTGACTTCAATCATCAAATAAAAAGGGGTGGGACTTGGTTTGTCCTGAAATACTTATTTTTATGCACCTATTTGCAGGTGTCTCATGTGACCTGAGTACCCAAGATCCCATTATAGACACTGAAGAACATGGGCTCAGCTGTTGTGTCTAATGCCATTTGAGATGCCCTTATGCATCCTGTCTGCTTCCCAGTTATCAAGTGAGAAAATTGCAGGTTTTCATATCTACCAGCACTGTACAAGGTCTTTGGTACCCTCTGACATTTCAGATGTCATGGACCATCTATGGGCATCTGAATTAAACCCAAGATGCCACAGTTTATGTGTTTAATTTGATTTTACCAATCCTTAAACAAAACAGAAATCACTTCACTGAAATCAAGGAACTAAAAAAATGGAAACTCAGGGCAGGAAAGTATGGTCTTGCTCACAGAGAGAGAAGTGCTATTAAGCATCAGAGAACACACACACACAGCCTGATAACTTGCCCTGCCTTGTGGAGTAGCTACAAGTGGAGCTTGCATCATTGTAATGACCAGAATTCATTAGCCTCAAGACACAAATCTGCAAGAAAACCAGTTTCTGCAGTTCCAGCTCATGCAGAACTATTCATTCATCATTAGGTATGTACAAAGTTCATTGCCTTTAAAATCAACTGCAGCTTTCCCACCTGGCTCTGTATTACAGGAGCTGCTGTTGGCCTTTCATGTGCCCTGGTTCTCAGAAGCAGCAATCCCTGGACACGAAAAGACAGCACTGGCTGACCTTGGACATTATCTGTGTACTTGACGTACCTCGCTGCAGATACATCCTAAACAAAGAGCTGACTGAGAAACATTGAAAAGATTCTCAGATAAACATTAACTATTAACAGGCAGAACTGATCCATGCCAGTGCTTCATACCATGGTTAAGCAGTGCATAAGGTGCTTGTCCTTTTATTAGCATGTGAATTTATTCATATCATACAAATGGCATTTAGGGAAATGAATTGCCCATTATTCCACAGGGCTCTCGTTAAAGATAACTTCTCCTGTGGTTGCTTGATGGCAAAGTTCCTTCATGGATCAATAGGAAGCATGGAGAGAGCAGATGAACTTTGCAGTGACTACTTCTAATAGTGACTGCAGGTAATTAAAAAAGACTAGAGGTATTAGGAGTATTCTAATAGTGGTCTAACAGTAGTTTAAAAACATATAATAATGAAGTCAACTTGAACTTTAAAAATCGTTTAGGATAGTGGCTTTATTTTTTAACAAGTAGCTGCTACGTGCTGAAGGAATCAGAAGTTAAACATTGGCTCAATAGGTCTTTAAAGAGTTTTCCTACTCACAACATTGGTCATTATTAAACAGTAATGTTTATGCAAATTGTAGTACAAAAGCCTTTTCAGTATCCCAAAATGTTACCCTGCAAACTCATTAACTTTCAGCCACTTTGTTCAGCAAAAAGTACAAGACAAGAAATATGCCGAATGCAGTGCTACAAGCTGAGGGCAAATCCAGGGGCTAGGACTACATGGTCAGGTTCAGGAAGGAGCCTCTAACTTACTGGTAAAGAATGAGGGGAGAGTCAGTGTTTCTGAGGAAAAGACTATTTGTCCAAATAGCAAAGGGGCTTATTTTTATCCTCGTTCTTACCAGACATGCATTCTCTAGATGTAAATGTTTAAGCTGGACAGATAAGGATCTGATATAGCTCATGCAGCATCTGTGTGCCTCTATCTTATGAGTGTAACAAAGCAGACCTTTCTGTGCAAGTCCCTAAATTCCCTAGATATTCAAATGGCGAAAATTAAATGGATTTAAGGCCATCACAAAAGGTCGTGTACACTTAACTCATACATAGTCTTAGATGAGTAAGAACTCCCTCTGGAGGTCTTCACAGTCACCTACCACTTTCTGCTGACAACAAAGTGAGTTTAAGCACTTCAAAAAGCCTGATCCTCAGAGATTTAAAATATGGCCTTGTTTGATGCAAAATTTGGGTGAACTGCACCCAACCAAGTACCTCAATATATATATTACAGTGCCTAGGTGGAGATAAAAAGAACCAGCTACAGATCCTAACCAAGAAGATAAAGGAAGAAATTTGGATAAAACCTTTCTTTGCTGATTGATTTCAAAACAGTTTAAAAAGTTCAGAATTTCACACTGTGGAAGCCCAGAGAATGTTGGCACTGTATCAGGGAAACATATCAAGAACCATCAAAGCAGTAATAATAATAATAGTAATAGAAATAGTAACTTTCACATACTTTTCCGTGTTTTGTGTTAAAAACACAAAACAGACACGTTGTGTCATGGGAAACCTAAGAGCAGTTGGGATGACACAGAGCACTGGAAACCCAACTGGACTAAGCATTGATCAGGCCGTGTCTCCTCAGCACATCCTTTCCAGAACTGCACAGACCTCCATACCCACAGAGTGCTCTCCATAACTTCAGCCTGCTGCTTTGGGCTTTAATGCAGAGTCACTACATTGTTGACTGTTGCTGCATTCAGAAAATATTTATAGTAGCTTTGTAAGGACTTTCTTTTGTGTGTGCTCTTGCCACTTAAAGAATACCCATGCATTTTTCCTCTTTGCTGCTCCTTCATCCTTTTTTTCAAACCTTCTCTGTAAAGATCTTCTCTGTCCTCCTGTTGCTGTTTAATGCTACATCTGAGCATTTAGCTACATTTTGAGATACATTTTTCATAAAAGACTGTCCGAAGCAAGGGCCAGCTCACACTGTGCTGTTTGCACAGAAAGCGAGGAGGAAGAGCAAGTTAATTACTTTGGAGCAGTCGCGCTTCCCACTACCACGGCCCCTGCATGAGGTCCTGACGCAGCCGCCAAAGCAGCCTGCGAGAGGCAAGAGCTTGCTGACAAGTTCCCTGGTGCTGCTGTGAGCAACGCCACTGAGCAGCTCGCAGCAAATGAACAACCCACAAAGAGCGACGGGACACCGGTGATGTAACCCTTGCTAAAAGACAAGAAGAAATATCAGTGACCCCTGAGAAGCACAAAAGCCTTCCTGCCCCATTCTCCTCTGCTGAACGAATGTGTGCCCAATCCTTGTGCTGTTCGCCTCCCTATGAGAGGCACTTTGGGAAAAGAGTGGAAAAAAAAAAAAGGAATTCTCTGTCATTACCTAAGTGCTGGCATTTTTTGTGGCTTCACAGGCTAGGATGATGTGTCCTAACCTACATTGTGATAAATACCGAGCAGACCTGCATCTGGCTTCTGACTTTCTCCCAGCATCAAGGATTACCAGTGGCCATGCTGGCTGCACTGGGGTAAGCACATTCATCAGCAGGAAGCACTCAGGAATCTCCTCATTCCTCAGTGGATTAGGGTTTGAACTGTAATCACCGGAGTGAGACAAGTCCAGGGGATCACGGTTTGTTTTCTTTAGAAAGCACTGATTTTTTGGCTGCTGCTAGTGACTGCATGCCTGGCTTAGCAGCCACTTCGGTTCTGTTGCGTTTGTCTTCTCTTCCTTTCTTCCTGCTTGACCTCAGGGGAAAATTCTTGCTGTTTGTCCCAGCTTGCAATTACACTGCTGGAATAATTGAGCGGTAATGAAAAGAAGCATTTCTCTCGCCTTTTTTTTTTTTTCATTTTGGGTTGCAAACATTTTGCTTTACTGCTTTTGCTTCTCCTGTCTCCTCAGACATTTGTGCCTGGGCCCGTCTGTATGACAAATTGATATTGAGAAGTTTAATCTACCATCTGTGTCTGTTTATAGCCGGTGACATCCCAGACACAGGACTTGCACCAAAGAGCCCTCTAGTCAGGGTATACAAATAAGAAAGGGTATGGCAAACTCTCAATATTTTGTTAATATGGTTTCAGCAGGATTTTTCACCCCTATAATCTAATAATTGCTAGTGTGGTAGGTGTCTACAATATTTCTTTCCTTACAGTTTCAACAGGTTTCGTGTGTTATTACTCCAATAGTTCATGCAGTCAGTAAGCCACTGCCACACGCACCCCTTTCTGCAGAGGTTGCCAGCTGAGCTGAGCCAGTGCTCTGCTTTCAGATTAGGGATATTGGGGCCCAAAGACTCAATTTTGACCCTGAGCAGCCAAGCCTAAAAACAAACCAACCAAAAAGAAAGAAACACCTGACTTCCTTTTTCATTGCTGAAATATGGAAAGCAAATTTTTGCCTCCTGAAAGCCAAACTCATCTCTTTTGTATGCCAGTGAACTCAGGGAGAAATTTGGTTAGTTCTTTGGGAATGATTTTCCCTTTCAGGTTTGTATTTTATTTATTTATTCATGTGCATTGTTCCCTCCTCACTGGCTTTTTTTCATGGCATCCCAAGTTGCTCTTCCCCTGGAACCACGTAGACTGTGTGAAAGAAAGCACATCTCGCAGAAGTGCCTCCGCAGCACATCACAAACTGCACAGCTCCCAAAGAGCAATTTAAAATGAAGAACAACCTTTTCCAACATCCTTTTCAGAGCTGCACGTGGACATTAGCCAGACACAAGACTGAGCTGCGGAGGGTGCATTAAACTCCCCATCTGCTCTTCACACTGCTCGCCGCTGATTTATAACCCACAGTAAAGTCATTTGGCCAAAAATAAATAAATAAAAAAATCAGACAAGTGCACCAGAAGCCAGCTGAGCCTTCTCTCTGACGGCGTCCCCTGCAGGGAACAGGTCCCAGCCAGGTAGCATTTTCCCAATATTTGATTCCAAAGTATATGATATCTGCAGGTAAGTCATTCTCCAAACAAACTAGGAAAGGCAGATTTTGCTCTCATTTACATTACTTTATAGGTGTTATAGCAGTTGGTCTTGGCACGACTATTTGTTTACCCTTGTGTAAACGATGCCTCGGTATCCTTGAGGGCCTCAGCAACTGGCCTGAGAACTCGAAAGAGTTTTTGGAGAGACACCTGCAACTTTTCACCTCCTGGGGCAAAAAAAGACTGCTGCCCTAACTCAGCTTTTTACGGGGCCCAGCTCCCAGCTGTGGTGCTGTGACCTGTCCCTGTAACATCCTGGTGGGGTGGCTGCTTTGGGAAAGGGCCAGCCCCACGAGCCAAGGGGTGATGCCTTTCAAACACCAACAGGCTAAGTTATGGGTCTGGTGAGGGGTGATGGGCTTGCACAATGCAAGTAGCAGTCTGGGAAGAAGGGGCTCAGAGGAGACCTTATTGCTCTCTATAACTACCTGAAAGGAAGGTGTGGGGAGCTGGGGGTCGGCCTCTTCTCACAGGTAACCAGTGATAGGACTAGAGGGAATGGCCTCAATTTGCACTGGAGAGGTTTAGGTTGGCAATGAGGAGACATTTCTGCCCAGAAAGAGCAGTCAGGCACTGGGACAGGTTGCCCAGGGAGCTGGTGGAGTCACCGTCCCTGGGGGTGTTCAAGGAGAGGTTGGATGTGGTGCTTGGGGACGTGGTTTAGTGGTGACACTGGTGGTAGTGGGATGGTTGGACCAGATGATCTCGGAGGTCTTGTCCAACCTTAATGCTTCTATGGTTCAACGACATCCACCCCAGCACCTCGCAGGCCTTTCACCCCCTCCACCAGCCCGAGCACCGCACCCAGCCCCCCTCCAGCCCTCTCCCCTCCCGGGGGCTGGGGTCCGGCGGCCGCCCGCGGGCAGGGGACGGGCGAGGGGCGGGCCGGGGGCGGCGCTGCCGCGGCGGCCGTGCGGGACGGCGGCGGGAGCCGGGAGCCGGGAGCCGGGCACGGGGGAGCGGAGCCGGAGCCGGGAGCGGTGAGCGGGGGGCGCGGGCTTGGGGGGGCTCGGAGCCGCGGCGTTGGGGCTTGCCCTCTCCCTGGGCTCGTGTTGTGGGGTTTCTTCTTTTTTTTTCCCCCCCTTTAATTAATAATTATTTTAAGGGAGGTCGGTACTTCATTATTATTATTATGTTTATTATTATTATTATTATTATTTATCTCCCATCCTTCTTAAAGCCCGCTGTGATTTATTGGGTCTGACAGGAGCCGGTCCACCACAAAGTGCCTCGTACCTGGTGTCGGTGGTCGCGGGGGCAGTGGGGTGCTTGGCCCCTCGTGTGCCGCAATCAGGGCGTTGGGTTCACACACCCGTTTGTCCTAGCGCCTGCCTTTGGTCGCTCCGCAAGGCATTTTGGCAAGAACTTGGTTTTGCCGTCGTTGACCCAAGGGCTGTCAGAGTGCTCCCGTAGCAGACTTTCTGGTTTGGGAGAAATTGCTTTTGCCAGGGACAGAGAGAGCAGGAGGCTCCCTGGAGGAACGTGTGGCCGTGGCTGTGCTGCTCCTGGCAGGAGGGATGCTGAGGGAAGCGAGGCACAGGTCGGTTTCTGTTGTGGTCTTTCGGCGAGATGCTGCAGGCTTTGATGGTGCAGAGCATGGGGTCATCACTGTGCAAGCACGTTTTCGGCTCTCTGGGCAAAAACAGGGATTGCCACGCGTGTGCTCTTTCACATTGTTTGCAGGAAGATGATGGCAAAGGAATTGCTCCCTCTGCAAATAAATTCTAAAACGCCTGTCCTGTGTATGTACCGGGAGAGGAATGGAGCTTAGACAGCACAATGTGTTAAAACAAAGCAGGATGGACGCACAGAAATGTGTCCTTCCCAACCACCTAGTGCCTAGCTAAGAGCTCCGGGCTGTTGCAGCATCATCTCAGTAGGGGTAAGGAAGTTTGGGACAGAAAGCAAGCAAAGCAAACTCTTCCTATCTTGTGTATGCTAAATAGTAGTCCGAGGGAGATTATGAACAGAGTGGTAAAAGGCTGAGCATTTGCCAGATTTCTTGACATGTATATAAGCAAAGAAAATTAGGAATCCATAGTAAGTATTATTAAATTTAATTTGGAGGTAATTGTAGCAGTATGGTACAAAGCTGAACAGAAGAAATGTGTAAAACCTGGAGATGTAGAAGGTGCATAGTGCTGACAGCTTTATTCTAAGGGATCAGACTGTAGGGTGGACATCTCTTCCCTTACAGTCTTGCCTTTTGCAGTCGTTTTGACCCCACTCTGAGTTTTCTGAGCCTGAACAGACTGAGACAAAGGATGACCTGAAAGCCCTGGTGTCCTTCTCTCTGCCATAATGCCTACAAAGGCTTGTCCTCGTCAGGGATGGGCGCTGCTGCTTGTAGCTGGGTACTGGCTGCCTTCCTTCCCCACCTTTCCCTCAGACTTTGGCCATGCACATCACCTAAGGTGAGGGAAGAAGCAGCATGTCATGCCCGCCTCCTTCATGTTTCCCAGGCTTTCCTCTGCCTGCTCTGGCATGCAGGCTTGCCTGCCTGCAGCCTGCTGCTTGCTGTGCATCGCTGGCAGCCGCAGAGATGCTGTAGGACCTTGAGCTGGTGGGGAAGGGGTCCGGGGCTGTTTCAGCACCCAAGTCTGCTCCAGTACCATCACCAAGTTGGTGAGTGCACGTGTGTGGATATATTTGGCTTAGGAAGTTATTGCCTTTTGCATTTCGTTAACCTTTTCAGACGTAACAGGCTGACCCGGGTAGCTTGTGTCTGCCAAATGTCTTGGTTCGTAATTGGGTCTTAGTGGTGCAGTGCAAGTTATAAATTGTATTCTGCAAATTCCCCATCAAAGGCAGGAAGCAGCGCAGTTTTCCTCCTGGCGCCCCGTCTACGTAGAAGCAGAAGAGGAATTAGCTCAACCACAGAGCACATCGAGAAGTTACTGAAAAATACGATGTTTCTGATAGGTTTTGAGACTTGGAATTTAAATATTAAAAAGTCATGACATTTACATCTCTCCCTGTAACAATCTCTTGCAAGCACTCCTCCCCTTGTGTCTTTGCGACTGCAGTTGCCTCCTTTTCCTGGTTGGCACAGAGGAAATCCTGTTACGGCTCGGTCCATCCACAGCACTGCTGCAAAAAGCCACCTCCGTGTCTGCCGCTTTGGCTGTGTCTCCCCTTCTGCCCAGTCCTGTTTTTGCCCCATCTCCACCACATTGGACATGCCAGCTGCAGGCTTCACTTTCAAGCATCCTGGCTAGTCCCCCTATACATGGCATCTCACCTCTCCTGCTTTTTCAGGACAAAACCCCTGGGATTTGGTCAGCCCATGCTCTCAGCATCCACCTCCGTCAAGCTATCATCTTTGTATTTCCCTGAGCTTTGCCTTTTGCTTGTCTGTAGCTTCGTATGGGTGCCTTGTCCATCATTTCATTAATTTCCTTGGTATGTCCCAACACGTTTGCTTTTGCTGTGATGCCTTCAGCAGCTGCCTGGTGAGATGCTGAGACAAGCCCTCACCTGCACTGCTGCACATCCCAGTCACTGGAATTAGTCTGGGGCTGGATGTGAGCACAACAGTGTCCTCTAAGGCCAGGACACTTGAGAGGCAGTGTTGCACAGATAACTCTATCTACCACAAGCAGAAGCTGCCCTTCTGTGGTCTGTGATTAGTGCTAGCTATCTTTGCTTGCTCTTTCTGACATTTCAGGTGCAACCCTGCCCCCTTATGCTTACACATCACAGCGTGGTTCACAGCAGCGTTGTGTGCTTGTGTAAGTTACTGCACACCCCTGTGCAAGCAGTGAAAATATATGCATGTGAAGCACACACCTGTAGATATGGTAATGCCACAGTCTCTTTGTCAAGGGAGGCAATGCAGCCTGCGTTGGTAGAATAAGAATGGAAATATTTTTGGTTATACGCAGAGAATCAAAAGGAAAGGTTCACCCCTTACACCTCTTGGTAAAGCAGGTACCTGAGCTGGAAAGCAGAGTTACAGCAATCAGAGGTCCTGTGATAGTACATCTGTGCCTGAAATTCACCTGGCATTTGAATTCTCAGCCTCAGTACATTGTTCGTACTGTATCTGTTTTTTGGAGGAGAAAAATTTCTGAAATAAAATGATGCATTAACAAAGGTTTCTGGTGAATACACTGTACAGTTCCTGTCCTAGCTTTATATTGTGCCAGGATTTCTAAGGAGCTTTAAACGAAGTCTGATTGACATTTTAGGTCTTGATGTGGACCATGTACTCTGTTTTTATAAAATATATGGGAGACAGGGTGTAACCTGAATTTTACTGTAAAAACATGTTCTCTTCTACTCTGGATTCCACTTCCTGCATCATAACGTACTGTAGCTCAGTAGCCACTTCGTGTTCATCAGAGCTCCTTGGAGAAGCCTGCAGGGCTCCTAAGATGTGCTGGAACGATGTGACCGCAGGGGTAAATGTGGCCCCTGTGGAGCACCAGGGATGGGGCTCCCAGCACCTCCTCCGGCATCAGGCAGGATGCTGTGCTGCGGCACCGCTGGGGTTAATAGAGACCTGAGATCCATTCACTTCCAGATTTACCCACATTTAGCCCTTTCCTGGTAGGTGAAGGGGATGGTGCTTGATCTTCCTGAGTTTTTTTTTCTCCCTCTGTTTTCCCTGGAGGAATGCAAACCAGCGGATCTGAGCCCTGCAAGTTGTCAGCTTCACAGGTGAACGCAATGGAGAATGAAAGCAAGCCCTGATAATCATGACTGCTTGCCCCGGGGCTTGATATTTTATCTGGCAGGTTTTACTCTGAGTAAACGATGCGTAGGAGCTGGAACACTGCCCCAGGAGAAGTCCACAGAGGTTCAGGGAGAGCCAGCTGCCCTCCGGCCCTTTGGCCAGAGGCGTGGAGCCCAGTACCAGTTCCCTTGAATCCTTGTATCGGATACAAAAGGTGGTGATCGGGAGCTGCTGTTAAGAATCAGGCACAAGCTAGCAAAGCTTAATTAATTTCTGTTTGCTCTGAGGTAATTGCATCCACACACACATGCTGGGTGGCTTCTTGTCTAGAGAGGCTCATCAGTGCTGGTGGGATCCTCCGCAGAACAGAGGATCTGCAAGAAGGGGCATCGGGAACAGGGTAATGCAGCAATGAAAGGGAAGAAAAGCCAGGAGCAGCTGCAATATTTTCACGTACTCCTTCCACTGAGGGAAGTGTGCTTTAAATGAAAATTGTGGTTTTGTCTTCCTTCATTTTGCGATGTAAAACTGTGCAGTCATCCCACCCCACACTAAATTTTCAAATGAAAGTTTTGAATTTGTGTTTGTAAGAGATTGAACAAGAAGTCACTCCATAAATGCAGAAATTAGGGAATCCCAATCCCATCATTTTTTCTCTCTGCACGGTCTCCCCTTGCCAGCCTGCTGCCTCCACAGGTACCCATGGAGGGGTTTGTTGCTTTGGCAGTGACATCTGGGTCCCTGTGTTTGCCTGCAGAAGTCAATTAGAGAGATCTAAAGCCATCGGGGGAACCAAATGGCTGTTTGAACCTTAGTGTTTCCTCTTCCTGATCATCTGTTGTCACTAAACCTTAGGAGCTCAAATGCCTTTGAGGTTTCTGCTTGGGGTTGAATTTGTCTGAAGGTGACCAACAGGGACAAAAGTTGCTCAGAGTGGGATGGAAGGGAATAAGCTGGGACTGGGAACTGAGACATTAAATATGAGTACTCGCTGTGGTAAACCAGTCTGAGAATGGGATTTTGGATTTTTTTTTTTTTTTTCCAGTTATCTCTTTTTTTTTTTTTTCCCACAGGAAGTTTTCAACAAAAGTGGGAAATACATATTTTCAGCAAACTAACACAGGCAGCAGACTGATTTCCCCAGTGACTGCGTGTCCACTGGGTGAGATTCATACTCATGTTCCCATGGGAAGCAGAAACATGGAGGGCCCCATCTCCCAGATGTACAGTGATGAGACTCCTTGCCACATTCACATCCTGAGCGGCATGGGGAACAGCTAGGTCCCTGCTCCCTGTGTGTCTTGTTGGCAGTGGGAGAGGCAGATGTGGTCAGGCCTAGTCCTGCTGTGTCAGAACATGGTCAGCATGGGCCTCAGCTGGGGGCTACTGCTGTAACTGAGACCCTCAAAGTAGCTGGGAAGGGTGTTAGACTGGTGCAAGAAGGATGAAAGACTACATAAACCAAAGGAGATCCTGTAGTTTCAGTTCTTGGTCTTCTGGTCCAAATATTTCTGTGTTCTTTTGAGGTAATTAAAAGCTCAGACCTCGCTGTCTCACTGTGTATGCTATCCATTTGAATATGAATACAGACATTTAAAAAGCCTTGAGGATGCATTGTGTTTCACGCTGAATCTCTGGCATGTTCAATCAGCTCAAGATTTCCCAGGCCCTTCCCCTTGCTGGGGACTGGGGCATTGTGTTGCATGAAGGGCTGGATGGGCAAGAGCAGTGCTCGGTGCATGTCGGGAGAGATGTGCTAAAGAAGATCCTGCAGAGACAAAGGAGAGATGGAAAAGAAGCAAAATCATTTATATTTGTCATGTTCAAAGATAAAGTCTCTGCTGCAGAGGTTTGAGCCTCCTTCCCCAAGACATCCATTCTGAAAGAAACAAAGGGAAGGGAAAGGATCTCTGCTATGAGCAGATGAAATTGCGGGGCATGGGATTGAGCTCTTTATTACATGAGGCATATTTGCCCGAGAAAAGGTTTACGGGGGCTACAAACCGCTCTCCATGGCAGTAGCAGCACCTGCTGGAGCCAACATGCTCCTTAAGCAGGTTCTGGGGTGCACTGCCCTCATGTCCAAGCACCAGCTGGGTCTATCTCTGGGGAAGCTGACCTGAGGGTTTACCTGCAGCCACACACCTCTCCTCCCAGGCTGGGAGGTGGTCAGGAAGCTGTCTGCCTCTCCTTGGGTGGAACATCATAACACAGTCAATGTTATCAAGTGCAATGTTATCAAAACATTTGCATTTCAACGATGCTGACTTTTAACAGCTGCACTAGATAATTTTCTTTATTGAACTTGGACTGGCTTACACCATAAGTGATTCAGTGATGGAAGGGATGAAAGCAACATAACAGTGCATTAACGTTCATCCCCAGAGATCTGCTTCTCTAATGCAGTTCAAACCAAATGTGCTGAAAGGGTAGCGCTTTGAGATGAATAATGACTATGTGAGCGTCTTTTCTTTCCTGGAGGAGAGGATCGTCTTGAAAGTGGCCATACTTTTGCCTTAATCTGTGTTGTCTGGGATTGTTTCTTCAAACATAAAATCAATTTAGTTTGCTTTATTAAAGACAGTTCAGGGGCCAGGTTTTAATTTTAAGTATTGAGTGAATTTAGCATGCAAAAATCTGCTATCTGTGCTTGTGCACATACAATATTCAGATGGCGTGTTTCAGGTAAGTGAATTTAAACTGCAGTTTGTCTGAAATAAAGAGTATAAATAAATAATGGTGTGTAATCCAGAAAGACCTGATTCCTGGCAGAAGCCTTTAGGTGATGACGTGAAGTGAACTGGAAAGGAGATGTGCAGCTTCAGCGCTTAAAGCATCACCAGGTGACAGCAGGCTGTCCTGGTGCAGGAGTACTTTGCAAAAGAAGAGGGGCAGGGTGTTATCCAGACATATCTGTAAAGAGGAGATCAAGAGAGAAGCATGTTTGTTTTTTTTATTTATTTATTTATTATACATGCAGTGCTGTAGCTGGACAGCAGAAGGATGTGGCTACCAGAAATGAAAAAACATGCCAGGACTCCATTCTCCTTGTTTTGCCCTGAAATTTCTGCCACTTTTCATCCCTGTTTGTTTGTTTGTTTGTTTGTTTTATGTATGTGGGGGGGCGGGGGGGGAGGTAATTAATGCATTTATTACTAAACTCTTCAGCTTTGATTGCTTTTTTATAGGCACTCTTCTCAGCATGCAGTCCCTTTAGATTTGGGCGTGATAACCATCCACATCCTGCACATTGGACATTTGTCCTACATCCCTATATCATCCTGCTTGTAAGTATTTTATTCCTTGTCCTTGCTTGTTTTCTTATACTTTATAGAAGCAGACTCATCTGGCAGTGACTGAAGGGGTAGAAGTTCTGGGTCTGGTCCCAAGTCATGATGTCTTTGCTTTACATTGATATAAATAACTGCATAGGGTGCAGATCCATGGGAAATGTAAATGATAAAGGCATTTGAGCCTATTTGAGTGAATTAAGTATCCTTATGTCTCCAAGAGTTTCCTTTTCCCAGCCCCACACAAAACCCCAAACAAAATATAACTTGATTTTAACCTGCAACCAAGCCATCTGGGCTCTTGTCTTCTTAGATTTTAAAAATCATACATTTAAATCATATTAGATCATAATAAAAGATGAAATTAGATCAAAAATTAAAGGGAAGACCTTGCTTGTGGCAGGAAATAGTTTTTCCTTTTCCTTGTGTGCACATTTTATTGAGTCAGTAGGTGACCGATCCTGCTTCCCAGGGAGAGTGGCAAAGGAATTCACTGCTCCTGGAGGGGTCTGGGGACATGAAGAAACAGCACCCTATTTACTTGTGGTCTTTCAGTTGCCAAAGGCATTTATGCAAGAATAAGAAGCATTAAGGATCATATTCTTGCCAAGTGAGCAGTCATTGTTTGCCTTTCCTACTGAATCATTCTACATTTTCAACTGAGTAAAATACTGCTAACTCCTCTTCTACCTAGAACTATTGTCTGATTCAGTTGCAAAATGCTACATTTTTCAAGTCTAGAGCAAACTGGCTGGAGGGTTCCCTGTATGTAAAGTTAATTTGGTCTTTTGGTATGAGCATGTAAAAGTATTTTAATGGCAATAAATGTTTTGTGTTGCGTATTAGTTGGATAGACAAAATGTGGTGGTTCAGTCCTATATACTAAAGAAACAAATGCATAAAACAAAGGTGTTGGGGAGGAAGATGAGAAAATTAAACCAGAAGCTTGCTGGCCTTCATACATAGATCAAATAAGCAAAGGTCATGAGAAATCTTAATCTTTGTAACAGATCTAGTGAAAACTTGCTGCCAGCTTTTGGAAGTAGTGATAACAACATGATAACAGGACTGGGAATGGGGACACCTTTAAACATCAGGAGGTTTTAACTGGCATCGTCTGGGTTCTCTTCTGGGAGTCTGCACAGTTATTATCCTGCTCTATCTGCTCTAACGCTGAACAAAGGAGATGGTGTGTTTTTTCAGGTCACAAGGGGATGATATCATTATCTGTTCACTCCTTGCTCCAACTTTCCAAAAGGGCAAAAGAGAGCAGAGAACACACTCATGAGTCCTTTAATCGAGATAATCAGTGTCATCTTTAATGAAAGTCTTCTGCCTCCCCTCTCCTATTCAAAACAAAGAACTGTCTGCCTAATACAGAGCAAGTAATTGCTGCTCAGAGCCAGAGTACCATCTTACAACCGATCTCTCTTTCCTAGCCATTTCCTAGCGAGATTGCCAGTCAGTAATTCCAGTGCCTTTTGCTAGCCACCAGATCACCATCAAGGGGATTGTCCCAGGTCATCCTTTGTGGGCGTGTTGTTCCACAAAGACCACCCAAAGTGTGTCCCCATGGGTCCTTACTGTGCTATTTATACATGAAGATGTCCAGTACTGGTTTTTGGCTTCTAAAAGAAAGCAGAAAGGAATGCGAACAGGAAGATTTGTTTCTGTCCCTTGTGTTACCCAGCATCTGTACGAGGCTCCTTGGAGGACTTGTGAGCAGTGCAAGGAGCAGCCGCATCCCTGACTCCCTCCATGCTTCCCCCTGCCTCCCACGTGAGATCAGTGGTGGGGCTGTGCTTCTTCCACCCACACTTCTGTGTCCCTTGGGACACACATGTGTGCAAGCTGGAGAAATGGATCCACAGGAGGACACTGCACACAGGGGGAATGAAGCCTGGTGTCCCAAGGCTCCTTGGGCAGATGCCCATGGGTGAGCTTCACCAGTCCCTTGTTGGGTCATTGAGCAACTCCCTGCTCTCCCCAGAACCATCTGCTTTACAGAAGATTGTAGATATCTAATTTTTATGTTGCTTTCATCCTCTGCCTCTCTGTATACATTGGGCTGAAATCAGCCAAAAGGGTTTTAAGCTTTTAGGAAAGGAAAGCTGATGTGTCCCTTATTGATGTCTGAAGGGAAAAGGGAGCTCACTGTTGCAACTGTTGTAAAAGCAAATTAAGCCCTCCACAGTTAGGAGTTGTTTACAATAAGAAAAGGACTTTTTAGAATACCTCTACCTGCAAAGGAAGAGCTGATGGAAGATCAGGACAAAAATCTTAGTTTATCAAGCATAAAAACACTGCTTTTCTTTGATATCTGTTTGTCTCTCTGCTTAAGCACTTTGAAGCCTCTGAAACAGCCAAGGTATTTCACAGCCTGTAGTCACAGAAAGCCAGGAAGAACCAAGAAAACAAAGCTTTTACCTATGGCTGATAAACTCCAAATAAAATCATAGAATCGTAGAATCATTTAAGTTGAGAAAGACCTCCTGTTCTTCAAGTTTTAGGGCCTTGGTGTTAGGGAGTATGCACCATTAAATTATATTTCATTGTGTCTGGAGAAATAGAGTTGTTGCATCAAGATATGTAGAGAAATATAATACAGGCAACTGGATGGTAAAGGATTTATGATCCTGAGGCTATGCAAAAGCTCTCTGTTTACTCCATGCCATCTTGGGAGAGTGCTGCAGCCCTGTTTGAAATTCACCTTAGACTGAAGAGGGTGATGACGACCGATGTCTCAGTGATGCTCAAGATTAAATTGCATGTGTTACATATAATTTGGCACTCAGGGCATATGCTAATTAGCAACGTCTCTCCCCTTGACCACTCTGCAGTGTTCTGAAGAAATAAGTTTTATGACAGGTGCCATCAAAGGTGCAAACAGTTGACAGTTTTGGCGCAGCTACCCAGACACGATGCTTCACATCAGCAGGGATTTAGCTCTTACGTGGTGACAACTTACTTAATCCTCAACTCCCAGTTTGCATTACTTTTGGTAAAGGTCATTTTGCCTGTCTCCCCCTTACTATGGAGAGAAGAAAAGATGAAAAACTGCAACTGAGGCTGTGTGCAGTATCTGTCAGGTAGCCCTGCCCTTGGAATAGGAGTGGGTATCACCTATGGAAAGTGGACATGAATGAGGACAGAGGACATGAATGGATGAACAATGTGAAACTGCAGGATAATACTTGCATAATAGTTCAATATGAAAAGTGAGCATTTATAAATGGCTCCATGTATCTAGTGAAGCCTTTCCTTGTGTGCTGGCACTCATATTTGGGGACTTGAAGTAACAGAATAAGGTTTTCTTCTCTTTTATATCTAAAACTAGCAGAGAGTGGAGGTGGAGTCTGTGCCTTCTTGATGCAGGGAGTAGTTTTGCTAAAATGAGTGAATCTGTATCAGCAATTTGTCGGAGCAGCAAGGCTGTGTAACAGTGGAGTAGCAGCGGGGCAAAAACTTAGCCAGAGTTGGAAAGACAGAGTATGGCCTGGGACAGCAGTCAGGTAGGGCTTGATGACTCATGAAGCCTCCTCAAGCTGCATGTCCCTGTCCTGGGATGACATAGGTGCCTCTGAGAAGGTCATCTGGATCCAGCTACATCACAAATATTGAGTCAATTTTCTCATTATACTTTGAAGTCAGTAATAAACTTCCTAATCTTTTTTTCTGGGACCAGCTTTGGCCTTGACATTGTTCTATTTAGCTTTCAGAAATGCACAAAACCTCTTACCAAGGAAGAAGATGAAGCCAACATCTGGCTTCTCTGGGGACTCTTCCTCTGGGAGGATTAGGCCCCAGGAGAGAGATAAATGGTTGCACAACTTATCTTCTTGTCTTGGAAGAAGCAGGGACCTTATAGCTGTAGTGCACTGAATAAAGCTGCTCTTTAAGGCTGGGAGGTTTGATGTGCCTCGTGGCAGAGGTTCATCCACGTTTCAGTCCAAACTACTCTTGCACCCCTGTCCCTCATGGCCCAGCAGTTGGCAGCTGAGCCACCCTGGCTGATCTCCAGCCTTTTTTTTTGCAGTGCTGAGATAGCACCAGGGAACTTCATCAGGGATCAGGATTGGACCCATTTTATTTCTGTACACATTTTGTACCTATCCTATGAATGCTCTGCAGATGTTATGAGCTCATATGTTCACACTTCTATAGGATGTTGCTGTTAACTTACTTCAACAGGGTACAGATGGTTTGTAAAAATCTTTTTAGGCTGAGCAGGACTCTATGTTTCAGGTCTTTATTTTTTTTAAATGTGTAATTAAAACAATACACTACAATTTTTTTCTTCCTAAAATATCACCTGAAGAGTCACTTTAGCTGAAGCTATATTTTACAATGAGATACAGTTACATATCACATCCCTATGCAGTGTAAATGAGACAACGAGGATCTGGACCATAGTCATTTGGAGTCAGAGTTTACAGAGCCTCTGATCTCACCACAAAATATTCAGTTAAAAATAGCCCAATTGACATTGTAAAACCTATAAAGGCTCTGATCTAGCAAGGCACTCACATCTCTGCTTAACTGTAAGCTTCCTATTTAAGACCATAAATTTTCTGCTCACTTCAAAGGAAGTCCTATGCTGAAGCTCTTCCTTGTACCAGGGCCAAAACCATTAATGATAAAAGTAGAACAGAGCAGATTTCAAATTTGTGAAGAATTTAAAGGCTTTTAACTTCTGCCATATTAAAGAATTTATGTGAATTAATTCCTTAAGTTATTATAGAGAAACTCAATTATTAATGGATCTGCTTTTCATTATGACGAGTAATCAAGGATAAACATCTTCTATTTCAAAGCTTATCTCTTAAAAAGGATAAATTAGCTTTAAGACACTTAACTACTTCCAGAACATGAAATGAACATGTATTGTACCATTAGTTAATTTTGGATCACTGAATTAAAGATAGTTCAAAAGGAGTATAATCTCATAAGGATCTCTCTGTTCAGTGTATTATGATTCATTTCACAAGGTACAATAAATACTGTTTCTTGTTGGGGTAAATACTATTAGTGTTATAAAAACGGTTTCCTTAAATATATTTTATGTATTTGTATGAGTTGTATACCACAAGGGTATGAATATTTTATCTGGCGTTTGCAGATGCACTTTTGCACTCCTGCGTATCTTGTAGGCTGTTGGGATGCTTGATTAAGACTACCAGAAGCTCTGCAATAAAACAACATCTGGAATGTAACCTTTTATCCATCAGAGTATTATGGATGTGAATATACTAGTAAATTAATCTGGGCCATAGGCCTGTCATCATCTCTCCTGTTGAATTACTAGCACACTTCCTGGCATGGTTTTGGCCAGCTACTCCTCTCCAAGACATGCCTGGACATATGTGGGGTTAGGACTGTCATCATTCATCCCCAAAGGCAGCTGCAACTTGGCCATCCTGTTCATGGGCATAAAAGGGAGTTCAGATGTCTTCATGCAGTATGCCATGCAACTTGTCTGTGACACCAAAGAATAGTCTTGACCTGTTTTATGCAGTGGTTTAGATGTCATTCTGAGGTATAGAAAATAAATTCAAAATTTTAAAACTTTAAAATACAGGATTAGATTCTACCTACTCCTTTACATAGTCTTTGTTCACTCAGGGCTTTTATGGCTTTTTACGTCCTATAGTATAACCTCCTAAATTTAATTTACAGCATGGAAGTACAGTGAGTACCTGGGCAAATAACTTAAGTGGCTGCAAAGCATTTTCAGCAGGTATCTCCAAGGCTTCTTGAGAAGAAACAGCACCAGCAGAAAAGTATCTAATCCTTCCTGAGGATTTTTAGTTTAGACTGAGGGGTTTGTGCTCAAAGAAAGTGTTAAAAATTGTCACCCTCTTGAAGAAAGAGGAACTTTATCAAGTTAACAGAAGTAATATGGTTACAGGAGAAATTAGAAGGCAGAACATTGCATAGAATAATGTTGGGATGCTTCCATGGAAAGACTTCAGCAGTTGTGTGACACACAGAAGGAGACCACAGACTACCACAATACTTTAAGGGTCCTATTCTGTCTTTCTTACTGTTGCTGACAGTTTGCTATCTATGTTGCCATGAAAACCAGTGGGATTTTCCTCAAAACCTCTAGCTGGGAGTTAGAGATAACTCTATTGAGCCAGGCCTAAAGCAAGGTTGAGATGCTGGGAACTTAGGACTGTATGGATATTGTCTTAGTGCAGAATAAATCTGGGCACCTTTCCTTGCTGTGCCAAGTATCTGCACTGAAAGGTTGGCCACAGATGGGTGGATAGAAAGGTTGCATAAGGATAATCATATCCAGAAAATGAGCTTTGTTTGCTTCCCACTTACACCTTGCATTATCTATTTTGTATCAAAACAAAGGCAATGGGTTTCTGTGTATAATTCAGCTACAGCATGTAGGCTTTTTACAAGCAATTCCTTACCACTAAGTTTCCTCTCACTCTTCCAGACAGCACTTGGGGATTGACAACATTGGTTTAAAAAGTTAAAAAAAAAAAAAAAAAAAAAAAAAAAAGCAGCTCAGCCTGATGTGCTCCTCCTGTTCTAGTCTGACCTTTGCCAGCACCAGAGCTTCCGGGTTTCAACACAAAGAGGCTGAAGGCAAAGCTTTGCTGCTCTTAGACAGACCCCTCATGTTTGCTGGGCTGCCAGGGCTGCCTGTTTCCTCGGGAATTTGCTCGTAGGTGTCAAAAGCTGCAACACTTCACTGAAACGTGTCTGCCATTGAGATCACCCTGGCAGCATGAAAGCAAGATGCATTTTGATCTTCGAAACCATTTGATCCATTTCGTAAATCTATAGTAAGAAGCCAGGTCTGGCAGATTTTCTCACTGTGGTCACCTCAGGCAAGACAACAGGGAATAAGTGGGTAATGGTAGTGGATTCTGTTGTGGAATCCATCATGGCATTGAACAGCCTTCCTCTAGGTTAAAAAGCTGATGATTTGAGAGGGATTTTTCATTCCTTGATTAGCTTTTATCCACAAAACAAATTTGGGTTCTAACACGTCTATCCCACATAAAGTACAAAGCTATTTTGATTGGGCTGTTCCTCAGTTAAAGAGTTCCTGTTGGGAAAGGATCAATTTTAATTTGTTGATGGGTGGGATTTCTCTTATCACTGCATTTTGGCATACAGAGATGTAAAGACAGAAGTTAGCTAATGCCTTAAGAATTGCACCTCACTGCTAAGGACTAATAACTCTTAAGAACTGGATTGTCTCAGGTACACATTAAATCACGTTATCTGCTAGTAAATTAATCTTTCCTTTTATTTTTCTTTTTTTTTTTTTTTTTCCCTTTTTCTTTTTCCTCACAGTTCTGAAGGATACAATCTTCCACTTTCTTGGGTTTGATCAGTAAAGGATAAATCTGATCACTGGCTGACTTGTTATCTCTTCATTGTGATGGGAAAATGCTCATCTAAAATAAGCCCTCTGTTATGCTGCTAAAACTGCCTTCGAATCCAAGATCTGTGGTGATTTTTAAAACGCAAACCCCGAGATGTCTGAACCTGACCCCTCATCTGGATTTGTAGGAAACATGGAAAATGGGACTTTTCTGGAGTTATACCCCACATCCCTTTCAACTTCTGTGGATTCATCACCTGGCCGTTTATCTAATGTCTATGTCTATGTTTCTATATTCCTTAGTCTCCTAGCATTTCTGCTTTTGCTATTAATCATTGCACTTCAGAGGCTGAAAAATATAATTTCTTCCAGTTCCTCTTACCCAGAATATAACAGTGAAGCTGGAAGTTCTTTCACTAATTTAGAAGTCTGTAGTATTTCTTCCCAGCGGTCTGCTCTTTCAAACCTTTCTTCCTGAAACTAAATGAATATGTGGGGAATGGGAAAGCTTTGTCTAGTTTCTCGGGGAGGTAGTGCATGCAACATTTGCCTTAGAAGACTACGATGAAGAGGTGGCTTTTAAAGTTTCCTTATTTTTCTTTCTTTCCTTTTCTAGTCTTCATTTTCCCTTTTACTAATGTTGCTTTTCATTTTGGATAATGACTCTTAATCATTGTTTCATGCCTGTAACTGTGATGCTGTCTTTTTCTCACACACGCACAGTGTACATTAGTATTCCTGCCAAATTGTAATATGGTTCTAACCAGATGTGTCATTTTTCTGCTCTAGTTGTGACTCCTTTCCTTGTTTTATATCAGTAATACTCTGAATGTTGGGTTTTTTGTTTGTTTGTTTGTTTTTAATTTTTAATTAAATAAGAATTTCTGGATTAAATCCCCATTGCAAAAGTATCAAAAATTAGCTTTAATTATAAATATAGTCCTTGGGACAATTTAAAGTTGTTGCTATTGCTTCTTTTGTAATTTCCTTGTTTTTTTTCAGTATTTATTGGTGTTTATGAAACACAACTAAAATCCTTTTCCTGAAGAATGTTACTTTGGTTTATTTGTACTTAAATCTTTCTGTATAAAGTGTCTGTATTTCAGTTTTTGAATTGCTGAAATCTTTGGTTAATTTAGTAAAGCGACTACAATAACTGCTCACTGCTGAATGTGTAAAGATATTTTTGGACCACAACTGCATATAATTTGCCTAATGACTTGTTCCTCTGGGGGGCAGCTTTTGCTGCTGAATCACAGATATTGCACAACTCCTTTCCATCCTTTGCTGATCACGCAGCCTATTCATGACGGGTACCAGTACAAACTGATACTTTCTTTTAGATCCACTTACTGTGACCATCACCGCTAGCTGAATAGCACCTGTGACTATCCTTTCTTTAGGCACAAGATGTTCGTACTCATTTATGCAGAGCCAGCAGGGACAGATATTACTTGTGTGGTGAAGACTTACTGGGACAGATTTTGCCTTGTAATTTCATGAACGCACACTGGTGTGGACACAAGGATGTGCATAGTTGCCAGCCAGACCTGTGCTTTGACACTAAGGAGGTGTGTAATAGATAACTAGCAGTATTGTACACAGGATCCTGTGGTCAGCTGTGAATTAAATCAAACCAAATGGTCAAAAAATGAAGAAAAAAACAAAAAGAAGAAAGACTTGAAATGCCAAAAGTGATCTATGAGGATTGCAGCTCTATAGTATGCCATGTTATTTCTTGTAGTCCTTATTGCAACACATGAGCACAGCCCAGTCCTGCCTCAAGCCCCTGCATAGTCACCTATAATGGCAGTGTCCAAGTCAGGAGACAAGAGGAAGGGTGTGGAAATGTCCCTGCTGTATCTGTTCCTGGTGCAAGAACACATCTAGCTCTGGGTCATTAACAAGGCACGTTCTGTCATTAACTATGCAGTCTTTGAAAGAGGAAATTGGAAACTCCAGTGTGAATATAATCATTAAAAACACAGCTGCTCCATGCCAAACAACATACAGATGATGTTGGAGTTGCTGTTTTCAATTTTTCAAAGTGAACCTACAGCATGGTAAGTGGTAATCAATTATGGTGTTGATTAGCACCTTACAAAGGTCAAAGAACTTGCTGACTAGCAGAGGAATTAAGCCCAAAGAATCTCTGAGCCAAACTGTTCTTATGAATATATTTAGTCTCTTGAATATTTTATTCATCTGGCCAAATATTCCTTGTAAGTCGCTTTTCACTGTAGTTGATGGGGAAAAGAGTTTACTATTGGAAAGTCATCGGGAAAGATTTTTTGTTTCTAAATGCTGTTCAAAATCCCAAATCTGTAACAGAATGTATTTTTGTGTTGACTTGTAGATAAAAATAAATGAACTTTAAATCAAGACAGAGCAGCCATTCCACTATATTCTCTTACCTACAAAGTCGTAAACTTGTTGCTTCCTTTGCTGCAAATGCAGGAATTTAATCAAACCCAGAGATGAGACCACAGTCTGACAGAGTTTTTTATTACCAGTGATATGTTTCTTTTTACTAGTTTATGTTTATGGATGTACAGACATTTCATATTAAATACAGACTGTTGAACATCCATTGGCTTTGTTCAATGAACTATTATCAAACTCCACAAGAGCAAAAATTATTTTTTCAGTTTGCACAAAGTAGAAGAGGTGACTGAAAACACACATTTGATTTTGCTTTGTAGTTTATTAGATGCTATTAGCTTTTTTTTTTCCACTCTGCGGTGACATATGGGACTATATAGAGTCATCATGTTTTCAGCTGAGTTGCACCTGTTCTTCTCAGGACAGATTTGAGTAAAAACAAGTTGGATCCAATAGAACAGCATCAGGAAAAGCCACAGGCAAAAAGCACCATGTCATTTTGAGGATTGCTAAGCACTTGGCCTTCAAGAAAAAAAAAAGAAAAAAAAAAAAAAAAAAAGGAAAGGTTAAAAAAAAAGAGAACCTGACCTTGAGTTCACTTGAGCTAGTTGCAGGGATTTTCCATGATGGTAAATTGAAGAACAGATTAGATTATTCATTTTTATCAAAATTCTGTGTTTTCTCTGTCTCCTTCTTTCTGTCACTGACACACGAACACACTTGGAGGAGTGGGCAGGGAGGAATCTCATGAAGTTCAGCAAAAGAAAATGTGAAATTTTGCTTAGGGGAGGAACAACCCCATGCACCAGTACATGCTGGGGGCTGACCAACTGGAAAACAGCCCTTCAGAGAAGGATCTGCTGGTTCTGGTGGACCCCAAATTGGCCATGGGCTGTCAATGCAATGTTGGTGCATAGGAGGCTTCATTATGAGGAGCACTCTGAGATGTACCTGGAGTGCTGGGTGCAGTTTTGTGCTTCCCAGTATAAGAGGGGTGGGGACATACTGGTGAAAATCCACCGAAGGGCCGTGAGGCTGATTGAACGATTGGAGCACCTCTCACCTCAGGAGGCTGAGAGAGCCAGGGCTGTTCGCCTGAAGAGGAGATGGCCCCAGATAGCTCTTATCCACATGTTTAAGTATGGGCCTGGGTAGCCTACTGCAGCTGACCCTGCTTTGAGCAGAGGGGTCTCTAGTGGTCCCTAGAAGTCCCCCAACCATGCTGTGATTCTCCCACTGTCAGTGCAAAAACCTCAGTGGCTTCTAACTCGCTGCCTCCTCTGGTGTGTTTTCCCATCTCAGGAGCTGAGTGAACATCTTTACTGGGGATGATTAGTTCAATACTTTGTAATTAAAGGGTTGTTCTGCTCTTCCTCCTGCCTGCAGTCATACACTTTTCCATCTTTTCCACTGCCTTTTCGTGGAGAGGGCTCACAGGCAATTTTTGCCCTGGGCCTTTTTGGTTTTGTTTTGCTGTTACAGTGGGTTTTTGTTTTGGTTTTTACTAAGCTCTCTGAATGTGACTGTGCTATTAGCTCTCAGCTAAGAGACTGCATTGCTTCAGATAGTTGCAATGCATACTTGGAAATTTGTAGAAAGAAAAATAACAGTAAAGCATGGATAAGGAATGAGTTTCTCAATCACACAGGAGGAAAAAAAAAATTACTTTAGTTTGACATAGATGTTCTGTTTAGCCATATTTAATCCAAAAGTACCTGTTGGAGCCCATGGTAGCCTCTGTTTCTAAGATTAGACTTTCTTACACTGCTGGCCACCCTGATCCCACAGCCAGGTTAACCCGTGACATTTACCTTTCCTCACTTTTAACAGATTTTTCTGATCCTCTTCTTGATACAGTGTCACACACTTCACTTAGCAGCTCTGCAGCTGTGTAGAGAGTTTATTCCATTGAATAAATTTTCTCATTTCAGCCCTTCTGTGTGTGCCAGCTCACCTGAAAGAATTTTCTCTGTAAGCTTCAATTCTTGCCTGGTTTTTCCTACCTTTTGACTTGGAAATGGCTCTTACTCTCCTTCCATGCAGTTTGTTTGCCCTCTTCTTTTGCTATCTGGCCCTGTGGGACTCTGGTGAGGCTGAATCCCCGTGGAGCATCATTGTGTTCTGCTGTACTTGAGCTTTTTTCCTTTAGTCTTCTTTTCAGTGAGATTGCTGGGAAACATATCTGCATGGGAAGGTCCCATACACCTTACATTCTCCTTGATGGGACTGTTTTTGCTGCATCTCTCACAGTTATCTGAGGAAACAGTGCGAACTGCAGCCCAGCTGCTTCCCAAGCTGAATGGCCTTTTCATGTCTGCAGCCCCTCGCAAGCTCCCAGGGACAACGGCCCCACGCTGTGGCTACAGCAGAGGATTACATGCCCCAAATTCAGGGTGCAACAGTAGCCTGAAGGTGTTCCTTTTTTTTTTTTTTTTTTTTTTTTCCTGTCTTGAGTCCAGGCTCAGCAGTTACTGATGAGTGAGAAATAAGTGCAAAGCATTTTTACTGTATTGGAGGACTTCAGATTTTTTTTTTTTTTTCGTTTGTTTGTTTCCCAGAAAAGTCTTTTCTACGCCAGGCTGATGAAATGGATTAAATCCTTACTGGTCCCCTTTTCCCAAATGGCTTTCTCGGGATTCAGAGGATGGAAGCAAACACAGAGACTTGCAGATGATATTAAACCAGGACAAGCTTCAAACACCTGCCAAGACAGAGGAATAATACCCAGGCACCTAGTGAGAACAGAAGCATGGCAGGAAGCAGAATGATATGCAGCCTGAAAAACATGCAAACTAATGTTTGAGGTAGAAATAAAGTGGAAAAGAACCACTCTGGGGGTGGGAAAGAGTGGTTCATGGGCAGCAGTGACAGAACAGCATCTTCTGATGAGAGAGGGCAGGGAATTGGGCATAAATGAGTGATATTGCAGCAAAAAGTTAAGTAGGATTACCATCCCCCAGGAGGCACAAGGTCCCTTTTCCTCCCATGCTTAGTGTGGCTGCCACAGGGGGACATGGAGACAGGCAATGTGTGGTGGGCACCAAAGTCAGTACCTGGGCAGGTTGCTTCACTGGCCCATGGTCACACACCTCACAGCACCTCCCTAGGCAACAGCTTTTCTGCTTCCTTCACTCTCTCACCTCTGGCAAATTATTTTATGCACAAGGGCATGTAAGTGTCCTACTTCTTCTCATGCATTAGAGATTTTTTTGTGTGTCTAAAAGCTCCAAAGAATTAAAAGCTCTTTGAAGGGCCATGAAGATGATGGAGGGACTGGAGCACCTCTCCTGTGAGCAGAGGCTGAGACAGCTGGGACTGTTTAGTGTGAAGAAGAGGAGGCTCAGGGGGATCGGTGTTTATAAATACCTGAAGTGAAGGAAAGAAGACGATGGAATCAGACTGTTCTCTGTGGTGCCCAGTGCCAGGTCAAGAGGCATTGGGCACAAACTGGAACATGAGGTTCCGTCTGAACATCAGGAAGCACTTCTTTATTGGATGGGTGATGGAGCACTGGCACAGGTTGCCCAAGAGATTGAGTCTCCCTCCTTGGAGATCTTCAAAGGCCATCTAGACGTGCTCCTTGGGCAACATGCTCTAGGTGTCCCTGCTAGAGCAGGGTTTGGACCAGACAAGCTCCAGAGGTCCCTGCCAACCTCAACCATTCTGTGATTCTCTTATTTTTCAACAAACCATGCTTAATCTGGGATGCCACCAAAGGGCTTTCTCATACCGTAACACTGAATCTCCACACAGCCTGGGCTGCTGGGCAGGCACCAGTCACAGACCACTGGAGCAGCCTGGCAGGAGCACCTCACGTCACCCCTGTAACACAGCCCACGAGTCTGCATCCCATGCTCACACTGAGACACCGAGGAGACAGAAGGACAGCTGTGGCTTGAATGTTTGCCAAACTCCCAGCACCCTGGGGTGCATAGCTTCCTGAAAAGTGGCTGGGTCTGGCAGCGTCACCAGCAGGTACCTCAGCATCTGGAGATACAAGTAGTGCAGACACTGAATTGGTGTTGCCAGCCCTACCACCTGCTGATTCCCCAGTTCTTGCATTGCATAGCTGCAAGCTTCAACACGTGTGGAACTAGCAGCTCTTCAGGAACAGCTGTTTGCATGTCCACAGAGGGCTTTTTTGTTCAAAATACCTTTATCTTCACAGTAATTTTTCATGTCATTGGGACACTGTTGGAAAACCCAAAGGTCTGTACCTGGTCTCTATGGTAAAAAGACTGGAGAATGAGTAACATATAAAGTTTCAGTAATTTCTGTAAAATAAAAGCTGCTTCATTGCTTTCAATTTTCATTCACGTTTTGAGAGGTTTTATTTGGAAAATAACTCTTCAGTAAGCATCTCATATCTCTGCAGGGATAATTTTCCTTCATTATCTCTTCTGTATTTGAAAAATTTTCAAATGCACTTTTCCAGATTATATCCACATGTTATATTCATGAAGAAATGGCCAGATGCACAATTTCAGCCCTGAGTATAAAAACAAGAGCCCTGCGGGGAAAACAGGTAAGACCAAAGTCTGAGCTCATGGCGTTGTTCTGGAGACACACAAACATTGACAAGAGAAACACCTCATCCTCTGATGTTTCTTATAATTGCACCTGTAACACACATCTATTAGGCCAGCTGCAGTCTTCAGCTGTTTTTCTGCCACTGCTGGCATGTGGAGTCAAAGATTACAGACTAAAATGTTACTGGCATCCCATCCACTCTTGAATCTCTGTTTGGTTTTGTTGGGCTTGTTTGTTTGCTTTTCCATCTAGGAGGCAGAACTTTATTTTGTTTTCCATATCATAAAGACTGTTAAAGGTAAATAAGAATATTAATTCACTGATGCACACTTCAGTTGTTTTCTGTATCAAGTGTATGTGTTCGCAAGGGACTTGGCAGCTGCTTGTAATATCACCAATCCCACCCCCCAGAATAACCTCCAGGAAAATGTATGGGTAAACTCTCCATTGTATTAGAGAACATTGTAACTCATGTTGAAGTTAAAGAAGATTGGACTGACAGATATATAATTGCTTGGATCTACAGAGAATTCAGAACAAGGCAAGCTGTTTGACCAAAGGCACTTTCTAGCATCAATCTCATCAGTATTCATTATGTGGAAGTGTAGGCTGCTGTGATGAAGAATACCAGATACAGTAACTTGAACTTCAGCAACATCAAAAGCAATTAGTTAGGTACTAGAGTCAGAGTGCTTCATTCAAAGTGGAAGGGAAGAAAATGAAAAAATATAGCTTTGCAAGATTTTGCATTACAAAAATGGTTGTAATTTCATGATACAAGGGTGGTTACAGAGAGAAGGGGAATGTGAAAAAAATAGCAACTGCAACAGTCAGCCAGATTCCCGATAAATGTCTTTGTTCAGCTTGGGTCCTCCTAGCTCCTGTCATCCTGACTTGTTCAAAATGGTTGTCAAAATACAGAGCTCTGCCATTGCCCCCTCCCATGCCCTAGTCTGATCAGTCATCCTCTTAAAAGAGCTCTAAAGTCTGTCTAGCTCAGAGCCTAAGCAGGGAAAGCTCATAACTAACCGTATCCATTCCTGCAGACAAGATACCAATCATCCTTCTGTTGTACTGGTACAGACATCAGGTAATAAAATATAGGTACATCCTATAGAGACTGTGGAAACACCATCCCTGGAGGTACTTAAAACTCACCTGGGCAAGGCCCTGGCAGACTGCTCTGAGTTTGAGGTTTGCACTTTTGTGAGCAGGGGTGTGGGCTAAATGACCTCTGTAGACCAGCTCCAATTTAATTTTTCTATGATTCCATGAGTTAATCTGAGGCCAATGCTGACTAAGGGAAGATATTAATGGAGAAATACAAAAATTGTCCTTTGATATTAGTTGTAGCACCAGTTTTTACACTTAGTAAAATCTAGTTCTGAATAAAACATAATATGTACCCTATAATGATTTGAGCACTTTCTGTGTTTATTCTTGATATTCTCATTTCAAAATGTTTTAAGAATCCTACTGAAAGCAGCAGCTGTGCCAGTTCATACACATTCTCCTAGTGCAATGCGAGGAAGATGACAGTTCAGGTCTGCGAAGGAGACCGCCACCATTTTGAGCCCTGAAGATCACTAGCCCCAAAGTAACACCATGCCTTCAGTGCAGAATTAATTTTTGGTGTGCCAGCCCTATCCAGTTCCTCAGGTGGGACATCAGCACAGCCTGCCATATGCCTCCACTTTGCTTGCTCTCTTTTCCAAAATACATGTTTTGCATAAGTTTCAATACACCAGTTTGTGTTTCTGCACATTGCAAGTGAGAGAGGTGGGAAAACAATAATACTACAAGTATGACTTTGCATTACTTTTTTTTTTTTTTTTTTTTTTTTTCTGGTTACATGTTTAGCTTTCACTTGCCTTGTTATCCCTCATAAGTTGTATTAAAATAGTACTCAGAGTGACTGATGCCTCATTACAGTGGACATCCTGAAACATAAGGATGGAGCTGTGCTCATCTCCACATCATTTCAGTCTAAATGGTTTTCACTTCAGTCATGTTCATGTCTCAGGTCCATTTAAAATCAGCCACTGTGCTTATTGGTCATTGTTTCCTCTTATTATTCAGTACCATTCACCTTATTATATTCTACAAAACCCTTACAGCTAAAGACAAATGAAAATTGTTATGCTTAAAACAATGCGCCTGCTTAGGAAGCAAGGCAGGAGGCACTGGTTTCAGCAGGAGGAAAAAAAATATATAATAATAAATATATATTATTTATTGTGTTTTTTGAAACAAATGATGTGCAGGCAGTAAGCAATGACTGTACCAGAATTAACCTGCTGCAAACATTCACACCTGTGGGAGCATCCTGTGCAGATGTTTCTTATCTTTCTTATCATTTTTTTAATTATTATTATTATTACTATTCCCTGAAAAATACAGATTACAGTTTAATGGTGGCTTGAATAGAACATAGTATAAACTGAAGTGTTTTATAATGATATTTTTGGAGCAAGTACTACTCTGAAAGATTGTTTTGAAATATATTTGAATATGATTTAAATACTTCTGATTTAAAAAGAAGCATCCAAACATGGCTGTACACATCAAATCAAACAATTTTATTTAACCTAAAAATAACCTAAAATTGGACTTAAAAAAAAAAAAAAATGGCCATGTCTTTGTGAAGAAAATTTACTTCAGATTGACCTGTGATTATTTTTTTTCAATTATTTAACTCATCCGGAAAAACAAAAAGTCAGTTATTTATAAAACTTTAATCTAATTTTCTTTCATGACTCAATCCTAATGCACGCTTGCACATAGACCTCCTGTTGACCTCCATGGAAGTTATGCATCTAAATGGAATGCAAAGCCAGACTCAGCAGACAAAATTAGTGTTTTTCTAATTGCCTTAATTGGTGTTTAATTTTTCCGCTGTTTAGAGCCCAAGTTACTTTTAATGGGAAAAAGAAATCTATGCTGGAATGAGAACGTAATCAGATAAGAAGAATGGATAACATTATAATAGAGCTCCAGAAACAGAGCAATTGGTAAATGTGAATGTTTTCATTTGAGTTACAAATACCACCAATTTCCATTTCCGTTGCCACTTCAACTAATTTGTATTCAGGAAACCACATCCCTGAAAATGTGTAAAACATCTGTTTTGAGAAACCGAGTGTTAATAACTAATATGTGTGCATCACCATACATAGAGCTCCTGAGCTATAAAGATTGTCTTCATTAAGGACAGTGATTCGTGAGTTGCCCACAGGATGGATCTAATCACATTATTCATTAATTCAGCAGGGCGGAGAGGGGGGAATAGTTGATGATGATGGAAGTATGCTGTTTTTTCAGATGAAACAACATGACAATGACTTTAAAATGCTCTCCAAGAAGGCAAGTAGTTCAGGAAGCCCTCTTTTCCCCTATTTTCCTTAGGTTCAGAAATTACTCCTTACCCTATGTACACGGCACTTTATGCTAAGCAATCTGAAACCCTCTGGTGCAGTAACTAGGTGTGACTTTACCTCCTGCTGATTTACTGAGCCTAGAAAAACCTGTGCAATAAAAACCACAATGAAACAGTAGGGTAATGTGACAGCAGTAAATAATAAGCATACCTTTACCAATGCCCTTTTACTGAATGCTATCAACTTTGTTTAGTATGCAGCACAGGCCTTCTGCTGATAATAGGTAACATCTGCTTGAGATCAAAAGAGTAGGGAACAAGTATGTCTTGCAGGCAGACTCCACGCATCCTGGGTGTCTGTAGTACATTTTAAGTGGAATGGGTGTATAACAAAAATCATAGCTGACAAGATGTATTTTCAGACACATACCTCTCATCTTGAAATCAATATGCAGCACCTCATTTGGGCTTGGGGTTTGTAACAGTAATGAAATCTTTGTATCTCCAAGCATCTTCTGAGTTCTAGTAAATTCACTGTGCCTATCTGATGAGTATGCAATCTGAAAAGTCCCTGCTGTTAAATAAGGATGAGCTGTAAATACATTTTTAGGCAATATGCTTACTAGGTAAGATAAAGATCAATTACTTTCAGTACTTAAAGGTGGTGTTGCAGCAATTCTTTACAAAGCCGTTTTATGAAATGCTCTTATCACTACTGCAGGTGCTATCACCATTCACTGGAACCACTTAATTTCTTCATTTCTATGTTAGTCATTATTAAAGAAAGCTAGATCTCCTGGAGTGGATCCTGCCATAAAAACAACCAACCAAACCAAACCAAACCAAACCAAACCAAACCAAACCAAACCAAACCAAACCAAACCAAACCAAACCAAACCAAACCAAACCCCTCAGCCTTGAATTAGGTGTCTTTTCTCCTATAAGCAGGCACCGGGAAGGATATGTGATCAAAAATGGCATTCAGAAGGGGGCAAATCACTGCTCAGACTGGGAGAAATGGGGATGAGGAATGTAGCATAATCATTTTTCCCTTTCCTAAGAGTTGGACAACCTGAGCTAGCATGTAGGAAAGGTACTACTTTCATACTACATCTGGAGGGAGGCATTCCTCTTTTCATTTCTGGAAATGATTTTTCTTTCCCATGAAACTCTGAAGAAAAGTCTTCTCAGTCAGACAACTGGCAGGGAACTTTCAGCCAGAAGGAACACAGCATGGCAATAGAGAAGTAAACAAACAGGGTGTGGCAACCAAAAACTTTGTTACTTGTATTAATAATAATGGGTTGCTATATCAGATGCATCTTCATTAAAATTTCACAACACAATCCTAATAAAGTTCAGTATGATAAAATGATTAACAGCTCATAGTTAAAGTACTAGCATATGCTTACCATAAATTAACACTTGTGAAAGCAGTAGTCTTGGTTCCTTGAGGGCATCGGGCTTTTTGAGACTCTTCTACTGTCCACAGCTGTATTACAAAAGCTAAAGAAAAGTTTCAGTGATTTCTATGAAATATCTGCATCCATAATCTGATAGCCAAATTCTGAATAATTTGTATCTCTGGGCTAACGTCCAGTAAAGAAATTGTTAAGTAATCACTTCAAAAGCAATTTTCTTTAGTGCAGACTAACGTCTATGAATTTTAATAGGTCATAAGTAGCAAACATTTTGTTTCGTGGTATGATTTTCCTCCTCTAAAATTAAATCATTGCCAAATGTTCTTGAATACACATTAATACACTTTTTGATTTAAATGAATTCATAGAAGCCAGGCTTTATATGGTGGGATCACCTCAGAGATTATTTTTTCTTTCTCTTACAATAGTACTGGTATTATTCTGAAATATGAATTCTGAAAACATTATTTTCTAATTTATATAAGATAATTTCTGTTTTGTTTTCATAGCACCCCACCCCAGTCCTGCATGTGAACAGTCAGACTTCTGCACCACTGCATTCTGGTTTTCTTTGGTTTCCCCAAAGATTTGGGGTTTTGCAGAATGGAATCTCAATACTTTAACTAATATACTTATTATTTAGGGATTATTTTGTTCCCCTGCAAAATCCAGTAGCAAAGTCATGTCATTAGAAAAATATTCAAGAAACATGCTTTTGGACTTGTCAAGGCTATCATTTTGCAAAAACTATGGACCAAAACTAGCCTTTTTATGACAGTTTTCAGAACATCAGTAAGAACCTCCCTTGCCTCCAGATAGCAAAGACTATACAGCCCCTATGAACATCAGTGAGGAAGAGCAAACCTGAGCAATGACAGCACTGTGGCGCATCTTGAGCAAGTGAAAGAAACACAATAAAAGGGAAGACAGAGCAAGGAGCTGAATTTCCACAAGTCACCACTGAATCACAGAATGGTTTGGGTTGGAAGGGACTTTAAGGATCATGTAGTTCCAACCCCCCTGCCATGGGTAGGGACACCTCCCACCAGACCAGGTTGCCCAATGGCCCATCCAGCCTGTCCCAGAGCAGAACGCAGTGCTCCAGGTGGGGCCTCAAGAGAGCAGAGAAAAGGAGAATCACCTCTCTCACTCTGATGGCTATGCTGCTTTTGATGCAGCCCAGGTCACAGTTGGCTTTCTGGGCTGCAAGCCCACATTGCTGGCTCATGTTGACTTTTTCATCCACCAACATCCCCAAGTCCTCCTCTGCAGGTCTGTTCTCAACCCGGTCATTGCCCACCCTGTATTCATGTTTGGGATTGCTTTGGCCCAGAAGCAGGACTTTGCACTTGGCCTTGTTGAACTGCATGATGTTCGCACAGGTCCATCTCTCAAGCCTGCCTGTGTCCCTCTGGATGGCATTCTTTCCCTCCAGTGTGTCGACTGCACCACACAGCTTGGTGTCATTGGAAAACTTGCTGGAGAAGCCAGATAATAAAAACCCAACTGGTAAAGGTGAACTAAAACTTAGTTTTCTTCAACTAGAAGAAACTCAGAAACTATGTCACCCCACAGACTTGCCCAGACCACTCTGTAGTGTTCCTGTGGAAAAAAAAAAGGGAAGGTGACCTTGTGCTGCCTTGAGCAGCTTCGCCTTCTGCATCATGCAAAGGAATATGGGCACCGATCCGTGCACAGATACATCGGGGTAAAACAGGTAATATGAAAGGTGGGAATGTGTCTATCCTTCCCCCCTTCTCCTGTGTAGTCACAGCCTCAAATTTACCACCAAGCTCCTGGATCATCATCAACACAAATGTGTGGAGAGTGTGGACTTCCTAAAGAATATATGTGTAAAATACAGATTTGTCTGACATCCTGCAAATGTTTGTTGATGATGTCAAAGGAGTTCATTTTGCTTTCCCTCACTCTCATGCATACATCTATACATTTGCATGCTTGTGTGTGTGCCACAAAACTCCTCCATTCTCTAAATCACTTCTGTCTTTCTTCACTGAATTTGTCAATAGTTTCTGGGAAGATACTTAGCATCCCACACAATATTGCAGCTCCAGTCACCCCATGGACATAAAGAACTTTTGCTGGATTTCAGCTTTGCAAGGAGATATCATTGCGTAAACAGCCCCAAATTGGCCATATAACCTGAGGCAACCTTACATTTAATCATTTTTTGTTCCTCAACACACTGAACCTTGTTATGCTGTTGCCCTGGTTTCGTGGTACTGCTGGGAATCTCTGTCTCAGCTGAGCTTTCCTACATGCAGTGTCTCACCTTTTTCCAGTTTGAAATTATTTTTTTGTTGTTGTTGTTGTTCTTCCCATATTTTTCACAAATCATTGTTATCTGTTTGCCAGCAGTGCTGTAAGGTCACGAAAGAGGCTGCCTGGGGCCCTCTCCATGTTAGACTCAATATCTGAGTCAAATCTAAACAGGACTGGAGGAAGTAAACACAGATATCAGGGGTTTAACCTGTGGATATACAAGCTACAGAGAAACTGTTACCCCTATCATCCAAAGCATCTCTGAGAATCCGAAATCAATTAGAAACTTTGAAAGCCTGGGCAGAAGGAAGATGTACATGGCACAGTCAGAAAACTGAACCCTGGTCCATCCCATTAACCCCAAGCCATCTGTTCCCTTAGCATCTTTTCACTAGCTCTTTGCCTCCACTGTACTCAACTTGTTCCAGTTTTGCTTGCCCTTGAGATTTCTTTTAATACTCTGTTTACTCCTTCTTCCAGATCATTAAGTAAAATGTTAAATAAGCTTGGATGTAATACCAATCTCAGCAGTAAGCCACCAAGCACCAACTTGATACATTAATGTTTATCATTACCCTTTGTTTACAATTCAGGGAGTTTTCATCCAAATCAAAGTAGCTATTCAGACAATTATGAGAATAATATTTCATAAGTGACTCAGTGAAGTGCATTGTTAAAATGTAATTATATTGGTGCAAATTGTCAGAGCTGTATGCTATATCTGTAGATCTGTTGCTGTTACCTCATCTGCTTTCCTTCTCCCTCATTTGGCTTGTATCAGGAATACTGCAGGCAGCAGGAACAGGGAGGTGATCGTCCCCCTGTACTCTGCTCTGGTGAGGCCACATCTCAAGTACTGTGTTGGGTCCCTCACTACAAGACAGACATCGAGGCCCTGGAGCATGTCCAGAGCAGGGCTACGAAGCTGGTGAAGGGTCTGGAGCACAAGTCCCGTGAGGAGTGGCTGAGGGAGCTGGGGGTGTTTGGTCTGGAGAAGAGGAGGCTCAGGGGAGACCCCATTACTCTCTACAACTGCCTGAAAGGAAGGTGTGGGGAGCTGTGGGTCAGCCTCTTCTCACAGGTAACCAGTGATAGGACTAGAGGGAATGGCCTCAAGATGTGCCAGGGGAGGTTCAGGCTGGCAATGAGGAGACATTTCTGCTCAGAAAGAGCAGTCAGGCACTGGGACGGGTTGCCCCGGGAGGTGGTGGAGTCACCGTCCCTGGGGTTGTTCAAGGAAAGGTTGGATGTGGTGCTTAGGGACATGGTTTAGTGGGTGACACTGGTGGTAGCGGGATGGTTGGACCAGATGATCTCGGAGGTCTTTTCCTGTTCTAATGATTCTATGATTCTATGATTTGCCTGTCTGAGACAGAGACAAGGCCTAAGAGCAGTTGAGGGGCCTTGGCAGTGCATTGATCCGTGGAATACTGTGGAGAAAACACAGCTGGGAGAGACATAGACTGCTGTTTGGATGGGTAATATCTACAGTATGGTCCACTGTGGCTTCTGCTTTCCTCGCACAGCCCCATCCAGGTCTTTCTCCAGCTCTGGGACTTCAATGAAGCTACTTGGTATTGATGGCGTCTCACAGGCACCACCTCAACTCTCCTGGGCTGTGCAGGAACCAGCAGCAATGTGGCTACTCCCAGTTAAACCCTATGTTTCTGCATAAATATCACAGTCACCACATGATCTGAATCCACTGACTATTTTATGTTTATATTTTCAGGAGTCCATGGCTGGTTTGCAATTAACAGGTCTTTTATTAAGTCTCCTTTACTTCCTAAACGTTCTTTTTCTTTCTAGTTACAGATATAACCTTTTTAGAATCAGAGATAAAACTCCTCTTGTGCAAATTCAGTCTCCTCCCTGACTTCTGGATGTTTTCCTTTATGGCAGCCTTTTTCAGGCAGGAAGTGTCCTTCATTAAAATGCATTACGTTTTTCATTTGTCCTTTGATCACTTCCAACTGCACTTCTATTGGCTTTTTTTACATACACCTTTTCCTTGAAAGTCTTAGCTGATTCTCTCTTTTTGTTTGGCTTTATTGTTGCAAATATTTTTAATCTCATTTCTTTCTGTGCAGCTCCTTAGTCTAGACTTGAAGATAAAGATGGTGAGTTGAAAGTAAAAACAAAACAAAACAAAAACAAACAAACAAACAAAAACATTCCTGAGATCTTTAAGAAATTAAATGCAAAAAAAACTGCTTTCTGCTATGAAGGCTTAACAGTCCTACAGGTAACCCCATTCCTGGCCATTGAAAACACTTAGATCCCCACCCAGTGGCATGCAATCTCTAAGCATGGCAGTGCTAGAACACAGTACACACCTTAGCTTTTATTCAGAGAGAACATTTGCTGAAATTTCTATTAAATGACTGAAAAAGTATGAAAATCATAGAAGGGCCCTGTGTTCTGTAGAATCACAGACTCAGGTCTTCATCCCATCACTTCAGCCACTGTTAGGTTTATCTGCTGCAGTAAATTCTGGTCCTACATTCTGGTCCTGGTCCAATGGAGAAAATTCTATTCAACCAGAGGTAATGAAAAATAAATACTTCAAGGCATTTTGTCAACTCAGAGGCATTTGCCTTACCACAAGATGCCATGCTCAGTGAAAAAGCTGAATGCAGAATCAATGTCTTTTGCTTTCCTTAGTTTTAAGCACAAAGATTTTAACAGAAGTCTACCTGAAATAGGGAATGTTTGGATGTCCATAAAGGAAAAGTTAATAGGGCATGAAATACTATATCTCAAGCCTGACTGCATTATTCAGAAAAGAAAAAAAAAAAAAAAAAAAAAAGTTGTTTCTTTTTAGAGGACTCAAAACTGTGCTTTCAAATATGTGGATGTGGTTGGCCACTTTTCTTTCTCAGTAGTCAACTACAGTATCCATTTAAATTCATGAAAATTATTTGAAATAGTAATAAAAGCAAAATCTTCTTGAAAGGATTTTTGGAATAATTCACAATATATTTTGGATATATCAGTGTGTTGTATCAATGTAGTCACATCAGAGTGAATATTAGACATGAATATATTTATGTAAATGGAAGAGAAATGTGGGTCTGTCACTGAATTTGAAACTTACTGCATGAACTAAAAGCCTTGACAAAAGCATTGTTTTTGCAGTAGCTGTTTCCCTGCTCATGCATTTCAGAAGGAAGAGTTTTCATAGTGTTTGAGATCCCTCCTGCTGCAATCAGGCCATGCAGGCACCATGTATACTCTGCTGAGCCCCTGTGCTTGGCAATAGAAATAATTGGCTTTCAGGAGCAGTGGTCAGAACTGCCAGAAGATGTGCCAGATACCTTTGCAAAGCATTTCAAGGGAGCTATCCTTGCCTCTGTTTCTAGTTTACCAGCCCCATCCATGAAGCATTCTTTTTGTTTTGCGATTTATTTGTTTTATTGTACTTGCAGCCTGAAAGACATTGGAATGCAGGAGTACTGGGCAATCCCTGTCCCAGAGAATGCCCAGTGCAAACACAGAAAGAAAAGGAAGAAAAACAGAGCTATTTTTCTCTTTTGCAGCTGACTGATTAGGTCTTTCAAGCGGGAAGTTAAATGACTTTGCCCAAGTCATATTAAAGGCATACAGCAAATATGTGAACTGGACTTCAGTATTTTGAATACTTGGCCAGGGTCCCACCTACAAGGATCTCTGCCTCTTTGAATATTCAGTTAGATATGCTCTGTGTCTCTCAGCCTCTGTCTAAAACAGCAGACAAAGCTGTATTAGGCATACACTCAGTGATAAGTTCCCATCTCTTTTATATATCAGCTGATAAAATGTCACAAAACTTTACAATATAAAAGGGTGCTCAAGATGAGGACCTGCATTATCATAAAGACTTCAAAATATTTCACTTTTCATTATCTTTTTGGTATGTTGATTTCTGTTGGTTTTGTTACTAACTGCTAGTTAGTCCAGGGAGAATAAGCATCTCCTACTGAAAGGGAGACACATGTAAATACATGCAATGGATCTATCTGTCTAAACATAAATGCTCCTGCATAAGGTCAGCTGAGTCACTGTCCAGGCTTCATCAGTGGCATTGAACAGATTTTGAGCAGCTGGAATGGGTGGAAGGGCACTGAAGTTGTTTGTAAATACCTACATGTAGATCTCATATCTGAAAGCAGAATCCCACCTTAGGTACCTACAAGGTAGGCATCCACTCCTGAAGCAGCTATTACAGATTCCCATGACAATGAATAGAGAGAAAGGATTAACGGAAACACACTTTCCAAGATCCAAAACATCTGATCTGCTTCAGGTATCTATTTTCTGATGGGGCACTTCATGACTTAGAACTGAGTTTTGACAGTCAAAGGAGTCCAGAGTGAGCAGTTCAGGTGTTGGTGCTGCAGAGGCTCATGCCAGGACAGGAGACTTCCCCACATGTCTGCTCTCTGAAGGCCCTGATGCTAAACTATCAGAGACGAGCTCTAACTCACTGTTTTTTCATTTCCCTTTTCTAGACATACCAAGGCCAACCAAACAGGGATCAAAGATTTATCTTTCTTAAATGACAGCTGAAAATACTAGTGCAGACAAAGCTTGAGGTTTGCTTTTTATAAACCTATTAATTCTACAGCTCTTTTTATCAATGGCTGCTGGCTGGAGCTGGTTTCATTCTTTTCTAAACTGGAAATTGACAGTTGAAAACAACAAATCTTATCAACAAAGTAGTGATTTCCAATGGAAAGATTCCTTTTGTGTCACCAGCCAAGTACCTATGTATATAGCAGGGAAAAACCACCTAGTTCTCATAATTTAAACCAAATAAGCACTGAAGCACTTTACTGATTTGTTAATGGCACGCAATTTACCACAATACATTCAAGATCAATATCAGCAATAGAACAGATAAACCACACCTCCTGCAGGAGAAGGAAGGTCCCTCCACAAGCCCCCCATACATAGAAGACAACCTCCAGACAGTTTCTTGTATTCAGCACACACACATACAAATTATGCTCACACTCTTGTCTTACATGTTGTTATTCAGGCCACTTGTGGCTCTGTGAGCACCCTCACATACTTATTTTTTGAAGTGTTGTGAATATTAATCTCTTCCCTGGTTATTTTTTTATTGTTTAATGTAGACTGTGGTTTAGTTTCATATCTCTGTGGATGCTTGAACCTGTGCACTCACCTGCAAGCCTGTTATTCATTAAAATGCAATCAGCAGCACTGCCAGTGAATTAAAGGTTGCATATTGAAGCTTCTGATAATTACGCAGGGAAAAACAACTATGATCATGCCCAGTGCACTGAGTTACTAAACTATTGGTAAGACACAACTGAAGACAAATTATTGTCAGCTTTGTTGCTGCCAAGTGGACTGAGCAAAAAGTGGGAAGCTGAGAAAACCTCTGCTTCCAGACTTGTACTTGCTGTTAATGTGCCATGTTATATTGAAAGCAAAGTGTGCGAGCTGGGAAGGGCCTGAGCAAGTACAGGCTCTCCACATCTACTGAAAGCTCTCCAGCAGATTGAATAGACCTTTACAATAGTGGAGGGATCTGCTCCAGCTTCAAGAGAAATGGGAGCTGCTCTTGGCCTTAATAAACCCACTGCATCTCGTGCATCCTATCAAGAACCCAGGACACCAGAACTAGCCAGCGTCATGGGAATATTGAACTCTGCTACCTTTTGATCCTCTGCTGTCCTAAGCTTGTTTTGGGGCTCCTTGGTACCACCACAGAAACCAGTAGAATCTCATGGATGCTTTTGTATGTCCACGGGCTTCTCACCCATGCCAGGTGCTCAGACTGCATCTCCTGGTCCTGTCCCATTGGAGTTATGGCCTGTGCTGGGGAAATCAGCCCTGTCTCCTCAAACCCCCAGAAGTTACTTTGCAGACATTTGTCTCAGGACAGGATTGTGTTCATGGAGAATAAACAGGTGATAAACAGGTGGATATGTTTCTAAGCTATGTATAGAGTGCAAGTACAGCTATAACACAGCATCAAAATACTGGCTTGGTTTGGTAATTGACTGTTGTAGGTAGGAAGAGTAACAGTCTGAATGAGGAACATCCCAAGGGAAAATAAAAAGAAACTTTGAGAAAACAGCCAGCTAGAATCTGTGAAATAGAAAAAGGCTCCAACATAAGTTATAAAATGGAAGGGAAAGGAAAAGGAAAAGGAAAAGGAAAAGGAAAAGGAAAAGGAAAAGGAAAAGGAAAAGGAAAAGGAAAAGGAAAAGGAAAAGGAAAAGGAAGGGGAAGGGGAAGGGGAAGGGGAAGGGGAAGGGGAAGGGGAAGGGGAAGGGGAAGGGGAAGGGGAAGGGGAAGGGGGAACTGCTTGCAGGATAACCTACAGAGACACCAATGAAGGTGAAATGACATAATGTTTGTCTTGGGCAGGTCTTGGAGGAACCTCAATTTTAGAAAAAATCTACTGAATTAGCAAGAAAGGGCTAGGATAAAGGCTCTGTTTGTTTTAATCTTATTCTCTCTGCTTGTTACATTTCTATGAATAAATAAATCAGAATAGTCTGGGAAGCAGCTGTGCTGTGTTGTTTTGATACCAGAAGAATGAAGGGTGGCAAATTGGTGTGATGCTAATTTTAAAAAGGCTCCATGGGAGTTCTGAGGAACTCGAGGTTCCTAGTATCCATGTCTATACCAAGCAAATTAATTGAAGTTATACCAAAGATTAGAACTCGTAGACATCTGGATAAAACTGGTCTTTTTGAGAATCAGTGTGGCTTTTGTGAAGAGAAATCCTGCATTGTGAACAAGTTATTTGAGGGGGTGAACAGGAATGCAAATCAGAGGTGATCAAGATCATCCCATCTACTTGGATTTCCAAAAGCCTTTTGACTAAGCCCGCTGCCAAGGGTCATTTAAGAAACCAAGCAGCCATGGAGGAAGGAAAACAGTGTTTTCATGGATAAATAAATGCTAAGGAGGATAGAAAACAAACCTGGGGAGTTTTTCAGACTGGAGGGAGGGAGAAGCGTGGAATCTTCTTGATTTTTGACATATTTTGAATGAACTAAAAGAGGGGTTTGGTAACAGGCTACTGTGATATTTGATGTTGAAACTAAGTCACTCAGGCATGTAAGGATGAAGTTGACAATGAAGAAAGATGGACATCCGAAAAGAGTGAGTGACTAGACAATAAAATGACAAATGAAATCCACTGAAGGTAAATATAAAAGTATGTAATTCAAAATAAAAACAAGTAAATAAATAAACCCTAAATTAACTTTTGAATTAACGGGATCCAAGATGATCATCCTCACTCGGGAATGAGCTCGTGGAGTTATAGTGGACAGACCCATGAAAATGATGGCTTAGTTCTCAGCTGTGGTCAAGTAAACAAGGAAATCACAAAGAAATGGTGGCTATCCTCAAACTACTGAAGAAATCCATGGTTAATCTGTATCATGAAAACTGTGTGCAGTTCTATTCCATCATCCCAAAAAGGTTGTAGTAGGACAGGAAGAAGACAGTAGGATATTTAAAGGTACGGAAAGACTCAGAAATGGCTTTTTGTGACAGGTCTGGAGAACATACGCTGAGCAGAAATATCACCTGAGGTGATGATGTTTATTGGCTCATGAGAAATTGTCCAGCACAACACTGTTTAGAAGGGGGAAACTGATTTATAAATTATTGCATAAATCACTTTTTGTTGTAAAACTGAACTTTCCTATCTTTTAATATTTAAATTGCAATTGGCTTGTAAACCTAATAAGGATAACTGAATTATTTCCATGCTTAACTAGATGACACACTGAAAATTATAAGGTTATGTGAACTAATAAAGAAGTGAAGCAACATAATTACAAGAGTAACCTTGCCAAAACAAGGCTCTTGCATCACAAAATGTAACACTGAACAGCTATGACTTAATTTCACAGTGTCTTTTTCAAAATGAAAAGTGATGTAAAATGACATTCTGGAGTTCCATGTGTGTTGTTTCTTGGTTACTTCCAGACTGAACACACTGCCTTTATCAATAAGTGATGTGCTCTGCCAGCCCTGGAAAGCCTGCCTGCCTTCTAAAACCCAGCCTAGCTTCTCTTCTCATGTCTGCTTCAATGCGTAGAAGATGTCAAGCTGTGAATTCATTTAAGATTTGTCAGCCCTAAGATCTTTCAACTGTGCTTTATTTTCTATATTTTATTTATTTATTTATTTATTTTAATTTGTACACAACTCTAAAACCCCAGGTTTGGTGATTACTTTGTTGAGATTGTCCCTAAGGGATTCTCTATAATCAATTTTAACTGTATTATGTATATGAGGTACTTGAAGAACTGAAACACCAAAAAAGAGTATTTCTGCCACAAAAGATCTGAGTGCAAGCACCAGGGAAGTGATTTGTTGAGTAAGAAGATGGCATTTTTACATATCTGCTTTCTAGAGTATGACTACACTATAATTATTTTTGACAATATATTAAAGTACTCTGATGTATTCTGTAAAATTAATGAAGCCATAGTAATGTCAGGTAGATCAGCAGCACTTTGCTGTTATATCCTCAGGGAGTGGTTAATTATAGAATCAGGTCTGTATAGCAAGTATTTGTCCATTTACCTGCCAGCAGAAGTAGAGCCTTGTGCTTTGGAAAATAGATTATTTGTAGGTTAATGAAATATAAATTAACAAAAATAATATAATAAACCAATAAGGTTCCTCTGATGGAGGATGGTGGATCTTTTACAGAAAGAAACCATGTGATTATGTTCAAAAAATTGATCAGTATACCTGCAAAACTGAGTTGTTTGCTGTGACCTGCTTCTTTAAATGCCACCTACCTTGTTCTGTGTGATGCCAGTCACAAAGAGTGAAGTCATTCCAATCTCTTTCATGGACTCTTGAATGCACTAAAGTGCATTTATTGTAGCTGTTTCTTTTAACTCAAGAATGTTCGGCTGCTGAGAAAGCATGTCTTGCTCACTTTGGGGTGCAGTTTTACTCTTTCTAAGTGTGGGAATAAACCAAAATTCACATTCCTGTTTTGTTGGATGTCTTCAATCCAGGAAACAATGTTGATTTCATCTTCCTGAATCAATAAACTCCTTTCTAAATAGAGAATCATCTAATTTTGTTATCAAAGTCCCTGAGGGCTTTATTAAGGGGTAATAATTTCTGAAACTACATGGGCAGTGAAGGTAAATCCTATATGGGCTCACTAAGAACCAGATCTGAGATCTCTCTGGAGCATGGGGTGGTTGAAACACTAAGCAGATGGCTTGTTCATACTCTGTCAGTCTACCTTCATAAGTTTTTAAACCTTATGCCAGTTCATAACAAAATGCAACAAACAGAAAGGAAATGTTGACGTATCATCAGTGGAGGAGGAATTACAGTCACTTTGGGTTTGATAATTTAAATGAAAAGAAGATAAATCACAGAATCACAGAATCATAGAGGTTGGAAGGGACCTCTGGAGATCATCAAGTCCAATCCTGCTGCTAAAAGCAGGTTCCCTAAAGCAGGTTGAGCAGGAAAGCATCCAGGCAGGTTCTTAAATATCTCCAGAAAAGACTCCACAACCTCTCTTGGCAGCCTGTTCCAGTGCTCTGTCACCCTCACTATAAGGAAGTTCTTACTCATGCTTGTGTAGAACTACCCACGTTCCAGTTTTGGCCACTGCACAGTACTGAAAAGAGCCTGGCCCCATCCATTTATCTCCCACACTTTATATATTTATAAACATTGATCAGAAGTCACTCTAGTATCTTCAGGATAGGACTGGGAGCCAGACTTGCAGAACGCTGTTGTCTACAACTATGCATAATTCTGCAAATTTATGCAAAAAAGCTGAGTCAGTCCTGCATAGATGCTGAGCTTTAAACTAGCCCATTGACTTTGCCAGGACTGAGTGTGCTTCCAAGTATTCTACAAGCCCATTATTGCATTGACTTCACAAGGAAAGCTTACAGTGTATACTGGTAGCCTTGTGTAGAGCTCTCTACAAGAGAAAGCAGGAAAGTGGTGGTTGTATTGCTCACTGCTAAGTAAAGAAAGATCTTTGCATTTAGGTTGATAAGCCATGGTAGGGAAATCAGAGTAAGTGGAAACAGAATCCTAAGACTTTTAAAGATGTTTAATTAAACTGATATTCCCCAACACTTTGGCACTCAAAGCTGCATTTTCAAAAGGTTTTTACAGGGTTATGAGAAACAGCTGGTGAGATGGAAAAATCAGTTAATCATATTCATATGGTGTATGAATAAATTAATAAATTCCCTTCAGTCTTATTATTTAACAAATCTTCCAGCTGAGCAGATAAGAAACCTTTGGCAAGACTACAATACCTTCATCTTGTTATTTTTTTACCTGCTGGCAACAAAAATGAGCCACAGGAATCTAGTAATAAAAAATAAAGAGCACACCAACTGATTTCTCTTTCTACATTTCTTTTTGATGTCTGTAATGTCAGGTGAGAAAAAATAAGGGTCTTCTGCCTCGTAGAAATGTAGAACATTTTAATCTTCAGTATAACTGCTCTCATCAACTGTGTTTCTAATAGAGATGAGAAACCTGTCACTGAAGAGAAGTGAAGTTAGTTATGGGCTAGTGAGGAAGAAATGGGCTCACCACTGATGAAGGTTGTCAACACTTCCCCTAGGTGTGAAGTTGCCAGCTTCTGTTAGGGAAATTACAATATCACGACTACTCAAAGTGTGATCCTGGGCACATTCTCAGTAACGCTTTGTTGCCCGGTTTTTAACTTTCTGTTAAAACTACTGGAGATGTAGTTCAGTGTGAGAAACATTTCAAATTCATAGGCTGCCTCAGATATCCTCTGATCTTTTCAGTGTGGGGATGACATAAAATCCAGACATATAGCTAATGGAAACCAGAACAGATCTTTGAAGCTGAGGCCTTGAATATCCATGATGATTTTTTAAAATCAATTTTGTATCTTCAGGGCATGAAACAGAGCTTCTTTTTGCTCAGATATGTAAGGAGAAAGAGGTGTGTTAAAGACTGTCAATGTATCTTTTTAATAGGCTACTAAGTGTAATATAAGGGGGTCCTAAACAGATTTACATCAAGACATGTCTTCTGAATATGTGTCAGTGTCTTTTGATGGAGGTATGGTGATACAGAATTTAACAAAATGCCCGTTCGGTATACTATGCCATGTCTTAAAGTTCCAAACCACTTTGGGATTGCTGTTTGTCAGGTAGACACCTGAAATCCTGCTCCTTTAAATTTTCACTGTTTTGTAAAATTTCTCTGTGCAATAGAATTAGATATGTCAAATATGTCACTATGTATACCTTTACATTATTTGGCCCAAATTATCTTCCTGTCATGGATTCATGGATTTCATGCTGACTGGCCACAGGTAAGAAAAAAAAAAAAAAAAAAAAAAAGAAAAACAAGATCCTGACAAAGAATATCTTGTCCTTCAGTAGTAGTGTGGTAATAGAAGAGTTGATAAGATCTATTTTGTTAAACTGATTTCAGGGAAAAAAAAAAAAAAAAAAAAAAGCAGAGTTATAAAATATTTAGTACACAGTGGTCACTAGTACTTGTGAGTGCCTCTTATTTTCATTTTAAAAGACCATTCAGAACAGACAGTTTAGTATTTACACAACTCACAAATTATAGAGCAAGATACTGAAGTTCTTTGTTCGTCACCCAAATATTCTTAGGATATCATCTACCAAAATGAAATCCAAAGTCATTCTATCTTCTTATATCAGAATAAATTAGCACTGAAATGTATTAATAATTTACAAAGGAGACTGCATGAACCAAGTGATCAAAGCAACACAAATCTGTCATGGGAATTCATTTCCTGAAAGCATCTTTGCTTCTGTGGGCTTTTAGTGTCCCTTTCACAGATTTTTTATGACTTAAACCCTGGTGCCTCACTCAGTATTTCTACAATCAAAAGACAATGGTGGCTTTGCCTCAGAACATCCAGTGTGGCTACTGACCAAAGAACTCCACAAGTCAAACTTGTTCTGCCTAAGGTGCTCTCTTCCCCACAGCTGGAGGCTCACCCTCTCCATTGAACTTATGCCAGTGGATTGGACAAGCAACTGCACAAAGATTTATCTTTCTGAATTTGCTTTAGGATTGATCTAGGTCCTTACCATACTCACAACATACCCTCACAAATAGCCCTGTCAGCACAACTGTACTGCAGAGAACTACATAGGCAAGGGGTAGGGAAAATGGCAGTGCCTTGAGGTGTAGTTGAGCCACAGCTTTGGATGCTTGCACTTTGACTAGAGAGGTCTTAAATTAATTAATAGCTTTTACTACTGCTTCTGTGTATTGTAGTGATATATGCAAACACATCAGTGAATTCATTGCCAGGTCATCTAAGAGAAAGCTGGTCTATCTAAGACTGAAATCTGGCTAGAAACTCCTGTAAGTATGGCAACTAACTCCAGGGAAGGAGTTAGTGAGGTTGATACTGGTTTTATCCAGCACTTCTCTGACAAAGATAACCTCCTCTGTCCAAGGGGTACTTCGAATAAAGTAACTTTAAATTTGTATTGCACATTGTAGAGAATCAAGACTTAGTAATACAATTTAATTCTGTTAGATAGACTTAGCAATAGAATTTGGAGAATAATTCTAGCATCAGCATCACATTGATTTCAGCATCAAAATTTGGAGGTGAAATTAAATACAATGGCTGAGGCTACCTAGCAGTTTTCTGCCGGAAGGGAGAGTTTTGGCTTCTCCCTCTTTCATATGCAGCATCCACATGAAGGCCCTGAGTGCATCACCGCCTTCACCCCACTTCCAAGGGTATGGCTGCCTGTGCTCACAGACAGTTTTTAAATGGGACAGCCACCCAGCCCTAAACACCTAAGTGATAAAGACTCTCCTCCAATGCTACTAGGTTTGGGATGGTGTCTGTGGTGGCATTAGATGTCCAGCTGGTGTCAGGACAGCTCACAGGTCTCAGCTGCTCCTGTGGTAGCTGGCATTGGGACCCTTCTAGGAAGGATGCTGCAGCCAAGCCAGCAGTTCAGTGTAACCAGAAGGCTATCTGAAAAGAAGGGACAGTTAAAGCAAGCCAAGTCTGCTAACATCCAGGAATATCTGAAAGACAGCACAGGTATGCCACAGTGGGCCATAATGTACCTCTGTTTTTCACCCTGCTAACTGGTTGAGATTAGTTACATTGTTTGTCACCTTGATAACATCTTAAGTTCTGCTTTTAGTAACTGGGCTATATTGCAGTAAAAATTAGGAGGTCTTGCTTATGCATCTCTACAATCTTCAAGCTATCTCCATTTTTATGACAATTACAGTTTTTATTCATTTTTCTTAATAAGAAAGCCACAATAAGGAAGCCACAATAAGGAAGCCACACACCCCTAGAAAATTAGCCTTTTCAGAATTTTCAAATTCAAAATGCTGCTTTGTCAGGAAAGCAGCACAGTGAGAAGAATGCAACTGTAGCAAGAACATTCCCTCTCCCTTCTCTTCTCTTATGAAAGGTGAAAAAAAAAAAAAAAAAAAAAGACTCTTTCTCTGCTGTGGCTGGTCATCTTGCTTTCTCAGCTTACTCAGTTTAGAAAAGAAAAAGAGAGGAATCCTTAGAAGCATGCTTATCTCTCCACAGCAAAGGGGCTCAAAAAAGCAGTAACCCCTAATAATATGCTCCCCCCCTTCATCAGCTCGAGTGCTAACTGGGACCTGCCTGGGAAGTGGTGGTGTTGAGAGCAGCATAAAAGCTAGCACAAGAAAAGAATAGCTGGATGCTTACTGAAGCTGCAATGCCAGAGGTTGTAAGAGGGCTTAGAAACACAAAAATAGTGTTAGGTGATAAAAAAATACTAGTTTCTATCACGCAAAGTTGTGTGTAGGTCTTTTCTCATTTACCTTGTACACTGAGCACCTACTTCAGAGAACCCTGGGCTGCCTTTTCTACCAATGATGAAACACAGGCACTCTGAGGGCATACACGATGGAAGCTTTTAGCTATCTACTTTACACTTTACACTGAATTCACTTATTCCCTTTGCTGACCAAAAGGAAAGCCTAAAATGGCAGCTATAAACATCCCAACCATTACCTCTTGCATCTCACAGACACCCTTTGAACACCTCTCAACACAGAATACTTCTCACTGCAAGAACTAAGAGAGAGGTTCACTCAAAGCATACGAGCAGAGTACAAGAAAGGAGATGTAAAGAAACCATCCATTTCTTTAGGAGTGTTTTCACATCACATTCAGAACTTTTCTTTTAAAAAAGGTTAGTGCCTTTTCAATGAGTTGTCTCAGCCCTATGTAGATAATTATCTTGAATGAAACCAATTTGTCATATTGAAATGCTGCTTGGTGTCACATTACAGAGATTGCAGCCAAAAATGTGCATCCAGTTCAGTTTTTAAAAGGATCTTCTCACTGATTTACAAATGTTAAGTGGTCTGAGATATCAATACTGTGCCTAGAATGAAAATAAGGTTGGATTCTTTCAGAGTAGCTACATATTCAGTTTAATTTGTAAGTTCATTATTTTATTCATGGTCATCCAAAATCAGTGTCATAGAGAGCTTTACTCTGTATTGAGAGCTGACCAAATGTGGTAGAGCCCATCGGGGTCAAACAGCTGAATAAAAATGTGAATAATGCGTGATAATCAGTAGGTAGTATTTGTTTTACAAATTCAAAATGAGTTGATTTTGTTTCAAAATGACAGCCAGCAGAGGGGAAAAGCTATCAATTAAGGAGAAAAGAAAAGAAAAGAAAAGAAAAGAAAAGAAAAGAAAAGAAAAGAAAAGAAAAGAAAAGAAAAGAAAAGAAAAGAAAAGAAAAGAAAAGAAAAGAAAAGAAAAGAAAAGAAAAGAAAAGAAAAGAAAAGAAAAGAAAAGAAAAGAGAGGAGAGGAGAGGAGAGGAGAGGAGAGGAGAGGAGAGGAGAGGAGAGGAGAGGAGAGGAGAGGAGAGGAGAGGAGAGGAGAGGAGAGGAGAGGAGAGGAGAGGAGAGGAGAGGAGAGGAGAGAAAAGAAAAGAAAAGAAAAGAAAAGAAAAGAAAAGAAAAGAAAAGAAAAGAAAAGAAAAGAAAAGAAAAGAAAAGAAAAGAAAAGAAAAGAAAAGAAAAGAAAAGAAAAGAAAAGAAAAGAAAAGAAAAGAAAAGAAAAGAAAAGAAGACCCACCTATTTTAAAGCTAGGAAATATATCTACAGTACTTTGCAGACTACAAGCTATAAAGACAAAAAGGGTGAAGTGGACTATTATTTCTTCCTGCTTTTGTTCCTCAATTGAGGAAATGAAGGATTAATCCTAGATCCTCAAAGATGATTAATCGTGAATTCAATGGGACTAATTATCTCTGAGGATCAGAGCCAAAGTGATTTACTAAAGGTCACCAGGAAGCCTGTGACCATTTCAGAAAAGGAACTTGAATCTGGTGAATAAGAATCCAAAAACAATAATGAAAATGTTTCTGACTTCCACTTGGAGTCATTTAAGAGCCCCGAGGAGCCTACTTTGATGACAACCTCGCTGATATGTTTAATGCAGCAACACAGAGCAGTTACTAATGGGCAAGAGAAGCTGTAGCTTTGCAAAGTATTTGTCACCCTGCAGCTACTCTTCTTTATATTATGGTTAAGTATCAAGTGGCGTGGCCTTGGCAAAAACAGGCTAAGCTAAATCATGAGTGCTGTAGGATGAAAATGTTCTCACAGGCTCTCCCATCAGAGTAGCTGCTGTGGTGTAAACTTGCCTTGCGGTAACTTGTTCACACAGTCACTTCTGCTAGCTTCAAGGATTAGCAGAATGCATGTCCCAGGGGTGAAATTGGCCACCTCTTTTTATTTAACTCTACTTTCTGTGATAAGTTATATTAAAATATTTTATGGTGGTTTTTGGTGGTGGTGGTGGTGGATTTACATATTTATTTATTTGCTTGTCAAGTTTTGAATATGAAATAGTCTTACTGCAATTCTCCGACAGGAGTCCTGTCATTACTAAGCTGATTAGAGATCCAGGAGCAACACAGCTGAGCTCCATTACAAGCTATCAGTAACAATCACCACTGGGAATTACTATGTACTCCTGAAGAACAAAATCCATTTTCAATCAGAATGAGAGATGTGGGACAGTCAAGGAAACTCAGAAGGTGACTGGGCAGTGTTATCAGTTAAGAAGATTTTATAAAACATCAACTGTTCAAAGCTTTACCTACTAACATGGTATAAAACCAGGCCCTCAGACATTCTGGATCTCATCAGGGGCAAAACTTGGCAGTGAAGAGGGAGCGGGGCTGTAAATTGTCCCTTACAGTTTGGTTCCTTGAAAGCCTGCAGCGGTGCAATCACCCAGCTTCCCAGAGCACTCGATCACACAGCTGGCATGCCCTTAGAGGGCTCCAGCAAAATGCCTCTGACACGCATTACCAAGCAGCACAAAAAACTGCTGCACAGGCAGAAGCCCTGGCATGAATCAAAGCCTTGAAGGTTGTCTTCAGCTGACGAGGAACTTCCTGAAGGACATTTGGCACTCTCCCCTCCGATGCCTGACACCATCATTGTGATTCCTGTCTGATGCAGGCCAGCTACGTGCTGCTGTACGAGCATGCAAGCTGGCAGGGAGCACACCAGCAGCTCTGTTGCAGAAGCAGTCCTGATGGCTCCCTTCTTGGACCAGCATGGGGTGGCTTATGATCACATAAGGTGGTGTGGCAAGGGCACAAACTGTCAGCATCCTTGCAGTTGTTGTAGAACAGTGAGTTCAATAACTATAGCTTCCTCCCCCTCATCATCATCTTCCTCTGAAATGGACTCTTGTTGCCTTGCTGCTGTTCGATCCTTATCACGACCTTGGCCATCTCCGTGAGTGATCATTGCTGCCCCTTAATAAGGAAATGTGGTCTTACGTAAGCAGCTAGATTAATGGGCATTAATGGTACAGTAAAATTATTGCAAGTTTCCTCAGACTTCTTTTTTGAGCTACTTCCTTCCTAATTTGGAAGAATTATCTATAGTTGCCAGAAAGAACCACAGAACCCCTATAAATCCACTTTTTTCTTTTTTTCTTTTCTTTTTTTTTTTAATGTGTTGAACTTGTTAACACACGCAGCAAGACAAAAGGTCTGGGAGTGTAACAACTCTCTCTCCCCATGGACTACCAAAGGCCCTTAAATTGCCCATTGCTAATGATCTGGGACAGATGACTGAGAATAAACATTTTTTAAGAATACCCTGGAACATATGCTCACTTACTGCTGAATTTAAAGCTGAACGGGCTTGAAAAATATCTCAAAGGGTGAACCCAAAGCCCCAGCTCCCACGATAACCTTATCCTGGAGGTCCCTACAGCTTGTTATCACATTTCCTCAGGACACCACAATTAAGCACTTTTTTTCCCCCTCCATATGCTCTCCTCCCTAAATGCTCAACTTTTATAAATATCCACAGACAGTGGAAGCTACCATATTAAAATTTGGCAGTGACTGTCAAGGATCCCTTTTAGACAAGACATGGTGTAGACAAAGCATGATACTGGGTGTGGGGAGCTGTGCATTGTGGCTCCTGCCCATGGGGTAGCTTCTGGTTTTATTCAAGGATTCTGTAAACTGCGGGATCACTTCAGAGAAGGGAATGCAGGTCTTCACTTTATAAACTTCTCACTGGGGACTCATCTGACCTCATTGTGTTTGCCTTCTGTGCTGCTTACAGATTTTATTTAGAGGGAGGTGCCGTGGGTTCCCTGCCCTTCTCACACATACAGCCTGGAGGTCAACACACTGTTGGAACTAAGGGTAGGCAGTTTGCACACACTCTGAGGTTGATGAGGATGCTGAATCCAATCTTCACACTTCTTGGATGACTTAAATTGTTTGAAGATGACACTGATCTGTGAAGGACTTTTGTCTGGATGTAGCATTCAATTTGGAGGCACTAAAACAGCTTGAAGCTGCGACGAGGACAGTTCAGGCTGGATATCAGGAAAAGGTTCTTCACCGAGAGGGTGGTCAGGCACTGGGACAGGCTCCCCAGGGCAGTGGTCATGGCACCAAGCCTGCTAGAGTTCAAGAAGTGTTTGGAGAATGCTCTTGGACACGTGTTCTGATTTTTTTGGTGGTCCTTTAGGGAACCAAGAGTTGGACTCGATGATCCTTGTGGGTCCCTTCCAACTCGGGATATTCTATGATTCTGTGATTTTTCTGAAGTCATGTAAAAAGAGAAGTCTCATTAGCTTTGTGATTATACTAATCAACTTCAGACCAAATTCCCAGTCACAGTTAGACTCCAAATGGGACCTATTTCATAAGCCCTTAAAAAACTCTGTTCCCCAGCTTTTAAATTCAATACTAATTCTATGATCTTATGCCAAGATTCTTAATTTCTCACCCCCATCACCTCTCCCGGGGCTGGTGCTAGCTTCATCTGCAAGAGAATTATGAGTCAATCATGAGTCATGACAAGCCAAATGCTGTACACAATTAGCTGCCTATTTACAGTTTTAAAGACACACTGATCGCATTAGGGTTGCAGTGACTTACGAGTAATTAGGATTCCTAGGATAGGTTTCATTCTTCCTGGTTGAGTAATGGATTGACACAGTCAGATGGCATTGTTTTCTCAGCATAGACCATTCACGAATAAAAAAATAATATAAAATAAAAATAGGACATTCCTATGCAGGAAGATCTGGTGCTAGGAGCAGAATGGAAATCTGCAGTTTATAATACACACTTGTAGTCCCAATTTCAGTATTGAACACAGAATGTTTTGTTTTGTTTTGTTTTTTTCTGGAGTTTTCTTTGGCTCTGTTTTTTCTCACAAATGGACCCTACACACTCAAGGCTTACCTACACTTTACACACTGCTAATATTTACCATATCTGATAATACTAGGTCAATGATACAGTGCAGTCTTTGAACAGAAAAGCTCTTTTGGATGCTTATATTGTTTGCTGTACAGTTTGCTTCACGTTGTTCAGTTGAGATAGTTTCAATCATAATGGACAATCTTTCGGACCTGACTCCACACAAAACCCTCAAGTCTTAACACCCCATGTGGCATTTGACATTTGTGTTTTACCCCAAGGGCTGCTTATGCCTTGGCTGTGCAGTAGACTTGTAACAACAAGAACCCCTTCTGCAGATTGTGTTCATAGAGGAAAATCTTCACACACTAGAGCTGACAAACACAATGAACTTCAAGCCTAGAAGACAATGGAAGGCACATTTTCCTCTTCTAATTTTTTTTTATATTATGTATGGCATCAAACACCAGGGACTGCATGAGGTAGTTGCTCATCCATCTGCTATCCCAAGGCATTTCACAAACTGATAGATAGAGATCAAAGCTGTTTGTAATGGAAACAGCACTGATCTGCAAAAAGAGATGGCCAGGTTTTAAAATGCAATGACAACATATCCAGCGTCTGCTACAGATATGATGCCATTCATTCCCTATTGCATATAGAAACAAGCGTGACCTAGCAAACCTCAATCTTTTGTTGGTGTATTCGGTTCTTAAAGGTATTTGCCTCAGTAAACTGTTCTGGGAGGGGGGAGGGGTTATAAGATTGCCCAAAGATAAATATCCATTTCTTTGAATTGTTTAAAAACACACCAAAAGACAGACAGGACAGGAAGCCATGCTAAATGAATTATGAGAAAAAGTTGGTCATGTACTACTATCTCAATTTTTCTCCTGTTTTTCCACTGAATCTTTCAGAATCAATTCTTTAGGGGAAGGCCAAGTCCAAGACTTTTATGGAGGTATGCCAACAGAGAATTTGCCCCCAGGTTTATTTTGTGTATGATAATTGACAGCCTTGTACCTGTAGCCAAAGGGAGCAGATGGAAGAAATTCTTGTGACAATTTTTTTCTAGTTGTATGCTTCAACAAAACATAAAACATTGCAAGAAGGTGCTTTCTTCCTATCATTTGATATATCAAATGTGGATATCAGAAAACCAGAAGTCTCCATTTTAGTTTACATTCAGCTATGGAAGCCACCACAACACAATTTCCCAATAACACTCAGAATAGCTATTAACTGTTTCGCATTAACTGTTTTGTTGTTCTTTCTATTTTCCAGCTTCTGAATATATATATATATATAAATATATATATATACACTTTCTGATATTCTGTCATATTTTTGTTATAACTACAGCCAAACCCCATGTTAGCATGATTGTGACTTAGGTAGGACCACTGAGATTCAGTAAAGTCTCCTGATGTGGACTTGAAGCTGTGAACTCAAGCTTGCTTTACGGACACAGGTCTGGAAGCTATTCCTTTGTTAATCCAGCTGTAAAGGCATATGGACTCAATGCCAGACATGCTATGAGCTGCTGCCTACAAGTATGACAATGCCCTTAACAAACCAATTCAGTAAGTTAATTATACTGTTGATCTTGATCAATACAACTGGCTTTATAAGGATATTTGGCACATAAAACTCATATTCACTAGGATATTAGCTGTTAGTTTCAGTGAAGTCTGCTACAACTGCTACTATGAGAGAGTTAGCTTTAGAAGCAACTGTGGTATAATCCGGAATAATCTTTTTGTGATTCTTGTAAGGATATGAGATGGGCTGGGCAGGGTCAAGTAAGTGATTCCTCTAGCCCAGGATTCAGCCTTCAAAAGAGATTACTGTAGTTTGTCAGATGGAGCTCATGAGATGTGGCACATTTTTCCTCAGATGTCTCCGTTTAGCTATGCTCCTCTTGGCAATGGCCTTACATTTCTCAGGAGCATGGACATCAGTAATTGCCAGACTCAAACATCTGGTACTAGGACTGATGCTTCTGGAAATCACAGAATCAGAACATGAGGGCAGTGACAGATGAGTAGCTATGGGGTTTATGCAAGCAGCTGGAGACAGAAGAAGCACCTTGGGGACTGCATCTTGCTCCTCAGTTGCAGGAAAAGTATGTTGGGCTGACTTACACCAATAGTACTATATACGTAATAACTCTTTAGCATGCTCCAAGATCATGAGAACTCATTGTACCCACTGCTATGGGTTTTATTCTGGACTTTGAGGACAACCACTTTGATGTGCAGAAGTTCTATGTGCTGTGAATGTGGAGGACGTACATCCCTGGAACGAATCACTCCGGACAAATATCTGAAGGAAGGGTGTCAAGAAGATGGGACCAGACTCTTCAGTGGTGCCCAGTTACAGGATGAGAGGCAATTGACACAAACTGAAGCACAGGAAGTTCTATCTGAATATGAGAGGGCACTTTACTGTGAGGGGGACAGACGGACAGGTTGCCCAGAGAGGTGGAGTCTCTTTCTCTGGAGATATTCAAAACCCACCTGGATGTAATCCTGTGCAACGTGCTCGAGGTCATCCTGCTTGGCAAGGGGGCTGGAGTAGATGATCTTCAGAGGTCCCTTCCAGCCTCAGCTGTTCTGTGATTTTGTGTGACAGGGCAAGAACACAAGTTGTGGGATGGGGTGCTAATGGAAGTGAGTCATCTCATGGCTGAGGGACTACCTCAATACCTTTGCCCAGCTACATTTCTGCAAGCCTCATCATGCACAGGAGGCTTCAGGTGGTCCCTTCACCACACCACATACACGTATTTCAGCATCTTTCACTGCATCATCTACATGTACTAGGGGTGGCCCTTGCACTTTTCCAGCTGTGGTGTAGATGCAGGGACTTTATGAAATACAAGCACATCTCACTTTTTAATTTCCTTTTCTTCCACACATTGACAAGAGCACCGTTCAGTGGGGTAGAGCAAGGCTTTGGTCAAACCTGTGCTCATGGCAGCAAACCAACTTCAAAAGTAGCTGGAATGGGTGATGAAGCCACCCTAGTCAAGGGATATTTACTAAAACACTCTATAGAGCAGTTTCCAGCACCCAGTGCTGTAGAACCACCACCTCTTTAGGAAAAAGAAAAACATCCCCAGGAAAACAGAGGTCAGTGTGCTTGATAAAGACAATAAGAAGAGTAAAGAAGAGTATGCTCACAGTAGTACTTCCTCCAAATGCTCTTATGGCAGCCATTCTGCAAATAATGATTTGAGGACTTTCTGAGTCAGAGATTTTGCCACTATGTTTATTACAACTGTATTGTATAATAGTGTAATACAATTGTGTTATACACAATGGCTATTTAAAATATATACCATACACAGTTATATATGCACTATTGCATATAACACAATGAATTCACATTTTACTTTGGGTGCAGTTTTCTTTCATGAATTTGTCCACTCATTTTTTGAAGTATATAAACTTGTAGCCTCCATACATTTCTGCAGTTAAGACTTCCACAGCTTGACTGAATACTATATGAAAATTCACACCCTTTGCTTTTATCTAGTCATCTGCTACTTTCATTCAATGTCCTCTTGCTTTTGTGTTGGGTGAGGCATCTAATAACTATTTATAATTGTGTTTTCTATTGGTTAATCTAATTGGTTAATCATTTTCATAGACCTTTCTACCCTCTGGGTTATCTTCCTGCTAGTCTATTCACTTTTCCATTTATTATTTAGCAGTTCTGTACTTTTGATTATCCTTATCATTCATCTCTGTACTTCCAGCTTTGCTGTCTGCCTCAACATAGAAGAACCAGAACTGTGAGCTCTTCCTAGAGGCACACTGTGAATATTATTTTCTGTTCAGTTTGCTATTGCTTAATATTTTTAAACATACTAGTTGCTTTTTGTACTGCGACTTTTGAGCTGTCATTCTCACTGATTATGCTTTGAAGCTTTTTTTCCTGCAGTTGAGTCGGGGAGCTTATAGAGCTTATATTTTTATGTTCATTTCCTTTTTTTTTTTTTTTTTTTTGGGGGGGGGGTGGGTTGTTTGTTTGTTTGTTTTCAGCTGTACATCTTTTCTTTTATTTACATTGAATTTCACCTGGTCCCTCATGAGAAATTAGACATGAAGTAAGGGATGACAATTCCAGCAAAGAAATTCAAGTTAAAACACTACGAAGAACTTTCCAGTGGTAAGTAAATCATGGCCATAGATTGCCTAGAGAGGGTCCAGATCTGCTTTTTAAGAGTTATTTTAGAGCAGATTAAGCAATCCATATTGTGTACTATATTGTAAATTATGCCTTGGATTGGAGGATGAACTAGTTGACTCTTAAGGGTTCTTAAATTTTTTCCATTAACATTGAAAACAATAGTTTCAAGAGACTTCCCTAAACCAAGGTTCATATGTTGTCGCTAGTTTTCTTCTTTCTCATCATGCTGGACATTTGTGATGCAAAGGTAGTTTAATGCATCTAGACAGCAAGTTGATTTGATGTTGCAATGTTAAGAACAGAACAATGGGAAAAAAAAAAAAAAAAAAAAGAGAAATAGCAAGGAATTATCCTAGATTATCACTTAGCATGAACCAGTTATGAACTGATCTTGACAGAAGTGCAGAAGCAGAAAAGCTGTTAAAGGAGTAAAGGAGTCATATATCCTCATAATTCAGAGGTCAAGAAACATGGAAAGACTTCTGCCTCCTACTGAACTCTGAGGAGCCATCTCAAACGAGAGCTTTTATTAAAAATAATGCTTTTATTAACCTTGTGTTTTTCTTGCCAGCATTTAATGCCCTAAGAAAGGACTATGACATTTTGGAGGGGATGGCATTTGAGAAGTATTTCATAATTTACTGGTCCAGAAGGAGATCTAGATTAAGACTTTATGATTCTCAGCTGGGGACAGCATCCTAAGGATCTTTAATTATGTGGCATGGAAGCTGGGACACGTGAGGGGACCGTTTCCTGACATTGTTAGCTACCAGCCCAGAAGAAGGCTGTTCCAGCAATTACAGAATTTTCATCTGGGAGGAACTACTTCCATTTGGTATAATTGCAAAGATCAAGACTGATTTCATTTTGATTCGGCAAAAGGCCTTTGAATACTAAAATAATTATGTTAGCTCAGTGTTTTCCATACAGATTTGGTTGGAGTCAACACAAACACATGGTAGCATTTGGAGGACAGGCACTGTGAAGAGGACTCTCCTCTGAGAGTTCTTGACTTTGACAAGTAATTAGGGTTTGAATTTTGAGGCATGACAGGAAAAGAAGAAAATGAATATGTAAAGAACAGAACAGAGACAGAATAGCATCAACTGAATGAGAGCAAAAAGAGAACTTCAATGGTTGTGATATCGGCACTTTGGTGAGAAATGCTGAGAATTTTTAAGAGATACATGAGGAAACTGGGAAAAGAGATGTTTGAGAGAAATCTGTCTTTTGAGAATGACCAATGAAGGAAAAAGAAGCCAAAGGGGACAGAACTAATTTAGAACAAGGCATGGGTGATCCATAACATTTTCAGTACCAGGTACAGCTTGATTTATTAAAGCTATTCAGAAACATTGATGTCGAGACGAGCATTTAAAACTGTTAGACCTCATCTACAGAACAGAGCCGTTGAGGCTCTGTTAAAAAATAAAAATAAAAAAAATAGCAGAATGTTCACATATTCACATGTATTTCTGCACTCACTAAAATTTTTACCTATCATAGCCTCACCAGAATCCTACAGTACTCACTATTTCAGGTGTTCATTTCTAAGAAAATTGGAAACACATCCATGTGAATGCTGGAGAATCACACGGAACTGTGTGAAGGCAAATCTAATTCCCATATCTTTAGATTAAGAAGATATGTTATTTCAGATCAAGGCTAGAATTTGCTGTTTCAGTAACAGTACTCTAGATTTTGCAAGAATAAGGTGTGAAAGAAAGGTAACTATTCCTAATAAATGAAAGCAGCATTAATGGGTTTTCTTGTAATATTGGGGATTATGAATGTCATTCCTTACCTACTGCACTACAGTGTAATTTCTGAACCCACAATCTCTAAGAAAAACATACTGTATCATGCATTTAGCAGGAGCAGGAAAGCAATGGTCAATGGTTATTCTGACATTTCAATTTTTGTATCAAGTGTTTTATCAGTTATGTGTTTTGAGTGGAGTAAGAGGAGTTGAATTATTAGACTTTTTTTTTTTTTTTTTTTCCTTTCAGGCATTTAACAAATGGTTCTTCAGCTGTATGTCTAACTTTATCTTTTTTGGCCTCTTTAACAGCTTTTAACTTATTTAGATAATTTTAGCTTATGTCTTTTTCTTACGATGATTCTTGGCAACGCCACTTGATGATTCTGGGACTCTTGGTAGGTGCAGCACAGCAAATGACAGAAAGAGTCTATGTGCCACACACAAAAAAAATAAATAAAAAAATCTGGGTAAGCACCAGACAGAACATGATCTGGTGGGTAAGACATACTTCACCCACATGAGAACAGGAAGTGAGAATTTAGCACATTTTCTCTTCAAGGAATTTTTCTTGATGGCTCACACCTCACCTCTTCCCTTCCCTCTCCTTCCATCTCCTCCCTCTCCCTTTTCGTCTCTCTCCTCCTCTCCCCTCCCATTCCCTGTTTCTTCCCTTCACTTTCTTTGACTTGCCTTGACTTCCCTCCACATAGTCAAATTATGCCCTCTCTTTTCCTGTCATTCCTCCCAAAACTCACTTTATAACACTCTCCAGTTGAGATCTCAATTCAAAGTCCAGTTTTCCCTTAGGATTTCTTCTTTCCTCAAGCCTATCACTAGGAAAGGTGAAGAGAGCGGCTGTGCATCTTAGCAGAAATGAGAGGAACATTTTGAGAAAGAGAACATGAAGGGCATTGACATGACTGACCCAAAAATTCAAAGTTGTCTTCAATGATGTTTTCATTGGACATCCATTAGAGATGACTTGCAGATTCAAACACAGCCTCCCTTGGCTAGAATCTTGCAAAAGGGCATAAACAGTAAAAGAGAAGAAAGAATCAAGAGAAAATGGCTTTTGATGGGAACATGGCACAGGGAATATGGCACCAGGTCAAACCATTTTCACCCTAATTTATTTTCCAGTAGTAGTGCAAAACTACTAGTGCACAAATACTACTATTAAGCACAACTGCTGCTACAGGAGAAAGGCTATAACCTTATCCTGCATTTTGCTATAATCATTAACTTTGCACATTAGCTGTAATTAAATTTACTTTGTGAGATGGCTATACTCCAAGCTTAAATTAATTCCAAACATGTATTTTATAAAAACATTTTAAAGGCAACAGGAAAATCATTTTTACTGCTGTACTAAAAGCTGAAGAATTTAATGCCACTTTTCTCTGATTCAATATTTATGTCCTATAGAGAAAAAAAGTCTCTGAAAATTCTTCCCGTGGTATCATACAATGATATTTGCTAAATAATGTTGCCTGTAGTAAATGTGTACCTTGTACAAGAAGGCACGTTATACTGGTTTTGCAATGAAAGAGAGCTTTGCACGAAGAAAAGAGGATCTGCTTCCTGAAGTGAATCTACTATGCTGGAGGCGTGAGCTATGTAGGTTTGATTGTGAGTTCTGTCAGAGCAGAAGAGAATTCTTGGGGACTTATGAACTAGTCTCTCACTACCGAGAGATTGAGAGACTAGTTCATAATGGTTCAGAAATAAAGCTCTATGTGGCATGTCAGAACTTGGGAGATGGCTGTAACGTGGTCCAGAGATTGCCCAGGGACAGTACAGTACAGAATTGGTACCATACAGATCAGAAAGACATTAGGTCAGAACGGCTGCCTACACAACAAACCCCAGCAAAGACAGATCTGTGCCAAATGAGGTATTGCCCCTGCGTCCTTATTATTTTATGGAAAAAGAAATATACACTGTATATTAGTAATTATCCAGAGACATAGTGGGTTTAACTACAGCTAAAGCAGGGAATTCTTCTGGTCTGCTTAGGTCATGAGCTCACTGATAGAAAATTAAGGGTAGCAGGTGAGAATGAGGTGCAAAAAGAATGATGTCAAGTTAGAGAAGAGTTCAGATGGCTGCAAATGGAACCGTGAAAGCAACAATCAGATGATCCTTGTTTAGAGACATTCAGGAAAGAAGACTGTGGTTTATCATCTCTCCTGTAAAGTACACGTGTTTTCTAGAAGAAAAAAAAAAAAAAAAATATATATATATATATATATATATATATATATATATTCACAGCTAGAGAAACTGTAGAAACAGAGTAACAGTTTTCATAATGCTAGAAACTTTTAGTTGTTAATTTTGGAATATACTCAGTTCTTTATATGAATAGCTAACAGCATGGAATCTTACCAGATAGCAGGACCAGAAAATAACAAGTTTTTATAGAGAATCTTTAATGAGAAACCTAAAGTCAAGGATTTTCTGAAGTTCATTTTGTCCAATTTCTTTCCTCTGGACCAGAAATCAGGGGGTGGCTTTGAAAGCTAGAAATGACAGGCTGCAGGGGACTGAGAACTATGCTACTGTATGTTACGCTTCCTGGTTCCTGCCAGCTTCTCCATGAATTCCTCAGCCAAGCCTTTTCATTGGGAAGCATATGCACAGAAAGAACAAGATGAAACGCTGCCTTTAGCAGCGGGTTGTACTTGAGGCATAACAAGTGTTAGAAAGTGATCTTTGCTCTGAAGTTGCTTTGTCCCTCCATGGAGAAGGCTGCCAGAACCACCACTATCATGGGTTTGCCCTCATTGCCATGCTGAAATACTTACAGAGAGTGGAGCCAGACATTTTGCCTATTTCTTTTACTCTCCCTATATGATCTGCAAAACTTTTCCCTCACCTTGATTGTACAGTTGTGGTCTCAGCCACAGCCACTGCAGTGGCAACCTGTCTGTAAGAAAACCCTTCTCTTTGTAAGATCGTTCTCTGTTTCAAATATATAATTGTTTGTGTGTGATATTACCAGGACTGTCTTTGCCAGGTCTCTTTTGAAGCACGAAGTAGCAGCATTATCTGAATGCAGCTTTGCAGGAGGTATGCTTCACTCTACCTCTCTGACACAAGAACAGATACAAACTCCCAAATTGCTGTCAAATATGAAGAAAACTGAAAACCCTGTGGAAAGCCCCACTAGTTGCACAGAAGTGTGTTACAGTTACATCAGCGCTGAGCCTGTCTCCACAAACAAGGAGATGCCCATTTGCTCATATCCCAGCTCTGCTTCTCTGAATGCTTTAGAGAATGGATACCACCCCTAGTAGTGCTGACCATTATCTAGCCTAAGGAAACTCATATGAGCGACAATAGGGAACAGCTCAGAGGTATAAAGGAAGAGGTGGAAAAGAAGAGGACAAGTTTTTGTGTTTGCCATAGCAAGGAAGTCACAACCCTATATAACGGAGGGTTCATCATTTGATCTTTTCCCAGAACACAGTGGAAGGGAAAGAAACATCTGCAGAATATTTCCACTAGATTTGGCTCACTTATTATATTTAAACATTAAACAGTTTTGCAAACTCTCTGAGCTAGTTTGACTGGGCTTCTACAATCATTGATATGAATAACCTGAGTACCATCAAAATCAAGATTAATGGTACCTAGAATTGAGCTGAAGGTGTTTTACAGAGTTTAAAACGAGAAGGGGATATTAGATCATACAACTTGAATCTCTTGTATTTCACAGACCATTTCACAGATGTATTGCCCAGTTCCCCTTTTATTGTGGTATCTTGTGTCTGGCTAAACACATTTTCCAGCAATTTAGCTAGGTGTGAATCTAAGAAATTGAAAGCTTGAGAGTCCACCACTGCTTTATTAGCTTAATCCAGTGGTTAAGCAGCTTCACCATTAAGAGTTTGTGACTAATATCCCATCTGAAACCTCCTGACTTAAATTTCCAAGAACTATTGTTTTTGCTAATGTTTTTTCTTTTTTTTTTTTTCCTATCATTTTCTCTTCATAAAGGTACTCATAATTGCATGATGTCTCAAGCCTTCTTTAGAGAGAATGCGTTATGTGTCTTATTCTAAAGCTATCCCTGCATTTTTCTCTAGGTCTTAAACCTATTTTGTAAAGGTTTTTCACATTTATTCTGTTTTCTATATGTTTGTTTTAAAATAGATGAGCTAGGTTTGTTATTTGTCTTTCAGAATCAAGTTTACTGTAAGTATTGAAAGTGATATTTTTACCAGAGCAGCACTGGGAGCCCTTGATGAAATGCTTGCACATTGTGACCTTTAAGCCATTTTCAGAACCCCATTCTTGCAGTAAAGGTTCACCATTCTGTAAGCAGGGCTTGAATTTCATGTTCTTAGTTTTGCATTCGGCTGTGGTAAAGACTGTATCAGTTGAGGGTGCTAGGGACACAATCAAGGCCTCACTGTAATTTGCCATACCGTGCATCTTGAAATGGTGCATAAATTTCATCAGCTGCAAGTTGTTTTTGTTTTTTTTTACTTCCAGATCATTAATTCAAATGTTAAAAAATATAAGAATTTAGTACAATCCCACCAAAGACATTCATTTTCTATGTGGACAATTTATCACTGATAACTGTTTAAAAAATCAGTTCCCAGACTATTTTCTTTACTGGTCAGTTCCAATTCTTATACAATACTGATCTCTATCAGAACGAACTGACAAGATTTTTACCAAAATCTAAATAAATTACATTTTGTATTTTTATCAAACACATGCTATCTTAAAATACAACTTAAAAACAAACAAACAAACAAACAAAAAAAAAACAGACTTACTTTAGAAGGCCTATTTCCTATTGAAAGGAGTGTTCATTGGCATTTATTCTATTTGTTATTCAATTCCTTAACTGCTATAACTAGTTTTCTAGTTCTCACTGTTAAAGATTTATGTATCTGTGACTTATACCACTATATCTTGTCTATACTACTTTGAGCTACCCTCCCTGTGTTGGGAATATTGCCACAGCACTAACAGCCTTCCTGTCACTTGGAATAGCTGTGGTGTCCCAAGATTTATTAAAACTACATTTCAGCAGACAAGAGGTCTATCTAGCCAACTCCTTATATCTCTACTTACAAATTATATTTGCCTGTAGACTTGAGAAAATTTTTCTTTAGCAGATGTTTAATATCCTCCTTAGTTGCTATTGAACTATAAAATACTTCTCATTTCCTCTTCTGATGGAATAGAAGCATCATACATTTTAGAATGAATTACAAGAAATATTTATTAAACCTCTTTTCTTCCTTACTAACCTTACCATCTCCATTTTGTAGTGGGCCTAAGCAGGATTTCACTTCTAATACTCTTCAGCTTCTCTCTTTTATAAGTATGTGATGCTAGCATTCTTCAGCAATTTTTCTACATTTCATGATTATGTATTCATTGCCAGAGATAGCTCCTTACATATTTTTCATTAGATTTTTTTTTTATTCACAAATCATGTCTTGCTTTCATTACTGTGCCAAGACTGGCTGTATGCCAAAGTTGTCCCTTTCAATAGATTGGAACTGTCTTTTTTAACCATCCAATACATTCTTCTTTTAAATAAACTTTTTTCATTTTTTTTTCTTTTGTTCATTTTTTTTTCCCTATTTTAAATCTTATCTCTAATACACATGTTGTGCATATTTAGGTGTAGCACGTATTTTTTACTTATTATTTAGAGATTTTTTTTTTCCATAGTGATAGCAAATAGTCTTGGTTACTGCATATAACCACCAATTTTCCAATCAGTATTTACTTCTTCTTTATCATAATTTGCCACAAACAGTCACTTCACATTTACTGCACCATCTCTCATGTAAGAAAATTATTGTCTCAAATTTTTAGGAAGTTTAACAATGTCTTAGCACTGCTGACCTGAGCTCTCCCTCCTACGTGTTCTACATTTTTAACTTAATAGGCTATTAAGTTAGAATGGGGTGTATTTTTTTTTAGAATAAACTGTTAAAGGATGGAAAATTTTGTTGATTTGCTTGGCTGGGACATGCTTGAAAGACCATTAGTTTAAATACAAATGGTTTATTATATGGGAGTAAAGAAGCAGATAAGACTAATAAGGCTAGAGATAGGTTAAAGAGCAACCTCATGGATTACATTAATACACTAAGTAGTGCTGGCTGTCTTGCCTGTCAGCAAGCTACCAAGAAATTAAGGATATTATATATAAGCTCACGTCTGATGCCAGTGGAAATAGGTCAAACCCTGCTGCAGCTGGTCACGTCATTGCTAGCATCTGACACACCTTTGAAACAACCAATTCAGGACATGGGCAAACTAGGAGGACTAAACAGTGCAAGAAATTATTAACCTATGAAGATGGTGAAGCGTCTGAAGGGATGATGTTTGAGGAGTGGCTGAGGTCCCTTGGTTTGCTCAGCCCAGGGCAGAGCAGGATGAGGGGAGGCCTCATGGGGGCCTGCAGCTCCCTCAAGAGGGGAGCGGGGAGCGGAGGGGCAGGCGCTGAGCTCTGCTCTCTGGGGACAGAGACAGGACCCGAGGGAACGGCATGGAGCTGGGACAGGGGAGGGTCAGGCTGGGGGTTAGGGAAAGGGTCTGCACCAGAGGTGGTCGGGCACTGGGACAGGCTTCCCATGGACGTGGGCACAGCACTGAGCCTGCTGGAGTTCAAGAAGTGTTTGGGCAATGCTCTCAGACACACGGCCTGATTTTGGGGTGGTCCTGTGTGGATTCAGGAGTTGGACTCAGTGATCCTTGTGGGTCCCTTCCAAGTCAGGATATTCTATGATTCTACGGTTCTGTGAATATCATTGCAGTCAGTAGTGGTGAATGATTTTCACATTAATTCTCCCCTTTTTTTTTCTTTTTTTTTTTTTCTCCAGGCAAGATGGATCTTCAAGACCCCACCTGGATAAGTAAAGGAACTGCAATCTTATTTGAAATAAAGGCTTCAGCTGCAGAAGACATTGTCAATAAATAAATGGCTTCTAGGTCCAAATTCTGCTGTGAGTGATATTTGCATAGATATGTGGAAATTGGCAAGATTGACTTTGCTCTTACCAATTTCACCATGGCTGCTCAAGCTTTAAATCACAGCTGAATTTGGCAATTAGCAGTCTATCATACTAGATAGTAGACAAATATATGTAGACATAGGTTCACATTTTTAATTTATTTTTTTTAAACTACCAAAACATTAGGACCTATTAATATAGATAAGAGGGTAAACCGTAGCATCTCGATTCTCTGCATCTAAAAATCTTTCTTAATACATGCAGTTTCAGAGCAGCCCAATGATCTAAACTTCCAGTTTGTGTTTACTATTCAAAACAAAGCATTTGCATTTTTAATCACCACTAAAGAAGTCAAAAATCTGCATCTATGCTCTCCTTACAATGCAAACTGTCAGTCAACTTCATTCTCAAAGCACTGGCCCAAAGCTATTGACCCTCCTTATTTCAGGGTAAGGAAGAGTGGAGGAACCTCTAGGTGGACTAGCAGCGCCACACGGAAGCAAAGAGGGACAGATTTTCAGTTTTCAGACTTTCACACATTTCTGAACACAACTTATAATGGCTTATTGAGAAAAAGCAGCCAAGCAAGAACTCCTTGGTCCTTAGACAACTTCCATACTTTACTTGGAATAAAGTTGTCTTCACTAAAACCCTTGTGTCAAAAGTAATTTATAATAAAATAACACCCACATGAACCACTTGATTTATTTCATATTATTGCACAATAGCAGCATTATAAGGTACTTCTACATTTAGAAGTAGTGAGAATTTTCTATATAAACTACTCTGTTGAAGTGAGGTAAGTCATATTTGTCTTTATGTTAATATATGGGGAGCTAAACAATCCTCAATGTTTTGAGCATGTTCAAATTCCATTTTGAGCTCCCTACTCTGTTTTGAGCAATTTAAATGCCCAAGTCTATATAGGATGGACACAACAGTATTGAAAATTGAGAGTGGAGGGCAGAAAAGCCTAGGTTGCACATTATTTACCTCCTCTCCAAACACAACACCATGGATGATCAGGAGATTCTGACTGTGTGGTGAAGTATTATAACACTGCTTGCAGAACACTGTATAAAAGGATGTTGAATACCAATGATTCATTAAGCCTACACGATCCCATAGAGTTAATAATGAAATAAACATCATTAATTACAAAATCCTTAGGAAGGAGTTGTCCTTAGTTCTCTCAACATTTAATATGCCAAGACCTCTCAGCACTTTTCCCATTTTTCCCACATACACTTTCATGAATCCTTCTGCCTTGTAAGCGCATCTTAAATTTGCAGACTCAGCTACTCATTTTCTCCTCTACGACAGCACTGATGGCCCTTGGGAACTCAGGAACCCTATTTTTCTGAAAGTCACTTATTCTGTGTAATTCATAATGTTTGAAATATCATACGTAACATTATGTATTATTATTATTATGTATAGTATTTGTAATGTTTGAATATAATTCATAATGTTTACTACGCATTGTCAACTCATAGTAAAGATTAAACACTCTATTGATGCAGTCCAAACAGCATGGCTTCCTGTTCTGAACAGTTTCTGAAAATCTGCCACAGCTGGGACAGCACTAGTCAAAGGAGAACATTGTGCTCTGCTTCTTCAAGAAGGTGATCTTGTCTGACTACTACTTGAAGTAGTAACAGGGTAACTGTGGTGGTTTTACCGTGCTGGGCAGCTAAACCCCACAACCGCTCTCTCACTCCCCCTCCTTTAGATAAGGAGGGGGAGAAGTAAAGCAAAGAACAACTCACGGGTTGAGATAAGGATAATTTAATTAAAGGGAAATAATTATAATAATTAAATAAAGACTACCATGAACTAAACAATTTAACTAAGGGGAAATAAAAGGGAAAGGGGAAAAAGGGAGGAAAACAAACAAACAAAATAAATGAAAGCTATATGGAAGTGCAGAGGAAAGAAATTACTCTCTACTTCCCACAAATGAGCGATGATTGACCACGTCCTTGAAGCAAGGCCTCAACGCACGCAGCCGGTGTTCGAGAGGAGGACCGACGTCTTCTCAACGAGAGCCCACCCCTCCCCTCTTCTTCCTGTTTCCACCTTTTATTGCTGAGTGTGACACCACATGGTATGGAATATCCCTTTGATTGGTTTAGGTCAGCTGCCCTAGTGATGTTTCTCTCCTCACTTTTTTGCCCACCCCCTAGGAGGGTTAGAGAAAGGCCCAATGCTGTGCCACTGCTGCTCAGCAGTAGACACAACACTGGTGTGATAACACTGCTGTTCCAGCTACAAGTACAGAGTACGGCACTGAATGGGCTGCTGCTGGGAAAGTTAACATTCCAGCCAGACCCAGTACAGTAACTTCCTCACAAAGTTCCATAAATATGTGCCGCTTCTTGGGAAAATTATGTATCTGAAGCTGACCATCCCAAGTGTACAAAGCAGTATAATCTTCACTAATTCTCCTGTATCAGGACATGAAGCCAGTACCATTATTCAGCGTAGACGTTAAGTCTTCAGTGACCAAATTAACTTCTAGCTTTCTGTATGCCAATAGCTGCTTCTAAAATAATAATTAGGATCTGGACAGAGTCTGAGTGTCTACTGACTAGAACCATTGAGCCCAACTAGGAGAAGCTCATCCAGTGAATCACAACAGTTATCTTTCTGGCTGTAATGGCTAAGAGTTATGCAGAAATAAATGTGCCTCGGCCAAATGGGTTGGCAGGCTACAGGGACTTCTGGGTTTGCAAAAAGGGTCTGAAAAAATATGTGAAGCTCTTTTGCCTAGAAATGGTTGTTGATGCTGAAGTGCAACAAAGTCTGTGATATGTCTCCAGAAATACTTGCAACAGGTGTATGTAGCTGCAATATCAATGTGGTATAAAGACTATAAATCAATATGAATCCTTGAGGTGTAGTTGTATTACAGGACCAATAAACTCAATGTTTGTGAAGAGAGTTCCTAGCGAACTGTCAGTCCCAGGGCATCTAGTAACTAGTCAAGGAGCTGGTCCTACATGCCTGAAAAACAAGATGGAGAAAAGCAATTAAAATTGTGATATATAAGTAAATGACTATGTAGTGCTCTCATGGCCCATTAATGGCTCCATTTTGAGCTGTCCAAGTGCTGGTCTCAGTTGGTTTCTTGAATCTGAAGCTAACTTGATCCAGCTGGTAGTCTGGGCCCTGATTCCTCCAGAATCAGGAACTGTTTAAACATCCAGCTTTAATATAATGGCTTTGAAAAGAGGTGAGACCCAACAGACTTTCCAACAGACTGTTAATCCTGGATGTTTGCAGGCAGGCATTTGGGTCCAAATTAGACACACTCCTCGTTATCAACATGAAAGGCAGAAAATTGCTGTGTGCACAGAGTACAAAGAGAGCATATTTGACTAGAAAATGTTATGCCTGTTCCTAAATATACAAATCTTGTAACATCAGTCTGAGAAAGGGGAGAAGACATAGCTTCTTAGGCACAGACTGGTTATGTTTTGAGGATCAAGCCATGCTTCAGTCCCATGGAGTGCTAATTCCTTCTTTTTCCCCTGCAAAACAAGTTATTTTCTGTCTCTCATAGACTGAATATGAAGTCCCTATACATGAACTCCCTTTGTATATGTACTTGCCAAGCATTTCAAAGAGAACAGAGGAGCAACTTCTTCAGCAGAATACAACAACGGTATTCAAAGTCATGAGTTTGGCTGCTTTTTTCCTGATTTTCTGTAAAGGAGTGAGCTAGAAAAGCATATAAATGAGAGACCTACAGATCTTATTCACTGACAGTTCTTAACATGTAATTTCATAAACCAAGGCATTTTGTCTTTCCTGTGTCAACTACATTCTACACCTCTGTCCTTCCCTTTCTCCAAGAATGGGTGCACTCATCTACAATGCAGTAAAATAAATAAATAAATAAATAAATAAATAAATAAATAAATAAATAAAAAGGACTGTGATTCTCTTGCTTTTTGAAGAATGGTGGCTTAAACAGAACAAATAAAAACAAAAATCTCCAACTTCCTATTGAAAAACAAAGCAGCAAAACTTCCATGACTGTGTAGAAGAATTTGCCAAGTTGCTATTTCACAGCTTCAACAAAGTGATAAAAAAGTGTGTAAAAATAACTCCAGTTCATGTAAAGAACTTCCTGTTAATGGGTTAGAGCCACTCATGAAGGGAACTCTCAAGTGTGAAATAAATCTTTCAGAATAACAAGACACTTTCAGAAACTTGTGGTGAGAACTGTGTGGCATTAGGCCAAAAATAGAAAATATAAATTTTGCTGCCAAGATAACTATGCCAGAAGAAGTGTATCTTCCAACTTTTGCATATGTAAAACCTTATGAAAACTATTCAGGAAATACTTCACTGATTGATCAAAGTGAGAAAAGACTCCTCAGAACAAAAACTGTGTGAGTTACTCTAAGGTAGGAGTGACCCCAAGGTGTGACTCTTTTAGATCATGAAATAATGTCAGTGCTAAAGAAAAAAAAAAAAAAAAAAAAAAAAAAGTTAGCAAGAGAAAGATGCTGAAATTCAGAGACAGGTACGTGTTTCCTATACTTGGCAGTCACAGATGTTAGCAATGGACAGTGCAGCTGATTGGACATATTTCCCTGCCAACAGAGGATTGCTTCCCTTATCTAGAGCTTTGCTTCCATCTAGTTTTAACTTCCTCAATAAGCAAGGCTCTCCCTGTTTGTACAAGGAACAGAAAGTTTCATAGCATGAAATTGAGCTAATTACTTTTTTTTTTTTCCTAAATGTGTTCCATTATTTATGCTTGCTGCTTCATTAAGCAGAGTGATTATGACTACTTTTACTACTGTAAGTAATTTTGTTCTCTGTTATTCACTCTTTCTTGGCTATAAGGAGAGAGATCTGTCATGTTATTTTAAAATAGGCTTGAATCAAATGATTTAGAATGAGAAGGAATCAATCTGTGAAACAATGTTAACTAGAATTAGCAGATACTGACCTTTGCCAAGGTGATTCCTACTCCACACCACAAAGGAGTGTATCACGACTCACATGGAACTGAAGACTTTGCAGGATGCATTCAAAGGTGCTGGTTCTGCATGGTGGGAGAACATGCAGTATGACGCTGATTTGCTCTTGTGCTAAAAGTAATAATCAACCATCCATTCACTGCAAATGGAAATTGCCTAGACTAATAAAATGACCTCCAGATAAGGTCTACTTCAGCAACTGAAATCGTCATCAAAGAAACACTGTTCTGCAATTTAGAAATGTTCTAGTAATTAAAGCTATTGAGATCACAGGGGCTAATAAATGTCCAGGAAGAGATTCAAGACATATTCTAAATCCTGTCTTGCACATCTTTATTCAGCAGTATTTTGGTTTTATTATATGGTGGATGTGATTTTTGTGCTGGGGGTCACCCAGCTGGAAAGCAACTCTGCAGAAAAGGACCTAGATAGACACCAAGATGAACATGAGTCAGCAATGTAGCCTTGCTACTAAGAAAGCTAATGGTATTCTTGGCTCCATTAGGCAAAGTGTCATCAGCAAATCAAGAGGGGTGATTCTTCCCCTCTACTCAGCACTTCTGAGGCTACACCTGGAATACTGCATATAGTTCTGGTCCCCCCAGTAAAAGAGAGACTGGAGAGAGTCCAGCAGAAGGCCACCAAGATGGTCACAGGACTGGAGCACTTCTCCTGTGAGAAAAGGCTGGGAGAGCCAGGACTGCTGAGCCTGGAGAAGAGAAGGCTCAGAGGGGATCTCATCCATGTCTGTAAGTCCCTGAAGGGATGCAAAGGAGACAGAGCCAGGCTCTGCTCAGTGGTGCCCAGTACCAGGACAGGAGGCCATGGGCACAGCCGGGCACCCAGGAGGCTCCCTCTGAGCACCAGGCAGCACTGCTGTGCTGGGCGGGTGACGGAGCCCTGGCACAGGCTGCCCAGAGAGGCTGTGGGGTCTCCTCCTTGGGGAGCTCCAAAAGCCGCCTGGACGTGGGCCTGGGCAGCCTGCTCTGGGTGTCCCTGCTTGGGCAGGGCTGGCACCAGGGGCCTCCAGAGGTGCCTTCCAATTTCAGCCATGCCGTGATTCTGTGATTTGTAAATTGGTTAATTTACTTTGAATTAAAAGGAAATAAATGAAAAGGCAGGCTTACTTTCAGCAAACTTATTTACCTGCTGTCTTAAGACAAAGGTAACCACACAAAATGAGATGGACCTGCAGAAAGAAACCCATTTCTGATGACCATTTTACATCATACGTACATACATCCAAACAGAATATATATCCATAATTCAAGTCAAATTTCTATTTGTGTATATGTTTATTTTTAGATTTCTCATTTGCAAAAATAAATCCATCTGTAATTCATACAGGCTGATATGCTTCTGACTTCTTAGTATTGTTGGGAAACAGAGACACCTGGAACAGTGTGAAAAGGGATATTTACAATATTTGATAAAATCAGAATCAAAGTTTTTTAAACTTATCTGAAAAACAAGTTTTAACAAACTGCTAACAGTAGCAACACTTGCTTTGTTTTTGGTGGAAAGAGCTCAGCATTCATTGTTGTCTGGAAGTTAGTATCAGTGAGCATAATGATCACTCCGCACTTTGTCTTCCTTTAAGGGAAAAGCTGTTTTGATGTTGCTGAGTTTCTGTACCTTTCCATGATTTGCAATTTGACCTGAACCCAAGAGCAAGTGGGAGGAATAAATGGAGAAGTTGCTAAGCAGTACAAGGTGCAATAAAGAAGAAAAATCTCTTACCTATATGCTCACATTTTGATTCCCTCATCAAATGAAGTGTTCCCAAAGAAATGTGCTTCAAAAATGGTTAGTTCTCAGCTTCCTCAAGAACTCCTCATTCCCTTGTATCTTTCAAGTACCTTTCAAAGCTGTTTTAAAAATTCAAATGCTCTCCTTGACTTGACCTTTTCATTTTATAACCAAGCAATAAGGTTACAAGATGATTTGCATTTAGATTATGTTTTCTTTGTAAGGATATCTCAACACTGGATGCATGAATGTCATGGTTCCACTTCTCACAGAAGTTCTTAATATGGCCTGTGCTCTTAAAGATAAAGGCAAATGCATTTTTGTGTAAAATATAGATAGATACGTAAGTGGCCATTGAGTGAACTGAATTCATAACATCACTCATAGAAACATGCAGAAATAACTTCCAGAATTTGAAAATATTACTGCAGCTATACTCATTAGTACTATTGTATGTTGTTGTTGTTGTTGTTTTTTTTAATACATGTTTCTTCCTGAGACAATTACGAACCACATACTAAGAACTGGCACAGAAAGCTAGAGCATTAAAATGAACTATTTCCCAAACACAAACGAGACAACAGAAAATTACAGAATCTATTTAAACAACAAGGTGTCAGCCAAAGGACAAATGAACTATTAGATTTCAATAATCACATATGGCATCTCCTTTTAATTATACCTGGGAAGGCAAAACATGATGCAGCCGCTCCTGGCTGGCCAGCAATGATGTACATATCCGGTTACAAAATGCTCAAAACATGACCTTCCTTCCCCAAGAGCTGGAATGCCAGAGATGGAAGTGCAGCCCATGGGAGCTTACACTTTGCTTTGCTTTCCATCATGATATTTGTCTTTTCTGAGCAAACCAGGCAGAAAAAAAGCATCAATGACAGCTTTTTTAAGAAGAGCTTCATTTGTTAGTTGCTGCTAATTTAATTCCTGTTTATGTTTCCATGCCCTCAAGCAAGCAGATGACAAGGTTCTGTGGTGAAGAGAATTGGGTAATACCTTACACTGCAGTCCAGTAACAGCTTCATTAAATATCAAATCAGTTTTCTGATTAATTAGCCCCCTTAATATTTTTGTAAGGCATTATCAGCTTTCTGATTTGTTGTTGTTGTTGTTCTTTTCTCCTCATATGAGAAAAAAGAGAACTAAGGAGCTCCAATGAGCACCCTCTCCAATGAGATTCCCAAATGTTACCAGTGTGTCTGAGGCAGAATCCAAATGAATCAAAAAAAGAGGCAGTTTTCAGAAGGGCATTTTCATGGAAGCCTTCATTCTGGAAATAATTTTCTCCTCTAGCCTCAAACTGCTTAAATCTACTGGTCTTACTGGCCTGTGCCAAAACCTAGCTGTCCCAGTGGGATTTCAGAGAAGCGGTGAGGAAGGTACAAGTAACTCTTCCTCCTGTAATTTTAAAGGTATCAGCTTCCAGTTTCTTATTTGCATTTTAATTACTTATAGTGTGGATGTGTAGAGGTAGTGTGGGTAGAGAGAAATGCTTTTATTTTGGGTTCATTATTACTTTTGATTTTATTTTAATTAATGTCAGGGGCACTGAGAATTTTAAACAGGCGTTCCTTCAAGATGTGTTCCAATTGAAAGAAATCAACAAAATTACTTCAGTGGAGCTGTAATGAGAAAAATTCTAAACATTTACTGGTACCCTCTGCTCCAAGGAGCTCACTGTCTAAAGAGGTAAGAGGCAGGATAACAAGACTCCATGTGAGTTTTACATGCTCCATTACCAACACAGATGCAACACCTAAAGAGAGGCTCTGGTGAGTCCTCTGTGTCTGTATCAGGGATGAAATAAAAACAGGGGCAGATGTCGGGAGCATCTCCACTGTCGAAAAAGAAATAGTCTGCAATTTTAGTTTAAACAGCACTAAGGCAAGGAATTATTTTGCTAATTTTAAAGATGAGTGGTGGGTCAAAGGTGACAAGAATAAAGTACTCAGTTAATTGTCTGGGGCTATATCATGTGATTAGCTATTTTGATAAATGAGGGAGAACTGTACTAGGCATGGTCAAGGGTGAAAGTGAATGGCTACAACTGTAAACAGCACAATCATTTACCTCAATGACAGGAGAGGGGATCTGTGGTAATTACCAGAGAACAAACGGGGTCAACACTGTTTCTTTAATATAGGATGAACCTACCCGTACAACAAGAAAGGCTAAACTCATGCGGAAAGGAGGTAATAAAAATGAAGGGGGAGCCAACAGCAGATGGTCACGGAGAAGGTTAGTGTAACCTCTTGGTGGGAGTTGGGACAATTCAGTGCCTGTGATACAGACGGATGAAGCGGAAGGAAAACGGAAGGTAGGCGCAATAGTTACGAGTCCTTTTTTGTTGGAATAAAATGAAGATTTTTTCAGAGAAAAAAAAAAAAAAAGATGGATTGAGGAATTAAATGATGGCTGAGATTATGGACACAGGATTAATTTACATGGCAGAATAAAGGTGTTTACTTAGGGGGAATGTATTTGTAATGGGATGAATTGGGTGAACAATGCTGCTCGGACGAACCCTTTAATAGGTAAAATGTATCCAAGGTGTCCTGTTGATGTGAGCCAAGGTGAGAGTGAATACCTGAAACAATGAACGAAAGGGCAAGTAGCAGGGAGATGAAAGATACAAATGCAATAGATCGGTGGTCATAAGGAGGCTGAGCAGGAGGGGATGCAAATGGCACCCTTGGGTCCCACTCTCACTGGTGGCACGAATAGATGGGATAGCATAGGGATGGTATATGTGTCAGGACATGTTGGGCCAGACATCTACCACCACATATGTCACACGACAGCAGCCCAGGCGGGCACTCTTCCCCCTCAGAACCGAGAAACCCCCCTGCGGGACCAGGCCGCCTTCCCCACCCCACGACAAGATGGCGCCCGCCGCCTGCCCACCGGGGCGCCTGCGCGGCCCGGCCACGCCTGCGCGGCGACCGCGGGGCGGCGGCGGCGGCGGCTGCTGCTCGCGGCGGCCTCGCTGCCCGGTGACCGGCGCCCTGCGGGCCAGCCCCGCCGCCGCTCCCCCTTCCTCCTCCGCCTCCTCCTCCTCCTCCTCCTCGCCGCCGCAGCTGGCGCTGCTCGTGATGCAGCCGTGCGGCGGCGAGGAGGAGGCGGCGGCGGCGGCGGCGGCTGGAGGGGGGGTGCTGCCGCCGCAGCCTGCCCCCGGTGCGGGCGGCCTCATGTTGTTCTACGAGCTGGGTCCCGGCGAGGCTGAGGCGGGGGAGGAGGCGGCGGGCGGCGAGAGCACGGCCAGCCCGGAGGAGATGGACGACGAGGAGGCGGCGGCGGCAGCAGCGGCGGCGGCCACCGCCTCCTCCTCCTCCTCCTCCTCCTCCAGCGGCGAGGCGGCGGCGGCGGCGGCGGGCGGCGACTGCAAGAGCTGCACCTACCAGGGCTGCAGCGAGACCACCACGCAGGTGGCGAAGCAGCGCAAGCCCTGGATGTGCAAGCGGCACCGCAACAAGATGTACAAGGACAAGTACAAGCGCAAGAAGAGCGACCAGGCCCTGGGGGGCGGCGGAGGAGGAGGAGGAGGAGGCGGCGGGGCGGGGGGCGGCCCCCGGGCTGAGGTGAGGCACGGGGGGGGGGGGGGCTCCGGGGGAGGCTTGGTGTTGGGGTTCAGTTTTTTTGATAGTTCTGCTTATTGGTTTGTGATTCAGTCGAGGCAGCACTGCTTCTGATGATAGTTTTCACTAATGAGTTAGCGTTTAAGATTTTGTATTCAGACCTGAAAAGAGAGCGGAATGGTTTTACGTCTGAAGGCACCGGCTTGTTTGAGGCTGAGGGGACAAGCGTGGGACAGTGGTTGTCAGAAGAAAAAAAAAAGCTGCTTACCTGGCACAGACGCTCCTGCTACAAGTGGCCTTTTTGTGTCAGCACAGCTGTCTGTGGAACTGTGTGATTACAACCAGGGACCTCATGTAACTGCAGAGCAACTAACAAAAATACTGGGTGAACATAAAGATGTGGATGAACTCTAGATTTACATACTGGTGTGATTTCCTCTGCTCTCTCTTAATTTCCTAATAATTCAGCATAGTCAGTTCATGATGTGACTACACAAATACTTGCTATAGCTCAGAAAAGGGGATGTTATGGTACAGTTGCAGTATTAACATGTAGCGACACGTTAAGTTTTTTTGATCTGTAACATAAAGTAGTGATGACTGCGTGTTGGAGAAGAGAGGGCTTGCTTTTCCCACTTCAGTAACGTTGAAACTAACACGCAGTAGTCAAAATTAAGGCCTGAACTTGCAGAAGAAAGCAGGATAGTTAGTGATAAAGTGGGTGTGCCGTTTTGCAGTGCTGATAGTGTGTTTTGGGGTCTTGGCAAACAGCTTGAGTCAGAGTGTCAGTAACCTGTGAATTTTATAAACACGGGGTTAGCATGATGATTGAAGTTTTCCAAAACATGAATGTTTTCTTAACAGAAAATCACAGGGCTACATTGTTTAGAAGACAGCCTAATTCACGAGTGGTGATTGTACAGGGAACAGAACAAACAAAAAGCATACGGATCTTATTGTCTCTTGTCTGTGGCTTTGACAAGTTCATACAAGTATTCTGGTCTGTTCTATTTTGCAGTGAAGAATATTGTCATTCCCACCTGATTGCAAATGCTAAATATAATTCACTTATGCAAACTATAGGCTGAGGTGTTTTGAATTAGTTTACTCTTAAGAAATGCAATCAAATAAATTCAAGACATTAGCTGGCCATGGTAACTTGGTTAGGTTTGCAATTTAGAAGGCTAACTCAGCTACGTTGCTGGAGTTGCATTCACTGTGAGTGATGGCATAAGGAAAATAATGTGGGAAGGAAAACAGGCTGGTTCTTGAATAAATACATACCCGTTCTAGTGCTGTTATTTTCCTCTGCAGATTAATAGTGCAGATTCTTTTAGGATCCTACTCTGGTGGTAAAAAGTAAGTGTATGACACCAGGTTTTACAGCCTCACTTTTCTATTATTTTTTTTTTCTTTAATAGGATTGTGTTGAAGGTTCAGTTTCTGTTACAAAACAGAGAACCGGCTCCATTGGAGATCGCCCAGCAAGACCTACTCTTCTAGAACAAGTCTTGAATAAAAAGAGACTGGTAAGTTTTGTTTTCTTGGAGGTCTTGAACTCAAATAAATAAAGGCAGTGCAGCAATGTTTAGCTGTTGCCCTTCTGAAAGGTGAACATCAGTTCAGTGATCATACACAGTATGTGCATGTAGATTTGAAATATGCTGCATTTCAGGTGTACGTGTATGTCTCTGCTTCTGCATGAAGAATACAAAGGGGACGGAGTTTATTGGTGGTTGCCATGTTAACCGAAGTTGAATATTTTGGTAGTACTAAATAGGTGTAGTTGTTTCATTAGGGTAAAGAGTACTTAAAATATAACTGAGATGTTTTAAACACATTAGCTGGACTTTTCTGTAAAGCTTCTGACACAACAGTGCATGGGCTTCAGGTCTTCTGTAAACTTTAATTACTATAGTGTGTTTTAAAAGTTGTAGGCTTATTATGATACCACACTTAAAATTGCATATATATTTGCTGGTAAAAAACTGAATGGAAATAGTACTATGTGTGCTATTTGTAGACTGCATGAATGACTTATGCTGTAAATTTTGTGTTGCTTCTGTTGCTCCTTTAAGTACATGGCAATAACTGAGCCTAATGAACAGTAATAATGCAGTCCTTACCATTGCTTGGGATGATGCTTCATTGCAATTCTTTCTACTTCATTGTTGTTTGTTTTTTGTTTGTTTGTTTTTTACAATTTCCTTCCTCCGGAAACTAATAGAACTGTTTGACTGCTCCCTGTTATCTGTGCAAAGCAATTTAACAATTACCATTAAAGTGTGGTAGTGCTTGTTCAGAAGTTTCAGAGAATCATAGATTATCCCAAGTTGGAAGGGACCTACAAAGATAATCAAGTCCAGCACCTGAGTCCCCAAAGGACCACCCAAAAATCAGCCCATGTTTCTGAGAGCCTTGTCCAAATGCTTCTTGAACTCCAGCAGGCTCAAATTTGAAGTCTGTAAGGAAGCATCATAGAAGTCTTAAGTATACAGCTGTACAGACTTATTTTCTTGGATGAATTCTTAATATTTGGAGAATATCAGATGAACGTATCTGATGGTTATTTCTAAAACTTAGGGGAGTATCTGTAGCTCTTCAGTTGAACTGTTAACTTTATTTTCCCCATCATGTGTTGTTCGTTATGCCCTGATTACTAAATTGTTATTCCCTTTCCTGTCTGTTTGTATTCATGTGACTTTTAATGAAATTTTACAGATTTTTATTAATGAAACATTTTTTTCTGGTATATCAACCAAAAACTCTTGGAATAAATAGATGTTGAGAGCTTTGTGAACAGAGTTCTGTCGAGGCTCTTTGAGGATTAAGGTTTCTTTACATTTTTCTGGGGAAATGAGATTAAGACTGATCTGTTTCTTCTTTCTCTCTCTGCTCTGACTCAGCTTCAGTTGGTCAGCATTATTCCTTCTATTATTTATTCTTTGCTTTACGTGTATGTGCACAACACCAGGCCTAAAGGACATGCAGTGACCAGGAAAAAAACACTTGTGACCTCTCACATTTGAGGCTTCTCGTACCTTATGTTGGGCATCTGAAAGTTACTGCATGTCAGTGGTAGCTGCCCGCAGGTTTATCATTTGGAAGAGCAAAGTCCTTTGTGCTTGCTCCTAAGTTTCTTGCATGTTGTGTTCATCTCTGTCAGGAGAGGCTGGGCTTTTTTGGCAGCCCCTTTGTGCCTGAATGTGCAGCTTGCCGTGGATGGAGAGGTAGAAAGCAGAGGTGGGAGGCTGAGAAGCCACAAGGTTCTCAAAGAGGAGCTGGCCTCTGGCTTTATCCTCCAGCCAGGGAGGATAAAATGTCATAAAACAGCAGTAAATAAAGGAATTCTTACTGAGAAGTACCCTGTGCAGTGAAGTGACTTGAGGAAGCAAATGTAAGCTACAGAAAAGCAGGCTGTGTGTCTGTTCAGTGAGACGGCTTGTTGTTTGTAGTCTGACCTATTCAGCTCTAGGTTGAAGCTGTATGCAAAATTTACTTTTTTTTTTTTTTTTTCAGTAATAATCTCTGCAGAATTGCCTCCTAACAGCACAAAGTTCCGACCCTTTCTTGGAAGCTGCAGGTCCTTTTCAGTGTGAATCTGAACTGCAGAGTTGCAGCACCTCTTTGGTTGCCTTAGTGAAGTGACTGCACAATGAACAACCAGTCTAGGGAATTAATTCAGCTAAAATCACTTTTTTTCTGCAGTGACTTTTGATCCATTTTCCACCTCATTTGCCATTTGACCTTACAAATGGTTGTGCTGCCACCTTGCAGGAATGAGAATGAACAGTTCAAATTGGATGGCAGACTGCAGATGTTTGGGCCAGTTTACGCAATACTGCTGGCAAATGTCAATCTGCATCCTTGGGCTTTTTTTTTTCCTCATTTCACTTTCTATTTTAGCAAATTTCTACTCATTAACTCATTCTACTCATTCATTCTACTCTATTCATTCATTTAATCTGCCTTAAAAGGAGTTTATTCTTAAAATTTCACATTCAGTGACAAGCGGTTTCATTGTCTCTGAGCAGTGAAAGTTTTCAGATGCTTTTGTCTTATCTGTTCCTAATTAGCTTTCCTATTCTAGGATAGGTGATACGATATAAGTGTATCTAAAACTGTCTTCTGACTGAAGGCAGGTTGTGGCTGGACTACTTTTTTTGAGAAATGTTGAAAAATTACGGAATGCTCGGTGAAGTTTAGCTTTGCTACAGAATTACAATATTTAATTTATATTTATTGCAGCTCAGAAGTACTGTCTGTAGTAGGGAATTGGGAATTTGGCTCAAAACTGAAGCTCAGTTGAGGCTGACGTTGTTCTCAGTGTCTGTAGATTACTACTGTTTGCTGTTTTGTATGGTTTGGGCAATATGACTTGTTCCTTAGGTTCTGAATCTGCTTTTAGAATGTGCATTAACACTGGTTGTGGTTACCAGCTGATGTCCTGAAATGGTTTTGAGATGTTTTTCGTGAGCTTGCTTTGTATTTTATCACTATGGCAGATAATTTAAATTATCTGAGTTACTTAAAGTCCCCTTTCTCTTTCTTGCAGTCCCTACTGAGAAGTCCAGAAGTCGTGCAGTTCTTACAGAAACAACAGCAGCTGTTAAGTCAACAGGCTTTGGAGCAACGGCAGCAGCAGTTTCAAGGAGCACCTGGGTAATCAGAACAGATCAGTGACCTGCAAATGAGTCTGGTGCTGAAGGAGGATTAGGATGTGTATATTTTATTTAAATATAGAGAATCTCAGTGTTAAAAGGAAATGAGAAGTTGCTGCTGTTCTGTGTTTTATTTGTCTCTTCTTTGCACTTTTGAGGTTTTGAGCTGCTTGGGTGTCTGCAAACTTGTCAGCAAATCTGGAGGAGTCTATTTTTTGATTCTTTATAAAAATTCATTGTAATGTTTGGGTTTTTTTAAGTGAAAATTTGTTTATATCAGTAATACTTAGCTGTACACCCTTTTCCTACCAAAGTCTTCCACTAAATTAACATTTTTCTATGTAAAAGTTTACTGTTAAACAAGTCACTCTTTGATGACAATCATTGAAGGAAGTCGGTTACTTTCTATGGAAGTTGTGAAATAAAAAGTCCCCTTTGAGCCAGTCCCGTGGCATGACCTAACAGTAATTCCTCAGGGATATGAGAAGCTTATGTCCAGTAGAATCTTGCACTAAAGACAACGTGCCATCAAGAAGTCCAGCAGTGGCTCAGAAAAGTCCAAGCTGAGTGATCCTCCTGCCATATATTCATTATTTCCAAGTTGCTTAGGTTTGAAATGCTTCACTCTCTGTACAATGCACGTAAAGGAATTTGTGTTAAAAATCTCCAAAATGGAGAAACAGCAAAGTACTTTTAAGAAGATTTAGAGGTGGAACGTATGCAGTGGAGAGTTGGTCCTTAGAAATAACTACACAAAACAAGGTCCAACATGTTACACATGAAATCATGTATCACAACTTATGTAAAAATGAGCGATATTCTTATCTGTGAGTGAATAAGATTGGAGTTTTTAACTCAAATGCTTAAAGTTTTTAAGAGCAAATGCATCCAAAATGTAAAATGCAGTTGTGCATTTGTTTCTTTTTCATACTCTCTTCCAAAAAAGTACAGTTAAAATTATTTGATCAAAACAACAGATACCAAATCAGCTCAAGTGCTGGACTTCTCAGGTTTTCAGCTGATTCAGATGAACTTAAAATTGATTTGGTTAAAATCCAAATGCTGTATTATGTAAATGTTGAATCCCAAATTTTGTCTTTAAATCAGAGTTTTGTATTAAACCACATTTCCTAACAGAGGTTGTCTGAATGGTGGAGATGCTTCTTAAAGTACTACTTGGATATTGCAGCAGTTTGATCTGCTGAATAGTATCTGTTCAGGAGTGTTTGTTAGTGTTACACATTTTGTAAGCTGTGCTTTGTGTATGTATAGAAATTGTTCAGTAGGGATTTCTTGTATTTAGTATTGTGCAAGCTGTTCTTTTTTTAAAAGAGATCTAAAAAATTTGTACCAACAGCTCTGGACCAGTAAGTGTTTGAGTAAATCTGTGTCTTTTTTTTAAAGAAAACTATTTTTTTTTTGTTCTGTTCAATTTGTATGTTGCTTTGTTGTTTATTTCTATATTAAAATGGCAAGCTCTAGGTAGGTGACATTAAAACCTCTGTTTTCCCAGACTCTTATGACATAGAAAAAGTTACTTTTGCTTCAAGCAAAATGAAATTACTTTTTTCAGTACATCAAAATACATGCAAAAATGTAATGGGCTAAAGTTAGAGGAGAAAGTATTTTGGTTTTATTTCAGATGGTCAGCTCATGAAAGCATTTAGGCAAACAGCTCTGATTAAATGTTTTGAAAAGAATGAAGCAATTCCAGGTACCCAGTCTGGCCTTTACCAGTTTCAGTGGTAGTTGTTTTTCTTCTGTAGCTTTCCCATTTCTGTTCTTATTTTAACATAACGCTTGTTATTTTTAAATTCTCAAGAAGTTTGTTTCAGTTCTTCTTTTGCAAGGATATTTGTAATTTGTAATATTTGGAGTCCTTACCTGTGTTTTTTTCGTCTAGATGTACTCAAGTTATTTTTTCTACTTTTTACACTTTTTCTCTGATGCATTTCTTAACAACTACTTGGAAAAATGATAAAGGTTTGCTTTTCACTAACAAAATAGGAAAACACATCCTTTGTGTTTTTAGAAAATGTGCTTCCTTTAGCAGACAGGAAGATGTGCTGTACTGATATCAGGCTTTTGCTGAAGAGAGCATAATTGTTCTTCTGCAACAAAATATTAATGGCCTGATTTGAAGTGACATCTGAGGTGTAAGTTGTTGGGTTTTTTTTGCATATTTTTAGGTTTCTAAAACATACGAGTCCCTGGAATGAAAGGTAAAGTTCACCAGCAAGGTATGAGTCACTGTGAAATGTGTAGTTTCTGTTAGTCTCACTGTAGAATTATACAGGTTGGAAGGGACCTCCAGTGGACTGTAGTTCAACTGCCCTCTGGAAATGGGTCCCCAGCCGAGTTTTGAACATGTCCAAGGGCAGAATTTTTGTAGCCTCTCTGTGGTGTTTGATCACCCTGGAGGTTTTTAAACAGAAAATTGTCAGTGAATTTAACTCCCTTCAGCATCCATTTATCCAGTCCATGCATCACGAGTTTGGGTATATGGATATTCCAGGATGTCAAGTCAAAGACCTTGCAAAAGTCAAAGTAAACATTGTTTGCTCCTCTCTTGTCCATGGAGCCAGGCATCGTGTTGTAGAAGGCATCCAGGTTGGTTGGCTGTCACTTGCCTGTGGTAGTTTGTTGCTGGCTGTTCCCAGACCCTCTCTCATCCTGTATGGGCTTGGAAATGGCTTAGAGGAGGAGTTGCCCCGTAGCCTTTCCAGGAATTGAGATGAGACAGCAGCGTGTACTTTTCTAGATTCTCTTCCTTCCCTCATTGAGGACAGGTGTAATCTTTTTTAGAGATAAGGAACCTCCTCTGGTCACCATGACCTTTCAGAAATGGTTGAGGGAGGCCATGCAGTGATACTGTCCAGCTCCTACAGCACCTGTGATTGCATCCCATCTGGTCTCAAGGACTTGTGCTTGTCCTGAGTGGCATAAGCAGTCCCTAGCTGTGTCTTCCTCTCCTTTGGTTACTGCTTCACTCTTGGACGCTGCTAGCAGGCTTGAGGTATTGGGAGTGGAGAGGACAAGCCTTATCAGAGAAAACCCAGAGACAAGAAGCACTAGGTACTTTGGCCTCTGTGTCCTTTCACCAGGTATCCTGCCCCACTGAGCAGCAGGCCATTTTCACCAGGAACGGAAATACAGTGTGGAAGAGAAAATGCAGAAGGTGAAAGTTGAATCTATAGTCATGTTGACGCTAATAACTTTATAGGGTGAGATTTATATTCAGATGATTATTTTGTTCTGGTATCTGTCCCAATTTACAGAAATAACATCTGGTGTTGATTTCACAGCAGTTGCTTCCGACAGTATCTCAAGGAAACTTTCATGTGCCTGCCGTAAACTATGAGATGTATGAGCATCTGCAAATCGGAGCTCAGTGCAATGCCTGAATATCTTGTCAGTAGTAAATTGTATAGGTGCATTTTGCCATTACTTCATACCAATCAACTACCTGTTATCTAGTGTAGTGCATGTGTGCACGTCAGAATTCTTGTTTTACTTTATCAGCTCTCAGATCTAAAGTAAGCTCTAAGTCCCTATGGCAGTAGATCTGATGGAGACATCTAGGCAAACCTGATAATCATTTACCTCTGGAACAAGCAACTCAATTGTTGGATTTTCTGTGTGCATCAAACTTTGATGTCTTTCTGGAAACTAACCAAATATAAGTTAGTTGATTTGGTGCAATGATACCCCATGCATTTCCTTACCCAGGATTGCTTCCACATGAGATTTAACCAAAGGCTCACACTTTTTTTTTTTTTTTTCCCCTACAGTTTTCCTGTGGGCAGTGACAGAGGCACTGCATACTACTCACATTTACAATTCCTAGTTTTGTGGCAGACCATGTATTTCTTAGAAGACAGCCAAATTCAGCAGATCTTGAGACCCAGGGGACCTTCCTATTGCAGCCTGGTAGATGTGAGTCTGCCTCTGGTCTGTGTTCTCAGGTTCAGCGATAGCTGAGACGTAGCACATATTTCTAACAGACAGATGGACCCACACACATAAAACTAGCAGGGGCTGGCCAGACAGCTCAAAGGGCAATGCACATACCAGCACCCAAATAGTCACATAGCACTCACCCAGGCTTGTGCAGCACAAATGGGTCCTCTCAGTCCTCCACAGCAGCTTGTGCTGAATGCAGTTGCTGGAACATGCAGGCACACACGGTGAGTTTCTCCAGCAGCTCAGCAGTGAATCCACCAGGCAGCCCCTAGATCTTGCCCCGGATGCATTGTTATTTGCAGAAATATGTAACTGTTTTAGAAACAATTCTTTAGAGCTGCTAATTCTAGGAACTATGTTTTATCTAAATGTTTTCATTGGGCAGGTTCCTTTGACGCATTTAAGAGCTTCTATTTCAGTTGCTTCTCATACGCTAACCTAAATGTCTCAAGAACTCTGAAGTTAGCTTCAAGGCAAACTTAAAGCTGATGTGCATAGACATTGGGGTGGAAAAGGGATGCAGGGAGCGTTAAGACAATGCTGAATGAGTTACCTCAGGACAAATGAAACATGCTGAAGATCTGCATAGAGATGTGCATCTCAGCTGTCCTGTGCTTGCAATGATGTGATTCCAGTGCCTCACAGCCTGGTGTAGACATCAGATGTGCTGATAACAGGGCTGTCCTGTTCAGGTAGTGTCAGAGGGGGCTCTCAGGGGGTGTGCTACCCCTGCAGTCTCTGCATGGCTCCAAGACCATTACCTGTCCAACTCCCACGCTTCTATTGCAGAACCCAAATCCTGAGTTTAAGGAAGATTAAATCCTGACTTTTATAACCAAGAACCGTACGTTCTTACTCTACCTACCTTTTTCCTTGAGTGATTCTTGACCTGCACTACTACAAATACTACTACAAATCTGTCCTTCCAGTAATGCAGGTCTGCTGGCCCACAGCTAGAGCTTCTGTCACATGGCAGCATCACTACTACTCATTAAAAGCCTGCCAGGGTCTGGGTGGGTTCATCTGGAAGTAAGTGGAACCACTCTGTTGCATCTTCACATCTACCACAGGAAAGCTAATGAGGTATGCGTGTTATTACTGTAACAGGCAGATTTTATGCCATATTAATTTTCAATCTGTGTTGTAGTGTTTAGCATCCCATTCTCATCCTCTTTCATAAGACATACTTGTATGAATAAAGGCTTTCTAAAAGCTCTGCTTTCAAAAGTTACTGGTCATCAAACTGCTGAGGCCAATCTCTTTCAAAGAGGGGGGAAAAAAGGAGGGAACAAGAGAAGTTCTTAAATCAGAAATACTTTATTAACAGTAAAACACAAGACGTGAATAATCCCTTTTACAATAGAATAGTTCCAGCCAAAGAAAATGGAGTGTGTTAAAAAGTGTACTGTTCAAACATCAGGCTAAATATGTTGACTTCAGGATGCCTCAAAGCAGACGCAGCAGTAGGAATACTGGTGAAATCATCCACTTGATTAGCAGTTGTATTCTTGATATGCCAGGGCAGAATACTCTGGGGCTGATGAGAGGGCTCTGAGCTGCCCTGATCTCACAGACTCCTGAAAGTGTGTCTCAGATTTCTTGTTCTCAAGAGGCAAGAGTCCAGCTAGCATTATTTACACAGTGATCCACACTGTTGTACAGAGTATCACTAACTGTGAATACTACTTACTGTCTTCTTCCAAGTGGTGAAGAAGTTTTGCCTTGACTGCGATGGAAAAGAGAGAGGGCAGAATTGTTCGTAGGCAGAAGTGGTACCATTAAATCTTTGTTTCACGTTTCCCTTTTTTGCACCAGACTGTGATAGCTAGTATTTAACACGAAGAAAACAGACCTTGCTCAAATCCACCATTATGGCCCCTTGGTTGCATACATCCTTGCAAGATGACGGCTTCATCGATCCACCCAAAAAGGCCTGTTTCTTCGTGTTTTTTTTTTGTCCCACTTCTCAGCCCAATTTGAATGGCAGAGGCGATACTGAAATGAGGGATTAAATTGCTAACACTGAATTGCTTGTAGAAAATACACTGTGGTACATTTAACTCGTACTTAGTATTATAAATAATTAAAATGAACTCCAATTACTTGAATAAGTGAAAAAAATGTATCTAGAGGTGCATTATCTCTGCTTGTCGTTACGTTTGTTCCCTTGCTCTCCTGTTTGCAAAGCATCTCATGGACATAACTGTGAATTAGTAAGATGTAACACACTTCAGCATCAAAAAATCACTTTGAAACAGATGATGTGCTCACTACATTGAAAGTGCAAGGGGTCAGACTTTACCAACTTTTTTTCTAGCTTTTCTTTGCTGATGAGGTCTGTATTTAAAATTATTAACTGGTTGGTCTATTTCTTCCTATGCTATTCATACGCAATATTATTTGAAGACTAACACGGAATATAAAATAGCAGCATCCATGGATAATAAAAACACTATGAAGATCTAAAAACCGTTCACAAATAGCTGCAAATGTTCACATTGGCTATAATGGAAGAGTAGCTGACTCTGGAGGACTTAGTGGTTATGTCTACCTTGCATAAGAGACGTGGCCTGCAACTTAGATTCGTCAGCTGTACAGGCACCAAGTTTGCAAGCATGGCTTGGGTACAAGTGGAAGCATCCTCCTGACGGGACTCTCAGACATCTCGCCTCCTTGGCAGGTAAATGTGGCATCAATATGGCAATGTAACATAAGGTGCCCCGGGCAAGCTGTTTGGAAAGCCCTGAGGTGAACAGGGAACAGGATCTTGGTCACTCCTGGCCACTCTGGAGCTCCTGAGAGTTGGTGATCAGTACAAGCTAAAGTCCTGTGCTGGTGCACATGCAGAGGAGTCTGCATTAGAGACACTAAGCGATTTCTTTTTACTGAACAAAGACTAAATGCCCACTCAGGCTTTCTGTGCCTTGCAGCAAGGTACTCCCTGAGTTGCACCAAGAAGAAGCCCTCTTTCAATGGCTGCAGTGAAGTCTCCAGGTTGAGAAGTGTTTTGTTCACAGATATAAAGCCTCACATAATCTCTCTCCCTACTGCAAGATGGGACCAACTCTACCATCAGTCGTTTTTTCAATGGATGGTGACCTAACCTCTTACATGCCCTCAGAGAAGCACACTGACCTAGAGGGGCTTGGGTTCGGATGGTCGAGTAACTTCTGGCTTCTCCAGAGCAATGAACTCACCTTTGGCTTGGAGAGCACACGTGGCATGCTGTGTTCAGTAGGTTTGTGAGGAAGAACAAGGGCAGATGAGATAAAGTTAGACACAAATGGCTGATTTGCTCCATTTTAAGAGTTGTGCAGTGGAGATGATGTTTACAGTGAGAGGTGTTTCCAGCGCAGATTTTATACTGAGGGAACATTAATACCTAGCAACTCTGTCCTGCACTGAACTCGTGAAAAAATAGCTGAGGATAAATAAACATGCTTCATCCTGACACCGTCTCTGCTAGCAAAGCTCCTGCCTGTGGCAGCCTGCTAGCACTGGGTGTCTGCACAGAACCACAGAGCAATGTAAACGGGAAGGGATCTCTGCAGGGCATCTACTCTGATGCCCTGCTCAGAGCAGGGACCACTTAAGAGGCTGCTCAGGGTGTTGAAAAGCTTGGCACAGCACTTGCTGGAGACATGGAAGGAATTTCTTTGACTCCAGCTGATGTTACTCGGGGCCACAGTTCCCCTTCTTGTTGCTAACACAGACCGAGCGTAGCAAAACACGAAATACTGATGAGGAGTGAAGATGCTTGTGGCTTTACAGGAATACCAGCAAGCACACAGCAGAGCCCTTGTGAAAAGTCAACTCAGTGTAGCCTTCAAAGCACGGGGGCTGCCTGGATGTGCTATGGGTGAAATCACCATCAGGCATAGCCAGCTGGGTTGTCTGCAAGGAACAGTTTGACAGGGAGAAAAAGCATGTGCTGCACCTCTGAATGCTGCAGCCATTGCTCCAACGTACCTGATCTCCTGTTACAGGGCAAGGTCATGGGCCTGAGCAGTCAGCAACAGCGGCACTGAATGGCTTCATGCAGCGTGCCATAGCTGCTTTGGTCACCTCTGGATGCAAATGGCTCATTAATACTGGTGCTCCTGGAGAACTGGCAGCAATTAAGCAGTCATCTCTCAACTACTCAATAGGAAAACCAGTGGTCTGGTACCATGATGGATGTGCTTTATGCCACCACCCAATCAAACTCCCATTGCTGCCTGCTGATGCATGGTACTTATCCACAGAAACCTTCAAGAGGGTTTGGATTGTTGATGGCTTGCAAAAACATTTGAAAAAAGCTGCCTTCAACTAAGCAGTCTCCCCGTAAGTGGTTTTAAATCTCTCAGGAAGTCCATCTCAAAACTATTAATGAGTGCATTTAAAGGCTTTAAATTGAATATAGGTTGATAGGTTCATGAAGATCTTTTAGCAGAAAATATTTCCTTCCAAAAGGAGATATTTGGATCTTGTTACAGCGAGATACAAAGTTGCCTTGCTGTAAATTATAAGAAAAACAAATTTTTAATTTATCTCAATTCGTATACAAGAAAGGACTCTAAGAGAGACTCTGATCAAAAAGGAAGGGAAATAAATGGTTTAGTAGCCTTACTTTTTATCACTGCATCTAGGCAGATCATCTTTCTATTTACTTGTTTGCCTCATCCACTGCTCCTACTTCTCCCCCATGGTGAGCTCTTCCTTTCTCCCGGGAAGGAGCTGTCAGCTGCTCTGTTTGCACAGCAGCTCGTGCAGTGGGGCTAGCCTGGTCAGGACTAAGCCTCTAGAGGCCACCAAAATCAGAAATCATTCACAAAGTGATAACAGCTTGCCCAAAGGCTAACAGCTCTGGGGTGGATGTTGGCTTTGATTGCCCAGAATCAGTGCTTTGATCCAACTTTTAGCAGTTACATGATTCATCTCGTCCTAATGTAGACATTTCAAATAGGACACGAGAACCACGCTCCAGAAATGCCTGTTCCTTTCCTTACGAGTAAGGGAAATATTTAGGTGACTGCCTTTAATGAGATGAATGTGTGGGCTGCAGTGAAGCCAGAAGGGCTATCTGCATGAGGATTAGAGAAAAGAGTAGAAATACAGGCAAGGAAAAGCTGCTCTGAATTTACCAACTTCCATTTAAAAACACCGACACTTACTAAGCAAGCATCACTGCCAGGCTGTGAGTTGTTTCACCTCCCCAGGGGCCCACCTCTCCTGCTTGCCCA